>NC_132858.1:50791777-52228027 GCF_048164855.1 Canis lupus baileyi
CACAGGGAGGTAATTTGGGCATGAGATGTTTCAGACTTTTAAACAGACGTATGGTCTAGGCTCCCCTCTTCCATGATTTTTTTTCCTTTTTTTTTAAATTGTGGTAAAATACACATAACATAAAATTTACCATCTTAACCGTTAAGGATACAGTTTAGAGACATTAATTACATTCATGTCGTTTGCACCATCTACCTCCAGGACTTTTTTTTTCATCTTGCAAAGGTGAAATTCTGTCTCCATTCAAAAATATCTGCCTGTTCTCCTGTCCTCCAGACCATGCACCTACCACTGTACCGTCTTTATGAATGAGTCTTTTTGATATTTTTATATAAGTAGAATAATACACTATCTTTCCTTTTGTGGCTGGCTTATTTCATTTACCATGTCTCCCAAGGTTTATCCATGTGTCAGACTTTCCTTCCTTTTTAAGGCTGAATAGTATTCCACTGTTTTTAATATGGCACATCTATTTATCCATTTCTCCACCAACGCACATTGCATTGCTAGCATCTTTTGGCTATTGTGAATAATGCTATTATGAAAATTGGTGTATAAACATCTGTCTGAATACCTGGTTTTGCTTCTTTGGATATATGCCCAGAAGTGAAATTACTAGGCCATATGATAATCTTATGTTTAATTTTTTTGAGGAACTACCATATTGTTTTCCATAGTGTCTGAATCATTTTACATTCCCACCAAGCTCAAGGGCTTGAATTTCTCCATAACCTTGCCAATAATTATTATTTTCTGTTTGTTTGTTTGCTTTTATAATAGTTGCCATCCTAATGGGTATAAGGTGGTTAGAAGATGTTTTTGAACAAGACTAGCCTTATTTGTTGATGAAGGAAGCAGAACATAGATAGCTGTTTGGAGGCTGATGTTTAAATCTCCAAACTGCTGCATTTTACTCCTGACATCTATAGGTATCGACTTGGCTCTCTAAAAACTGCCTTTGTAGCACCCCCTTCTCTATTTTGCTCCAGGTTAGAATTGTTCAAAAGAGAAACGTGTGTGAGATCTGGAGGGCAAAAGGGAGCAGCACGGTTAGCAACCTGAGAGACATAGGCAGAAGGCTGGTTGTTCCAGCTTGGCAGCCCTTTCCCTGGCTGGGAATATCTCATCTCCCCAGGTGGGGCCCTGCAGAGAGCTGTGGCCAGATTCACCCAGGTTCCTTCTCTGACTTCTCCCCCTCACAGCCCAGGTCTGCAGCCAAGAGGACCTGGCTTCCTGGATCTCCCTGGAAACTCCAGCTTGACCAATCATGCCAGGACTTCAGGAGGGCTGGTAGTTACTTTTCTCTGACCCCACAGCTTCCATTTCTGAAATTTATTTACCCAGGTCCTCCTACGATGTGTGAAGTCTAATATCTTCTAATCAATCTCTTTTCCATAAAACACATAGTGGATCGACTACCCTTTATAGAACCTTGACTGATATAATATCTTCTTTTTAGTTTTTCTAGAAATTACATTGATGAGAGACAATATTCTGTCCTAGCAAGATGAGAGATTAGACTTTACGTCAATGACTCTTGATCCTGTACCTAAAAACCACCTAAGATATTTTTAAAAATATTGATGCTGGACCCCATGTTAGACAAACTAAATCAGAATACTTAGGGGTTGGAGGCTCAGATATAGATATATTTTAAATGATTCTTATATGGTTCCAGTGACCAACCAGAGTTAAGACCTACTTTTTTGAGTTAAATACTTTTCCTTGACACCATGGATTGAAATCACACAGAGGTACAAAGAATTAACATCCAAATATTGCCCTGAATGTGGGCTGTGCTGAGTAAGCGAAGAGAAGAGAGCATGATTCTAGGGACATAGGGGAGTGTGGGTGGCAGACCAGAGAGTATAAAGCAAAGGCTTGACTTTCTTTTAGAAGTTGAATATAGCAAGCCTGGGAAGGAGTGAAAAAGAAACTTCAATTATTTCATTATTTGATAATTTTATTGTGGTTTAGTTCTATTGCATGCATAGGAGATTATGTAAGAGAAAACAAGAAGTCAGAAGACAGAAATACCTAAAATAAAATGAAAGGGGAGATTGAGATTCAGTTGCTGCAATATTCAAAATGTTTCAGGTTGTTATTTGGCTGCTCATTCAATGGTTAAAGGTTGGCATCAGACACAGATATAAATTAATTCCAAAAGTTATTTTTTTTTTACAACAAAATGAGAAAGACTTTGTCAAGGACCTTAGCAAATCATTACATGAGCAATTGGACTTTTGAAAAACTCTAATTTGGAAAGAAATTTGGCTTTTTGGGGACAGAATTTACAATAAGGGAATAAATTTGTCCTTCGAAGCAGGCCCCAAATATGTCCTACTATATTCGTGTGCTCAGAGAGTCACTATGCTTTCCCAGAAGTTTTGCATCTAAAATAAATTCTGATCTTTCCCATATTCAGTAGATTGCAGCTAGATTGGAAGCGTGTTGCTCATAAACACAGGAAGTTCAAACATATAAATAATGTAATATTCTCTTAAATGACATATTGAAAATTATTTTCTACCTAACATATTACTTCCTAAAATTAATAACTTTATGACTTATCCAGAAGAATGTCCTTCTTACTTAACCTTTTTATTTTATAATTTTCTATATCTTACCCAATTCTTTATTCTTTGTCCATTTACTGGCTCTACCCATCAGCTTCATGTCTATCATGGCTAATACCTCCTGAACTTTCTTCTCGTTATACTCTTGGCCCTGATATTGCTGGGTTTTGATCATTATTTAAGTCACTCACTCATTCACTCAACTTTCATGAAATTTGTTGAATGTCCACTCAGTCTGGAGAGAGAGGAGAGAACAAGTCACCAACCAGAGGTGGGTGGGAAATCATGAATAAATAAAGAAATGGACACGGTGAGTTCAAACACTGGTTAGTATCGGGAGATAAATGAACAAGTTGATGGGATAAAGAACAACCTGGCAAAGGACAAGAGAAGGTTGTTTATTTATTTTTTTAAAACGATTTTATTTACTTATTCATGAGAAATACAGAGAGAGGCAGAGACATAGGCAGAGGGAGAAGCAGGCTCCCTGTCCCGATGCAGGACTCCATCCTAGGACTCCAGGATCATGCTCTGAGCCAAAAGCAGATGCTCAACCACAGAGCCACCAATGTGTCCTGAGAAGGTAATTTAGATAGGATGGTCTGGAAAGATGGCATCTGAACCAAAAATTGTGGAATTGGAAAAACTTTAACCACAGAAGAGACTTGAAATGTTACAAGTATGGAAGGGAGGCCAGAGTAGGCTGGTATGCGTGAGTTGAGTGTCAATGTAGAAGAGAGCCTATTATTCCAGGTAAAATTTTTGAAGAATTTTAAGCTTAAGAATGATACAAAATTTTAAAAAGAATGATACAACATGATTGTTATATTTAAAAAGATGGTCCAGGCTGTTTTGTGAGTTATCATTTCTGTAAACCTTCACAGTTTACAAAGTATTTTCACATTCATTTTCTCATTTGATCCTCACTCCAGATTGTGGAAAAAAAAAATCAGTCTCCTCATTCCCTCTTTGGCTTTGGAAAGCTATGTGTATGTGGTTAACTGATTCAGCAAAAGTCACAGTTGGTGGAACGGAGCCCAGGTCTTCTGATCAAAGTTCTAAGCTTCTGAATACTCTTGGGTTTATCATTACTCTCTTGCACACATTTAAGTTTTTTTATTTCCATTAAAATTTTAGTTTTTTAAGTGATTTACAAAATGCAAGTCATCTGTCTGCTACCTTAATAGAACCATCTTGAATACTGTATAGATACTTTGGTATAAGATAGGTTCCTCCTGCTTAACCTACTTGATGTCTAGCTGAGAGACCAGGTGTATTTCCACACACGATTAAAAATGTGAAGGTAAAACAAGGAGCATTAAGGAAGTTACTAAAGATTTTCAAGAGTTATTTGTAAGGAGTTCGGACTTGAGGTAGGCTTTATAAAATGAGTAGACATCAGACAGGTAATAGCATAGAGCGTATAGTGAAATTTAGCATCCTCAGTGCTTTACTCCATAATTGTACTATCCATAAATTACCTCCGCCCGTGAGCTTCAACAAAGGGAGCTACAATCTAGTAAAACCATTGTGTTGTCTTTGCAACTGTAGCTTCAAAAAAAGCCCTCAGCCTTTCCAAACAGATGGCTGTACCAGAGTACCTCCATTATAGAAATTTTGGAATTTCTAGTGAACAAATAGGAATACTTGAAGACAAAAGTACTGAGGTTGGAATTTAGAACATGCTTTTGAAGGATGGTGACACTCAGCCTTAAATTTTGAGGGCAACGTGAATGGAGCTACGCTTTGGGAAGACTCGGTTTAGCACAGGGGTAGTCTGAGGTATAATAGGCATGGAAATCACTCGAAGAGATAAGAAGTTTCCTGGAACAATCCAGGTGGTTAGGATACAAACAAGGATGGGGAGAGGTACAAATTGGAGAACCTGTGAGATGAATTGAGGACTGCCAATTAACCACGTTACTACTTCGCATTCAATTTTTCTTAAAAAAACCTCACAATTGTGTTGACTCATGCTTTACGGTGGCAACACTAGTATGGAGCTTGGGCTTGCTCTTTCAAAATAGGCTCATTTTTATAAGGGTTTTATTTTAGAGTTTAGAGGGGGCATTTTGTACCATAATGGAATCCTTTATAACATTTCTTAAGCAGTAAGATGGTAAAAACACGCACACGCATACAAAACATTCATTTTGCTTCAGGAACACTATGAATTCATTATTTAGATTATAACTGAGTGCTATTAAGTTTTGAACTTCTTGCCAAAATTTAAGACCAATGAATACAATGATAGACTGCTATTTGTTTTTCAAGGACCAAGACTGAAAGAGCACTTACCCAAACATCATTAGAATTTTTTTCATTAACCTACAGTACATTTTTTTCTTTTATTCTAAAACTGTGCTTCATCATGCTCATACTGACATTCAATTTTGACTTGAAGAGAAATTTGTAGTTTATGGTGGTGTGATGCGAAGGAAGGTGTAGACTGATTTGAGAGATATAACCCACAAAAGAAGCTTCAAAACATCAGCTTGTGGCAACTATCTGTGTTAAAATCTCCCAGAGAGATTTTTGAAGTAGCTATTCACAGAGATCCTGTCCCGATAGGTCTTGGATGGATCTTGGGAATCTATATTTGTAAAAGCTTGGTAAAAATTTTGGGTGCTTACATTTTTCTAAAGGAGGGATGTCCAGCTACCTACAGTCTCATGTTGATAGCATCCTGTTGAAGAAACTGTCCTTAGAGCCGGTTTTGTTTTTGTTTTTGTTTGTTTGTTTTTAATCAAGAAGCTCTCCTTTTCTATATATTTTTTTAGGTTTGTTAAAACCATTTGTTAGTCTAGAATCAAATCAGGCATTCTACTCAGGCAAAGTTTTGCTGTTCGTTCACGTATTTATTCGTTCAACAAATATTTAGCTAGCAAGGTATTTCTTAAACGATATCATGGTAACTAAGATACACTATTCACTTCTTTCATGAAGTTTATATTCTAGTGGGAGAAGGCAATCAGAAAGAGATTTTCTAAACAGAGAGACAGAAAGAGGAGAAATGACCCTAGAGGAGATACATGGCTCAAGGAAAACTTACTTTCCAAGGAAATGTTTGCAAAAGTGTGTGTGCGAGAGACTGTAGGTGTTCGTGCAGTTGCCCAGAGCCGGGGACAGGCCAGCTTTTACCATGTATAGGCCTGTAGGGATGAGGAGAGCATGGTTACTTGAATCCAGAAAGAAACAGGGTCCTGTACAGTTGGCCATTTTCAAAGGAGCCATGACCTTAGGTTAGAGGGACACCGCCAGATTTAAACTGGGAAAAATATTTTCAGCACATATATTTGACAAGGGATATGTATCTAGAATCTACAAAGAATTTTTACAACTCAATAATGAGAAGACTACCTAATAAAAATTGGCAAATGTTTAACTAACAAGTAAATGAAAAGATGCTCAACATCATTACTCATCCAACAAATGCAACTTAAAATCACTGTTTACCAAACTATCATGTGTGATCTTTTTAATCTGATAGCAACTGATAGTGAAGATGTGAAGCAAGTGGAACCTCATGCATGTCTGGTGGGAATGTAAAATGGCACAATCACTTTGGAAGGCAGTTTATCAATTTCTTGCAAAGTTTAACATACACTTAACAAAAGTCCTAGTCTTTCCTTGCCAAAATATTTATCACTCACCTCCCCAAAATGAATCCTATGTCCACATAAAGACGTAATAGCCCCAAACTGAACACAACCCAAATGTCCAGAAATAGGTGAATAAATTGTACAATAGTCATACAATGCAATGCTATCAATAAAGATGAAAAAAAAAACCTATTAGTATATACAACCCCATGAATGAATGTCAAAAACATTTTCCGAGTGAAAGAAGCTGGACATGAAGGGAGATTAGGTAGAGAAGAAAATGAGCATTATATTCAGTGTAGGATCCTCCAGCATTGCCAGGTCAAGGAGAAAAAGATCCAAGAGAAGAGTCCGAAAGGGAACAGCCTGAGAGATAGAGGGAAAACCAAGGGAGAGTACTGTTATTGAAACCAAGAGAAGAGTGTGTTTCTAGGAGGAAGCAGTGGTCATCTTTATCTATTGCTGCTGTAAGAGCAAATGAACCAGAAAACCAGAGTGACCATTGGACATAACAAAATGGAACACACTGGCAACCTTGACAAGACTTACCACAATGGGAGATGGGAAAAAAGCTTGACTGAAGACGTTTGCAGAGGAAATATGAAAGGAAAAGTGGAAATATCAGTTCTCAACAACACTAGCAAGTTGTTTGCAATGAAGGACTTCATACAATAAAGCAAAGCTGATGTGGAATCAAGGGAGGTTAAGTTACCTTTAATTTGTTTTTTTCGTTGTTGTTGTTCATTCTAGGATTGAAGATACCAATCTGTGTCTGTAGACAGGGAATTATCTAGGAGAAAGAGAGAAAGAGGAAGTCAATGACTCAGAAGAGAGAATTGCAAAAGAAAATGGAATGGAACTGCAAAAATTTGAAGTTATTTAAAAATACACATTTTCCCTTTAATTTATTGACTGCTAACAATTTGTCTGCTAATAAAAGTATCATATCAAGATTCCCTTCATCACTCATCTGGCAGGAAATTGGGATCTCGGGTACTCTGCTCTTACATTCTATAAATACCAATTTGATTTTACTTGCATAGTTTATACTCTGACATACTCATTCTGAGATTTGTATGCATTCATGTATGTGTGTGTATATATATGTAAATATTATATATTATATAAATATCACACAATGATATTTATTCTCACAAAACTAAAATTAAAATATCCTCAACTCTAAAGACTATGGCATTCTAGGTAATTGTAATGTTCTATTATAAGAGACTTTGAATATTGTATTGAGATATATTAAACTGTTATCAAACTGTTCACTTGGGAATAAGTAAGAGAGCAAGAGAGACAGAAAAATGAATAAAATACTAGAAATTTTGTGGAATTAATAAGAAAAAGGAAGAATACTACAGAAAACTAAGCTGAGCATGTCTTTATCAGGACAACAGGGGATAATCACAAAAAGGTAAGGTGCACTGAAACTAGGAGACATACACATGTGTGTGTATAACAGTATTGGCAATTATTACTGGTATAATATTTTATGCAATGATTAAAATGCAACAAAAGTAGAAATTAATAATTAAATGTTTAAAATTTAAAAAGCAAGCAAAACTAAATTTATCTATTTTTTAAAGCAAAACCAAATTTAAAAGACAAATGACAAACAAGAAAACTATAGCACACAAGTGGTTTATGTATACAATGGAATATTACTCAGCTATTAGAAATGACAAATACCCACCATTTGCTTCAACGTGGATGGAACTGGAGGGTATTATGCTGAGTGAAGTAAGTCAGTCGGAGAAGGACAAACATTATATGTTCTCATTCATTTGGGGAATATAAATAATAGTGAAAGGGAAAATAAGGGAAGGGAGAAGAAATGTGTGGGAAATATCAGAAAGGGAGACAGAACGTAAAGACTGCTAACTCTGGGAAACGAACTAGGGGTGGTAGAAGGGGAGGAGGGCGGGGGGTGGGAGTGAATGGGTGACGGGCACTGGGTGTTATTCTGTATGTTAGTAAATTGAACACCAATAAAAAAAAAAAAGAATAATAAACTTATAAAAACCATAATAAATAAGAAGAAATGGAACAAGCAATTTTAATGGATAAAAATGTGAAGTTATTTGTTTTAAAAAGGGAGGGAAAGTAGGCATCAAAATATTAAAAAAATACTGGTAGCCAAAGAAATATGATAAAATAAATATGAAATATAAATTGCACAGGTAACATTTTAATAAACTTTATTGTGGACAAGAGTGGGGGGGAAAGGTGTTCTCATCTACTACCAATAAGAATGTAATTTTGTGCGAATTTTCTGCAGAAATAATTGTTAATATGAATTGAAAGCTTCAAAACGCCCTTAAAAATGACCCAGTAATTCTACTCCTAGAACTTCCTTTTAAAACAAAAAGATTTTATTTATTTATTGATGAGAGACACAGAGGCAGAGACATAGGCAGAGGGAGAAGCAGGTTTCCTACAGGGAGCCCGATGCAGGACTTGATCCCAGGACCCCGGGGTCACTCCTTGAGCAGAAGGCAGACACTCAACCACTGAGACATCCAGGTGGCCCTACTTTTAGAACTTTCTCAGAGAAATCATTAGTAATCTATAATGATTTTATGTATAAGAGTATCTGCCACATGAAGAAAGGGAGTAAAGACTCCAAACAATCAATAAAAGGTATCAGTTATATACATTATTTCTTTTTTTTTTGTTTTGTTTTTTTTTACTTTTTCCTCTCAGTTTTATTAAGAAATAATTGCTATACATCACTGTGGACGTCACTGTGGACAGCGTGATGGTATGATTTACATATATTGTGATGACCACAATAAGTTCAGGTAACATCCATCATCTCATATAATAATAATTTTCTTTTTATGACCAGAAGTCTTAGAATTCATTCTCTTAACTTCCCTGTGTATCGTATAGCGGTCGGTCTTCACTATAGTCATCAAGTTTGCAGATTACATTGTAATGTCATAATTCTACATTACCTCCCAAGCTTTTATTTATCTTATAACAGGAAGTTTCTATCTTTTGTGCTCAAAAGCTCTTCCTCCAATTCCCCCTTCCCCAACCCTCTGCTTCCGATGACTCAAAAGTCTGATCTCTTTTTCTGTTTTTTTTTTAATTTTACATACAAGTTATACTATTATGATATTCATCTCTGAATTATTTCACATAGCAAAAGGATTTCAAGGTCCATCTATGTTGCTGCAAATGGTAGAATTTTCTCATTTATATAGATGAGTAATATTTTATTTTATTTTTTTATTTTTATTTTATTTTTTTTATGAGTAATATTTTATTGTATATTATCACCACAACTTCCTTATCCATTTATCAATCAATGGACACTTAGGTTGTTTCCATGTCTTGGCTACTATAACACTACTGCTATAAACATGAGTGTGCATCTATCTTTTTGAGTTAGTGATTTCATTTCCTGTGGATATATTTCCAGGAGTGAAATCATTGGATCCTATGGTGTTTATCTCTCAAAATTTTGGGGGATCCTCTATACTGTTTTCCATAGTGGCTGCACCAATTCACAATCCTGCCAACTGTGCACAAGGACTCCTCCCTTTTATTCACACCCTCACCAGTGTCTCTAGTCTTTTCGATAATGGACATTCTAACAGGTGTGAGGCAATATCTTAATGTGGTTTTATTTTGCATTTCCCTGATAATGAGTGATGTTGAGCATAGTTTCATGTACTTGTTGGCCTTTCATATATCTTTTTTGGAAAAATGTCTACATAAGTCCTTTGCCCATTTTCTGTTGTATTGTTTGTTTTTCTGTTATTTAGTTGTATGAGTTTTTATGTGTTAGAAAATAACTCCTTATCAGATATATGGTTTGAAAATATTTTTTTCCCATTCCACAGATTGTCTTCTCACGTTATTGATGGTTTCTTTTGCTGTACAGAAGCTTTTCATTTTGATGTAGACTCACTTGTTCATTTGCAATTTTGTTGTTTGTGCTTTAGTTGTCATATCCAAGAAATCATTACCAAGATCCTTGCCAAGGAGTTTTTTTATTGCTATGTTTTCTTCTAGGAGTTTCATGGTTTCAGGTCTTACATTTAAGTCTTTAATTCATTTCAACTTAATTTTTATAAGTGTTGTATGAAAGGAGGCCAGTTTCATTCTTTTATACATTGATCTCATTTATTGAAGACTCAGCGTCATTTATTGAAGACTATTTTTTCTCCACTGGGTATTCTTGGCTCTCTTATCAAATATTAGGTGACTATATGTGTGGGTTTATTTCTAGGCTTTCAGTTCTCTTTCTTTTTTTTTTTTTTTTTCAGTTCTCTTTCATTAGTCTATTTGCATGTTTTTATGACATATTATTAAGAATAGTATTCTATTATTTTGATTACTATAGTCTGAAATCAGGAGGTGTCATGCCCCCTGTTTTGTTCTTCTTTTTTTTTTTTTTAGGATTTCATTGGCTATTTAGGGTCTCTTGTGGTTCTGTTTTTAATTTTAGGGGTGTTCTACTTCTGTATGAAGTGCCTTTGGAATCTCGATAGGAATTACATTGATCTATATAGATGGCTTTACGTTTTAATGATATTAATTCTTCTAGTCTATAAGCATAAGCTACCTTTCTATTTATTTGTGTTTTCTTTTATTTCTTTTATCACCGTTTTGTAGTTTTCAAGGGTAGAAGCATTTCACCTCCTTGGATAAATTTATTCCTAAGTATTTTATGATTTTTTTATGTTACTGTAAATGGGACCAATTAGTTTCTTTTTCAAAAAATTCATTATTAGTGTATAAAAATGTTAGTAATTTTTGCATATTAATTTTGTATCCTGCAACTTTATGTATAAAAATGTTAGTAATTTTTGCATATTAATTCTGTATCCTGCAACTTTATGGAATTCATTGATTAGATCAAACAATTTTTTTGGTTGAGTCTTTAGGATTTTCTATATATTTCTAGTTTCATGCCATTGTGGGCAGAGAAAATTCCTGGTTATGCTTTCCATCTTCTTACATTTGCTAAGACCTGTATATCTAGTAGAGCTACTTTTGCATTTTTCCCCCATCCCTTCACTCTCTATGTCTTTTTTTATATATAAAGATTTTATTCATTCATTCATGAGAGAGAGAGAGGCAAAGACACAAGCAGGCTCTATGCAGGGAGCCTGACGTGGGACTCGATCCCGGGACTCCAGGATCAGCCCTCGGCTGAAGACAGCACTAAACCGCTGAGCCACCTGAGCTGCCCTCCATCTATGTCTTTAAAGCTAAAGTGAGTCTCTTGTAGGCAGCATATTGTTGGATCTTTTTTTTTTTTTAATTCATTCAGGCATGCTACATTTTTTTGAACAATTTAACCCATTTACATTTAAAGTAATTATTGAGAGGTAAAGACTTACCATTGTCATTTTGTTAATTGTTTTCTGGTTCTTTTGTAAATCCATTGTTCCTTGTTCCTTGTCCTGCTGTCTCTTTTCTTGTTTTGATGTCTTTTGGTATCAATGTGCTTGGACTTTTTTGTTATGCTCCTTTGTGTAATTGCTAATTTTGCCTTGTGGCTTCCATGAGGTTTATATAAAATATCTTAAAATTATAACATCTTATTTTAAGCTGATAACAACTTAATGTTAATAGAATTCCTAAACTTCACACCTTTACTTTCCCTCTTCCTCACATTTTAGGTCATAGTTTTTTATATCATGTAACTCTGTGACTAATAATAGATCGTTGTAGTTATGGCTATTTTCACTAGGTTCATTATTTTAACTTTTAAACTAGAGTAATAAGTGAATTATGTACTATCATAATGAAATTACAGAATTTATTTACCATTACCAGTGACTTTTATGCTGCCTTTTTTTTCTGTTTTTATAATGTTAATCTGCATCTTTTTACTTCCACTCAATGAACTTTCTTTGGCCATTTTGGTAAAGTAGATCTAGGGTAATAAACTCCCTCAACTTTTATTTGGGAAAATTATCCCTCCTTCATTTCTAAAGGACAAGTTCACCTGGTATAGTGTTCGTTGACAGGCTCCCCCCCGCCCCCCACCTTTCAATATATTAAATATGTCATCCCATTCTCTCCTGGTCTGAAATGTTTCTACTGGCAAATATGCCAATAATCTTCAGAGGGTTCCCTTGTACATAACTTTTCTCTTTTGCTGCTTTTAAAATTCATTCTTTAACTTTAATTTTTGACAATTTAATTATAATGTGTCTTAGTGTAGCCCTATTCGGGTTCAACCTATTTTGAATCCTTTGGGCCTCATGGATCTGGATGTCCATATTTCTCCCTAGGCTTAAGAGGTTTTTAGCTATTATTACTTTAAATATGCTTTCTGTGTCTTTCTCGTTCTCTTTCCCTGTTGGAATTCTTATAATGCAAATATTGTTTCTTTTCATTGTGTCCTAAGAAAATAGGCATTCTTTACTCTTTTTTTTTTAATTTATTTTTTATTGGTGTTTAATTTACTAACATACAGAATAACCCCCAGTGCCCATCACCCATTCACTCCCACCCCCCGCCCTCCTCCCCTTCTACCACCTCTAGTTCGTTTCCCAGAGTTAGCAGTCTTTATGTTCTGTCTCCCTTTCTGATATTTCCCACACATTTCTTCTCCCTTCCCTTATATTCCCTTCCACTATTATTTATATTCCCCAAATGAATGAGAACATATAATGTTTGTCTTTCTCTGACTGACTTACTTCACTCAGCATAATACCCTCCAGTTCCATCCACGTTGAAGCAAATGGTGGGTATTTGTCATTTCTAATAGCTGAGTAATATTCCATTGTATACATAAACCACATCTTCTTTATCCATTCATCTTTCGTTGGACACCGAGGCTCCTTCCACAGTTTGGCTATCGTGGCCATTGCTGCTAGAAACATCGGGGTGCAGGTGTCCCGGCGTTTCATTGCATCTGTATCTTTGGGGTAAATCCCCAACAGTGCAATTGCTGGGTCGTAGGGCAGGTCTATTTTTAACTGTTTGAGGAACCTCCACACAGTTTTCCAGAGTGGCTGCACCAGTTCACATTCCCACCAACAGTGTATGAGGGTTCCCTTTTCTCCACATCCTCTCCAACATTTGTTGTTTCCTGCCTTGTTTATTTTCCCCATTCTCACTGGTGTGAGGTGGTATCTCATTGTGGTTTTGATTTGTATTTCCCTGATGGCAAGTGATGCAGAGCATTTTCTCATATGCATGTTGCCCATGTCTATATCTTCCTCTGTGAGATTTCTGTTCATGTCTTTTGCCCATTTCATGATTGGATTGTTGGTTTCTTTGGTGTTGAGTTTAATAAGTTCTTTATAGATCTTGGAAACTAGCCCTTTATCTGATATGTCATTTGCAAATATCTTCTCCCATTCTGTAGGTTGTCTTTGAGTTTTGTTGACTGTATCCTTTGCTGTGCAAAAGCTTCTTATCTTGATGAAGTCCCAATAGTTCATTTTTGCTTTTGCTTCTAGCATTCTTTACTCTTTTATTCTTTTCCTTTTTGATTCTCTAGACAATTTCTAATATCCTGTACTCTAGTTTACTGATACTTCCTTCTGCATGGTTGAATCTGCTTTTGTAACTCTTTGTTGAATTCTTTAGTTCAGTTATTGTATTTTTTTTAATGGAGGATATCTGGGGTTTTTTATGGCTTCTATTGCTCTTTTGTACTTTTTATTTTATCCATGCATCATTTACCTAATTTAATTTAGTTGTCTCTCTGTGTGTTCTCATATTTCACTAAATTTTATTATTATTATTCTGAATTCCTTGTCTGATACATAGATTTTTATTTCTTTGACATCAGTTATTAGAGCTTTATTAGTTTCCTTTGGTGGTGTCATCTTTATCTGGTGTGTGTGTGTGTGTGTGTGTGTGTGTGTGAGAGAGAGAGAGAGAGAGAGAGAGAGAGAGAGAGATCCTTGATTCCATACATTGGCATCTATGCATTTGAGTAATTGGGTCCTCCTTTTAGACTTTAATGGTTTTCTTTGACAGAGACAAGTCTTCACCAGTTAGTTCCTTTGGGGCTTCTGGGCATGTCTGCTGTCATTGACTGAGCAAGAGTGCCTGTATTATGTTCTATTTCTGGGCAAGGCAACTGTTTAAGCTCTGAGGTCAGGCATGGCAGGGGGTGGCACTTGCTGAGAATAGCTGGATAGGATGGCTGACTTAGGGTCCTTGACCATGTAAGACTGTAGGATGGGCTCTATGGCAGCCTGAATTCTCTGGTCAGGCTTACTGCATGGTCAAGACTGGGTAGAGAGGGCTGTGAATTAGCTTCCCTACACTGGCAGTGCAGTAGGATGAGATTCAGAGTCAGTATGGACTGTTTTGGAATCTGAATCAGGTAAGAGGGTACACTGAGTTCCCTGGTCAGGTGAAGCCACCAGTTTTGCTCTGCAGATGGGCAAGCCATGGGCTTTGTTCAAGTGCCACTGTAAGCAGGGCTATTGGATGAGCTGCACAACTTGTCATGTGCTCTGGGTATGTTCCCTGCTCAGGCAGTCTGAAAGCTAAATTCAGCAATGAGTGGGCTTGTAAATTAGTTTCCTTGACCAGACACAGAGGAAGCAGCAGCTCTAAAGCTGGTAAAACTCTCTGTTATCTTAACGCAAGCCAACCTGCACCCCAAGTTCCCTGGACAAATAGGTCCACTGGCTTGGCTTCGCAAATTGTTGGCTCTATCTGCCTTTCTCTTGTCTGGAACACTATTGGGCAGAACAGATTCTTGGCGTTCTGGCTACTTCTTCTGGTCAGATGGAGCCAGGAGCCACAGTGGCTTCCTTGCCTGGTCAGGAATGGTAGGTGTCACTTCAGGCTACTTTTAATTTCCCAAATAGGCTCTCCAGTTGGGAGGGGCTGGGAACCCTCAGCCTTGGCTGTGAGTGAATCTCCTTGCCTGTATGTAGCAAGGGAACTCTTCATACACAGTACTGGCTTTGGTCTGGAGCCAATCAACTCTCTTTGCCTGTTTCTTGACTGGAGTGTCCCTGGGCCACACCGCTTTCAGGTATTCCTACCAGCCCTTCTGGTCAGATGTGGATGGGAGACACTGTTTCTGAGATCTCCTGGTATTTTCATCCTCATAGTTTCCCTTCCAACACTATACCTTCCCCTAATGCAGGGAGTCATTTTTATAATGTTGGTGGAGAAGGCTTGCTGCTAATAATTTCCTTGCTATCTCATAAGAACTTTCCTCCTAAAATAATTTTTTTCTCTTTTTAGCTATCATATGCTTTTCCTTAGGCAAAGAGCACAGATGGCCTGGATGCATGTATGTGGGAGACAGCCAAGGGAAATACTGAATGTTTCTTATTTCAAAAATAGTCCTGTTACCAAAAATGTAACTGAGTAGCACACATAGAATACTGGAATTGACACAACTTAGGGTGGCTGCCCCATTCCAATTCTCCCTTCTCTGAAAACTGTCCCACTGCACTGTAGCTGCTGCCAATAGTCACATCTATGTTAAATGACCCTACTCCCATGCCACAGTCAGTAGATATTTAACGTCAACTGGTCCTGTCACTGATTGTGTGGGAATATGTAGTTTTGGGCTGAGACTCTAGACACTTATCAGTGAACACAGTGGACACTGTCAGCCCCATTAATGGAAGCACTCTAGAAAGAAGGCTTTGAACCCCTGATTCCAAAGACCTTACTTAGAGCTTCCCTGGATCCCTTTCTTCAAGTTTTGGTCACCAAGCTCTTCCCTGGGTTCTGCAAGATATTCCAGTATCTTTTCTACAAATTCTCCTTTTGCTCAAGCCATCATCAGTTTTTATTTTACCATGTAAACAGCATTGATTGAAAAAAAAAATCATAGAACAGCCTTACATCTAAATGCAGAATAAAAAAATCTCAAATGAAATGCTGAAGGATGTACATCAACCAGCTGATTAATTGAATTGGGAGTTTGAGGTTATCTTGGTGTCAATTTATTGTTGCCTAATTGATCTACTAAAGTCCCACAAAAATATATAGGACATGAATATATACAAGAGAAAAATTACTAACACACTTAGAATTAGCAACTAGAATTTGGAGACTATCATATGCCAAGATTAGGAGAAAAAATTAATAACTGAAATCAATGGGGGTATATAGAAAAATATATTTTGGGAGTTATACACTGGACTCTCTGAATTAGTGCAATGTGGAAGGTGGCAAAGCTGACAGGGAAAAATGTTAGTGTTTCCCTGCAGGTTAAAATATCCACTGAACAGAAAACTAAGCAGGCATCCCCTACTCCTCAGAGCAGTCCTGAGAGTTGGCTATAACTATGACTTTTTCTATTTATGCCGCTCCATTGGGAATATAATTGCCAGTATTCAAGTAGATGGGCTGGCAGAGAGTGGGGTGGGGTGTATTCCTACCCAAGAATGCATAGCTGGGAACTGCACTTGTGGATAGGACCAGGAAACACTGTGTGCTAGGCAAGGCAGGCTTTCACTTCCAACCCCTGTCAAAGAACTGCAGGCTGCTTTGAAATAAGTAGCAGAGTTAGGGACTTGGAAAAGAATGGGGGACTGGCAAAGATCCCTTTGCATTGCAGCACACTCCAGCTGGGGCAAGAAACAAACAGATAAACACAAACGGATCCAGGGAGATGCAAAACAGCCTATTCTTTCTGGTGTGATTAGGAGGAAGTCTCTGAGCGCTAGTACAACTGAAGACTTTATCCCCATCCTATCTGAGAGTCAAGGCTAGAGACTCAGGGTGACTATACAGCTTATTTTTTACGCTTGGAGCCTTTGCAAGTGAAAGGGGGTACTCTTATTAATTATGTGGGAACAAATGGTGTAGTCTGTACACCAGGACAAATGGTCACCCTACCGAGACCGTGCCTGACGGAGCTCTCTCAGTTCAAAATCTGTAACAGAAATTAGCCAGCCTGGACCCATCAGAAAGACAGAAAACCAAGAGAAAGAGATGGGTTACAAACAGTGATCTGATCTGGGAAAACCCATCTTTGAGGAAGAAGTAGCAAATTCTAGAACATATCTGCTTGGAGTTCTCAGAAAGAGTCAGGAAAATGTAATATCCATGAAGTAAATACAAAACAGGAGCAAAAGGGCCAAACCGAAGGCAGATAGGAAAAGGGAGTTGGATGTTTTAAGTCTCTTTGGCAGGAAGGGTTGCTTCCTGCTTGGCATCGGAGCTGAAAGAGGACACTCCATTGTTCAAGACTGTTTTACTTCCTAAAAGCACAGTTACACATTCCCCGGCCACAGAGGTTCAGTGTGTGAGCTTTCCAACTTCATATCTAATATTCTGTGGTTTAGACATGCACTGGAATAGGTGAGATTTAGAGCCACGGACACAGGGACAAAAGCAGAGCAAGGCACACAGTCCAGCTGCCTCCTGTAGTCAGCGCTCAGCAGGCATCCCAACGTCTCCAACTTCCTCTTGCTCCATGAAAACAGAAAAATCTCTCGGGAGGAAGCTCTCTGATGAAAATGATCCATAAATAACACAGAGAAAGTATTTTCTTAGGGTAATTAAGGTGAAGACGACATTTCAAAAATGACTGAATAAAGGTAAAATTTGAGACAAGAATACTGGCTTTGTTTTTTCCGGTAAGTCATTCTCATTCAAGGAACCCTGCTCTAGAATCCCACAGCAGATAATTAAGATAACGTAAAGCTGGTGATAGTAATGATAGAAATAATTGCAATTTTAATTATAATAAAAGGTTATATATTGAGCACTCATTCTGCACCAAATACCTTGAGCAGCCTACTTCGGTGCCCCACTGCCCACAGGATGGTGAGAAGTCAGGATCTCCAGGTTATAGATGAGCTGACTTCAAGTTACCTACCCGACCTTGCCCGGCCAGCGAACAGTAGAACTGGTTTGAGTGAAGGCCACGTCCAGCCAATCTGAAGGCCACGTCCAGCCATGTTAAGCATCATGGCAAGCTTCCGGAAGGGTTCTTAGCTCAGACAAGCATCGAAATGGAAGCTTCTTAGAGTCCACAATCTGAAGAAGGCCCTGGGCACACACGGAATACTAACGCCTACAGGGAGAACTCCTGTGATCTTGGGAGGCAGGCGTGTCAAGACACCATCCTCCTTAGGGAATTGCTCTTATTGGCTTATAACTCCAGAAGCAGTGCATACTTTATGCCAGTAAATTAGAATTTTATTACAATAATCAACTCAGTCCATATCCATTGCTACCTGCCTTTCTGCAGAGAAAGATCTTTTCATTTATTTTTTTCATAGGTACACATTTTTTTTTCTAGAAATCTACTTCTAATGTTAAACTGTTTGAAGTAGCTCCAAGCAGTAGGTTCAATCCATCTCTAATTTGAAGGGAGAGTAGAACTTTCTTTGTGTTCGGTGTAAGTAAACTAAATATAATTTTCTAATCCTGCACAGAAAATGGCTTTTTCCTACTTACATGGAACAAGCAGACAGTTGACAAACACACTACTTACAGTCAAGCCAAGATTTAAGACTCCAGCTGGTGGGGTGTATACATGCTCTTACTCGGTCAGGACAGGCAGTAAAGGTACACCACTCTGACTGCAGTCTACATCCCCAGAAACATGTTTACAGAGAGAATTGTATGGAATGATAGAGGTCACCCAGAATTTCTGCTCCCTCTTCTCTTCGGTAATGGGAGGCAGCAAGAGCTGAAGTTCTCACGAGGAGCAGACGTATGGCAATCCTCCCTGGAGTTCGAAAGACTAGAAGCAGATGTGGCACAAGCTTCCCCACACAGCTCCTGCGAGCCTCTTTCACCGCCAGCTCAGCTCGTGGTGCATTTACAGTGAGGATTTCCTGAGCTAAGAAAGCAGTGAGGCAAAATAAATAGGCATCTTCCTTTCAACATATTGAACAGCAACGTATAACGTGATGGGAGTAGCTACAAGTCAAGGTCATCTACTTTTTGAAATGTGGCTTTTCAAAGTGAAGGTGCATCTGGACATCTGGAAATATTTTTGAAAATAAATCTCTTCCTAACTGAAACATTAAATGGCAATTTCTCTTGGCAAGTGGCGTATCAGCGTTGCTTGGAAATGAACTCTTGGCAAACCAAGAACTTAATGCTCCCCTTATGAGATCAGCACATAATTTGTTATATTCTTAGAATTATTTTGCTTGAACTATTTCAAGAGTTTTGCCTCGCAGGAAATGAGTTTTGGGTGAAGTGGAGATGACAGGCACTTCAGTTTCTCACAGTAGAATTATCGATCCATATTCATGTGTAGAACTGCTTGGTGTCAGAAAATACTACTGAAAGTCGTCTTTGTGTACGTGGTTAAGAATCTTATTCCCACAAAACCAAAAGTCAAAATCTGTAGGAAACCATATTTGCAAATAGTAGAGAAGCTATACAGAAAGAAACAGGAAAACACTAGAATGGAATTAAACACACACATTTTATATGAAAGAAAATCAGTAACTGTGTAAAGACTTTATCGGATGGGAACCACTTTTTTTTTTCAGCAAAAAGAAATGCTTTCTGGTTTTAACTCTCATTACATTTCCATAAATCTCTGTATATAGAAAATGTGATTTCTAATTATTCTGTATTTTTATGGTAGACGGCACAATCTGTGTGTGTGCTGAAAGAGGAAAAAATGAGAAATCCTAAACAAACTGATATCAATCATAATAACAATGATAAACAGTAAGACATATTAGCATAAGGATATCAGTGAAAAGGTATTAAATACAAATGAACCAAGGAGTAAGAGGCACTGAAACAAATTATATTAACTTGACTTTGTTTATGTATTTTATTTTATTAGCAGCCTTTTTGAAGACCTTAGGAATATTCTTTAAACTAACATGTATTCTGGGACTTCCTCTGAAAAAGAACTCTGATCAACAAGAATTATAGGCATTTTCCTGTCTGCTAGGAACATTTCTCCAATGATTCATTCTGTTGTTTTGGTAGCTACACTTTGAATGGGTAAGAAAATATTTAAGATGGATAAGAACTCATTTTCTTAGGAAGAAAGAAACATTTCCCCCAACTTGGAAATACCCACTAGGCATGTGTAAGGAAGTGAAATAACCTTTTACCACATGTGTATCCTGGTCATAGTCAAAATGGCAGTCTGTTCTTGGTGAACGTGGCAGGCATTCCTACATCACCTCTGAGGAAACCCCTCACACTCCAAGCCATCTGTCCCCGTAGTAGGTAGAACATTCAACAGTAACAGCATTAATTGGTACCATTTGCATGATAATCTAACGTCAGAGAGTGGTGCAATTTTATTTGTGTTCCTAAGAATAGCTTTGTTCTAAAATACAGATATGGCAGTAATGTGAATGGGTTTGCTCCTCACAATCACTGCAATTTTAGAGTTCACCCATACGTTCTGAAAACGTGTGTTAACCAGTGATTTTATTTCATGAAGTTTTCACATCTATCCCTGGTGTTCCACCAAAGACCATTAAAAACTGGAACAAAAACCTATTTAACATGAAGGAAGAAAAATAACTTTGGTAACTTCCCTTTCATTAAAATCTTATTGTTTTATGTTATTGATGGTTTTCAAACTCCATCGTCTATCAGAATTACCTGCAAGATTTGAGAAACAGATCATGGGGTCCCTTGGAGTTTCTGATTCAGTAGTTGTGAAGTGGGACCTGGGAACCCACATTTCCTTTTTTAAAAAAAAAAGATTTTATTCATTTATTCATGAGAGATGGAGACAGAGAGAGGCAGAGACACAGGCAGAGGAAGAAGCAGGGAACCTGATGTGGGACTTGATCCCAGGACCCCGGGATCACGCCCTGAGCCAAAGGCAGATACTCAATGGCTGAGGCACCCAGGTGCCCCCAGAATCTGCATTTCTTTTTTTCTTTTCTTTTCTTTTCTTTTCTTTTTTCTTTTCTTTTCTTTTCTTTTTTTTTCTTTTCTTTTCTTTCTTTTTTCTTTTCTTTTCTTTCTTTTCTTTCTTTTCTTTTCTTTTCTTTTCTTTCTTTTCTTTTCTTTTCTTTCTTTTCTTTTCTTCTTTTCTTTTCTTTTCTTTTCTTTTCTTTTCTTTTTTTCTTTTCTTTTCTTTCTTTTCTTCTTTTTTTTTTTTTCAGAATCTGCATTTTTACCAATTCCCAGGGCATGCTGAAGGTGCTTATCTGGGCACCAGACTTTGAACTAATTTGATTCTTTTTTTAGCCTCTCTGAAAGACAGTGGAAAAGTATTAGTGATCACAATGTTACCTGCTTCACTTGAGCTGATTTCTTCTCTATCTAATAGAGATATTATTAGCTAATTTCTTGAAAATCTTTGTCAATAGAAGTATTAACTAGCATTTATTGAATAGTTAATCAAAGAATGACAAAATTACTTGAATTGAGTATTCAATTTAGCCAAAACAAAAAAAGAGATTACAATAAATTTATAATGCTCATTGCAAGGTTAAAAAAATCTTGAAGATAAAAAGCATTTTCTTGGCCACATCCTTTAGAAGAATATTGCCACATACATGTCACATTCAACAAATATTTGAGTGCTATTTAGGCAAAATAGGTAAAACTCTGGTGCTCTTGGATCTTTGTAAAGGGAGAGAAATGACAAACCAACAAAAAATATATAGAATATCAGATGTTGATTAATGTCATGGAGAAAAGTTATAGGGAAGGAGCATAGGGCAAGGGGTATTGGTTTCTAGGATGGCCCAGCAGGTCCTCATGGAGGAAGTGACATTTGAATAAAATTATGAGGGATGCGAGTGAGTGGGTCAAGTATCTGCAGAGGAACAGCATTTAGGGCAGAGGAAGCAACAGGCACAAATGCCTGAGGCAGTATTGCAATAAAAGATATTTTCATTTGATAATGTTTCACACTCTATATATGGCAAAATCCTTACAGATGGTATAAAATAAGCTAGAGCCTATGCATTTAATAGGAAGGTATTTCCTTAGTTTTCTGAGCAGATAATTTACCTGGGAGGGGTACCAAGGATGCTGGTTACTGGGGTGCACAAGTGGGGCTCAGTCTTGCCAGAGAGCCCATTCATGCAGGGCTTGTCTTACTAGACAAAGCCACTGACTCCTGTCCCATTGGTTGGACTCTCCTGGGCACTATGTCCACCTCTCACCAGAGGTGAGTAGCCTCTGAAAAAGCCCCACAGAAAGAAGTAGGGCAGAGAGACACTCGTGCAAATATGAGGTGGGCACCTGCTTGACGGGATGTGGTGCAGTGTCTGTCTCAGAAGAGAAGAATTATTTGGAACTTTCTGGCCAGTGAAATTTTTAACAAGCAACAACAAAAGGGACAACGGGACTCCAGAGTTGATGGTCTATTAGAATGATTTAGGAGCCTTGGGAGATAAACCCATTGTAGCTGCATGAAAGGGAGTCATACGGACACACACAGACAGGCCATTTTATTTTAATTTTGTGCAAAACAGTTTGAAATTTGTTTAAAAATCAAGAATGCTTTGTTAAAGTCATGCTTCTATGTTGCAGAACATAGTGTGCGAGTGGGGTGAGGGGGAGAAAGAAGGGGAGAGAGAATTTCAAACAGATTTTCAAGCAGACTGGGAGCCCGACATGGGGCTCAATTTCACAGCCTTGAGATCAGGACCTGAGCCAAAACCAAGAGTCCCATAGTCATTTGCACACTCAGGTGCCCCTTAGTACAAGACTCATTTTTTAAAAAGATTTTATTTATTTATTCATGAGAGACACAGAAAGAGAGGCAGAGACACAGACAGAGGGAGAAGCAGGCTCCATGCAGGGAGCCCGATGTGGGACTCGATCCCAGGACCCCAGGATCACACCCTGAGCCGAAGGCAGACGCTTAACTGCTGAGCCACCCAGGCATCCCAGTACAAGACTCTTAAAAAACATCCCTACAATACCAGAGATGTGCTGATGTGCTGGATAAGTTACTGTTTTATTTTGGGAGACCCTGGGGCTCAGCCCTCACCCTCTTCTTGTTTCTTCTATAGTCACAAAGTTGGTGACGTCTCTTCTGTGAAGGCCTTCAATCCCATTCCTCTCCCTGCTACTATTCACATAATAAAGCCTCTTAGCCTCTCTCCTGACCTTGAGATCATATGTTAACTTCCCATTTAAAGGTTCCATTTGGAAGTCTAACGATCAGTATTTCTAAAACCGAGATCCTAAATGGGTAGGGAATATCAGAAAGGGAGACAGAACATAAAGACTCCTAACTCTGGGAAATGAACTAGGGGTGGTGGAAGGGGAAGAGGGCGGGGGTGGGGGTGACTGGGTGACGGGCACTGAGGGAAGCACTTGACGGGATGAGCACTGGGTGTTATTCTGTATGTTGGCAAATTGAACACCAATAAAAAATAAATTTATTATTAAAAAAAAAAAAAAAAACGAGATCCTGAACAACCCTCCCCAAACCCACTCCATCACAGCAACTCTCTACATTGCTTGGTGTGTGGACTGCGCTCGCTCTTTCACACCCCGTGTTAACCCATCAGCAGGGCCTGCTGGCTCTGCTTCTGAGGTATGTCCAGAATCTGCCCACTGCTCAGCCCTTCCTCCAGGGTCCCTCCAATGTGCACAGAGAGGCTTGCACACCCTGGTATAAATATTTAAAATTGATAAGTCAAATGAATAAACTGTTAAATAAAAAAAAAGTTATCGCTCCCTCTGTTAACAAATATATCTTCCAAATGATGTGGAAGGCCCAGGATCTATAAAATTCTGGGGCCCCTGGGATCTCTGTGATAGAATGTGCCATTGGGAGGGAGCACCGTGACCAACGACCCTTCCCACCCTGGCTCCCTGTGCACACATAGTGACACATTCAAGGTCCACCCACACTTCATCCAAATGGCTGTGCTGGCCCAAGAATGCACGCCGACTGCATAATATTCCTTGTGATATATTTATTATATAGAGGTTTGGTTCTCTCATCTTACTTCGTACATGCAGTTTGCTATACTTTCTCTTTTCTGCCTCCTTTCTAATATTCTTTGAATAGATCAAACTTTCTCTGCTACCCACAAAATTATGCATTCCTATTTTATTCTTCTTATATCTGGCTTTTTCAGACTTCTGCTTATGCTTTTATTTCCTTATCACTATTTCGAGATTGTCATTAGTTATGTCTTTTCTCAAAATAACTAAACAATCTCTCTCATTTGATGGGTTCAGGGATTTGGGTTTAGGATGATAGATTTGTGCTCCCAATTTTTGGACTGTGTGTATATGTGTGTACCAAGGACCCTATGCTGTGTGATGTGAACACCTCATGCTCCACACCAGGCAAACTTGTCAGTGCACGGGACCAGGTGCTATCCAGGTCTGACTGGGTCCCAACCCTCCATGCCCAGAAAGCCACTCCTGGAAGGGACCCCCTGCAGGCAACAGGAAGGCAGCAGGTGCACTCAAGACAGAACACTCAAATTCACTCCCTCCAGGCCCTCCAGTGTCTTCTACTCAGAACCTTCTCCTACCCAGGCAACCATTTTCTTCCCATGCTCAATCCCCAAATTGGGATCCAACCATCTTCTGTGTCCCACCTTATTTTATTGGCTTATTTTAGGAAGGCACACTGCTCTGAATTTATGAGCTGCTATATCTCTCTCCTGAAATCCAGAATTGGGTTGAGGGGTAAGAGGTGGCTTAATTATTATTATTACTTCAATATTTCTCCCACACAAACACTTTATATATTGAAGGTATGTGGTTCAAAGGGAATTGAGAGTGAAACTATTAAACAGTATTACCTCCAAAATTGCTGTCAGTCGGGGAGAATTTAATGTCACTCTCCAGGAAGTATTATGATAACTTTGTTTTGAGAAATCTATTTCAAAATTGGGTTTACTCAAAGGATATTAAAATCCCCACCCCTCTCCAGATACACGCAACTTGACATAATGATGGAGAAGATCCATGAAAGAAATGCCCTAGAGTACAGACACACACCCACCTAGCGAGTGAGGAAAACAGAGAGATGAATTTTGTAGGAACACAAAACCTTCCTGGTAATATCACTGACAAATGCTACTGTGAATGGATATCTGAGGAGTACATATGCAAACACTAAGACTTTCTAAATATTTATAAAATTTTTCAATTTTCCTCAATAAGTCAAGAGTTGAAACAAACCAACCTTTTAGGTTAAATATCTGTGTGGACTGGTGGGATTCCCCTCTCTTGGAACCAAAGCTTGGGAGATCCAAGCAGGCAGTGCCAGACGACTAGCACCCCTCTGAGGAGATGATCTTTACACTTTAGCCTGAGTGTGCTGCACATCACGGTATAGTGTCAAGCAAAGCGAATTTTAATTAAATGGAATGTTCCATGCAACATCAAAACAAAAGGTGCTGAGAAAAGCAAAACAGTTCTTTATTGTGGAAGTTTGTGGAAGATGTGTTCTTTACATCAATTTTAAGAATGTGAAAAAATAATACAGGAAACAAAGTCTATTGCATGAAGGAGAAAGCTTATTTATGTTGGGATCTACTGTGATATTCATATCACAGAAAGGAGTTTATTAGAAATGCTCACCGCTGAGACTGCCTTGGCTCTGGATGACCATGTACACTGGGGAGCCCTTATCTGGGTGGGTGCAGTGAACAGAGATAATGGACGTCTGGGGTCAACGCCCCACTCAGGGTTACGCTGAAGCCAGCTCATACAGGCCTGGGCAGGCATCAGTTGTTAAATAGGCAGGAATTTTGTGAGCTAGTAGTTTAACTGCTTATGGCTTAAAATCAGTCGTGGTCGGAATATTCACACCACAGAAACCAGCAAACGCTACAAATCAGTTGTTGTTGCTTCATTTTAATTAAAAAAGCTCACGTTTTCACATGAACTAATACCTTAGCAGTGATTGCATGATGTTTCTCACTCAGAAAGAAGTGAACTGTAATAAATTCAAGTGAACAATTGGAAACAATTTGGATATGGACGAGATAGCTTGCCTTTCATCTTGTTGCTTCAAGAGCTAAAAGTGCACAATCTGGTGTTTTTCTTTTTTTTTCTTTTAATACTCACTATGTACGACGAGATTTATTCTACTAGTCTTTATTTCCATAATACTTTATGATGAAACCTATCTAACAGTCACCTTATTTAAAATAGTGTACTGGGCAGCCCGGGTGGCTCAGCGGTTTAGCGCTGCCTTCGGCCCAGGGCCTGACCCTGGAGACCCAGGATCAAGTCCCATGTGGGGGAGCCTGCTTCTCCCTCTGCCTGTGTCTCTGCCTCTCTATCTCTCTCTGTCTCTCTCATGAATAAATAAATAAAATCTAAAAAATAAAATAAAATAGTGTATTTTCATTTAATAATTCTGAACCACTTATAAGAAAAAAAAATTAAATAAAAAGCCCATTTACGGTACTGCACCAAACTCCAGGAGAAGAAATGCAAAAGTTGGAGAATTATACAAGATGATTACGCTTCTCAGGGGGCTAAGAGGAAGAGGATACATTAAACTTGTTACCTTCAGCTTATCCAGCTCACAGGAAAACACCATGGGAATTTTGAAAAGGTGCTTATTAGTCTATGGATGTGAAGATTCAACTCTAACATTGAAACTGGATTATTAAGTTGGATTATAAAATGGATTGTGAAAAATTCATATTTTGCATATTTTCAAAGAGTATTATTTCAAAATTATGGTAATAATATCAGCATAAGGATTAACCAGCCAACCTTTGGTTTCCTTTTATTTCAGAGAAACTTTCCCTTCATCCTTCATGTGCCTTCAACGTACATCTAACAGAGGAAAGGAAACAGGCCAGAAAGCTGCTGATCTGTATTAGAGAAAGTCTGTCAGCAACCCTGCAGGAAGTACTAGTCACCTTCCCACCAGTTCAGACTCAGCAAGGAGCAGGAGGGCACTGCCCGAATATACCGGAAGGCCAGCTTAAGTAATTATGGAAAGAGCAGCCAGTTAGTAGCTTCCCAGCTGAGATGTGAGTCAGCGAAACTCAGAAACATGCTCCTTCTGAGTCACCTGCCATGTGCCGAGGCCGTAACGTCCCACACTGCTATGTGCAATGATGGGCTTAACACGGAGAGAAAATTTGGACACAAGAGCACATACAGGAATTTCCCCACTTAGCTCACAAATTATCCTGGTCAGATAGACCTAAATTTGAAAAAGCCAATACTCCGGGGGAAGTTGCAGCCAACATAAGTGAGTGAATAAAGTGGATTTGCAGACTTCATAACATCAATAAGGACCCTAGGCCTGAAAACTCAGATGAAGATATAGAATAACGATCTGAACAAGAAAGGTGCACATCTTAGACTGAGTGAAGGGCATAGGAGCATTGAGTGATAATCCAAAGGCAATTGCAAGAAAATTTAGGTTAATTGTTCAGGTCATTTTATTCCTGGTGGAAATCTTTACATACTGAGTAACGTCTGAGAGAGGATGGTTCAAATTTATTCTGCGGGGGGGGGGGGGGGGGGGGCGAGGGAAGGGAAGGGAGTTTTGTTTAGGTAGCAAGGGAAGGATGCAGTAAGCGACAGGAGCAAGAAAGAACAAGCACAAATATAAAAGAAATGGTCATAAAAGATTTTGCCTTGGGCACATTGTCCCACGTTAGCCATCAGCTGTGCAGTTACTGTGCTCTGCCGGTTGATAAAGGGTCTTACTTTGATCTCAAGGATTTTGTAATTAGTGTAAACCATTCCCAGATTCTGGCCTGTGATAGAGCTCATGCCAGAGCTTCTGTGGATTTTATGTCTCTGCTTCTTACGTTTTCTTGGATATTATAAAGGGAAAGTTAGAACAAATAAGATGCTATTTCCTGCCCTAAAGTTTTTTCAGGAGGTCCACTATAAATTTTGTATGTTTAGAAATAATTCCTGCTTCGAAAGGGCTTGGGCATGTGTATTCAGCACGCA
Organism: Canis lupus baileyi; assembly: GCF_048164855.1. Lineage (NCBI taxonomy): Eukaryota > Metazoa > Chordata > Mammalia > Carnivora > Canidae > Canis > Canis lupus. Next base: position 50,819,742 of record NC_132858.1, read on the forward strand.
AATTGGAGCTGAGTCCTCATCCAGCAGAAGACCTCTCCAGTTGCACCATCCTAACTGTCACACTGTGCTGGGTTTACATACATGAGATTGAAGGGTACGGTGGTTTCACTAACAGTATTGATGCTCTATGTCTTGACTGCCAAACATCTGGGCCAAAAGATTAAAATTTGCAATCCCTATCATAAGCACAGGAATATATCACCCTGAGATGGAGAAGAAAGTGTTAATTCAACAAATTATTATGGGGCACCTGTTTTGTGACACTTTGTCAGATATTAGAGCTACATAAATGAAAGAAATATATTCTTTCTTCACAAAAGACTTTGATACTGAAGAGAGAGACACTTAAAAGGATTATTATAATCTGTATTATTACAATACAGCTTAGTGAGTGCAATGATCAGGGGTACAAAGCACATTTATATAACATACATTGTTTTCATGTACAGGAACTGTATCTTAGTCAACTGTAGAGTCACCTAGTACTCAGGTAATTAGAAATGGAGAAAATTAATTATTTAGTGACTATAGCTATACAGACTAGAAGGAAAAGAACAGGAGGAGGGGCTTTAAGAAATTTATATATAAATATACCATCATTGGAATATAGAGGGGAACCCCACACAGGCTATAGGATTGTGGAAAACGTCCTGGGAGAAATGATATATTTAAAAAAATTATTTATTTATTATAGAGAGAGTAAGAGAGAGAGACGGAGACAGAGTGGTGAACAGCAAAGGGAGAGGGAGAGGGAACACAGACTCCCCACTGATTGAGGAGCCATATATGGGGCCAGATCCCAGAACCCTGAGAGCATGACCTGAGCCAAAAGCAAGTCAGATGCTTAACTGACTGAGCCACCCAGGTGCCCCAGGAAGTGATATGTTTGTTGAGTCTTAAAGTAGGGCAGAGAAATGAGGGGCAATAGTCAGAGGGACAAGATTTAAAAAAAAGTGTAAAGTGATTAGAAGTGGCATGGGAAGTTGGGGACCACAAACAGGTCTGTTTTGCTGGATCTTATAACACAAGGCAGAGGAGGCCATGGCACACTGAAGAGGGGCAGCCTCAAGAGCTCTGGATGCTCTTGTGATGTTTGGATCTTCTTCTGCAGGCAGCAGCAAGGCATAAAAGGTTCTAAACATGTGAAATTTTCATTTTAAGGTGAATGCTCAGATACCAATGTGAAGGGCAGACTTAGAAGGGACAAGACTTAAGACATAGAGCTTATTTAAGAGGCTGTTGAATTATCTAGGTAACATTTAATTAAAATCTGGATTAGTATAGTGGGAGTAGATACAGAGAAATATTTATAAGGTAAAATTGCAGGACTCATAGTGACATGATGTGGCTGCAAAAGGATATGGGAAAGATGGAGTTTCTTGGTTTTGAGCTTGGTGGAAGGTAACACGGCCACCCACTGCACCGCTTCATAGAATACAGAAGTACATGGGTTAAAGAGGTAGAAGATGATTTCATTTTGACACCAAATAAATATGCAGTGACGTTGTCCAGGACACAATTAAGTATTTATCTCTGTTCTCTGGGGAGAGGTGGATTACAGATGAAGATTTGAGAGTCTTCATAAATAGGTGATATTGAATCCGAGATGTGTTCATCACATTAAGTGTGCAGAAGTGAGCAGATAACAACTTACAGTCTGAGATACAACAAGAACACATCTTGAAGCCAGAGAAGAGAGGGTAGAAAAAATCCAAAAGAGAGACTAAACTACAGGACAAGGTGTTGACTGTAAAATATGATCTGATATAATGTGGGAAGGGAAATAGCTAAGGGCACAGGTTTTAGTGATCTTAAATATGAAAATATGCACAGATGTAGATCCACTTAAAGTTAGGGGCAGGTACACCGGATGTTGTCGATTTCCTTTAAGAAGTAGAATGCAAGGTAACCTGCTAAAAATGATGAGGAGAGTTGGGCAGCAGGCTTGAGGAGAATAAGAAAATATTCTGCCCAAAGACAATCAGAAGAATCAAATAAAATGTGAGGCCAGCTGGATTTTGAGAATGTGGATTTTTGGTGGTACTGTTCTACAATGCTATGTAATTATTTTTTCCCACATCAGTATTCAACTACTTAGATTTGGAATAGAGATAGCAGATTTGAGAATGGATCCATGGTTGGATTCTACTGGGCGGGTGTCAAAGAAAGAGAAGAGCGATAGGTAACCAAGAGTGCTGTTGGGTCCAGCGTGAAAAAGAAGAAAGAGATCAGGCCAGGCCCAGTAGACTCTTGGAAAATAGCGATTTAAGGCACAAGACATCTCTATGAAGCTGGAGCCCTGGAAACTGGAAAAATAAAATCTAGTACTTTAGAGGTTGACTGGTTCTGGGTGATGAGTTCAAGTATGTGGCCATGAAAGTAAAGAAAAAGGGAGATGATGGTTCTTGGAATTGAGGATTATTTAAGAGAAAATGCTTGCTTTCTTTATCCTTTTGCTCACTTGAGAAGGGAGAGGACTTTTGCTTTACTCCCCAGTAGGGACTAGGATTAAGATGAACATTTTGGTTGTTTTCCTCTTTTTCCTTACTTGCTTTTCTCTTTGGGAAGAAGAGGGTTTTATTTGATCTCTGAGATCAATGGAGGCCAAGTTATTGGTCTGTATTTCCAGTGGTAGACTTGCGCCTTGAAATGTGGGCAACATTGGCCCACATTCTCTGCCTCTTTCTCTCTCGTGGAACCTGCACTCTGGCAACACACATGAGAGGGCCTGTGTTTTGGTGACTAAGTCAGGATCTAGCTGTTCCAAGGTCTTCATTTGTGTTGGAAATCAGAAGCCAAAATATAACCTTTGTCTCAAACTGTGCCCTCTCGTCTAGTCTATTTGCAATGGAGCCAAGATATTTTGAATCCTTATTGTTTAGAAACCACTGCAGAGAAGGAATGAATGCTTTGTCTTCCTGAAATGTCAATAAGGAGGTCAAGGCACTCTGAGGCTAGGATTTAGATGGTGATCCATCTGAGTAGTGGTGGATCTTGACACCCAGAATGATGGAAGAAAAAAAGACTTTGAGCCAGATACCAAATTTTCTGTAAATGCAGCAGAATCACTAGGAATTTGATGAGAGGGAGAGAGAGAGAGAGAGAGAGAGAGAGAGGGAGAGAGAAAGAGAGAGAGAGAGAGAAAGCAAAGAAGTTGCTTATGATGGTCAAGATACTCAAAGGAGCATAAATATCCATGAGATTGGGTGGTAAGTGACCTTGAGGTGACACTGGGGATAACAGAGAATGTTGACTTCATCTTTTAGCTCTGAGTATGGGAGAATTAGTAGCCTCTACTGAAAACGACTGTTAGGGACTCATCACCTTTGGGACAAAGGCAGGTTTCAATTAAGGCCAGAGTGTGTCAGTTCCACAAAGAGTTTCGTGATACAGAGGAGTTTGTTTGCCAAAATTGTGGTTCCAGAAGGAACCCTGAAAATTTCTAATTGCCTGTCTAACAAATTTTCTCTCCATTATTATATTCTTGAGATTAAAAGGCATGAATTTTTGTTGTACTCTACTGCTGAAAAGAGTACAGAGATATAGAGGGCACTGAATGATTGATTATCTGCAGGATGGATGGATGAATCTATGAACAAAAAGCATTAAGTAGAGTACAGAATAGAGAGATGAGTATAGGCTTACATCAACAAGGAGATCAGAAGTGTGAAGTGTAGTAGGGACTAATTGGACTCAATATTTTAAACAGAATTTATTTAGAACTGCTTTGGTGTAAGGAGGAGGTCCACTCTACAGGTGCTGAGGTGCAAGCAGGAGCTCTTGGAGGCTAAAGCTACCCAGCTTTCCTTGAAAACAAGAAGACTCTCAGAGCTCCATCTTTAGCTGTTCAAGAGTCATGGCGGAAAAGGGCTAGCCAGTATCATTAAGGGCCTGGAACAAATGCGGGAATCACAGACCAACTCTCAGACAAAGGGAAGCTGAGAATCTACAAACAATATAGGGCATCAAATCCAAAGGAAGATAGACTGAAAACAGAATTTTAATAAAGGAAAGCAAAATTGGAATCAATGGTTTGGGGACTCAGGAGAGCTTTTCTTGACCAGCAGGCCCTTCAAGAGCTCTATGGCCATCTATGGCTATGCCCACGGATAAGGAGAGAGTTACCAGGTAAGTTCAGATACAGGTCAAGTAGAACTGGGACTTTGGTCCTCAGACCATTCTTTTCCAGTAGCTTGAGTTCTAGGTCTGGCCTGACATTATTAGAAGCCACAACCTCCAGAATGTAACAGTCTATTCCCTGCTCATTGGCACGCTGGCAGTAAAAAATGTGTTACAGCAAAGGAGGAGGGCTACTGGAGTCAGACAAGCCCCCTGAAACTTGTGATTCTCATGGCCTTAACGAGTCTCCAGAAATTGTTGTCCCACTTTAAGCACAAGGAGGCATTATGTAAATCACTCAAGAAGAGTCAGATGGCATGTCTGACCCTGGGGTCAGTCAGCATGATACCTGTGCTGCTTCTTTCCCAGGAGGGACATACAAGAGAAGCCATAGTACTCTGACTATGATAGGTGGTACTAGAGTTTAGGACTTCTGTTTGAATGTGAGAGCTGCAGCCAATCTTGGTAGAGAATCAAGTGCTCTGGGCAGGGGAGTCAGAGAGTTATGTGTAAACTAGGATGCGGCAAGACAGATGGAGAAAGGGCAACACAGGTACTATTATCAAAACTCCACTGGATTTACGGCAGAGAAACAATAAGTGACCATGACCCAAGAAAAAAATGAGGGTATTGTTTAGAAAATAGGTGTCCAGGGCCAAAAGCTTTTGTCAATAAAGGGTTCAGAAAAGACCAAAGAAGTGGATAAGAAGTAGTTAAATTGATTCAGCCAAGCACTCACCTTGGTAAAGAATTCCACTACTACTGTCAGAAAAGGGTCATGGTAATACAAGGTGAACAGAGAGAAGATTAAATTAGAGTAGTTATCTCACAGGAAATTACAGAAAATGACAAAATCCAGGGCAAACGCTGGTCCTTTGAAATTAGTCAAGGGTTCTAAATAAAAGTCCCCCCTTAGAATAATGGAAAACAATGTATGGAAACAAATTTTTTTTAAGAAAGTGCAAAAACAAAATAAGTTTGAGTCTTCATATCTATTTTGTGTCTTCAATTACTTAAATCTATTTGATTGACAGTGTTTATATGTTAGGCGGACCTAGGCAGAGGCACAATGTAGTGGGCTAAGGATCAGAACCAGGAGACTCTGGCCTCCATTTCGATATTCCTTTCAATACTGAGTTTATTGGAAACATTTCCTTCCTTCATCTTTGACTTCAACTTCTCCAACTTCTGCATTTTTTCCATTAGTTGAGTCACAGCTTAAAAAGTGGCTGATGCTTATTTCATTACTTTTATCTATGATTGTTTTTCTTTTTTTTTAATTTTTTTTATTTATTTATGATAGTCACAGAGAGACAGAGAGAGAGAGGCAGAGACACAGGCAGAGGGAGAAGCAGGCTCCATGCAGGGAGCCCGACGTGGGATTCGATCCTGGGTCTCCAGGATCGTGCCCTGGGCCAAAGGCAGGCGCCAAACTGCTGCACCACCCAGGGATCCCAATTGTTTTTCTTTTATGAGAGTTATCTCCCAAATATTAAATTGCCTGATGCATAAAAATGATTCTATCCTATCTTACCCACCAAAAATGTTCTGAAGGAGTGATGAACTGTTCAACCTGATAGAACATAATTTACGCTATATTATCACAGTTTAAGCCATTTCCAGTTGTATGACCTATGATTACACAACATATAACAGTCTACTTGGCTGAACTCCTCCTATGAAAGAAATTTAAGAAATTTTCTTTGAGGTCAGCAATTCCTCTTGCTTTTCATTCTTAAATCAAAGTCTGAGGAAAGTTCAAAACAGCAGTCATGAGGGAAGGCAGTAAAGCAAGTTCAAAGAGTGACTGAGAAAATATTCTGGTTTCTAGAGATTTCAGATTCCAGACATACATGAACAGTTTTTCCAAAGGGGAGAAAAAGAGAGAGAGAGAGAGGCAAACCAGGAAACAGACTCAACTACACAAAATATAGGGCATCTGTGTATAGGGCAGACTCAACTACACAGAATATAGGGCATAAACTGATGCTCACTAGAGGGGAGATGGGTGGGAGGATGGGGAAATAGGTGATGGGGATTAAGGAGGGCACTTGTGATGAGCACTGGGTGCTTCATGGAAGCACTGAATCACTATATTGTACACCTGAAACTAATATTGTACTGTACAACTAACCAGAATTTAAATAAAGCTTAAAAAAAGATGGAATAGATGTTTTCATGAGCAAACAAACAAAATGAACAGTTTTCCAGACTCCCATCCTGAGGTGCTGACCTCTGCCCTTGCATGTGACAAAAGGCACAGGCCTGAGAAACGTTCTCCCATGAATATATCTCTTCAACACTTCACGGTAATTCAGGAATTCACTGAAGGGTAGATATATTTTTAAAGATTTATTTATTTATTTATTTATTTATTTATTTATTTATTTATGAGAGAGAGCACATGGGAGGAGGGGCAGAGGGAGAAGGAGAAAGAAAATCTCAAGCAGACTCCCTGCTGAGCCTGAGTCAAAATCCAGAGTTGGACATTTAACCAACTGAGCCACCCAGGTGACCTGAAGAGTAGATTTTTTTTTTTTTAATTTGAGTATCTTGCCAAGAAGTTTAAACCTGCCAGTTTTTGGTATCTCAGTGTGAATGAATCAGTTAGAAATAGGAGCTTTCTTTCCTTCTATGAAGTGCTTGACCCATGAGCTCAGAGAGGAAGCGATACCAGGCAGATACGTAGCCTTTCTCTGTGGCACAGCAAGAGCATAGACATGGCCGAGGGGATCTGGGGTCCTCGAAAGGCAGCATGCAGGCTCCCCAGGGGCAGGGAAGTGATGGGGAAGTGGGAGGATGATGCAGAGGGCTCTGGGGAAAGGCACCATAAAAACAATTTTCTATAACTGCCAATGCCTCCTCCAGGACCCAGTTGGCACATGTCACAAAACACGTGTAACCTAATGTGGGAGTCATCACTTTTCTGTTGGTATGGTCCTATGGTCTATTGTGTTTTTGAAGTGACTTTGGACCCAGGAGAGAACAAAACTGAATTGTTAGAAGCTAAAATGACATTGAACGTGTTAGTGTCCAATGGCCTCAGAGGCCTGCCTGGCTAGCCAAGTGTTCTCAAACTCCCTTCCGTGAGTGCCTGACTTCGCATGGGATAAGGAACTCTGCACATCAGCCTTTGTCCTCTTGGCAATTGGACCCTGGGAAAATATGTAAAATATTGTGAAACCGCCCTTAATGCTTCTATAGTCCTAATGCTTCCCCTTACCACTTGGGCAACCTTAGGCAGCCTTTGGCCTAGTACTTCTTATGTCTTGACTCAGATCTCAGTGGTTAGTGTGAGCTTGGATCAGGTGCAGAAACATGTCCTGCCTTGCTACCGTGACGTCTGCCCAGGGCTGGCTGTGTTTTCTGTTAGCAGACTTCGGATTGGCTATTCCTTGAATACGGTGCCTGGTCATCCTGGCAAGGATACACAGAACTGGATGAGGTAAATTATCTAGATCCTCTCCTGGCAAATAGTTCATTCACTCATTTATTCATTCATTTTGAAAACATTAACTGAACACTAGTTTCATGCCCAGGACTATGCTAGGCCTGGGGGATGAGAAGGTATACAGACAATAGTCCTGCCTTGGAAGGTGCCAGTCTTTTAGGAGGCAAAGATTGTAGTAGCAATTAATCCATATCTTCATCTGAGAATGCAGTCTGATAGTTCTGGAAGAGGCAGCTGATATCTTTCCTGATGTTCCAGCACAGATGCTTAAGGAGGCAGGAGGGTGTCAGTGCAGTGATTGAGGCAAGAAAGTTAGTAGAAAGTGGCTGCATGGTCCAGCCCTGTTGTAAACTCCACTTCCTTGGGGCTCAAGACATCAAGTAGAAATGGTAAGACTCTGCCTCTGTTGGAGATGGGGAGTATAAGTATAAATATATATATTTAATATATATATTTGGGGAGATATATATGTGGTGAAAAGTGGGGAGATAATGATTTTGGAATGCCGCTCTGTCTTGCATAATTCTGGAAAACAAAAACTTTATGAAACAATGTTCTGGCATGTTTCCTTAATAACACAACCTTGTTTACGAAGAGTATTTGAGATATGGCCTAAAGCCTCGAGCAAATAAATGTGATTATTTGCAAGTCTACTAAAATTATTTGGTATGATGCCATCGGCCAAATACATATCCTAATATCACAGCACTGCTTCTGTGGGAGAATTTAATTCAAATGCAGGACTTTTCCAGATGTGTAAATATGATGTGTCACACTCAGGCTCAAAGCCCTTAGAGACAGAATCGTGCAAGGCACGTGGCTTCTTCGTTTCTCCTTCCCTGGATGCTGGGAAGACCCTCACCCAGACTCCACTGACCATGAAAAAGACTAAGTGCTCAGCACAGGTCTATCATGTGGTAGGGTGATAATCTGGTGTTCCTTGAAATGAGTATTGTCTTTGTCCAGTGCTTTCCTAGGGGAGAAGGCTAGGTGCTGCTTGGGAAAGAATGAGAAAGGATGGAACCCCTTCTCCTCCCACCCCACTGGGGGGGACCAGACCCGCTTCCCCAGAAGCAGATTGGTGACATGTTGTTACTTGAGCTTTGAGATTTCCACTCCAATGGCCTATCAAAGTATTTGTTCCAACTACATCAGAACTAGTCTAAAAGGTTCCTGATACTCGCACTAAACAAGCATTTTGCCAGCTTTCCAATGATGTGTTATTTCTCACTAATGGTTTAGTGACCCAAAGGGATAGCACTGCAAACAAGTTAATCCAATACTGATACAAAAAGTAATTTTCTGTTTGGAGACAGGGCTGAAAACAGACCCTCTGCTCTCTCAGTGCCTTGGTGAGCACTGGGTTGCACTTACGCCAGTAGATAACTTCCACAGAAGTAGCCCAGAGCATTATTCGTTAACTATCTCATACCCAGATTATGTCAGCATTGACCCAAACAGCGAATTTTTCAAGTTGCACTTAGCATTTTTCAATATTTTGTGATTTCAAAAACACGGAGCCTTGTATATATAGCAGAATCTCCAAAAACGTTTGCAGGTTAATTAACAAAACTCACTTACATTTTATTTTATTTTATTTTATTTTATTTTATTTATTTATTTATTTATTTATTTAGTTTTTATTTTGTTTTTAATTTTTTAATAAATTTATTTCTTATTAGTGTTCAATTTGCCAGCATATAGAATAACACCCAGTGCTCATCCCATCAAGTGTCCCCCTCAGTGCCCATCACCCAGTCACTTACTTTTTAAAAAGAAACATCCAAAAATTAGGTTTGCTACTGCTTTAAGGACACAGATCAATGTTTCCATGACTGTGGAAAATTATAACAAAAGCATTAGAAAGTACACTATAACATTTGTAAAGAGCAAGGAAATACACTTCGCAGTAAAAATCACAGAAATATCAATACAAAGTAGAGTTGGCTTGGCCAAACAAATCTAAAGAAGAAAAAGTAGGCAGGCCAGCATCAGTCACGCCCTGACCTGTTGTGTGCACTGCTGTTGGGGAACATGATTTACCCATACGACAGAGTCTTGACAAAATAATTATTGTTGATACTCTAGTCTTTATCCACAAAACACACATGAGAGGCCACTGACAAATGGACACATGCATTTCTCAGAGAAGTCCTAGTCAGAATTCCTCAGTGTTTAAAGAGAACTGAGGAAGAACAAGTGGCTTCAAATACAACAAAAACATTTCATTTTTGAAAAAAAAAAAAAATCTTAAAAAAATATGGGAGGGTAGCCTTCCTGGTTTATAGTATCTTCAAGAAGAAAATGCACATTTATCTGTCATGATTTAGAGAGAAGGGAAGTCAGCCTGAGGTGGAAAAGAGGCCAAAGGCATTAATCTCTTCAGGTTCCTCTGGGATTAAAATGCTCTTAATCCTTTTTTAATTGGATTCTTATTGATGTAGCTTTCAGTGGTAACAAATACCTTCCCAAGTTGTGAAAAAGCACTCGAATAGTAAATATCTTAATCTGCAAAGCACCAATTCTGGTTCCTTGGAAGCAGGGGCATTGCATCAATAGGTGCCCAACAGGTAGCCTATAATTAGAAAGTTAGTTGCGTGAGACAGGGTCTTTTCAAAGATCCCAAAATAGTTTACAAAATGGAGTGCCTTTGTGCACATAAATTTGTGCACATTTTCAGGGGAGAAGATCAGTCTCAAAGATGACTCTAAAGCCACTGCCTCAAGGAATTTTGTCACAAACAGTGTTCTAAGTGTTTGATGGCCCCTCAAACATCATAACCTCTTTTTTAAGAGGTCTTTGATGAGTTTGGAAGGATCTCCCAGAACCCTCCAGTGTGACTTTTCTCAGGAATGTACCCAGCACTACCAGACAAAGAGCTCCCTCCTCTTTACTCACAGAGCTCTTCTTTGCCCTGCAGGTGTCATGGCATTTACACATGCTGTGGTGGGATTGCTGTGTGCTGGGTTCCAGAATGAGTTCCTAAGCTCCCCGGCAGGCTCAGCCTCTTGCTCCTCACTGTGTCTCAGCATTCAGCCTCATTTCTGGAATTGTGGCCAAATAATACTTATAAAACTGAATTGATCCAACACCTCTCCTCTTCCCTCACTTCTTCCATACATAAAGCACCCTGATGTCTGATTTGACTTGTCACATTCAGGACAAATTCTAGAATTCTCTGTCTCTTCCAGTTCCTGACACAGGAACTTCTTCTTGGGTTCCCTAATTTATCACTTAAAGCAATTTCAAGATAATACAGAAATCGTTCTGGATTAACATGGCTAATAATCAATCCCATTTTAACATAAAGGCCAGTGCTGTGTTTACAGTCTGCTCTTCTCTCTTGATTATTTTGGCAGCAGACTGAACAAATAAAGGATTTTGGAGTATGGGATGATGGAATAATATTTTAACATAAAACCAGAGTAACACTGCAAGGCATTCATGTTAACGGGATATAAATCAGAAGATGGTGGCTGCCAATGTTTGATATTTTATTAGTATGTAGAAACTAATTAAACTGATTGCATTATAAGCATGGCTTCTTATTTCTACATACTTTACTCTGCCAGAGGGTGTCAAGTGTGAAGTCTGATCTAAAACGGAGGCTTGCAATGACATTTACTTTCCTAACCTGCACAGCCAAATTAAAGTTTATACAGTTCTTCTTTGAAGCCAAAAGAAATATAAGTTTGAGTCAAAATTGCCTTTATGACTCTCATATGAGGAGCCCAGTCAGAGTTCATAAAGTTGAGGCGTGTTCCGGGGGCACCGCTCTTAAATACGGAAAACTATTTTCTTACCCAGAGTCCAACGTCGTCCACAATGAGATTGTACAGGGCATTAGAAAATGAAGAATGGGCACTGGCATCCTCAAATGAGAACATTTATCCACAGGACCACAGGACTGTAAGGTTTTTTTTGTTTTTGTTTTTTTGGGTTTTTTTGGTGCTTGGATGTCTGCTTTTATAAACATAATATACAGGGATACACTAAGACAAGCTTAAGAATATCAATTAGGGAAAATACCAGGTAACTTGGGTCTCTGAAAACGAAGAAAGATTCAGGCATAAAATTAAGGCCCTTAACAACTTAGTCTCAAAAAAAAAAATTGACGATCTTTGTCAAGAGTTGTAACCACTGGGCTCTGGGCCGAGAATCAAATTGGCTCCAAAGTCAACTGAAGAAGTGACTCACTTGGCCATTGACAGCGCTGCTGTGTGAGACAGCATGTGCACAATGGGCACCTCTGGCCTGCAAAGGGAAAGTGCCTGGGTCCTCTTATTGTCAATCAGTGGTTGCCAGCAGTTGAGAGCTTTGGGGAGAGGGTGGAATCAGTGACCCACAAGTTTTTAGGGCAGTGAAACTATTCTGTATGATACTATGATGGTGGACACATGACATTATGCATTGCCAAAACCCATAGGACTGTATGTAAGACATAGAGTAAGCCCTACCATAAACTATAGACATCAATTAATAAGAATATATTATTCATTGATATACACTGATTCACTGATTGTACCAAATGTACACCAATGCTAGATGTTATCAAAAACAAAATAGGAAAAACAACCACCATCAAACAAACAAAAAACCTAAAGTACTTTTCATAATCGCTTCCATCATGTCATTTCTTACCACAATACTGTTTTTCTATTAGCTTTAGGACCCAAAGGGAGGATTTTTATTTAGTCCCTATCAAACTGTATTGCTTCATGGGCTGACAGCTGCTGACGTCACTTCTATCACCCAACATATGCTCTACTCTCCTGTAGGTACATAGATACATACTATCCAAAATCTGGTGGCTCGTTTCTGTCATCTAAATGACATAAATAAAAGTGAATGAAACAATTTACTCAACAGCTGTTTGTTAAGTGGTATAACCCAGGCATTGCTCTGGGTTCCTGTGAATGAAATGGATGATAGCCTCTCTCTCAGGGGAACTTATATGCTAGTGCAGAGAGACAGAAAATAAGCAATGATATCATAAATGAGTTATAAGACAAGTTAGATGAGACTAAATACTATGGGGAGAAACAAAAATCAGGTGGAGGAATCATTAATTCTTCAAATGCCCCGAATCTGAGACTGGAAGGAATACAGTAGATTTCAGGCGGTGTACAAAGGCTGTCTGTGATGAACATGCACAGGGCCAGGAGTGTGAGAGATGGGGCTGCAGGGGCAGTGAGGGGCCAGATCATGCTGGGCTGATTTTGAACTTTATGCCACCTTTTCTTCCTGACACGTACAAAGCCATTGTTGTTTTAACAGATAAAATGAGCCTTTTGAAGAGAACTGACAGGAGGAAGATAAGAAGTAACATGATAAGTTCAGAGAGCGACGACAGTATCAGTGAGGCCCTGGGAGGAAGCACTGACCTCCTGGTTTCTGACTCCTGATAATTAGGTAGATCATGGAACATTCCCTGGGATAGCAAACCCTGGACCAAGAGGAGCAGTCGAGGGCAAGTTTATTGAGTTTGAGGTGTCTATGAGTTGTTCACAGGCTGGTAGGTGGTAGGTAGGTAGGTAGGTGGATTCATGGATTTGAAGATCAGACATGAGGAAGTGGTGGGAGCATACATTCATTCAACAAGGTATGAATTTCCACAGATAAAGTAATATTTTAGTCGGTTTTTCCTACATACTTAAAATATCAGAAAGGCATGTTAGAGCAGTTAAAGAATAGGGTTTTCATGCCACACAGATCTGAGTTGGGACCCTGCTTCCACCACCAGTAAAATATCCTTGAGTTAACTCAACTTCTCTGAACTTTAGCTCCCTCTTCTGCAAGTTGGGGTCATTACTTCTGTGAAGGATTTTTGTCAACCTTGAAAAAGAAAGTGTAAAAACTTTTAGAAGATTGCTTTTTTGGAGATAAGTCTCTCTGTCTTTGTTCCATTCTTTCTCCCTCTCTATTTTTCCTTCTGGAGTTTCTTATGTTAACTAATATCCTTTCAAAAAAGGAAATTTGTTCTTACATGTCTTGTTTCCAGTGTACCTATACAATCTCCTAGTTGATGGCTGACATGCTTGTAATATTTGGATCTAGAATTTTTAACATTGACTAGAAGAAAGTTGTAGATTTAAGAATGCACCATATTTTCTTTTGCCAAAGCTTCACCTATATCTGCCAACTCCAATTTTGTATCATTCCTACACCAATCCTAAGTACTCAATAACGATGATTTGTCATAATGTCAATCAGCAGTTACTTGATTTCAACTTAGGCAGCTAAGGAGGATAAACTGAAGACAGATGTGTTCCTTCAGATTTGAGGATTGGCAACACAGCTTTGTTGGCGGGACAAGAAAGTGAGAAAAGTGAAATGTTGATGGTACTATTATAAAATGATTGATCATTTTGCACAGCCAAGCTGATTGAGAAACTAGGATAATACTCCCAATGATACAAAGATCAATGTTACTTGGAATAAAAGAGAGGGTAAAGAGAAAGAATGCTAGGATCAGTGGGATTTGCACTTAGAGGTGGGATAATCACAGTGCTGTCTTGGCTGAGGGTGATAAAGAATTGCCTACATGGCATGGGAGTGAAGATTTGCAGGGTATAAAAGAAGAATATTTTGAAAAAAATTATAACAAGAAATGAGTATTCATGCCAGATATCAAAACATACTATAACATTTCGTGTTTAATGCAAAGAAATATAAATAAGAAAAGGAAAACATATAAGTGGAAAAGCATAGAGAGCCCAGAAACTGACCTGAGTTAGTCTGGATTATTGAAACATTGCTGGACAATGAGTGGGAAACAGCAAAAACTTAATGATATTGGGTTAAAATTAGCGTTAAAAAATATATATATAGCCATTTTCAAATAATCTCCAAATATATCAAAAAGGTAAATATTAGGGAAAACATGGATGAGTTAGTAGGAAGGTAGAATTTATTAGAACTTGAGGTGATAATAACACTCTAAGAATTCAAACAATGTAAGATAGAAAAAAAGATTCAGTTAAATAAAAATGTAAAATTTTTGTACACAAAAGTAAGGTTAAAATAAAAATGCTGTAGAAGATTTGGTTACATATGCAAGTAGAATGTATGTATAAAGCAAATAGTATAAATTGGTACCTACTAGAAAGTTAAGTGGCTATGAAAATATTCATATAATTTGGACCAGTATTCTAATGTCTAGAAATTCATCCTTAGGAAATAGTAGAAAGGAAAAAAAAAAGTTCGTTTCATGTAAATATTAATTGCAAGACTATCTGTAATTGCAACATAATAAAAACAAACCAAATATCTAATAATAAGGAAATGTTTAAGGAAATTAGCTCAATGACATATTTAGCTATTAAAATCGTAATGTGAAATACAATGTAATAGCATGAAAAGTATTTGAGATAATTTTTGAAGGCTCTGGTTACAATTATTTATATGATTATGGACAAACATCAAAGTAGTACACTGAAGAGCTAACAGAGTTCTTCCAGTGAGCTAAGATTATGTGTGATTTTCTTTTTAAATTTCATTTAAGAGTTTAAAATATTGTATGGGTGATTCAAACAGAAGACACATACAGGAAAGGGAGTGTGAAAAGGATCCAGGTCTTGCTGAAACCAGAATGGTAAGTCACCCAAGCTAAAGGCATAGACTGCAAAAGTTCTAGGTTGGGTCTGAGGCCTCAAGATCATTTCCTTATCACCTTAATTCCCTAACCAACACTAGAGTTAATTTGTGTTACTCACAGGAAGTAGGTTTGCTTAGATGACTTACTTAATTACACCAGATGTGCCTCCTCCCTTATGCATTGCCCCTCCTAGTAACTACACGTCACCAACATTTCCTAGGCAATAATAATTTAGGACAGTCAACTCTAAGCTTCTTAAATGCATAAAAATTGACATTTTTAAAGTTTTGGCTTTTTTACAACTTCCTGAATCTTCCCAAAGCAAAATGGACCCATAAAGACCAACACTATCAGTACGTCCCTTTCTGTGAGACCTTGCATATCTGGCCATAGGTGTTTTTAATTTTAGTATATATCTTCCACCACACAATTTGTGGATCTTTTTAATTGGTGAATCACCAAAAAAGGGAGGAATGAGGAGAAAGTAGACCTGAGAGGAAGGAGGAACTATGAGAGGCTATTGTTCTACAAAATAAGTCACTGGAATAAGAGGAGGAAGTGTGGGGATTTGAGGAGGCTTCAGGGGCTGATGGAGTTTGTCATAGGAGAGCAGCTCTAGGGCATAAAGAAATTGGGGACTGGATGAAGGGACTTTAGAGAAGTATTAGTCTGAGTTTTGAACCTATCATTTAATGTCCTTTACAAGATCCATGTACTGATTGGAATGCCTTTTTGATTAGTTTGGTGGTGAACTGTGTTTTTGTGTGCAAGCTGTTAATAACAGGAAAAGGAGCCACATAGGCCTAAGAATTTATAAGCCTCTCCCTCCTTTGCCAGTGGATAAATACTGGGACACTCTGATGCCACTCGAGAAGAGGCCTAGAGCTGTTAGTGCTTCTTGTCCTGAGAGGATGAAGTTCCTAAAGAGAAGGCCCTGTTGAACAGCTAACTGGAATTTGAGTTGGAAGTTCTCTCTGTTGGGTATTTGTGCCTAGGAAGGTAAACTGAAAGCTGTATCATCAGTATCAGAGTTCAATGATAAAAGAGGCAGATCAGAACAGTATTTCCATATAGAGACAGATAGTGCCTCATGGAAATTCCTCTCTGGGGTAAAGCAATGAAGGATAGATTCATACTTGTGCCACATTTTCACTATTAGTTCTCTTAAGGGCTAATATGTAAAATATTTATCAACTGCCTATCAATCTAATCAATAAAACTAAACAAATGTTACCTTTCTTTTGCTGGAAGAAAGAAAAAAACGTGGCTGGATTGACAGGGCATTGCGAGGAAGGTGGGCTTGGAGTAGTGACCCTTCACCAACTAGTTGGAAATATTTCAATATTTTAAACAAGTAGCCATATGGCTACTTACTAATTATCAGCCATGGTCCTTCGTCTTCTCTCTTCCCCTTGGTTGCAAAGCCATTTTGTTGTTCTTTCTTTGCCCTCTCTAGCTGGGTGTGATTCCCTCTGTCTATTCATAATTTACTCGATGTCCTTTATGCTCTGAGTGAATTTGTGAGTGTGACTAGGATCCTATAGGTAGACTCTACTTATTAGATGAGAATGAGGAGTGGCATCCTTGTGATACCTCCATTGCCATGGAAGCCAAGGTGGGTCATTGGCAGGAAGCAATGTTAATGTGGGGAAGAATTTCTACTACAGGCGTGCAAGTGCAGGTCATCAATACGAACACCCCTATAGCCACTGCCTACCTGGATTGCCAACAGTGGATCTTCACCAATTCTAGCCCACCAATACTGACAAAGGGAGCCCATCACTTACATTTCAACATGGTACATGCTAGGCAGGCAGCCCAAGTGTCAAGGAAAACCTCTCTCTGATTTTGCACCTGGCCTGAAGTGGTTGGTAAGGATCTAAGATGCAGGCTCTGAGCGGAAGGTCTGGGGTAGGGTATCGCTTCTCCCACTTATTGCCTGAGTGCCTTTTGGTTACATCACTACTCTAAATCAGCAATCTAAAATGAGGACATAAATTGTTGTTGATTCACAAGGCTGTTGTGGAAATTAAAGAAGTTAGTATTTGCTAAGAGCCCAGCAAGGTGCCTGGTGCATAGTAAGGACTCAATTTTTTAAAGTACTGTTATTGTCATTTTCCTTCGTTTCCTCTATGCAGCTGCTGAGACTAGCTTGCCTCCCTAACTCCAATCCGGTTTCTTGTTTCTACTCATGTCCAAATTTTGAAAATAGATTAGTTTGTGCTAAGACACTGCTTCTCAACTTCTTTTTTGTTTTGATTCATGTGCTCTTTTGATAAACATAAAAAATATTTTGCCCAAATCTCCAAGATTTTGATTTACTCCTTAATGAGACTTGCCTCTATTACCCTTTCCCCTAATTCCCTATTACTCCTCTTGATGATAATCAATGAACTACAGCATAGTTTTTTAATGACAAAATTATTATTTATTCAATTTGACTATGTCCACAAAATTCCCAAGTAGTTAAAGAATCTGTTCAATGTTGGCTCTTACTCCTCCGGAGGGAAAGCATTAGGGAATGCCTCAGCAAATGTGTGGGGATTTGCAGAGCTGGACCTAGAAAAGGGAATACACTCTGAAGGCTGTGATGGACTCCAAATTCAGAAGACTGAATGGAGTTAAAAGTCAAGAAGGAAGTCAAGTTTAATAATCCAGAGAGACAATGGAATATTGAGCTGGAAAGATGCAAAGCCTGGAACTTCAGATACAGACTTACCCCAGGAATAAAAGTGGGAATCTAGATTCAAAAGAGAAAGAGGACAAAAAACCAGAACAGGTATTATTCCCAGTGACTTGCTTTCATATGACTGCCAGGGATTGGTCTGTAGTGGATAAAGCATGGGGACCCCCTACTGTTTAATGGTCTGAGGAGAGTTAACTCCCTGATATGCTCAGATCCCAGTTCAGATTTTGTATCCTGATGGCCCTTGGAAATATAAAAACAAAAACCACCGCTTGACAAATAGACAGTGGTAATTGCTTTTGGCAAAAGTCATCAATAAGGCCTAAAATTAGTGGGAGAGGTATGATGAGAAACAAGATGTTTGCATAGCTCAGTTTATCTCCCCAGAAGGTACATAATAATTGCAGAGGGAAAATGGTGACTTTACAGTGGAGAAACCTGGCACACACTACCCAACCAAAAGATCAAAGTTAAAATCACTGGTGTGGGGAAGTATAGATTACTATATGTCGGGGCACCTGGGTGGCTCAGGGGTTGAGCATCTGCCTTCAGCTCAGGGTGTGATCCTGGAGTCCCAGGATTGAGTCCCACATCGGGCTCCCTGCAGGGAGCCTGCTTCTCCCTCCGTCTGTGTCTCTGCCTCTCTCTCTCTCTCTGTCTCTCATAAATAAATAAATAAAATCTTAAAAAAATAAGATTACCATATGTCTTCTGATGCAATGCATTTAGAAAGCACAAAAATGATGTTGTTGGAGGAACATGGCAACTAAATGCAACTTGCAGCCTAGGCTGGATCTTGAAGCAAGAACGTTAATGAAATTTGAATAAGGTATATAGAGGTATTAATGATATCCTGCCTATTTAAGTTCTTGATTTTGACTATTATACTATGGTTATGCATGACACTGGCATTTTAGGAAGCTGGGAGAAGAGTATATGGGAACTCTTTGCAGTACTTTTACAACTTTTTAAAAGTCGAAAATTATTTAAAAATAAAAAGTAAAGAGGTAATTTTTTAAAAGACCAAAATCTACAAGAGACAGCTATTGAGAAACAATATTGGCATAATTGAGAAAATTTGACTTTATTATAGTAGTATTATATTAGTATTGCAGCAATGTGTAATTTTCTGATGTTACTAACTGTAGCTTGGTTATGCAGAAATGGCCTTGTTTTTAGGAGATGTATGCTAAAGTATTTAGGAGTGAAATAGCTTGTGTCCAAACTAACTCTCAAATGGTTAAGAAAAAAAGACAAAAACATAAATGTACAAAATGTTAACAATGGGTGAATCCAGGCAGAAGATATATGGGTGTTTATCGCATTATTCTTGAAACTTTCCTGCAAGCTTTGAAATAAAAAGTCAGAGAGAAAAAAGTCAAAAAGAAAAAGATCAAAATCTATAATAGCACTGGAAATAATGCAACTGCTAGGCACACGATAGTTACTTAATGAAGGTGGTGGTAGAAATTTCCAGCAAATACAGTGCCAGGGAGCAAGGCTGAGAAACCCAGTAAGTGCACAGAAACCTTGTGCCCCAAAATCAAAGAGCTTGAGCGACCTGGGGAAACACAGGAAGAAGCGTTAACCCTGTGGAAGGGAGTGCTGGATGCTCAGTTCAGCTTCACACAAGAAAGCAGGTGTGATGGCTCTCGCTTCAGTAGCCACAGTAGGGAAACCACACACTGAGCGTGACCCTTCAGAAACACAAAGGGGGCGGGACGCAGAGGACATGGCGGAGCTGCCACCTCAGCCCTAGACCACTTTCAGAGGAGAGGAAAATAGGCTTCGATCGTCCTTCGCCTACTGTTACTTCAAATCTACTTCCATTAGCTGAAGCTAGTACAGGGTAAGACTCAATCAGCAAACTGTGCTCCCCCACTCGACAACTGTCGGGGTGGCCGTATACATACCCCATCCCCTGACCTCACCTCTACTATTCTTTTCATGCTCTTTCCATACCACAATCCCCCAGAAATTAGGTCAGGTCTATAGGGATAAGCGGTGTAGCACCGCTTTACCACAGGTACAATTACCACATGCAAAGTCCTGAGGCAAAGACTGGAAAAACCACTGCATGGCCCTCAACGTCCTTCAAGCTACTGCTCTATCGTCTCACACTTCCTCTTTCATCTGGACCTACCCTTGTTCATGTGTGCTCCAGACCCACTCTTCACCTGTACTCCACCTGTGTCCCACAGGTTCTGTGATGCCTCACAGCCTTTACACATACAAATCCGTCTTCCAAGAACATCTTCTGTTCTACTCCTTCGCTTATGTGACCTCTTTTATTCTTTAGGCCTGTGCTGAAATATATCTTCCAAAAGCCTATGGCTGACCTTGGAAGATGGGATTAGATGCTAGTCTGGTGTGTTAACATCTGCACTTCATCTTATCCCTACCATGGCACCCATCACATTGCATTACAATTGCTTGTTCACTCGTCTGCACAGCCACAATGCTACCTACTGATCATCAGCCTTTGTCCTTCTTCCTCTCTTTTCTCTTGCCCTTGGCCGAGGCAGCCTTTTGTGTTCTTTCTTTGCCCTCTTTGGCAAGGAGTCATTCCCTCAAGGGTAAGGACAGTATATTCCCAGAATCTAACAGAATATGTGGGATTAGTTTGGTTTCAATAAATAATGGATGAGTGAATACAAGATTTTTAAAAAAGTATATGTCAGTCATGACTTATGCCAGTGGCGTAATGTTGGATGGCACATAACATCTCTAACCTTCTCAAAGTGTAGATATTGCTAGCTTTTATGAGACCACCCAGACCCCCCACAGAGCCCAGCTGCAGCACTGTTTCATAGCAACGCTTTCCCTCAACAAGTCCCCGGGAAGAATTTCCACAGGAGGGGTTGGAGTGGGCATGGCAGGACTTTCCTGTAGGCTACACTGATTTCACTAATCTCATCCTCACTACTTGTACCATCCAGTAGAATAAGTAAGTCAAGTTATATGTACTGCTGCCTCCCATGCAGGCTCTTAGGAAAAAAAAAAGAAATGAGTGTTTCACATCATAAAGAGAAACAAAGGAAAATAGTAAGGCTTTAGAAGAGGTTGATGATTTTAACACCTCCATATCTACTCATTTGCTCAATACAGCAAACCCTAGTTAGTAAAGTAAGACCATAAAAAAAAAAAAAAAAAAAAAAAGTCCTGTTAAGCGCACAAAACATTTGCATTTGAATGAGTAAAATTCCAAAACCTCAATACTGTAAAGTGGCAGCTGTGGGACCTTAGAAAGAGTTTTGGACCAGGCTCTGGGCTCCAAGCCTGGCTCTGCCACTTGGTGGCTGTGTGACTGTCCAACGCGGCCGGTCTCAGCTTGTGCTTCCTCTTCAGAAAATGGAATGCTGCGCTAAATGAGCTCGACAACCCCAAACCAAGTCAAAACCTTTTGTTATTTTTGTGTATAGCAGACACAAATGGCAGTTTCCAATCATCTTCACCCTCGTCATCTAGCCCACATCCGGGTAGGTCTGTTGGTCCAGGAATGGCAGCTGGAGAGAAAGTTTATTCCTCTATATTTTCCCCAATGCCTCTCTTAAATAATTGATAGTGGCTGGAAAATACTTTCAAATCTGCGAGTCGGTAGGCAGAAGTGAGAAGTGAGTCGAGTCTGATTTTATTTAAAGACCATAAAAATTTACAAACCTTCTTTTCTTGCTCTGTGCAGGGAAATATTTTTTCAGAAGTTACGGGGTCAAACAATATTTTTTTATGTGATCCTGCTTCGTCTAAAGCTTACCTGCCTATAATCTCTCTCCACTTTAGATATCCTGGGGCCTTCAAGAATGCCTGTCAGCACTATTCATTGGCAGATACTACATATTTCTATATGATATTTCTATTACTATTTCCTTAAACCGTTATTTAAAGAATTTAAGTCCTACACTCCTAAGTATTAAAGATATTTAGTTTGAATTGATAAGAATGTACCATGGGCAAATTTCCAAATGGAAACTTTATATACAACATTATTTAACTGCCAAAATTCTCCTTTGAGAGATAAATGAGATATTATTTTCACTTTACAGATAAGGAAACTGAAGCTAAAATCATGTAAGTATCTTGGCCACAGTCAAAGCAAGGGTGGAGCTGAAATCTGAACCCAGGGCACTCCAAGCTTTGCCTTTCTACTCATTCCCCTGCCCTTCTGAAGATCATGTTACTATCTTTCGCTTCTCTGGTTTTTATTCCAAAATTCTCACACATTCTTTATATATGAGAAATATTTATTAGCATCATTTGAGTCCTTCCTATATTACTCCTTATAATGTTAATATGATCAACTTCAAAGTCTTTAATAGTGAAGAGGTCACATTTCATACAAGAAGCCCAGAGTGGCCTTGAGGTAAAATCCTAAGGAGACCTGATGGTTTACCATTGCTGCTTCCCAGCTGCTGTGAATGTGTGGTAATGGATGAGCTTTAGAGAGACCACACATGAGGTTATAGTTATTCTGGTCAGGATGAAGATGCAGAGGAACTTGAAGATAGGGAAGACTTTAAGGAAATATATAATACCAGACTCAATGTCTGGAAATGGAAAGTGGTGATAAATGAAGACACCTCTGCTTACAAATTGGGGGGTGGATGATGATCATCATAACACTGAAATCAAGAAAACACAAAGGACTTGGTGGTGAGGACAGAATGGAGTGTGAGGGATTTGTAAGACAGTTAAATGGACATGTTCAGCTTTACATGTGGCTACAAAGGTTATTCCAAGTTTGGCTTGAAGTCTATAGTTAAGGTGAAAGCTCAAGCTACGTGATGAGACAAGGTTGAAACAAAGTGTAAAGCATAAGAGGTTTAAGGCATTGGTAGTAGAATTTCTCTGCTTGGTAGGAGGTGATCAAAGGGAGGAAGAAATAGTAGCCCAAGAAGAAACAGGAAGAAAGTAGAATGAAAATGGGGGAAAATGTTGAAAAGAATATTTAGGAAAAAGTAGCCAAGAGTACAAAATTTCAGAGTTTAAGATGGTCATAAACTAATCATTAAAGAAAATTGCCTTAAAATTATTGCAACAGATTACTGGACTTGTAGAAATACAGAGTGAATGAATTTGTGTAATTTCTCCATTATGTGTCATTCTTTAGTCCCTAAGAGCCTTCAAAAACAGAGATTGCATTGGTAGAGGAAAATGATTCCAAGTACAGGTCATGGTAGAGTCTGCCAAAAAAATTGTTCAATAAATTGTTAAACACTGCATCTGAAACTAATGATGCGCTGTATACGTTCGCTAATTGATTTAAATAAAAAATTAAAATATTTGGTCTTGCCTTACTTTATAGTTTTTATTGACATTACACAAATAAATCTTATTAATTTTACAATCAATGATATCTATCCCAAGGATTTATATTTATGAAATAAGTAAAATTAGAATGCTGACCTAAATCCAAGGGAAATTTCTTATGATGTGAAACCCTCAAGAGACGAGTTTGAATGCTTGATGAGTATTTTACATTGTAATATTAGTCATAATTCTTAGGATTTAGCTCATCATATACTTTTCCTTTATTAAATTTTTTTCTTATTTTGGTAATTTAGAAGCATTCCAAAAATTGTTCAGGATGCAGTAAGCATGACTAACATTGACCCTATAATAGTGGAAATGACCTCATTGTCACTCTTTTAGCCAAACACAATCCAGGACAGATTGCGATTTTGGTTTGAGATGAACAAAACAATATGAAAACGAAAAAAAAAGACAGTTGGAACAAGTATCCCAGAGAATCTTACTCTGATACTCTTAAAAAAAAATCATGACATTTTGGTTGCAATACCAAAGAGTGCACCACTGATTTAAGATACAGCACCTGTCAAGTTGATAGTTAGAACTCCATAAATGAAGTTGTCACGAGTATGCATTTAAAAGCTACGGAAAAACCCCTACTTCCTAACAACTGGAGTCGTTTCACCTGTAGTTTCTACTGTCCCTTATGCTACAATAAATTTAGTCACCCATCTACCCAACAGTACCCATCTGCCATCGAGACACAATTTCAAGTATGGCCTTTCCTTATTTATTTCAGTTCCTTTCAATTATTTACTTCATTGTTATTCACACCATTCTTCTTACATTTGTTCAACAAATATCTTGATTACCTTTCTGTGTGCCCATTACTATTTTGATGGCAAATGAGACAGACAACTGCCTCTATGATGGTTATAGTTTAGTGAGGAGATGAAACTGATACCCCTGGAAGCTTAGGTCCTCCCCCCTTTTGGCAGCATAGAAAAGAGCTGGGAAGGGAGATCTGAGTTGGTTTAACAGGCTAATTACTAGTTTACCCAGTTGATTACAAGTTGCCATGTTCTGAAGTATCCTTTCTGAGGTCACTTCCCCAAACAGGAAAATTGTGTAGTCTCATGGGTGTTTTTTGACCTTACCCCTCATCCCAAAGTGCACACCATAAATATACAGAACCTCCTGGGGGACTGCCCTTCTTTACTGGAACCTTGGCCACGGGACCTGCAGACCACCTACACCTGATATAAGCTCCGACAAGTAATAAGCATTAGAGAGATTGTGTATATTCCACTATTTCTCTGTTTTTCTCCTAATAAACTCTATATCTGAACGGAATGGTGTTGCAACAGACAAAGAAATAAAGACCCTTTAAAAAAAAAAAGAAAAAAGATCATTTCTGATCGTGAAAAGTGCTATGAAGGAAATAAAACAGAGCAATGGGACTAGGGGTGGGTGTCTGAGTCTGGGTGAGGACTACTTTAGTTAGCACAGCCAGGAAGGGCCTTTTTGAGAGACAGTACTAGAATCAAAGCAGGAGTAATAAACGGCAGGCAGCCAAGCAAAGAAAGAACTTTCAAGCACAGGAAATGATAAACATAACAGATTGGATAAAGGGTAAGTTTGAAATGTTTGCAGGACAGAAAGTCAGGACCACGGTGATTGAAGCAATGAGTATTAGAAGTGACATCAGAGGAGTAGTCAGAGGGCCTGCAAGCAGATTAGGTTCTTTTCTAACTACAATAAGAAGCCACAGGAGAAATTAAAGGATTATAATATAAATTAATAAACACTTAAAAGTTTAACTCGGGTTTGGGAGAGAATGGC
Source organism: Canis lupus baileyi (assembly GCF_048164855.1). Classification (NCBI taxonomy): domain Eukaryota; kingdom Metazoa; phylum Chordata; class Mammalia; order Carnivora; family Canidae; genus Canis; species Canis lupus. The sequence continues at coordinate 50,844,684 of NC_132858.1, forward strand.
ATAGAGGGCACATGAATGGAAGCAAGAAAGCCAGGGAGATGGCTAGCAAAGGCTGGTTAGCCTGCAGGACTTGCACATGGGCACCCAGTGGATGGCAGAGGCAGGAAAGGAGAACCAGAGGTGACTCCACGACAGACAGAGACTGTAGACTTTTCATAACTGGTGCACATGGTCACTCAAAATTATGTAAAAGTAACCACTGGGAGTCACTGGGAAATGAGGAGTACCAAAGACTGGATGTCTAGTGTGAACAGGGAGTGAGAAAGGCTGAGGCTGGAGATGGCCAACTTGATCACTGAGTTTGCTAGGGGCTGCAGCCACCTGGGGTTCTTCTGGGGGAGCCTCGCAAGCCAGAGCTCACCACAAAAATGTGACATATTCTTCTTCAAACCTGGGGCAGATAACAACAGTCTGTGGGAAGTGGGCTCACAGCCTTTTCTAAATGTTCAGGACCGGAGTCTCAAGCTGACTTGGTTTGCCGCCACAGTTCACCTCAGAAACTGAGAATTAGTCACAAGGGTCTGTGCAAACCAGAAAGAGAAGTGGGAAGCCAACCAACCACTTACTCAGCTCCTACATGCCAGGCACTTTAGACAAATCATCTCTGTTCATCCTCAAAAAATAAGCCTGTGAGAAGGCACGGTTTCTTTTATTATCTGGAAGAGCCAAAGCTCAGAGGGGTTTATCAATAAGCTCAAGGCATCAGAGACAGAAGTCAGGATCAGAATCCCACTGGTCAGGGTGGGGCCTTATCCCTCCAGGCACAGAGAGGCAGCGACCAGCAGCAGAGGATCCTGGGGATGCTCAGCTGGTGGCCTGAAGCTGCCTGTGTAAGCCTGGTGGAGGGCTTAGCCACAGGTCAGGCTTGCTCTGGCCACCTCCTCCTCACTTTCCCGTTACCCTGGTACTTCTGTCCTTCCAGTAAAATGAGATTTACGATGATCTGAGCTTCCACCAACCACATGGCCTGGACTGGGGTCTGTGCTCACTGCAGAAGTCCGAAAAATGGGAAACTCACCAAGTGCCTTCTGTTCTCCTATCAGTTCCCTCCAGAATCTGCCCACTTCATTTGCCCTCTCGTGTCTTCATCTAGTTGGTTTATATAGGGAGTCCAGAGATGACCGTTGGCTTCAGGAGGGTTCGTTGCGAGGAACTGCTTCATTACTGAGGAGTAATGTCTTAAACAAAGATGTTCTGAATCACACAGGCGGTTTCTAGAAATGTGTTCATTTTCTTTGCATCCTTTACTTTTGACAGAAGGAGTGTTTATTGGTAATTGCTCACTAATGATTTGATTATAGTCTCCTTTTGAAGACGATCCACTTGATTGCCACACTCAAAGCAGTTCTCCCAGCAATCAGCAAAGAATTCTGCTGGCTTTCCCCCCATCGCAGGCATGAATAATCATCATGACGCTTCTGCACTGCCCTCTAAGGGCTGCATGTCTGAGCTACAAGCCAGAAGTCCTGTTGGGAAAGCGTGCTTTCTAGAGCTAAGGCAGAATTTCTCCAACAGTTCACTCCGTGAGTAACAAACTGTGATGGGCATGGGTCTCCCCAATAACAAAATATCTTGCTGTGAACTGTTTACTACAATAACTGTTATGAACAACAGTAGAAAAACCAAAAACATGCTCTTAAAAAGGTCTTCAGCTGTTTAAAAGATCTGTGGCATAGTTACAGAACATAGACAATAATTATGCATATAATTAGTTAATAATAAGTATGTTAGATGAACTGGAAAACGGAGTACAGAGGAGGGTCACTTGTTCTGAAGGACTAAAGTCCCGTCAGGTCAAACTGGGCCTTGAGTTAGAGACCGCACGTAGGCTTTCTTGGAGTGACATCGCCACCTTGTGTCTTCCTGAGATACTTCTGATAAAAACATCTGTTTAAAAAATTGTTCTCTAATAAATTTGAAAAGTCGTTTCAAGGCTCAAACAGGAGAACAGGAATTGGTTTCAATTATTATCTTAATTCCAGGGAAGTTAACACACAGTGTTAGTTTCAGGTGTACAATGTAGTGACTCAGTGATGCCATACACTACTCAGTGCTCCTCAAGGTAACAGTATTCTTACTCCCCCTCACCTATTTCTTCCATTCTCTACCAGCCTCCCTTCTGGTGACCATCTGATTGCTCTCTATAGTTAGCCTTTTCTTCATCTCTCTCTCTATCTCTCTCTCTCTCTCTCTCTCCTCTTTTCCCCCCTTTTGTTCAACTGTTCCTTAAATTATCACATGAGTGAAATCATAACAGTATTTGTCTTTCTCTGACTGGCTCCTTTGCTTAGTATGAGACTCCTTAGATCCACCCATGTTGTTGCAAATGGCAAGAATTCATTCTTTTTATGGCTGAGTAGTATTCCATTGTACACATATCTATCACATCTCCTTTATCCATTCATCTGTTGATGGACACTTGGGCTGTTTCCATATCTTGGCTATTGTAGATAATGCTGCAATAAATATAGGGGTGCGTATACCCTTTGAATTATTGTACTTTTGTTTTCTTTGGGTAAACACCTAGTAGTGAGATTACTGGTCCTATGGTAGTTCTATTTTTAACTTGTTGAGGACCCTCTATACTGTTTTCCACAGTGGCTGCACCAGTTTGCATTCCCACCAACAGTGCAAGAGGGTTCCTTTTTCTCTACATCCTTGCCAAGAGTCGTTGTTTCTTGCATTTTTGATTTCACCCCTTCTGACAGGTGTGAGGTGGCATCTCATTGTAGTTTTGATTTGCATTTCCCTGATGATGAGTGATGTTGAGCATCTTTTCATGTGTCTATTGGCCATCTGGATGTCTTCTTTGGAGAAAAGTCTGTTCATGTCTTCTGTCCATTTTAAAAATTGGATCATTTGTTTTTACCGTGTTGATTTGTAGAAGTTCTTTATATATTTTGGATATATTTTTAAAATATTTTATTGATTCATGAGAGACACACAGAGAGAGGCAGAGACATAGGCAGAGGGAGAAGCAGGTTCCCTATAGTGAGCCTGATGGGATACTCAGTCCCAGGACCCTGGGATCACGCCCTGAGCCAAAGGCAGATGCTCAGCCACTGAGCCCCCAGGCACCCCTTGGATATTAAACCTTTATTGGATATATCATTTGCAAATATATAGGAAAACAGGCATTTTTTTAAAAAACGCCATACTGATACATGCTTATACTCAATAAAAGCAGACATTTTGGTCTTCGGGTAAGTAGATATTTAATTTTATAAAAAACAACTGAAGTATTTTCTAAAATGGTCATACCATTTTATATTCCCAGAGCAATCAATGAGAGTTCCAGCTAAGTCATATATTTGTTAATATTTGACGTTTTTAAAGACTATTCTGGTGGGTGTGTAGTAGTAGCCCATGATAATTTTAATAATAATGGTATCTTTTCATGTGCTCATTCATATATATATATTATTTGGTTAAATGTTTAATTTGTTTCCCGTATATAAAATTGGGTTATCTTCTAATTATTAAGTTTTAAGTTTCTTTTTTTAAAATTTTTTATTTATTCATGATAGTTACAGAGAGAGAGAGAGAGGCAGAGACACAGGCAGAGGGAGAAGCAGGCTCCATGCACCGGGAGCCCGACGTGGGATTCGATCCCGGGTCTCCGGGATCGCGCCCTGGGCCAAAGGCAGGCGCCAAACCGCTGCACCACCCAGGGATCCTTAGTTTTAAGTTTCTTTATATATTCTCTGTACAAGTCTTTTGCCAGATACATGTATTGTGAGTCTATTTTCCTAGTCTGTGACTTGCCTTGTTATATTCTGAAGTGTTCTATGAAGAACAAACACTTAATTTTGACAAAACCTAGTTCTTTAATATTTTATAGTTACAGCTTTCTGTTACCTGTGTAAAATTTTTGCCTATACTGAGATCACAAAGTTTTGTGTTTTCTAGAAGTTTTATTATGGTTTTGATTTTTATTGATTTTGATTTTACTGAGGTTTATTCCCCCCGCCCCCATATATTTAGTTGCATGAGCACCACTTAAAGAAAGCCTATACTTTTCCTCATTGAATTACTTTGGCCTTTTTTTTTTTTAATCAACTGACATGGTTGTGTGGGCCAATTTCTGGAGTCCCTATTTTGTTCCATTTATCTATTTATCAAACCTAAGAACAAAACTACATTTTCTTGCTTGCTGTTGCTCTATACTAAGTCTTGAAGTCCTTTAAATGTGTCCTTGTTTATAAATTATTTTGGCTACTCTAGGCCCTCTGCATTTCCTTGTATATTTTAAGATCAGCTTGTCAAGTTCTGCAAAACAGCAGAATTTTGGGATTTTGATTGGAACTGACACTGTATCTATTAATATAGGGAGAATTAGCATGTTAACAATATTAAGCTTCCCAATCGATGAACATATTTGTCTGTGTTTTGTTTTGTTTTTGTAGTTCTCAGTATATAGGTTTTGCATATATTTTGTTATATTTATCTTAAATGTTTCATGATTTTGATGATAGCATATAAATAGGTTATTTTAAATCTTTCATTTTCTACTTTTTCATTGTTAATATACAGAAATACAAGTGGTTTTGTATATCAGTTTTGCACCTGGTGGCCTTTTAAATTCACTCATGAATTCTAACATAATTTTTGGAGATTCTTTGGGAATTTCTATAAACACAGTAACGCCATCTGCAAATAAAGCAAACTAACATTTTTATTCCCAACACAAAATGTGCCTTTCACTTACGTCTTGCTCTTTTTGACTAGCCAGAATGGCAAGGACTTCCTATTCAATGCTGAGTAAAAGTGATGGAAATGGAGCCTTGTTCTTGACCTTAGGAAAAATGAATTCCATCTTTTGCCATAAAGTATGATGTTATTAGTTCTACATTTTTAAAAAAAATGTCCTTTAACAGTTTCCTTTTACTCCTATTACAATGAAATTTTTTTTGGTAATAAATGTAAACTAAATTTTGTCAAATGCATCTTTTCTTCTCCGGAAGCAGAAAAACATGTTTTCTTCCTCCTCTATTCTGCTAACATTGAATTATATTGGTTTTTCAAATGCTAAGCCAATTTGGCACTTCTAAGAAAAATTCCACTTGGTCATAATATGTAATGCTTATTATACATAGCTAGATTCAGTATTTCATTGGTTTATTAATAATTTGGGCATCAATGCCATGAGACATTGGTATGCAGTTTTCTTTTGAGTATTTGTCTGGTTTTGGTTATTGGTGATATTAGCTTCAAAAAAAAATGAGCTGGTAAAGGTTCTCTCTTCTCAAAGAATTTGTTCACTTTTAATTATTATTATTATTATTGCAATTATTATTAGTACTAAAAATGTTTGGTGAAATTCATCCCTGAAGACATTTGGGTCAGTAGTTTTCCTTGTAGGAAGATTTTTTTATTATAAACTCAATTTCTTTACTATATATATGTATATACATATATATACATATATATATATATATATATATATATATATGGCTATTCAGATTTTCCATCAATAACTTTGTCTTGCAAATAATTTGTCCATTGCTTCTAAGTTATCAAATTTAATGATAAATTTGTACTATTTCTATTCTTTGAATGTCACAGGATTGATATTGAACTTATATGTGTTCCAAATCTCATGTCCTCCAGAAATTAATTATCTTAGAGCTCCTGATCACTGTTAGCCCAGCCTTGTGGTATCTAACTTACATTAGCACAGCTTAGTTTTCATCAACAGGTTCCAGGGGAACTCTGCAGATTTCTAGTCTCTGCAGATTTCTTTTTCCACCTTGCACTCATCCCCTCATGCTAATCTGCCCAAGGAATTTCACCCATCTTGGATTCCTTGATCTCGAATAATTACCTCCTGAACTCAAGGCCCACTCTTTGCTTGGGATCCTTTTCCCTATCTTGTGGCTTGGCTTTGCAAAGTGCCCTTCAGGAAGAATGGTGGGGTGACTTTAAAACTCACTTTCTTTTATTCTCCACTTACAATCAGCTTTGCACTTCCTGTTCTCCAGCCTCTGAAAGTTTTTTTTTTTTTTTAATGTATTTCATCCAGTTGTCATTTTCTTACATTGGGAGGTCAAGTCTTTTCCCAGTTTTTCTATCATGATGGGAAGCTGAAGTCTTCAGGCATTCTTGGCCAAACATCTGATCTTCCTTCATCTAGGATATTCTAACCACTTTGACAAGAGTGCTTTAAGCACTATTGGTCTTAGGTGGGATGCATTATAAACAATAGAAAGGGAAGAGATATTAAAATCCACTGAATCAACTCTAGCTATAACAGCGGGGACTAGATACTGCAGATAGATGGTCCTCTTGCATAATGAATAAATTACATCCTTACTTGGTACTTAATTCTTAGGCCAGAATGAACTAAACTGAAGGCTAGCTATTAAATTTTCCATTTATTAAAGAGCTGGAAAGTAGCCATTTGGTGAGTCATTTGGGGATGGTAGAGAAAGAAAGAGATAAAGAGAAAAATAATTTTACTCTGAGAGTTGCGAAGCTTGGTTCAAATGTCAGGACTTTACATTTGTTTTCCTTACTTGCTTCCATTTCTGTCTATAAAAACAGTCAGCTTAAACTTACTCCATGTAACAATAATTTTGGCTTGGCCATTTGTACTACAGTTCTGTTTTTTATTATTCTTAGCATTATACCATGTTAATTGGTATAATATCAGTAGGTTAAAACAATTATCTTCTTAAGGGTTAAATTACTCCTGTGGCATCAATCAGCAGAGGGTAGGTGCTAAGAACAGTTCAAAGAAAGTGAGTGAGAGATAAAAACAGGACATATCAAAGATCTTGTTGTAACAGTATAGAGATCTCTCAATTTCCAATTAAAGAGTTCTGGATTAAAAGGATCACAAAATAGTAGTGCCTATTTTAATCTCCCATCTTCTTATTAAAACAGCACTGTCAAGTAAAACAGGAGCCCAGAATCCACCTCCTCCAACATCTAATGGAATGAACAGTAATTATTAGTGGCAGCAAAAATTTCAAGAACAAGAACAAATAAAAAAAGCACACAGCTTTGTGCCATAACTTCAATAAGTAGTGAAAAAAGAAAAAAAAAAAGACATTCTGGTGTGGCTTGGCACACTTCCCTAACCTTTGTCCTAAGAAAAAGAGTAAATGAAATATTGAGAATTTCCATAAATATTTCTTACTTTGGAGAAAAGCAATCTGACAGTTTGATAGGAAAGTCAGGCAAAATTCAAAAAGAAATCTTTAAAAGTAGATGCCTCTAAAGCAAGACGCTGAGCAGAGACAGGAGAGGTATCAGAACTGTGTGGAATTTGAACATTTTCAGGCCATGGGTTTTCCTCCCACAATAATGGGGTGTACTATGAACCAAGTGTATATTAGCATAGGATACTGGTTCATATTTCAGAGGAGAAAACGTGCATTCTTAAACAAAGGAAACACAGATGGAGATAGGCCTATGCCATTTTTCTAGAGAAGCAAAACACGGCTTCCAAGCTACAGTTCTAAGGAGATAAACAAGATCTACAAAGTATGAGGGACACTGCCGTATGGAGAGCAAAGTGAAAGTTAAGCAGAGTAGCACATGTTCTACCTAGAAAAGACAATTATACTATTCTTATTTTTGCGTATTTTAACCTTTTTATATAAAAATATTTTTTAAAGGGATTAAGTTAAAATCATAGAGATTACTACTAAAAAATAAAATCACAGAGAGATGATGACAGCATACAGTAGCCAGATAAGGAACCGAAGAGTAGAAATCTAAAAGAAACAGAAAGAAACTCTCCATAACTACTTTCTATGACAAAACAAATGAACAAATCAAAACCAAAACCAAAAAACCCTAGTAAGGACTTGAACTGCAGAAAATGATGTCTCATCAGTGAAATAATTTAAAAAACAGAATGAAATAAAAAAGAAAACTATGCTGATACAAAAATGAGAACCAAAATAATATCATAGAATTAGAAACAGCAAGAAACAGAAGAGAGTTAAAAATTGAATTAGTAAAGTATAAAAGGCTTGAATGTTGAATAGAGAAATAAGGAAAGTAAAACAATTAAGAAAATAGAATATATAAAGAACAAAGAAAAAGTAACAAAAGGACAGTCTCCTTAAACAGATACACCAGCAGATTTAACAGAAAACCTTTTATGAGACATAAGAACACAAAATTTCCCTGAAGAATTAGTCTATATAAAAAGCTATACAAAATATCAGTTTTTATTGAGGCAGCTCTTGTTTCCTCTTGATTTCAGGAATAGAGGAAGGATTCTTTAATCACATAGAGAAGACGAAATAAGGACAAATTTCAAGCTAGTGTCAAAATTTCTCCTCACTAACGCTCAGTGCTAGGATATAATGGAATAATTAACTTCCAAAAGTTAACTTTTCAAGTTAAAGTCAACTTTTCAAGACAAGTTAGGTGGCATCCAATTTTATACTGACCCAAGCCTCTAAAATATAAAGACGGGTTATTTAAACATCACAAACACAGGAAATAGTGTTCCTAAGAACAACAACAACAACAACAAAAAAAGCCACTTGACAATGAAATTAACTGATTAGGAAATAATTTTTAAGACACATTTTAAAAACTTAGATCCCCTTAACTACACTTGTCATGGTAAGCATATCATAATGGGTAACTGTCAAATTACTATGTGTACACCTGAAACTAATATATTGGATGTCAACTGTACTTCAATTAGAAAAAAAGACAATCTGAATCTTTGGTATACATTTTCACAGAGCTCTACACATGTTCATCGCAACAAAGGAAAACAACATTTCGTAATTTTTATATTCCTATGAGATTACTGTGTATCTAAAAATCTGCTCACTTGAACTTGTATTTCTTTTATGAAACAGGAAGACAACAAAGGCAATAAAAACTTGCCCTCTGTATTAGTTTGCTAGGGCTGCCATAACCAAGTACCACAAACTGGATGCCTTAAACAGAGATTTATTTTCTCACAGTTCTGGAGGCTAGAAGTCCGAAATCAAGATGTCAGCAAGGCTGGTTTCTTCTGATCTCTCTCCCTAACTTATAGATGTCAGTCTTCTTTCTGTATCTTCCCATCATTTTCTCCTGTATCCGCCGGCATCCACATTTCCTTTCCTTATAAGAACACCAGGCATATTGGAATAGGGCCTACCCTAATGACCTTTTAATGTAATTAATTCTTTAAAGACCTTATCTCCAAATACAATCACATTCTGAGGTATTGGGGGTTAGGACTTCAACACGTGAATTTGGGGCCAGGGGGACAACACCATCCAGCCCATAACATTCTCCATGCCTCCATGTAAAGGAAGCGTGATTAGATATTATTATGTTCCATTGTTTAATAAAGGGGTAAGAACTCCTTGCTTTCTATTAAAAAGTCAGTTGGAGAGATTGGGAGGAGGATGGTGGAGGAGTAGGGGGCCCTAGTTTCATCTTGTCCCTTGAATTTAGCTAGATAGCTATCAAATCATTCTGAACACCTGTGAACTCAACCTGTGATCATGGAAAAGAATTGCTGCAATTCTACAAATAGTAAAGTGACCACTTTTTGCAGAGAAGTGAATCTGAGGTGATGTATTGGAAGATAAACCATGGGGAGGAAGCCTCCATAAGCCAGCTACTGGAAAGTGATACAGCACCGAAGCGCAACACTAGAACTTTTACAAGTCTGCTCCAGTGAGAGACATCCCTGCCTGAAAGGTGCTCAGGTGGAGAAGTGGAGCAGGATCCTAAGTGGAACAGTGTGGTCTCAGGATCTCTGGGGTCACAAAAAGAACAGGGGCACCTGAGTGCAGCAGATGGCCCAAGCACTGGAGCAGGAAAGCCGGCTGCCATCAGCGAGCCCAGAAGGGGGCTTTCAGCTTGGGGTTGCCATAAACCACGCACAGAGGTTCGATTCAGGTGACCACTCTCCTAGCAGGGGCTCGGTAAGTGCAGCCCCTGTGTGAGCCTCTCTTCCTCCCCCTGGGAGCATCAGTGCAGGAATCTGCACGGTTTGGAGACTCACACTGCAGGGTGCACTGCAGGAGTCTGCAGAGTTTGAGACTCAAAAGGGGGGTGAGGTGCCTGAGAAAAAAACACTTGGTCACAGGCCAGGTGAACAGAGTGCGAAGGGAAAGCAGGGAGAAGTGATTGGCTGCTTTTCCCTGAGGCTGCACGGAAGAGTGGGGGCCAAGATCTTTCAGTTCTGGCTCTATAGATTGGGGCACTAATTCTTTATTTTCATCCTCTAAAGTGGCACAGAAAGTCTTCAGGGAACAGAATTGACATAGGGCAACCCCCGAGCTGCTTACACTAAGCTTGGCCCCTGGCAAGGGGTGGTGCAACTACCTCCAGGCAAAAAAGCCTGAGAATCAGTGCAACAGGCCCACCCCCAGAAGACCAGCAGGAACATCCAGCTAATAGAAAGTTTACCAAACACACAGAACTGAAAAACTCCAGTGTCAGGTGGAAAATAGTATATGGAATTTGAGGGTTTTTTTCTTATGATTCTTTAGTCTTTCAGTTTAAAATTTTTTTCCTTTTCAACTAGTTTTTTTATTTTATCAACTTTATTTTTAATTTTCATTTTTACATTTATATTTACATATATATGTTCATTTTTAGCTTCCTTTCTCTGTATTCAATTTTATTTTTGTATATATGTATAGATATGTATATATTTGACTTTTTTTTTAAAGATTTTATTCATTTATTCATGAAAGACACACACAGAGAGGCAGAGACACAGGCAGAGGGAAAAGCAGGATCCCTGTGGAACTCTATCCCAGCACGCCGGAATCATGACCTGAGCCAAAGGCAGATACTCAACCACTGAGCCACCCAGGCACCCCACTAGGTTTTGCTCACTTTACAATTTTGGGATCTAGTGTCTTTTAACAAACAGACTAAAATATACCAAGGACCTAGTGTATCACCCTGACCACCTGTTTGATTATATTTTCTTTTTTTTAATTTTTATTTTTTGGTTTCTGATTTCTTCTAATTTGTCTAGTGTATATTCACTGGGGTGGTGGTTTATATTTTTGTATTTTCTTCTCTCATTCATCTATTCTTCTCTGCACAAAATGACAAGACACAAAAATTCATCCCAGAAAAAAAGAATAAGAGGCAGTACTAACTGCCAGAGACTTAATAAATATGTATATTAGTAAAATGTTGGAGCTAGAATTCAGAATAATGATTACAAAGATAGTAGCTGGGCTTGGAAAAAAAAAAAAAACAGAAGACACTAGAAAATCCCTTTCTAGAGTAATAAAATAACTAAAAAAAATCTAATCAGGTCAAAGTAAAAAAGGGTATTGCTGCAATGTAAACCACAACAGAGGACTAACTGCTAGGATAAATGAGGAAGAAAAGAGAATCAGTGACATAGAAGATAAAATAATGGAGAATAAAGAAACTGAGGGAAAGAGAGATGAGGGGAGGATTTAAGAGATCAGCAATATCATAAAGTGAAAAAATATTAGACTAATTGGGGTCCCAGAGGAAGAAGAAAGATGAGGGGAGTGTAGGCAGAAGGTATATTTGAGCAAATTATAGCAATGAACTTCCCTAATCTGGGGAAGGAATAGGCATTCATGTCCAGGAGGCATAGAGAGACCCCCCTCAAGATCAATAAAAATAGATCAACATTTTGACAGTGAGGCTTGCAAATTCCAGAGACAACGAAAACAGCTTGAAACAAGAGGTCCTTAACCTAAAGAGGTAGAAACATAAGGTTGGCAGCAGACCCAGCCACAGAGACCTGGCAGGCCAGAAAGCACTGGTATGATATAGTCAGGGTACTAAATGAGAAAAATATGCAGCCAAGAATTCTTTATCCAGGAGGGCTGTCATTCAGAATAGAAGGAGAGATAAAGAGCTTCCAGGACAAACAGAAAATAAAAGAATTTGTGATCACTAAACCACCCCTGCAAGAAATATTAAAGGGGATCCTTTAAGCAAAGAAAAAAACTCCAAGGAAACATAGACCAGAAAGGAACAGAGATAATCTACAGAAACAGTGACTTTGCAGGTAATACAATGGCACTAAATTCATATCTTTCAATAGTTACTCTGAATGTAAATGGACTAAATGCTCCAATCAAAAGACACAGGGTATCAGATTAGATAAAAAAGCAAGACCCATCCAACAGACTCATTTAAGAACCAAAGACACCTCCAGATTGAAAGTGGGGGGTGGTGGAGAACCATTTATTATGCTAATGGACATCAAAAGCTGAGGTAGCAATCTTTATATCAGACAAATTAGATTTTAAATCAAAGACTGTAATAAAAGATGAAGAGGGACAATATCTCATATTTAAAGGGTCTACCCAACAAGAAGATCTAACAATTATAAATATTTATGCTCCTGACTTGGGAGCAGTCAATTATATAAATCAATTAATAACAAAATTAAAGAAACGCATACTAGTCACAAAGCAGATCTCAACTGATATTGAAAGACTGGGATTATTCCATGCATATTTTCAAACCACAATGCTTTGAAACTTGAACTCAGTCACCAGAGGAAATTTGGAAGGAACTCAAATACTTGGAGGTTAAAGATCATCCTACTAAAGAATGAATGGGTCAAACAGGAAATTAAAGAGGAATTTTAAAAAATTAATGGAAGCAAATGAATATACAACTATTCAAAACCTTTAGGATGTAGCAAAGATGGTCATAAGAGGGGCATACATAGCAGTATAAGCCTTTCTCAAAAAAAATTAGAAAAGTCTCAAATACACAAGCTAACCTTATATCTAAAGGAGCTGGAGAAAGAACAGCAAATAAAGCCTAAACCCAGCAGGAGAAGACAAATAATAAAGATTAGAGCAGAAACCAAAAGAACAGTAGAACAGATCAATGAAACTAGAAGCTGGTTCTTTGAAAGAATTAATAATATTGATAAACCCCTAGCCAGACTTAACAAAAAGAAAAAAGACTCAAATTAATAAAATCATGAATGAAAGAGGAGAGAACACAACCAACACCAAAGAAATACAAACAATTTTAAGAATGGTTATGAGCAACTACACGCCAACAAATTAAGCAATCTGGAAGAAATGGATACGTTCCTAAAAACATAAACTACCAAAACTTAAACAGGAAGAAATACGAAACCTGAACCAATCCATAACCAGGAGGGAAATTAAAGTAGTCATCAAAAATCTCCCAACAAACGAGAGTCCAGGGCCAGATGGCTTCCCAGGGGAATTCTATCAAACATGGAAAGAATTAATACCTATTCTTTTGAAGATGTTTCAAAAAATAGAAATGGAAGGAAAAACTTCCACACTTGTTCTACAAGGCCAGGATTACCTTGATCCCAAAACCAGACAACGACCCCACAAAAAGGAGAATTATAGACCAATATCCCTCATGAACATGGATGTCAAATTTCTCACCAAGATATTAGTCAAAAGGATTCAACAATACATTGAAAAGATTACTCATCATGACCAAGTGGGATTTATTCCTGAGGTACAAGGGTGGTTCAACATTCACGAATCAATCAACATAATAGATCACATTAATAAAAGAAAAGACAAGAACCATACGATCCTCTCAAGAGATGCAGAAAAAGCACTTGACAAAATATGGAATCCTTTCTCTTTTTTTAAAAGATTTTATTTATTTATTCATGAGAGACACACAAAGAGAGGGAGAGACATAGGCAGAGGGAGAAGCAGGCTCCTTGCAGGGAGCTTAATGCGAGACTTGATCCCAGGACCCCAGGATCATGCCCTGAGGCAAAGATGGTCAACTGCTGAGTCCCAGGATGTCCCAGGCATCCCAGGATGGCATCCTTTCTTAATTAAAATTCTTCAAAGTGTAGGAATACAGAAACATACCTTAATATTATAAAAGCCATGTACAAAAAGCCCACGGAAAATATCATTCTCAATGAGAAAACCTGAGAGCTTTTCCCTTAAAGTCAGGAATATGATAGTGATGCCCACTCTTATGTTGTTCAACGTAGTACTAGAAGTCCTAGCCTCAGCAACCAGACAACAAAAATAGATAAAAGGCATTCAAATTGGCAAAGAAGAAGTCAAACTCTCACTCTTCATAGATGACTTGATATTTTATGTGGAAAACCCATAAGACTCCACCCCAAAATTGATCGAATTCACACAGGAATTCAGCAATGTGGCAGGATATAAAATCAATGCACAGAAATCACTTGCATTTCTATACATTAACAATGAGACTGAAGAAAGAGAAATTAAGAAATCAATCCCATTTACAATTGCACCAAACCCCACAAGATATCTAGGAATAACCTAACCAAAGAGGTAAATGATCTGTACTCTAAAAAATACAGAACACTCATGAAAGAAATTGAGGAAGACACAGAGAGATGGAAAAATATTCCATGCTCATGGGTTGGAAGAATAAATATTGTTAAAATATTTATGCTACCCAGAGCAATCTACATATTCAATGCAATTCCTAACAAAATACCATCGACATTTTTCGCAGAGCTGGAACAAATCACCCTAAAATTTGTAGGAAACCCGAAAAGACCCTGTATAGCAAGAGGAATGTTGAAAAAGAAAACCAAAGCTGGTGGCATCACAGTGTCAGACTTCATGCTATCTTGCAAAGCTGTCATGATCAAGACTATGGTACTGGCACAAGAACAGACACAGAGATCAATGGAACAGAATAGAGAACCCAGAAATGGACCCTCAATTCTATGGTCAACTAATCTTTGACAAAGCAGGCAAGAATATCCACTGGAAAAAAGACAACTTCTTCAACAAAAGGTGTTGGGAAAATAGGACAGCCACATGCACAAGAATGAAACTGGACCATTTTCTTACACCACACACAAAAATAAACTCAAAATGGATGAAAGACCTAAATGTGAGACAGGAATCCATCAAAATTCTAGAGAAGAACACAGACAGCAACCTCTTCGACCTCAGCCACAGCAACTTCCTGCTACTCATGTCTCCAGAGGCAAGGGAAACCACAGCAAAAATGAACTATTGTGACTGCATTAAGATAAAAAGCTTCTGCACAGCAAAGGAAACAGCCCACAAAACTAAAAGGCAACCTATGGAATGGGAGAAGATATCTGCAAATGACATATCAGATAAAGGGCTAGTATCCAAGATCTATAAAGAACTTACCAAACTCAACACTCAAAACCCAAATAATCCAGTCAGGAAATGGACAGGAGACCTGAATAGACATTTCTCCAAAGAAAACATACAAATGGCCAACAGACACATGAGAAAATGCTCCACATCACTTGGCATCAGGGAAATAAGATGAAAACCACGAGATACCACCTCACATGAGTGGTTAGTATTACCAAGTCAAGAAATAACAAATGTTGATGAGGATGTGGAGAAAGGGGAACCCTCTTACACTGTTGGTGGCAATGCAAACTGGTGCAGCCACTCTGGAAAACAGTATGGAGGGTTCTCAACAAGTCAAAAATAGAGCTACTTTAGGACCCAGCAATTGAATTACTATTTACCCCAAATTGCAAATATAGTGATCCAAAGGGGAACCGGCACCACAACGTTTATAGCAACAATGTCCACAATAGCCCAACTATTGAAAGAGTCCAGGTGTCCGTCGACAGAGGAATGGATCAAGAAAGTGTGGTATATATACACAATAGGATACTACTCGGCCAGCAGAAAGGATGGAATCTTACCACTTACATTGACGTGTATGGAACTGGAGGGTATTATGCTGAGTGAAGTAAGTCAATCAGGGAAAAATAATTATATGGTTTCACTCATATGTGGAATACAAGAAATAGTGCAGAGGAAAGGGGAAAGGAGGGGAAAATGCAATAGGAAAAAATCAGAGGGAGATGAATCATGAGAGTCGTAACTATAGGAAACAAACTGAGGGTTGCTGTAGGGGTGGTGGGTCAGGGGATGGGATAACTAGGTGACAGGCACTAAAGAGGATGCATGATGTGATGAGCACTGGGTGCTATATGCAACTGATGAACTACTGAACTCTGAACTGTGCATCTGAAGCTAATGGTATGTTGGCCAATTGAACTGCAATAAATTAATAAATTTAAATATCCATTGGTTATAACCAGGTCAAACTCATCTCCGTCCACTCTTAGGAGAGATGCTAAGCTTCTCACAATCTTGAGAACAAAACAAAACAAAAAGCAAAGGCTGACTGATAGAGGGAAAGAGTGGAGGAGTCTCAAAGCTGCTTCAATTTGTTTTAGAAACAGCCTAAAAAAAAAAAAAAAAAAAAAAAAAGAAAGAAAGAAAAGAAAACTAGAGAGGAGTGATTCTCTAGTTTCTTTCCATCTCCTGGAGTCTTAAAATTAATTTTTAACTTTTACTGTCTATTAGTAAGACTTTGAATAGTTTTGAGTTCACAGAAAAATTAAATAGAAAGTGCGGGAAACTACTGTGCCCTCCCCTGACCTTGTCTGCTGTTTCTCCTATTACATCTTGTACGTTTGTTACCATCAATGATGACTAGTCCATAATTTACACGAGAGTTCATTCTTTGGGTTGTGCACGTCTGCGGGTTTTGACAAACGTGTACAAGTCGCGTATCCATCATACCATAACGGTCATACGGAGTAGTTTCACTGCATTAAAGATGCCCTGTGCTCTCTCTATTCATCTTTTCCTGCCCTCCCCCCAGTGCCCTGGCAAGCATAATTTTTTTTTTTTAATTCTCAATGGTTTTGCCTTTTGGAGAATATCATATGGTTGGAATCACACAGTTTGCAGCCTTTTCAGACCGCCTTCTTTCACTTAGCAATATGCTTTTAAGCTTCTTCCATGTCTTTTCATGGCTTGATGGTTCCTTTTCTTTTATCACTAAATAATAATCCATTTTATAGATGTAACCATTTGTTTATCCATTAATCTACTGAGAGACATCTTGGTTGCCTTTACATGTTGGTAATGATAAATAAAAGTGCTATAAACATCCACGTGCAGGTTTTCAGGTGGACATAAGTTTTCAACTCCAAGGATCATGACTGCTGGATGGTAATGTAAGGTTATATTTAGTTTTGTAAGAAACCACAAAAGTATCTTCCAAAGTGATGGTACCATGCTGCATTCCTACTAGAAATGAAAGTTCTGTTGCTCCACATTCTCATCAGCACTTGGTGTTGTCAGCATTTTGGATTTTAGTCACTCTAACAGGTAGTAGTAGAATTTCATTATTGTTTTAATTGCAAGTCCCCAATGACATATGATATTGAACACCTTTTCATATGCTCATTTGCCATCTGTATATCTTTTGCAGAAATGTCTATTCAGATCTCTTGCCTATTTTTTTTTAAATTGTTGAGTTTTCAGAGCTCTTTGTATATTTTGAGTAACAGTATTTTATCAGATATGTTTTGCAAATATGTTCTCCCAGTCTGTGGCTTGTCTTTTCATTCTCTTAACAGTGTCTTCTGCAGAGCAGAACCTTTGACCTAAATTAATTCACACTTATTTTTTTTTAAGATTTTATTTATTTATTCATGAGAGACACAGAGAGGGAGAGGCAGAGACATAGGCAGAGGGAGAAGCAGACTCCATGCAGGGAGCCCAGTGTGAGACTGGATTCCAGGACCCCGGGATCACACCCTAAGCCAAATGCAGATGCTCAACTGCTGAGCCACCCAGGTGTCTCCTCCCTTTTAAAAAAGATTTTATTTATTTATTTCACACTTATTTTTTCTTTCATGTATTGTGCTCTTGGAGTTGTTTCTAAAAAATGATTACCAAACCCAAACTTACCTGGATTTTCTCTTCTGTTATCTTCCAGGTTTTTTTATTTTATTTTTTTATTTATTTTTTATTATTTTTTATTTTTTTATAATTTTGCACTTTACACTTAGGTCTACGATCCATTCTGAGTTAATTTTTGTGAAAGGTGTAAGGTCTGTGTCTGGTTTCATCTTTTTGCCTGTGGATTTCCAGGTGTTCTAGTAGGTTTGCTGAAAAGACTATCTGGGCTTTCACTAATAGTGCCTTTCCTCCTTTGTCAAACATTGGCTGACTGTATTTGTGTGGGTCTATCTTTGGATTCTCTGTTCTATTCAGTTGATCTGTTTTTTATTCTTTGACCGATACCACACTGTCTGAATTCCTTTAGATTTACAGTAAGTCTTGAAGCATAGTACTGCCAATTTTCCATCTTTCTTCAATAGTGTGTTGGCTACTCTTCCTTTTTTCCATAAGCTTTGGAATGAGTTTGTTGGTATCCAAAATAATTTGCTGGGATTTTGATAGAATTGTGTTGAATACCAAGTTGGGAAGAACTGCCATCTTGAAATATTAAGTGTTCCTATCCATGAACACAGAATCTCTCTCCATTTATGTAAATCTTCTTTGATTTCCTTCATCAATTTTGTAGTTTGCCTAATACAGATCTTATACATATTTTAAATTTATAGCTAAGTTTATCTGCCTCCCTTCTTTCCTCCCTCTCTTTTTGGTGCTAAGAAAAATGATGCTGTATTTTTTATTTCCAATTTTTCATTACTGGTATCTAGGAAAGCAACTGACTTTCATACATTAACTTTGTATCCTGTAATCTTGCTGTAACTGCTTATTAGTTCCAGACTTTTTTGATTCTTTGGGGTTTTCTAGAGTCAATCATGTCATCTGTGAAGGAAGATAATTTTCTTTCTTTTTCTATATACCTTCCTCCCACCCCTTTCTTGTTTTATGTCATTAACTAGGACGCTAGTATGATGGTGAATAGGAATGTGGGGGTCTTAAATTTTTTTACTTTATTATTTTAAATGAATTAAACCGGGCCTCACCAAAAGACTCATCTCTCCTTTAGGGAATATTCCAAAACATTAACAGAAATTGGGAGGGAAGTTAGGAGGAAGGGTGTTAATTTTCTCATCACAATAAGGTACCAATTTCATGGCCTAAAACGAAAACATTTTAAGAATATATATTGTAAAGTAACTCCAACTTTCAAGTTTTTCACAGTTTTTCTTAACCTAAGAGTTGTAACTAAGGAGCAATACTACAATGCAGTAAATAAATATTTATCTTACATTCAGAAATATAGAAATTTTCATTTTGATTTCAATTCATTTTTCTTGTTAAACTCAAAGTAAACTATTTTATAGATAATTTTACTATATTTTTTAATATATCTATTTTCTAGCTATTCATGTACATTTCTTTCTATGTATCTGCATATAGAGAACTGGAATGAGGTTTGTCTGTTAATAAAGCATTTTACTAGGTGAAGGATAGTGGTTACTTTCAACATTTTTTTTACTTGTCTGCATTGTCTGAATTTTAAAAATAATTAGTATGTATTGTTTTAGCTAAAAATATAGTCATAAGTGTTTTAAGATGTACTTAACAACCAAGAATATTAAGATAATAGCCATACTCCAAATGTGGATGGACTTTGTCCTAAATACACACTGAATGGACAATTTTGACACCATGTTTACACGAGTTCTGCTCACTAGAGCAGCATCATATAACTTAGAGTCAGGTAGAAATTACTGACTTAACCCTTCCTGTCTGCCCCTAGCTGAGGAATTAAAATTCTAGATCAACCAAAAAACTGGACAACCACAGACTTAAGTATTATGCAGAATCTAGTTTATGAAACAGCTAAATTGATGGATGATCCTCTTCACTCCCCAATTAGCAACTCTTATTTCACCCATCTTAAGGGTTAGGACAATAACAGAATCACTCCTAATTGTTAACAATAATTTTTAACATTATAAATATAATTCATGTGTGTTTAAAATACCAGCTTGTTTATTGACTCAGGATAAATATGCCATTAGTTGATATACTTTTTAAATATATTTGGTTCATGGGGACATCTAGATGGCTCAGTCAGTTGAGTGATCAACTCTTGGTTTCAGCTCAAGTCATGATTGCAGGGTCCTGGGATTGAGCCTCATTGAAGAACTTAGCATTCAGCGGGGAATCTGCTTATGGATTCTCTCTCCCTCACCCTCTGCCCCTTGCCTGGTAAGCTTTCTCTCTCTAAAATAAATAAGTGGATAGATCTTAAAAATACATACATATATAATATATAAATATAATATATATATAATTCACAGATTCTGCTTTTATTTCTTGCATTTATATTTTTAGAAAACTAAGCCATCTGTCCTGTAGTTTCCCCCAGTGTACATTTTTTTTTTCCTGACTACATACTGGTGGTGATGTCTAACATGTTCTGCAGTCCCTATACTTTCTATAAATTGATTACATCTACTGTTTTGATGAGAGAGTAGGTTTAATTATTCTTATTTTTTGTCAAAGCTCCCTCACAGGTGATGTTATGCTGTCCTTACATCAGAGGTACACATCTGATCTTCTCTTTTGTGATGTTATTAGATATTGATAAATACTACCTAGATTGTGGGTTGGAAAACTATGGCCTGCAGACCATTTGATCTTCTATCTATTACTAAAAACAATGTTTTATTGGAACACAGTCACATCCATTCTTTTATAAATTTCATATAGCAACTTTTACATTACAACAGAGACTTTATGGCCTCCAACCCTAAAATATTTAGGAAATATATGTTACCCTGATTCATAGCTAGGTCCATTAACCTATTGTCAGTACAACATGTAATATTCTAACTATATCATTTTGTTGCTCTTGTTTAGTACTTGCAACAATTTCATAAAAAGAAGTTTCGTGTTATCGATATTTTTGGTCAGATGTTACAGGAAAATTAGAATGCTTGATTCTTACCCTTTATTTGCCTACTTTCAAAGTAATTACATGCTTCATTTATATTCTCCAAAGGTGACTGAAAAGTTTTTAGGTATAATTATAAACACATGGATTTAAACATATTCAATGTGTTTTAACACACTGTATTTATCAACCTTACTGAGGTTCAAAGTGTCCCATCTTTGGCTAGCAGGAAGCTCTTCAGGTAAGCTCCTGAGTCCTTCTGACAGAACTCTAGCAGCCTTCTTGGATAATAATAGTCCAGACTCTTCTTATAGATTTCCTGCCTCAGCCTTGAATCCTCCATTTTTCCACGGAGCACTGGTTTCTTTTCCTAGAAAACAATATACAGAGACCATAATCTGGGGCTAGAAATTCATTACTACTAGATTGAACATTGTTTCTAGGCCTTTTTAGAGCACAGACCAGGGAATCTTGCTTATTTGTTTTCAGATAAAATACTCCATAAATTCATGGTATTTCCAATTCAAACTAAAAATGACAGGGCTTTAATTTAACCATGCCAGTCTTTTATCTGTTTTTCCTTTCAGCAACTCTGAAAATTCTAGTTTTCAATGACACCAACATAGTTACTGAATTGCTTTATCCGAAAATACACAAATAAGTCTCAATAACAATACCAACAATCCTACCAAAAATATTACTAAAAACTCCTTAAGATTATGCTTTTCATTTTATCCTTATATCACACAGATTACTGTTTCAAAATCATTTTGAACAGTTGCTGTATATTTCAAAAGTTTACTTTTAAAAGATTGTCTTTAAAAGTAATCATAAAAATTTTCAGTTCCAAAATCAAATCTGCCAAATGAGGTATACTCAGATAGGTTTCACTTCTACTCTTAATCTCTCCACACTACAGGTAATCATATAATTCTAAAAGTTTATATTTTCATTAAAAAATTAAATATAGGGACCTCTGGATGGCTCAGTCAGTTGGGCATCTGACTCTTGGTTTCAGCTTATGTCATGATCTCTTGGGTGGTGGGATCGAGCCCCACAGCAGGCTCTGTACATCTCTCCCACTTCCTCATGTGTGCCCACACTCTCCCTCTCTAATTAAATATATTTTAAAAATCTTCAGGGAAACATTAAATATATGTGGAGACATTGTTAAAATTTCTTAGATAAGTTGTAACATACTGTAGGCATGTTTCTCTACTCTGTTTTTTATTTTCATTTAACAAGACTGGGGTGTTCAGCTGGTTCAGCTGGTGAAGCATGTAACTTTTGGATCTCAGGGTTGTGAGTTCAAGTGGCATATTGGGTGTAGAGATTATTTTTTAAAAATTAATTAAATTTTTAAAAGGATCTTGATCAGAGATATATAGACTTGTCAACAATCTTCTCATAGTAATCAAAACCCCAAGAATCAACTGAAAAATCTAAAATGCAAGAACATTTTGAGAATGCAACACTTAGGAACATACATATCTGAGAAAATGCTAAAGACTGGTTGGTTATTCGATTATACTAATGTCTCCTTCCTCCCCTGGCACACAATGAAACTGTGTTTCCTATGACTTCTTCAGATCAGTGAAGCCATATTGGTTGGTTCTGGTCAATGAGATTTAGATTAAAGTGATGGATGCTGTTTTTAGGCCTCTCAGGTCTCACTCAAGCCTCCACATTCGTTTTCTTCCTTTATCTTCTGGTTGGATGCAAAGGAGGCACCCGAAGACTCCAAGGCCCTGGAAATTGGCAGCACTGCACGATTTAAGGAGCCTGAGATGCTAAATGACTGGAAAGTAGACCACCTCCCTATATCAAGTCCACCTGAGACTGGGTCTGGGCAAGAATAAACATGGTGTTAAACCAGATGGTGTGCTTGTGTGTTAGAGCAGTTACCTTGACCATACAGGACCAGCGCAGGAAACCATCTCTGAAGAAGACTCAGAAATGGTCAAGAAAGTGCTCTTTTGTTTTTGTTTTAATTATCCTAAAGTAAAATAAAGGTAGCAGAGTTTCAAGAGGAAGTAGTTAAGGATGTCAAATGCTGTAGAGAACTAACAGAAATTGTTTATTAGAACTGACAATGCAGGGTCACAGGTAATTAAGTGTATGCCATCTAAATCTGTCAAGTCATTTTCATTGCCCTATTCTAGTTATCGTGTTTATGGGGGAATTAAGACAAATAACTTCTTTAAAGTATTTTAAAAACTGTATTTGACTGGATCATATTTAACTCTAAACTAGTCTTGCCCCAAAGACTCTTTGTGTCTATGTCTAATCTTTAATTTTTTTCTGGAGCTCTACTACCACTTTCATGATTTTGTATTACTCCAAGTATAAGTCTATAATACTGAGAATCAGCTTCTCCCTTTTAAAAAAAAGGTAGCTCTTCCCAGTTTTTGATACTTAGATGAGGTAATACACCACAAAAAGATGCTATGGGCTCCTTGGGGCTCTTCACAGATCTTCCCTGCTCCTCACCTTTTTGTTGTGCGGTGCCTATCTCATAAAACTAGTATTTGTCTTAGAGGGGAGATAAAATATAAATTCCCAAGAAGACGGATTCGAAGGAAATCTAGAAAAAAGGAAATAGAAAGTTGGGAGAATAAGGAGGGGCAGGATGTTACAGAGGAATTAACAGATGAGAGAATGAAAATACATAAGCCTAGTTGAAGCAAGGGAAGACATAAGGGAACATCAGAGCTGACAAGTCAAGGATAGCTGTTGTGACATCAGCATCAAAATGGTGAGCTTTGTCACTAGCATTTGTTTCTGTTTGTGGGGCCAAACCAGCAGGGGTTTGTTCCCACCACTTCTATATTGAACCATAGCTTCTGAGGGAATGGCTCTAAGGTGGGAAAATCCCTAAATCCCAGGATACAGTAGAGTTTAGCTATCCCTTTATGAAATGTCTTATTACCTTAAGGAAAAAAAAATAACTTTAAGGTTTGAAAGTGTTAACTAGTAAGAATGGTAATAAAATTTAAACATTGGTAAATCTATCTTAGCCTTTTCTTAAATATAGGCATATATAATACATACATACATATATATATATCACATTATGTGATTCAATATTATTTTGTAACAAAAAATAGAACTTCTTAAGTTCCTGCAATGAGAACTCTAGTGATATGTTTGCGATGCCCATTTTGAAAGCCCATAAAAGAAAGATGTAAGATGTAATTTCTTTACTCTTCTTCAAACAAGCAAAGAGATCTTGCTTGGGAGTAAAATAAATGTAAAAAATATCATATATCTCACTTGCAATTAAAGATTCTATTTTCCTACTTTAAGGAACAAAAGACTAAAACTCTGGGTAAAATATTCATTAACCCAACCAGAAGCTTTATTACTTCAACGTGATGTTTTAAAAAATTCTCTATCTACACGGGGCTTTTAACTTTTTCTTCCTTCAGGCAGAGATTTGGGAATCTAAATGGAGCATTAATTCAGCTTATCTCAAATGACACCATTAATATTTCACTGAAATTTTTAAATTAAGGGACAATTTAAATTTTCTAGTGCATATACTTTCAATTTATATTCATCACTATTTGTCAGAACAAAGTTTTAAAAACTTGATTTAGTGATCTGTGTATATATTTTTCCCCATATTACAAAAATTTCATACATAAAAATTGTTCAGTGAATACCCACATGACCACAAGAGTCTACAATTAACACTTGGCTGTATTTGCTTTATCACTTACTTATCCTCTATCAAACCATGAATCCACCTTTTTAACTAATTAAATTGCAGATAATTATATTCTTCACTCCTTTTTAAATAGGGTTCAGTATTTGTTTATAGTGCTTTAGTTTTTGAGGCAAATTTTATATAAAGTAAAATGCAGAGACCCTAAAAGTACTATTTGATGAGCTGTGAGAAATGCACACACTTGTACAACGGGCTGAATGTTTGATTTCCCCAAACACATTCACTTGTTGAAATACTACTGTGATGGAGGTGGGGCCTTTGGGAAGTAATTAGGTAATGAGGGTGATGCTCAATGATGGCATTAGTACCCACGTAAGGGGAAGGACTAGCACAAAGAGAGGACAAACGTCTCTAAGGAAGAAAGAGGCCCTTTCCCAGGAACCTGACCATGCTGGCACCCTGATCCGGGACTTCTATCCTCCAGAACTGTGAGAAATAAATGTTTATGGTTTAAGCCATCCAGTCTATGGTATTTTGTTATGCAGGCTCAACTAAGACGTTGTGTAACCCTAACCCTTGTCCAGTTGTAATTTTTCACCTGAATTTCCTTATCCTTCTCAACCCCTACTTCCAAACACTGTTTTCACCATACATTAATTTTACCTTGCCTAGAACTTCTTAAACGCAGAATTGTATGCACTCTTTCTCAGAGATGTCTTTCACTAGCCATGTTTTTGTTGTTCATCAGTATTGTTGCATATACCTATCTTTTCTCTCTTGAGTAGTAGTATTTAATTGTAGAAATATACTTTTTGTTTAACTATCCTCATTTTCCTTTTAAGTCTAGTTAACTTACAGTGTTAGATTAGTTTCGGGTTTACAGTATAGTAATTCAACATGCGTACACATCATCCTATCTATTTTTCTTTTGATGGGTCCCTGAATCACTTTCATTTTTTTGACTACTAAAAATAAACCTGCTTTATTCTTGTATGTTTTTAGGTGAATATATTTTCTTTCTTTTTTTTAATATCTTATTTATTTGTTCATGAGAGAGAGAGAGAGAGAGGCAGAGACATAGGCAGAGGGAGGAGAAGCAGATTCCATGTAAGGAGCCCGATGTGGGACTCGATCCTGGGAATCTCGGATCAGGCCCTGAGCCAAAGGCAGATGCTCAACCGCTGAGCCACCCAGGCGTCCCTACATGAATATATTTTCATGTATCTTCAGAAAATACTTAAATTTGGAATTATGAGGTTAATAGGGTGGTGTCTGCTTAGTTTTATAACAAACTACCAAGTCTTTTCCAAAAGGATTGCATCATTTTATACTCCTACCTACAGTAAGAGTCTGATTGATCTCTATTTATGCCCAAATTTGATGTCATTAACCTTTTTAACCATTCTTGTGGTTGAGTGGTAGGTAGTATCTTGAGATTTGATATACTACATTCTCATTATCATTCAGTTCAAGTTATGCTCAAATTTCCCTTGTGATTTCTTCATTGACCCATGATTTATTTAGAAGAATGTTATTTAATTTCCCAACATTTGGATTTATCTGGTTGTTACAGTTTTAATTCTGTAGTGGTCAGAGAAGAGAATGAATGATTTGAATTTTTTTTTTTTTTATATTTAAGACTTGTTTTAAGACCCAGTATGTTCTATCTTGGTGGAGTGCCATATGCACTTGAAGAGAATGTACACGCAGTTTTAAGGGGTACTGCTCCATTTATAAATTAACTAGGTCAAGGTGGTTGGTAATGTTCAGATCTTCAATTTCTTTACTGATTTTTCTTTTTTAATTCTATTAAGTGCTGAAAGAAATTGTTAAAATCTCCTATTTGTAGATATGTCCTTTTGTCAATTTTTGTTTCATGTCATTTGAAGCTCAGTTACTAAGCACACACATATTTATGACTAAGTTTCTGATGAATTGGCCTTTTATCTTATGAAATGCTTCTTTTTATCTCCAGTAATGCCCTTTGTTAAAATCTACATGATCTAATATGATTTCCTTTCAACAAATCCTGGCACCAAATTCTGACCCTGTCTTCTCATAGTTTCCATCTCCATCTATTTACTTGCTACTTATGTCTTTATATTTAGAGTACACCCATGCCATTAGCATATAGCCAAATCTTTGGGTTCTAAATCCACTTTGACTTGTTTTTTTAAGGGGAATTTTTAAACATACAAATTACATTTAGATGTATTACAAATATAAATATTATTATATTTAGTTCTCCTGTTTTATTATTTGGGTGGGGTTTTTTTTGTTTGTTTTTGTTTGTTTTTTACTGGATTGCTTTTTTTGTTTTTCTTTGTTCCTCCTTTCCTGCTTCCTTTTGGGTGAAATGCATCATTTCCTTGAATGCCAGTCTAATGCATGATTGGCTTTTCAGCTCTATCACTTTGCAATTATCTATTTTTAGTGGTTTCATTATTACATAGTCTTAGTACTACTATACTACTTCATGAGAAATATAAAGAATACTGCAATTGTCAAGTTCCATTTACCACTTCCATGGCTCTATGCCCACTGTATATATTTGTCACTTCCAAAATCAACGTCCAGAAGTTCTGAATTCAAGGAGAAATTCTCATCACTTGCGTGTGGTTATACAAATATATACTCACCTAAATACCAAAGACATGTTGGTTCAATGTGGTCCTCGAGGATGCTCAGGGGTCTGTTACACGCATGTTAGCATGACGAGCAGCACTTTCTTTGTAGGCAAGATCCTAGGCTTTCCAAATATGAAGATGCATGGTTATGGTTTTAGTCTCACGTCAAAGCAAAATACTGGAGACTGTAAATACTTGTTTCATGACATTTGACCACAAGACGTGTGCCAAGTGAAGCAGAGTAAAAAACCGTTTTCAAAGCCTGTGCTTGCTATTTCTGCTCTTATCCTAACCATGGAGCAGGGTAATGGCACCTGGATGCCTGAGAAAGAAATATAATAACTCGGGAGCAGCAGACAGGGTCTTGAGGTCAGAGAGGTCAGAGAGGTGCAAGAATCCTCAGGTGTAGAAATTGAGGTCAGAGAGGTGCAAGAATCCTCATTTGTAGAAACTCCTAAAATCTCCTAGTTGAGTTTTTTTTTTCCTCAAATTAATATTTATTGATTGATTTAAAAAAAAGGGGGTTGGGAGGTGGGGAGAAAATCTCAAGCAGACTCCCCACCGAGCAGGGAGCCAGACCAGGGCTACGTCCCACAACCCAAGAGATCACGGCCTGAGTTCATAGTATTTTCAGCAAAACAGGTAACATGTACCCGTTATAAGCACGTCTGCAAACCAGACGCAGAGGAGACCTAGGGGTGGACCCCATTCCGGACGTCGTCCCAAGACTGATCCCAAAGGGCGGCGGGGCTGGGGGGCTGGAGACTTTGGGGTAGGTCGGCCGTCACGTGGTCATGCTGCTTGCGAGCTTCACTTCGATCAATAAATCGAACGCATATAAACCGTGCGGGCAGGCAGGCGACGCGCGACCGGGACCAACAACTGAGTCGGGACCCGTCCCGTCCAACGCAGCCACCCCGCCTCCACCGGCCTCGCTCGCGTCTGCGGAGCACGTGCCGCGCAAGGCCGCGGGGCTCGGGCCGCGAACGCGGTGACGTCAGGGCTCCGGGGACGCTGCCCGGGAAGGACGCGTTAGCCGCCCCACGCAGCCGCCCAGGAGGGCCAAACCGCGGGGCGCGCACGTCATCGCGCACCGCAGGCCGCCTCTTCCGGGAGGCGTGTCCGAGGCGTACTAGGAGCTGCACCTGCGCACTGATGTCTCCGCGTAAGGGACCAATGAGCGGCGGGTGGGTGGGCGGGCTAGAGGGAGACGCGGTTTCCGGTTCCGGTTCCGGTAGCTCTCGGTCGTCCGCTTTTGTGCTACGTGTCGCTGGCGGGTGAGGAGGCGGCGGCAGGTGAGCTGGGTCCCCCTGAAGGCGGCGGGCGTCGCCGGGAGGCTGAGGGGCGGGCGGTCGGAAGGGCCCCCCCCCGCTCCCCCGGCTCGGGTCTGAGGCGAGTCCGGCGCTCGCGGCTGCCCACGGTCCTGCTCCACGGGGGCTTGCGTGGAGGCCAGGTCCCGGGGGCGGTGGCTCCGATGGGCGCCGGCCCCTCAGCGCTCAGGGTCGGGGCGGCTCGCCTCGGCCGCCCGTGGCCGCGCCTTCCGGGGTGGGCTCGGCGGGGAGGGGAAGGGAGGGCTGTGCCCAGCGGGGGCTAACGTGGGCGCTCGGTGTGGACCTGACGGGGGGCGTCCCAGCGCGCTGTGGGGAGTGGGCGAGGCCGCGGCTCTGGGTTGCCCCCCCCCCCGCCCCCAGGAAAGAGTCCTTCGCCTTCCTCACAGCCTCCACAGAGTTCAAGCGCACTGGATTGGAAGGACAAAGCTGAGTGAAATATTAGGAAACCAGGTTGGGCAGCCCGGTGGCCCAGCGGTTAGCGCCGCCTTCGGCCCAGGGCGTGACCCCGGGGCCTCGGGATCGAGCCCCGCGACGGGCTCCCGACGTGGAGCCTGCTCCTCCACTGCCTGGGTCTGTGTGTGTCTCTGTCTCTCTGTGTCTCTGTCTCTCTGTGGGTCTCTCGGGAATAAATAAAATAAAATCTTGAAAAGAGAGAAAGCAGGCCTACGTATGTTTTCGGAGGGACCTCCTGTAGTTGGCGCAGAATGTTTGCGGAATTTGATTCCAGCTGCCCACCTGGGTGCGGACACTGCAGCGTAATTGGATTTGAAGGACAAAGTTGAGTGAAATATTAGGAAACCAGGCGTGGGCATCTCGGGGGGCTCAGCGGTTAGCGCCGCCTGCAGCCCAGGGCGTGACGTGGAGACCCAGGATCGAGTCCTGCGTCGGGCTCCCTGCTTCTCCCTCTGCCTCTGCCTCTCTCTCTCTCTGTTTCTCATGAATAAATAAAATCTTTAAAAAAAAAAAAAAAACCGGAAGAGAAACCAGGCCTTTGTGTGTTTTCGGGGGACCTGGTGTGCTTGGCGCAGGTTTCCGGGATTCCGTTCCAGCTGCCCACCTGGGCGCGGACCCTGTGTCTTGGAGCGTCTGTGTTCCCCGGACGCGGCTTTGGAGCCGAAGCTGCCCTGGACAGCGGCTGTCGTTGGTTGATTTAAGGAACTTAGGGAACCTCCGTAAGCACTTGGCCCCCGCTCTAAGCACGAGAGAGAGGGTAGAGAGAGGGTAGGGTGCCGGTAGTAAATTGGCCTCCCCCCCCCCCCCCCCCCCAGGCGGTGGCTCTGAAGCCGAGCTTGGGTGGCATTTCCGCTGCGTGGTAGGCGACCCCGACGAACTTAGGAGGGGTGTCCTGCCTACAGGTTGGGAGTGCAGGTAATAGCTTCTCCGAGTCTGGATCTTGGTTTAGCCCATCGTCGTGGTTTGGGGAACTAGGACCTATTCCGCACGAACACTCTCTTCTAAAGGTGTGGTGTGGCCACGGTCTCGAACAATCAGATCGAGACCCACGTTTGCCTCCAGTCCAGACGCCTGTGGCACCATAGTCAGGCCTTCCCTGCCCTGGGCCCTGGTTTCTGAGAGTGACGTCAAATACAGGAAGTGTTTGCTGGATCCCAGCGTTGTCGGGTTCCCAGCGGGAGGATGCGGAGACTGCAGAGTGGGTGAGGAAGGGATGTCTTGTTGACTGACCTCCTGTGTGAGCAGCAGGTGTCCTCCACCCTGATAAAGGCATAGGTGAGACCTGTGCTGGGTTTTCTTTTTTTCTTATTGCCTTCAGTCTGTTTCCCAGGTTTAGGCTTGAAATTGGTATTTTTTTTAATTTAATTTTATGAAATGGAATGGACTCGTCTCCGACATGAAGTCATTTTGATTTTTACATTTTGATGTAACTGAGCAAGTACTTCTTTACGATAAATAGTACCAATGAGTATCTTTTTACTCTTTTTTTTTTTTTTTTTTTTTTTTAAATAGGCATCATGGATCAGGTAATGCAGTTCGTTGAGCCAAGCCGGCAGTTTGTGAAGGACTCCATTCGACTGGTTAAAAGATGTACTAAACCTGATCGAAAAGGTAATAGCTTTAAATAGGGAGAAAAGAAAAAAAAGGGGGGGGGGAGAAAAGATGAAATCTTTGCATTTTTTTTAGTCTTTGATTAATATCTTCCTGTTTAATGACTGTTGCATTATTTTCGACATTTTTAATGATTTGTGTTTGTTTTCCTTTGTTGCTTTTTAAGTACTCCCTAAATTTTACACACTTCTTTACACGTTACAGATTTTTCTGTTTTAGGTATTTTCAAATTGTGAAAGAATATTACAGTCTTATTTTCCATGTTAGGCCTGTCTTAGTCGTAGTTAAACGGCTTCAGGGTTTCTAGTATCTTCCATGTTTCCATTCTGGAAAATCTTTTGGGAGTCCTCCCTGCCCTGCTATTGGCCCCCTCTCAGCCCCTCCCCCAAACAAAACCTTAACATGAAATTAAGACTATAGGTATTGCTAACCTAGGAAGTTAAAGTCTTCATTTGTCGTGATTCATCTGTTACAAGGTGCACTAGAATTTACCTTCATTTGTTTGAGTACTGCCTGAGTTAGGAGCTGGGGATGTAATAGAAAATATATATACAGGATAACATATAAAAATATGTAATCCTCTTGGATTAATCGTTCTTGGGTAGTTTAGACTCTTTGAGGGAAGACAGTCATGAATGCATAATGGCAATTATCACTTTAATAACAGCTGTGGTAATTACTATAGAAGAGAAATGGGAGTTTGGACGGCACATAATAAGACTAACCGAGTCAGGAGGGCAGGGGGAAGCTTCCCTGAGGAAATAGATTAAATGGAAGCATTACTAGGGCCTGAAACTGTTACATAAGATTGTGACCAGCCTACTTTGGTTTCTCAGGCTTTATTTCTGGCTTCATTATGATATCAAAGACAACAGACCTATTGTTTATTTTAAAAAGTCATGTTCTGTGGTTTTATAATTAATACTTCTAATGTATAACAACTTTTAAAACAAATACTGTGCATTTCTTTTATTCATATTTTACTTTTCGGTATTAGGTTCATTTGCTGCTTATTTGTGGATTCACTAGCATGGGCAGACACTTATATTCCTTAAACATCAGTAAAATAACGAAAATTTCAAAATCTGTTGAGCAGTTTATTTCTTTATATCATGTTTAATTTCAAATGATATATTTACTATCAGGAGAAATGTACACCAGTAAGTTTATGTACATCATTGTTAGTTTTCTCTGCTATACTTGCAGTGACAATGCAAAAAATAATCTAAATTTTGTGTTTTTAAATCCAGAATTCCAGAAGATTGCCATGGCAACAGCAATAGGATTTGCTATAATGGGATTCATTGGCTTTTTTGTGAAATTGATCCATATCCCTATTAATAACATCATTGTGTAAGTAAACTTTTTGAAATAGACAATATCTAGGCTAGAATAAAAATTGAAGGGGCTCCTGGGTGGCTCAGTTGGTTAAGCATCTGACTCTTGATTTCAGCTCAGGTCATGATCTCAGGGTCATGGGATCAAACTTCGAGTCAGGTTCTGAATTAGGCTCCTTTCGGGGAATTTGCTGGAGATTCTCTCTCCCCCTCCTGCTGCCCTATCCCCTGCTCAATGTGCGTGGGCTCGTGCGCTCTCTCTCTCTCTCTCTCCCCCCAGTAAGTCTTTAAAAAAGGTGGAAGTCCGTTGAGTTGATAGCCTACTGTTTTGTTAATACATAGATAGGTCTTCTTAGGTTTTAATGCTGCTAGAGTTCTACTGGTATTTATGAGTACCTGATAATTAGGAGTGGTTTTATATGTTCTATAGTCTTTGTAGCAACTCTGAGATACTGTATTTTTAACTCTCTGGCTGGACATTACTGTATGCCTTGAGTCATTGATAGGGCCTCTACTCACTAGACTGTGGGGTCTGAGCCAGTCCTGTTGTAGATCGTTTACGAACACCCACAGTGTTAATATGTATATAGAATATTAATACGTGAGAATATATACGTGTGTATGTATTTTCTGTAGAGTGTGTACTGCTGAACCTAGTCCAATGTACTCTTTCTTGTACCCATGAAAAGCAGTGAATACGTATTTGTTGAATTAAATGAAAAACATAAGGTTTTTTATCTTTTTCTGATGGTCATGGTGATAGTAATAGTTTCTAACGTTTATCGGGCACTTACTGTGTGCCAGGGACTGTTCCTACTTCAGTCAACTCCTTTAATCCTCATAATGCTTCTGTGAGGTTAACACAACTATTTTAGTAGTAGTTGAAGTAGTTTCTTCATTCTTAGAAGAAACAGGGATGGAAAGTACATATTCCTTACCGCTGGTAAGCAGTAGAGCAGCGTATAAAACCCAGGCCGACTGACTCCGGAGCCTGTATTTTTAACCATTATTAAGAGACATCTCTCATTCTGGCTCAGTTGAACACTCCTCATTCTGAGTCACATTCCTTACTTTATACTCCAGTTTGCATTTCATCAGTCTTCTTAAAATCCAGTATTTAGAATTGAATGCTTTCTACAGATGTTTTCTTGCTAACGGCTAAAATCCTCAGACAGTTTCTCACAAATAACTGCTACAATAAATTTCCTTTATCCTGGGTTTAAACAGTTGGGGTGGTTTGTTTTTAGCTTAAGAATGGAACATTATCCTCGTTAAATTCCTTTTTCCTAGATTCCCTTAGGGAAGTCTTTTGAGTTTTTAATCTGTCCAACATTGTTATTTATCCTAGTTTTGTACTAGAAAATCTTTTAATTCATTGTTTAAGTTGTGGTCTAAAGTACTGTTTAGGACAGGCACTCTTAGTGTCCCCCTTTTGGATTGAGATTAGTCTGTTTGGTTGTTCCCAACAGGGTTTTGAAAGAAGTATTAATAATTTCCTTTCTTTTAATTCTTTCCACAGCAAACACACAGTATCTTTTTTCTTTTTTTTAAGATTTTACTTATTTATTCATGAGACACACAGAGAGGTGCAGAGATTAGGCAGAGGGAGAAGCAGGCTCCCTATGGGGAGCCCAGTGCGGGACTTGATTCCCAGACAGACATTCAACCACTGAGCCACCCAGGTGTCCCAACGCACAGTATCTTTTACCAATTTTACTAATCAGAGATTGTTCAATAGCTAGTTACTTAGAAACCTTGTCTTCTAGTAAAATGTTTCTCAACATTTATAGGGTTAAAAGTCTACCTTTAGATAGTTTTTACATTAACATGAAGGCCAAATAGACATTATTTGAAAAAAGCTATCAAAACTTACTCTTCTCATGACTCTCTTCAACATCTTTAAAACCAAAAGATCTTTTCTTCCTGTTTGAAAAGAGCATAAATCACTACTTAAATTATTTTGGGATGATAGCAAATGAAATAATAAGCATAAGCTTCTTTTCATTAGGCTGAATTAGCACTTTTTAATTTCCTTATGATAAAAGTTTTTCCCACTTCTATACAATTGCAGCAGTCCAAAGGAATAGCTATAGAACGATAATTTAAAGGACATATAGTTGAGGATATTTAGGTTATAGCAATACAATTTAATAATACTAAAAATACTTAGCATTAAATCATATATTCAGAGTATTTCAGGAGTATTACTTTCATCTAATAATACAGTTGTTTTTCTTTGCTTAACATTACTGAGTAATACTAGGGGTGCCTCGCTGGCTCAGTAGACTGTGCCGTCCTTCCTCTTAAGGGTTGTGCGTTCAAGCCCCATATTGGGTGTGAGCCTACTTTAAAGAAAAAAATTACTAAACAGACCTAAAATGTATATCTCAGCATACCAATATAGTGTTTATGCTTTTAAGACTTAAGAGGTTCTATAGAAAAGGTGATTTTTGTTTTCATTATGATTAAACCTCTGTCTTTTAGTGATTGTGGGAAGTTTTATTCTTTATTTTCAACTGGCTCATTACATACCAAATTGAAAAACTCACTAGCTAACTACTTGTAATTCATATTTTCTACCTTGTTCAGAAAGACAAGACTCTTAAACAAGTCTTAGACTGTTAAACACATTTCCCAAAAGAGGATTCTGAGTTTTTAAGATAAGCCTGTGCACAAGCCACGTCATCTCTAAGGACCTTTTTCCATGCCGAGATTTTAAAGTATCATTTCTTCTCCTTTATGCTCTCTTGGGGTTCTCAAATAACAGATTTTTAGCTCCATGAAATTATAGCGTATTGCATTTCAAATAATTATTACTAAAATGTTCTATACACTCAAATGGAATGTTTTCTTTCTTTTACAGTGGAGGCTGAATACCTTTTTAAAAGAGTCTTTCATCTTGGGGATTGGTGAATAATTGATACGAGAAGCTCATGAAGTAAAAATGTGCCTAATATGTTTCGTGTTTTTCTTTGATGTTTTTTTTTTTTGTCTTCCAAGATGTTTTGTATTTGTAAATTAAAATAATTTCAAAATAAACTTTTTTCCATCATAGATATTTATCAAATTTGATAGGAAATAATGGGTTGTTTTCCCTTCTCTTATTAACTCTCCTTCCTTCCCTTATTAACTCCTTCCTCCCTTATTAATTCTCCTTCCTTCCATCCTTCATATTTTACTTTATCAGAGAAATTAAAATGAAGTACCGCACTTTCTGAGTGCATTTCTCTCAGATAAACATTTTATCATGGCAGAAGAAACAGCTGGTAAAGGATGATAAAGGTAATGAAAGAGTTGAGGGTAGGTAGGAGTTTTGTCCTTAAGCACTCAAAATACAAACAGAGCTCCAGAAGTTTAGGTGCTACATGAAGCAGCTTCTTGGAGATAACAGTTAAAACTTCAGAGTGCAAGGTCCTCTTCAGACCAGTTGGTCCACAGTCATTAGAGTTCTGAATTATGCGAAGAATTAATTCACTGATATTGGAATGTGGGGTGAAAACTGGCCACCTGTGCCTTTTAAAAAAATAGTGAATAAGTGAGGTAGTTTATTCCCCTTTGAAAAAAAAAGTTTCATTAATCCGTTTATTTGGTGTGTATTAAAGTGTATTTCCAAGTTCTAATGTGTTTAATAAATTGGTTAGCAGCACTAAAAATTGTTGAATCAGTACATCCTACATCTGAAACCAGTAAACTGGGTTAGTTCTACTCGAATATAAAATATTTCTTAATTGGTTAGTAGCACATATTTGATAAATGTCCTCTGTTTCTTCATGAATAAGTAGGCAGGTGTCTAACTGGTGTGGTTGGGCAATATTCCTCAGTTTTGGAATCTGGTGCAGAGAGCAAAGTCTGTTTTCATAGTGATAGTAGCTGATTTTCTGCCAGTTTTGAAATGCTGAGAAGTATTTCAGTTTTGAATGAGTGGTTGTCTTCAAGGAAATAAAAATAAAGCCTTGGATCTGTGATTTTAGGGAGTCCATGTGGCCACATTTTACATACACTTAGATCCTTAAAGGCCAAAAGTATGTGTGTGTGTGCATGTGTGCACATGCTATACACAAAGTATGCTAGAAATTATTCTAAAATGTAGACTGGCTTTGCCTCTGGCAAATGTGTATTACCTTCTTACAGGATGAGATAATTCTGAATATTAGTATTTTTTGATATAATTATGAATCCCTATTTATAGCATGTATTTAGGCTGTTCATCTTTTATTTTGCTGATTTACTGGTTCTTGGCACATGGGAGGTAAGGTGCCTACGTGTCATATATATATATATATTTTTTTTTTTTTTTAAGATTTTATTTATTCATGGCAGACAGAGAGAGAGGGGTAGAGGGAGAAGCAGGCTCCATGCAGGGAACCCGACATGGGACTTGATCCCGGGTCTCCAGTATCACACCCCAGGCTGAAGGTGGTGCTAAACCGCTGAGCCACCAGAGCTGCCCACATGTCATATATTTATACATGTAAAATGAAGGCTAATAATACCTGGTGGTAGAACAGAATAACCTTCACGCTAAAACAATGAAGTCTTATGTAGGAAAAGTAACATAGATTTTTCTTACTAACCATACTGATACACTTAAGAGCTAGTGCATTTCTGTTACAACACTACTTAACGCTTTAGCAAGTACAAGAATCATCTGTGACAGTTACTTTTAAGACACGGCTCCTTGGGTCCTACCCCTAGAGGTTAATTCAGTAGGTCTGGGTGGGCCTGAGAATATGCTATGGCCGCTAGTACGTGGACCACACTTTGAGTAGCAAGTTTTTAAAAGTTCTTAGTTTTTTAGAAAGTAAAATAGGGCAGCCCAGGTGGGTCAGCGGTTCAGCGCCACCTTCAGCCCAGGACCTGATCCTGGAGATCCAGGATCAAGTCCCACATCATCAGGCTCCCTGAATGGAGCCTGCTTCTCCCTCTGCCTGTGTATCTGACTCTCTCTCTCTGTGTCTCTCATGAATAAATAAATCTTTTAAAAAAATAATTTTTTTAAGAAAAGATTTTATTTTTAAATCTATACACACCCAATGTGGGGCTTGTACTTAACAGCCTGCAATCAGGAGTCACAGGCTCTGCCAACTGAGCCAGCCAGGCACCACCAAAAGTTGCTAATGGTTTTGTGTTGTTTAAATACCTATACCAAAGTAAAAAGAATGCCCTTTTTTATGATAGTGCTGCCACTTCCACGACCCCCTATCCCTTAAAGCAGGTGATTGCCACCTGGCCCACAAGACTAAACTCTAACCATATAAAGTCAGCAGAGAAATACACATCAAGGAGGGAGATGTCCAGACAGCATGTCAGAGCCTTGATGAAGAGGAGGAAATAAAGCCTGGTTCCAATTCCAGTTACTTTGTTACTGCTTGAAAGCCGTGTTTCCTCCAAAATCTGTTCTTGGGCCATTTGTCTCATTTGTTAGGAAGGTTCTGCTTGCAATAAATGGTATTTAATTTACCCTGAGTGCCTTGTGTTCTATGTGTGAAGGAGCACCTTATGTCAAAGTGTAAATGAGCTGAAAATGCTTAAAATGAGTTGACTTGTACCTCTTGTGTTACACACTGATCATAATTTTGCTGGAGAAGGTCTTTTCTGGGTAGATTTCCAGACTCTGGATGCATTTTTCTCGTTTTCCGAAGCTTATTCTATCTGACCTTTCTCATTCTATAGCTAGCCTTGGGAGTCCTGTATTTGCTGGTCTCATGCTTTTTCAGCTCCTAACCAACCTTGCTGTTTCAGTTTCTTTTGATCAACCTTGCTTATAGTGTGGTTTGTGGGCTCCTGGAAAGTCTTGATACCATGAAATAGCTCATTGAAATAGGATATCGGTCGGTTCACGAATTAAAATTAATGATGTATTTTCATTCTCTTCCTATCAAACACTTGTTGATTTTTTAAATGAATAGTATCACAAATGTTGACTGACCAGTAGAGAGGTTGGAGCAAATGCTTTATAGGATTAATGATACTTATGTAAGGCCTGACAGTTTTCAAACTATTCCTTCTCAGTTGATCCTCACAATAATCCTGTGACAATGTAGATCTTGTATTCTCTGAAATAACGTCCACAACCCCATCACACCTCTATTTTTTCCTTTTTTGTCTGCCCCACTAAAATAGAAATTCCAGGAGATATTTTAATAAATTAGTCAATTTATTGCCAAATCACAAGTGCTTAGGGCAGTTTCTGCAGGTAGTAGCCACTGCTTGTTAAAGGAAGGAAACAAGTGTATACATTGCTGGTTTAATAATTTCTTGTTTGCAAAGGCCACATAGAAAATGATTAAATCACTGGCCTAGTAGAGTGCAAATCCTCAACTTTTCTGGTCAGAGCAACCCAGTGTAAGAAAATTAATAGACATATGTATATGTGTGTGTGCTGGTTTTTTGACATCAGAATACACAAACATGTGTCTTTTTATATTTATGCCTGCACCATGGTCTTGATCTGCATATGCCTTAGCTTTTCAACTTGGAACAGTAGCAATTTTGGGTTTTTAGCCTGCCATACCTTCTTTCCCCTTGCCAAAAGCCTATATAGAAAACTATTTCCTTCTCCATTAATGATTGAGGATTCCTTGTATCTCCATATGGCAATGTAATTTATGGTATTTTTTTTTTTTTTGATTACTTTTAGCATCAGTACAGTTTATAAGTTTTATTCCCCTGCTTTAAGAGCCACACATGACATTCTTGGGGCCACCCACAGTCTTGACTGAGGACTAGCTAGCCTTAAAAGAAAGGACTTAAGACATGGAGTACATGATTCTAAAACTGGCCAGGTAGCAGTGTCTTCTCTCGAATGTTTTCGAGGTCTTGTGAACGAAACAAAACAAAAACCTAGATTGGAGGACCAGGAAAACTAGCCAGTTCTTTGAACTCCTCCGGCATTATCCTCTCTGAGTGTAATGGGCCTAAAAGGCCCTGTCCCTCCTCATAGTAAGAAGACTGTTACCCCTATAGATGGGAAAGGCTTTGAAAGCTAAACTGTATAGACCTGAAAGAGATAGTGTTATTTCTACGTGTTTTGGGAAGTTCAGGAGGCAGAACCAAGTGAAAATATGTCAGGACACTTGTCACAATGAAC
This sequence comes from Canis lupus baileyi, assembly GCF_048164855.1. Taxonomy (NCBI): domain Eukaryota; kingdom Metazoa; phylum Chordata; class Mammalia; order Carnivora; family Canidae; genus Canis; species Canis lupus. The sequence continues at coordinate 50,883,419 of NC_132858.1, forward strand.
TGAGCCAGTAACAAAGCAAGTTCATTGTCCTCTCAGAGAAGAACAGTAGTTGGTTGCACAGACGGTGCCTAGGGCAGGTGCCTAGGGCAGTCGTGGACCGCGTCACCTGAGGTGAAGTTTCCTTAACCCTTTTGAGTTACAGTCTCCTGATCTTCCGAATGGGGATATTAATGCCCAGCTTTTAATGTCGAATTCCCTTAGGTCAGAAAGTATATGTGAATGAAGTGGGCACAGTGCCTGGAACATAGGTATTTTAATGTTAGATCTTGTTTTTTTTCTCTAATCTTCCACCTCCTCAGAGGCAAGATTTACTGAAGCTGTATTTCGCTGGCCTTCCTCCAATTGGTATAGGCTGCAGTTCTGATTATCTTCGTATGGCATTGTCTGTTTTCCCCGACAGCTTGCCCACAGTCATGTTAAAATAACGTCTCACATTGTCTTGTTTCCTAACCCAAAGTGCAAGGAATTCACATTTACCAAAGGCCTGGGAAATTTTAGGTTAAATTCAGTGAACTGATTGCCTTCAGTATGCTAAGATGTTGGCTAGGTACTGACAGTAAGAAAGTGTGCTTAAGAAGCAAGAAGAAAGTGTGTAACCTCAACTCTGGCTGTGAAAAGAGGGTGTAAAAAAGTCCTTTAAAAAAAAAAAAGATTTCATGAGAAACACAGAGAGAGGCAGAGACACAGGCAGAGGAAGAAGCAGGCTCCATGAGGGAACCCAATGTGGGAATCAATCCCAGGACCCAGGATCACACCCTGAGCCAAAGGCAGATGCTCAACCGCTGAGCCACCCAGGTGCCCCCCAAAAGTCCTACCGGTAACCATTTATTCTGACTACTTTCCTCATCATCCTAGGGTAGAAAGAAGTACAAGCACTGCAGATGATGGAAAGTGGCATGGTTAGTCTTTGCAGTAAGCTGTGAAGTAGCTATCTCAAGGCATTTACAAATTGTGTACTTTGGGAGGCAGCCTGGCTCAGTCAGTAGAGCGTGACTCTTGATCTCGGGGTCTTCAGTTTGAGCTCTGCATTGGGCGTAGAGATGACTTTAAAAAGTTTAAAAATAAAAATTGCACACTCCACCTGCTTGGTCTCTGAAGAAGTTGGGGAAGATGATTTCTAAAGTGCTCCTCTGTGAGCTAGTTTATTCAGACAGGGCTCTGAGTTTCCTGAAAACGTCCATAACCCACCAAAGCTGGCCTTTAGGTTTAGCTGGCCAAGCTGGTTCAAGAGCATTCATTGCGTCTGTAATGTTTTTCTTCTGACACCAAATGTGTCATTTTCCAAACAGTTCTCCAATTCTATGGCACCTATATGTTCCAACTATTCATTTCGTTTTGACACTGCGCCCCTGGAGTTAGCGTCAGATTGCACAAGTTAAAGGGCTCAGGCCCACAAGATGACCCTCACGTTAGGTGCCAGTTGCAAGTGGGGTCCCCAGACAAACCACACTACTGCCCGGCCAACTACAAATGTGGGAGTTCTCACAATCTACCCCCTCCAGATTTAATAATTCACTAGAATTGACTCATAACTCAGGAGAGTGCTTTACTTACATTTTTAAAGATGCAATTCAAACAGCCAAATGGAAGGGCTGTATAGGGCAAGGTATGAGTGGGGAGGAGGAAGCAAAGCTTCCACATCCTCTTTGGATACACCACCCTTCTAACATGTTGATGTGCGGCACCAACAGGGAAGCTCCCGCATCATGTATGGTTTTTTACTGAGGCATCATTTATGTATGTGTGGCTGATTAAATCAGTAGCTATTGGTGATTAGATTCCATTTCCAGCCTCTCTTCTAACCCAGAGGAATCCTGCTGCTTTTACTAATTCTGCTTTGCTTTTACTCATCAGCCCCCATCCTGAAGCCACTTGGGGGCCTGCCAAGAGTCATCTCATTAGCATAAATTTGAGTGTGGTCAGAAGAGGCTCCTATAAATAACAAAAGACACTCCTATCACAAGAAATTCCAAGAGTTTTAGGAGTCCTGTGCCAGAAACCAGAGACCAAACATAAATATATTTTTTATTATGCCATAAGGTCCTTAATGAAAAAAAAAGGTATCAAGAATGTAATATATATGAATGTGTAGTGTGTGAGTGTTTATTTATATGCTGTATATTTAAAAAATATATGGGGGATCCCTGGGTGGCTCAGCAGTTTGGCTCCTGCCTTTGGCCCAGGGCGTGATCCTGGAGACCTGAGATCGAGTCCTGCGTCGGGCTCCCTGCATGGAGCCTGCTTTTCTCTCTGAGTCTCTGCCCCCGCCCCCCCCCCCCCCCGTGTGTCTCTCATGAATAAATAAATAAAATCTTTTTTTAAAAAGAATATATGTTGACCTTTCCCAATATTTATTACATATTTTTCCTTAATGTATTATTGTTCAGTAATAGCATGTTTAATATAAGAGTCTTTACAGACAAACTTGAGCACCTAAACTTGGAAAAAAATGTTAGAATTTGAGGAAGCATACAAGATCCTCAAATCTTTCCTCCCTTTACAAATAAGGGCACCCCAGCACTCCCATCACATTCTTAGTTGGCCTTCAGAATTCTACTGGAAGTAGACCAACATTCTCCATGTATGTATTTACTTATTTAACATACTAATCTATGTATTATCAATATAGACTCACTGATTCATTTTTTAATGGTTTATAATTCATTTCTGTCAAATTTGCCATTATTAAAAATTATAGTAAATTATATTGAAAGTAATAAATACTAAAAACTCTTCCTTTGCTAAGTATTTCTTTTTCAGTGTCCTGCTCAGTTGTTTTCTTTACCTGACCTGGATTGCCCAAGTTAACTATTATTATTCAGGTAATAATAGCCTTACTCATACTATGTACTGTGCATTCTTTTATTTTCTATTAATTGCATTCTATTTTATTTAAGAAAAAAAGGAACCTTATATTTAAAGGGCAGACGGTTATTGTTTTCTGCCTCTAGAGGACAGAGGGGTCAGATAATGAACTCATCATTGACAACCAGCGTAGACTGAAAACCTGAGATTCTTTGAATGCTCAAGACTGTATAAGCCCTCAGGGCCTTTGCACGACCCAGGGCCTGCTGAGACAATCTCTGTAAACAGCTGAGGTTGAATTTCTGACTTGGGGGTGGGTGGGGCCTTGGAACCGTTTAACTTTTATTAGTCAAAAATGACGATATGAATTTCTCATATCCTAGTTTTATGACCTGAAACTCATACCTGGTATATTCTGGAGCTATAAACCTTTGTGTCTCTCACACACATACATTTTATCAAACTGGTTTTTAGTCAAGTGGTATAGAGGCTTGTAAATAATAACATCAACCTTCCACTTCAGCCGTTTGACTTGCCAGACCCACCGTCTAGAAGCCTGACTCTAATTAGAGCTGCTGCTTCTGGTAATTCTCTTAATCTCCAAATCCTAGAAATTACTTCTAGCTTCACCTACTTAGATATGCTTTTGATTTTCTGTTACAGTAGATGATGCGTTAGCTCAGTTCCATGCTTGCCACTTTGCCTTCTCCATCTTCCTAGTGTAAACTACTGTTTTTAATTGCCCTGACTATGGTTTGTGCCTGTAGGTAGTATATTTACACCTCTATTTTTTGTTCTAACAGTGTGGGCAGTATCTTTTTAACTCCCCACATTAAAGATGAAGATATCTGTGGGCTTGTTTTTCTCTTTAATTTGGCCACTTCTTTCCCATCACCACTCCACTCTTAACATTTGAACTTTTACATTTTCAGACTTGGTAGCGTTTAGTCATGTCACTTTTTGCTTTGTAAATAGATAGATTCTAAAAGTTAAAAAATAATGTTTACATTACTCTAACAAAATGAATTTTGCTAACTTCCAAACCACATAGTGTATTATAGTTACATTTCTTTTCTGATCAGCTTTCTGTATTTTATGTTTATGTTTTTATTTCTATTTTCCTTAACATTGTCTGCCTTTATCACTGTGTCTCAGGACGTATTACATGAAATGCACTCTCCCTCCTTGTGCTGCCTGCCTCCCTCTGCAGCCCTCTGTCCTCTCAGTCCTCTCACTCCAGGCCAGACCAAGTATTTCTTGACCTGAAGCACAGTGCTGTCCTGGCATCTTTCTTCCTTTCATTCTCTGAGTTAGTGATAATGTTTCCCAGATTCTAAATCTTTCACTTTCTTGGTTTGTTCTTTTATTTTGCTGTAATTTATCACCAATAACTTCCTAACTAAAATGTGTAAGAGATCAAAGCATCTTTTAGTCTAATCTCACAGTTGATCGATAGTTATATTGCACATGAAAAACTTGGTTCTAAACAAATATTTTCCCTCAGAACTTTGAAGATCTTTATAATTAATTGCCTTTGATAAGGTAGTATGGCCAATAAATTTATGTTTCCAATGTGATTCTCATTCTTTGTTGATGACTTTTGTTAAGATTATTATTATTTTTTGATTTTTGGTTCTTGGTTTTATTTAAATTCAAATTAGTTAACACATAGTATATTAACTTTGGGGGTAGAATTTAGGAATTCATCAGTTGCATATAACACCCAGTGCTCATTCCATCACATGTCCTCCTTAATGCCCATCACCCAGTTACCCCATCCCCCCACCCACTTCCCCTCCAGTGACACTGTTTGTTTCCTATGATTAAGAGTCTTTTATGGTTTGTCTCCCCCTATGTTTTTATCTTATTTTATTTTTCCTTTCCTTTCTTTACATTCATCAATTTTGTTTCTTAAATTCCATATATGAGTGAGATTATATGGTATTTTTCTTTCTTCTGGCTGATTGATTTCACTTAGCATAATACTCTCTAGTTCCATCCATGTTGTTGCAAATGGCAAGATTTTATTCTTTCTGATAACTGAGTAACATTCATAAATATATATATATATATATACATATATGTATATGTACATATATGTATATATATATTTATATGTCACATTTTTTCACTTTAGAGTGATTAGCAAGTAGCTAATTATTATGTTTAGAAACTCCTAAGCACCAGAATGGGAAGCATTTTTCTGGCTAATTAATATTTGGAGTAAAATTATTTTATTATTCTTCTGTGGGAATAGATGCTTGTCTGCAATATTCTCTACCTATAGTGAGAAAAGGGAATAGGACTTTATTAATTCCCAGCACCCTTCTTCATTCTTATTAAATTTGTTTTTCTTATATATTATTCATTTCTTTTGTATTTGTCATATTTAAGTGCGATATGAAGTAGCCACATGAGGTCAATACACCTCTTCCTGGGACTAGTGCAAATTTTATTTTAGAAAGACCATATTAGGGACAGTGCAGAGGATATATTGCTTGGGATAATAATCATGAGTAAAACGGAAAGCAAGGAAAACAAATTGCAGTCTAGTTTTCTAAAAGGTGAAAAGATTATCCTGAATTAAGAACACAGTGGAAGGAAAGGGGAGGAGGAGAAGGTGGATTACGGAGGTATTGAGGAGGTTAGTCTTGATGGGCACTAGAGCACAGTGGAGGCAGCTTTATCACTTACCAGTTGTGTTATCTTTGATAAATCATATACTCTCTTTGTGCCTCAATTCCCTCATCTCTAAAATTGTGAATATTGCATATAAAGTGGTTGGAAGAGTTCCAAGCACAGTAATAGCTAACATTTTTAATATGAGAAGCAGGAAAGCAGAAGTCTTCGGAGTTAGACTGCTTCAAATCCAGGCTCTGGTTTTAGTAACTGTAGAGACATCAGGGCATTTATTAAATGCTCAAGTTTTATTCAATGCAATTTTGAGGTTGTTTCCTTATCAGTAAAATAGGGAGGAAATGCCATGCAAAGTTGTCGTCAATATTCAGTTTATTATGTCGAGTGCACTTTACGTGGGTGGAAGAAAGTCCAATAAACAGTTCATTATATTTTTAAAATTGATGTTACTCATATTCAAATATTATATACCATATGACTAAACAGTTTAAAGAATAATAAAACAAATATTCATGTATTCTCTAGTCAATTTAAGAAATTAAGTCAAACCAGAAGTGCCCTATTCCCTCCCAGATTGTATTTCCTTCTTTTTGTCCCACACAGAAGTTAAAATGATCATTGAGTTTTCTCTCTCCTTTTTTAGATTGTAAACTATAGGTATGAGCAAATAATATATTTTCAGCTTGACAGTTTTAGAGCTTCGAATAAGTGGAACCATACTGCTATATTCTTCTATAACTTTTCTTCACTTAAAAAGGTTATTTTGAGATTCATGTATGTTAATACATAGCTCTCATAACTGCAGTCCATTTATGCTCACTACTATGTGACATCCCATTGTAAAATTATTCCACAATATATTTACTCATTTTACTGTTGATGGATGTTTGAATTGTTTCTAGGTTTTTTTTTTTTTTTTCTGTTATGAATCACACTGCTAAGAATGTGCTTATGCATGTCTTCTAGTGTATTTGTCCAAGCATTTCTTTTGGTGTAATATTTAGAGTAAATTATAGGGTCAAAAGTATGTCTATGCTCCAACTTGGTAAAGCTATCATTTTCTGAAGTGATTGTACTAACTCCTACTCCATCAGCACTGATAGGAGACTTCATGCTCTGCACTCTCTGGGTATTATGTTATAAATATTGTCTTCTGTGGCAGGACTTTTCATTTATTTTATGATATCTTAGGGTGAAGAAATTCTTAATGGTAATATCTCTGAAAACAGGTCTCTCCCATTATCTGAAAGTAGAGTATTCCTATGAAGCCTTTCACAAGTCGAAATGAAGTAAAGTAAAGAAGCAATTATCATCATAAAAGCTAAAATCCTACTCAGGTTTTTTCTTTTAGTGAAAACAGGTACTAATGTACATCTTACATAAAAGCAAAGTGTTGTAAAGTGAACATTTGGATGGGGGGTGGGGAGACAGAGATCTGTAGGATTACCCAGGCTCATCTTTATATGCCAGTGCTTTCCAAACGTCCCTGAATATAAGACTCATCCAGGTATTTGTCAAAAATATGGGTCCTGGGGCCCCATCTTATATTTACCAAATCAGAATCTGTGGATGTTAGCTGGGGTTCTATACCTTTAACAATGCTCTTAAATAAATGGTGCTGACTTTGATCAAAATAGAGAAACACCACCCAGCCTACACAATTCATCTTTCCAGCTGAAGCCCCAAGCTCCCACCTGGAGGTCACCAGATTGTCATATTATGACTTCTGTAGAAGGTAAAATGTGTTATTGGGTAGGTATAACTCTCACGTAACTGTTCGATAACATGGACAGCCCCACCTAAATACAGACACTTCTCAAGTTATATCACACTGAGTTTATTAAATGCTCAGCTGAGGTAACCATGCAGAGGGCAATGGAGGTCAGTAAAATGAAAATCTTTGAAATCCAGGCTCTTTTTTATGGCAATCATTATCTCCCTAAGACCTTTCCTCTGTTTATGAGGAATTAATTCCACTGAAAGTCATGCCCTGTCAACTTAAAAAGGAAATCTATTTTACTTTATATTTCAATCCCAAACAACTGATGATAACATAGTCATCAAAGTATTTCTCCTTTGTGAACAGTTACATACAAATTGAAGAATCATTCATGGACAAATATAGTCCTAATAGATTGCAGTTAATATGATGGGGGATGACTGGGATAGGGGTGGATTTTGGAGAATTATCAGCAATTTGGTTTTGGGTATGTTAGTTTGAGAAGCCTATTAAATAGTCAAATGGAGATATTGAACAGGTAGTCTGATGTTCCTAGGAGATGTTCAGGCTAGACATACCTGAGAAATCATCAGGGTAGAGGTATGTTGGGAATCATCAGGGTAGAGATGTTTTAAGCCTTGAGATGAGATTAGACCATCTAAGGGGTGCATGTAGCAAGAGAAGAAAAGAAATCCAGTGATAGAGTCCTGGGGAAGTACAATGTTATGAAGACAGAAAAGGACCAACCAGTGAGTTAGGAAGAAACCTAGGGATGTGGGGCCATGGAAGCCAAGTATAAAATGCTTCAAAGAGTAAGAGACCAGCGGAATCAAATGCTCCTGAAAAGTTATGTAAAATGAAGTTTGGGATTTAATAATATAAACAGTATTTGTATTGATGTATAGAGCTTATACAGAAAGAGACTACTTAGCAATGTAGAGAATATTTGTGATTTTGATAAGAGTAGTTTGTTGGGACAAAGACCTCACTAGAGTGGATTCCAAAGACAATGAGGAGCTAGGGATATGAACAAAGAACCACAGACAACTTTTGAGATTGCTTTAAAGGGTGATAGTTGAAAAGGGAGGTGGGGTCTAAAGAGTTTCCTTTTAAGATGAGAGACATAACAATGTGTTTTTATAGTAATAGGACTTGTCCAAAGGAGAAAGGAAAAATTTATAATGTAGGAGTGAGAAGAGAGAAGATCTACTGCCAAGGCAGTGGGAATGGCTCATCCTTGCTAATAATAAAATAAATTTCACTTGAATTTTTTACAACTGAAGTAATGAAGGAAGAAAATAGTTAAGTGGGCTGAGAGTACATGTCAGAAAGTGATACAAAGATGTACCATGGTATTTAAGTGTCTGTTTAAGAATTAAAAGAGCTGGATGACAATGGATTGTAGGTTCCAGTGAGTAAAAGGTTTGTTAAAATTGAGGTTCTACAGAGAGGAGCTAGAAGATAGGAGTTTGTGGTTGAAAGCAGTGTTCTGGAATTCAAATTATGGAGGAGTTGGAGTTACTGGTGGTTATGAATAGTTATAACACTGGAAGAAGGACCATGGGAATAGTAACTAAGAGTAGGAAAATCCAGATCCTTGGAAGTAAGAAAGTGCAGAAACTGGAAAGTAAATGTCTTGTGGTTTGTGGTTATTAAGGTCGCCAAGAATTATAACAGGAAGAGGGGTGGAGAGAGTGACAGCAAGCCAGGAACACAAGTCTTCCGGGAATGAGGTAGGAGGGAGGACTGACTCAAGAGTTTGTAGGTGACACTGTTAGGAAGGCAGTGGGCGGTACTGATTGACGCTATGAGGTTGAAACCTGGAGAGTGAAGTTTAGAGAAGTTGATGGATCGACCTCAGAGCTGCACTGAGGATCAAGGAGGATACCTACCCCATCTTCAGTCCTGATGTTATGAGTGAGAAGGGAAAGAAAAGATTCCAGCACACCTGAGCTGGGCTGGAGGAGCAGAAGGATGAAGGAAATACTCTGACATAAGAAAACACTGGGGATTTGTTGGTAACTGACCACATATTGCAGATGGCATAATGAAAGAATTTCAGAGTTAAGGAAGGGTGAGAGGTAGGATCAGGAAAAAGGGAACCTCACAGGAATTAGGCAGCAGTTTTCAAGGGGTGGTTAGGGAGTTTTAGTCTCCTGAAATAAGAAGGGAAAAAGGGCATAATGATTTTTGCCTTTATTTTCTAGAGAGTGTCAGCAAAGTAATTCCTAGACTTGAGGGATACGTGGGGGGAGGAGTTTGGGGACCCTGAGCTGAAGTTTCTAGTGGAGCAGAGCTTTTCTCAAACTTCTGTGTGAAGATAAATCACCTGAGGATCTTGCTAAAATGCAGATTCTGATTCAGGAAATGAGGGATGAGGATTGAGATTTTGCATTTCTCACAGGTTCCCTAATAGACATTGGTGCTACTCTGAGGAACAAAGATAGAGGATGGAGAAGAAGCAGACTTATCCAGAGCCCAATGACTCCTACAGGGAAGCATTTATTATTTATAATAAAACATTTATGGTTATTTGTGTATATTGGGGGGGTTGAGAAATATTTCATTGAAAAGATTGTACTGAAGATGAATTTTTTGAGATGCATTACATTTTGGAAGGCTGAGACTAGAGGTAAACTAGGTATCTTTTTAAAGGATTTACAAATGTTTTAATCCTCCCAGTTTCCTGGATTTAATACATTGCTTCAGGGGAAGTATTATAAAAGATGATATCTAGAAATATTCAGCAATGTGTTTTTTATAACTGATTACTTCAGTTACTTTTCCCCTCGTTCAGTGAGAGGGAATTCATTGCCTATAGAAGGAATTAGTTTGGAGATAATAAAAAGAGATACACAAACTTGAAAGTTCAAGATTTAAAAAGAAAAAAAAAGAGTATACATATAATATATATTAAATAGATTTTTTAAAACAGGCTTTTTGAGAATATATATGTATATACTATATAAAGTATACACACACAGAAAGGCTTTTTGAAAATCAAAGATAAATCTTGAGGAAAGACAAGCACACACTTATGACATAAAAATAGAACCAGAAATAATGTACGAATGTAGAGCAAGAAGGAAATCACTATACGCCTTTCCTTGGGCTTGAGTTTGGGAAGCAGTAGATGAGTCCCTGAGGAGTTGAGTTGGGGGCGGAGAAGGAGGAGCTCTGACCTGGTGGGAGGAAGGAGGGCAGAATGAGGTTCTGGATGAGACAGAGGCCACCCACCATTCCTTGGCCGACACCAGGGAAGCACCAAGGGAGAGCTTAGCCCGTACCTGCAGATCATTGCTTTTGGAGGGAACAGTACAGACTTTTCAAAATGAAAACCACATAGCTCTGCCTCCTCCTGTGGGTTGTGTGCTTTTATTTATTAAATGTAGTTTTCTTTTAAGGGAAATATATTTCATCTTTTCATGATTTGGTTGACAGTGGAATTATTTTATGTAACTGAGTCTGGGCTTCAAGAACGTGTGTGTGTGTGTGTGTGTGTGTGTGTGTGGGTTGTGCGTGCACACATTGAATAGCTACCAGATTCTTGATTAATAATTAAGCGATGATAGAAAGTTTGTTGTGTGTAGAGAGAAGAAAGAAGTCCAATGAGGGCATCCTGGGGAACCACAATGTTATGAAGTCAAAGGGAAGAGGAGCAGCCAATGCTCCGACACTATATAGATAAAAGCAGGAAAATTGATGTGATAGTTCATTGTGGTCTTCTAGTTACTTAGTAAAATACAGAAATGGCTCACAGAGCTACTATTCAAACTAGCAGAAAGGTGTCAATGTTCTGCTGAACTAATAGCTAAAGTTTTCTGTAGTAATGAAAATTGTACATACTTTGAAACCCATCCCTAAGAGCCATCTGAATTTCACTTATGTAATGTTGTTTCAGGATAGAATATTTTTATATTTATCTTAAACTCATTTTAAACCTGTATATATAATTTCATTTCTTCCTCTCTGTAGTGTATTCAGATGGAGACATTTATTACAGCATTTAATTTATTTGCTATTTACTTAATAAGCAGATTCACTCAATGTGGCTTTTACTAGATAAAAAGGAAATTGAATATCCATTGTTTTCTTTCATCAATAGGATACAATTACCTAGGTGAGCATTTAGTGAAAGGATAATGTCAGAAGAACTGTGCTGGAAGAGCTATATTAAGACTAAACGTCCTGTGCAGAGTTCATATAGAAGGTAGGGATACCATTAACATGTTATTAACGGTGAGTAGCAGCCCTATTTTCTCTTATTTCATGTTTAAGCAATTATCAACATACATGATATGGATGATAAATGTACTCTATTTCCACAAGATCAAAAAAAAATGTTAAGGTTAGAGAAAGTTTCAGTTTCTTGTTTTTAACAGAAAATTTGCAGAAATACAGCAGTCACCAAGAATAAAGCTGAGACTTTATATTCTGCATGAGCCCCTGCCAAGTTGTTCTCATCCAAAAACCTGACATCTTTTGGATAGTTCTGCTAAAATGCATGGGAATGGCTTTATTGCCCTGATCTGGACATTCATAATGTAAAAATTATTATGCTACGATATGAAATGTGTTATTCCATATTTGTAATACAATAGGTTAATAATTTAGAATTTGTTTCATTATTCTAAAACTTACAGTCACAACTTTTGAAATGTCAAAAGCATGAAAGGTTACAGCCTTCATAGTGATTATTACTGAAGCCTCTGTTTGGCATCAGTTCTGCGGCGGCATCATTTGTTTTATTTTTAAATGCTAGATTCACTAAAAAACTGAAATCATTTGAATGCGAGAAAAATCCTTGGTTAGTTTCCTGGGCCAGAAATCTATAGATTATATTTTTCTACTTCTTAAAAAATTCCACTAAAACTGAGAGGTGGTGCACAAATAATAAAACTAACCTCAAATTCAGCAAATCTTTTCAGAAACCAGTTGGGAAAGTCAAGATAATTAACTGCTCCCCTTTTAGCCCAAGAAGAGACCTGTCTCCAAATATCAATCTGAGTTTTAGAAGCAGTTTTTAAAATTTTCAAAATTGCTTTATTAAATTAAAACTATTTTCCTTTAGTCATGTCACCTTAAAGACAGTAATTTACTTTCTAGAATATTTCCCCTAAAAATTATAATTTTAAAATAAATTTCCAACAGTAGCATATTTAGTTAACTGGTTATTAGCTATCTGAATTATTTATTGTTATGTAATAAACCATCTCAAAATTTGGTAGCCTAAACAGACAATTTATTATTTCTGTTTCATGCGTTGATCAGGACTCAGTTGGGCAGTTCACCTGCTTAAATATTTATTTAAAGTCTCTTAGCATATTCATTCAGCTGAAATCTTGGTGGGTGCTGGAATATTTGAAGTGATAGTTCATTCTACAGGGCTTTTCTTCATGTGGTCTCATTTAGTACTTTAGTCTGGACTTCCCAGCCTCCAGATGGCTGAGCTACAAGATCAGAGAGTAGAGGTTGTGATCCTTTTAAGGTATAGGATTGGAAGTCCTAGAACATCATTTCCACTGATTTCCATTGCACAAGACAAGTCACAGGACTGGCCCAGATTCAAAGGAAGGAAATAGATTCCATCTGTTGATAGGATAAGAGACATACATGTACTGGAACAGAAAGAGTGGTTGGCTGCTTTCATTAACACTATCTATTACATTAAAGTGGTAATAGTTATTTATTTCTCAGTTGTCAAACATTTATTGAGTCCTGCTGGGAAGCAAGATGGAGACAGAGTCTATAAATTGACATGATTCCTATCTGTGAGATAATTACACTATTGTAGAGAAGATTGACAGACAAATATGCAGCACAGCACTTGTGTTTCTGGAAACTTGGCAGATTGCGAAACACAGACAAAATATAAATGCAGAATAAATTTTAATAAATTTTTTGAAGGTACTGCCAGGAAATATCAAGTGACATAAAGAGGACATTCATTTAAAGCATGTTAAGTGTAAAAAGTAATGGTACATTGTTTATGAATCAGAGAGTATATAAGTTTTAAATGCTATGTACAGGAATAGAAAGGTAGAAAAATGGAAGCCTTGATTGTTGTGTCTTTCATTTAATGGGTCCAATCCAATGAAATATTGAAACTCTAAATCTAAGCAATCAATGAGCATGGAGCCAAAAATTCACGAGTAAAGAAAACCAAAGCTAGAAAATTAATGGAAAACTGATTATATATGCAAAATCCTTGGGGCATCAGGAAGAAATTAACACAAATCTTCTCTGTAAGGACACTTTACAGAGTGCCCACAGAAGAAACAGTTTCCAAACAAACTGAGCTCACAATAAGTTAGATGTCATAGATAGTAGTTCCTACAGCTGCTCACCAACATTTTTGAGTTTTCTGCATTTAGGTACTCAGTATTAATGCATTTCCCCATCCCGTTGAATGTCATGTGACTTGCTTTGTCCAGTGGAACATGAGTGGAAATTATGCAGTCATTTCTGGCTGGAAGCATTTAAGAATTTGAGTACTATTCCTTATAATTTTCTTATTATTCTGCTATGGTTATTAACTGTGGAAACATATCCTGACAATGAACATGCAATTCTGAATGCTTGTAAGGAGGACACTACCTTGGAGAGTAATTTGAACCAGCAGCTCAATAGATACAAGTTTCTGAAATATTTAAATTTGGAAGTTATTAATTTCCATGACATAATTTTATATATCATAATAAACCACACAGGAAACAATCCATTGTATAGAAGTGTTAATAAACAATCCAAAACATGGTACTTAAAGAAGCTCAAATAAAAGAATCTGAATGAGTCAACTAAATGTAATTTATTATTTTTAATTATAAATGTAAAAGGAGTAGATATTATAATCAAATAAAAAGATAATAAAGAAGGTTTGAAAAATAATAAATAGCATTTCTAAAAATGCAAAAATATAGTTCCTTAAATTTAAAACTCAGACATTCAAACAAAATCACCAGACATGTCTGGAAAAAAGGATCAAATGACTGATGACCAAGAGCAATGATAGACAATAAAAATAAAACCACATGTGATTCAGACATTGACCTTATCAAATAAAGGCTTCATAATAACTATGGTTATTCTCCTGTCAGTGGGGCATGATGGGCATTTTTCAAGACAGGAGTATTGTATTCAAGACAGGAGTAATTGAAAACCCTAGGTATAAGAAGCAGAAACAGGAGTTGGAGTGACCATCAACCAACACAAAGATCACCTCCTACATACATATTGACAGTGTGGAAGGATGCAGCAAGTAGTGTGCTCTAAGGCATGTAAGTGTTGTGCTTACAAAACTAGAATCATCTACATGGTCGGTAATGATTCCAGTACTGAGCCACGTGAAGATCCTGGTGAAACAGAGCACTATGCTCATAATGGTGTTTCAACACCTACCAAAGGATCTTCTTCTGATACCGAACTAAGCATTCAGACTCACAAGACTACCATAGGCCACTCTTAACAAGATAATCACATAGAAAGATATAGAGCAAGAAACATAGCATGCTATCAGCGTGGCAGCAAGTATTTCTCTTCTATGGTATTCCTTGCAGTAGTCTGCAAAGTCACCTGGCAAATATATTTTTGTTTTCAGGTGCAAAGGGATGAGACACTCATTGGTTAAAGTGAATAAGTCCCTAGCTTTAAAGCTTCAATGATGTACAATATCTCTTGTAATGTTTGCAAAGGTATGCTTCTAGGGTGCCTGTGGGGGAGATACACAACTACAAGAGTTATTATATCCAGGGAAGCCCAAATAGATAGCTTCCTAGGTATTTATAATTCTCCTAGTCCAGATGGATTTTTACAATTAAGTTTTACCATAAACAGTGTTACCTATGAATGAGTTGATACTCTGTTTTTATCATGTCCCTAGGAAATCAAATCTAGAAACTTTACTGAAAGTCAATTTTTTTATGCAGAAAGGGGGGAAGTACCTATTAAACTTTGCTTATGTTACTTCATAATATCCAACTATTCACTATCTCTGGGCCACAAGAAGGGAACAAGGTTGACTTTAAAAAGATTATTGATGGAAAACTCCAGAATTCAATGAAATTCAAAATAATATTAACACAGTAGTAGCACTTGGGTAGTGCAGTTGGTTAAGTGTTTGACTCTTGGTTCTGGCTTAGGTTGTGATCTCAGAGTTGTGAGATTGAGCCTGGAGTTGGGCTTGCACTAAGTGAGGAGCCAACTTGAGATTCTCTGTTTCTCTTACTCTTCACCTCCCACTCGCCCCACTCCTGCTGTCTCTCCCTCAAAATAAACAAACCTTTAAAAAAATTAATATTAACAGTAAAACTTAATATATGCAACATAAAACTGAAACTACAACTTTTATTTGAAACATAGATACTTAAATTCCTTAAATATGAATATATAAATTTCTTTACCAGTAAGCTGAAGACAACACTGTTTTCCAAATATTGAATTTCCATGACCAACCAGGGAATAGGAGAATGATTTAATGTAGAAAATCAATGAATAAGTTTATTAAATCAGTCAAAAGAGAACAGTGTATATAAATTTTTCATATTCAGTACTCATTCTTGAAAAAATCAGTATAAAAATATCATGGTAAAGACTATATATCTTTTATAAAATAATTTTTTTTGAGGTGGGGAGCAGGGGAGGGGCAGAAAGAGAGGGATAAAGAGAATCCTAAGCAGGCTCTACGCTGGGCATGGAGGCTTGATCTCACAACCCTGAGATCATGACCTGAGCCAATATCAAGAGTCAGACAACTTAACAGACTGAGCCACCCAGATGCCCATAAAATAATATTTTTAATAGTAGAAAACATTATGAAATTTTGAATAAAGTCAAGATCAAGTCAAAATGGTCTTCATCTCCCTGATTCTTTTATAATTCTTACAGAATTTCTGGAATTCAGTAAACTAAGAAATAGAAATATAAGTTACAATTATTCCTAAAGGAAGAGATAAATACCATTATTTGGCTCATATCTTTTTTTTTTTTTAAGATTTTATTTATTGATTGATGAAAGACACAGAGAGAGAGAAAGAGGCAGAGACACAGGCAGAGGGAGAAGCAGGCTCCATGCAGGGAGCCCGATGTGGGACTCGATCCCGGGTCTCCAGGATCACGCCCCTGGCTGAAGGTGGCGCTAAACCTCTGAGCCACTGGGGCTGCCCTATTTGGCTCATACCTAACTAGCAATCAAAAGAGAATCAGGTGAAAAACAATGCAAATCAAAGAAATTAGTAAGTTTGCAAGATTAAACATTAGCAACATCAGTAGTTCTCCTATGTATAAGATAATCAGTTAGAAAATATAAAATAAAACAAGAACTCATTTATAATAGGAATAAAAATAAAGAAGATACTATAAATCAGAGAAGAATAACTGTTATAACAAAAAAAAATGGATACCAGTTGCTAGACAACTGGAAGTTTCTCTCTCACATCGTAATGCAAATGAATTTTGGCAGACAGCCTTCCTCATAATAGCTTAGTAGGTGCAAATTCCTTCCCTTTAGTAATTTTGACATCTTCTTAGGCTTTAGAGCTTTCCATGAGATCTTATGCATCCATCCAGGAGACAACCAAAGGAGAATGGAAAATTATAGATTTCTTTCATCCACATTGTGTTGACCAGAATCCAGGCTTATCATCCACCTTACATCAAGGGAAGCTAGGAAATGTCTTCTTCTGTGACCAGGAAGAAAAGGAACAGCATAGATAGTGGTGAGCACTAGTATTCCTTGCCACAAATACCTAGTAAGAAGCTAGGAAATGTGTGGGCCAGTTAAGAAGAAAACTGTGACTCTGAACATATATAGGTTAAAGAAGGGTTAAATAATGAGAAGTGCCATTCTTTTGAAGGAGAAGACCTAATATTATAAAGAGTTTTTTCCTTTTATAGTTTTAATGCAGCTCTGGTGAAAATATCAATGCAAAATTGTTCATCTCAAAATTAAACAAATAAACGATCCTGAAGTTCTGTACAAAAATTCATTGGAAAGATAAGCAGAGGTGCTTTTAAAAAGAAAGACTAATGAAGGCATATTTTACCTTTTGGGCAAAAAACATAGCTTAAGGGCAAATATAATTAAACATGAAGCGGTTTCCTAGATACTTAAAAATGCAGGCACAGAAGGATTAGTGGAACTATATGTACGGCATGGAAACTGATCCTAATACTATATGACAAATATGACATAACAAAGAGTAAGAAAAGAATGGTTTATTTAATAATTATTTATGATAATTGTTTGAAAAAGTATGTTTAAAAAAAAAAGGTATATGTTTTTTCTCACCACATACACAGACAAAACCAGATATCTTAAAGCAGATGTGAACAACTGACAACAAAAGGTTCCAGTCTAGCCCCTCTCTTGATGTTGTAAGTGCAGTTTTATTGGTTCATGGCCACGCCTACTCGAAAGCCTGCCCACGGCTGCTTTTCCAGGCAGAATTGTGGCTGCCTGTGCCCTGTAGCTCACAAAGACTAAAGTAATTACTATCTGGTTCTTTATGGAAAAAAGTTTTCTGAATCCTGAATTAAAACAATTAAAGTAACTGAAAGAAAAAGTAAGTAAATTTTATTCGATTTGGAATAAGAGTTTCTCAGTGTAACAGCTAAGTAAGAAACCACAGAATGCAGTGTGATGTGTATGGGACATATTAATTCATTCAATACATAATGTTCTAAGTCCAGTGAAAAATCGGGAAACATGTCTGCAAAGATAGTTACTATAATTCCTTTCATGCTATTTCCATGCTTCCGTGACTTCCCTCTTCCCAAGGGGGAATCTCTGTCTTCCCCCCCTTGATGCTGGGCTGGCTCCGTGACTTTGAACAAGAAAATGCGGTGAAGGATGTTTTGTCACTTCTGATCCCGGACCTTAAGAGGCTGTGTGACTTCTACGTCAGCACTGGAATACCTGGAACACGGTTCCTTATACACAGGCCCTGTCCAGCTCCTTGGGGATGAGGGACTCCATGGAGAGAGAAGCCCAGCTGTCCCAGACATTCCACCAGCTTTGCTGAGGCTCTTATTGTGAGTGAGGTTTCCAGGGACCAGCCATCCCAGCTGACCCTCGACTGACTGCAAAGCACGAGTAAGCCTAGCTGAGTACACCCCACCCCTGAATTACTAATCTATAGGGCTGGGAGGAAATGAATAGTCTTGTTTTAAGTCACTAAGAGTTGGGGATGATTTATTTACAGATAACTGACAACATAATTGTGATACACATGACAATCAAAGGACCACCGGTCTTCTTAGCAAAGAGTATTAACACATCAATAAGTAGTTCTCTCATCTTTGATAATTGCTTCAGATTCTCACCTAGCATTTCCAGTTTGGGTCTGGATGATAGGCCCTCAAATTGCTTATCCTTCTTCCATCTTCCTAATTAGTGGTAATAGTGGTTGTGGGGGCAGTCTAACATCCTCTATTAAATTCAGTTTTGACATGTAGAGACTTGGTTGGTTACAGTTTCCCACTTAACTTGTTACCGAATTTTTTTCCCCTAGCATACTTTGACACAGAAGTATAACATAAATGCGGTAACGTGCCCACATCTTAAGTGTACAGTTTGGTGAATTTGTACACACTCATTCATTCATGTAAACAACATCCAGATCAAGACATGGAACTTCTCCAGCAGTGAGTCTTTTTCAGAGACAGCTTTTCACCTTCATGCCAAGTATATATATAATGTCTGCTTTTTGGTGTTGCACACTTTCTCATGTGATCTGCATTGTGTGTATGTGTGTATCTTTGTGTTTTCTTTGCAATCATCTCTCTTAATATGGATTCTCCAGAGAAGCAGAACCAATAATAGACATATGTTCTAATATCTACATCTTCACTTCCACCTCCACCTCTATCTATGTATTTATGTATCCATCCATCCATCCATCCATCCATCCATCCAAGGAAAGAGATTTACTGTAAGGAATTGGCTTACATGATGATCATGGAGGCTGAGGAGTCCCAAGGTCTGCAGTCGGCAAGTTGGACCACGGAGAGCCGATGGTATATAGTTCCAGTCAGTATGAGTCTGAAGGGAGTAGAGGATAGATGTCAGAGCTCAAAGGCAGGCAGGCAGAAAGAGAATTTGTCCTCACTCAGTCTCTTATTCTACTCAGGCCTTCAATGGATTGGATGAAGCACCACCAACGCCCCTCCCCCATGTTGGGAGGGCTAAGAGGGCCCATCTGCTTTACTCAAGTCTATCAATTCAAATGTTAATTTCATCCAGTAACTCCCTCACAGGCACACCCAGAAATAAGGTCTAGCCAAATATCTGGATACTCCATGACCCAGATATCAGACCACAAACAGCATTGTCAAGAAATTGACGGCGCAAAACAGAACAAAACAAAACAAAACAAAAACCCAAAACTTAATGATGGCAAGTCACTGAGTGGGTCAGTGGAAATCTGGCTGGGAGCTACTGGAGGATATACCTTTTTCTGCTACGACCCCAGCTTCTTAAATCTATTAAAGTACCTGCATTTGGACAGAGGATGAAAGGACATAGTATACTTCTGGCCATATTGTTAAAACAATGCCAGAAGAATAGCAATGAAATGATTGGATTATGATTTGGGGACACAGAACACTGTATAACCAGCTTGAGACTGGGAAGATTTTTCAAAAATGAGTAAGTGTATCCCTTATGAAAGTCATAGTACCTTAGATTAATTATATTTTTTATTGACCACATTGTGTTATTAAAATTCTATATTTATGATCATTTCATAGAATCTCTCATACATTTTTCTCACTTTTAATGTGCTGCACATCTTTAGACAAAATAGCTCATATTTATATTTTTTCATCTTAGCTGAATTACTCTGGCATTGTTGTGGAAAAATATTGATCTTAGGGTCTTATTAACTGTCTATTATTGTTTATTAGGTAATGCTCCATCATCTTTGCCTTGGTTGATAAATATCTGCTCTCCTGCTTGTTCCATGTGATTTACTTCTCTCTCTCAGTGAGGCTGGCGGCACATAATTAGTATTTTATATAATAAAGGACTTTCCGCCCTAGAATTCAGGAGAGTCTCACTTGGTGCCAGTGAAGTTCTGACTTATTTTTTGCTAACTATTTTCTGAGGAAATAGGTAACTTGAAGAGGTTGTAAATCTTATATCCAATGCTCTTTTAATGACCTTGGAGGTCTTTCATGTTCCCTGGTCTCACTGCTGGTGTTGTGGTTTGTGTAGAACACAGAGGTAGCCAGGCTGAGGGGCCTGCTGATGAGAGCTCAGTGGGACATGTCTCAGGGGCCTTGGCACCAAGCCGGATCAGCCAGGAGGGAGGGGACACTTTTCTGATCCATCCACCCAGATAGGCTACCCTATGTACTCTTAAGAGTTGTATATTTTGGCTTCACGGTTTTAATTTAGTATTTTTTTTCAACTAGCAAGTTATATGGCATAGTAATAAAAACATGGAGTTTAGAAGGAAAAACATACATATTTGAATTTTGGTTTTACCATTTATCACCAATTTTTTCACCAGCTGGACCCCCAGACCTGACCTTTACTGCTCACTGGCTTGTATCCACTGACTTTTCTCCAGCATTTTTCCTTAAGCTCTTCTTTCCAGTTTATCTCTTAACTCTGGCAAAAGATGTGAGGTGCATAGCATCCTTTGACAGAAACAGGAACTACCCCTCTGGCAATAATTGCTTGGACCAAGATCTCTGGCAGCCCAGACCACCCAGACCAATTTGACCTTAACCCCTTACTTATACCTGTGCAGATGAACCGTGGAGTGACCCATGGAGTGACCAACAGTTACCTTACCTCATTACAGTACTAAAATCTCTGCCCAACGAGGAGCACAAGCCTCATTTAATAACATGCAGTGTATGTATATTTCCTTGAGGCATGTGTGCAACTTAGATCCGTCTTTACGTACAACGACAAGACTCCCCATTTAAAATATTTATCTTAACCCTAAATAAAAGGAACCCATCCACCCCTGCTCAGGGAGTCACAGCTTTGGAGATTATTCCCTGGGATCTCTTTATTTACTACAAATAAGTTTACTTTGTGTGACAACTCCACCTTGTGTAGTTTCTATCTGTGACTCACCAAGGGGCAAACGCAGCTTGGTTACAATTTGATTTTTGTTAAGTTATGATACCTCTGTGAATCCCTGTGTTCCCACTTTTTTTTTTCTTTTTGAAATAATACACTTTTAATTACAAAAATTATCCATTTCATAGAAAATGAATATGCACAACAAAATAAAGGGAGGGGCTCTCAGAGTTCCACTACAGAAGGATAAACACAAAAAGTTTGGTAGGAGACTTCCAGTATTTTTTCTTTGCCTACATATGAACACATAGTTGTGTTAAAATCAGAACTGAGCTCATTTTGACAAATGCAATACAATAGGAATATCTGATTTGATATAAAATATAATGGAAATAGTAGGATCTTTCTAGAACATTGTACAAATTCAAGATGCAATCCATTAATAATTTATATTAATATATATTATTGTATATTTATGACAGACCATCATGAAACACCCCTTTATAGACCTTTAAAAATATCCATAATATGTTTATACCAAATTACACTATATTAGGTGCAGAATTGCTTATCAAAAGAGAAATCTTCTGAAGACAAATCTGGTGAAATAACATTTTAATGTCAACTTAGTGATTTTTTTTGTCTGATTCATCTGAGTTATACTCTGAAATGGCAATAAATTTCTCTACATTATTTAAAAAAATTGTTTAAATTGTAAATATTTTAATTCAACTTTTTATTGACTGTGTCTTAAAAATGTACCATAATTTATTTAATCAGCTATTGTTTCACACATATACAAACATATACATCCATTTAATACTTTTGCCTACTAAAAATGTTTTTCCAAATCTTCTCCAAATTTACTTCCATAACTCATATATAAGTAGTATGTAAGAAATCTCTATTGCTACCTATTATCATCCTTTAAAAAATGTATGCCTTATTGATATATAAAAATGACTTTCTCTGGTTAGTATAATTTGCTTTGCATTGATTAATAGTAAGATTAAACTTGTTTTCATTTGTCTGTTTGCATTTATATTTCTTATTTTGTGAATTTCATGATTGTGACTTTTCCTTATGTTTCTATTCTTCAAAAATATTTACCTTATTGGGGATGCCTCGGTGGCTCAGTAGTTGAGCATCTGTCTTTGGCCCAGGGTGTGATCCTGGGGTCCTGGGATCGAGTCCAACATTGAGCTCCTTGCATGGATCCTGCTTCTCTCTCTGTGTATGTCTCTGCCTCTCTCTCTCTGTGTCTCTCATGAATAAATAAATAAAATCTAAAAAAAAAATTTACCTTATTGGTTTGTAAGAGTTCTTTTTTTTTTTCTATGTCTTGTGTGTGTTTTAGGAAATTCTCATCCAAAAATTAGAAGAGACTGTCTTCCCTTAATTTATGCATTGACTCCCTGTAATAGGCAGAAGGATTTGAGAGGATGACATTAGTCAGAGGAGTCTGTTTTTCGTTTGTTTTGTTTTGTTTTTGGTCTTTACTTCTCTGGACAAATGGTGTTAATGATTGGGTACAATCTGCATTGGATTTACAACTTGGTGTTGGCAAGGTGTATTTGTTTAATCTGTTTCCTAGATTCTTAAAAAATTGGACACTACTTCTATTTTAGAATATGAGGACCAGATGCAGTTGGTCCATTGTAAATCTTCATGGATGCATCTAGTCACTACTTTTTCCCTGGGTGAAAGACCCACCTCTCTCTTTAATGTGTGAGATGACTGTCAAGGATAGTATCCAATTACAATTTTTTCTTTCTCATAGCAGGTGCCGAGTTACACTTCCTTTATACTTTAATAGAAATATTACAATGACTCATGAATGAAAACATTTTCATGATACAGAACAAGCCATAATTATTTTTATCTCATAATTTCTGTTTGTAATAACTTACATGCATAATTTGTGGCACAATGATTCTCTGTCAGTTTTCTAAGGTATTTTTCCTGGATGAAGCCAGGGCATATTCTTCACATGACAAATGGCCAGAAATTGTTCATGCTAAGGCAACATTTCTATAGGTTCCCTGGTATAGTAAGTTACAAATACATTTTTCAATGTATAATTTGCCTTCTAATTTTGTTTATAGTGTATTTTCCCAAAACTCTGTTGTTAATATTTTCAAACATCCAGAAGCACTGAACTTATACAATGACTACTTGTATAGTATTTACCTATTTTTTAGCATATCACTTCTAAATATTTCCATATGTATCTGTAAGAATATTGAATTATCCACATAACTATATATGGCAACTTAATAAAATTAGCAATTATATATCACCTGATATCCAGTTCAGGTGTGATTTTTTTCACATATATGCCTTTACAATTTTAAATCATGAAAAATACCAATATTTTCCTTTGAGTTTTTTCTTTGATAATATGCTTTAAAATAACTTCTGTATTTCAAAATTTAAAAATACTTTGTTACATATATTTACATTTTTGTACTTGTGTGATTTTTTTAATTTGAATTTCTAATTTGAAATTCTAATTTAAATTCCAGAATTCAATTGCATTAACTTGGTTCTATGGTAAAAATAAAAAAAATTTTCCACTGTGTTAGATTATCTCA
This sequence comes from Canis lupus baileyi, assembly GCF_048164855.1. Classification (NCBI taxonomy): domain Eukaryota; kingdom Metazoa; phylum Chordata; class Mammalia; order Carnivora; family Canidae; genus Canis; species Canis lupus. Next base: position 50,907,207 of record NC_132858.1, read on the forward strand.
GCACAATCAATCAATCCATATTTCCCCCAGTGATTAAAAATGACATATGATATTTGCTAATGACATATCTGATAGTATCCACATAAAGAATTTATATAACTCAACACCAAAAGACATATAATCCAATTAAAAATGGGCAGAAGGCATTTACAGACATTTTTCCAAAGAAGACATGAAATGACCAATAAACACGTGAAAAGATGCTCGTCACTCATCATCAGAGAAGTACAATTCAAAGCAACAATGAGATATTGCCTCACACCTGACAAAACGATCAAAATAAGAAACACAAGTATTGGTGAGGATGTGAAGAAAAAAGAAGCCTCTTGTACTGTTAGTGGGAATGCAAACAGGTGCAGCCACTGTGGAAAACAGTATGGAGGCTTCTCCAAAAGTTAAAATAGAACTAACCCTACACTTTTGCACTTCTAGGTATTTACCCCTAAAATACAAAAACACTAATTCAAAGGGATACATGCAGCATTATTTACAATAGCCAACTTATGTCCATCCTTGGATAAATGGATAAAGATATACATACATGTGTATACACACACACACACACAGACACACACACTGGAACATTACTCAGCCATAAAAAAGAAAGAAAATTTGCCATTTTCAGTAATGTGGATGAAGCTAGAGAGTATTCTGCTAAGTTAAATAAGTCAGAGAAAGACAGATACCATATGATTTTACTCATATGTGAAATTTAAGAAATAACAAAAAAAATAAGCAAAGGAAAAAACAGGGAGAGAGAGATAGTGGGAGAGACAAATCAAGAAACAAGAGTCTTAACTACAGAGAACAAACTGAGGTTCCCAGAGGAGAGGTGGGGGCGATGCAGAAAACAAGTAATGGGAATTAAGTTCACTTGTAATGATGAGCACAGGGTGATGTGTGGAATTGTTGAATCACTCAGGTGTCATATACCTGAAACTAATAAAACATTGTATGTTAACTATATTGAAATTTAAAATAAAATTAAAGGAAGAGTTAAAATGGTGGAGAGTAGCATACCCTATGTTTGCCTCATCCTTCTAACATAATTAGATAAATATCATGTTGTTCTGAACACCCAAGAATCCATCTGAGGACTGAGAGAACAAACTGCACAACTAGCAGGAGAAAAGAGGCCATGCTGTGAAAGGGGAGTTGCCAAAATATGATTTGGAGGAGAAAAGAATTGAGGGCACCATGGAGAGGTTGGAGCCCTGAGCAAGGAGGAGGTGGGGAGAGGCAGAGAGTGAGAGAGGGAGAGAGCATATGAAATGCACAGGGGACCAAAAAAAAAACACTTCCCCAGAACCATTGACTGGGAAAATGAGAGGGGCTGATTGTTGGGAGTTTTTGCAACCAGTGGAGCTCAAAGTCTGAAGTTTTAGAAGTCCATGCCATGACCAGTGTGGAGTCCGGTGGATACAGCAGTGCCTCCATGGGGAAGGAGGGCAGATGCCTGGGAGCAAATAGCAGTCTAAGGATCCCCTGGGATATAATGGGAGAGACATTTCTCCCTTCCTGGAGTGCATCTGGGAGAGAGGGTATTGGCTCTCAGGGGACAAAAGAGCTGGCTGCTGCCATTGCACTGTTCTATTCCTTAGCACAAGGGCAGACACCTGCCGAGGGCACCTAATCTGGACAGTGGCTTCATGCTGTGCTTTACTTTACTCTCCAAGCTCCTGTGCATTCATGAGACTTCCCTTCTGGGACAAAATGGCACCAACCCCAGTGTAGTGAGACCCTCCTCCAGAGGATCAGTATGGGCCTGAAAAAAACACAGATGCACTGTGCTGCCAGGTGAGCAGATGGCTCAGACACAGACAGGGTGAAGAAAGGGATCTGAAGGACACGTGGGACACACAAGGGAAGATTATCTGCTCTTCTGTGAGGGATTTCTGGACGCAGGAGGCACAACTGTCCTCTCAGGATGAGGGAGAGGGCTCATGCCATTTCTCTCCCCTGCCCATCAGCACGGACTGACTTCAGTGAACAGAACAGCAACCACAGTGGAGGCCTGAACTGCGTACAGCAATCCCCACCCCTCTGCACTCTGCAAGTGCTTATTTACCAGGACAAGTGTGCCTGAGAACCAGAGCAGTGCGTCCCTCCCCCATAAGACCAGAAAAAACCTCTGCATACACCAAGTCTACTGACCATAGACTGCTGCAAAGCTTCAGCTCTAGTGGGAAAATGATCAGGCCTCTTTTCACATACAGACCAGAGCACACCTAGTTAAAGTTCACCACACATTGGACAAGGTCCAAACACTCCCCTCTGCAGGCAAGGAGAAACTCTCCAGAAGACGGACCCGAGGGAAAAAGAAGCCAAACAAGCAGCATCATACACCAGAAACACTTCCTGAGGCCCCAGGCCCTGGACAGTATATGACTTCTTCATAAAGGTATTACTCTCAGAGGCAGGAAACATTACAGGCTTTCCTAACATGGAGAAGACAGAGATCTAGACAAAATGCCAAGATCGAGGAATTCATCCAAAAGAAAGAACAAGAAAAGTCACAACTAGGGATCTAATCAAAACAGATATAAGTAATATGACTAATCCAGATTTTTAAAAATATTTTTATTTATTTATTCATGAGAGACATAGAAAGAGGCAGAGACATAGGCAGAGGGAGAGGCAGGCTCCTCACAGGGAGCCTGATGTGGGACTTAATCCTGGGCCCCAAGATCATGCCCTGAGCTGAAGGCAGACACTCAACCACTCAGCCACCGAGGCATCCCCCTGATCCAGAACTTAAAACAACAACCATAAGGGTACTAACTGGGCTCAAGAAATGCATAGAAGACACCAGATGTCCCCTTCTGCAGAGACAAAAGACCTAAAGCCTAGTCAGGCCAAAATAAAAAAAAAAAATGCTATAATTGAGGTGTGAAATGAACTGGATATAATGACCACAAGGATGGAAGAAACAGAAATGAATCAGTGATATAGAAGATGAAATTATGGAAAATAATGAGGCTGAAAAGGGAAGGAAAAAATACTCAATCACGAATGTTTAGGGAACTCAGTGACTCCATAAAGTATAATAATGTTCGATTCATTCATATCTAGGAGTCCCAGAAGAAGAAGAGAGGGGGAAAAGGAGCAAAAGGTTTATTTGAGTGAATTATAGCTGAAGACTTCCCTAATCTGGAGAAGGACACAGACATCCAATCCAGGAAGCACAGAGAACTCTCTTCAAAGTTAACAAAAGCAGGCCAATACCAAGATACATCATAGTAAAATATGCAAAATACAAAGATAAGGAAAAAATCCTGAGAGCGGCAAGGAAAAAGAAATCTAATTTACAAGGAAAGACAAATAAGGTTAGCAGCAGATCTCTTCACAAAACCTTGGCAGTCTAGAAGAAAGTGGCATGTTATTTCAGACCAAAAGACACCTGCAGGTTAAAAGTGAGGGGATGGAGAAACATTTACCATGCAAATGGTGCCAAAAAGAAAGCTAGGACAGCAATACTTTACTAGAGACACCTGCAGATGGAAAGTGAGGGGATGGAGCATCTATCATGCTAATGGACATCAAAAGAAAACCAGAGTAGCCATATTTATATCAGACAATGAACCAAGATTTTAAGAATGTTCTTTTTTTTTAAGATTTTATTTATTCACTCATGAGACACACACACAGAGAGAGAGAGAGAGAGAGGCAGAGACACAGGCAGAGGGAGAAGCAGGCTCCATGCAGGGAGTCCGACGTGGGACTCCCGGGTCTCCAGGATCACATCCTGGACCGAAGGTGGCGTTAAACCGCCGAGCCACCCGGGCTGCCCACAAACTAGATTTTAAACCAAAGACTGTAACAAGAGACGAAGAAGGACATTATATCATAATTAAGGGGTCCATCCTATAAGATCTAACAATTGTAACAATTGTAAGTATTTATGTCTCCCACATGAGAGCACCCAAATATGTAAAATAATTAATAACAAATATAGAGAAACTCATTGATGATAATACAATAATACTAGGGGACTTTAACACCCCACTCACAGCAATGGACAGACCATCTAAGCAGAAAATCAACAAGGAAACAATGGTTTTGAATGACACACAGGACCAGATGCACTTCACAGATATATTCAGAACATTTCATTCTAAAGTAGCAGAATACACATTGTTTTCCAGTGCACATGGGACATTCTTCAGGATAGATCACATCCTGGCTCACAAATCAGCCCTGAACAAGTACAAAAAGATTGAGACATACCATGCATATTTTCAGACCATAACACTATGAAACTTGAAGCTAACCACAAGAAAAAAAAAATTGGAAAAGCTACAAATATGTGGTTAAAGAACATCCTACTAATGAATGAACCAGTTAACCAGGAAATTAAAGAAGAAGTTTTAAAAATACGTGGAAACAAATGAAAATGAAAAACATGATGGTCCAAAACCTTTGGGATGCAGCAAAAATGGTCAAAAGAAGGAAGCATATTTCAATACAAACCTACCTTAAGAAGCACGAAAAATTTCAAATATACAACTTAACCTTACACCTTAAAGGAGCTGGAAAAAGAACAACAGTTGAAGCTTAATGTCACCAGAAGAAGAGAAATAGTGAAGATTAGAGCAGAAATAAATGATATAAAAACAAACAAAAAAATTCCCACAGTAGAACAGATTGATGAAACTAGGTGGTTCCTTGAAAGAATTAATAAAATTTATATGCCCCGAGCCAGACTTATCAAAAAGAAAGGAGAGGTGACCCAAATAAATAAAATCATGAATGAGAGGAAGGCAATCACAACCAACACCAGAGAAATACAAATGATTATGAAACATTATATGCCAACAAAGTGGGCAATCTGGAAGAAATGGACAAATTCCAAGAAGCATATACACTACCAAACTGAAACAAGAAGAAAGAAAAAAATTGAAAGGACTCATAACCAGCAAAGAAATTTAATCAGTAATCCATAATCACCTAACAAACAAAAGTCCAGGGCCTGAAGGCTTCCCAAGGGAATTATACCGATCCTTAAAAAAAATTTTATTCATTTATTTGACAGAGAGAGCAAGAGCGAGCACAAGCAGGGAGAGCAGCAGAGGGAGAAGGAGAAGCAGGCTCCCCACTGAGCAGGGCACCTGACATGGGGCTCCATCCCAGGACCCTGAGATCATGACCTGAGTTGAAGGCAAATGCTTAGCCTACTGAACCACCCAACCCCCTCTACTGGACCTTTAAAAAAGAGTTAAAACCAGTTCTTCTCAAATTGTTCCAAAAAAGTAGAAATGGAAGGAAAACTTCTAAACTCATTCTATAATGCCAGTATTACCTTGATTCCAAGACCCCTACTAAAAAAGAGAACAATAGGTCAATATCCCTGAGGAGCACAGATGTAAAAATTCTCAACAAAATACTAGCAAATCAAATCCAACAATACATTAACAGAATCGTCCACCACGATAAAGTGGGATTTATTCTTTGGCAGCAAGTGTGGTTCAATATTCACAAATCAGTGTGATATGATTAATAAATTAATAAATTTATTAATAAAAGAAAGGATAAGAACCATATGATCCTCTCAATAGATGCAGAAAAAAGTATTTGATGAAGTACAGCATCCTTTCTTGATAAAAATCCTCAACAAGGTAGGGATAGAAGGAACATACCTCTTCATCACAAGGGCCATATATGAAAGACCCACAGCTAATATCATCCTGAATGGGGAAAACTGAGAGCTTTTCCTCTAAAATCAATAAGAACACAGGGATGTCCACTCTCACCATTGTTCTTAACATAGTACTGGAAGTCCTAGCCTCAGCAATCAGACAATAAGGAGTAAAAGGCACCCAAATCAGCAAGAAAGGTGTTGAAGTTTTGTTATTCACAGAGGACACCATACTCTTTGTAGACTTGACCAAAAGACTTGACCAAACAATTGCTAGAACTGATCAACAAATTCACTAAAGTTGCAGGATACAAAATCAATGTACAGAAATCTGTTGCATTTCTCTACACCAATAATGAAAAGAGAAATCAGAAAATCAGCAGATTTTCAGCAGAAAAATCAGCAAATTTGATCAGCAAATTAGCATAAAGAGAAATCAGGCAATCAATACCATTTATAATTGAACCAAGACCCATAAGATACCTAGGAATAAAACTAACCAAAGAGTTAAATGATCTGTACTCTGAAAACTACAAAACACCAATGAAAGAATTTCAAGATGACACAAAGAAATGGAAAGACATTCCACATGGATTGGAAGAATAAACATTGTTAAAATGTCTATACTATGCAAAGCAATCTACACATTTAATGCAATCCTGATCAAAATACCACCAGCATTTTTCACAGAGCTGGAACAAACAAAACAATCTTGAAAAAGGAAAGCAAAGCTGGAGGCGTCATGATTCTAGACTTCAAGCTATATTACAAAGATGTAGTCATCAGGATAGTATATTACTGGCACAAAAAATAGACACATAGATTAATGGAATAGAATAGAAAAGCCAGAAATGGACTGACAGCTATATGGTCAATTAATCGTTGACAGAGCAGGAAAGAATATCTGATGGAAAAGACTGTCTTCAACAAATAGTGTTGGGAAAATTGGACTGCCACATGCAGAAGAATGAAACTAGACCACTTTCTTACACCAAACACAATAATAAATTCAAAATAGATGAAAGATCTAGTTGGGAGACAGGAAACCATCAAAATCCTAGAGGAGAACACAGGCAGCAATCTCTTTGACCTCAGCCACAGCAACTTCTTACTAGACATGTCTCCAGAGACCAGGGAAACAACAGCAAAAATAGACTATTGGGACTTCATGGAAATAAAAAGCTTCTGTGCAACAAAGTAAACTATAGATAAAACTAAAAGGCAGCCTACAGAATGGGAGAAGATACTTGCAAATGATACACCTGATAAAGGGTTAGTATCTATAATCTATAAGGAACTTATCAAATTCAACACTCAAAACCCAAATAATCTAGTTAAGAAATAGTCAGAAGATATGAATAGACATTTCTCCAAGAAAGACATCCAGATGACGAACACACATGAAAAGATGCTCAACATCACTCATTATCAGAGAAATGCAAATCAAAACCACATTGAGATACCACCTCACACCTGTCAGAATGGCTAAAATTTAAGAAGTCAGGGAACAACAGATGTTTGCAAGGATGAGGAGAAAGGGGGAGCCTCTTACGCTGTTGGTGGGAATGCAAACTGGTGCATCCACTCCAAAAAACAGCATGGAGGTTCCTCAAAAAGTTAAATAGAGAACTACCCTATGACCCAGCAATTGTACTACTAGATATTTACCCAAAGGACACAAAAATGCTGATTCAGAGGGACACATGCACCCCAATGTTTACAGCAGCACTGTCAACAATAGCCAAATTATGGAAAGAGCCCATATATATAGTGAAATGTTACCCAGCTATTAAAAAGGATAAAATGTTGCCATTTGCAATGATGTGGATGGAGCTAGAGTGTATTATGCTAAGCAAGATAAGTCAGACAGAGAAAGACAAATACCATGAGTTCACTCATGTGGGATTTAAGAAACAAAACAGATGGCCATAGGGGAAAGACAAGAAAGAGAGGGAAGCAAACCATAAAAGAGACTCTTAACTACAGAGAACAAACTGAGGGTGGCTGGAGGCAAGGTCGGGGTGGGGAGGTGTTGGGCTTAATGCGTCATGGGGATCAAGGAGGGCACTTGTTGTGATGAGCACTGGGTTATGTGTAAGTGATGAACCACTAAATTCTACTCCCGAAACGAATATTACACTCTGTGTTATCTAACTTGAATTTAAATAAAAACTTGAAACATTATATAATTAAATTTAAATTTAAACATGACACTTCCATGCTCTCTAGGAATCCATCATGTCTATTTTTATGCCAGTGCTGTACAGTTACCACTAGTATAGCTTTGCCCTGTGTTTTAATATTAATTATCAATGTGTCCATTCTAGAAATTCCTGGGCATTTCCATCTATATTCCTCTCACTGTCTCCAATCTGGCTTTGTCATCCTTTTACTTAGCGACTAGGCTTTCTTGAATACAAAATGTCAGTGACTTCCACCATGCACAAAATCTCAGAAGTACCCCATTCATTGTGACAACAGAATTACCCACAACAGATTCCAAAATGCCACCTAGGGGTCCTTTTTGAGATCACTTAGTTTGCATTATTTCATTAAGAAATGTCTTGAGACTAGGTAAATACTCCTGTTATACACATCAAAGCACATTTGAACTCTCTTCTAAGAACATTTGTCTTGTTCATCAACACCTAATTATGTACAACACCTGACACTTGGTGTGTGCTCAATAAAAATTTGTTCAGTAACTAATGAATAGATAACCATGTAGACACTGTACTGCAAAAAAAAAAAAAAAAAAAAAAAAAAAAAAAAAAAAAAAACAATGACTGCAAAAGAATAAGAAATGTGTGGCAACTATATTTAAAAATCTAAAATTATTCATAAAAATTATTACTAAAAACCTAAAAGAAGACAAACAAATCGAGAGAAACAAATAGTTTCTGGCTGAAAATGTCAACTATTATAAATTAGATACCACTATCATTGGGTATAAACCATTTATTGGCTTAATGCAATTTGAATCTATGTCTCATTTTTAAAAATCTTGATTCAATAATTCTAAAGGTCTTGGAAAATAAACAGATGAGACTAGCCAAGGCCATATTAAAAATGGAAAATAAACCAGTGTAAGGAAGCAGACCCCAAATTGGTCTGGTATATATAAGCACTATTTATAAAACAAAAGAGGAAGAGATAGGTTGTTCAATACCTGGCTTTGAAAAAACTGGCCAAGTATTTGTATTAAAAAAAAAATAGGACCTTAATTCACAACAGACACTGAAATAATTTTAATGCCGAGTAAAGAACTAAATGTAAAAATCATAAACATTTTGTTTACAATCGACCTCTTACCTTCTAATGAAGAAAGAATAGTGGTGAATGAATTTGATGGTGAAATTGGAGAAGTCAGCAGGATTTAAAATTGCCTTAGGCGAGAAGAAAGGCAGTGAAAGTGTGTGTGTGTGTGTGAGAGAGAGAGAGAGAGAGAGAGAGAGGCAGAGACAGAGACAGAGGATGGAGAGGGGAGAATCAAAGGGAAAGGGAAAGAGGACATACCAGGGCAAATATGATGGTGGATGATGAAGATGAGAAATTATGGAATTACTGCAATATTAGAGAACTTATCTTCAGGGAAGTGTTTTTTTAAATCTGAATTTGTGAACTGAGACAGTTCACTGCATAGACAGACACACACAGACACACACCACCGACACCGCTCTAGTCCAACGTCCTCATCACTCACCTGAGCATGATTACCTCCCGCTGCCCTTTCCGCATCACTCAGACCTGAGTGACCCACACACAGGGCTACACTAAACAACCCCCCGTCTCGACGGAGCTCTGCTGCTGAAGAAACTCGAACAGCTTCCTGTCACTCTTAAATGGCCTCCAAAGTCCTGTCTTGACAGGTCTCGGCCAAGGTCTCCAAGCTCACCCACCTTACTCAACGTGCCCCAGCTGTATCAGAATATTTTTCTGTCCTTCCAAAGTGCTATACGTTTCCCCACTTTGGTGCCTTTAGCACATAGTATTGCTGCTTCCATTTGGAATATTCTTCTTTCACTCCCCAACCAATGTCTTTTTTTTTTTTTTTTTCAGATCTCAGATTTAACTTCAAATTTTTCTCTAGACCTTGTAGCCAGGTTTTGTGCCTATATTCCAAGTGCCAATGGACCTGCCCATCACTGCAAACATATCTGTCACCCCTTGTTCAGTGTTTGTCACTCAACAGTGAGCTCTGCAAGCAGAGGTACTGGATGAATTTGTCTTGTTTACAAGTGTACCTCTGTGTCTAGCTCTGAGCTCGCATCAGTCCAATGAATGTTTTTCTTTAATGAGTGAATGGCAAATTATATAAATTAGAAGGATGTCTGGGCAATAGCTCAGAGGTGGAACATAAGTGTGCCTTCTTGGCTAATGGAGTGATTCACAATATTAGAGTATTATGAATTTTTATATATTTCTTTACTGGTGAATTTTGCACTTTTATATGTTTTCAAGTAACTAATCAGCATGCTTTGGTTACAGCTTGAAGAAGTCTTTATTTTTAAAGTTTTATTTCTTTTTTTGACAGAGCAAGAGAGCAAAAGCAGGGGGAGCAGTAGAGGGAGAGGGAGAAGCTGGCTCCCTGCTTATCAGGGAACCCCATGTGGGGCTTGATGTGGGGTGGATCCCAGGACCCTGGGATCATGACCTGAGCCAAAGGCAGAGACACGAACCCTCTGTGTCACATGGGTGCCCCTTGAAGAAGTCTTATTTTATTTTATTTTGTTTTATTTTATTTTATTATTTTATTTTATTTTATATTTATTTTATTTTATTATTTTATTTTATTTTTTTGAAGATTTTATTTATTTATTCATGAGAGACACAGAGAGAGAGAGGCAGAGACACAGGCTGAGGGAGAAGCAGGCTCCATGCAGGCAGCCTGATGTGGGACTCAATCCCGGGACTGCAGGATCATGCCTGTGCCAAACGCAGGCACTAAACCACTGAGCCACCCAGGGATCCCCGAAGAAGTCTTTTTAATAAACATTTTTTGTTAAGTCCAGTTTAGTGGTGATAAATTCTATTAGCTTTTGTTTGGGAAACTAGCTCACCTTCGATTCTGCAAGACACTTTTTTCAGGTTGGCAGGTTTTTTTTTTTTTTTTTTCTTTCAGCACTTTGAATATATCATCCCACTCCCTTCTGCTCACAAGAATTCTGCTGAAAAAAAAACCCTGGATATTTTAAAAGGGGTTCAGGGAGCAGCTGGGACAGAAGGCAGTCAAATCTCCCTTGCCAGGGAGAATCTTGGACGTTTTTACCTGCTTCCTCTGTGCTCGGCCTGAGGATAGGTACAGCAATTGCTTGCGTGCTTGCTTGAAAACTGATTTGTTGTTTTTAAAATATGTTCCTATGGGACTTTTGAATGCCAAGCCCTGCTGGCTACCAGAACTAGGAGATTTGAAGACCTGTCCTTCAAGTGGAAGTCAGAAAAGTTGGGGCACTGGATATGTGGACATACTTCTTCTAGGAGGACTCTGGTGACTTGGCCTATTGTTGGAGTGAGTCGAAAGGAGAAGGTAGAGGATGCACCCATTGGCACTTTCAGGCTCTAGGGAGGCTCTCATTCAGCATCTAGATGTGTGCTGAACCCTGATAGCAGCTAGGATGCAGTCAAATCCCTTGGGAAAGACTGGGAAGTGCACATTTTTGCCTGTACTCTCTGTGCTGACCTCAAGGGGAAAGCCATGGATAGTGCCGTGTGCCCATTAACAGTTGCTTCTTTTTTGCTATAGTCTTGTGGGACTCAGGGATGCAAGCCTTGTTGGCTTTCAGAGCTAGGTGGTTTGAAGGTCATCCTTTGGGTGGCAGACATGAAATTGGGGCACTAGTTGTATGTTCCATACCCTTTGCTCCTTAGGGAAAATCTGGAAGTTGGATGTTCCCTCTTGATTGCATGATGTGGGTGGCTGGGGTTTATGGTGAGAGAGTATCTCAGCCTGCTCCACTCATTTCAATGTGGGTATTTTCTCAGTTGTCTGATGTGTAGGAGTCACTGGATTTTTCTGGATTTTTCTCAGAGGAAAGTGCTCCACGCACAGCTGTATATTTGGTGGGTCTTTGGGAGAAGGAAAATTCAGGAGCCTCCTATGTTGCCATTTGGGGGATGTCCTATTATATAATTTTTATAACAATAATTGAAATTACTTTTATAATTAGGGTCAAAATGCCTAACAAACCTTACTATGTAAATTCGTCAATGACTTCTCATGGACTTCAAGAGAAAGACCGAATATTTTAGCAAATCCACATGAGACCCTTGTGATCTAGCTTTTCCTCTTCTCTGGTTTTCAAACTTCATTATTCTTGTTGGTGTCAGGAAGGCAGTAATCACCAAGCTTTGTTTTTTTAGTCTTAGGTTCTATTGCTCATTAGCCACATGAATGTAGGAAAGCTGTCAACCTCTCTTAGCCTCATTTTTCTCTCCTAAAAAAAGGAATATAATAATAGCATCTACATCATAGAGGTGTGTGAGGGTTATTTAAATCATTATCTTACAGTTTTGAACATGATTCTTGGTATATATGTTATTTAAAAACCTCGCTATTATCTGATTATCTATGTGGTCATTCTCTGATGATGCCACATGTTCTCTTACCCCTGAGGCTCTTTGTGCTTCAAGCCAACTTGTGTTTCAGGGTTTGGATCAAGTATCCTCTTTTCCCATGACCTCCTTTGCCAGATGTCTCAATGTTTCACCAAAGCCTCTGGCTTTTCTCTATTTTAGTACTCATTTTATTAATTATAATAATCAATGTACTTGTGCATATTCTTCTACAGGCTGAAGTATCCTGGAGATTTGGAACTATGCTTAGTTTTTATTCTTGTTTTTTTTTTTAAATCTAAAACAATTTCTGGTATTTAACAAGTGCATGAGGTAAGTAATAAATGTTTATGAAATGAATAAGTAGGCAAATTAGGCAATACCAGATTATTACCTTATAAATAATTATTATACTTTATAATCTAGTTGTACTTTCTGTATAACTAGGGTATAGTTAGTGAATTTTTGGAACAAAGAACTAGTAACTATTAGTTGTAGGGTGGATTAGTTGTTGAGTGGGTATGGGGTCAGAAGTAGTAGTAAGGTAATAACTATATGTCTGGATATGTAGACAGTGGATGCGGGTCAGGGTTTGGGTAGCAAGTGTGTATGAGGTGGAGTGAGGTAAACAGTGAGTTTGGACAGAGGATAGTTAGTGGGTCAGTATGGGGTGAGGGCAGGTAGTGCAGTGATATGAAGCAAAGTATTAAGTAGAGGTCGGGCAAAGTATACATAGAGTTAGTGTTGCCAGGGGTAATTAGTTAATGGTTATGGAGTAGGGTAGGTAGTAGATAGCTATAAGGTGAAGTGTGAGTAGCAAGTAGGTATGGGGCAGATGTAGGTAGTGAATGAGTGTGAGGTGAGGAAAGATAGTGACTGGGGTCTCATTTATGGACATGAAAGGCGAATCTGACCTGAGTATTAGATTTGGGCCTGGGATCTTGTCCTTGAACTTTGGACTTGATTTTGAACCTGGACATTTTTCCAACCTCAGAACACAAACTGGTCTTTATTTTTGGACCTCACCTGGATATGGATCTGGCTTTGGATCTTAGAAATGGAAGTGATGCCTCAACCATGGACCCAAATTTGTCCAGGACCTTGGATCTGACTTGGTCTTGATTAGAGAGGTTGATCTTAGACTTAGATCTTGGCATGGACCTCTTAACTCTGACTTCTACCTCAAATATGGATCCTGGAAGTGGACCTCGGACCTAGACCTCATGTCTACACCTTAATATGACCCTGAACCTGAAACTTGCACATGAATCTTTTTTTTTTTAATAAATTGAAAAGAATTGTTTATTTTTTTAATTTTTTTAATAAATTAATTTTTTATTGGTGTTCAATTTACCAACATACAGAATAACACCCAGGGCTCATCCCGTCAAGTGTTCCCCTCAGTGCCCGTCACCCAGTCACCCCCACTCCCCGCCCTCCTCCCCTTCCACCACCCCTAGTTCGTTTCCCAGAGTTTAGAGTCTTTATGTTCTGTCTCCCTTTCTGATATTTCCCACACATTTCTTCTCCCTTCCCTTATATTCCCTTTCACTATTATTTATATTCCCCAAATGATTGAGAACATACACTGTTTGTCCTTCTCCGATTGACTTACTTCACTCAGCATAATACCCTCCAGTTCCATCCACGTTGAAGCAAATGGTGGGTATTTGTCATTTCTAATAGCTGAGTAATATTCCATTGTATACATAAACCACATCTTCTTTATCCATCATCTTTCGGTGGACACCGAGGCTCCTTCCACAGTTTGGCTATTGTGGACATTGCTGCTAGAAACATCGGGGTGCAGGTGTCCCGGCATTTCATTGCATCTGAATCTTTGGGGTAAATCCTCAACAGTTGCACACGAATCTTGATTCCAGAACTAGGTTGGCTCTGACCTTGGACTTGGACATTTATCATGGATCTTAACTGAATGTTTTAAGCTGAGTCTAGAAGTAGGACATTGATTTTACCGGACCTTGGAACTGGACAAGAATCTGTGCCTGGTCCTGGACATTTGTTCAAGGCCTTGGACTTGACTTCAGACCTGGAACTTGAACATTTTCTGAACTTTTATATAGATTTTAGATTTTAGTACTTAGCCTAGATCTTTGATTTGGAGCTTAACTCAGAGTAGAACCTTGGATCTGAAATTTGGACCTGGATTTTGCCTTGATCTTGAAGATTATAGCTGTCTAGTCTAGTGTCGACTAGACATAGACTTGACTTAAAACTTGTCATTGGCTGTGGACCTGGACCTTGGTCTTGGACATCGAACCAGGCACTAGACTAAGACTTGGACTTATAACTTGGACTTTGAGCTTAAGTACCAAATCCAAACTTTAGATTCTGACAATGGACTTTTTCAGTACAGTTAATCTGATATTAAATTTGAAGATTGAATCTGGACTTTGACCTTGTGCTTTGACATGATCTGGATCTTGAAACTGAGCCTTTGACCTTTGTATTGGATATGAGGCCTGTATTTCACCTGGACTTGGGCCCATAATTTTAACCTTGTGCCTTGACTTAGACCTTGATGTAGAAACTACACATTTGGTATTTTTAATAGGCCTCACACTTGGTTTTGCCTTGGACATTGGACCTGGAAAAATCTAGGCAAAATTCGACATCTATGTCCTGGTCTAAATTTCAGGTCCAGGTCAAAGGTTAAAGTCCAAAAACATATTCTAGGTCAAGTACAAGAAATTAGAAAAATCCAGAACCAGATTCTGGTTCAGAATTTATGTTCAAGTCCTATTTCCTGGTCCAATGTGCATGTCTACATCCAGGTTACAACTGCAGGTCTGTTGTCCAGGTCTGAATTTAGAGGTTAATATCCAACATCCAATTCAAAGGCACAGGTTGAGGTTTAGATCCAAGGTCAAAGCCCAAGGATCTAGATCCAGTTCAAGGTTCAGGGTCAGGAGCCAATGTCCTTGGTCCATAATCTAGGTCCAATTTCAAGGGACGGATATAAGTTCCATGTCCAGGGTCACGTCCAGGCTCAGGTAAAGTTTTAGAATGTTTGGGTCTAGTAGTTTTGAAAAGCTGTATTTATTTACACATTGCTCTCAAAAGAAACTACCTATTTAATATTTGAGAAAACTGTGATGAATCCAGGAAGTATTTGTGAGCTGAATCTGAGAGTCACATATTGTTTCTAAAAATATCTTCTCTTAAATCAGAGCAAGTTATAGTAAACCCAAAGAGTATTTGTGTAGAGGGCTCCATAATCACTACTGTTCTCAAACCTACCTTCTTAATACTAGTTCAACCAAATTAAGGTCTCAAGGCAATACTTGTGAAAACAAGTATAAACAAGTTTAGTAGCATACATTATTCCTAAAAGTTCTTAATAGGAGGGGTATCTGGGTGGCTCAGTTTGTTAAGCATCCAACTCTTGATTTTGGTTTGGGTCATGATCTCTGGGTCATGAGACTGAGCTCTGAGAGGAGACCACCTTGCTCTGTGGGGGCTCTGCATTAGGTGAGGAGCCTGCTTAAGATTCTTTCTCTCCCTCTTCCTTCCCTTTGCACCCTCCAATTCACATGCATGCTCTCTCTCTCAAATAAAAAAGTTCTTAGTAGACATTAGAGGAAATTTAGATGGAATATGAGTATACAAAAAACAATATTGGAAAAAATCAGAATCAGACCTTCCTCTCTAAAGTAAATTGTAATATATTAGAATACATTGAGATGAATGTAAGATTTATTGAGAAAAATAGTTCACAGACACTATTTCACATTCTTCCCAACTGTACTATTTAAAGTGAATTTGAGCAATTAAATCAACACAATATCTGTGAAAACAATAATATATCATTAAGCAAACTCAATATCATACATTATTCTTCAAAATATATCTTTCTTGTGGGTTAGATAGAATCTATATACATATATGAGAAGTTAACAAGCTTAGAATCAGACACAATCTCTAAAATATTTTTTGTATACCTGTTAAAAAAATATATATAATGGCAAAAAAGCCAGAAACACAACTTTATATCAAGAGTATTTTTTCAGGGAGCCTGGGTAGCTCAGTCAATTGAGCACCTGACTTTTGGTTTTGGCTCAGGTCATAATCTCGGGGTCATGGGATGGGACCTTAGTTGGGCTCTGTGCTTAATGCAGAGTCTACTTGTACCTGCCCGATCCCCCTTTCTTGCTCACACTCTTTCTCTCTAAAATAAATAAATAAACATTTTTTTACAAAGTATTTTCTCACTGTTTAAGTAAGATAAGATATATTTGAGCAGTCTTTATGGAAGAGAACTATATGGACAAAGTTCAGTCTCTGACACTCTAAAATAACTTTTATTAGAATAAACCAAGGTGACTACAAGATTGATATGAGAGGAAAAAAGCTCAGGAACTTGCACATGCTTCTCAATTACATCTTCTTCCTGTGAATTAGAACAAGTAAACCTAAGCAGTATGTACAAAAATAAGGTTAGATACGCACATTGTTCTCACCAGCACTTTCCTATTGTGAGTTTGAGTAAATCTAGAAGAAACTAATGTGTGCGTATGCATTCTATCATTATAAGAAGAGGTCAGGATCAGAATTTGATACTAGATTCAGCTTGAAAAGAGATTCTTATTGAATGGTAGACTATATTAAGGTTCAAATAAGCTATATCTAAACAAAACTGAACACTTGTGAGAATCACACATTGTATTCAACTGCATTTTCTTCAGTTTGTACAACTTTAGCCTAAACTTGGACATAGGCAATGGACATGGACACTGACTTTATTTTTTTTTTTTAAATTTTTTTTATTTATTTATGATAGTCACAGAGAGAGGGGCAGAGACATAGGCAGAGGGAGAAGCAGGCTCCATGCAGGGAGCCCGACGTGGGATTCGATCCCGGGTCTCCAGGATTGCGCCCTGGGCCAAAGGCAGGCGCCAAACCGCTGCGCCACCCAGGGATCCCTGGACACTGACTTTAAATCTGAATTTACTCAGTTCCTTGGACTTAGGCTTAGAGCTGGACTTTGGGCCTGGACCTGGATCTTGATCTTTTAAATAAATCCTGGACTTTTGACTAAACTAGGACCTGCACCTGAAACCTAGACCTTGGTCTTGGACCTTGAACCTGGAATTTGAATCTGGACCCAACCTTTGAATAAGGCCCTTGCACCTGGACATAATAATATTTCAACCTAGGACCTAAACGTTGAGGAATTTGGAACTGACTCTAGACCATGTCTTTAGTCATGGAATTAAACTTTGATGTAGAGTCTTGGATCTTAACCTCTAACCTTCATCTTAGATCTCAGACCTAGTAACACACAATCTTGGTTCTGGTACTAGGACCTAGACCTTGATCTGAGACCAAAATTGTGGGCCTTAAACTTGGATCAGCATCTTAGACCTTGACCTTGACCAGGTTTTGGACTTTTTTTTTTTTTTTTTTTGACATAGATTTGACCTAGACGATAGACCTTCAACACTGGATCTGTTCCTTGGATCTAGATCTCTAAACTCAAATGTGTACCTCAGACCTTGAACTCAGACCTCAGTTTGAAACTAATCTTGGACATGACCATTAGACCCAGATCTTAGACCTAGATATGTCAGGTTCCTTGAACATGCCCTTGGAACTATACTAAAACTTTCACTTAAATTTTGGACCTGAACCTAAATGAGAACCTGGACCTTAAACCTCAACTTTGCATTCTCTGCACTAGGCCTATATTTGAATATAGACTTTGAACCTAGAATTGGATTTAGACCTTGAACATCAATGTTGAATTTTATAACTTAGAAATTGATCTCTAATGGGGACTTGGACCTTTGACCTGGACCTAAATATGCTCTTGGACATTGATACCTGTACCTTAGATGTAGTCAAAGATTCTGGGCTTATATCTGGACCTGAATAGTAGAAAGGAAACTTGGAAACTTCTACCTGGAGCTTGGAATTGAATTTCTAATCTCATATTTGTGTCTCAGATCTGAATGTCTGACCTTGATATGACTATGGACATGGATTTTGGGCTTGGGTTTCAGAACTGGAATAGACCTTGGACTGGATTTGGGACTTTGCATCTGGACTTTGATAGTGAAATTCAGACCTTTTTCCTGGACCTCATATCTGGAGATGATTCTTAGACATAGATTTCAGGGGGCTAAAACTGGAATTCACATGTAAATAATACCCCTTATACCTACCTGTAACTGTATCTCTGATATAGACCAAGACTTGGACAATGGAACTTAAACATGGACCTCAGATTTCAATATGGACCCTAGATCCTTATGTTGGACCTGAATATAGGATGCCAAACTAGGGCCTTGATGCATCCAAGACCTTGGGCCTGACCTTTGACTTAGTTGTTTGTCATGGACTTGGACCTAGACATAGACCTCTAAAATCTATCTTGGATCTTATACCTGGTTCTAGACATAACTTTGGACCTGAAACTTGTACCTGAGATTCCCTTCTTGATCTATACCATGCACCTGAACCTTGAACTAGTACTAGATGTTAAATATGTATTCGTAATTGATTTGACCTAGTCTTTGAAGTAAAAGACCAAAAATTGTTTTAAAAGACCTGGACTTTGAATCTATTCCTAGTACCATGGTGGTAAATGTTATAACTGGTGGTCCTCTTGCCTTGGACCAGGAAATAAGATCTGGACCTAACCTGGGACATGAATGATGAGCATGAAACTTGGATCTGGAATTTTCCAGTTCCTTGGACATAACCCTAAACTTGAGGTTTAGATCCATATTTTGCACGTGGGCACTGGGCTAGGAATTAGACCTGGACTTAAATTTTATGCCTGGATGTGAGACCTCTGCACCACAATTTGACCTAATTGGAAGTCAAAGACTTATGAAACATACCAGAAACAGATAAAATTAACTTTAATATCTAAACTAATTTTAATGTCTCAATTCTAAATTTAACATCTGCTGCAATGCTCCAAACGGTAAACCTTAATAAGTATGGACCTTAATCTGTATTGGAGCTCAAATTAGAGTTACACCTGGAATATCTCACTAAATTTAAGTAATTTATCTTATCTCTTCTGAGGATTTTACTAAGTTTACATAAGGTACCTCCTATAATCTTAAAGGAGTCACAAACATAAAATAGAGGAAACATAAGTATGTCTCACCTTAATGATTTAAACTATTGCGTTGCCTAAATTCCCATGGTCATAGTTCTATTTTCCCTAAAATATCTCACAGTGGGCATGGAGGCTCTGATCTAATAAATAATAAATTAAAATTAAATTAAATCTTTGGCATTTAAAATTGTCCTGACAAAAAAAGACCCTGTGGATTTGTCTCAACCTATTTTAATTGTTAACAAACCCAAAATAAATTAAACTGGACTTTCAAGGATTGAAACCTATTATATGGAGTCTATTTAGGCCCAGTTTAGCCTGTTATTAAACCTGGAAAGAATGAATGGTGCTCACAATGAATTATTTAATGCCATGTTCCCATCCATTAAGATCCCTAATACCCAGTATTATTGAGGTTATTGACTCCATCCAATCAGCAACTAGTAAATACTTTGCAGTCATAGATTTGGCTAGTATGTTTTGTTCAGGGCTCATTTCAACAGCCTCTCAGCACCAATTTTCCTTTATCTTAACACAATACAACTTAACCTGGTTACTCATGGGGTATCTCAGCAGCCCATTCAACACCATCTTTTCAATACCACACCCAACTTTCTCCAGAATGTAGATATGATGTAACATTGATGAATCTTCCTCTTAGGAGATTCATTTGGCACACTCATTCAGGACACACAAGCATTCACAAAGGAGCTCACAAGAAAGGGAAATCTTATACATAGTACAAGGCCTCACTACCTTGGCAAAATTTCTGGGCATTATTTGGTCAATTGAAGACCACTCTATTCATGACAGTGTCAAGAAACAACTGTTGACTGCCATCACCTCAAATGAGCGCAGCGTTTTTTAAGGCCTTTTGGGTACGGGAAGCAATACATACCTCATTTACAATTTTACTTAAGACCATTTATTCTGTTACTCAGTAATCAGCCCACTTTGAATGAGGATCCCTACAACAAAGGCTTTAAATCTGTCCCAATTGCAATGTAACAGACACTCTCATTAGTGCCCCTGAGAAATTCTTTTATTTTAGAGTTTTTAGTAACTTCTTTTCTGCCTCCTGGAATCTGTGAACCACCCAAGATGGCCATGTCACCCATGAGCTTCTACTTTCCTATTCCCTATGTTGTACACCTGTAGAGTGAAAGTTCCTGGCTCCTTCTAGAGACCGGGTCTCTAATGAGCCCCGAGCCTGTGAGTGTACCTGGTTACCATTATGCCTTAGGTCTTAGAGGCAACAGACTGTAGGCTTGGCATGGCCATTAAAACCTTGCTAAAATAAATATGACATTTTTAGGATCAAGTGAGATTCAGACCATATGGCATATTACCTTTGTAGGAAAAAAGTGGCTTCCCCTTGTCCTCAGTCCCTTGCCATATGGCACTAGAGGAAGTCACTCCTCTTCTGGACCCATCTGTTCCCTGAAGACCCCACTGGAAACATCTGAGTAAATAAGAAGGGGAGTTGGTATACTTTATGGATGGCACAACCAATATAGATGATGGAGTCTGCTAAAGGGTTTTTGTTGGCCATCCTTTAACTAGATATCCTTGATAAAATCTAGACTTGAAAGCTTGGCACAATGGGCTGAACTTTAGGCAGCCACCTTAGCACTGGATGCCCTGCCTTATAATGATCCTCATCTCCAGGTCTTTATAGACTCTTCATCATTATTCATAATCTGATCATTGGGTTTAGCTAATGGCAAAATCATGATCTTTAGCATGAAGAACTTGGGATTTTTTTTTGCTTCACACCTACCCAAATCTTGTAAGTCAAGATCACACAAGTCTCAGCATACATTAAATCCACAATTCAAGGCCTTACTAAAGTACTTCTTATTCCTATTCCTTTATATATATATATATATATTTTATTTTATTTATTTCATTCATGAGAGACACAAAGAGAGAGGCAGAGACAGAGGCAGAGGGAGAAGCAGGCTTCCTGTGGGGAGCCCGATGTGGGACTCAATCTTGGGATGGCAGCATCATGCCTAGAGCCAAAGGCAAACGCTCAACCACTGAGCCACCCAGGCATCCCTCCTTACTCCCATCAAAGTTTGAGGCATTATTTAGAATAGCCAAGAAACTCATTTAACATATACCATGTTGGGTTCTTGAACACAGCATTCAACTAAAATTTCATTTCTTTTCTGGCCTCCAGCTATTGACCTCATAGAGCACTGTATCAGCTTCCTTAAACAAATTCAAATTTAATTTTGTAAAATATGCCATGTTTCAGCCATCATTCAATCATCAAGGGGTAAATTATAATAAAGAGTCTGACTCTGTTTTGAATGTTTGACTACTGACAGCTTTCAAGTCCCACCTTTCTCTTCTTCCCTATTGCCTCATACTTTGTAAAGACTACAAGGAAGCTCATGTTAATCCTCCTTCAGCAGTAGCAGAAAGTATAAACCATGAAATCCCTCGCCCATGCTCTCATCCTGGCCCTATTCTCCTAACCACAATAAAATCCCAAACCACTTGCCCCTCTTTGCTCTCTCAGCCATTTTCAGACCACGCTAGAACCCTTCCCTGCTTTCCCTAGAAAGGCCTCACTACGTGAGTAATAAACCTTTTACACCCCTTTGGTGCATGTATGGCATCATCAGTCTTGACATCTGAGCTAAATGTATAGAGAGATGACCCTGTCTTGACATGAGAAAACCACAAGATAACATGCAAACTCCAGGTAAGGCACAAGACAAGGTTCAAAATCCAGCACTAATTTCCAGTCTAAATCTGGGACAAAAACAGGTCGAAGGTCCACTTTCCATTTCAGGTCCTGGGTATCTCATGGTTCAGGTCTGAGGTTTGATGTTTAGGTCTCAGGGCAAAAGTTCAATTCTAAAGTCTAAGTCAGATACAAGATCTAAGCCCAAGATCCATGTCCAGGTCTGATTTCCATGCCTAAGGCCAGGTTCAATGTCCAAATTAGAGAAAGATTCATGATTTAGGTTCAAGATCCAGATTACGGTTCAGTTTCTAGGTCCAAGGAACAATTTTAGATCTAAGGTCCAGGTTCAGATCCAAGTGCAAGGTCTAGGTCAAAGGTCCAGGTTTGAAATTTGTATCCAAGGTTCAGATACAGGGTTCAATTTCTACTTCTAAGATCCAGGTCCAAGATGTAGTTAAAGGTCCAGGTCTAGGTCTCATAACAAGGTGGAAGTTTGGGTCTGAAGTAAAAGGGTCTCTTCTAATACTTAGCATCAAAGTTCAACTCTGGTGCAAATTCAAGCTTTAGGTCAAAATTCCTGATTTAAGATTCATGTCCAAAGTAAAGTTCCCAAACTAAGTCCCATGCCCAAGATCAGGTCTAATGAGCTAGATAAATTTCATCACAAGGTCCAGGCCCATATCCACTCTCTACCTACCTACTTGCTATCTACAAGCTGCCCCAACCCCAGTCATTACCTATGTACTTGCTGTTAACACCGTGCCTCACAGCCACTTAAAAACTATACTGTGTCATACAAATTGACTGCCTAACCACCTACTATACACAACACACTTCACATCTACTCCTTACCTACTTACCTCCTTACTCCCCTCAGCGCTCACTTGGGGTTAGAAGATTAGAGATATTTAACTTCTAACCATACACACTCATTATTAACTTCTCATCCCACACTCACTCTCTACCTACCTCTCTGTGTATACCCACTCATACATAATCTTTGTCCTCTAACCACTCATTAAGTACTCCCCCTGCCACTATCCATGCCCATAGTTTTCTACCTCTCTCCACCTTACAACTACTCATTCCTTACCATCTACCTCATGCCATTTGCTGCCTACATCCCTCACTAACTATTTACTCACTAGTTAATCCCTGACCCACACCAACCACTCATCATCTACTCCTCATCCCATGTTTCAACCTCACCTACTCACTATCTATTCCTTATTCTATACCCACTTACTACCAACTCATAGTCCACACATTCACTACCCACCCTTGTCCTAACACATGCATTCTCTTAAGTTCTTCATGAATAATTATTTACCTATTCAGTCATTCTCTATGTATGCATGTATGTATGTGTGTATGTATGTGTGTGTGTAGGTATGAATCTATCTATCATCTATCTATCTATCATCTGTCTATCCATCATCATACATACATACATACATACATACATACATACATACATACATTTTCCTTGGCAATTTAACAAAGAGCTAGGAAAGGGCAATTTGACTTTGTTAGCTACTCACTATCTAAAACCAGACCCCTCATCTTGTGATTATTTATTTAAAACTGTCTGCAACTGGGGCAGCCCAGGTGGCTCAGCGGTTTAGCGCCTGCCTTTGGCCCGGGGCGTGATCCTGGAGACCCAGGATCGAATCCCACGTCGGGCTCCCGGTGCATGGAGCCTGCTTCTCCCTCTGCCTGTGTCTCTGCCTCTCTCTCTCTCTGTGACTATCATAAATAAATAAAAACAAAAAAAATTAAAAAAAAAAAACTGTCTGCAACTGAACCATGAGGAATTTTGCATACTAAAAAGTTCAATGTCTCACATTCAAGAAGTACACTTTTTTCTCTTATGCCATGTGGGTCTCATACACACACACTCAGAGTATTAGAGAGTTACATGTTGAACACATGTGCCCAACAGGTCATCAACAGTAAGAAATCTTAATAACTCCATGTTGAAAATTATTTAGTATTAGAAAATTTATTTTTGTCATGCAATAAACTATATTAAAACAAATTATTGAAAAACCTTCAGAAATATTCTGAAGCCTGTTGCCAATTAAAAGAGGGTGGAAGGGCAGCCCTGGTGGCTCAGTGGTTTAGCACAGCCTTCAGCCTAGGGTGGGATCCTAGAGACTCAGGATCGAGTCCCATGTCAGGCTCCCTGTGTGGAGCCTGCTTCTCCCTCTGCCTGTGTCTCTGCCTCTATATCTCTCTGTGTCTCTCATGAATAAATAAATAAAATCTTTTAAAAAAAAGAGGGTGGAAGAGCCCAGGTAGTCTTTCTGCCTTCCCCCAGGAATTAAGGTTATTTTAAAGTGATACAGCTTGACCCAAACATTAAAAATTGATTTTTATTTTATTCTTTTTTCTAGATAACTATTTTAGAATAAATTTTACTGATTTCCCATGTATTTTATTTCATGAAGGCTTTTCTCAATTGAGTTTTTAAATTTTAATTTCAGTATTGTTAACACACATTGTTATATTAGTTTCAGGTGTACAATATAGCAATTCAACTATTCTATACATTACTCAGTGCTCATTAGGATAAGTGTACTCTCTAATTCCCAAGACCTATTTCATCCATCCCTTACTCCTGTCCCCCATGGTAACCATCAGTTTGTTCTCTATAATTAAGAGTCTATTTCTCGGTTTGTCTCTCTCTCTTTGTTTGGTTTCTTAAATTCCAAATATGAGTGAAATTATATGGTATTTTTCTTTCTCTGATCCTGAAGCCTTTTTGGACAATGGTAAATAGAATTTAGACAATTTAAAGAAGATCCAAACTCTTAGAGTACAATTTATCAGAATTGTTGTTTCCTATAAAAGTCATCTGTTTCCTCACAATTTGTGCAATGTTGACTTGGTGAAGAGTTTCTTTTGAATAGCATTCATACAAAAATGTTTGCTTTGGAAAGGGCCTGAGATCATTGTATTCCTGACTCTCATGCAACTGTTTCTCTGCAAGAGATAATGCAATTTTTTTTTTTTTTTAGATTCCACTAACCTTTGATTTTTACTTATGTAAACTTAAACCTAGAGTGCAACATTATAGGCTCATAATATAGAGGAATAAGTCCCAAGTCCCTTACACCTATCAATAGATTTTATAAAGTTAGCTTTATTTAAAAGATGTACTTTTTTTCAGAAGGATTTTCCAGAGAAAATTTGAATAGTAGTGATTTATATCAAAAGTATAAAACAAGTGCTGAAATATTCTTTCAAGTTAAGGGTAACTGGTTTTCTTTACAAGTTGTTCTAAATAAATACCATGACATAAGCCCTGCAATTTGATAAAATAGATCAGAGTTGTTGCTTTATCCTGCACCTGTTTGGAATCTCTTTATGTGTCCAATATTGTTTTGTGATTTAGTGATTCATTCATCCACTTTGTAATCCATTCATAACACATCTGTTCCAAAGTTTTGTCCTTGAGTTTCAATAAATATTGTCATTCCAGGTGTCTCATAGCTCTTCAAATACCCACCTACCTAGTATGCATTAATTAAAAGCTAAAAATATGAATTTTTCTTTTTTTGATTAGTGATATTACCAAAAAACCCTCCAAAATCTACAGCATATGATTTCACATGTGTACACTTAGGATTATTTCTTTATCCACAGTCTTTAAAGTAAACAGATACACAAACTTTTGGAAATACACACCTTCAAATCACACGAAACTCTTAAATTATTTAAAAATTATTATTAAAGTAATAGTTTTAATTGACTTAACACAACACAACAAAGATGTCAACACAACATCAGAGTAAATCATAGATGTTATATTTACCTAAGAAAATTTGAATTTACTTGGCTTAGAGTCACCAAACTTCGTGGTTTTCCTAGAACTGAGTGTTTTGCTAGGATCTTGGATTTTCAATGCTAAAATCAGGACGGATAGTTTCCTATTTTCTCCACTATTGTCTCCTTTCACCTTCCAAGCATTGTCTTGGTAGAGCTAGTTCTCAAATCAGCACTGATCAAAGCAGAAACTACATCAACCTACTCATCTTGTGGGACCAAACCTAATGTTGCTGACTACAACATTTGTTGTAATGTTGACCTGTTGACCCTGTTGTCTGCTCCAGACATTCATATAGCACACATCAGAGTGTTCATTTTGTCCCAGGCCTTATTTATCTAATGATTGTATTAGATTCTAAATTGATTCTAACCTTTACAACCAGACTTAAATTTTGGTTTAACTACTTAACAATCCAGTTCCCTGCTGAGAGTAGACGAGAGTTGTTAACACTACTTAGCTTGCATGGCCCCCAAATCCTGTATAATTCCTGCCAATAACTCTGCTAATTAAAAATCTAAACCTCCTCTCTGGACCTCTTGTTTACCAGCTGTGGGGCTACGGTCTTGCTCTGGATTCACCAATCCCAGAAGCCAGGTGGCTATTTCCATTTTTCTTCACAATTAGTTCTGACTTCTTGAATTTCTTCTACCCAATTTGCCTAATTGAATATCTTTCTCTACCTCAGTGGTTCTCAAACTTTAATATGCATAAAGTCTCCTGGTGAGCTTTTAACACACAGTTTTCTGGGCTGTATCCTCAGAGATTCTGATTCAATAGGTCACAGAAGTGCCCACAAATTTGCATTTCTAACAAGCTCAAAGGAAAAACTGATACTCTTGGTTCAGGGACACCCTTTGAGAACCAGTGTTTTGAATCAAACACTGTCTAAAGGGAAGACCTCCCTGATACCAGGTTGGTTTTCTTCCAAAGCTCAGTTCTAACTTCTTTTTCTTCTTATCAGCTCATTTTCGCTGCTAAGGTGTCTGTACACCAAAGGACTGACATAAAACTGCTGGCCTGAAGGCTGGAAGGACTGACATCACAGCTGACATTTTCCTTGGGCAATATCCTTTTTCTTCACATAAAGTAAAATAGAGCCTTTTTCAAATTTAACTTTTAGTTCACTCTCTAAAGAGGGGTACACGTTTATCAGATCAAGTCAGCAGCTGAAATAGATTTAAATTCATTCAATGTTCCTGCCTGTTTCCTCAATGCATTTTACTGAATTTAACAATGTGAAGTAGGACAAAATGCAGAAATTTGCCCCAAGTAGCTTCCAGCTTTGATGAACACTCTCAACAGCCTTCATGGTTTGAGTTTGAATTTAATAAAATAGATATAAATAAGTCTCCTGAAATGTTTTTATTTCTTTTCTCAATTTGAATTGTCAGAGTATAAGATAGAGAAAAAATAGCATTAAACTAATATTATGGAATGGAAGCATGTATTACTAAAAATTCTCATATTATGTTATTGGTTAGATTGTCAGCTCTGGGGAATTTCAGCCAGGATCTCATCAGCAGTAAAAGACAGGAAACAGCTATGAAGGTTGCTGAGGTAGGATTTCTTGTGTCTCTTCCTGAGGATGGATAAATAGGGACTTTGATGACTTGGGGCTTCTTTTTCATGGTGCATATAGTGGTAAATGTATATATAGAAGAGCTGAAAATAAGGTTTAAAATTGGAAAAAGAGGTGACTTATTCACTGATTGATATTTTGAATGCAAAAGAAACAAAAATTCATCAAGTTGCTATTAAGCCAAAGAGGAAATTAAAAAATACAATCATAGGTTATTGAAAAAACAGAAATAGTGGAAAGACTATATAAAAACTTGAAGGATTTGGTAAAACTCTGCAGCCTAAAATGTTGTTTTCTGGTCTTTCTTGGTTTTGTATTTTTAAACTTTATTATTTTTAGGTTTATAACAAAATTGAGAAGGTACAGAGAGTTCCCTTATACCCTTTCCCTCATTATCAACACCCCCCACCAAGAGGTAGGTTTGTTGCAATTGATAAACCTACATTAATATGTCATTATCACCCAAAGTCCATAGTTTACATTAGGGTTCACTCTTGGTGTACATTCTACACATGTTGACCAGTGTCTAATGACACATATCTGTCAGTATAGTGTCATTAAGAATATTTTCACTACCTTAAAAATCCTCTGTCTCCTGCCTATTCATCTCTTTCTCCCACCAATCCCTGGCAACCACTTATGTTTTTACTATCCTCATAGTTTTTTCTTTCCTAGAAAGTCATAAAGTTGGAATCATACAATATATAGCTTTTTCATATTGGCTTCTTTTCCTTAGAATTATGTATTTAAAGTTCCTCCATGTCTTTTCATGGCTTGACAGTTCATTTGTTTATGGTGCTGAATAATATTCCATTGTCTGGATATATCCCAGTTTATCCATTCACCTACTGAAGGATATCTTGATTTCCTCCAGGTTTTGGCAATTATGAATAAAGCAGCTATAAACATCCATGTACAGTATTTGTGTGGACATATTTTTTCAACATCTTTGGGTAAATGCCAGGGAGTGCTATTGCTGGATAGTATGGTAAGACTATGTTTAGTTTTGTAAGAAAATACCACACCATCTTCCAAATTGGCTGTTATTTTGCATTCACACTAGTAAAGAATGAAAGTTCTTGTTGCTCCATATCTTCGCCAATATCTTGTATTCTTAGTGTTCCACATTTTGGCCATTCTAATAGGTACGCAGCTGTATCTCATTGTTTTAATTTGCATTTCCCTGATGGCATATGATATAGAATACCTTTTCATCTGCTTATTTGCCATGTGTGTATCTTTTATAAGGATATATCTATTAATGACTTTATCTCGTTTTTAGTGAGGTTGTGTTCTTATTGCTGAATTTTAAGAATTTTTTTTGCATATTTTGGATAATAGTTCTTTATCAGATATGTCTTTGCAAATATTTTCTTCCAGTCTGTGGCTTGTCTTTTTGTTTTTCTTGACAACGTGTATTAAAAAGCAGAAAGTTTTAATTTTAATGATGTCTAGTTTATCAACTATTTCTTTCATAGATTGTGCCTTTCGTGTTCTATCTAAAAAGTCACTGCTGAGTGTCACATGCCCCTCCATGAATGGGGAGGACCAAGCAGGTGAGCAGGTGGCCAGGCAGCCATCATGGTGGAACTTGGGCACCCTCAGAGCCATGCTGTGGAGCTGTGCCTTGTAACTGCATTTGCCCCAGAAGTGGAAGTGGGGTTGGGGGAAGGGCCCTACTCACTTACAGGGAGGTGTGCCCCTGATGGTGAGGGACCATGCAGCTGTGCAAAGACCATTTTCTTCTCGGATCATCAATAGGGACCATTATCCAACAATCCCAGTTGGAGCAAGGATATGAGGCTCTTCTTTGGTCAGTTCATGAAGAAATGTGAAGATGGCTCCTAGAAACATTTGTCTTCACATAAATGTAAGTCAGCTTGAAGTATTTAAGACTCTAAAACCTTTTTTTGTGACACAAAGCCTGTAAAATAACAAATGTCATAGGCCCAGCGCTTCCCCAGAAGATTAAGGAAAGCCTGGGCCTTGCATATGTGGTATTCCATAATCATGATGAAGAAAGGATATTTTGCATATTTTAAGGAGGTCCTTATCTGCAAGAGCACTTGGATTCCTTCATGGACGTACCATTGCAACCATGATTGACACTACTGTTGGTATGTCGGCAATTATAGTGGGGAATTGTCATGACTGACAATCTCAACATTAATTTTAAGAGGCCTTTGTTCTGTTGTGATAAATAGCCAACTTGATAAGGTTGAAGAAGGAAATTGTTTTCTGTGATGGTCAAAGCATGGATAAGAAGACCCTATATTCAGACACAACAAGCTTACTGATAAAGCTGGATCTCAAAGAAAGTTTGACATAAAAGAGCTTCTGGTGCATTTTACACCAATCTCCATTAAGCTCTCTCTCCTCCAGAAGAAGCTGTTATCCCCAGTCCTTCTCTACTTACCTGCTGTTGAGTCCCCCAGAGGATGAAGCCTGCTAACACTGACCTTCTTGAATAAATCTTCAGAATACAATTCCAAGAGCTATTTCCTCCTTCTAAACTTTTTAACACAGACACACTCCCTGTGAGGTGAAAAAGTAACTGCCAACAAAAGGTCATCTAGATTTTCTTCTATATCATCTTCTAGTTTTATAGTTTTATATTTTACATTTAAATATAAATATGAGTCAACCTTTCAGGTCATATAAAGTCTGTTTTTGGTTTGTTTTGCATGTGAATGTCTAGTTGATCCAGCACCATTTGTTTAAAAAAAAAAATCTCTGCTCCATTGTGCCTTTCCTCCTTCATCAAAGATTAGTTGACTATATTTATGTGGGTCTGTTTGTTGATTTTCTATTCTGTTTCATTGATCTATTTGTCTGTTGCCAATGCCACATAATCTTGATTACTATAACTTAAAATAAGTATTAAAATTGGGTAGTGTCAGTTCCTCAACTTTATTTTTCTTCAATACTTTGTTGGTTATTTTTAGTCTGTTGATTTTCCACATAAGCTTTAGAATCAGTTTGTTGATCACCAGAGAATAACTTGTTCAGATTTTTATTGGAATTGCATTGAATCTGTAGATCAAGTTGGGAAGAGCTGACAGCTTGATAATAGAGTTTTCCCATCCATGAACATTTATTTAGTTATTTGATTTCATTCATTAGTTTTGCAATTTTCCTCATATAGATCTTGTATTTTGTTAGATATATATTTTAGTATTTTATTTTGAGAGGTGCTAATTTAAAAGGTATTCATTTTACATTTCAAATTCCATTTGTTCATTTACTGTTATATAGGAAAGTGGTTGACCTTTTGTATATTAACCTTATATCCTGCAGCCCTTCTATTAGTTCCAGTTTTTTGACTGATTGTTTCAAATTTTCTACATAGACAATCATGTCATCTACAAACACTTATTTTTTCCTTCCAAGTCAGTATACACTTTCTTTTTCTTGTCTTATTATGTTAGCTGGCACTGCTTTTGTTTTAACTGGAGAGATGAAATAAATGAATTTAATACGTTAGATAAGGAGATTCTGGTCAGAATGCTATATTAAGTTCATGCTTTGGTGCATTCTATATCCTCAACTCAAAACAATAATAGATAAAATGCTTTAAAAATACAAAACAGGAAATATGTTGATAGCAATGGTTACTGGAATGTGGCTATGGGCACAGCAACGGCAGGGTTTACCACCTGTTGGATAAAGACTCTAGAGCCAGTCTCACAACTTGAAGTTGGGTGAGGGGTTAGCCTTCTGACAGAAAAACAAATGAAATCTCAGTTTTAGAAGATTTTTGGCATTGTAAGGGAGCTGGAAAAGGTTTACTTTAATGTCCGTACATGAACCAATCTTCCCACTTGCTTAATAGAATTGACCAAAGCACATTGTTCAAACAATATGTTCAAACACTGTTTCTAGTGAACTAGAAATATGAACTAGAAATATGAGCAAGGACTAGGATTCCTAAAATTGCCTGTTTCTAAGCTAGTATATGGAAAACCAAGTGGAAGTAATACAAAATATTTTCATAAGAAGAATGAAACAGAGATACAAGAAAAATAAAATAAGAGCGAAAACAAAAACTCCAAACACAAGCCTGCAAAAATGTTTAAAATTCATAGAATCTTTCATGATAAGAAGATATAGAGCAAAATTAAGAAATAAAATATTAAATTTACTTCAGATAAATTTGTTTGGAATAGTTGCACAAACATTTGCAATGATTATATTTATGTAAAAATAAATATAATGTAAAAAAGATATAGAAAGGAATAGCTTCTATAAAAAATGTGAACAATAACATATTTAAAAAGCAGAAAAACTAAATGCAGCAAGATATAAATAAAAATCTGTTAAAATCTCAGAAATAAAACTGTTTTAAAAAGGTATGTGGGAGGGATTTTAGACTAGACACAGCTGCATAGTGAAATAGTGAACCAGAAGCTAGTGCTAAGGAATTGTTTCAGGTGCTACTGCTAGAGCTGAACCAGAAATGTAAAATAATGTAGAGACATGGAAACAGATTGAGAATCTCCCACATATATTTGATGAGAGCTCCAGAATAGAAGAAATGGTGAAGACACAATATTTTAAGAGATCACTTTCAACACTGAAATAATCAAAATTATTTGAGAGCTGATATCAAAAGAGCAGTCTAGGCTCTTCAAGATAGTTAAAGAAAAACAATCCACACCTAGATTCATAACACACTGCAAAATATTCAAAATATAATGAAAATCTAATATGCATCCTGAGGGAAATGAGCAATAATCTACAAAGGAATAAACATACAAACAGTAGGCATTGGTAGGTGGGGATCATATTTTCAAAGTGCTGATATAGCTAATTTAGCCTACATGCTGGACAAGCTCAACTGGAAGGATGACATCATTGCAAATGAAATGTAGCTGGTATCCTACTCTCCCTTTAAACATTTCCAGTGAAAGGAGGCCTTTTCCTCTCTCAGAGTAAGCAGCCCCATGATCTTTCTGAGCACTCTTCAGTTAATAAAATGTTTTATGGACACATCATAATATGAAACACATTTTCAAACCAGTCCCTAGACCAGCCAGTCTTATTCCATAGTTTAAGGTCCTAATTTCATTTTTTCACTCTCCTCTTCTCAGCTGAGGTTGGTGCAGAAGAGACCAAGTAGGGGGAGAGGAAATTTTCACTGGATTTGTTCGGAGCCAGCTCTCTACTTTCTGGGCTGAGTAATGCTTGAGGCTGGCTCTGATTCACATGCACCTGACTGACATGGCCTGATGTTTTCTTTCCTGGAGCTGCCTTTACCATCTGTCGTCTGGCCACTAAGAACCCAGGGTGCCACCTTCAGCCTCTGGTACTGAAGTCTCACTCCCACGGGAAGCCTACCAGATAAGACCTGGGAGGACTCACGCCAGTGCTCTCAGGGCACAGTCCATCTTTGGCCCAGGGGTAAAGTTCATGCTCCCCTTTGCCCTGACCAACTCTGGGGTTGCTGGATGATCCTAATCTGGTCATCTCTCCCTCAGCTCTCCTGTTAGCAGCAAACTTACTGTCTCTGGTTCCTCACATTTCCTGGGGGGCGGGGGAGGCTCAGCAGCCAGCCCTCAGAGTTCATTTCACAGCCCACATAGCATGCTCTCCCTATCGTCCAATGGGAACTTGACATGAGAATTCAGCTTTGCCCCATGATTGCTCCAGGTAGGGTGACAGACAGGGTACTCACCCTGTGGCATCTAAAAGGTCTTTCAACACTAGTGAGCCATTTCCTGTGAAATGTATGCACCTTAGTGGGTTGTCTGTCTTAGAACTCACTTTGGACTTGGGTGCCTTGACTTTTCTTACTGAGTATCTCATTGTATCAACTAAATTGGCTTTCAAGATAATTTAGACATTTTTATTTTTTTAATTTTTTTTAATTTAGACATTTTTAGATATAAAAAGACCAAGACGTTTGAAGACCCCTAAAATATTGAGATGTGTTTCAGCAAGAAGCAAAATGAATTTGGAGGGAAGATATGGATATAATGTGTACAGGAATTAATTAACTATGAGATTAAATGTAATTAGCTATTACATTTATTTTTAGGTTTTGTTTTATCAAAGGTAGGCAGGCAGGCACATAATTTAAGAAGGCAAGTAGTTCTACAGCAGTTGTTTCTTTTTAAACCCAACAATTTCCAACCCCTCCATCCCCTCAGGCTCTCTCTTGCCTATCTTATCCAGCCCCATTATTTAAAGACAAGCAAACAAAAAACAAACTTATGCTATGAAATCACAAAAAGAAACTTTAGTGTAGACCACTCCTGTGACTAGACAAGTATGCCTAGCTGGCACGTGCACACACAGGCAGTTTGTTCATTTGTTTTTATTAGTTTATAAAATGTCTTCTTTCCCTAGAATGTTCCATGAGAACAGAGAGACTTTGTTTTATTGTACTACTGTGCCTAGAATAATGCTTGTTGTGTCATAGGGCTCCGATACATCAATCTTTTATTTTTTTTTTTATTGGGATACATAATACTTGCAGTAAAGTGCACACATCTTAAGTGTATAGCTTAATGAATTTTTATATTATTCATATACACACATTCAAACACCAGCACGATGTGGCACATTTCCCTCTCTAGAAGTTTCCCTCTACCCTTTCTAGTCAGTACCCCCTCCAGGAGGTAACCCCAACCTGATGGCTATCACCACCTATTAGTTTTGTCTGTTTTGAATGAACCATACATTTTATATGCCTTTCTTCCTGGCTTTTGTTGCTCAATACTGTGTCTGTGAGATTTCACCCATGTTGTTGCTGTATCTAGAGTTCACTCTTATTTTTATTGCTGGTAAGTACTCTACTGGATGAACATACAATAATACATTTATTGGTTTTTCTGGTGGGTGGAAATTGGAGCTTTTTACCAGTTCTTTGTGATTGTGCATGTATGTACTCATCTCTTCTGGGCGTATATGTAGTAGGAGATTGTGGTGTCAGAGAGTAGCCATGTGTTTCACTTTAGTGGACATTGCCGGGTTTCCAAAGTGGTTGTACCCCTTTACATCCATGCTAGCAATAACTACTAGCATTCTTCCCCCTCATTTTTCTATCATGGCTTTATCAGGAAAGGCAAATTACTTGTCTGGGTGGAGTCATCACCATAACATTCTAGGAACCACACAATTTTGTGTCCAGATCAAGTTTATGTTAAGGTTCAGACTTGATAACTCCCTCACTGTGGATGCCAAGTGAGCCACAGCAGAGGTGGCCTCTGCTCCTATTTTTTAACAAAATATTCAATGATTCCAGTAAAGGCCTATTGTCCCATGAGGATGTAATCTAGAAGTCGACACAGCTTTTAACTTTTGATACTTCTTGTAGGTTCAATTTTGTCCTTCAAAAAGATATGTCCAGGGCAGCCCAGGTGGCTCAGCGGTTTAGCGCCGCCTTCAGTCCAGGGTGTGATCCTGGAGACCCCGAATCAAGTCCCACATCAGGTTCCCTGCATGGAGCCTGCTCCTCCCTCTGCCTGCATCTCTGCCTCTCTCTCTCTGTGTCTCTCATGAATAAACAAAATATTTTAATATATATATATATATATATATATATATATATATATATATGTCCAAATCCTAGCTCCCGTACTTGTAAAAGTGATTTAATTTAGAAATTAAGTCTTTGTAGATGTAATCAAGTCACAATTAATTGTAACTAATAATTATTAATTACCCTAATCCATTGACTGGTACTGTTATAAGAAGGGTAGCTTTAGACACAGACACACAGAGAGAATGCCATGCATGATGGTTAATTTTAGGTCTTAACTTGACAGAGCTGTGAGTGCCTAGAGTTTTGGCCAAGTATTATTCTGGGCATTTTTTGTGAGGGTATTTTAGGATGAGACTAGCATTTGAATCAGTAGACGCAGTAAAGCAGACAGCACCTCCTATGCAGGTGGGCCTCACCTAATCAGATGAAAGCCTGAATAGGACAAAAAAGCTGGCCCTTCACACAGTAAGAGAGAATTATTTCCTGCCTGACTGCTTTGAACTGGGACATCGGCCTTTGTCCTGCCTATGGACTGAAAATGAAACTTAAGCTTTCCAGGTCTCAAGCTTCCATCCTTCAGACTAGAACTGCTCTATTGGCTTTCCTGGTCCTCATGCTTCCACTTGGACTGGGACCAGCCCATTGGCTCTCCTGGGTCTCCACTGTACTGACTCACCCTGCAGATCTTGGGACTTGCCTACTGCCATAATGGTATAACTGCATAATCAGCTCTGTTTCTCTGGAGGACTCCGACTTATTAGAGCCATGTGAAGATGGAGCCAGACTTCAGAGTGATGATCTACAAGCAAAGAAATGCCAAGAATCAAGAATCTCTGGCAACCACCAGAAGCTAGGCAAGAAGTATGGAGCAAATTCTTCCTCAGGGTCTCAGAACCTCCAGAAAAAACAATTCCTGCCCAGGATTTCAGACTCCCAGCTCCCAGAACTGTGAGAGAGTGTATCTCTGTTATTTTTATAGAATTTGTTACACAACCCTAGGAAACTAATACAATACCTTTGCTCAGTGAACCACTGATGATAGAGTTTGGTTATCAGAGCCTACAAGTGGAAAAAAAGGGAAACTCAGGGCTTCCCCCCCCACCCTTGTACTATTTGAATTTTCTATCCAGCAGATATCTGACCATAAAAACATCTCAGCAAATGTCCTATCACCTAAGTCGTATCAGCAGGTATTGTAGAAGTCTCTGCTGTGAGGGATCTTCTGGCCCAAGAAGTCCTGTTGCCTCATGGTAGTTACTGATGGAGAGAATCCAGCAGGGAGATGACAGTACTTACCTGACGCAGTGCCTGGGTAATGCCAATCCCACTTGGTAGATGCCATCTATGGAGGTAGTGATGGGGGTGGTTACAATGGGACATCTTCTACTAAAACAACTAATTATATTCTAAGTGGAGAATCTACCCTCAAGTTCTGCGACTCTGTTTAATACACACCTGTAGCTCATTCCAACCTGTATGTGGACCCCAGGGATGTCTGGTAGCCTTGCCAGCAGCATGGCCCTGCACCACTCACACCGCACAGTCAGGTCCAGAAGTCCTAATGGACTCAGACACCACTCTTGAATTTGGAGGCTTACTGAAAAGATGGTCATCCAGGGGACAATACCAGTAGAACATGAATCAATAAGGAAAAAAGCAAGTACCAAGGAGAAAGAAAGAGAAAGCTACACAGGGATTCATTTTGCTGCAATGCTCTGATGATCTTGCACGTTCCCGCACAGGTCAAGTAGGGGAGACTTCACCACAACCTGACCCAAGTCTTTGCAAACACCTGTACTGTCCTGGCACACAGGAAAAGCAACCTTGTGGGTGGTTGTCAAGGCAGTTGCCTGTCCTCCCTATTTCACAGGAGGCTGCTGTGAGGCTCTCTCATCCGCATCTCTGGTGTCAGTAAGATGGGACGCCCACTTAAGTCCTCTTTGAGTGTAGCCACAGCCTATAAAACCATGTGGCTGCTGTTAGCCCTGGCTCCTTAACCCACTGCCCAGGCTGCTCGTCATCAGGACCCTCTGGTTTAGTGTCATCCTGTGGAGCTACAGACATGGGGAACTGTCCTCATACTGTTTGGCTTTTGTTGTAAGTGATAGATGATGTGAATCCACTGAGGCTTGTTGTTGCCTTGCAGTCTGAATCTAGGGAGCATGGCAGGCAGACCCAACAGCCACAGTGGTGACACCTGCAGATCCCCATTTATCCCTATGGGTCTGTGTGGAGACTTCCTCACTGCTCGGCAGTGACACCTATCAGTGCAAGAGATGTGATCTTTGGGAGCAGAGATAAAGTTCTGGAAACTGCATTGGATGACATTAAATTGCTCTGAGCCTTGGACTCTCTCTTTTGCCAAATGGGGACTGTAATACCTATTTTTCAGGGTGGCTATGAGAATAGCATGGTACTAAATTCATTGGGCTTTGAATAAATTAATAAAATCAAAGTCCCATTATGGAAGAATGGAATCAATGTGAGATTGTTTTGTGCTGCAAAATTTTCCAAGATTATTTCATGGTAATCACATCCATTGGATGCTTGTATCGTTTTTATACAATGTTTTTTGCTACTAAGTGAAAGACACTTAGCTATTGCTCTAATTTTGGTTATTTAGGAGCATACTTTCTCACATTTTGTTTACTATTCGTTAACGTGTATACAGTTCTCTATGTGAAATATTTTAATTTTTTCCCAGATATCTAAGGGGATGTTAATATAGAGATAAATTAAAATGCAAAATTAAATCGACAAATACTTTTCCCCAATTGCAATATTTAAAAAAAATGTTTTCCTTTATCTGTTGCTTCTTATTTTTTTCTTCTGCAGATTGTAAATATTTTATATTCAAATGTTTGTTTATTCCTCTGTGATTTCCTCTGCTGCTTCAAAGCTGAGATTGCTCACATGATACAGACAGATCTGATAAATATTTTATTATATTACTTTGGATTTTCTTTTAGATTTTTTTATAGTTTTGTTTGTTTGATCTGGAAGTTATTTTGTTTGGATTTACCTTAAGTATTCTTACACAATTGTTAGGCAGTAAAAATACTATCTTATTAAATGACATTTTAATGTATATTTGTTCTTGACATTCTCCTGATCAAATCATCCATTTTAATTTACAATTACACTACTTATGACCTTTCCACTTGTTTTTCTTTGTTGCTACTGAGATCAAAATTTTTCTATTATTTGTTCACTGTGTTTATTTGATGTATGTTTTTATTGCCAAATAACCAATTTAAAAATTAAATACATTGATTTTTATCCCAGTTTTAAAAACAATAGTTCCCAATTTATAGGATTCTCTAAAACATAGAGTAGTAAAAATAAGAAAAACTCACTTATAATCAAAAATAATACTTTGTTAACATGTTATATTTATTTCAAATTTTATTATATGTCATTTTTAATTTATGAAGTTCTATCATTTATAAAATTGGAGTAATATTGGTACCTACTCAGAGTTGTGAGGATTAAACAAAATTAGATGTTTGAACATTGAGCATAGTATCCAACATATAGTATTTAATGAGTATTATTATTTTTACCTACATGGCTTTAAGATTTTGCACTATGTTTCCCTTCACATAACACTATATACACTTTTCTCCAATCAGATATAAATATTTTCAATGAAAAATTTAAATACAATTTAACTGGGCATATAACATATAATATTACAGATGTATATCATTGTATATGAATGTGTGTGTATACGTGATAAATCTACCATTTTCCTATTATATATTTGGTTCTCTAGTAGTTTACATTGTGTGAAGGCTTTATCTGTTTTGGAATTTTTGCTTAGGATAGATATCTAGAACTAAAGTTGTTCCATTAGTGATTAGGAATGATAAGTAAATATAGTCGTACATATATACGTATGTATAGACACAGGTCTATACACACATGCACACATGCACAATATAATGTGTATGTATACTTTTAAAAGGCCTCATTCCAATTTTTAATCCAAATATTTTTGTACTGTTCCATTTCAGTTTGTCTACACATTGTTTTAGTCTTTATTTTACTATTTTTTTTTAACAAATCTTTTCTTTAGAAGATATTGTTTATTTATTTGACAGAGAGAGCCTGAGAGAGTACAAGCAGGGGTGAGAGGTAGAGGGAGAAGCAGACTTCCTTCTGAGCAGGAAGCCCGACTCAGGGTTAGATCCCAGGACTCTGAGATCACAACTGGAGTCAAAGGCAGATGCTTAACCAAGAGCCACCCAGGCACCCCTGTTTTACTGATTTTATATTATTTTTCTTTTTTGCTGCCCTCTGAGATTGTGCATTTTCCCATGTGCTTGTTTACTATATCATATTCTTACAAAAAAATGTATCACTAGTTTATATCCTTTATGCAATTTCTTTATCATTTTATGGTCTTTAAATATAGCAAGTTTTCTGTCTCCAAGGATCAGAAAATCTTCTACTCAATTTCCTTTTTCAATTTTTCAACATTATATTTTCTTCATTATGAAAGTACTACTGGAGAAATTTGGTAATCATTGATATGTGAAAAGATACAAAAAATAAAAAAATCACACATCACAGTAATAATAATAAAAATGTTGGCATTATTTTTTATTCTATTTATTTTTCTTTTGATATTTGATATTTTTATGCAATATCTTTAGCATCATTAATATGTTATTATAAATGTATCTATTTTTTGAAATTCCTATTTCATAAAAATTATCTGTAAATCTTGTTATTAATTAAAGAGCATTTTACCACATAGACCTATTATGATTACTTTAACCCTAACCTAAGTTTAAATATTGAATTTCCCATAAGTTTTGCTTTTGCAAATAATGATATGAACATCTTATATATAGATACTATTCACCTTTCTAATAATTTCCATTATATATTATTTATTTATTTGTATGTTTACTTATAGAGAAAAAGAGTGCACAAGCCAGTGGGCAGCAGTGGGGGCAGAGGAAAAGGGAGAGAGAGAATCTCAAGCAGATTCCAGGCCCAGCACGGAGACAGACATGGGGCTTGAACTCACAACCCTGAGATCATGACCTGAGCCAAAATCAAGAGTGAGACACTTAACTGAGCCACCCAGACAGCCCAATTGTGAAATATATTTAAATGTATAATTACTTAGTAAAATTTTTGAGTATTTTTAAGGCTCTTGAAATATAAGGTAACTTACTTTTAAGGACTTTGCCTCAACATTTATTTACCGTGTTTCATTTTGGGCCACTTTCAATCTGGAATGTCATAATTTTTTGCTTCTGGAAAAGGTAGTACCAATTTACTTATTTAAAATCATGCACAATTCTGGACATAGAAAAATGAAGGAAAACAGAATTCTTGGGACAGAGCTTCATGAATTATATTATGCTCCACTAATAGGCTAGTATTTTTTAACAATGAGATTATGAATAAGAAAGGTATGCATTACTATGTACAGAAGTTTTCATAGATTTTATTGATATAAGGGATCATAGCATTGATTTATAAATAACAAAATACATAATGTTCTTTACTGAAATTCCAAATAGTCAGTTGATTCTCAGAGAAAGCTGTCACTGAGATTTTGCCAAACTCTTGCATCTGTAGCCAATCTACCCTTGCAGTTGATGAGGGTGTATAGTACTGACTGAATGTTGGTGGATGTTTTCATTGTGGTGACAAGTGCAGCAAAAGTAAAACAATGTGGATGTTTATTCTCCTATGTCAGTGAGCTTCTTTGCTGAATTGAATCCTAGTTTTCAAACACCGAAAGAATATTTCGGAAGGCTTTTGTGCTATTCACAGTATGGCAGCTACAAATATGGCACAATGTTAAATTTAGTCTTGATTATTAACATTTTTGCTGCCCAATTTATGAGGTTTAGACAATAATATGCAATAACCAAGCTCTGAATTGAAACATTTGTTCATTCCACGCTGCAAATACTCCCACCATGGCCAATTCAGACTACCAGCCGATGTCAATAATGAGAAATTGAGAAGAAATGCACATTAGCACACCATCCTATCTTCTATCTTCAACACAATAGACTGACTGTACTGGAGGCTGGAAGCCCCAAATCAGGATACTGGTAGATATCATGTCTGGTGACAACTCTCTTCCTAGTTTGCAGGTGGCTGTCTTCTTTTCCTCACAAGGCAGAGGGAGGGGGGGGAGGGCTCTGGTCTCTCTCTTTTTATAAGGGATCAAATCCCATCATGGAGACTCTATCCTCAAGACCTTATCTAAATCTAATTACCTTCCAAAGGCCCTACCACCTAAAACCGTCATATTGGGGTTTAGGGATACAAAATATACGTTTTGGGGGGACATAAATATTCAGTCCATTGCACCCTTTTATTAAATCTTTTGGTTAATCTATCATGTTTTCAATTTTAAATTACTTTGTCTTATTTTTCTTTTATCATAGCATAGGGTTCTTCTTTCATGTTTATAGTATATTTTTGTATCTCTCCAAGGGTAATTATAACTTTTTGGAAACTTTCCCTTGGTCCCTTAGTGTCTATTTTTCTGCTTTTCTGTTTTGGTCTCTAGCCATCGAATCCTAGTCCAAACCTCAATCATTTCTTGCACAGATAATGGCAGTAACCTCTGAATAAATCAGGGTCCAACCAGGACAACCATAACTTCTCTAGTTACTTCACATAGTGGGTCTTTGACAGAGGAAATTGCTTACACAGTGATGGAAGAATTGAGAAGGTGAATGGGATTGTGAGGAAATGACCCTAGGGCTGGAGGTACTACTGGGTGTGATGATGTTTCCAGACTCTAAAAATTACTTGTTGTGCAAGCAACCTAGAATCATGTAGGGTCTGCACTGTGAGTTCTGGCCCACAGGGAAGCTGCTGCCTGGAATTGAGCAAGAGGGAGAAAAAGACCTAGCTTCTCCCTCCACCTATTCCCCCATCTTTGCCAGGAAGCAGCAAAGCCAACTCTGCTAGAGTGAGGAGCTACAAATCTCAGGCCTCCTTGCTGCTCCTCTTAGGATGGAGAGCAGAACAGAGAAGGTCTTTTCCCCACACACTGGCAACCATTGAAAATGCAATTCTGATCCTTTTTTTTTTTTTTCTGCTTGAAACTCTTAAGTGGCTTTCCAGCTATTCTGAGGAAGGCCAAAGGACTTATCATTGCTTTTGAAAAAAAAAAAAAAAAAAAGAACATGCATCTGGAGCTCCAGCTTTCTGGACTCTCCCTCACACTTACATTCCTCTTGCTTTGCTACTTCCTTGAACATTCTCACATAAAACAGTACATTTTCACCCTGATACTGCTATGCCCTTACCCTGGCTTGGTTCTCTCTATATCCTCCTACCAACTGCCATATTATCTATTTTTTGTATTCATTTTTTATTAATTAACTAATTTCTTTGTTTATTTTTCATCATTCCTTCACATAGAGGATAAGCTGCACCAAGGGAGGGACGTTATTTATTGCTTTGTCCACAGCACCTAAAATATTGTAGGCAACTATTTAATGCTTGTTGGATGAGCGAGGTCATTATGCAATTATTTGTTGAACACCTGACATGAAAAAATAAACTACTCTCAGGTGATTAAGTGGTGGGAAGACACTTTTGGGGGTAGCCTTGATTTTCAGTCCTGGAGGCATTTTCTCTGGGCTGCTTGGTATCTTCAAAGAAGCCTGTATTTTGTGACTAGAGTGGGGTGGGGGAGAGATGGGAGAGTCCAACATGGGGGCAGACTGCTCTGGCTGAAGTTTCTCCAGTCTTCTTTGTAACCTTTCAGTCATTTATTTTATTTCCAGAGATTTAGAGTGTTTTCAGGTAACAAACTTCTTTTTTTAAAATATTTTTTATTTATTCATTTGAGACACACACACAGAGCACACAAGCAGGGGGAAGAAGGAGAGGGAGAAGCAGGCTCCCCACTGACCTCGGGCTTGATCCCAGGACCTGGACTTCATGACCCAAGATGAAGGCAAACGCTTAGCTGTCTGAAGCACCTGGGTGCCCCACGGTAACAAACTTCTATTCCTATCTCATTGCCTGAAGAGGGTGAAGAGTCCGTGTCTTGAATTGCTCTGCATCTTTCTGTCAGTTCCCTTTCTCATCACCACTGTTGTGTCCTCAGTACCCACAGGGGCTGCAGCTCATGGGGTTTCCGTGGGAGAAGGCTGGCTGTGTTCACTTCCACAGTCCCCTCTGCAGGTGCTTGGCTATAGATGGATTGCCGTGGTTGCCGACACACCTCTACCCAGAGGTGCTTTTCAAAATATTAATTGAAACCTCTTGCCTACGGTTCTCTTCTCTTGTAATTTTTGTCCTTGTGGATTAAGTTCTTGTAAAATTTTTTATTGCCATTTTGGCAGACTTTTGGAAAAGAGAAAAAAAGAAACAGACAGGGTCTATCACTTTAACCTAAATTCTTCTGATTTTCTTTTTACAAAGAGAATTACAAAGACTCAGGGCTGACAGGAGTAAAAATAAACAGTTTCACAATCAAATTTTATTTCATTTTACCTTTTGACTGCTTGGCAGTCAAACCTCTAAATCCTCAAGAAAGATGAAAAACAAAACAAAATAAATAAGCACAGAAGAAAAAAATAAGAATTTGTGTGACTGGATAGGAATTCCTTCTTGTTTGCTATGTCTAGGATAGGAGTTTCCCCAGATTTCCTCAAACCTACGTCCTTAATAGGAACCATGGGGAATAAGGCTGACATCGGGAGTACACTTGCACTAAACAGGAAACCTTTTCCTACACTCATGAAAATGGGAGTATGATAGGTGTCCTGATTCTATTTTTACAAAACCTGTGTAATTTGTTGAAATGGAAACCTACAGGCTTCTCTCTCTCTGGTATTGCTCCCAAAGAGTCCATTCCAAAAAGCAGTCAGCAAAAATGATGATCATTCCCCTAAAACAGGCCTGCAGAAAGAATAAATACTCCCAGAATGCAGAAATGAGAGAGAAAAGAAACCAATCAGCCAAACAAATAATACAGTTTGCTCAAAAGCTGCTTCAATCATTTTGTGAGCTGATTATAAAAATATTGCTTTGAATTTTGTATCTTATATGTATTGCATAAATTAGTAGAAGGGAGAGTAATCCATTTTATGGCTGGCATGGATCCAAACTTTTCTCCAAAACACAAAAAAATAAGTTCTAAAACAAGCAAGCAAAGTCACCAACTACTCTACAAAAATTGCTGTTAGTGTTTTTTATTTGTTTTTTTCTTTTGCTCCTAATTTTTCATATAATTTTTCATATGATGCTTCACCACAGAACTCTTCCAGTGTATTAGCACAAACATGAGCATGCATGCATATGCTCACATGCACTCACAAACCGAGTCATG
This sequence comes from Canis lupus baileyi, assembly GCF_048164855.1. Taxonomy (NCBI): domain Eukaryota; kingdom Metazoa; phylum Chordata; class Mammalia; order Carnivora; family Canidae; genus Canis; species Canis lupus. The sequence goes on from NC_132858.1 coordinate 50,951,416, forward strand.
ACCGCATAACTTAGCTGCTACGAGCACTAGAACAGTGCTTTCCCCAGTGACCTTGGGTTAGAAGAGGTGTTAGAAGCAATGTTGGTCTTTAGCTTCGGCCATGTGCTGTGCCTGGATGCTCTAGTGTTCAATACAATTTATGAGTCCATTTCCCTGCTTCTCATCTGGCGATGATCTTGTTATGGGAGCTAGGGGGCTGCCTGCATGGTACTTCCACCCACTGAGAATTTTCCCATGATGTTGAACTTCAAAACAGAAAGAGGAGATTTTCTTCTGTTTTTCACAAAACTCGCTTGGCCCCTTGACAGATCTGTCCATCCTTTTCTCATAACTTTTGAATTGCTGTGATTGAGTTTTCAATAAAATATTTTTGAGTTATTTATTTCTTAGCTTGTGCCAAGGCAGACGCAAAATTTATGTTGTGGTCTTTTTCCAAAATAAGAATGTGAATTACATTTAAATAATAAAAATGGAAATGCAGTTGACTCTTCTTAAGGCAATTTAATGTCTCCTGCACAACCAATACAGGTGGATTTTGACTTTTCTCATGATCAAAGGTTACAATTTATTGGGCCTGTGTTTTACACATGCACATACATGCACGTTTACAAAAATTTGATCATACTATTTGCTGTTTTGTGAACCAGCCAATCGTATGTTTTTTGTATAATTAACAGTGTACATGATGTATTTTTCTCTCCTCTTTTTTAAAAGATTTTATTTACTTACTTAGAGAGGGAGAAAGAGAGCACAAGCTGGGGAGAGCCAGAGGGAGAGGGAGAGGGAGAGGGAGAAGCAGACTTCCCATTGAGCTGAACAGGGAGCTTGATATAGGGCTCAATCTCAGGACTCTGTGATCAAGACCTGAGCTGAAGACAGATGCTCAACCAACTGAACCACTCAGGCACCCCCATGGTGTATTTTTCTAATAAAATCTGAATCTATAACATAATTTTAAATATTATAGTATTATATTTTATGAATGCATTATAATTTATCTGGGTCATTTTCTAGTATTGGAAACATAGATTTTGTTTTTTTTGTAGTGATAAATAATATTCTTACACAAACATATTTTATTTTTTTTAAGATTTTTATTTATTTATTCATGAGAGACACACAGAGAGAGAGGCAGAGACACAGGCCGAGGGAGAAGCAGGCTCCACGAAGGGAGCCTGATGTGGGACTCGATCCCGGGACTCCAGGATCACACCCCGGGCCAAAGGCAGGTGCTAAACCGCTGAGCCACCCAGGGATCCCCACAAACATCTTTTAAAATGTCCAACTATTTTTTTAAAAAAATTACTACAAGTGAGTTGCAAAGAACATTCTGGGGAGATGGAGGAGTAGGAAGCACCAGAAATCTGTCTTCTAACCTAGACAATTATCTGTCTCAGAAGCCATTTTGGAATTCTAGAGTATATTGAAGGATTGCAACTTCCAGGGGGAGACTTAGACCATGAAATGCAGTTAATTTTAGTCATTTTCAGTTCTTAGCACAAAAGGAGCTACCCTTCCTACTGTCAGGCCCATAGCAGCCAGCTGTGCACATGTTCCTGGATCAGCACACATGTAGTTTGCAGCAGCCAGGGTGTGCTAAAAGGACCCTGTACTTCAAATATCAGGGATATGTGGTCTTATGACTGATTAACTGTTACTGATCACATAGGTGCAGATAGAGTGGGCCGTCATTGTTGTGGCTCCCCACCTTGTTATAAGTCCCTCTCTCCCTCAACAAAGTGACTTATAGGATATTCACAGGGCCAGTGCCTTACCCTCTCCCCTATGTTTTTTTTTTCTTTTTTCCCTTTTAGAGTCACAGATTAAAGACTAGAACATTCAAAAGCAACTGCATATATGAATAAAATTAGAAAGTGACTGTACATGTGCAGAGAAAGACAGTAAAAACTTGAGACATTCAGTTTATGTCTCAGTTTTTGTCTCAGACTGGTCCTCAGCCCAGAGACCATCAACAGCACTCACAAAAACAAAAACAATGCCAAAAAAAGAGCAAGTCTGGAGAAGGGGGAGACTTTGATTTTTAGAGTTATATTATTTCATTCAAATGTCCGGTTTTCAACAACAATAACCACAACAAACCCGAAGACATACAAAGAGTAGGAATGTATGGCCCATTAAAAAAAAAAAATCAATCAATAGAAACCCTTTTTGAAGAAAGATCTGATGGCAGATTTACTAGACAAAGATTTAAAAACAACTGTTTTAAATCTATTCAAAGACCTAAAGAAAGACATACAGAAACTCAAGAAAATGACATGTGAACAAAAAAAAGTCATTCAATGAGGGAAATGGTTGATCTTTTTTAGCCACTGGTGATGTACTTTTATCCAACATTATAAACAAAAATTATCTCAAAATTGATCAGAAATCTGAATGTAAGTGCACCTGGGTGACTCAGTGGTTAAGTGTCTGCCTTTGACTCAGGTCATGACCCCAGGGTCCTGGGAACAATCCCACATCGGGCTCCCTGCAGGGAGCCTGCTTCTCCCTCTGCTTATGTCTCTGCCTCTCTGTGTCTCTCATAAATAAATAAATAAAATATTTTTTTAAAAATCTAACTGTAACACCTAGAATAATAAAATTCACAGAAAAATACACAAGACAAAATCTTGAGGACACTGGATTTGGCAATGATTTCTTGGATATGACTAAAGCATAAGTAACATTGGAAAAAATAGACAACTTAAATTTATTCAATATGTAAATATTTTTGTTATCAAAAGACACTATCAACAGAGTAAAAAGGTAATGCACAGAATGAGAGAAAGCATTTTCAAATTATTTCTCTGATGAGGGATTAAACCAGAATACAGACCAAACTCCCACAACTCAATAGCAATAAAAACAAAAACAAACAACCTCACTCAAAAGTTGGCGAAGGACTTGAACAGACATTTCCCTAGAAAAGATATAGAAATGACCAATAATCATATGAAAAGATACTTATTATCACTCATCATTGAGAACATGTACATGAAAACAACGATGAGCACCTCAAACCCACTAGGATAGTTACTATTAAAGATGGAAAACAAGTGTTGGCAAGGATGTGGAGAAATTGGAAATCTTGCGTACTGTTGATGGGAATGTAAAATGGTACAGTTACCATGAAAAACACTATGGCAGTTCTCAGAGAAATTAAAAATAGAATTTCCATTGATCTAACAATTCCTTTTCTTGGCATATACTCAATTGAAAGCAGGGTCTCAAAGAGATATTTGTATACCTATGTGCATAGAACATGGAATGCTCTGAATAAACAAAATGTGATTTATACATACAAAGGAATAATATTCAACCTTAAAAAGGAGGGTAGATCTGCTGTGCAATAAGGATGAACCTTGAAGAAATTATGCTAAGTGAAATAAGCCAGTCACAAAAAGACAAAGAAGTACCTGGAGTATATGAAATATCTAGAGTAATGACATTCATAAAGATAAAAAGTAGATGATTTCTATCTAAATGGTGGTTTCCAGGAACTGGGGGAGGAAGAATGGAGAGTTTACTTAATGGTTATAGAATTTCAACTTTATAAGATGCAGAGTTATGGAGATGGATGGTGGTGATAGATGCTCAACAGAATTAATGTATTTACTACCACCAAACTGTATACCTAAAAATGGCTAAGATGGTCAATTTTATAGTATATGCAATAAAAAAGTTGGAAAAGAGTAAAATTGTTGGGTTAAAACGTGTACTGCCCAATTGATTGATGTCTCTTATCAAATTGACTTTCAGAAAAATTGTATCTATTACTAATTGAAAAGATCATCTGTCCTTTATAAGATTTATCTTCTAGAATATTTTTATCTTGTGTATCCTTCCCACCCACTCTTTAATAATGTCCCTGAGAGTCCAGAAAACATTGTTATCTTCTCAAAGATAGATATAATTATGAAAGTATTAGGAATAGAGCAAATCTCTAACACATATTGGAGAAAGGGAGTGCTTTTATAGACATTCTTTGTTGGCTATAGATACGTGTGAAATTAAAGTGGTCTCTGGGTTGGGCACCTGGGTGGCTCAGTGGTTGAGCGTCTGCCTTCGGCTCAGGTCATGATCCTGAGTCCTGAGATTGAGTCCCACGTCAGGCTTCCTATGGGGAGCCTGCTTGTCCCTCTATGTCTTTGCCTCTCTGTGTCTCTCATGAATAAATAAATAAAATCTTTTTTAAAAATGGCCTCTGGGTTTCAAAAGGTATGGGGACATGCTATGATTGTGGAGACCAAGTCACAGACCTACATAAGGCAGGAGATGTGAGAAGTAGTTATGGCCACCTTGTTAAGATATTGGGGCCAGTGTGGTTATCAGATGGTCTGATCTGCAGAGATCTATGGAGCTCTACTCACCATTTCATTTCTGATTAGCATTTATTGCATTTAAATGTTTTTATTGCTTTTTTAAAAATTATTATATCATTAGCACAGTGGGAGTATCCGAAATCCCAGGTAACCATAAGCAGTACTGACGCAGTTTAGTCTTAGCCAAAATATTTTCTCCACTTGATGGAATGTTCTGGGCTCACCTCCTTATAATCAAAAGATTATAAATATCCCACTACCTCTTCCTTCTTATCTTGCCTACTTCTTCTTACATTTTACTAATCAATTATGGTTTTCTAAATTCCCTAATCTTATATATTCTGTTTCTATAAACATAATATACAGAATGCTTCCAGACTCATAATTATTCTATATAATCCAATTTTCTTTTTTATAGTTTAATTTTACTCTTTATTCCATTTTGAAATTAATTTGGAGAGAGCTTATTTTTATTCTAATTACTTAATCAATAACCCAATTACACTGTATTAAATAATTCCTATTTTCCCCATCGATCTGAAATACCAACTCTACTATATTCTAAGTTATATCCTTAGATAGATTTCTGTATTTTCTCTTTACTTTCACTGGTGTATCTGCCCATTTTGATAATGATACTACACTCTTAAATGTATTGTAACTGTACATTATGATGTCTGACAGTGAAAGTGGTCCTTAATATGCTTCCTTCTGCATTTTGTGGGTGTGCGAGGGGAAGGCTGGATAATTTTTTAATACTGTTATTCAAGATGACACTTAGCTTCATTTTGTTGAATTATGAAGCATTCGTTGGGTATTCTGTACAGAGCTACTTGAAATTTAAAAATCAGTTCTGAAAGTATTGATTTTTTTTTTTTTTACAATACTGCATTCTCCTTCTTTCCCCCAGCTCTGCTGCATGAAGGAACACAGTATGCTTTTCAATTTATATGAGTTTAAAAAGTATTACTAAGGGGATCCCTGGGTGGCTCAGTGGTTTAGTGCCTGCCTTTGGCCTGGGGCGTGATCCTGGAGTCCTGGGATCGAGTCCCACATCAGGCTCCCTGCATGGAACCTGCTTCTCCCTCAGCCTGTGTCTCTGCCTCTCTCTATGTGTCTTTCATGAATAAATAAGTATATAAAATATTTTTAAAAAGTATTACTAAGTCATTTTGTTGGGTTTTTTAAGACCTGAATCTTCTTCCTTAAGCTTATTTCTATATACTTTAGCTTCTTGTTTCAATATTTAATGCTAATATCTAATAACAATTGAATAGTCACTGGGCACCAGGTAGTGTTTCAAATGCACTACCTATGTTATTTCATTTATTGTTCCAAAGTGCCTTATGATGTAGGTATTATTATTTCCCTTTTACATATACAGAAACTGCAGTCTATATAGGTTTAATAACTTCCTTAAATTTACATAATGTCTCCTCTTACATACCAGGAAATCTGAAATTTTAGAGAACAAAATAACTTCCTGGGGGTCTGTTTAAAATTTCAGATTCTTTGGTGTCTGTACCCAGATTTTGAATGAGGATGTCTTAGATGGGTTTCAGGAATTTCTCCCCTCCTCCTTGATTGTGGCGTGGGTGATGTGTGGTCTGTATCTTGAGAAGCACTAGACTGAGATATGGAGAATATGATTGGTGTCTTTTTCCATTCTATTTTCTTACTGGCTATTTTTCTAGAATATTAATAGGAAACAAATAGAATTGTTGTCTGTGTATTTATTTTATATCTTGCCACCATCGAAACCATTATATGAGACATAAAGTTTTTGCTTCCTCCTTTTGGGATAATGAGACAGATGATAATAGCACCTGACACAGTGCCTCAAAAACTACTAAAGAAAAAAAAAAAAAGAAAAAATCACCTTAGAGGAACACAGAGTGGGCTTGCACAGGTTAAAAATCTCATTTCTGTCAAAAATAAAAGAATGAAAGAAATGTCCAAAAAGAAAGCATTAAAACCATATGAAATGTGGCAAACTTGTTATATATGTAATGTAAGGTGAAGACTATTTGAAATAGATCAAAAACTCAATTGACCTTTTGTCAAATCACCACCAACAACATGACAGAGGTGTTTCAGGTGAATAGTATTTAAGTGTATTTACACAAAAACAAACCTCTCACCGTGTACATTCATTTTGGGTGCACAATTAGGGCTCTAAAATCCTGTCAAATGGCCTATCAGGAACTTTGAAATCAGTAACTTATTACATTTTTCATGACTATAAAATCTCTGCCTCCATTTTGTGAGTTTTTAGAAAATAAACTTGGTTTGTTAAATATTCTGAATAAGCAAAACCAACTAAAGAACGAAATTATTCTTTCTGAGTAAATATCTCAATTAGCAAGGGGCACTAAGTGCCATGCCAAATAGTCTCCAAGATGTACAAAGGCTCAGACGCAATGGCATTCCTTTCCAGAAAAATCCAAGGAGGCATCACGGGAGCGCAGCTGTTCAGAGAGTCAGCTTGTGAAACAACCTGCCTCAGCAGCCTTATGAAGTCACCTGAGTGTGCTCATGTAGCTGCTGGAAGAGGAAGGACCCAGAGGATTAGAGGCCAGCTTGGAAGACAGTCCCCACCCTTCTGCTGAGTGATCACTCTTCACGGCCAGGTTGGCAGGAACTGTAGCTAGCTATGTGTGAAGAAGAGGAAAGGAGCTGGTGCATCAGTTTGTGGTTGTCTCCACCACAATGTCATTGCTTATGCTGAGATAGAGCTGTTTTGTATTAATAGATAGAGCTGTTTTAATTTAATTTTTTAAGATTTTATTTATTTATTCATGAGAGACACAGAGAGACACAGGCAGAGGGAGAAGCAGACTCCCTGAGCGGAGCCTGATGTGGGTGGGACTCGATCCTGTGACCCTGGGATCATGACCTGAGCCGAAGGTAGACGCTCAGCCACTGAGCCACCCAGGCGTCCCTCTATGTTTTAATTTTAGCTCAAGGTTTTGAGTTAGCTTCCTGATAACACTCGACAAAAATGCTGTAGGAGAGTTTTTCTTCCTTTTGATTTTATTCATTGAGGGTGAAATCTGCCTAAAGATCATGAGGTTTATGAACGTATACTACATTTTAAGAGCCAATAGCCCCTGAACTCCTAGGCCACCAACAACATAGGTGGGTGTTTCGGGTGAATAGTATTTCCTGTCCTCCAGTAGGCTTTTGAGTCAGAAGAGCTGGGTGGTTTTGAGAAGGAGGAAAGCTTAATTAAAAAAAAAAAAAAATCAAGAACAAGCTCCTGATTTGAGAATTTCAACAGGTGGGGTAGATTTGAAGGCTCCAGTGTTTGTTTTAGTTACTCATTCTGTTCCTGGATCAGTAAAGTGACAGAGCCTTGATCCTGGGCAATAAATCAATAATAACTTGTAAAGAAATCATTGCCACTTCTAGACTTTGCATATAATTTGACTTTTTGGATTTTCTGGTGTAGGTTGCTAAAGATGTGCATCCATGTATTTCAAAAGTATTTCAAATCCTCCAAATTATGTACAAAATATAAATCTTACAGGTACATAACTGGGGAAACAAACAAGCCAACAACCTTCTCTTATGTTTTAACTCTAATGTGTTAAGGAAAAACTGTGTATAGCTAATCAAATGCATACAGAGAGAAAGCATGAATATCCTTAATGCAATCTTATACCCACTTACTGAGCTCCTCCTATGCAGGATTGGATGGCTAAATGAGCTCCCTATTTTTTTTTTTTATTGTTGTTGTTGTTTTGTATTTTGTTTTTCTATTCCAGCTTCGCTTACAAGAAACATTTTCTACTGTTCTTTGCTTGGAGCCAGATGTATGTTATCATTGCCAGCTGACTTGCCAGGACCAAAAAAAGGAAAAAAATGCCTAAATTTTGCTATTCTATTGAATACTGTGATTCTGATTCACCCCAAGAGCAATACAAGGTCTGGAGAGGCAAAGGAGAATACAAGGTCAGAAAGCATTGTATCACTTTAAAAATAGCAACATTGCCCCCTCATTATTATAATTGCAAGCTCCATGTGGAAAATTTGTAAAATGAAGCTTAAAAATACAGTTTTAAACCTACTATCTAGTCATGGCTAAGGCACAGAAAATTTCATTCCAGTTTTTAAATAAAACTGGATCATTCTGCAGTTAGAGTTTGGTATCCTATTTTATTTCATTTTATTTTTTTAACACAAGTAGATCCATCCAGTCTGAAGGGATGCTAGGAGGACTCGAACTATTTCCACAAGTCAAGATCACAGGACACGTGGATGGGCATTTCCTCAGTACAATTTTTACTGGGGAACAGAAGTTTAATTAGTCCTAAAGAAGAAGTAGCTGTTATGGCTGAGGTGCAGTCTTCTACTCTACAGCCTGGGTCTTCAACATATTAGGTAAATGGAAAACTTGAAAACCTGGTGCTTGGTGGAAATTCTTATGGCATCCCTCTGTTTCTGACCTGCCTATAGCATTTGGCTTGGAGGAACCACACCTCCAAGATTCCCCGTGTCATCATCGGTCCCTCAGAACTGAGCACACGCAGGTGTGCAGCCTGTGCAGCACAAAGGGCATCGCCCGCCCGCCGAGGTGCCCCTCTCAGGAGGTTCCTGTGCTTGCTGTATTGCTTTGGTGCCACCATCTTGAAATTCCTAAAAATTATATCTCTGAACTTGTCCTTGGCAAGTGAAGCCCAATGGGCCATGGGAGCATGCTTGTTAAAGGAGACATGCATAACGGTGTGCCTGTCACCCCTTCCTGCCATCCTGTACAGCACTCCGATGCTCCCATCCTGAGCACACCTTGTGGGATTTCAGTGGGACTCACAGGGAGTTATGGGTAAGTGTGCTCTCTGTAGGTGGGAGGAAGCAGGATGCCGACAGCCCCCTGAGGTCACACTTTGTCTGAAAAAGAACTTGCATTCAAGAGAACCTGAATGCAGAGAATGGGCTTGCATTCTAAGACCCATGAACAACCAGGGAAACCCATCTTATTCTTCTTGCTTTCTGCTAAGCCAATCATTTAGGCTGAGTGTGATGACATAGAAAAAGACTGAAAAATAGGGCACCCATCATTCCTTTTCCTTCAGCCCTTCCTTGTCATTAACAAACTGAAGTTAAGGGGTGTAGAATGTCCAAATATTAGGAGATGAGATAAAAATTGTACATTTAAAAAAATTGTACATTTTTATAGTTTCCATTGTTCTGGTAAGAACCAAATATATATGTGTATGAGCTAAAGATAAAAATTGTGTAGATCCTGGCTACTGATTGGGCTTCTCTGTGACAGTTTTTGATTGTTGCTGCTTCCGGTTAAGCATCCCACCCTCCAGGAAGAAGATTACCACAAAGCATAGTTTTTGTTTCAAGTCATGGGTAATGGCTGGTTCCCATGGTCATGCTGGGTTCTTTCTTTGGGGCCAGTTGTACCATCTGGTCCTGGTACTGTTTTGAACACAGTAGTTAAAGAAACCCCATATTACCAAAGGAATGTGGTGAGAGTCCTTAGCCACTCGGGAATTGCACTTCCTACCGCCTTTCTCCTCGTTGGCAGTCTTGTTTCCAGGTCCTGCTGGATGCCTGCTTGCTCCATCTCTAGAACTTGATAACTATATTTCCAGTATGAGGTCTGGGGAACCAGCCATTTTCTTGTTTAGAGGCTTATCTAATCTTTGTAACTTGTATTTTACTTACCTCTCTTTTTTATTTCTAAAGGCAAAACGCAGAGTCTCCCTACAGGTGTATACTTTATTATATGCCAGGGAAGCTAAAGCATTTTTAGTTAATAAAATGAAACATCCCAACGTTCATCTCCTTAAAATTTTTTGATATTACCTTATTGAGGTGCCATAGAAAAGTGAATTTTGTCTCTAATAATTGATCTATCGGTTGTATAGAAACATCCACAGTCCAAACATATAGTTGAAGAGGTTGCATGTATTTAATGCCTTTCATTATTCATGCCACAGCTTGGTGCACGTAGCAGGTACTTGGTACATCTTTGTTCAGAGAGTGAATTGGAGATGCCATTCTGCAATTGTTATCGCACCTTTTGAAATGATTTAAAAAGTGTACAGCCTGCAATTTATGCTCTGGGGATAGTTAGGCTGTGTGTGTGTGTGTGTGTGTGTGTGTGTGTGTGTTTGCACATGCACGTTCTTTAGGAACAGAGTTCTCTTTTGGTGAATTTCAGTTCTTATTTGTAAAACTAGCTTTTAAAGAAAACTGTTCTGCCATTAAAAGTGATTAATCCACCCCCACCTTTTCTATCATCAGTGAATTTAATTAACATGGTGTGTTCCTTCCTTTGAGAGATTAGCAATTAAAACAGTTCTAATTCTCCTCATCAACGCACACCTGAGAAATTAAAATAGATGCCTGTTCTTAATGGTTGCTGCTTGTGCTGGCTCTTTGTATGATGACCTTCAACCAGTTTTCTTTTCATGGATTTGCATTCAACTGAAGAGTTATTTAAAATCATTTTTCTAATGTTTTCACAGACACCAGATCCTCTGCTTTAGTAAAGTCATCATCAAATGAGTTAAAATAAATGCACTCCTACTAATGTATTCATATTCAAAACCTACGATGAACACTCATTTCTTAAGCAAAGATATGTGCTTAAAACAATGCAGAGCTGGATGTTAGATCAGTGCTTGGTGCCTAAGTATTGAATAAACCAGGCAAAAGAAAAATAGAAGATCAAGTCCCTTTGCCTTGCCTTCCTCCCTCACTGGGCATTTTCTTGCTATCGCTATGGAATACTGGCCCCCAGGATGGCCAGTCGCTCTTTTTGGCTGCTTCTTGTAGTGCTGTTGCTCTCCTCAATCCTGGTCTGAGAAGCAATACTTTCTTACTTGTGCATCATTGATTCACTATTAAACAAAATCTTTAGGCTTCCAACGAGAATGCTCCCAATTAAAATTAATCACCCTTGTGGGGTATGGTCCTAAAATGACAGGGGTTGAATGATGGGCAGGTGACTTTTGGGAGTTTCCCCCATGGATGATAAATTCAGAGAAAGGGTGGCGAGGCACATTTTTGAGGACAAAGTAGAGTGTCAATAAGACATCTTCCAAAGTTATAGCACCATTCCAGACCTCTCGAAAGAGCTCTTTACTTGAATATCAACTGCCTACTTGACATTTCCACCCGGAGGTCTCAAGGGCAACTTGGCCTCCACGTATCCTAAAATGAAGCTATCATCTTCTCATCCAAGGCAAAGGCAGTGTTTCCTATCTCAAGGTGGCATCAACTCCTACCCAATCATAAACGTCAGAAACTTTAATATTTCCTCCCCATCTCTCCACCTGCCATTTGGGTCCCAGCTTCATACTTTAGAACCTATGTTAACTCCTAATCTCAGTCTGTCTTTTGCTATCTTACATGTCTTACATTTTCTTGTGCTTATTATGCATATCATTTATTAAACTACTCAATTATTATCTAAGGAAGTGATTATTTGTGCATCTGTCTCTCCTACATTAGAACTTAAATACTGCAAGAGCAGGAACTGAGACAATTCTCAGCTCCTTTTCCTAGCTTGATACCTAGTATTTAGCAGTCACTCAGGAAATATTCATAATACGAATAACAAATGTGCGTGACCGCTAGTGACGTATGAGCATCAGAAAGACTCCTCCATGCACTCACCCCTTTTCCTACCTGCCTTACCCCGCACAAACACGCTGTCAGTACTATATTTGTTCTGTTGACAAACACCTTTTCTGAAATGTAAATAGCCTGCTGAGAGTACAAAATTCTCATTCCCATCCTAATTTTATTTGCTTATTATATACCACTTGTAAGCTCCTAAAGGGAACAACTACATAATCTGTGATTATTATAAACAGTGTGGCCAAAATTGCCAGAGCTCTCCAACATCTGTCTTTTTCCCTTCCCGCAAACACAGGTAAATGAACTCAAGGAGCCCTTGCTGAGTTGGACCATGTAACGGTTTTGGCTAATAGGATGTGGTGAGTGTGAATTGGAAGCTGTATGTCAAATATGGAAATGACAAAGGTGGAGGGGGCCTCATTCCTTGAGTCAGGGTTAGAAAAGAACTAGCTAACTCTTATTGAATAGGGATACAAAGAAAAAAAAAGAAACGTTTATTGTGTTAAAACCTCTGAGAGATGAGAATTGGTACATCAATTAAACTTCCGCTACTAATATAATAGATTGATACTTCGAAAGGCTATGGTCATGAAAATCTAATGTCTGACATCTACGTAGAGTCAGGTGGCAAGGTAGATGGTGATCTATGCTCTACAGTGGAAATATTTAGTAAAATTATTACCTGCAATGCCTTTGGAGGCAGATTGTAAGCCTCATGATTCAGCAACTCTAGCAAAAGCAGTTGGAAAAAAATCAGAGTGTTAATGTGTGTTTGCTGCAGTTGGCTGTGTTGGCATCCTATTAAAAGAAAGAGAACTCAGGAGAAAACTGGCTAGTTTGCAAGCAGAAAGTCCAGAAATTTGGGTCCGTGAAGGGTTGCAAATTCCACTGCTTCTGGAGCCCAAACACTAGGAAATAAGACGTTGAAATAAACGCCTTTGAGGTACAAAGCCTATTATGACTCAGCCTCATGGTGATGATCAGATTAAAGAGTTGTTTTCCCACTATTAAGCTGATGTAGGCAAGGGCATGGGAAAGCAGAAAGGAAGATTTGAAAACTTTGTCTATGGAAATGCTTTGGGTGTGGTGACAACTCTGTGGAACTATTTGGAAGCAATTAGATCAAAAGTTAATTGAAAGAATTATATTGCCCTGAGAAACTATGAACCTCATCTACAACGTCTTTGATGGGGTCATAGGCAGAGAGTGGGATCCAAAGCTATGCAGATTCTATGAAGGGAAAGTCCTGAAGCCCTGGTTCAAATAAGGGAGCATAACTGGGAAAAGAGAGAACTTTGAAGAGGGAAGATCCAGAGGCGTCAGAAAAATAGACCTTGGAGTCCCTCCCAGAGAGGAACCCTGGAGTCTGACCAGGCAGGCATCCCCCAAACCCAGGCAGAGGAAGCCGCCGGGGCCTACCCCGCAGGTCCCAGTGTCCTTGTGGGTCAGCGGCTGGTGAGTCTCTGTTCTCTCTTCCGAATGGCAATATTTATTGCAGTAATTCTGTCCTTGTCTATTGAGTGGAAGGAGCAAGCACCTGCGTCTCTAGCTTCTAGGCTGCAGCAGTAAGAGCTGGAACACCAGGCCTGATGGAAGGGGGTCACCCAGAGGTACCAGTCCTTGAATTGGAGACACGATCTGTGAAACTCTGGGCGGCCTCCCCAGGGAGGTCCTGAGCGTGTTCTCTGCACCGGAGGATTCTTGTTGAGGTGCCTGAGAGTCTGGCCAAGTCTGCTGGTGTTTCACAACACCTCTTCAGTTCTCTTTCAGGCGCACAGACAGGCCTCCCGACCCCTTTGCGTCAATGGTGCTGTGCCACTCACTGACTGCCCGTGGGTGGCCTGCGCACACAGTCTCTCACCCACACCTGGTCATTCCTCTTATCCTTATGTGGCAAACCTAGAAGTCACATTTCGAAGCTGGTACAAAGAGGAAGGAGCCTGGGCCCCTAAATCATTTCTTAGAGTGTTCTGTGACCCGTCTTGAGTGGTGTGAGTGAGAAAGAAGTGTGTTGTGTCAAGCCACTGAGATTTGAGACTTTTCTGTTTCAGAAACTAACCTAAGTGTATGAGGTGGTGGACCCCGGGAGACAGTTATTCCAGATTTGTCACAGTCTCGGTCACAGACCTGGGTACACCAGAGACTCACACAGCTGGGCAGCAGGTCTCATTTGGGAGGGAGGGCTGCCCTTGCTCACACACATGCTAATAACTGGGCGTAAAACTTCTCGTTGCCAAGTGCAGCCTGTGCATCAAGCACATCTCGTGTTTGATTTCTCTCCTCAATTGCCTCTTCACTATTTGCCGGATCAGTCTTATCTTCCCATCTTTTTCAGTTTCTATCGTTCTCAAGGCAAATGCTCTCAGGCCACGCGTGTCTCTTTTTTCAGCCCAGGCCTGCTCGGGCATGTTTGGCTTGCGTAGGGCAGCAGGTGGCGGTATTGCAGAGTGCTCAGGAGCCAGGAGGGATGGGATTGCTTGTGTGGCATCTCCAGCTCTGTGTACTTGGGCAGAGCTTGAATTCTCTTGTGCAAGCCACACTGTGGACAAAGCCATATCCCATATGCCGAACGCCACACGCTTGGCAAACTCGCAGCCTTCGGAGAGGTCAGGTCTCCTTCATCCTCCTCTCCCTACTGGAAGGCAGCGACTGCAGCATCTGGGGAGGATGTGCCCAGCTCACTGTAGGTTTCCAGGTGCCAGCCTCGGGGGCACCAGCTCTGGGACAGTGGGACCTGTGTTAGTCTCTCAGAATTTGTTCCCTCCATTGTAACATGAAGTACAGGGCCAGGCTCTCAAGTGGTGGGGAGAGTGGAAGCAGTCAGCGCCTATTTATGGGGTGTCTGTTATGTCCAGAGACAGTGCTGAAAACTCCAATTCCCTTCCTCTCCTCCTTACCGGCCTTGGTCTGTGTTACCCTGTCTTTCACCGCCTGCAGCTTCCTGACAGGTCTTTCTATGTGGGCTCTTACCTCCTTCCCACCTATTTCCACACGGTCCTCAGTGACCTTTTTAAAATGCAGCTCGATCACAGTACTCTCAGGGTTTGAGCCCTTCTATGCCCTCTGCCTATTGCCCTCCGAGTGAAGTGGTCTCTGTGGTTTGTTCTGCAGGAGTTGTGTGATTTGGTCCCAACGTGATTCTACATGTTTATGTTTCCTCTGTTTCTCTCTCCACATTCCTGGTTGAGAGTTATTGTTGTTGTTGTTGTTGTTGTTTTTCAGTTTCAGAAAATCTCCAGGTTCTTTCTGCTCCAAGGCTCTGTCTAGACCTGGAATATCCCATACCCGTAGGTCGCTGTTCCAGTGTTCACGTCCCGGCTCGACTTGTTCTACCCTCACTCATGACCGCATCTCAGAGAGTCATTCCTGAGCCTCCATCCAAACTACGTGGACTCCCTGTGCTTTACCACAATCCGTTCTCTCTGCAGCAGGCAGCACACCGGGAATCATGTGTTCAAGTCTGTCTTCCTGCTGGGTGGTTGACTCCAGTAGCCCTGGGTGTGATTGCCCGGCTCACTGCTGTGTCTCCAGTGTTTTCTGCCTCTAGGCACCCATCCCATGTTTGCTGGGAAAATTTCGAAGTTCTAGGTTGAGGTAAGCACATGACTCCTTGGTGTAAAGATATGATGGCTCCCCACCCCGCCCCATTCCAGGGATGCAGCCATGGAACTGGCTGGCTCCTTCTGCATGGTTCTCAGAGGTGAGCCACCCCCTAGTCCTGCACCTCACAGAGAAGACTCCTGCCACTCTGGCTCCACCCTTAGTAGGGAAGCTCATGGACCCTCTAGAAACCCTTCTACAAGTCCAAACTGCATCCACATTGCCACCCACTCCTTCCACTCTCCCACTCCCTGCTTGGTGCTTAGGACAGAAAAAGGAAGAGATACTTAAAGGCTCTAAAAGCAGGCTTACACTGTTTAAGTCAGGAATTCCCAAATTCAGCTAGGCTAGATCAGGACCCCTGGCAGGAATTCAGATCCAAGAGCAAGTATCAGCAATAAACTTCCCTACCTCCCTCCTTAACTCCTGGGCCACTGCTTGACTTTCTCTGTTGTGCCGTATGGTTTTATCCACAAGTTATTCACTATTTTGTTTACATGTTTGTGATCAGCCTTCTCTTCTAGAAAGCAGGCTTTGTAAGGCCGTTGTTTCGGGCATGGCTAGGACAGGGCAGGCACGCAGTAGGTGCCAAACACCTTCCACTGGCTGGAGAGGTGAGAGCCGTGGACTCAGTTTTCCTCTTCTACGTCCTTTCAGCTTTTCATTTGGGTTTACGTTGCTTTTGTGCCATGTGAGTCCCTATGTAGAATAATCACCCACATCTTTTAAGGTTAGCTGAAGAAAAATAGAAAAATTAAAGCATTCATCTAAGTAATTTGATTTGGCACTGAGTTTTCTCCAAAATTGCCTCAATTCTTTCCTTTGCTTTGATGATGACAATCTGGCTTGAAAGTGCTCATAGATAATATTTTAATTAAAACTAGCTGAAAACAGGCCCACTGTACTATTGAAATAACTGAAGGAGAAAATGTGGAAAAAATTGATGATTTAGAAATGAAGCAGGGAGAAATATTAGAAAAGGAAATAGAGGTGTAATTATATTACATATTTAATGTTGCTAAAGTTCCAAGAATAACAACTTCTATGAATATTCATTGTACATTTTCATTCTAAAATTTTTTATGAGCCATGATAGCAATGTTAGGTATTTATTTATTGGATCCCCTTTACTTTTCAGAAAATGTGATATTTGTTTTACTTGTTTGAAGAAAAAAAGAAAACACACAAGAACAAGCCCAAATATAAATGGCAATGTTTTATAGACTGTTTAGTTTTATTGATTTCAAAGATTTTGCAGTATGTTCTATGCTACCACTGACCTTTGTGCTTACTCTTTATATCATATAGAAAGAATAATTAACTTTTGAGTCATAGGGCATTTAGTCTTGAGTTGTTATGATCCACCACAGGATATATTTGACACCAGAATAAGTGGAGTCCCTTGAGTTTCTGGACCAGGCTTCCCGGCAGGGGAAACACTTAGAATTGCATCTTTTTGCTTGTGTGGCTTTAGCTCGGGCTGCTCTATTGAGTACTTGGTAATGGCAAGATGATGACTGAAACAATCATTTCACACATTGAAGGGATGATTTACCAAGGAGCCTTTTTCCTGTTGTTGAAGACAATTCTTTTCTTGGATCATAGACAAGGTCCTAGGAAATGTTTTATGAGTGTCATTGTGGGTAGGGTTGATGGGGTGGGTGACATTGGCTGTTTTACCAGTTCCTCCCTCAACTCCAAATTCATCCTTCATTACCTGATCTATGAAAATGGAGATGGACCTCTTTAATAGTTTTCCTTTGTCAGCTGGTCCAGTGTCAGTAGAAGGTTGTCCTTTCTGGCTCTTATGGCTCATTTTCCAGGCTCCTGGGGAGCAAGCTTTTCTTTACTGTTCAGCAGTGTGGTTTTTCCAGCGTTAGCGTTTTCCCAGTGCAGCTCTCTCTAGCATTTTGTTGTAGCTTGTTCTCTGCAGATCTTGATATGAACAGTACTAGACTGCAGACAGCATAGGGTGGGCCCACCCAGGTTGTTGCTCACCCTCTTCTTAGCTTTACACATGGGCATATGAGGCTGACTACCTGACCTTTATCCATTGAAGAGGTGCAGAGCTGCCCAGGCCCTTGTCATACACAGAAGTATCTGGAATCCTGCAGAGGTGGCTTCTCCACTGCACCCTCACGTCACCCTGATTCTCTCTGTGTGTCACCTGTCAGCCTCAGCTTCCCTGCATCCTAGAAGTGTGTTCCCCATGGCCCTCCTGACATGGACCCTGTGTGCTTTGGGCCTCACATCTGTAGTGTACCTTGACACTCTCTGCCTGCCCATTGGCCTTGGTTTCCTGTGCCCCAGAAGAGTGTTCCCCTTAGTTGACCAGCTCTGACCTGAAAAAGCCAGCAGAATTCTCCACTATCCAGTGGGTACAGTCCTTCATCAAGGTCTGAGCCTCCTCCCAAGTGTGAATGTCTTTGGGTACTCTCCCACAGCTCTAGGATGCCCTTGAGAGCTCTCTTTCTATCTCAGCACTTACTCTCCTATCCATTTCCTAAGAAATAGGTTAATATTATTTTACATGAAATTTAGCCTTGTTTAAATTATGTTGTGCTTTGCATTTCCTGATATATATATATATATATATATATATATATATATATATATATTTACATCTTGAGAACGTATTTTGATATCAATTTTCTGACGGTTTAGGCAAATATGTGTGTTGATCCAAATTATTTGATAAATGTGTCAAAAATGCACATGTTTTGACATAGGGTAAATGACCCTGTCACAGCCAGAAAGCATTGCCCCTGCTGTGGGTATTGTACGCAGCCCCAGGGTTTTGGGGCTGCCCCCAAACCTAAGTGACTCCACTCTTACCCTAAGCTGCCCCATAGCCTTTGAAGTTCAGGGCTCTCACCAGTACTGAGCATCTGGGCTATCACTTCTTACAGCCCTGTGCTCCTGGACACAGCTAGATACAGAGCCTCTGCTCCCTATTACCACCCAAACTTTGTCCCCATATTGCTTGGCTCAAACCTCTCACCTAACAGCCAGTCACCCATTCCCCCACACCTTTCCATAGGGCATCTGGAACACTATCTCTGTGATCATTGTCTCTATCTCTGTGATCATTGTTATTCACACAACTATTTCTACCATCCTCATCTAATACTTAACCAAGTGCTAAGTCACTGCCAGGCAGGTGGTAAGCATCTAACATGGATTATTTCATTAAGCCTCATGTATCCAGTACATGAATGATCTACTTTTATCCTCATCTCACAAGGTAATAGATGTTTTGAGAGGGTAAGTCACAAATCTAGCAAACAGGAGCCTGGGTCTTGGGTTACTGCCTAAAGTCTAGACCTACAGTGTCCAATGCTGTCTGTAGCTAGTAGCCACATGGAGCTATTTAAATTTAATTAAAACTAAATAAGATGAATAATTGAAGGAGTCTTCAGTCTTAATCACCACATTCCAAGTGCTTAGTAGCTGCATGTGGCTAGTGGCTACTGATTGGTTGGTACAGGAATAGAATATTTCCATTCTTGCAGAAAATTCTGCTGGATGGTACTGTTCCACACCACTACTTTTTTCAGCTATCTGTGGTGAAGCACTTGTTATTTTTTTTTCCTTTCAATTTTATTTTCAATCCATTCCATATGGACACTTCTGTAAGATATAATAAAAATAAATTGCTGAGGGAGAGATGTGAACAGTGGTAGCTAAGGTGACAGAACAAGATGGCAGCAGCCCTGGAGCTGGTGACTAACTGCTCACAATAAACTACTGACCCTCACCCCCACAGTAGCTCCAGCCTGGCTTCAGAGACTGCTATTTCCCAATAACAGATTTTTGGGTGCGGGGGCAGGGGGAAGAAGCAGATTCAAATCCTAGTTTATCATGAAAGTGATCCAAGAAAAATATCCCCTCTGGTATCTCTTTGGGGATCATCCATAAAATGAAGGTACCGAGAGGTAGCATCTGACCCTTTTCTCATTTGTCCTGTTGGGTGAGCATCCCATCTACCCCTTACATGGACAAAAAGGTCCTTATAAGTCATCACTGAAACACTGTCTGTTCTTGTCCCCCTGTGTTGGTCATTCCTCTATCTTTGGGAAATGTGTGAGAGTCTAGGAATAATGTTAGGAACTCAGTCTGATGCCATTACAAACCTTATAAGGCTACCTTTGGCTCCATGTTTTTTGACACACCGTATTGCTCTAAACCCCCTGGGTTTTTGCATCTTCCTGGTACTGTTCTCTGAGAAACAGGGTGAAGATTCCTTCTTCTCTCAGTTGTCCCAATTATGCCTAGGAATTTTCTGCCTCTTGGAGGCCCTGAACCAAATTAGTTTACAGGACATCTCTTTTAGGAGATAATTCTCCATGGTCTGGTGTTTATGCTCATCTTTTTAGCAAAGGATATTGAGAGCTTTATTCAAGGATGTTTGCATAACAGACAGCCTTGGCAGTAGAAAAAGAGTGACTCCCTCAAGAGAGATTTAGAAACATCTTTTCTTGGAGAAATTCCAGAGTAATAAAGATGATGTCTCTCTCCAGAGGAGAGGAGGGCCAAGTTAGCTAGCAGCCCCTATCTATGTAAGATCAGCATCCCCTAACCTTGCAGTTGCTCAAGTGTGACATAGATCCACTGTGGTGGATTTTCCCGGGCCTGCCTGCACATCACAGTCATGGGACAAGGGATGTGTGTGTGTGGGGGGGGGGGGAGGGCACCCAGTGCAAACATGAAACTCATGCTGCCTGCTGTGTCAGAAGCAATAACTTCTCTAAATTCATTCGGGCTCTTTATCTCCTTTTGTACTAAACATATGGAGTATGGCTACTTGACCTGACAGCTGCAGTAGCCCTGCTGTGCAAGAACCACTGGACTACTAGGTAATCTCTCTGGACTCTTCCTACTTTTATGCCTCCATCTCCATCTCTCCTCTTCTTCTTCATTTCCATGTCATGAGGAGCTTTCCCTGGCAGTCATTCATTCCTGATTCATTCATTAAATGCTGTTGAGAACCTACCATGTGTCAGGTACTGTTCCGGTGCTGTAGATATATCCATTATTTCTACTTTCACAGAGCTGCACTGTAAGTGGAACTGTGTGGGGACAAATGCTGTGACAATAAACTAATGAGTGCTGCACAAATATCAGATGACACAAGTGTTGTGCTGAGGAATAAAATGGTATGATGGACAGATGGGGCCTGTACTGTCTGGCTAGGTCTGATGACCATGCAAGATCTCTGGGAAGGTGCTGTTGAGTTGAAATTTGAATGAAATAAGAAGGAATCAGTTATGTGAAAATTTAAGAAGGAAGTTCAGGCAGAAGAAATAACCAGACCAAATGCCTTAAAGAATGACCAACTCGGCAAGTTTCAGAGAATCTGAGCTGAGGCAAAGAGGGAGCATTCCAGGTAGTTAAAGGCACCAAAGCCAGAGCAGTGTTATAGAAAGCCATTGAAAAGTTCAAAGCAGAAAGAAATGCTCTAACTTATATTTTTAAAAGATGATTCTGGGATTATAGTATAGGCATTGAAAAGGAGACTTGGGATTAAATTTAGGTTGTGATTGCAAAGTAGATTTGCCAGGATGTGCTGACAGATTAGATGCCTGTCATAAGGGAAAGAAAGGGGAAAAGTTAAAATATCTTCTAAATTTTTGCCTTGAACAACTTAGAGAAGTAGCATGGATGCTGGTATTGATAGGGAAATAGAGGAAAGAGGAGTTTTGTTGGGATGAGTATTAAAATACCTATTAGACATCCATGTGGGGATGGCAAGTAGGCAGTTGAATGCATGGAGCTGGAGAACAAACAAGTTTTCAAAGCTAAATATGGAGCATTGAGAGTCACGGGCAAGGAGATGATGCTTGAAGCCTGGCACTGAATGAGCTTCTTAGGGGATGTGTGTAGAGAGGAAAGAGGATCCAGGACAAACTTCTGTTGTCATTCACTGTAGAGAGGTCCAACAGAGTGGGTGGAGACAACTAATGAAATTGAAGGACTGCCAGGCATGAGGCCATAGAAACTGAGACAAGAGAGTATTTCTAAATAAAACTTTTCACAAAATTTGTTTGACAATAGGGCAATTGTTGTAGCTCTTTGCAAGACAGATCTTAGTGGGACAGGAGACAGCATCCTGACTGGGGAGATGCAAGCCAAGACTAATAAGTGAGAAAGAAGAGCTGGTGACTATAGATAAACCTGGACAACGTCTTGGTGTAATGGGAACTTACGAAACGTGAGCTTTGGAAGACGGTGGGGGGATAGGGGCAGTCAAGGGAGGGTTTTTATTTTGGTACAAGAAGCAAGATAACATTTGCATTTTGATAGGGATGATCCTTTAGACAGGTAGAATTTATGACACAGGGGACAGAAGGACCTAACATCATTTTCTTATTGGGCTTAAACTTTGGGGGAAAAAAGAGAAAGAGAAAAAATACCAAACTATTTCTAATTCCTTGATGTGATGAATCCAGAAAGGATCATACACTTAAAATTGGCTGGGGTAAGGCTGAGGGAGAAGAAAAAAATAATTCATATTTATAAGCATTACCCCAGACACTAATATTAAATCTGCTCACTTCTGTTCATTTTTAGCATCACTACCCTATCCAAACACACTCATGTCTTGTTGGATCTCCATGTCTATTCCACTCCTTCTGCACCCCATCCCTGTGCTCCTCCACATGCAATGAAGCTTCCATTCAGCTGCTAGACGGATTGTTTTAATACTTAAATTTGGTCATATTGCTTCTCTGGGTTGAGTGCTTTAGTTGCTTCCTGTGACCTGTGAAATAAACCCATTATCATGGCTTCCAAGGTCCTATGGGGTCACAACCGGCCACTGACTTGCTCTCCTGCTTCCTCGCATTGCAGATCCCCTGAGTGACAAAGCTGACTGTGTTTCCCTTCCTCCAACAAGCTAAGTTCTTCTTGCTCACCATGATTGCACACCCGAAATCTCTGATTGGAAAGATCTCCCTTCCAAGTCTAGTTAGACTAGTCTCTCTCTACATTCTCTTTCCCTACCTACCCTCCTACCACAGCTCTCTGTAATACTCTTGGCACTTATCATCTTTTGTAATTGTGTATTAGTTACTGGTTCTTGATCTCATTCCCTAATTAGAAGGCAAGAAGTCTTCTCTATTTTGCTCACCTAGGTACACTCAGCATTAGACTACTACTGGCACAGAGTAGGCTCACAATGACTGGTTTTTGAACAATAAATCATATTTTATACCCATAAAATTATCATGGAAACTTATATTTTGAGCAAAATCAGTATTTTGATAAATTGTTATTACGATAGACATGGATATTTGTTTTTATATTTTTAGAACCTTTTATCTTTAACTCAGGGCTTTGGCCAGACTAGTCACAATATTTAACTTTATACTTTTGTCTCCATGACTTCATTAGTATATCCATTCTGACATTTAGTAATTGATAGCGCTAATTCCATTTTATTCATCATGATTTAGATAGATAAGTGGTGTTTGAAAGCCAACATTTAACAGTATTGTTTTTTTAGTTATTCTCAAGCTGAATATAATTATATATTTGAAGTAGAAATTGAGTTTGTTCTGATAGCAGAGTTATTCTCATCAGAGACAGCTATTTCCCATAAAATCAGTGTAAATATAAGAACCTACACTACTGATCTCCATTTCTTATTCTCCATTGTATAATGCTCATCCCTCAATATTGAGAATACATGCTGGTTGCATTTAAAAAACAACTAAACAAACAGCAATTTACATTATTAGGGGGTTCACCAGTATGAGCTAAGTCCCAGGATGGTGAAAACAAGAGAAAAATAAACTCTGAATCGTTGAGTTTAAAATAGGGAATCACAGTGAATCTGTGGATATAAATAAGAACCCCCTTAAAAGAATTAGTTCAATTTTGACGAGAAGCTGATCTTTCTCCAGGGTTGATTGAATGTAACATTTAAAACTGCAGAACCTCTGATCTCTGTGAGTGGGTAGGATTTGCAGGTCAGCTGTTTGAGAAGAACTTATTCATTTTCCATTAAAATATCTGACAAGTTTGGATCTTTGTGAATTTAAATTCCCTTAAATGTAGAAGGCAAATAAGAGACTGGTGTGTTCTCCTCTACTGAATATTACTGCAATGACAACTTGATTAAAAAAAAACCCTCAATCTGGTTTCCTCAACCATACAGATATTTTACAATATGTTAATAAAAACTTAGAGTACAGAATGTTATGTTCCAGTATTAAGAGCATGCCACAGTGTATACAGAAATATAGGAATGCACCAAAATGTTCGATCTATTTGGGGTGAGAGTGGTACAGTAGGCACAGTTGGAGTTTAATCTGTTAACTGATGCATTTTGATAATGTTTTATTATCAACTTTATGAGTAACAACAATATGATAGAAGATTAAAAATAAGTCAATGAAAAGATAGCTTATGTTTCCAAAAAATCTATCATCTATCTATCTATCGTCTATCTATCTATATCTATCTATCTATCTATCTATCTATCTATCTATCTATCTATCATCTATCTATCATCTAATCTATCTATCATCATCTATCTAGTTTTTAATTAATTAAGACAGAAAGAACAGTGGGGAGGGGTAGAGGGAGAGAGAGAATCTCAAGCCAAGCTGAGCAGAGAGCCTGACATGAGGCTTAATCCCACGACCTTGAGATCAAGACCTGACTGAGATCAAGAGTCAGAAGCTTAACCAATTGAGCCGCTCATGTATCCCCAATTTATATATATTTTAAGAACTTTAAAAAAAAAAGGTGATAGAAATTTGAACTTATTCATTTGTTTTCTTCATTTTTCCATTCAGTAATAATTGTCTAATTACTTTTTAGGTGTCTGTGTTCAGGATACTTGTATGTATATGCTAATGATGTGATATTTTGGAACAAGGTCACAGATGCTGACAGAAAAAGTCCAGGAATAAATTATTCCTACTGGCATCATGTGAAAAAAAAGAATAATTTTTAAAAATATTAACATCTATGAAAGCTTAGAACAATCTTTCTGTCTCAAAATGCATTTAAAAAAATTATACCATGCCATTGAAAACTGACATTTTATTATTTAATCATGTTCTATTTTAGGCGATGTGCTGAGAGGACACATTACCATGTACATTTTCTCAATATTAAAGGCATTAAAGTCATAGAATCATAGAATTGAGAGGTACTTTAAGAATCATCTTGTCAAATGCCCTTATTTTACAGAAAAGGGAAAGGAGGCACAGAGTGCAATGGCCAACCAGTGCCATGGCCCTGGGGACAGGCAAGTCTTTCCCACTCCATTTATGACTCTTTGGGAAAAGCAGCCTCCAACATTTCCACTCAGCTAATGAGTGGAAACAGTCGCACACATCGGATTACAGAATCCACTCATATGTCCACGTCTTACATGCTCTGTTGGCTGCGTCTCTCTGCTCTTTTCAGTCCTGCTCCCTACTGTTCCTGGTCCCTACACACACATCTCTAGCCCTAACCACAGTAAATGGAGAAAAAAACCTACCTGTGATTGTCTAACCATATCAGAGCGACACTAGAATTAGTCTAATATGTTTTTATGTTAATGGTTGTGTTGCTGCATATTAATATAACAAGTTAATGAGGAAAATAGGATATGGACATCTAAGAATAAGATTCTCTTTTTGTATTTTTTGAAAGTGTTGAATTAATTGAGAATACTTAGAAAATATGGGTTGTATTAACACTGTATTTCTCCAAAGTGTGGTTTTAGGGCTCTGCCCACGCTGAACACCAAATTCTTGACTCTAGCAGATGAGGAAGAAGCTGGAAAACCTAGGTAGCTATTTGTATTACAAATACTTTTAATTTTCTGTATATTCTGGTGTTTTGACATCTTAGAAAACCTTTATGGCCAGGCAGAGACTGTGCCTCACTAGGCTAGCCAATCCCTTGAGATGCCAAATGTCTCATCCAGGAACATGATGTCTTTGATATGCCAACAATCCAGAAGCAGACCTCCTCTTCCTGGCCATTCACCCCAAGAAATATTCCTCTCCATAACCATCCCGGGGCCAGGTGCCAGCCAACTAGAGACCACTCTTCTAGCTTCCAGCCTACCTGGGTCATGCCCTGGACTTTTCACCCAGCTTTACCTTTCCTTCAATACCCCAGTGAAGCCATGGCCTGGCAAGCCTTTCCCTAGTTCCTCCTGTCTGCTCCCTCCTGAGCACCCAGCTGCCCATGTGGCCATGTACCATTTGCTATACCTCCTATCTCTAGGGCCTATAAGTACAGTTGATCTTTGAACAACACAGGGATTAAGGGTACTGACACCCTGCACAGTTGAAAATCCATGTATAATTTTTACTCTCCCCAAGATTAACTACTAAGAGCTTATCATTGACTGGAAGCCTTACCAATAACACAAAACAGTCAATTAACCATATTTTGTATGTTATATTCATTATATACTGTATTCTTATAATAAAGGGAGTTAAAGAAAATGTCATTGAGAAAATCATAAGGAAAAGAATACACATTTACTGTATTGTAGTCTACTGTATCTTCTGCAAAAAATCTATGTGTAAGTGAACCCATATAATTCACATCTGTGTTGTACAAAGGTCACCTGTATAATAAATTTTGTTTTATCCTGAGCCTCTCCTGTGGCCACACCTGACTGACCATCTCATAAAAGAATACAAAACATTATTTAATACAGTATCTTCTTGTATGTATTATATATAGTTATAATCATATACTTTATATTGTTTTATTTATTTTGTTGTCTATCTTATAGAGTGATGGTAGCCACTTATAGCAGGTGTGGTTACTGCTCATGCTGCTCTCACCAGAGTCAACTTCTGCGTTCTGCATTCTGGCTTCCCTAGAATTGTGGTTTGTTGCCTTGTACCCCTTATTCTAATCTGGAACACAGAGAGTTGGAACCTTTGTTTGTTGTGCCTTGAAGGGCGTCTCAGGACAGAGGCCCTCAGGGTCTGCCATGCCAGGGCCCTCCTACGCCCTCCTGGAGAATTCTTCAGCGCTGCGAGCTGCGCCCTCTTTTCCTATGGGAGGCGTTTTCAACATCTTTTGCTGGGAAAAGAGAGTTTTAATGTTTGAAATTTGAATTTTAAAATGAAATCTGAATTTTAAAATGAATATTTCCCTTCCTCACAACTGGCACAGCGCATGACACTCGTGCAGAACTCTGAAGAGGATCCGAGGGCCGGGCTACTTCCAGTTTTGCACATGGACCAGCATCATTGTCTTACCTGGGAGCTTCCTAGAAACACAGAATCTTAAGCTCCACCCAGGCCCACAGACTCAGAACCGTTAATAAGATCACCAGGCAATTTGTATGTACTTAGAGAGAGAGAGAGAGAGAGAGAGAGAGAAAGGCACCACCTTTGTGTGTTACTGCTTAGTCACTTCAAGCCCTGTACCAGAGCCATGAACTGTGAGGATTAAGTACACTTGTACTAAACTTAATTAAATTACCAAAAAGTTAATTGGAAACACATGTAATAATGTACAAAATAATTATTTTTCAGCACAATAATTAGGCACAAATGATAAAAGAATTACAATAAGTATTAATTATATCATCATATTAAATACTTTTCTCTCTACTTGGCTTTTATTTCTAGAACTTTATTCAGCTTCAAAAGGCTATAATATCAGGAATCTTTAAGTCATTGCCAGAAAACTCTTACCTACACCAACTGCACAAATAAGTCTTGATGAAGTAAACTGTAGAAATGAGTTTTTTTTTTCTTGTAATGATTAAGTAACACTGTCATTCTATACAATGCGCTAATAGTATATATGCTATATATTATCTTTGGTAGATACTCAAAGATATCTTTTTATTTTTTTTTTATTTTTGTTGACAAAGATAGAATCTTCACTCTCCAATACTTGAAATTCTTTATGCAAATTCTCCTTGGCTTTCTCCAAAGTTTAGATTTAGAATGACAATCATATTAGGCTCCTACTATTCATACATCCAGGCATCCATGAGATGTTTTGATTTTCCTTAGTCTTGGTTAGATTTGCAGGTATCATTGACACACTGAAAGTAGTTAAAAATATAGTAGAACAATAAAAATAAGAAGAGAAAAATGTGCAATGACTCCACCATGCTATAGAGCAAAGGTTTGCAACCAGGGACAATTTTTCCTGCAGGGGAAAATTGGAGATGTCTGGAGATGGTTTTGGTGTCATCTCTAAATCGGGAGGGAGGTTGGAAGTGATACTGGCATTTGGTGGGTGGAGGCCAGCGATGCCACTAAATATCCTGCGATGTTCAGACAGCCCTACGACAAAGGCCCCAAATGTCATGGTATTGAACGTGAAAAACTGCTGCAGAAAAAAACAAAATGCCAGTTAGATAAGGAAATAGGGTCCGGATCTGGAATGGCAGCTCCTGTGTCTGCAGGAGCAGAAATAGGAGAAAGGGAAGAAATGAGGTCACGGAGGGCAACAAAACTAATCTTGCATTTTCCCAAAGCACATCTAGTTCAGGCATATTATATTCAAGGCAGAGGAAGCCTAGTCTCGATCCCATGAAGCATATTTCTTCTTCTATGAGTTCCCATGAATTGTGACATCACCTAATGCCTTTAATTTCCTAATGTTGGACATGGGGCTTCAAGATTCAAGCACCCAACAGTGTTAATGGATTTAAATATAACAATCGAGGATAACTTCAGATTTGTAGGTTTTTCCTTAGCCAATGCTGCAGAAGTAGATGAGGACAGCAAGAAGGAGTCCCAAAGAATTGGGATGTATCGGAATGACAAATGTTGCAACTGTGGTGTATATGCTTAACTGCTTATTTTCATCCGTCAGCAGATAAAAAGTCATGTACAAACAAAATTCAAACAAAACGATATTTCTTGCATTTCTTTGATGCCATCAGTCGCATTATTCTTAAAAGCAACTTGAAGACTTTCTGGAAAGTGATAAAAAGCATTATAATCATTCCTCATTGAATGTTATCTTATTTTTTTGGCTAATTAACAAGATAAAGCCTCAGAAGAAATGCAGGCCTTCCCTGCTGACAGATTTGATAGTCAATGTGGATCCTCTGTTGAGGTGAGGGGCCTTTACTGACTGGCAAAGTATGAACTTTATTACATTAATGATACTTGTATAATACTTTCTGCAGTATTCATGGAACTGAAGAAATAGCCTGATAGAAATCAGGAAGAAATAGGCCTTACACAAACTTCAGACTTTGTATATAGGCTGCAAAGTTGAATGAAGCCTGAGAAAAATTTGGTTGTATAATTTTCAAGTGAAGGGGTGAGGGAGTTGTTGGGAAGAGAGAGATGGATTTAATAGGAAATACCATATTTAAAATGATGCAGAACGGAATTGCTCAAGCGAGGACTAGAAACACTCTTGGACATCACTGACAAAAAAATGGCCAGCGCCATGTGCCTTTCTGTATCTTCTTTCCACATTTATTATTCCAAACTTGGTTTCAACTGAGAGAAAACAACATATTTAAATATTAATCATTCTGAGCAACCGACTCCTGATTCAAAAAACCTGGCAACTATTAATAGAACAGATAATGAACCACTTTTATAAAATCTATGAGCAGACTGATTAATATGTTTTGCATGTTTATTGAGAGAGAGGGAAGGAAAGAAGATAATAAGTGCTTGATGAACGTGCTCTGCTGCAGAATCAGTGATTACGTCAATTTCATTAGATTGTATTTTTTCCCCTGTGCTGTTAATATCCAGATAAACGGAATGCAAATGTGGGGTATAATTAGTTAAAAAGTATCTGGATTGTTTAAAATGCTTTCTTTTTATTTTTGTACATTTTCCAGAGGTTTTTCTGTTTAGTAAAGAACCGATTCTTGGGCTTATGGACCTATTACTGTGTTGGAGCTGCGGCCCATTTCATTTTTTGTGCTCAGACATTTTTGATTTACTTCCTTCCAATCACCTCAGGACTTTTTGTTTTTGCAAATTCCTGTGTTGAATAGATGATTCTATTGCTTTATTAGCTTAAACCATGCTTATTTAGAAATATATATATATATATATATATATACACTTTGCATATCCCAGTAAGTCTGATTTGCTATGTTCTCAGTTTCTTCATCTGGCAGCTTAATATATATTTTTAATTTTATTTTTAACAATCAGAATTTCATATATAATTTACATAGTAAGAGAGAGAATTATGAATCAAGATCCCATGTACCCCTGGCCTACATGCAACATTATCAATCTTTTGCCAATCTTGTTTTCTATATCCCAATAATTCTTTCCCTACAGGATATGATGCTACTTTAATCAGCAATACTTCAGTTTTGTAATTATTTTTATTGATTCCTTGACCCAATATATTTGACTATTTATTCATTTTTTCCTTGTTCAAGTAATCTTTATTTTTAATAAGATGCTTATTTTTTAATCTTGGCAATGCACACTTTGATTATTCTTATGTATTTATTGACTTCTGTCATTGGCGCTGATTTCTAACTGGTGATTGCTGGTTCAGTGCCTTTCTTTTGGTATAATTTGTGGTTTTTAAAGTATTTCATATGTTTTATGGAATTTATTAAAATAGAGAAAATGTAGAGGAGCAAAATCCTTTTAATTTCAGACACAGTAAAACATTAATACTTTATGATATATCTTCTCAAGACATTTTTCTGTATCAATTTGAAATCACATTTTATATAGCATTGTTTTTAGGTTGGATTTCAACTTATAGTACCTCATAATCATAGCATCACATTGAAATTTACTCACTGAGGTAAGTGACTACTTCTTCATTCCCGTCTCTTGGATATTTTCAAGGCTTTCTTTACCCAGATTCTTTGATGCATGTGTTGTCATTAATCTCCCCACCTAGTGTCTCTCTGGCTTCCATGCCTTGCTCTTTCTGCTTCCCCTTGAATGGCCCTGGCTTTTCCTTCTTAAGTCTCTAGAAGTTTCAAATCCTCTCCTGGCATTCTAAATGTCAGCTTTTTATCCTTATTCTATTGTCCAAGTCCACACAATCTGTCTGATTTATTCTTCCTTAAAAAGGCTTTCCTTCTTACTGAAATATGTGGATTCAAGTTAAAAATTCATATATAACTGAAGAATCTCAAATCTACATCTTCAACATAAAACATGCTAAATGCATCATTCCCTTCTGAACTTTTCTCCCCCTCCTATCTTCTCCATCTCAATATGTGACCCTATTATTCATCCACTTTTCCATGAAAGAAATCTTGGCATAAGTGAGAGCTGTTATCATAACAAAGTTTAGCTCTTTCTTGTTGATTTGAAAAAATAGTATTTATAAATGACATTAATATATTTTTAAAAAAATATTTGACTTTCAAGAGCCTGGATGGCTCAGTTGGTTAAGTGTTTGGCTCTGATTTCAGCTCAGGTCATAATTTCAGGGTTGTGAGATTCAGCCCTCTGTGGGGCTCCCTGCTCAGTGTGGAGTCTGCTTGAGATGCTCTCCCTCTGCTTCTCCCCCTGTGCACATTCTCTCTCTCTCTCTTAAATAAATAAATAAATAAATAAATAAATAAATAAATAAATAATAAATAAATAAATAAATAAATAAATAAATAAAATCTTTAAAAAAAATTGACTGTATGCTTTTCTTTTTAACTGATGGCATGAAAATGTTTAATGCTAATGTAACCATATGTGTCAATCTTTCATGTTTTTTGCTCTGAATTTAACACTTATAAAACCTTCAGTGAGAATATCTTCAAATTAAAAGTTATATGGAGATGATAACATAGGAAGTTCTTGTATTCACCTTCTCCTACTACAAACACGACAAATCTACAGCTACACATGGAATAATTCCCTCTGGAAGAAACCCAGAAACTAGTTGAGTGACTCATAATTACACATTGAGTGAATGAGAAAAAAAAAAATACATCAAAGTAGGTCAGAGAGGCTGAGACATACTTCACCATAAACCCCAACCTCTGGGGCACCTGGGTGGCTCAGTTGGTTAAACACCCAAATCTTGATTTTGCCTTAGGTCATGATCTCAGAACCCTGAGATTGAGCCCCATGTCAGGCTCTGCATTCAGTGGGGAGTCTGCTTGAGATTCTCTTTCTCCTTATCCCTCCCTCCACTTCTCACCACACTTTAGCTCTCCCTCTCTCTAAAATAAATAATCTAAAAAAACAAATTAAAAAAAAATAAAGCCTAACCCCCACAGCAACATATAATCGAGAGGGAAATCACAACTCCCAGCTTCTCCCTGAGGAGTGAAGGGCTTGGATCCAACCTCCAATGGCCTCAACTTTTAGGATTTATAATGTAAGGGACCCCAAAATGTCTAGCTCTGAAAGTCAAGGGGGCTTCTGTCCAAGAGATCTACAATATTATATAGCCAACAAAGAAACAGGTCTTAACCAGCTCACAAGGACTCACTGTAGCTGTTCCCTGACAGCTAAGCACAGAAGCAGACAGAAATGTCCATTTCTCAGTTTTTTCCTGAAAAAAGACCTATTTACTGCTATAAAAGACCTATTAAAAGCTTCAGTCTGAAGGTCAGGCTCCTAATTTAGCACACATCTAGAGGATGAATGCAAGATGATTGGGAGAATGAGAGTGCTTGCAGAGGCTGTCTCCACAATTTCTTTTTGCTTCATTCTGAGAGGGGTAGAGGCTGGTATCTCCCCGAAAAGAGCATGAGACCATTTCTGATGCTCTGTGTTTTGTGGCTGCTGCCAAGAGGAGGCACCACTTGATTCCTTGGCTCTGATGGCCAGTAGGATTTTTGTTTGTGGGTCTCACAGGTCTGCAGCAAGCAGAGAAACAGTTGTTGACCAGCTATTCACACAGGGTTCAGTGGGGAAGGGTCAGAAACACCCCTCTCCCAGTCTTTCCCTGAAGGAGAAATATTTGAATACGTGAAAGGCTGCTGTCTGAGGGCTCAACTTCTGACAGTTTGCATAAGGTGCTGAGCTACTCTCCTTTAGGACTCTCATAGGTCCTGGCACATCTTCAACTTCTGTTCAGAACCATTAAGAACAAAACAGTGGTGTGGAAAATAATAAAAGTTTAAGAGAAAAGCAAGAGGTGGGGCCAGGGAAGCCTGGGTAGCTCAGCGGTTGAGCATCTCCCTTCAGCCCAGGGCATGATCCTGGAGTCCCGGGATTGAGTCCCACATTCGGCTCCCTGTATGGAGCCTGCTTCTTTCTCTGCCTCTCTCTCTGTGTCTCTCATGAATAAATAAATAAAATCTTAAAGAAAAAAAAGAGGTGGGGCCAGGCTGAAGGATAGGTTGATCTCCTGTGTGACATCACCCCTCAAGACTAGGAAAAGTGGCTATTTTACTTACTGCACAGAAACTGGCATGGAGAGCTAAGGAAAATGAAGAAATTGAGGAATCCATTCCAAACAAAAGAAGATAGAACTTCAGAAAAAGACTTTTATGATAAAGAGTTCAAAATGATGGTCATAAAGATGTTCACCGAAATAAGGTAGGAAATAGATGAACAAGTGAAGATTTCTAGCTCAAAGAGGTAGAAAATATAAGAAAATACCAAACAGAAAGGACAGACCTGAAGAACACAATAGAAGGGTTTAATAGCAGACTAGATGAAGTGGAAGAAAGGATGGGCAAATCTGAAGACAGGGCAGTGGAACTCATTATCAGAACAGCAAAAATAAGAAAAGATAAAACATATGCTTTAAGTATCTTACAATTTTGTCAATTTTGCTTCAATAACACTGAAAAAATAAAAGTTATATATTCAATGTGCAAATATTTTTAAAGCAGCCATAATAAGACTTCTACTAAAATATCTGTGAAAACAAGAAAATAGATACAAACATTACTACATCAGACTAATGGGAAGTTTGATGCCAGAATGTGGGTAAACATCCCTCAGATGCATCTGAAACAAACCATACTTCAGTTCACACCTCTTGGTACACCCAGACTCCCTCATGAAAGAGAGAACATTGGAATCAATATCAAGAGGCTTGACAATGTCTTCACTACTTCCTGATTTAAAAACTCCGAGTCTGAATTACTTGGAAAATTGCGCCCTTCTTCTGTGTGGCCAAAGAGAACCAGTGACCTCCCCTTCACCCTGCCCCTTTGTGATTCCTGAGCACATTGCCACAACTCTTAATGCATTGATTGCTTTTATGTTTTGTTTTGTTTTCTTTTCTTTTTCCACTAGACAATATGCTCTTTGGAGACAAGGACTATTTCCTAATTATTTTTGCATCTCTACTGCCTAGCACATTGTTTATGACACAGAAGTTCATAATAAATGTTTTGTGGAGCTGGATTAATGCAGTTAAAATTAAATTCGTGTTTTGTTATTGTAGGAAGTATTCTCATACATTTCCACAGAAAAGATAAAAATGTACTTATAATTCATAAATAGATGTTTTCAGTATATCTTTATTATTTTTTTCAAAGTGTAAGTTTTCAGAAAATAAACACTCATTTAGATTTATAAATAAAAACAAAGCAAAACACATCTGTACCTGGCTGTGCCACAAATTGCTTAATATAATTCTCAAATTAATGCATTATCTCTCTGAATAAACAACAGCACTCTTTCTATAGTGCTGGTTTCTGTGAATGTTTACACAATTTCTCGAGCTAAATTAGAAATCTTCTTAGTTCTTTCCTTGTACTTACAATGCCTTTTCATTGCTAAATTCCATTTTGTCCTTTAATTATTACTATATTGCAGACTCTCATCTTTTTATATTTAGCTTATGGCAATGCACTATTAACTGATTCTTCCTCCTTTCTTTTCAATTTTTTGGCCTTTAATTCAATCTCCATACTATAGTAAAATGCATATATGACTAAATCAATGCTTTGCCTAAAGCCAATTGATGACTCCCATCATTTAGAGTCCTCCTGACATAACTTTCATGACCGCCCTTGCCTCTTACTCTTTAAATATTGCCTATCATTCCAGCCTTCTCCCCTCAAAATAATATTCTAAGAGCTCCACATTTTTTGAAGTCATCTAAACGTTGTCTTCGATCTAGTCATAGCAATGAATTACTTCAACTGATCTGCCTTCTCCCTTTTGACTCATTATCACTTACATGTTTCCTCCAGCAGAATTAAACTCATTATTCATTTCTGTATAGTATTGCTATAGATTTTACATACTCCTATTATTTTACTTATCTTATTGTGTTACAATTACTTATCCAAATATCTGTCACTATTTCTTTTCTTTTCTCTCTCTTCCAGTTGAGAATCTTATTGGTCTTTAAATATACACAATCTAGAAGAACAACTGTTATATAATAAACTCAGAGTAAGGATTAGTTGAGCCAATGATTCTAAGTTTTAAAGATGGAATACCTTCTTTAGCCAAACATTTAGATTTTTGCCTAATTCTTCTCTGATTCTTTTCTGATCTTGGGCATTAATTATGAATAATTTTACTTAGCATCTGTGGGTCCATTATGCATTTCTATTCATGTTTTGCATAAGACAATAACAGAAAGAATATACATATGATCATGCAAAATAATTGTGAGAACGAGAAATTCTTTTATATTTTTCCCTTTTTCTGACTAAATCATCTCAAATAGTTTTGCTGTAAGCCATCCTACCTGAATTCAGGTGCTGTTATTACTGTTAAAATGACAAAAGAATTGATTTCTATTGTATGGGGTTTTCTATTTTTATTTATTTTATGGAGAACATAAACTTGAACTGTTATTTCTTCACAGGGTGAGAGGAGAGAAGGGGAGGTTTGGTTTTTTTTTTTTTTTTCAGTTTTATAACCACAATAAAATTTGAAAATCTTGAAGGTACATGTTTTATATACTATTAGGGAGTGATTTCATGAATCATTAAAATGGACAAGTTTAGGAATTACTATTAAGAAAGGTAATCACTGTGGAAAAGAACTTTTTGTACAATTGTTTTTAAATGATTTACCTGTCACTATATGTTAGCCAGAGCTATTTCGTTGTTAGAATCATGACACAGATAAAGATAAAACCTTCAGCCTGTGTACCAAAGATAACATAAAAGACAGTCAAGATTCCATTACTTGAACAAATCCTAACTCAGACAGCTACTACTCTTGAGCAAAGGTGAGGAAAGCCAGCTTTATGAGCATCTTCCTGCTTAGAGGTCAAATTCTAAGGAAGAAATATGAACTTAAAAAAGAATTGTCTAGTAATACTTCACAGTGACAAGGGAATGCATATTTTTCTCTCCATGTAGGTGGCATACATTGAATAAATGCAATTTGAATTCTATAGGCTCCATGATTTAATAACATTTAGAAGGAGGCCAGTTTAAAGACAAAGTGCATAATTGGGTCCTGGCTACTCTGTCTCCTCCCAAATTATCATTAAAGTGACCAACAAGTTTTGTTAATATGGGGGAAACTTTTCAACAGCCCTGGAAATTAGGAATAGATGTCATTTTGTTTCAGGAAAGTAAAAGAACTTCTGCTATCTTTACTGCCAATGGAGTCAAACTGAAGAGCTGAGGAGTAAGCTTCTTCTAAGAGAAATAATAATCCTGAGGAGTTAAGTGGAAAGAAAAGGAAATGTTCCTGAATAAGTCCCTGTCAGTTTCCTCCTATGCATAGCTGACAGTATTCAGACTCTGAGAGAAACATCTAGTATAAATAAGCATCTTTATCTATATCACACTCATGTTGCCATGGAGGTAAATCCCTAGAAAAATGGCTCCATAACCCTTTCAGACACCTGGACTAAGACGATAACCTGTCTCCATTTATTTTTCTATCTTCTCTTACTTGGGTCAAGAAGAAACAATATAAGCATTATGAAAATCTGAATAGGCCCTATTTATATGATCTTCTCAGAATACTTCTAAGTTCCTATTACATATGGGACCAAACTGAATAAGTATAAATCTATGATTTTGACAATAGATTAAAGGGAGAAACATGGAGCATAGCAAATTCAAAATAGGACACTGTTCTTTCTTTGAAATATCAGAGTCTTTGATAGCCTCAAGTCATTAAAGGGAAAAGATAAAATGTAGAAAATAGAAGATTCATGTCTTCAACAAGATTTAAAGAGAATGGAATCTATAGCATTTTTTTCTCAGCATTTAAGAATTTTAAGAAAATTTTTGATATATGTCCAAAAAATACATAAGCCAACATTCACACAGAAATATTTACATAAAATTTTAGGAGCATTATAACCACTCTAAAATCCCCCTATTGATCTCAAACTACCTCTGTATTAGTGTGGGTTCTCCAGAGAAACAGAATTTTGGGAAGATGGAGGAACTATAATGTATCTTCCAAACTGAGAAAAAGTATTGTGAGACTGAAAAATGAAGCAGGAAATTCCATACAGTTTACACAGAGGTTTATTCATGGTAACTTACTAACAAAGAGGATTGGGCAGATGATGTTATAGATCTGCGTAGCTAATCTCCAGAAAGTCTGGACCTTATTCTACAAATGAGTGAGGGGACATGTAGGAGGATATTGTAGAGAGATAGAAAGGTTTGCATACATTCAATTGATAGGTAACATTTTACAGAACTCATGAGGCCAATCTGTGCTTCAAGAGGTAGAGGGGAACTATGTTACCTCTAATAATTATCTAGGCAGATTTGTCAAAAACCAGAACAAGCCTCCCTGCATTCTAGTCATGGTATACATGAGTTCCTCAAGGGGCCTGGAACCCATAGGCCTGAGGGAGGTTATCAAGCAGACATGGACAAGATAGTGGGGCAAAGATGGAGTGTTGTGAGCACTCCCACAAGAATTGCTAAAAACAGCCAATTCATATATATGTGAATTGGGTTCATGTGATTATGCAGCCTGAGAAGTTCCAAGATCTGTAATAGGCAAGCTGGAGACCCAGAAGAGCTTCTAGTGCCAAGTTCTAGTTATTGTCTGAGTCCAAAGGCAGGAGAAGACCAATATCCCAGATTGAAGACAGGCAGGCAGAAAGAAAGAATTCTCTTATAGTCAGCTTTTTGCTCTATTCAAGCCTTTATCTGATTGGATGAGGCCCATCCACATAGGGGAGGTTGATCTGTGCTATTTAGCCTACTGGTTCAAGTGTTAATTTCATCTAGAAACGTCCCCAAAGATACCACAAAATAATTTTTAACCAAATATCCGGGTACCCTGTGGCCCAGTCAAACTGACACATAAATATAACCATCACTACCTCTGATCTAGAGAAAAATATCATAAATATAGCATGATCTGAGATTAACTAATATTGACACAAGTACCCAAAGTCATAGGACACAGGCTTTTGAGTTGTGTAGGTTGGTTTCAAAATCCTGGTTCATTTTTCCTCATTGGCTATGTGATCATATCATATATCACTCAGCACATTGCCTGAATTTGGTGAGAAGCACCCAAAAAGGATGGATCTGGTTGTTAGATTCACAGAGCTAAAGAATAGGATTGTTGAATTTAAAATTGTAATGGAAGCAATGAGCATTGCATTTTACACTGAAAACATTAGAGACAAATTTAAGAACGTCCTTTAAAAAAGTAGAAAAAAATAAGTTACACATCATGGAATAGAAAACAGATTGTCAGGATCCCTGGGTGGCGCAGCAGTTTAGCGCCTGCCTTTGGCCCAGGGCGCGATCCTGGAGACCCGCGATCGAATCCCACATCGGGCTCCTGGTGCATGGAGCCTGCTTCTCCCTCTGCCTAGTCTCTGCCTCTCTCTCTCAATCTATGTGTGACTATCATAAATAAATAAAAATTAAAAAAAAAAAAAGAAAACAGATTGTCCCTATAATTCCCCTACACACCAATTGGGTGGCATTGGGGAGAAAGCCACACATCTTAGAAGGGGTAAGTGTTAGGCAGGTAGTACCGAAGAAGCATTTGTTTGTGAAGAAAACTTTAACAATATTTTCAGATACTAAACGAGTGCCAAATATACAAGTGTTCTTCTGTACAAGTTACTGAAGTATTTCCCCCAGAACACCAAAAATGAATCAACATGCCAGATGAGAATATTAGCCCATCAAATAAAATTATGACCAGAAAAGAAAAGCCAAGAGTATTGAAATTAGTCAAAATATACAAATGTCAAAAAGTCATCTTAAATGTTGTTTCAGAACTCATTATAAAATGTTTTTTTTAATTTAAAATTAAAATCTATGTAATTTAAAAATAGGGTGTATAAATACAAATTAAGTGTTTAAAAATTGGTACGCTGGACGAGAGTGTCTAATTGCTGATTTTTTTATTTAAAAATAACTGAAGCACTGAGTGGATAACTTCTGAGAGAATTAGAAGTTTAGTCTTTACATTATCACAAAAATAACACAAACAGGAGAACCTCTACAGTCAAATTTATCTTTTAATTAACATTGATATACTATGTTCTTTTAGGTAGTTAAACTAAGTTTTCAAGAAGGGCCTAAGTCTGATACATTTTTTAAAAATTCTTTTATACCTCAAAATACGTATATTTTTGTTACTATGAGATGATAATACCATCTCTTGGAGGTAAAAAAGCTCCAGGTTTATACTATTTTCATCTCACAGCTCTAATATTACCTATTGTCTTCCATTATTTAGATTGATAAAAGAGAACTCTTAAGCAAATCTGCTTCTGTACATTTTTTAAATCACACTCTTAAGCAAGTCTGGTCTTTACACAATTTTCGTCAATGTTTTTCCCCTCAAAATAAATAGATTAAGTTTAGTGAGGAAGTTCTAAAAAGAATCACAAAGACATAAATTTAACTGACAGATTGATGTGTCTTTTCAGATGCCCTGAGTGGCCTCCTTCCTCCTCTTCCTCATGTTGGCTGGTTCACTTGCTCCTAGTCCAAGTCTTCCAGACACCTGAGAAATTGCACAGGGAGGTTGGTGGGTTGCGGGGTGGGCAGGCAGGGATGTTGGTGATTGAGGTAGGGGCATTGGATGTGGTTTCCTGACAAGCTCTCATTTCTTTCTTCCGTGAACTGTCACATGCATTTTCTTTTCGCAATGGAGACTTTCTGTGTTTCAAACAAAAACATTCACTGAGAAACCTGTTGTGTCCCTTCAGGGCTCCTTATCACAGAACAGTCAGTGCAACAATGCACGCCCTTGCGTGGCTTTGCAACTTCTCTTGCCTCACACCTCTCAATTCTCTCTCTCACTGCCCTGAGACCATATTTTCCAAATAAATGGTGAGCACTTTCATTCATGTGTCAGGGGAAGCTAGTGAATCATTTTATGGAATCACTTGTCCTCATTGGCAATTTTTGAAACAGGTTATCAATCAAGTTATATAAGAATCATGATAATTATTTTTAATGCATTGAACTAGCAAAGTGTCCCCCTCTCCCAAATCATAGAGACATGGTAAGAAATTATTAGAAAATAAGAGTGAGGGAGGGCATTCATTCACATGCCAAGTCATAAGATAATCTATTTTAATTTACTAGAAAACAATTTGGCAAGAGATTTAGAAATACTTCTATCCTTTTATTCCTTAATTCCACATCCTAGAAAATCTTCTAAGAAAGTAAGCAAAATAAAGAAAAAAAAAAAACTTGATGCACAACTTTTCCTTTTAGCCTAATTATCAGAAAACATCAATCTGGATGTTTGACAAATGACAAATAAGTAAATTAGGTAAATTCCAGTGGATGAGAACATTAGTGCATTTTATATACCTTTAAATAATTTAAAATAACATGGAGAAATTCTGCTTTATAACATTAAGTAGAAAATAACAGAAGTAATAGCATACATGCACATGTGTATTAAATAAGAAATTTAGCCTATTTAAAGAGTATAGAAAAAATTTTAAAGAAATTTATGAAAATATTGAAAATGGTTGCCTGTGGGTGAGAGTAATTGAGTGTTTTTTTCTTTCTATTTTTATTTGCATAGTTCAAATTTAAAATTAAAGGAAATGTCTTTATTTATAATGAGAACAGTTTTTAAAAAGTGAATAATTTAATTATGCAGAATTGGGCAAGGCAAATAATATTTTGAAAGAAAATTTAATTCAGCATTCTAGTTTTTCTGAATCTTTGGATTTTTATTTGACAAAGTGCCTTTTTCCTTTCATGAAGTTTTCTTCAAAAGTGTAATATTTGGCAGTGTAAAGGAAAAAGACCTAACACATCCCCAGATTCTGTGTCTTTGAATTTATTCTTTTAACCTACAGTACTAATCCAGAAAAATTGATGTGACATGTCTGTGCGAAGTCAAGAGTAAAATTGTTAATATGTAAGAATAAAACGTTCTTGAAGTTCTGAATGCCAGAGGGTACAATACCCACAGACTAATAATGTAGTGGAAGTTGGATGGTGGAATTTAATTTGGCAATTTCTTTTTCTGCCCACAGAGAACAGGAGAAATAGTTTAATAATGATAAACTATATAGAGCATTAAGATTTGTGAAAAGCATTTGGTAAAACCATAGGAGAGAAAATCATCTTTGTTGTGACTGATTGGCATCTTTATGTGTAGGCTGCCGACCAGCCCTTTCACCTCCTCTAC
The DNA here is from genome assembly GCF_048164855.1 of Canis lupus baileyi. NCBI lineage: Eukaryota > Metazoa > Chordata > Mammalia > Carnivora > Canidae > Canis > Canis lupus. Next base: position 50,992,367 of record NC_132858.1, read on the forward strand.
TTCAGGAGAAATATTACTCTGCTCATAGGAAAGTCTTCAGACATTTAAATTTATTCTTTCATGATTTGACAAAAGAAAATGGTGGATGAATACAGAGTCCTCAAAGCTTACAGTACATCAGAGATCTGGGCAATCTGATATTGTTACTAAAATTCACCATACATCCAGAAATGTTCTTTGTAAGCTATGTTTCTTCATACAGCTTGAGCCAAGAAAGTACAAGATTTTGATAGGATGGAACTATATTATTTGACTATTGTGTCCATCTGGTGCAATAGGATATCTACATTAACCCTTCGGCCTTGCTTTCCTCCTCCTCTGCTTTGTCCAGAAACACCAAGATGTCATCCAGTTCCTTCTTATTAGTGCCAGAGTGTTTCTAATTGCTCAGTCAAAAGTTGCTGTCTTTCCATTGTTCACTATGGCAGTTGCAGAACTTCAGACCCAAATGTGTGGAAATCTGAGGCCACTTCTTGTCACTGCCTATTTCCAAATTTTGGTGTTACCTGTGCACTTCCATCCTTGCCAGGCACCTCCACCTGTCACCATCTCTGCCCTGCTACCTATAACCACTATGACCTTTGCAGAGGTGCTGAATGTTTCAATATGTCAAATATTTCCAAAATGTCAAACAGTGTCGCTGTATTTCTGGAACTTTCAATGAAGCTGAATGGACTTACAAATGAAGCCATGGTGTGTTCTGTGCTGAACTAGGAAGAATTTTCTCTTGCCTTTATGCTGTGCTTAATTTGAGGGGTAGCAAACTGACATTGGCTTGAACAATGAATATCTTGCATAGTATAGAGTAAAAATAGCTATTTCTATTTTAAATTACATCTCCACTTCTCAGTGAGAGTCAGACAGGAGCCCTTGATAGGCCAAGCTGAGTAAATTATTGTGATGGATTCTATACAATACTCAAAATTGCCTTTCTTCACCACCTGCTATGTTTTTATTTGTAGGCTTTTCTGACCAGCTTCTCTTTCTAGAATTAATTCTGTCCTAGGAGGGCTCCTTTTGTGTATAGGCTCTGGATAACCTCCTCACTGGTATTGAATATGTGGGAGTTCAGGTCTGATTCACACTGATAATCCTAAAATATAACATTAGGCCTCAAATTCAACTTTTCACGCTGTGTACTTCTTAATTGTACATGGACATAGTTTTAGATTGATAATTTTATTTTATTTTATTTATTTATTTTTTTTAGATTGATAATTTTAAATATATATATCATAAATACAAGTCAACATTCAAATCGGAAGCAAAGAAGCTTATTTTAATATATTTGTATATATAAAAAGAAAATTTTGTGTTAGTTTCCAAAGTTGTCATAGCAAATTACCACAAACTTGGTGACTTAAAACAATAAACATTTATTATGTTACAGTTCTGTAGGTTAGAAATCCAAAACAGTTCCCAGGGGGTTGTGTTTCTTTGTGGGGGCTTTAGGGAATAATCAGTTTCCCTGCCTTTTTTGAGCTTTCTGCAGGCTGCCCACATTACTTGACTGGTCACCCCTTCCTCCATCTTCAAAGCTGGCAATGGCCCATTGAGCCCTTTTGATATTGCCTCACTCTAACCTTCTGTAGTCATGTATCCCTCTGAATCTCTTCTAACTTGTTCCTCCACTTTTAAGGATTCATTATTATTGTAGGCTCCCCCAGATTATCTCAGATAATCTCCCAAATTTGAAGGTAGCTGATCAGCAACTGTAATTCCATCTGCAACCTTAATTCCAACATGTTTATAGATACCAGATATAAGAATGTGTACATTTTTGACAGAAGAGAAGCATTATTCTGCCTGCCACAGACTTGTAAATTTTTTTTTTTTTAAGATTTTTATCTTGTACTTTTCATTTTTATCTTTCTCTGGCTTTCTACATCTAACTATTGTGTACACAAGATTAGTGCCGGTCAGAAAGTTCTCCCTCCAGTATGAAGCACCATGCAGTTGTCTGAGAATGACATCCCCGTTTATTGGCTTCTCTCTTCTAATACCTTCTTCATTGTATCTCGTCTCATAAAAATTTGAGGTTCATAAAATACCCCAAAGAGGAAAGGAGAGAAGGTCTGGCATGGCCTGATTCATCTTATATGAGACATGTTTTCCCAAGGAATGTGTGGTAGGCCCCCTTTTCCAAATCACCACTTAGATTCCACAAGACTGCTGACCATGTCAGTGTGGTGACTACTCTCAGACCACACCTACTCTCTCTGTTTTCATTTCATTTCCTGAGCTCATGGTCTTCATACAGAGCTGCCATTTTTATAACAATCCATCACCTTTCTTTCATCTCTCTTACTACCAAATTGCTGCTGGTAACAGAATTGAACAGCGACACAGTTTATAAACACTTTCTGTAAAAAAGAAATAAAATAAGAAAATAAATTTGTATAGTTTATTTTGCAAAAAGAGAAACGACATATTTAAAAAAAAACTAATAAAGTAATTATTTGGAGGCAAAGGATAAAGAATGACCACTGAGAAAGAGGTGAGACTGGGTTTCTGAAGGCATAACTTTTGTAAATACCGATGTCATTTTGGATTGTGTGAGTATATGATGAAAGAAAGGCAAAGTAATTTTTAAAAGATGTAGGCAATATTTCTTGGAGAAAGAAAAAAAAGATGTGGGCAAATTCCTAGAAAATATAATCTAGAAATATGACTCAATAATATGTAAAATCTGAATAGCCAAAAACTATTAAAAAATACTGGATCAGGGTTTGAAAGATCTACCTAAAAAGAATACAAAAGCTTAAGATAGTTTACAAAAGAGTTCTACTGAATGTTCCAGGAACAAATAATTTAAATGCCTTACAAATTTTCAGAAAATGGAGAACAGAGAAAGTACCATAAGCCATGCTAAGAGTTAAGCTTACCTTTAATTAAGCCTAGAAAATTCATAAAAACAATATTAGAGACCAATTTTATAGAAAAAAGGAAAAATTGTGAAATAAAATATTAAGAACATTAAAAACAAATTATCCAAAAAATAAAAGTGAAATATATCATGACCAAGTTTTATGAATGCAAAGATGATTTAGCAGCAGAAAATTATATAATTTATGAAGTTAAAAACATAAAAGAGAGAAATAGTTTGATTTTATAAATATGTATAGAAAAAGTATTTTCATCAAATTCAACATGTGTATATAATAATAACAAAACTCTGCAAGTTAGAGTAAAAAGAATTTTTCCTTAATTCTTTTCAAAAGAATATCTAAAAATATTACTCTGTGAAATATTAGACATATTCCCTCTAACAAGACAGTAATGTCCACTATCCCTAGTACTATTTTAAATTTTATTGAAGTTATTACCACACTAAGATAAAAAATGGGGGAAACAAAGTTGGATCCCTATATCATATTATATATAAATATCATTTATTGATCAAAAGCTGATATGTGAACTTTAACTTTAAAGAAAATAAGAGAAATGTGACAGGAAGTATTCTACATTGGTTCATAAAATGCCTGTCCTACTACCCTGCCTGAGTCCCTTCTGGAATGTGGGTGGGGCTAGTGCCTATGGTGAGATGTTACTTCTGTGATTAGGTTACCTTATGTGGCAAAGGTGAAAGATTTTTGTTTGCTTAATTAAGTTCTTTATCAGTGGAGTGGAGGAGCTAGTAAAAGGAAGACTATTCTGTGTAGGCCTCACTAATCATGTGAGGCCTCCTGAAACCTCTGCTGATGAGAGAGAGAGAGAGAGAGAACATAAAGACACCCTCTTGGTGATCCTGAAGACCCAACTGCCATGTGTGAACTGTCTGTGGAGAGATGCCACTCTTGGGTCCAGTGGCCACGGAACACCTGACAAGCATTTTTTAAAACTTTATCATATTAATAAAATGGCCAATGAATATATGAAAAGTCAACCAAACTTATTAGTAATTAAGAAAATGTGAATTTTGATTACCCTCTTTACCTTCAACTCCAAGCACTAATATATATATATATATATATATATATATATATATATTTTTTTTTTTTTTTTTTTTTTTTTTTTTTAAGTAGGCTCCACACCCACATGGAGCTCACCATGGGGCTTGAGCTCACAACGCTGAGATTGGGAACTGAGCTGAGATCAAGAGTTGGATGCTTAGCTGATTGAGTCACTCAGGTGCCCCACCACTAATCTCTTTTCTGTCTCTATAGATTTGCCTTAATTTGACATTTTTTCTTTTAATATTTGCAGTGTCATCCCATTGCCTGTTTTTTTCTGTTCTTCAGATTGAATTGTTGCTATAAGTTTATGTTCAAGTTCACTGCTGTTTTTTCTGCCATCTGAAATCCATCACTGAATCCCTCTAGTAAATTGTTCACTGTATTTATTATGTATTTATGTATTCTAGAATTTCCATTTGATTCTTTTAAAAAATATGTAATTTCTATATCTTCATTGAACTTCTATTTTCATTGATTTATTGTCATCATGCTTAGTTTTACTTTTCTGACAAGGTTTCCTTCAATTTTTTACATATTTACAATAGCTGCTTTGAAGGTTTTGCTAAATTCAATATTTGATGACATCCAAGACATGTCCTTTTCTCCTGAGTATTTAGCATACTTTGTTTCTTTATATGTCTCATAATTTTTGGTTGACTGTTGGACATTTTAGGTAATACATTGTCACAACCCCATATTCATACATTTTTAAATTTTGTTTTATAATTGGCCTGGTTTAAATGATAAAGACTGTGTTCCTCCACAGTGTGCAACTTCATATCTCTGTCTGGTTTATTTTCTTTGATTTTATTTTTAAGATTGGCTTTTTAGAGTGCACCCATGTGAATACAGAGCTGAATCTGTGAGAGGTGATGCTCAAACACCTAAAACCAGTAAATCTCTACTCTGTGCTGATACACTCATTTGCAAGTAAACCCAGCTGTTTTCAAAACTGCCCCAGCTTTCACTTTCCACTGGACTCTTCCGCAGCTTGTCTGTCTGTAGGCTTTAATGTTCAGGCTTCCTGGCCAGGGATGTTTGGATGTCTTCGGTTCTCTCTATTCTCTGTTGTGCATCTCTAGCCTCCAGTCAACCAGGACCTGTAGCTAGCTTATTAAGTCCCCAGTGACCGTCTCACTTAGCTTCTTGGAGAGAGGATTTGTTGAACTCCACATCCTGTCATGCTGGGAATATGAACTGTGGAGCAAGAATTTTATAACAAGCTACATTTTTAAAGACATTTGAAAATGAACAGAAAGACACACCATGAAAATGAGTCAGAAAATAAACGGCCTGTGTATCATTATTTAACATATAACTTGAGGAAATATTCTAGCCGAAAGAGAGATACCAAATTTAGAACTCAAAAACAGAAAAGTCATGAAATACATGGACTTATAGGTCTTTCTTATCTTAGTTTAAAAATCAGATTCAGAAATTTACCTGGTATTATGTGATCTATGTTATGGGTTATTTTCTGGGGGGAGTTCTTGTGGTCGTTGTTGCTGATAGACAAATATGGCCATCTACTGCTGCTTTTATAGGTTTTTATTCCTGTGTTGGTTTTATTCCTTTCCCAAGACATTGGAATCTATTTTTCGTGTCATGGCCATCTCTTGTCAGTTGTGAAGCCATCTCTTGTCCATTTAATACACCAAATGGTGTTCTTTTTCAGCATGTTCTAAAAATGACAAAATTATTTGCATAGTTGGCAGCTTGTACCAAGAGACTTAATTTTATAAAGATATTTAATTTTACTTTGCAGAAGCAGAATTGCATAAAACAACATAAAAGCCATTTTTACTTCTGATTAACTTGAATAATTTTTCCTGCCTTTTAAGAGTTTATATTAAATTACCTGAATCACTTTTTTTTCTGTAAATGGGACATTATCTTCCAAAAGCTCTCCTTTATATTTTTCCTCTTCTCAAATGTGTAAATGTTCCTTTATTAGCAGAGTTACAACCTAGCACTTACATTCTGTTAAAGATTTTGTTAAGGATTTCTGTTGAAGATCTCTGTTAAAGATTTTGTATGAAAAAAAAATAAGTGCTAGGAAATATATTAAAATATTTGCCATTTAAATCTCTGCCTGGTTTGCAGCCCATGCTTCAGTTCTCCCATTCCTCATTTAAAGACATAAAAAAAGAAAATTCATAACATTGAGAAGTAAGAATAATAAAATATTTCAAGGAGCTGGGAGGAATTTACTCCATTTAAATGGCATATGGAGTTGAGTTGGAACTCCTAGTCAGCAGCTGATCTTGATAAATACTTCATGCCTGAATGACTTTAAGAATTTATCTTCTTCACAGGTTTAAAGACTAAAAATATGTAATGTCTAGTAACTTAGGCAATACTGCAGGTACTATCTAAGAAGGCGCCTGTGTCAATAATTTTCCTTCAGCCTATCTTTGAGGTTTTGCCAGGATTGCCACGTAAGCCGGGCAGAATGAAAATAGTGATGCCCAAGAAACCAGCGATAGAAAGAACTTCAGCAGGAAGTGCTTTGGGAAGGGTGAATCTGAGGATTGAATATTTTGATTTGCACACATAAGAAAAAAACAAGAGTAAGAAATGATATGTGTATGACTTCCAAAATTAAAGATTAATACATGTGCCAGAGGGTCCCCAAGTCTGCTCCCAGGTTTGGTGATTTTCTGGGACAACTCAGAGGGCTCAGTTTGTAATCACCCTTATGGCTAAGGTTAGTAAGACAGAAGATAGGACAAAAAGGTTAATAGGATAAAATCAGCAAAGGAGGAAAAAGGTGCCTGGGTGAAGTCCACAGGAAACCGGGTGCAAGCTTTTAAGACTCCTCCCCTAATGGAATCCCAGAGGACATATTTAATTCCAAACAGTATAAAATTATATATATATTATGTATGTAAAATTGACGTGAAATGTTGTCCATCCGGGAAGCTTACTGGAAGCTCCGTGCTGAAGAACTTTGTTGGTACTAATCCTGAGGCACCCTCTGCCTAGTATGTACCAAAATTCCAAACTCCCAGGAGGAAAGCAAGTGCCCAGCCTAAACCACATTATTTGTACAAACAGTTTAAATGCAATGAAAGAGCTCTCATCAATTAGAAAATGGTGAGAATACTCCCCAGCTGTAAGTTCCCAGATGCCAGCCAAGGGGCTACCTCTCAAGCAGGCCTTTCGAAGGATAGCAGTCTCAAAACTGCTATCTAAACTCTTTTCTGCACAGTACACACATATATTTTAAAATAATTCTGTGGAGGCACCTGGGTGGCTCAGATGGTTAAGCATCTGTCTTCAGCTCAGGCCATGATCCTGGGGTCCTGGGATCAGGTCCTACTTCAGGCCCCCTGCTCAGTAGGGGAGCCTGCCTTCTCCCTCTCTCTCTGCCTCTGCCCTCAGCTCATACATACACTGTCTCTCTAAAATAAATAAATAAGTAAATTTTTAAAAAGATAAATAAAAAAATAATTCTGCAAATGAGTTCTTAAAACGCCAATTATTTAATAGAAGAATGGATAAAACACATGGATAGGCAATTGACAAATTTCAAAAATACAATTGTCTGATAAAAATGTGAAAATATTTCCATCTTACCAGAGATAAAAGGCATATAAATCAAGTCTTTCAAGTTAAATCTTTCTAACATGACATTCCCTAGCATTGTTAATAGTGGTGGGAAATTTATACTTCTATAGACTGCTTCTAGAAGTATGAATTGGCACAACTTTCCTGTTGTTTCTCTCTCGTGCTTTCATGATAGATGGATAAACACATAGATGAGATATATAGAGACACAGACATGGATATGCATATGGAGATGAGTGTAGGTAAAGATAGAAAAATAAACATAGATATAGATGTGATTTTTCTACTCTTTGATCATTGAATAAACTCATTTTAAATTATACTAACGAAATAACTAAATGTGCCAATAATAATCCTGGACTAAGAATACTTACTGCAACATTATGTATAATATTAAAGTTCAGAAATAAGCTAAATTACCTACATCAAAGAAAAAAATATACCACATCTATATAACTGAATACTATGTAGCTATTAAAGGATGGCTGAAGACTAATTATTTTTTGTTCTTTTTGTGATACCTTTTTTCCTCATAGAAATAAAGGGAATAGATTATAGCACTGGTGCTCCAATGGATAATAAGAATAAAGGATCAAAAGAACCTAAAACTGGAAGATAATTAATACAAGAATACTATATGACAAAGGATGATTGCAAATTAGTTTGGTCAAGATGAATTCGACTATTACATGGCTTTGAAAATTTTTTATTTCTTTTTATTGTAATAAAATACACATTGCATAAAATTTGCCATTTGAACCATTTGTAGGTGTGCATTAAGTGTCATTAAGTATTTCACAATATTGTATAACCATCACCACCATCCACTTCCAGAACTTCTTCATCATCCCAAACAGAAACTCTACCCATTAAACAATAATTCTTTTTTCCTCCCTCCTCCCAACCTCTGGTAACCTCCATTCTGCTGTCTCTAGGTACCTCATTGTAATATAAGTGACTGACATTAAGGCTTTGATTGTAGAGGTATCCATTTCAAAGACATCCATCTGGAATAAACATGGCCAGCTGTATGACACAGTATTAGTAAAGCAACTAGATAAGAAACCAAGTCATTTCCCCATCCATGAATTTCCCCTTTTAGAAGGCCCTGGATAATCTAGATAACTGGATGTTTGCATGACCCTGCTTTTCCTTTCCCTGTCCTAATTCTTGCAATTATGTTTTAAACTCACCAATAGTGAATCAATGAAATTCTAGGCACCTCACACTCAGAGCCCAATGAAAGCAGAGACCATGTTCTATACTCCCTCCTTCTCTTCCCATCATTGAACTCACTGTGTGGCCCTCAGATACGATATGAGTAACTCTAGGACTTATGAGTAATAAATCTTGTGCTGCCAAGTTCTCTAATGGTTGTTCCTAAATTGTGCTCTGCAATCAAAATAAGAACCACAAGGGCGAGTCCAGTCACACCCCTGGGCCTGGTTGGGGAAACGTCTACGGGGGCTCATCACAATTGGCATGGGCTTAGGTGAGTAGCTCAGACATGTCTAGCTGATAATATCACTTGCAAGAGGCTGATATTTACACAGCACTTGTATAAACAGATTCATACAATATTTGTCCTTTTGTCTCCGGTATATTTCACTTAGCATAATATTTCTAAGATTCATCCATGGTTTAGCATTTATCACAATTTCATTCCTTTTTAAGGCTGAATAATATCACTGTAAATATATAGCACATTTTGTTCATATATTTATCTGTTGATGTATACTTGGGATTTCCATCTTTCGGCTATTGTCAATAATAATTCTGTGATAAATGCATATATTAGGAAAGAAGGAAGATCTAAATAAAAATCTAATTTTCCACCTTTTTTTCCCTTTAAGAAGTTAGAAAAAGAAAAGCAAATTAAATCCAAAGTAAGCAAAAGTTAAAAAAAAAAAAAAAGTGGGGTGGTGGATGGGGAGGCAGAAATCAATGAAATTGACAACAGGAAATCAATATATAAAATCAATGAAAACAAAAGATAGTTTTTTTGGAAAGATAAATTAAAAATTGATAAGTCTTTGCCAGGCTAACTAGGAAAAATGAGAGAGGACTCAAATGCCAATACTAGAAATGAAGGAGAGGATATCACTACAGATCCTATTGACCTTAATTAAAAGAAATACTTTTAAAAGGAATACTATGAACGGCTCTAAACTCACGAATCTGATAACCTAGATTAAATGGACCAATTTCTGGAAAGGCACAAATTGCTAAAACTCACAAAAGAAGAAATATGCAATCTGAGTAGAACTGTATCTAATAAGGAAATTGAACAAATAATAACCTTCAAAAACACAAAGCACCAAGTTCAAATAGGTTCACTGGTGAATTCTACCAAACATTTTAAGGAGCATTTAAGGAATGCATGAAAGTATAGCCACTTTGGAATTCTGTAGGATGGTTTCTTATAAAATTAAGTATATTCTGACCATATGAATCAGCAATCATACTCCTTGTGTGAAATCCCAAAGAAGTTGAAAATTTATGTCTGCACAAAAACCTGCACACAGATGTTTGTAGCATCTTTATTTGTAATTGCCAAAATACTTGGAAGCAACCCAGAGGTCATTCAGTAGGTAAGTAGATAAGCAAACTGCATTATATCTAGACACTGGAATACTAAATAGCACAAAAAAATAAATGAGCTATCTAGCCATGAGAAGACATGGAGAAGCCTTAAAATGCACATTGCTTAGGGAAAGAAGTAATTTTTTTTAAGATTTATTTATTTATTTATTCATGATAGACAGAGAGAGAGAGAGAGGCAGAGACACAGGAGGAGGGAGAAGCAGGCTCCATGCCGGGAGCCCAACGTGGGACTCGATCCTGGGACTCCAGGATCAGGCCCTGGGCCAAAGACAGGCGCTAAACCGCTGAGCCACCCAGGGATCCCCTAGTAAATTTGAACTGATTGTGAAATACTGCATTATTCCAACTATATTACATTCTGAAAAACAAAACTTAACTATAAAGACAGTGGTTTGCCAAAGGTTAGGAGAAGGGCGTGTGTGGACAATAGAGGATTTTTTTTTCAAAGTCCATAGTTGTATATTAGGGTTCAGTCTTGATATTACAGATTGTGTGGGTTTAGGCACATCCATTATTATAATACCATATGAAGAAGATTCAGTGCAGTGAAAATACTCCATATAAAACTATACTGATAGATACATGTCATACACCTGTCCAAGGTCATAGAATGTACACCACCAAGAGTAAATTCTCATATAAACTATGGCTTGGGGTAATTTTGATATGTCAATGTACGTTCATCAATTGTAACATATGTATAAACCATTCTGATGGCGGATGTTGATAATGGAGTAGGCTATGCATGTGTGGGGCAAAAGGGCTCTATGGAACATCTGTACATTTATTTTAATTTTGTTGTGAACCTAAAACTCCCATAAAAAAATCTTTTAAAAGAATGCTGCTGTGATCATTGGTGTATACATATCTGCTTTGAATCCCTGCTTTCAATTTTTTTGAATATATTCCTAAATGTGAAATTGATGGATCATGTGGTGGTTTTGTTTAATTTTTGAGGAACCAGAGAAGTATTTTCCACAGTGGCTGCACCATTTTATATTACTACGAGCAGTGCACAAGTGTTCCAATTTTTCCACATCATCACCAACCAATTTTCCATTAAAAACCTGTCATTCCAATATGTGTGAAATGTTATCTCATTGTTATCTTGACTTGCATTTCCTTGATGACTGGTGATGTTAACCATTTTTTCACATTATTATTAGAGATTTATATATTTTCTTTGATGAAATGTTTATTCCAGTCCATTGCCCATTTTATTTTTTAAAGATTTTATTTATTCATTTTAGAGAGAGAGAGAGAGAGCATGAGTGGGGACAGGGACAGAGCGAAAGAGAGAATCTCAAACAGACTTCATGCTGAGCACAGAGCCCAACATAGGGCTGGATACCAGACCCTGAGGTCATAACGTGAGCTGAAATCAAGAGTCAGATGCTATAACTGACTGAGCCACCCAGGCACCCACATTGCCCGTTTTTAATTAGCATTTTTAAAAATTTTAGTTGAGTTGTAAGCATTCTTTATGTATTTTAGATATTAATCTTATCAGATATATGATTTGCAAATATTTCCTCCTATTCTGTGGTCTTTTCAATCTCTTTATAGAATTTGTTAGTACACACACATTAAAAAAAATTAGGACTTTTATCTATTTTTTCCCTTTGTTTCTTGTGCTTTTGGTTTCATATCCAAAAAATACCACAGTGAGATCCAATGTTACAAAGTTTTTCCATTGTAAATGTAACTGTCTTTTTAATTTCTTTTTTGGATTATTCATTGTTAAGTATATAGAAATGTAACCAATTTTGTGTATTACTTTTGAATCCTGTAACTTTGCTGTATTCATTTACTAGATATAATGTGTGTGTGTGTGTTTGTGTGTGTGTGTGTGTGTGTAATCTTTAGGGCTTTCTACACTTAAGATCATGTCACCTACAAATGGAGATCATTTTACTTCTTTATCTCCAATTTGGAATTCTTTTGCAGTCTAATTGTTTTGTCTAAAACTTTCAAATCCGTGTTGAATAGAAGTGAAATCAGGTATCCTCATGTTGTTCTTAAATGGAAAGCTTTCAGTTTTTCACCATTGAGTATGATGTTAGCTATGAATTGTCTGCATATAGACTTTATTATTTTCAAGACGTTTCCTTCTATTCCTAGTTTATTCAGCATTTTTGTAATGAAAAGCTGTTGAATTTTATAAAATGTTTTTTCTGCATCTGTTGAGATAATCATGTGGTTTCTCCTTTATTCTATTAACCTGCTGTATCACGCTGAAAGATTTTCATATATTGAACCATCTTTCCAATCTCATTGCAATACATCTCATTGGTCATGGTTTTATTATGTTGCGGAATATGGTTTGTTAGTATTTTGTTTAGGATTTTCACATCTATATTTACAATTAATATTGCTGTGTAGTTTTATTTTCTTATATCTTTGGTGTTGGTATCAAGATAATGCTGGCCTCAGAGAATGAGTTTGGAAGTGTTCATTCTTTCTCCACTTGGGGGAAGATTTTGAGGATTGGTTTTAGTTCTTTGTTAAATGTTTTGTAGAATTCACCACTGAAGCCATCTGGTCTAAGACTTTTCTTTGTAAAGAGATTTTTTTATTCTGATTCAATCTCTTTACTACCCATAGGTCTATTGGAATATCTAATTGTGTATAATTTAGTTTGGTAGATTGTCAGTTCTATGTAGGTTATCCAATTTGTTAGTGTACAATTGTTCATGGTACTGTTATAATCTTTTTATTTCTATTAAAATGGTAGTAATGTCCCCACATTCATTTCCTAATTCAGTCTTGTGAGTAATTTCAGTTTTCTCTCTTTTTATCTTAGTCTATCTAGCTAAAAGCTAGCTTATCAATTTTTTTTGGCTCTTTTCAAAGAATCAACTCTTGGTTTTGTTGATTCTCTCTATTGATTTTCTATTCTCTATTGTATTCATCCACTCTAATCTTTATTATTTCCTTCCTTCTACCACATTTGTGCTCATTTTGCTTTATATTTTTTATATGTTTGTCTTTTAAATCCTATACAAAATAAGAAATAGACTTAAAAACCAAAATTACAATAATATACACTTTTATACTGCCTACATTATTCCCTCTACTAGAGATATTTATATTTTATACACATCCAAGTTATTTTATAGCATCTTTTCCTTTCAACCTGAAGTACCCCCTTTAGTGTTTTGTGTAGGTCAGGTTTAGTGGAAATGAACTCATTCAACTTTTGTTTATCTGGATGTCTTAGTTTCTTCATTATTTTTGAAGGACATTTTGTCAGATATGGAATTATCAAATGGCATCTTTTTTTCCATCACTTTAAATATGTCATTTTCCTTCTTTTGACCTCCAAGATTTCTGATGAGAAATCAGCTGATAATTTTACTAAGGATTCTTTTACATTACAAGTCACTTCTTTCTTGCTATTATTAAGATTTGCTCTTTGTCTTTTGACATGTGGATAATGTTTCTCAAAATGAGTCCCTTTAGGTTCATCTGCTTGGAGTTCAGTGAGCTCTTAGACTTGCAGATTCATATCTTTGGATCAAATTTGGAAAGCTTGTTATCCTTATTTCTTTAAATAGTATTTCTGCCGTTTTTTCTTTCTTTTCTTCTGGGACTACCATAATATGTATGTTGGTCTACTTTATAGTGTTCTGAAAGCCCTATGGCTCTGTTCACTTTTCTTTTGTGTGTGTTTAAATTGTTTTATCTTCAACTTAAGCAGTTCTTCTGCATTCAATAAATCTGTTGTTGAACCCCTATAGTAAGATTTTCATTTTAATTATTATGCTGTTCAGCTCCACAATTTCTTTTTGGTCCCTATTTATAATTTGTATCTCTCTGTTTATATTCTTTATCTATTTACATGTTGTTTCCTGATTTCATCTATGTGTCCATATTTTACCTTAGCTCTTTGGATATATTTAAAATAGTTGTAAAGTCTTTGTGTAGTATGTATGGTATCTAGGCTTTCTCAAACATGACTTCTTTCAGTTTATTTTGAAATTTTGAGTAAATTATCTTTTCCTTCTTTATTTGTATGCTTGTCATCTTTATTTATTTTATTTTTTATTTTTATTTTATTTTATTTTTTTGCTTGTCATCTTTAAATTGAAAATTGGACATTTGACTATTATAATGTGATAATTCTGAACATCAGATTCTCTCCATTCCCTAAGATTAGATTTGTTGTTGATGTTTTAATTCTTGAAGGGTATAAAGTGCATTTGAGACTTTTTAAAATTATTTTTACAAACATTATCTCTTGTCATGTGTGATCATTGAAGACTCTATTCTTTTAGCTCATATCTGGCTAATATTTTGGCAGAGATTTTCTTGAATGCTAGGAATTGAAACAAATACAATAAAGAATTTAAAAAGAGAAACAGCATTCATTTTTCTGGTTTTGCCAATTGACTCTGTGCTGGGACACTCCTTAATCACTTAAGTAAGCTTGCTTTGAGCTTGGAGATCATCCATAAGGTGATGCTTAAAGTTTCTTAGTACTTTTCTAAGCTTATGTTTTCTTTTGGCATGCATGCATTTTTCTAGATTCCTCTGTATACATGGTTGACTTTGAGTGTTCTAAATTTTCCAAAGCATCTTGGCCCAGCTTCTTTTCTGGGCCTTTGATGGCCTTTTCTATATCTCCACCCACTATCTTTTCCCCAGATGTCTGTAAGATTATAGTCTTCTTGTAACTTTTACAAACAGTGTCCTTCACTTTTCTTGATTACATTCCAAGTTATGCAAAACAGAGATAAGTATCTTATGTTATTCCTTCAGATATCCCCCAGACAAATTTGAACAGATGTGCACTATAATTTGCAAATAAAGTCTGCCCTGCTGCCTCTGGTTCAAGGGAGGATGCGGGAATTGGGCTGCCATCTGCTCAAGACCAACATCACCACAGCACTGGGAAGGGAGTGGTATGAGATGAGAAAAATGGCCACAAAAGTTTCCTACCATTTTAAAGATATATTTTTCTTAATTGCACATTTGCTTGCTGGCTATGAACCTTTAACTGTTTTCCAGAGCTCCTATATAGTTGGTTCAGGCAACTTCTGTTTTGTTTGTTTTGTTTTGTTTAAATTTTTAGTTTGGTTTTGATTTTTTTTTTTTTTTTGCTTCTGTTTTTGTGGGTAAATGAGGGCTTGGAGTTTCCTAGACCATCATCTTGCTATTCTGAAAATTGTTGTTATGAATAATGCTTAAACATATGACATAGCATGTATCAAAATAACTTTTCTTATATTTAAATAGAAATTTATATAAATAAAACAGACAAAAATAAAAACAAAACCCTTGCTTTAATGTTACCTTTAATGTTATCTTATCTTTGGCACTTCCAAGTGCAAAAAATAGGGAGGAAATATAGATCAATGATGTCAAACTTCTCCAATATGTCAATGACAAGTCTTTAAAAAAAGTCTTAAAAATGAATTATTAGAAAAATTGAATAAAAAAGACCAAATATAAACACTATTTTCTTATATATTTAGAGTAAATAGAAAAAAATTTTTCTGCAATATTTATATAGAAGTTTCTAAAAGGCTCTTTCTTAATACTAATCAGTAACCACCAATTCTCAGCCTGACATTGGTCAGGACCACTTTGTGCAGTTTAGGTTGATGATTGTCTTTCTGTTTTCTGAAGCTGAAAAATTCAAAAGTGCAAAGGAATAAATTACTAAGGGAAAAATTGTTTTGGTTTAATATTAAAATTGTCTATACATGAAATCATCTAAAGTTTGAAGTCAGGGAATCATTTGGAAAATATTTGGCCCAATAAGGTGAAAAGTTAATAACTACATAAACTATTTATAAAGAGTACACACAAAAAGAGAAGTATACCAGTAAGGTCTTAATAGTTAATTAAACAAAGAACCAAGCACAAACTACAACATTGAAACTGGTAATAAAAGTGGAAAACATGTGTTTTCCTTTTAAGAGAAGAAAACATCAGTCACATTAAAATCTGACACATTCTTTTGCTATAAAGTTATTTTTAAAATGTTCCTAATAATTTAGAGACTAGGACAAGATTTATGCTGAAAGATATTTACTTAATTGTTAAGCATAGGAGCAAAACAAGACATATTAAAAAAGAAAACAGTGTAATATTAGCTCCACACGTACAATACACTGATTCAGTGGCTACATTCCACACCCAGTGTTCACCAGAAATCTATTCCTTGCTCTCCATCATCTATTTCACTCATTGCCCCCCCCCACCAACCTCCACTCTAATAACCATTAGCTTGTTCACTATAGTTATGGTTTGTCTCTCTCCCTCTTTTTCCACCTGCTCATTTGTTTCTTAAATTGCACATATGAGTGAAATCATATGGCATTTGTTTTTCTCCGACTTATTTTGGTTGGCATAATACTCTCTAGCTCCATCCATGTCATTGTAAATGGCAAGATTTCATTCTTTTATGTATGTGTACGTATGTCATATCATGTCTTCTTTATCCATTCACATAGGTAGATGGACATTTGGGCAGCTACCATAATTTGACTATTGTAAATAATGCTGCTATAAACACTGGGGTATATGGATCCCTTTGAATTAGTGTTTTGTATTCTTTAGGAAAATATGCAGTAGTTCAATCGCTAGATTTAGGGTAGCTCTATTTTTAATATTTTGAGGAATCTTCATACTGTTTTCCACAGTGGTTGCACCAGTTTCCATTCTCACCAACAGTGCACAAGTGTTCCTTTTTCTCCACATCCTTGCCAACACCTGTGGTTTCTTGTTGATTTTAGCCATTCTGCAAGTATGAGGTGATACTTAGTTGTGGTTTTGATCTGTATACCCCTGATGATGAGTGATGTTGAACATCTTTGCATTTGCCTGTTGGCCATTTGCATGTCTTCTTTGGAAAATATCTGTTCACATCTTCTTCCCATTTTTAATTAGATAATTTGTTTTGGAGTATTCAGTTGTATCAATTCTTTACATATTTCAGATAATTAACTTCTATTGGATATGCCATTTGGAAATATCTTCTCTCATTCTGAAGGTTGTCTTTTAATTTTGTTAATTGTTTCCTTTGCTACAAAGAAGGTTTTTATTTTGATGTCATCCCAATAATTTGTTTTTGTTTTTGTTTCCCTTGACTCAGGAAATGCATCTAGAAAGATATTTCTATGGCCAATGTCAGATAAATTACTGCCTGTGTTTTTTTTTTTTCTAGGATTTTTATGGCTTCAGGTCTCACATTTAGGTCTTTAATTCATTTCAAATTTTTTCTTATGTATAGTATAAGAAAATGGTCCAGTTTTATTCTTTTGCATGTTGCTCTCCATGTTTCCCAATGCCAGTTGTCTTTTTGCTATTGGATATTCTTTCCTGCTTTGTTTAAAATTAACTGACCATATGCTGTGAGTTTATTTCTGGATTTTCTTTTCTATATTGATCTATGCATCTATTTCTCTCCCAGTACCATACTGTTTTGATTACTATAGCTTTGTAATATAGCTTGAAATCTGGAATTGTGATGCTTGTAGCTTGGTTTTCTTTTTCAAGTTTGTTCAAATTTTCTATTTATTTCTGTTTCAGTTTTGGCAGTTTACATGTTTTTAAAAATTTATCCATTTCTTCTAGGTTGTCCAAATTGTTGGCATATACTTTTTCATAATATTCTCTTACATTTATTTGTATTTTCATGGTGTTGTTTGTGATTTCTCCTCTCTCATTTGTGATTTTATTTTGGAGTCCTTTCTTTTTCTTCCTCAATAAGTGTGGCTAGAGTTTTACCAATTTTATTGATTTTTTCCAAGAACCAGTTTTTTGTTTCATTGACCTTTTTTCCCCTTTTTAAATTGTTTTCTATATCATTTATTTGTTATAATCTTTATTATTTCCTTCCTTCTGCTGGTTTTAGGTTTTCTTGTTCCTTTTCTAACTCCTTTAGGTGTAAATTTAGGTTGTTCTAGATTTTTCTTGCTTTTTGAGGTAGGCCTTACTGCTACAAACTTTTCTTTTGGAACTATTCTTGCTTTGGACTCTTGTGTTTTCATTTTCATTTGTTTCCATATATTTTTTAATTTCTTTGATTTCTTGATTGACTCATTCATTGTTTAGCAGCATGTGATTTAACTTCCATGTATTTGTGGTATTTCCAGATACTTTCTTGTGGTTGACTTCTAGTGTTACAGCACTGTGGTTAGAAAAAAAATTCATGTATGATTTTAATCTTGAAATTTTTTTAAGATTTTATTATTTCTTCATGAGAGACACACAGAGAAAGGGGCAGAGACACAGGCAGAGGGAGAAGCAGGCTCCATGCAGAAAGCCCAATGTGGGACTCTGTTCCCAGACCCAGGATCATGCCCTGAGCCAAAGGCAAATGCTCAACGGCTGAGCTACCCAGGCACCCCTGATCTTGAATTTTGTTGAAGCTTGTTTTGTGGCCTAATATTTGATGTAATCTGGAGAACCTTCCATCTGCAGTTGAAAATAATGTGTATTCTGCTGTTTAAGATGGAATGTTTTGAATATATCTGCTAAATCCATCTGGTCCAATGTGCCATTCAAAGCCATTGTTTCCTTGTTGATTTTCTGTTTAGATGAGCTATCCATTGATGTAAGTAGGTTTTAAAGTCCCCTACTGCTATTGTATTATTATTGATTAGTTTCTTTATATATGTTATTGTTTTATGTATGAGTGCTCCCACATTGGGGGCATAAATATTTACAATTGTTAGATCTTCTTGTTTGATTGTTCCTTTTACTGTTATATAGTGTTCTTTTTGTCTCTCAGTACAATCTTTGTTTTAAAGTCCATGTTGGATAATATAAATATTACTACTCCAGTTTTCTTTTGACATCTGTTTGCTAAATACATGTTTCTCTATCCACTTACTTTCAATCTGTAGGTATCTTTAGGTCTAAAATAAGTCTCTTGTAGACAGCATATACATGGGTGTTGTTATTTTTTATCCATTCTGTCACCCTATGTCTTTTGATTGGAGCATTTGATCCATTTACATTTAGAGTAATATGTGTCTTTTACCATTTTGTTACTTGTTTTGTGGTTGCTTCTAAAGATTTTCTTTCATTTTTTATTGTGTTTCTCTCTTTCATGGTTTACTGATTTTTCTTTAATGATATATTTGGATTTCTTTCTCTTTATTCTTTGCATATTTATCATTAGCTTTTGATTAGTGGCTACTAATAGGTTTCTATATAACATCTTCTGCATATTGCAGTCTATATTAAGTTAATGGTCATTTAAATTTTAATCCATTCTTTACTCTTCTCCTTCCCAGGTTTAAGGTATATGGTGTCATGTTGTATATCCTTTTATTCATGAGGTCCTTGACTGATTTTTTATGGAAATAATCATTTTTACTCCTTTTGTATTTCTTACCTTCATACTATACTTTTGGTCTTTCCTTTCCACTTAAAACATCCACTTCCACTTAAAACATCCACTTTAATATTTCTTGTGGGGCTGATTTAGTGGTCCTGAACTCCTTTAGTTTGTGCTTGGGAAACTCTATCTCTCCTTCTATTTTGAATTATAGCCTCACTGGATAAGGTATTATTAGCTAGAGATTTTCCCCATTCAGCATTTTGAATATATTATGCCCCTCCTTTCTGGTTTGGAAAGTTTCTGCTGAAAAATCTTCTGACAGCCATATGGGATTTCCCTTGTATGCTACTGTCTTATTTTGTCTTACTGCTTTCGAATTTTTTTCTTTATCACTATATTTTGCCAATTTAATTACAATATGTCTTGGTGTGGGTCTACCTTTTTTTCTTTGTTCAGCTTGATTGCTTTCCTTTTTGATTACATTCTATTACTCTTTCTTCTGGGTCATTAATTTGTTCTTTAGTTTGTTTCTTCCACCCAGCTGTTCATTTCATCAAGATGTTTCTAATCTCATTTATCTCTTTATCTCTGATTAATCTTTGTGTTAAGGGTCTCACTGATGTCTTCCACTCTTTTCTCAAGTCCAGTAATGATCATTGCTTATGATCATTGCTTAAAATACTTCATCAAGAATGTGACTTATGTATTTCACTTAGGTCTTCAGATGTGCCCTTGTCCTGTTTCTTCATTTGGGACAAATTTCTGTCTTTTCATTTTGTCTATGTCTTTGTGCCTGTTTGTGTTAAGTAATTCATCTGATCTTGAGGGTAATGGTCTTATGAAGAGGGGGTCCTGTGGTGCCCTGCAGTGTAGTGTCCCTGTTCCCCAGGGCCTGGAAATGCAATGTTCCACTATGTGCTGTATGCAGTCTGCTATTTTGTTCTGCCTACTTTATCCTTCAGGCCAGTTGTCTGCAGAGGCTCTCTTTGTCTATTGTGGGCAGTGTTTGGTCCAGGCCCTTAAATTGGTGTATTTTAAAACTAGATGTGCTCTTGTGTGCTTGTGAGATGAGACCTGTCACCTCTGCCACTAGTTATAAAACTCCTGGGTATGAGATGCAGTGTGAACAGACCTTTGTGCTGGTCTTCTGGGGGGTGGGAGGAGTCTGCCATACTGGGAGTGAATTGTGCATGACTGGAAAAGGTAGTTCCACTGGTGCATGGGGTTGGGGGCTTGGTGTAAGTAAGTTAGGTAATGAGTGTCAGAGCTGGGCTGGTTCCCATTGGTGACCCTGTGCTTATGCTGAAGGCAAGGGAGGGAAATGGTGTCTCCCTTTCTTTCCAGAGGAGTCTTTGTGGATGCTGCCTCTCTGGGGCACACTCTGAGACACACTCTGAGATACACTCTGAAGTGAGCAAATAATCTCCCCACTGTGTGCCCTAGGTACTCTTCAAATCACTGTTTCCATGCTGGATGTGTAGGGACTATTTGCCCTGCCTTCTCTTCAAGAGCCACCCCAATGTCTCAGGGTTTTCCCTTAGCCAAGCATGCTGACCTTTAAAGCTGTAGGCTTTAAGCCCTGCTGGTTGCAGGAACTCATAAAATTCAGCCCCTATTGTTTTCTGAGCCACTTGCTATGAGGATTCATCTTCCCCATGTGGGCTCCTTTCTGTGCTGGTCTGTCCATCATGCTTCTCCATGATTGGAGCTCCCTCCCCAGCACAGTAAACACAGTCTGTTTCTTTCCCAAACTAATTCTCCACACTTCCTATCTTCTTCAATGTGGCCTCTTTTCTACCTTCAGTTATGAAATTTGTTCTGCCAGTCTTCAGGTTGATTTTTGGAGTATTTAGGATGTTTTTCTAGTTATCTTGTTGTATTCATGGAAAGAGGTAAGTTTAAGGTCTCCCCCCTCCACCACCATCTTCTTCTTCCCCAATCACACTTTTTTAGCTAGCCTCCAAAGACACTCTGTGTGTGGACATTTCACAAATCCCTTCCTTCTCTTCCCACTCAACTGTGTTGCTGCCATTGGAACTTAGAAGATCCTGGCCATCTGAAACCCCTCTCAAGAGCCCTTGTCATTAGCTACTTGTCCTGGCAAGGGCCCAATCCACACTTCTCCTAGCATCTGTCCTTTCACACATTTAGAATTCATTGAGCAACACTCACAGTCCAGTCCACTCAAAGTCCAGTTGCTTTGAGAATGATGGAGGATTCAAGAAAGAACCCATCTTTGAGGCCAGATTCCATATTCAGTGACAAGTAGGCTTGTTAGTAGAAAAAGAAAGCTGAGAAACACAAATTCACCTGGAGACAAACCACCTAGGGAGAGAATAAAAGTTGCTGATTTCCTACCTGAACTCATTCACTTTTCTGTAGACATTTCTGTAGATTTCTGTCAATTTCTATCAACAGGCCATTTCTTACCTCAGTATCTCAACTTGGACATTAGGCTTCTGATTATGCCTTGAAATGGCTCTCAGCCTCTTCGTGTAAACATGATCTGATGCTCATCTTTCAAATCACTTCCTTTAAGGGTTTGAATCATATTTAATATAGTATTACTATAGTTACTAGCTGTGATTATAGCTCATTTCAGCCTGTTTTATTGGGTGGACAAGTTGCATTTCTTATTGCTATTTGACTATTCACAATCATAGCAGAAACACTTCCAAATAATGCATAAAATCCCTTGTCAAGAGATTTTGTAATGCATCTGTCAAGAGTATTAAGAGAAAATAAATTATACTGCAGAAGAATCCTCTGATTCAAAAAAAATTATCTGAAGACATGCTTGAGTAGATTACACTGCAAACTTGGCCCACTTCCATTCATTAGTTATATCAGTGGGAGGAACACAACTTGTAGCTACAAAAACATCTCTGTAGGCATGATAAATTTATCTGTGATTGGACCAAATGGGATTTCATGGTCTGAAGCATTATGCATTTGTCAGTCTTGTTTAATTGTTTTCAGCAGAGTGACTCAATCATATTGTTCATGTCATTGAGAAAAAAAAAAAAAGGTCTAAAATTATCTTGTGTACCAACTCCAGGCAGTTGGTCTTTGTCCAGATATACTTTTCGATCTGCTGATAAAGCTTGTTATAAAACTTAGAAACTTTTGTGCAGAGTCACAGTCCATTAGCCATCTGTTCCTCTGTAACTTACCTTTCTTCTTATAATAGAAGGATTTGATTATTTTGCATGCTATGAGATATTTGATTTTCATAACATTTATCTAAAAATATCTTATACCTATTAAGAAGTAACAGCAAATACAATAAGAATCTCATACTTAAACAAGTTTTTGATGAACACATGTTGAGGGTTAAGTTGATTAAAAACATGGGAACTTAACCTAAAATAATAACAAAGGAAGAAAGCCACAAAAATAGCTTCCTAAATAAATAATGCATTGCAATAGAAGATGCAAAATCTGTTTGCATTACAAAGTACATGAGTAGTCAGCACAGCTTTATGAATATCAGATAGAGATATGAATGCTCTGAAAGTGCATAACACATGATTATCAAAAAATGTTGCCTTTGTTCCCTGATTAAAGTAGCAACAAAAGAGTTTGATACTTCCTCCAACCTACCCTCAGAGTAACAAAGGACAGGAAAAAAAAAAAAAAAAAAAAAAAAGAAGGAAATTGATTCAAAGACTGGTTAGAGGTGGCTTGCAGTTGAATTGCTTCTCAATTGTCTGAAGACATCATCCTAGATATCTCAGGTGGTAGTTGTCGGCATCTTATTCATCTCAGCATCCCCGCACATAACACAGTGCTGGTATGTATTTGACAGATGTATTTTTAATTGTTTTCTAAATACAGACATATCTTCAATAGCATAGAACACTTTGAAAATAGAAAAAGCATAAAAAATAAAATATATTTGCCCATAGTACCACTACTTTGTGATAAAACTGTGGTCTCTTTATCATTTATCTGTTAGCATTCTTGGTGGATTTATGAATGTATATACCCATATACAAATAAATACATAGTTGGAGTTATGCTTTATATGCCTTTTGAATATTCTTAAAATTTTTTATCACTAAAATGCTTATACATATTTTTAAAAAATCAAATTGAATTTCTTGGCTTACAACAGAAAAAAATTGTATCCTAATTTATTCCATCCCACCCTTGATTCTTACTTCTTAGTAATGACTACATTCAACACCTGTAGCTGTTTCTTCTGGTATTTAACTCCATATTTCTATATAGCATACTTATACTACTCTTGCATAATTATTCAGTTTACAATTTTACCAGTTTCCTTCCTACTAAAACAGATAATGATTTACTTTTATTATATTTCTCATTTCCCCACACACCTTTCTCTCCATTGTTCAAGACAATCACATGTGACTTCAACAGACATAAATATCACAATTATATTAGTTTTTCTAATATTGAAACATTTACATGCTTTCAGATCTTTGTAATATAAACTTTTCAATTTGTTTTCTTTAATAAGTTAAAGATTTTTGCTTATTTTTTGTTTATATATTTTCTCTTACCTACTTTCTTTGAAGTTACATTTTTTAATTGGAGGAGGGGTTATTTCTTACTGATTTATTGTGTTTAATAGTAGATGCAACTTGTCACCTTTTTCCTAAGTGTACTATGGTATATGAAATTATGTAATTGGGAAGGAAGAGCATATGTGGAACAAATGTGACTCACTACACTAGAAATGCAAACATCTCTTTTTATTTTTTTCCCTCTAAATAAACCAGTTTAACTCAGTTCTCACACACTGACATTATTGGGTAATCTAAAATCAGGCATTTTCAAGATCCTCCTTATGCATCTAGGCTTTTAATTTTATTTTAATTAAATGAAAAGGCCTAGGAGGTCTGCTTTAATGACACAGTCCTATAATATTTTTGTGTACTTGAAATTTTATAATACAAGTTTGCTACAACTGGATCTACAAGTGATTGCTGAAATATTTTTAACATATAAAGCTTCTTAATGTCAGATGAACATTTATCAATAAAAATGCTTTATCTCAATTTTTTTTCTCAAAAATTCAGATTTCTCTGATATTACATCAGTAATTAACTTCAATAGACCTTATTTTTCTATATTTTGTCTGTCCCACCCAAAGCCAACAGGATTTTTTTTTTAAGATTTTATTTATTTACTCATGAGGGACAGAGAGAGAGAGAGAGGCAGAGAAACTGGCAGAGGGAGAAGCAGGCTCCATTCAGGGAGCCTGATGTGGGACTCAATCCTGGGTCTCCAGGATCATGCCCTGGGCTAAAGGTGGTGCTAAACTGTTAAGCCACAGTGGCTGCCCAGCCAACATAATTTTTAAAAACATATTTGTTTTTATTTAACACATTGTAAAGTTTCTTTTTCTTTTGGTATAATAGTTTTTTAAATTGTAAACTATTATGAGTCATGACCTCCTAATGGTTAGGATTATGGTTAGTACGTTGATAATAATGCTAATTACTTAAAGGACATTGCTATTTAGAATATATACAAAACTTAGAAGTGTTATCGAGGAAGCAAAAGAAGAAAAAAAATACATGTATAGACTCCATGAGGAATGAGAAAGGTGATGTACCATAAAGGAGGATTTGTTTAAACCTTGAAATAATCCTACATATAAGTAAAAGACAACTTTGAAAATCAAGATAATTAGCCTGATTTCCTAGAATTAAATATAAACTACCAAAATTACCCAATCACAATTGAAAAATTTTAATGGACTAGTTAGAAAGAAAGAAATTCTGGAGATAATAAAAGATATGCTATTGAAAAGGGCACCTGGACCAGGTTTCTTCACAGCTCAATTTTAAATAATCTATTAAAGCCTGATAATGCTATTGAAACTATCCCTGGCCATAAGAAAGATATAAATCTTCCCGTTTCACATTATAAAGTCAGTAGAATTTTAATAATAAAGCTTTATCATGATAGCAAGTAAAGTAAAATTATAGAAAAATCTCAATTTCAAGTAAAAAACAGATAATTTTAAGTAAAATGTTAGCAAAAGGACCCAGAAATACCTCAAATGAGCAATACACTACGACCAAGTAGGTTTTATAGAGAAATAAAATAATAGTTAAATATAAATGTGTGTATCATGTAATCCATTACATCAATAAATTATGAGAAAAAACCCCTCATATTCTTTGATGATGAAAAAGCATGTCATAAAATCTGTAAGTCATTCCATTTTTTCCCTAAAATTAAAACATTGGCTCATGTAATGAATTCATACCTCTTCAAAAGAGGATTCACTGTGAAAATAATTCTCATCACTTGTCCTGATATTGAAACTACAGAATATCAAAGGAAAAACAATCTTAAAAGCACCTAGAAAGGCAATACAGACCACTATAAAAGAGTTATCCACCTCTAAAAAACAGTTCAAAATTAGAAAAAAGAGTCAAATATTTTTAATATGTAAAATAAACACCTTGACATATTTCTTCATTGAATAAAAATATATTTCAAGAAATTGGGTAAAATAAGGACAATTTTAGAAAAAAACGTTGAGAAAGTTCACTCCCAGACCACCATTAATGGGAATTCTAAAGAATTTGCTTCAGAGAGAAAGTTTCCTTGAAGGTCTAAGATGCAAAGCAGAATAATATTGGGGAGAAAAAAAGGAAAATTAAGAAAGCAAAAGTAAAATAATTTATAGAGTTGAGGAAAAATGAATAATTGCTGTAATAAACAGCAATAGCATATAAGTTGAAAGGAGGCAATCATAATTTAAATTCTCTTATATACTTGAATTTTTAAAAAGAAGGTAAAGGTATTGATTAACTTTAGGGTAATTGCAGAATAATAAACTGTACAGTATAAAGAAAAAATGACTTTTTATTATATATTAACATTACAGATAACTATGTATTAATGGCATTTTATTATTTATTATATATTATGTAATAACATTATATAAACAGAATAATAATTATAATAGCATATTATAAATAAAATAAATAAACACAATAATAATATAAACATAAAACACAAATACTGGTAAAGTGATTCTTTTTTTAAAGATTTTATTTATTTATTCATGAGAGACAGAGAGAGAGAGAGGCAGAGACATAGGCAGAGGGAGAAGCAGGCTCCATGCAGAGAGCCCGACAGGGGACAAGATCCCGGGTCTCCGGTATCACGCCCTGGGCTGAAGGTGGCGCTAAACCGCTGAGCCACCTGGGCTGCCCTGTTAAGTGATTCTTAAAAAAGAAAATTATTTTATTTCCAAATAATGTATGTAAAATATAAGGAAAGATTGAGAGTTGTAGGATGAGGAATAGTATGCCATGAAAATATTAAAGAAACTAGATGCCATTGTAATAACATGCACAATATATTTCAATAAATAATTATCAAATTTTATAATGTTTACTACTTACTGATAAAGGTAAACATGTACAAAATTAATGACATAGCATCAAAATTTATAAAGTATAAATAGGAGAAAAGCTACAAAAAGATTTTAAGAGATCTGATTTAATAGTAATAGGTTTTTAACATACTCTCAGAAATAGACAAATTACCAAGCATATTTCTAAGTAAGAACATAGAAATATGACTAAAATGATTAACATCTTCATAAATACATACATGATATTATGCCCAACACTGGAAATGCACATTATTTTCAAGAAAACATAAACCATTTATTATATGTAACCAAAATATAGACCAAAAACTACATTCAACATATTTCTAAGATTTGGCAATATATAAAATTATTCCCTGTCTATAGTGAAATTAGGTTGGAAGGTAACAACCAAAAGATTACACTTGATCTTAGCCCAAAGGCCAAGAAACGATAACAACCAAAAAATTAATTTTAAATTTCCTAACAACTAGAGCTTCTCAACATCTCATTTAAAAAAAGGAGGAAATTAGAAAATCCTTAGATCTGAATGTTATTCAAAACACATTTTATTAAAACCTGTGGGATGAAGCTAAGGATACAGTTAAAGAAAAAATTATAGCTATAAATTTTTACAATAGAAATATAATCCTAAAATTTATTTATTTATTTATTTTTTTTTAAAGATTTATTTATTTATTCATGATAGACATAGAGAGAGAGAAAGAGGCAGAGACACAGGAGGAGGGAGAAGCAGGCTCCATGCACCGGGAGCCTGACGTGGGATTCGATCCCGGGTCTCCAGGATCGCGCCCTGGGCCAAAGGCAGGCACCAAACCGCTGCGCCACCCAGGGATCCCTAATCCTAAAATTTAAGAAGCTAATCTCTCAATTAAAAAACTCTATAAAGAACAATAGAATAAATCAAGGAATGATATAATAAAGATATGAACAAAATTACTGAAATAGAAAACAAATATTTAAAGGAAATATTAAAAAAGCCAAAAGTCAGTTCTCTGAAAAGATTAGCAGGAGACATACTCCTGACAAGATTAAGAAAAAGAGGTTGAAGGAAGAAATGAACAACTCACCATAAATGAAAAGAGAGATTCACATTGCAGGTGCTGTGGATGTTGAGCAGATTAAAAATTTAGGATATGATGGATAAATCTATCCCAGGGTGAAATGGTATGAGTTAGATAAATGGATATCTTCATGGAAAATTAAACTTTTAAAAATATTCATTTATTCATTCAACAAATACTCTTTGAACATCTATTATGTATCTCAAACTGGTTTTGGATTTGAGATGCTTCAGCAAACAAAACAGCAAAAGATCTTGACCTTGAGGAGCCTACATTTCAGACCACGAGTTAGAAGACAGACAGTAAAGCAAACACAATAGGTCAGGAAATAACATGATACATTAGATTATAAATGCTATCTAAAAAAAAAAAAAAAAAGAAAAGAAAATGCCATTGTAAGTAGTTGAAAAGGATCAATAATGCTCATGACTGAGAGTAGTTCTTATTGACCATGTGATACTGGAGCAAAGACTTGAAGTGGATGAAGGTTTTATCCATGAGACATCTGAGAAAATAGTGTTGCTGGTAGGGCCTGGGCCTGGGAAAAGCGCTAATGTGAGAATATGTCTGGAAAGTTTGTTCAAGGAATAGCAAGAAGGCCAAGTGTGACTCTTGCAAGGGAGGAAAGTAAGAGAGTAACATAAAATTAATAAAAGATACAATCAGAGAGGTAAAGAGGGGGCCAGGTAATGTAAGTTCAAAGTCACCATAAAGCTAATACAGTGAAGATCCTTTGAAAGATTTAAGCAGAGGAGTAACATCTTCTGATTTGATTTAAATTTGTAAAGGCTCATTCAGTCTTCTGTTTTGAGGAAAAAAAAAACACTAAGGCTGTGCTATCAATTCTGTAGTCATTAGACAACTGTCGCTACTTAAATTTAAGTTTAATTAGCCAGTTTCTCCATGGCATTAACCCATAGTTCAAGTGCATGCACAACAGCCAAATGTGGCTAGTGACTACCATATTGAACAACACAGGTATACGCCATCATTGCGGAGAATTCTTTTTGAAAATACTGTTCTATGAAGGCAGAGGTAGAAATAGGGAAGTGAATGGAGAAATGAAAGCTGTAAACCAGTTGAGATGATGCTGTCTCCAACTGGAATGATAGCTAAAGCTATGGAGCAGTGAAAAGTGATTAGATCCTCATTATTTCAATTCAGGAAGAAATGATAGGCAATGTAACCATTAAAGGAATTCAATCATTAATTAATTAAAATTGGATCAGTAGTTTTCAACAAAAACAATAGACCAGTTGATTTTTCAGGGAAGTTCTAGTAGTCAAACACTAAATAATCCCAGATTTTATATAAACCCCTTCACAGATTAGGTGTTTCATTTTGTTTTGAGAGAAAGAGAGTATGTAGAATGGTAGGGGCAAGGGCAGAAGGACAGGGAATCTCCAGCAGACTCTGTGCTAAACACAGAGCTTGACTTGGGCCTGCATCTTAGGACCATGAGATCATGACCTGAGCTGAAATCAAGAGTCAGATGCCTAACTGACTGAACCATCCAGGCCCCCTAAGAATAGATTTAAAACAAACAAACAAACATTTTCAACCCATTTTATGAACCTTTCTTTTTTCGAGAATTTATGTATTGTAATACATAAAGGACTCATATCAGAATATATGAAGAGCTCCTGCAAATCAATAAGACAGAGATAATATAAAAGCAAAGGATTTGAATGGGCACTTCATAAAAGAGTATATACAAAGAGGTAATAATATTTTGTGGTTCCGCAGCATTATTAATCATTTGTATTTGGAAGCCACAAAGAATGGCTAAAATGGAAAGACAGAGGATACAAATAGTTGGTGAGGATGTGGAATAGCTGGAACTCTCCTACACTGCAACCATTTTAGAAAATGATTTGGCAAAACTTACTGAGCTAAAGAGAGGTGCATGGGGCCTGACCCACAGAGCTACTCCTTGGCATATTCTCAACAGAAATAAGTATGTATGTTCATGGAAAGTCATTTTTTTTTTTTTTTTTGTTCATGGAAAGTCATTTAAAAGAATGTCCATGGCAGCTTTGTTTATAACAGTCTAAATCTGGAAATGAAAATATTTCTATTTTCATTTTGATAGAAATAAATATTTCTATCAAAATGAGGAACAAGATAAGAATTTCTACATCATGCAATATTCAATATTGCTATCATGGGCATAATTATATTACCATAACTATATTACTAAATATCCATCAATGGAAGATAAATTGTGAATTTTTTCATTAAATGGAATACTACACATTGCGAGGGTTGAAGGAGAAGCTAATTCTACATGGACATGAATCTATATCAAAGATACAATGTTGAGTGGAGGAAGCCAGACATAATTTTTTTTTTAAATGCCTATGTGATTCCATTTATGTGAACAAATGAACAAAGCTAATCTATGATGGTGGCATGGGGAGCATAGAGTGGAAGGGGGCATTAGGGAATCTTCAGGGAGCTGGAAATGTTTTCTGTTTTGCTCTGGGTGATGGATGGTTCCACGGGAGTGTTCATACGTGGAAATCCATCCTTCCTCACACTTAGGACGTGTGTGCTCACAGCATAAGGAAGACATTCTTCCATAAAGGAGGACAGTGAGGATGGCAGGATTTTACAGGCTGGATGGGTGGGTGAGTGGGGGAGCTGGAATTCCATCTATTCAGCAGGGACAGGGGTTTAGGGTGGAGCAAGTGAGGCTGAATGTTCCTTAAATGCAGAGTTGGACCTTCTGTTGATTTAAGACTTTGATATTTTGTTCATCATGGATTTTTTGGTATTGATTTTAATTTTATAAAATATTGCCTTATTAGTTATTTTGATTACTGAGGCGTGTTTTTTTTTTTTTTTTTGCTTTTTAAAAATATATTTTTTATTTATTTATTCATGAGACACACAGAGAGACAGAAGCAGAGACATAGGCAGAGGGAGAAGCAAGCTGCCAGCAAGGAGCCCAATGTGGGATTTGATCATGACCCCAGGGTCATGCCCTGAGGTGAGGAAAGACACTCAACTGCTGAGCCACCCAGGCGTCCCTGATTATTGAGTTTTGTAGTGCCCTTTTAAACTCTGCACCCAACCTCAGTGCCTCCCTCACCCACTGGAGCAGTCTCAGGTACTTCCCAGGAAGCCAGGGGCTGTGATTTGAAAGTCACTCCCTAGTTCCCAACTCTTCACAACCACGTGCAAGGCCAGGCCTGTCAAACTTCAGGTCCATGTTACAGAGGAAGAGTCCAAGGCCCATTTTATAAACTTAGAATGAACCTGATACCAAAACTTGTCAGGAGTGCAAAAAGAAAAATAAATCTCATCTATGTACATATATTCAACAATTGTAAATAAAATTTTACACACTGAATCCAGTGTGCATATAACACATTATGACCAAGATAGGGCTATCTTATAAATGCATGTTTATTACAACAGAAAATCTATTAATTCATGTGCTTAATCACATTAACAGAAGAAACAGTGGAAAAATAAGAAAACATGGAAGTGAGAAACTGGAAATCATATTTATAATGCAATACAAATTAATAATATAAACTGTAAAAACTGAGCACAAAAGAGAAAGAAAATTCAAAAAGGTAAATTATCGTAGTTGTCAAAGACCTGTATACTATTCCCACCCTCCTCAAGCATTTGCTTACACAGTCCGAGATACATTTATTGGGGAAACTGGCTATTTACAGACTGGAAACATCAGTGCTATATAAATTCTTCCAGAGTATAGATGTGTGTGTGTGTGTGTGTATTAAAAAAATTAAGCTATATTTATAAATCCAGCAAAAACAATCACATCAAAATTTGATATAGCCCCTAAATTTACAGTCTGAAATTGATAAATAAAAGCCTCAAAATAAAATATTAACATTGAGAATTAGTAACACAGCAAAAGAATTCTATACCACAACTAAATGCATTTTATAACAGCAATATAATAAGTGTACATATGGTCATTTTCTCACTGTGTCCTCAGAAAGCCTTTTCTCTGTGTACATCCCTGATATTTCTCTATTAGGGCCCTACTCCTATTGGATTAGGTGCCTATCCTCATGACTTCGATTAACCTGCGCATGACCTCCTTAAAGGCTCCATCTCCAAATACAGTTACATTGGGGATTAGGGCTTCAACATAGGAATGTTGGGAGTAAAATAATTATGCCCATGATAGCAATATTGAATACAGCGTGATGTAGAAATTCTTATCTTGTTCCTCATTTTGATAGGAATGCTTTCATTATTTTGCTATGAAATATAATGCTTGATGTATGGATTTTGTAGCTATCTTCAATCAGCTTTAAGAATTTACCTTTTTTCCCCATCATTTCCTAAGGTTTTTTTTCTTCTTTCCAGAAGTATTGTTGACTTTCATTAAATGTGTTTTTTTGTAGTATTTCTAGTATCACATTGGTATGCACACTAGACACACTCATTGTCCAGGCCTTCATTTTTTGGGGCTTCGTTGGACTACTGTAGAATCTTTAGGGCACAGTGATGGGACTCACAAACACTGTGCACTTTTAACAGGAGCTTCTTCTCTCTGAATCTGCTTTCAGTGGTTCCTTCAGGGAGATTATATCTCTTAGGATGCAAAGAATCATTGCCAATCCTATTCTTCTTGTTGTTTACTGTAAGTTCCCATTTCTGAGTGAGTGACCAGCAATGGCAGCTGAGCAGAGACAGCAGGACTCCCGCCTTCTAATTTTCATGCAGTAGAGAGACA
Source organism: Canis lupus baileyi (assembly GCF_048164855.1). NCBI lineage: Eukaryota > Metazoa > Chordata > Mammalia > Carnivora > Canidae > Canis > Canis lupus. The sequence goes on from NC_132858.1 coordinate 51,024,969, forward strand.
AATGGGGCTCTGATAATGGCAGGGAGCTAAAGGGACACAGTGTCGCCCTTCTTGAATACCTTCAAATACATGGGTGTAAACATATTACTGAGCAAGCTGAGCTTGAAAGTGTGCAAAACAGAAAAAAAAATCTATTCTTTGTCCATTACCTCTCAATTCCCAACTTTGGGATCATTCTTCCCTACCCCACATATGAAACCTTGGACAAAACTCCAGGCTTTGGATTACTCTCAGATAACAAAATTCTCTTCTGTATGTTTAGCCCCAGAACAGTCCCATCTCAGTAATTAAAACATCTATCCCTTATAATAATTAAAGCCCCAATGTCTTTTAAAATTCAGGTTTCTCTGCACTCCAACTCAGGCCTACTTCATACAAAGAAGCCTGCAATAGGGAGTAGGAGGTGGCAACTTCCTTCTCTGTTAGCTTTTCTATAACATTTTTCCATTATGTGCTGATTTCTTGGAGAAGAGGAGGTGTGGGGGCAGTTTTACTTACTGGTACTGTTATAATCTGGTATCAGAAGCAAAAGTATCATTACTACCTCATGAGACACCTCGGGTGGTCTCCTTGGCACAACCTCCCTGGTAGCCATTTAATTGCTCTGCTCTCAGCTTCTGCACTCAATAATGCATGGTCTCTTTCTTCTCAGGCTGCCTCAAACCCAACCAGAAATCCTGCTGGGCTGGGTCCTTTTCAAGATGACCGCCCCCCAGGCAGGCTCTTTGCTGGGTGGCAGGCTTTTCTTGATCCAGAAGAAAATGCAGGCTTTCTTGTTTCCCCCCCACTCACACCCTTCATTCAATCTGTTCCAGCTGAAATATTTTGCCTTTAGTTTTCTCAAGGATGGGCCATATCTGGTGCTTATACTCTCTCAAACCCTGGGGCAGTGGCTTCTAAATTTTTCTGCACAATGAAACCACCCAGGATCTTAACACCAGTATCTAGCTCCCCAAACCAGACATTTCAGTTGATCTCTATGGAGTGCAATTCATGCGTGGAAATGTTTAAAAGATTCCCAGTGATTCTAAAATGTAGCAAAAATGACATCCATTACTCTGAGGCATGAACACAATATATTAGAGCGGTCATCTTGCTAACCCTTTACTAGCATAAGGAGCATGCAGAGGTTCTTGCCCCAGTTACGATGGACAACTTTCTCCAACCTCTTCTCTGAATTGACTTAGTATCTATCTCATGTTGGAAGTACGTAGCACCTATCACCTTGTTCTAAAATTTAGGGACCTTATTAAATCTGAGCCCAGAAGAATCACATTTTAACATCCAGATATTTAAAAGACGCTCTTGAAATTATGAATATGTAGAAATACAGTCAGTGATGATGTTGTTCTTACATACGTAAAATCACAAGAACAAACTGTTGAAGTATGATGCTACCTGTAAAAATAATAGAACTAATTTTCATCCTGTTTTTATTAAATATCACATTATTTTGATCGCTTATTTTATAACTCCAATCCTGATATGTACTTATTTTTGCCTATATTCACGTTTTGAATATTTTTGAAGAGAAATAAAATATGTTAATTTCTTTGGCTAGCTTGTTCAAGATTCTTTAGAAATTCTGACTCAGCGTGCTAAGAACAGGATGCTGAATTACCATCCTCAGCTGGGCAGTGGCATACTGAGAACTATAGTTCTGATTGAAGTAACTACAGTAACTGAGCAAATGAGCTCAAATGAATGGCTTAAATATTGTTTGTGGTTTGCAAATTAGATATACACAGGCAAGAAAAATGTTTCTATACTTTCCTTCTACAATTATGCTCAGTTTGTTACAATATTTCCCTTAAATAAGAGGATTGGAACTCTCAAACCTGGTTTCTGATTTTGGCAAAATAAATTTGCAAATAACCTTGATTCTGGGACATACAATTCCAAATCAAAGCTATTTACAGTGTAATTTCAAAGACTGCAATCCAAAATCAGGGCTATTTAGAATTTCATCATCCCAAAATTTAAAAAAAAAAAAAAAAATCAAAATGAGTTTTCTTCTTCTTTTTGGAAACTTTTCTTTTAATTAAAAATTCCCAAATCTTTTTAGATAGTAAAAGCATAGAAAAATATCATTAAAAGAGGAACTCTATCAGTCAGGGTCCTGGCAAAAGCAGATGGCATCCTCAAATTGGGTAATTTGAGGCAAGTTTAATAAAGAGACTTGTTACAAATGCATGTGCAGGGTAGAGGCTGGTGCTGTGCTCAGAAAAACTCATGGGCATGATGGGGCAAATGCAGGAAGCAATTAAGCAGAATCCGAATAGTGGAGGACTATGTAGAGGGGCCCATCCCCTTGGAGGAAGTAGGTTGCTAGGCCATGCAAACCCCTGGGAGGAAACCAGGGGAATAAATGCCCAGCTCACTTCCTGCCCTTCTTCTGATTTCATGTTCATGTTTCCTGTTGTCTGTACTCAACTGAAAGCCAAAGGATCAATTGTTATTGGTCATCTTTCTAGGGCAAACAGTAAAAGATGGGGGAAGGTTAGGTGGATGCCCCCCCTCCCCCCAGGTCTGGAGGGACAAACAGAAGACATTCATATGGTTCATTTCTTTGGTCCCTTACCCTCCACTCTGGTACTTCATCCAGGTAAGAAATTCATGTCCTCAACACAAGGAACACAGAAAATCCCAACTGCTAACATAGTATCATGGGGAGATAGACTTCGCACCTGAAGTCTGTAACATTAGCTGCAATCGGGGGTGTATATAAGGGGCCAGAGAATAAACAGGGAAGGGATAAACAGCAAATGTTAAAAAGAACTGCTATGGTCCCTAATTATGTAACTCATCGCAAGCTCATGTTGTCAGTGCTGCCTTCCTCCCCTACCTATTCTATATTTTCTTTGCATTCTGTTAGTATCTCCCCTGGAGAGGCTTCTTCACCCTGTAGAATGACCCAGATTTTCACTCAGATGGGCAGTGAGATCCTAGAGGTCTTTATTGGATAGCAACAGTTCGCTGGTGATAAGGAATCTCTTCATTTGAATTTGGAACCTCCTTGTTTGCATAGTAGAGTAGCAACCCCAGGGGCATCGAGTACTTAGGATCATAGAGTCACCTGCTTGTCTGTCTGTTGGTTTGGTGGTAGAAGGGATTCACAATAGCCGAGGCTGACTTTCAGTTTCCAATTTGTGGGATCATAATCATGCTCCCCAGTAAAAGCACCCCTTCCTTGGGCATAGATCTCTAAGTCCAATGAGGCTAAGGCTGTGGGTACTGAAAACAAGCAAACATTCATCAAGGGTTTGATTATTAACTAGGACCACTTCTACCTCCATGCCTCGGTTCCTGAACCTATCAGTAAGAAGGCACAAAACACTAGACACTGGCTAAAAACATACTGTATCCTCTAAGACAGTCCTTCATCCATCAGAATTCTGTCTCTACCTGGTCCAATGACTGAGCTTCAGCTTCTCGGTAAGAACAGAGTCATGTTGCCATACATCCTCCACCATAACATGAATTTCTTGAACACAAGCGGTATCTGCAGCATTACATGATGATGGATAAAGCATTTTTTAAAAGATTTTATTTATTTATTCATGAGAGACACAGAGGGAGGCAGAGACACAGGCAGAGGGAGAAGCAGGTTCTGTGCAGGGAGCCCAATGGGGGACTCGATCCTGGGACTCCGGGATCCTGACCTGAACCAAAGGCAGGTGCTTAACTGCTGAGCCCCCAGGCATCCCTGGATAAGGCATTCTATAAGCCCATAAATAGTGGCACTGACCAAAGAAAGGGCAAGGAAAACTAATTTCTGCCAAGAATATGTGCCAGTCCCTGTGAAAATAAGTCACTATTCCCTCCGTGGCGAAAGGGGTCAAGATAACGACTTGCTACCAGGAAGCAGGCTGGTCACTGTGGTGAGTAATGTTGTCCTGGGGGCTCAGTACCCACTTTTAATGAGGAGAAGTCCATGGTTCATCTCACTTTTGTACCAACCAAACAGGTGAGGTGAATGGGGATATAACTGGTCACCCAAGTATCTTTCAAGTATTCAGTGGAGGCATTTGTCTCTTAAATTCCCTAGAGAAATAGTATCTGATTTTGGTTCACTCTCAGTGAGATTAGTGGGAAAGGGAACATTTCCAGGGGGTTCCATCTGTCCTTTTCTACTGCAATAGTGTTTATTGGTCAGGAAATAAATGAGGAAATTCTCAGTGATTAATTACATTTATCCCTTATATTTCTTGGGACTGGAGGAGTATCATAGGATGAACCTATAGTCTGACTAGCCCCCATGTGTAAAAACCTCCGGCCAGCCCTCCATCTGTGACCTGGCCTCCACTGTGCCAATCTTGCCACTAGGCCATAGCAGTATTCTAGGTCTCCAAGGCTTAGAATCAGATCAGAGCTAGTGTCTAAATACTTGGAACACCTTCATCCCCACTGCATTAATTATACTGGTTCAAGGCAATAGATTCCTCCAAAAAAAAATGAAGAAGATCCATGATATACTCCTAGAGCCACATTGTAGGCTCCTTTCTCAAAAGGGCTCAGCCCTCTCCTCTGGACCTTCAGACTCTTTTATCTGGTGGCTGTCAAGCATGTCTGCATAGAATCACCTGGGAAGCTTCAAAAAACACTGATGTCTGAGTCCTACCCCCAGGGATTCTGATTTACTCTGTCCGCGGTGTCACCTAGACTTTGTGAATTTTGAAAACACCCCCAGTGCTTCTGATGTGACTGAGGTTCTAGAACCACTGATCTAGAGTAGTGGAGTAGTACTAGAGTGGGCTTTTGAATTTTTACCAAGTTTCCCCAGGCGATTCTGATAGAACAAGAAAATCTGTAGTAGAACATGCCAGGAAGGTTTCAGCATTTGTACTGCACAGATTGTAAACCACTGTTAAGTCCTGTTTCAATTAGCCAACCTAGTGAAAGATTTACACCACCCCCAGGTGCTTGAGGCGACACATTAAACTCAAATCCTGCAGTGAGTATAGACATTTTATTGAATACGGCCAGCTCAAACTTGATGCTTAATCCTTCTTGGTCTGACACACTTAGAATCTACCCTTTCATATGCTCCCCAGGCTCCTGCCAGTATGGATTGGCTTAATCATATATATTATGATATATTTGCTTCCACAACAGATCTGGTACTTCTTTGTCCCATGTTGGGGTCTAATTAGGAGCCTGTATGCATCAGATGTGCTGTGGTGAGACAAGCATCAGCTGGGGGTCCTTAGCTTAGATGTAGCCATTCATAAGCTTTTAAACAAGGGGGCCCTGGTTCCTTCTTATGGGGAAGTTAAGTGACTCCCTCCACTTGCAGGCATTTCAGAAAGATTTAAAGTTCAATGTTCCCTGCCTATCTCTTTTAGCACAAATGTTCCTGTCCCGTGTCTTATGGCCCCAGGTCTCTTCAGCGGGACCCTTATCTAGATTTGTATGAGATTTGGCAGGGTGAATATTTCTCCACAGTCCGTATTTATTTATTTATTTATTTATTTATTTATTTATTTATTTATTTATTTTTTAAGAGAGCGAGAACACAAATGAGCAGAGGGAGGGACAGAGGGAGAGGTGAGAATCTCAAGCAGACTCCATGACCAGGGTAGAGCCTGACATGGGGCTTGATCTCACCACCCTGAGGTCATGACCTGAACGGAAATCAAGAGTCCAACATGTAATAGACTAAGCCACCCAGGCACCTCTCCACACTCCTTATGACTAGACCCCTGACATGGTCTTTTGCTCCACCTGCCCTAAAAGTCCAGGAGATGAGGATATCTTATTATTTTCCAAGGCTATCTGATTTTTATTCATGTTGTCAATTCTACATTCACTGTTTTCCATGTCTCTCTAGGGCAGTTTCTCAACCTTATCCCTGTTGACATTTGGGTCCAGATAATTCTTGTCGTGGGGCTCTTCTCTGTGCTGTGGGATATTTAGTGTCATCTTTGGCTTCTACCCTCTAGTAACCCTCACCCCCAAGTTGTGATTATCAAAATGGTCTCCAAACATTGCCAAAATCTCCCTGGGTGGTATAATTGCCACTAATTGAGAACCTCTGCTCTAGAGCCATCAGGAAAAAAACACCAAATGCCACAATTTTTAAATCTATCTTATCGCCATGGAGACTAATTGCTGGGGTGAACAGATTTTCCAACAACTTGCCCTCCATTTGACCTTCACTGTATTCTACTTTAATTTAAATAATCATGATCCCCCAGATGCACTTAGTTACTCATGCCCCTTTTCCTGATGGCAAAGAGAGTAACCCAATCCCAGATTCCCATGTTGAAGGTCTATTTCCTTGAGCTATTTCCAGTACCAATTTCTGTACCAGTTAACATCCCAGCAGGAAACAGATGTTACACTCAATTTGAGCAATTTGACAACAGTTTAATCAAGGCACTATTTACATGGATGTGGGCAGAATGTAGGGAAATCAAAAAGAAGAGTGCAGGACCCTGAGCTAGAAATAGGTAATAGCTCTCCATTCCCACCTCTAGGCCAGAAGACACAAGAAGGGAAAGAAGTTCCCAGAATTTCAGAACCAACCTGAAGAGAGGGGAGCTGGGGAGCTGGGGAGAGAGAGAGACAGAGACAGAGACAGAGAGACAGAAAGTGAGAGAATGCTATGTGTTGGGGTGGCTGGGGCCTCCTCCAGTAGCTCTCCTTTGGTGGGGGAGGGAGCCTGGGTTATTGAACCACCCCATCAAACCTCATCCTCTCTGCTCTTTCTCCCTTTCACTGTTGCTCTCTATTGACAGATCCTACCTCTGGGAAAAGTAAGAGCACAGGGAAGACTGTGGATGAAGCCCCTTTATGAAGGTGCTATTGATCATATCATATTGATTGGTATGTACTTCTAGGGCACATAACTGGGCGGAGAAAGATGAAGATGATGATGTAGAGGAGCAAAAATGAAGATATAAAGCATAAGAGACGTGTTTGCTGCACTGGAAAAAAGAAATATATTTTGGGTGAAGAGAGAAAATTTCAGACAGAGCATTCTTTGGAAAGATTGTCAGTGACACCGCAGATTGTAAGAAACAGTGAGTATATAAACTTGAAAAATGGTAGCAAAAATCGTCCAAATAGAGGATTATAAATATATAAATAAGTGTCTGTGCGTGTGTACACACGTGTGTTTCTCTTCCCTTCCTTATGTTCTCTAAATCATTAGGGCAAAATTCCATTTTGTTTGACCAATGTAAAAACTTGAGTGCAAAACGTTCACTTAGTGCCAGAGTCTAATTACTCACCATCCTATTGATTGTGCCTCTGAAGTAGCCGTGGTCCCAATTCCCTTTATTCTCTACAGCCACTGGCTTTGCTTGACTTGGGCCTTCTTTCTCCTAGATGATTTCAAAAGCCTAGTACTTCATGTCTAGGCTTTCTCCTTCCAAATAGTCCTTTTCTCTACCATCAATTAGTATTCTAACACAAAATCTGGCAACGCAAATAAATCAATTAAATAATTCTTAATGTTCCCTGTTGCTTATAAACAAAATTTATAACACTTAGAATAGTTTAAAAGCCTACCCTCAATCTTTTTAGACTTTCTTGTCTCTAAAATTCTACACACATATTCCTAGGGTTATATTAAGCATGTCCCCATTTTCTGAATCCTCGTCACTTAACACCTCTGTACTTGTATATGCTACTTATCCTACCTAGACTGGTAGGTGTCCCATCCCAACCTAACCATCCATGTGCTTCCCTTGAAAAAATTGGTAGTTTACTTTCAGAAGTCAACGCAATTATCAATCTTCACTGAAAATGTCACCAAAGTGTTTGGGCAGATTTAATGCTAAGGTATAGAATTATTATTTGCACTAAAAATATTGTACATCATTAACATAAAAAATCAAATTAAAACAGTGTAGTGTCTTTTGCCTAGTAAATAGTCATGGCAGATGTACCGTGTCAGGAGGGATGTAATAGAAGGGCCACTCTCTTAAATTAATGGTTATATAATAGATCAATAAAACCTTTTTTTGAAAGGGAAAACAGAAGACCTAATTAGTCCAGTGTTTACCCAAAACATTTGGTTTTAGGAATTTAAAAGACCCACTAAAAAAAAATACACGGTTATTATTCCTGCTAGTATTACTGTTGCTACAGTTGCAGATTCACTTTCCTTTAGCATCAGTGTTTTTTTTTTTAATATAAGTTACATTTTAAAATTTCTCTTCAGTTTTTAATATTCATCTGTGCCATTGTTTATAGTTTATTCCCTTTATACAAAGGTACCATGATATATCTGTTCTCCAGTTGCTGAACATTTGGATTGTTTCTAGTTTTTATGTTATTATAAAGAATGCTACAAGGGTGCCTTGTAGGGTTCAGTCAGTTAAGCATCTGCCTTCGCCTCAGGTCATGATTTCAGGGTCCTGGCATCAAGCCCTGATTCAGGCTCCCTGCTTAGCAGGGAGTCTGCTTCTCCCTCTCCCTCTGTGCTCCTACTTTCTCAAATAAATAATTAAAATCTTTTTAAAAATGGTGCTATGAGTATTCTTGCACACATCTCACTATGTATATGTGCAGGAGTTTGGGGTTATACCTAGAAGTGGAATTACTACTGGCTTGTACACGTTCAGTTTCACAAGGTTAGTGCCACATTGTTTTCCAGGGTAGCTGCGACAATCCACTCTTCCTACCAGCAGTGATTAAGAGTTAGTTTCAGCATTAGTTTTAGATAGGTACTATATTAAGTGCCTTACATGTATTTTCCTGCTCAATCTTCACCATGAAAAGTAGTAGCATCCCCATTTATAAATGAGAGACAGAAACCCTGAGAGATGAATTAAATATGCAGAAGGCCACACAACGAGCAAATGGCGTGCTGAGGAATAATATGCTGTCTGACTGCAGGGTCCGTGCTTGCAACCATGACACAAAACTGCAAAAGAGAACTATGACAAAATTCCTTGTAGCATTATTTATTTCTTTCAAAGAATTAGAGAAAGCTTCTACTTTCAATGGTAAAAAAAAAATTATGCATCATACTACCACTGTATTATGAAATATGCACTAGTAAAATAAGGTTGTAGAAGATATTTCAATAACGCAGGAAATATTCATTATATGATAGTAAATAAAAAGAATATATAAAGTGTACATACTGCATAATCCAAACACACACACATATATAATATAATAAATATAAATGCACTACTTTTTCTGGGTCATGGAATTGTAAATAACTTTTCTTTCTCATTTATCTTTTTCTATATTTTCCAAGATGTTAACACAGACCATGTGTTATTTTTAGAATAAAACATCAAAAAATAAAGATTCAGGTTTGATGCCTATAGCAGAATTTAGGGAGGTAATTGTGACCTAAAAGACAGCTGAATTTTGGGGCACACTGTGTCAAGGGTTCTCATACCTGTGTTGCTTCAGAAGCACTTACAGGGCTTGATAAAATATGGGTTGCTGAGATGGAGTCTAGTATGTCTGGGAAAAAAAATCTATGAATTTACCTTTTTAACAAGTTCTCCAGTGGACTGGGGACCACTCTGAGAACCACTGATTTCGACACAATGGTTCGACATACAGCAAAATGTATGGCACATGTCAGAGCTGCCTGAGATTTCCCTTTCCTCTATCCCCACAAATCTCATGTCTTCCTGCTTGTTATTTCCTGCTTTTCTCCAGTGAAGTGTATTTTCTAGCAACTTTCTGAGAAGGTTGTGGATAAGAGGTCTTCTCCAGTCTCCTTCTCCTCCTTCCCCTCCTCTTCTTCATCCCCCTCCTCCCCTCATTCTCCTCCTCTTCCTCTCCCTCTTTCTCCTCCTCTCCTTCTTCTTTCACTTCTTTTTTTGAGATTTTTCAACTTTGACCTCAATGCTATACTGCTTTCTGGCTTCTGACATGTTGCCAGAAAGTCAAACGCTCTACCAATGGCCAAATCTCTTGTCAAGTGATGGCCTGTTTTTCTTTCTGGGGGCTTTTAAGATTTGCTCATTATCCTTGTTGCTCTGAAATTCCACACTCATGATTCTTCATGTGGATCTGTTTTCACTCCTTTACAATCTGGCCAAGTTCTGTGAAAAATCTGTTAAGATTTTTATGATAATTACATTGAATTTATAGATTAATTCGGGATGCAATGACATCTTTACAATGTTTAGGCTTTCCATCCGTGAATACAGAACAAATTTCTCTTCATTTTAAAGATCTTATGTTTTACAATAAAATGTTTTATAATTTCCTCTTAAACAGCTTCACATTTCTTTTGGATATATTCTTAGGTATCTCAATATTCATTCTGAGGTATTTCTTTTTTTCCTGTTGGGAATGCAGTTGTATTAAGAGGACATTAAATGGTTATTACTGATACATAGACAAGTTATTGAATTTTGTATATTGGTGATTAGTAAGTTCTAATAATTTTTCTGTGGAGTATCTTTGATTTTCTTTGTAAATAAAGTTCTTTTTTTAAAAGATTTTATTTATTTACTCATGAGAAACTCACAGAGAGAGATAGGCGCAGAGACACAGACAGAGGGAGAAGCAGGCTCCATGCAGGGAGCCCGATGCAGGACTCGACCCCGGGACCCCAGGATCACTCCCTGAGCTGAAGGCAGATGCTCAACCACTGAGCCACCCAGGGATCCCATGATTTTCTTTGTAAATAATCATGTTATCTGCGAATAGTAATTTTGTTTCTTCCTTTGTAATTATAAACCTCTTACTCATTTTCATACCTTGTTGCTCGTGTCGAGCAGTGTTAGCAGGTATCCTTGAATTGTTCCTGACTTTAAAGGGAATTCCTTTAACTACTCTAAAATTAAGTATGCTAATTGCTTGAGTTCTTTAGTAGACACACTATCAGGTTCAAAAGTTCTCTTTGATTCCGAGTTTGCTAAGTGCATTCTTTTTATCCTAAATGAGTGTCATATTATCCAATGCTTTTCCAGCATCTGTTAATGTGAGTATATAATTTTTCCTCACGGTATCTGTTAATAAGAGAGATTATCTTAATTGTTTTTCTAATGTGAAACATTTAGGCTATATTGGGACCAATTCTTCTTGGTCATGATATGCCTTGAATGCTCTTGGCACTTGCCATCCCTCTGCCAGACTTAATACTGCCCTTGCCCAGCTTGGATCAGCCACCAGGGCTTCCACTGCCCCTAACAAGACCAATTCCTCTCCCTTCCTGAGAATTAATTCCATCCTGCCCTACACCTCTGTTTATCTCTATTTCCAAGGGAAGCCAAAGTCTTCAGTTGTTTTGTTTTTTGTCTTTTCATCACTCAGACTCTTACCACTTTGGCTATGCATATCCTAACGTGGTTCAGATTATCATCTTCCTCCACCCTGCAAATTCTTCCGCAGTGTAGAGTTGGGAAAATGCTCCACATATTCCGCAACTACCTTTTTTATTCCTCTTTTAACTTTTTAGTGTAACTACATGTGTTACTTTCCCGGGAGCCTCTTAAATGGTGTATGTTTTCTTTCTACACTTCTACAGTTGATCCTAGAGTTAAGTTAGTGGCTGTAGCAGATTACGTTTCTCGAAGATGGCTATTTCCTTGTATATCCCATCCCACATGCTCTTCATACAATCAGGATGTTGACGCTCTTTCACTGGGGTGCGGGGTCTATGTTCTCTTCTCTTGGTCTTGGACCTTTGTAGCTACTTCAGTGTCTAGAATATAGCAAAGTGTTGCCTCATAACTTCTAAGGCTAAGCAGTAAAAGACAATGCAGCGTCTGCCTAGCTTTGGAGCACTTGCCCTTATAACCTAGCCAGTGTGCTAGACCACCTGGAGAGCCGTGTGTGTGTGTGGGGGGGGTCCTACAGCTCACAACCCCAGCTAGGCTCAGAGTTTTTAAGCCAGGAAGTGAATGAAACTTCACAGGATTCCACCTTCAGGCTTTATGTTTTCTGAATGGGGTCCCGGGCTTAATGGAGTGGAGATTAACTGTACCTATTGTGACTTGTCTAAATTCATAGAAACTATGAGAGATAATAAATGATTATTGTTATTTTAAGTTTTGAGTTCATTTGTTATGCCACAATAAATAACTAATAGAGGTCTATAATGTTTCTCATTACTGTTTCCAGATCATTATCCCAGCTTTTCCCTCATAAAACCCAGGATTTTTTGAAGCTAGCTCATGCTCCTTCAGTATATCATGTATTACTCTTATTTCTTGCTATCCCTCTTCCCTAGAATATTTTAGCTGCTAATTCGTTACTCTCTTTTCTAACTCATGATTCAGAGTTTTTATTATGTCAGTATATTCACAGAAAATGTTTTCAATACCCTGGGGCCTCTCGAGATTTCCACTTCCAATGAACCTGTCCACTATGACTGTGAACCACCCATGTTTTAATCATCACTTTTTTTAACCATCAATGTTTTACCATCAATGCCAATAATTGTAACTCCTTCATAAGCTCAGTTTTAAGTGTTCCATTTTCTAAATATGACCTTAATTTCTTTAACTCACTACCTCTACATTCTAATTTCAGCAACATTCATCCCAATGAGCCCTCCAATAAATTGACCCATGACCTTGTCACTGTCTTCAAATTCCACTCATGCCTAACTTCCTTTCTTTTCTAGCTTTGAGTTCCTAATCCAACCTCCTAATCACTTCCATAAATCTCACACTAGTTCATTCCAATTCTCCATGAATCCTGCCCTTGCAACCAAAGAACTGAAAATAACCAGAGAAAACACAATGATAATAGTAGGACTTCCATTAAACATGACTAGTCCACTTAAAGAGATTTTGGTGCTTCCAGATGATCAGATTGCATTTCGCTTATCTTTTCATTTTCCAATTCACTCAGAAGTCTCCTTTACTTTCCAAAAACCTCTATTCCTCTATTCATGACTTCCTGTCTTATTTCTGTTTCTATGAGGGAATACAAACATTAAGTGAGAACTTCCACAGTCCCCACCCTGATCTACCTGCATTTGTATAGGCATGTTCTTTCTTGCCTTTTATTACAGTGAACTCCCTATGCTCCTGAAACCAGCTCCTTCATTTCCATAGTTACTTCGGTTCCAGTTTTGCAATTTAAGGATGCACTTGAATCATCTCTGTTTTGTAAATCATTAAATTTCCCTTCTACTGGACCATTTCCATCATCATCATACATGGAAGAAATTCTTAAAAGAAATAACTCCCTTGACCCCTCAGCATCCCACTATCTGTCGTTATTTTAAAAGAAATTTTGGAAAACATTTCCTGTACTTCTTTTTTCCATCTCACATTCTCTCTTGAACCCACACTGATAGGCTTCCACTGTAACTATTCCACCAAAACCTCACTTGACAAGGTCATCTACAACCCAAGTTGCCCATTCCACTAATAATGTCTCATTGCTCACCTTTCTACATGACAGCAGCATGTAACACAACTTGCTATTCTATGCTCGTTTATTTATTTATTTTTAAGATTTTATTTATTTATTCATGAGAGACACAAGAGAGAGAAAAAGACAGAGACACAGGCAGAGGGAAAAGCAGGTTCCATGCAGGGAGCCCGATGTGGGACTCAATTCCGAGACTGCAGGATCACGACCTGGGCCGAAGGCAGGTGCCAACTGCTGAGCCACCCAGGGACCAACTTCTGTGCTCGTTTAAATGGTATAAACTTCCAGTTATAAAAGGAACAAGTTTGGGGGATCTTATGTACAGCGTGGTGATTATAGTTAATAATGCTCTGTTGTGTACTTGAAGGTGGCCAAGAGAGTAGATCCTCATATCAAATCATCACATTGTATGGCTTAAAATTAACACAGTTTTACATGCCAATTATATCTCAATAAATCTGGGGTGTGTGGGGGGCAGTTTCTTCCTTTGGCTTCTGGGAATGATTTAAATTTATACCCCATCTCAAAGTGTTTCTGTCAGTACAAAATCTCTGGAAGAAAAATTCCCTAGTAGTCATGTAGCTCTAGGGAATTATTAAAGAGAGGCCATTTTTCATAAATAGAAATTATTTTATCCATTTAAATGGAGGATGTAAGTGCACATCAGTTATTTTTCTCTCTTTACACCTCTTTCTCTCCCATTTGCCCATTTAGCCCAGGAATAAAGTATTTTGTGGCCAGCAAAGTTTCCTCTTGTTTGATCAACGCAGTATCTTTTTCTTGTTTTAATAATAGTTTAAAGCACATGGTACAATGTAGATGGTGGTTGCTAATTTGATTGTTAAGAAGAAGGTGTCACTAAAGTGTAAATAGCTTCAGGTGGGCAGAGTGGTCTCCCAGAGGGCAGTCATTTGTTTCTATTCTTCAGACACAAGCTGCATTTTTTTCCATAGAAGATTTATGGCACATTCAAAGAAAACAAAAAGCCTAGATAATGATAGATGCTAAAAGTGGAGGTGACAAACAGAGAATAAACTAAAATGGGGCCATAAAGGAGTGCCAAGAGTGAACTGGATCATGTTTTCAACATGTCATGTTTTCAAAATTGAGTGAACTGGATCATGTTTTCAACATGTCATGTTTTCAACTAAAAGCAAAAGGAAAACTCATTAATTATATAATGCAGTTTCCTGAGGGTAAACTAAATTTTCAGAAGATGTACAACTAGTCTTCTATGAGCACCAACCAGGACTTCCGTTCAGGGGTAATCATTGTGTGCTGTACATAAAGTGATCTTGACAGCCGTAATTTACACAAGCTCTATTAATGTGTTTATAGCTTCTTTATTTTTTATATGGACGCTCATTGGATATACACACTATTGTGCTAAAGTGAACTAGAATAATAGTAAGAATTCTCATGGCCAGTGTGGTCCAAGCATCTAGCTCTCAGATTTCCTTTGACTTAGAGATGAAGGGCAAATATATCCAGGAGAAGATGGCAATCCTTCCTCTGAACTGTGGATTATTTTAGTGAAGGTTTTGGGAAATACTGGGCAATGACCTCAAGGTTGTGTGCCCCCAATAGGAAGCATGGGTGTACTTAATCTATGTTTCCTAATGAGGACCAATCTTCATGACTTCACAGATAATAACTTATGGATAGAATTGATATTCTCTTTTGAAAGCTTGAGGTTAACAAGGCATTTGCCTAAATAAAAATATGCTTTCATCCATTTCAATGAGACTGTCTCTTATAGTAAGCAAATTAATCAAGGAAAACAGAATGACACCAAAGAGGCTGGCTCAGTGAGTAAGAGCAGAAAATCACAGTTGTGTTAGGATACAGGACATCAACAAATGATCACATCCTGCTCATGTCCACACAGAACAATCAACTCTTAGGCAAGTTAAATATTTGCTAGAGGGACACCTGCATGGCTCAGTGGTTGAGCGCTTGCCTTTGGCCCAGGGCGTGATCCTGGAGACCCAGGATCGAGTCCCACATCGGGGTCCTTGCATGGAGCCTGCTTCTCTCTCTGCATGTGTCTCTGCCTCTCTCCCTCTCTGTGTCTCTCCTGAATAAATAAATAAAATATTTAAAAAAATTTGCTAGAAAAAGGCAAGATTCTAATATTATTTTGGAAATTGAAGATGTTTGGGGGGCGTTCTAGATGGCTCCAGATTAAAATCAGGTGCCTTTTGTTGCTCATAAGTTTTAAAGTGCCCCAATGTTTCCATTATCTCGGGTTCCATTTCTGTTTTTAGATATGTTCTCAGCAGTTGTTGCTCATGTGTGTTTGTAATACTGAAGTCTTCTAGATTGTGTTCAATTAAACAAATCACTAGTGCATAACAAACAGCCTCCAATCACATAAAATCACTCCTGCCTTGTTAAAATCTCATTTGTTATAGGAACTCTTAAAAACATAAGGTGCCTCCAAGGAAAAATTATTACTCCTCATATTGCAACAGGAAATAATGCTCCCTATAAATCAATACCAGCAGGAATGTTCTTATTAAAAAGGGATCCACAGGTCAATTGCTAATTTCCAGTTGACAGCATAATTTAGTAAGGCGTACTATGCCCTTATGGTGGCTAGTGATCATTTTCAGAAAGAGCAGGGGTTATTTTAGTCAGGTTCTGATAGAAGCAATTTGCAATAGAATTAAAATAGAACCAAAGTTTCATATATTATCTTGTTTTGGATATTTCCTTTTTTAAAGAGATTTAGTGAGGTATAATTGATATACAAAGAGCAACATATTTGTAATATGTACAATTTGGTGTTTGGACATACAAACATCCATGATATCAACATCGCAATCAAGGTAATAGACATATCCAACACATTCCACAGTTTTCTTGTGTCCTTTTGTGTTTTTGTTGTTTTATGTGTTTGCTAAGAATACTTAACATGAGATCTACTTTGTTAACAAATTCTGAAGTTAACAATACTGTGTTAACTATAGCTACTGTCTTATACGGCCTATCTCCAGAACTTACTCATCTTGTATAACTAACTTTATGCCCATTAAACAACAACTCCCCATTTCCCCCACTCTTCAATCTCTGGCAACTACCACTATATCCCCTGCTCCTATGAATCTGATGATTTTAGATTCCTTAGATTCGTGGGATCAAACAGCATTTGTCCTTCTGCACCTAGCTTAATTCACTTAGCATAATGTCCTCCAAGTTCATCCATGTTGTTGCAAATGACAGAAATCCCTTCCATTTTAAGGATAAATAATATTCCATCTCGTGTGTGTATGTGTGTGTGTGTGTGTGTGTGTGTGAGTGCATGTGTATGAGAGATTTTCTTTACCCAGTCATCTGTTGATGGCAATTTAGCTATTGTGAATGATGCTGCAATGAACATGGGAGCACAGATCTCTCCTTAAGAACCTGATTTCAATTTTCAGCAATCCCACTTTTAGGTATAAATACCAAGAAGTGGGATTGCTGAATTATGTGGTGGTTCTGTTTTTAACTCTTTGAGAAATCTCCATACTGTTTCCCACACATGATATACCATTTCACATTTCCATTAACAGTGAGTTCCAATTCTCTACAACCTTGTATATATATGGATCTATCTATCTATCTATCTATCTGCCATCCTAATAGGTGTGAAGTAATATCTCAGTATAGTTTTGATTTGTATTTTCCTGACAACTAGTATGTTGAGCATCTTTTCATACATCTACTGGCCATTTGTCTGTCTTCCTTTGAGAGATGTCTATTCATTGTTTAATCGAGTTATTTATTAACTACTGGAATGTATGAGTTTCATATATATTTTGGATATTAACCTTTTGTCAGATAATGATCTGCAAATATTTCCTACCATTTTGTAGGTTCCCTTTTCATTTTCATGATTGTTTTGTTGTTGTTTGCTTTGGTTTGCTTTGGTTTTTGTTTTTGTTTCTGTGCAGAAGTTTTTAGTTTGATGTACCACTTGCCTATTTGATGTACCACTTGCCTATCTTTGCTTTTATTGCCTGTGCTTTTGATGTCATATCCAAGAAATCATTGCCAAGACCAATGTCAAAAAGATTTTCCCATATGTTTCCTTGTAGGAGTTTTACAGTTTCAGGTCTTACATCCATTTTAAGTGAACAGTGTGTATAGATTAACGTGGGAGTCCAATTTCATTTCTTTTGCATGTGGATATTCAGTTTTCCAACACCATTTGTTGAAAACACTATATTTCTCCATAGTGTGTTCTTGGCATTTTTGTCCAAGATCAGTTGACCATATGTGTGTGGGTTTATTTCTGGGCTCTCTGTTCTGTTCCATTGGTCTATATGTCTGTCTGGCAGATATTTTCTTTAGCATTTGAATCAAAATTTAACTATGAAAGAAGTTGTGAGATGTGACTGTCTTAGGCAGGCATGTTTTATCAAAAGAAGCTGGGACTCCTCAAGTCAGAGGTTTAGGAGAGAATACATGGAAGGAAGAGAGGCATGTGATGTGAGTCCCTGACCTCAGGTATTCAGAACAAGGTACATAATAAGAAAGCCATTTCTTCTGTACACAGTGCTACTAATATGCATTTAAAGTTTCTGAGAGGTCTTGTTAAAATGCAGATTTTGATTCAGATGGAGGGAAGAGAACAGACTGAGATTCTAAATTTCTAACAGATTCTTAAGTGATGAAGATACTGCTGATCTAAGGAATATAGTTTGAGTAACAAGGCTTTAGTCTTTTCATTGTCATCTATGACAGCCCTATTCCCTATCCACAAGAGTTACTGTTTTATAAGAGAATATTATTAAGATATGGTGCTGCCTATTTTAATTGTCTGTTACTTTATTCTCTAGATTAAAATAATAGCTAACAGATCTTGAAGACTTATTGCACACAAGTGCTGTTCTAATTAAGAACTTTACATGAACATCACATTTATTAAGTCTCAACAACTCTATGAGGTAAGTGCTATTATTATCTCTAGTTCGTGTGTGAGGAAACTGAGACGCTGGAAGCAAGAAACATCACTGAGTGAGGTGGTCAATGTGGGGTCTGGACTTATGCTCATAAAATTTATTCTTTGTTTAAACTATCTAAGATAGAAAACTCAGAAATGAACCTACAACTATATGGTCAAGTAGTCTTTGACAAAGCAGGAAAGAATATCTGATGGGAAAAAAGACAGTCTCTTTAGCAAATGGACAGCAACATGCAGAAGAATGAAACCAGACCACTTCCTTACACCACACATAAATATAAATTCAAAATGGATGAAAGACCTAAATATGAGAAAGGAAACTATCAAAATCCTACAGAAGAACACAGGTAGTGTCTCTTTGACACTACCATGGCAACTTCTTACTAGATATATCTCCTGAGGCAAGGGAAACAAAAACAAAAATAATGACATTTCTTCAAAATTAAGAGTTTCTGTACAGTGAAGGAAACAATCAACAAAACTAAAAGATAACCCATGGATTGGGAGAAGGTATGTACAAATGACCTATCTGCAAAAGGTTTAGTATCCAAAATCATTATCAAACTTAACACCCCCAAAATGAATAATCCAGTTATAAGATGAGCAGAAGACATGAATACACAGTTTTACAAAGAAGACATCCAGATGGCCAACAGACACGTGAAAAGATGCTCAACATCACTCATCATCAGCGAAATACAAATCAAAACTCCAATGAGATATCATCTCACACCAATCAGAATGGCTAAAAATAACAACACAGGAAATAACAGGTATTGGCAAGAATGCAGAGAAAGGGGAGCCTTCTTATACCATTAGTGGGAATGCAAACTGGTGCAGCCACTCTGGAAAATAGTATGGAGTTTCCTCAAAATATTAAAAATAGAACTACTCTACAATTCAGCAATTGCAGTACCAGTATTTACTCCAAAGATACAAAGATACCTGCAACCTGATGTTTATAACAGCATTATTAATAATAGGCGAATTATGGAAACAGTTCAAATGTCCATTGACTGAGGAATGGATAAAGAAGGTAGATAGACCTCTAGATAGATAGATACATAAATACAGATATAGATACATTTATATAATGGAATAGTACTCAGCCATTAAAAAAATGAAACCTTCCCATTTGCAATCATGTGGATAAAGCTAGACAATATTATGCAAAGCAAAATAAGTCAGTCAGAGAAAGAAAATAGTAAATCAGAGAAAGAAAACACCATATGATTTCACTCATATGTAGAATTTAAGAAATTTAAGAAACAAAACAAATACGGGGCAGAAGGAAAGAGATAAACCAAGAAACAGACTCTTAACTATAGAGAACACACTGATGGTCACCAGAGGGGAGGTGGGTGGGTGGGGATGGGTTAAATAGGTGATAGGTATTAAAGAGGGCACTTGTGATAAGCACCAGGTGTTGTATGGAAGTTGAATCACTAAATTGTACATCTGAGACTAATATTAAACAGTATGTTGACTAACTGGAATTTAAATAAAAACTTAAAAAAAATACCCTAAGAGATGAGAAGTTCAAAATCACATTAATTGCATACTCATTAGTAAGTTTTGCATAGTTTACTTATACATTTTATGGCCTCATTTTTCTGAATATTATTACCTTTTCACGCAATCTGGTTTAAAGTCATTATTTGCCATTATTTCCTTGATATTTAAAGAATATATTAATATACATTTGTTTTAGATCATTTTTTAAAAGATTTTATTTATTTATTCATGAGAGACACAGAGAGAGGCAGAGACACAGGCAGAGGGAGAAGCAGGCTCCATGCAGGGAGCCTGATGCGGAACTCGATCCCAGGACCCCGGGATCATGCCCTGGGCCAAAGGCAGATGCTCAACCACAGAGTCACCCAGATGTCCCTATTTTAGATCATTTTTAAAATACCAGTAAAGGAACAAAGAAGCCCTAAATGAAAAGAATAGGAACGTGAGTCCCTTAAGTCGAGTCAACTTGGTGACAGTTGAGCACTGAACCAACATAGTCCTTTAACATACATGATATCCATTTCGATTTGGCTACACAACTGTACAGATGATGTCTTTCATATTGTGTGTGTTAGTTCTTCCACCTACATTGGTATAGGTGTATGGTAACAATTTTTTTAAATAAAATGACCATTTTCACATTTTAGAAGTAGTAAGTTGTTTCTTTTTTTATAATTAAAAATTACTAAGTTGAAAAGGTCTATAATATCTTTGATTGTCATAGTTCAAAACAATGACTAATAATATTTTGGTTTATACCATGTCAGCATTAATTATGCAATATATGTATATTCATATATATACGTATATATGTTATTGTGGTTGATATAGCCATTATAAGAATTTGGAACCAGAATGTCTTGCTTTAAAACCTGATCCTGCCATATCATCTCTCTGTGACATTAATTTATGTTAATTAACCTCTCGGAAACTGTTTCCTCATCTAAGGGGAAAGAGAAAGTGCCTATACCTTATGTTTATGAAAATGAAAGAAGTTAATATGTAATATCTTAGAAATGTGCTTGCTACACTGTGTATATATATAGTGTTAGCTATCTTCATCATCACATTTTTATAAAATTTCATGTTTTTATATTTTTCAATAATTTTCCATATTACAAACTCTTACATGTCTTTGGCACATTAAAATAATAGTTCGATTATAAAACAATTGAACTGATACGTAGATTATTTTTCCCATGTTTGAGGTCATTTTTTTTTTTTTGGGGGGGGAGCATACTTTTAGAATTGGTTACAAATAGTTGGACTTTATATGTTACAACTTTTATTTTTATTTTTATTTTTAAAAGACTGATAACACGGGATTGAGTCCCACAACAAGCTCCCTGCATGGAGCCTGCTTCTCCCTCTGCCTGTGTCTCTGCTTCTCTTTCTCTCTCTCTCTCTCTCTCTCTGCCTCTCATGAATAAATAAAATAAAATCTTAAAAAAAAAATAAAATAAAATACTGGTAACATACGCGTCTGATGTTTTTTTGTGGCCAACATGAACTCTCTTTAATAAATTCTACTATTGTCGGTTCGTTTTTTAATTTATACTTGAGTTTTCTTTTTGCAAAATTTGAACTCATAAAGCTCCATCAAGGGCTGTTGTTTACTCTCAAGGGTACTTGGATTAGTTTTGGCCCTTCTGAATTCCACATTGGTCCTTTATGAATTCTCGTATCCACTCAATAGCTGCTGGACAAACAAAGTCCCTACCTAAATGTCCAGGGATTGATCTCGTGTGGTTCTGCTGGACTGAGATGAGATCATCCTTCACTGACACCTGGCTTATTTTTTGGCACTGAAGAGAAGGCGGTGGAGATGAAAACCCACAGTTCCCAGGTTGCTGGGGCATCAGGACTCTGGCCATCTCCTATCAAGTCCTATGGGTTGAAGAGTGAAGCTCTTCTGCTACCCCACAAGCAGCTACCCCTCAGCAGAAGACCCACTGCTCTTTTGCTCAAATTGTGGCAATGCATGAACTGTCCATCTTAGTCTTTAGAAATAGAATTTGTTTTCATCAGTGTTCATAGATTTCATTTTGGAACTTTCTAACAAACCTTCAGTTTAATCTAGGTACAATTGGTTTTCTGACTCAATTGTAAAGTATTGTAGTCTTAGGAGAAATGTTTCTAAAATTTTTTAAACACTCCATCTTTTGCAAGTTCGATACTAGTCTTGGTACCTTAAAGGCCATTTTATTTTTTGTACCTTAAAGACCATTTTAATTGGAAATTGGGAAATCAAAAATCAGACATCCGTTTAATCCAAACCTTGATTCAGTTTCTAGTAAGGACCTGTGTAGTAAGAGATTAAATTGGTGGTTTTAAGACAGCTCTTCAGCTGTCTTCTATGTCAAGATAATAAAGTGACATTTTTAATTTTTTATTAGCACTTCAGAAACTCCTTCACATGCATTATCTTATTTGCTCCTTGCAACCACCATGTAGGATGCACAGGGCAGGACACATAATTCCCACTGACAGATGAGGAAATTGGGGATCAGGGAGGTTAAGTGGCTCATCACTGGCATGTTACTTCTCTGGTGAAAGGCATCATTTTTATAGAAAGGAGCATGGTATGGGGGGAAAGACACCAGCTCAGGAAACAGAGTGTCTTAGAGTCCTGTCTTTTCCCATCTTTTGCACTGTCTTGGCCGTGTCATTTAAATTCCCTGAAGTCTGTGTCTTGAAATGAGACACCTAAAATGAAATACACCCAATAATAATAACACCTCATATACAAACTCAGAGGAATAATCTGAAGTTTAAGATAATGAATCTGATGAGCAGAGAGTGGGGAAGACAGGCAAGGGTTGGAGTAGGCCAACAAATAAAGAAAAGTGACAAGGCAGGGGAGAAAGATGCTGAAGATGCAGTGGAAAGGCAACTTTCAGTATTACTATTTGTGTCTATTTTCTGTCTTAGAATACTTTTCTGGATGTACAAATCATCACAGACCTACAACATTTTTAGCGGTGAGGAATGTGCAGATATTGTTGTCCTGGACCTTTCAGGATAATTCTGATAGCACCTGCCGCTTCTTGAAAATAACAGAATGGGCAGGTGTCATCTGGGGAGACATGCTTTAGAAACAGCCTGAGATGTGTAGCCCCCAGCCTTGAGCGATATGTTCCTGGACTGCAGTGTATGAGGATGTGATGAATAAGCCTTTGACTGGACCCGACGGTATCTGGGAAGAACTCCTGTGGGGTGAGAGTGAGATGGGAGGGTGAAGCCAGACCTCAGAGAACCTTCACTGCCTATTTATATAATTTATGCTCCATTGGCAAATGAGAGATGTTGACAAGTTTTAAGGAAAGTCATGCTGTCCATTCATACTGGATGCATCTACTGGTTTCCAACTGGATTTAAGAAATTAAGTGACTTGTTGAAATTCCAAATTGTTTATAATATATGGTTTGTATATAATTATGATTGCACGCATATTCCTTAATTTATTAGGTGTTTACAGTAAACACATAGACATTATAAAATGTATAAACAGGCTAGTGCCTGATAGCAATAGTTCATGAAGCTATTTAATCTTTAAATCCTCTACTGCATCTTACGGAGAAAACAGCATTGGACCTGAAGTGAATAGTAGTGCGTCAGTATGTATTTCAGAGTCCAGTTTTGCTGATAATTTCGTTCTGGCATCAGTAATGTTATCTCTCCTACTTCTCATACTAGCAATGTAATTAATATTTAGTTTGTAGAGATTTTTGATGGAACTTCCTCCTATAAAGCTTTCAGATAGGTCTCCCAGGGCTGTCTTTATTGTTGTCCAATGCCAAGAGCAACTTGCAAACTTATTTCCCAATGCCCAAACACACATTCTTTTCAAATTGATGAGTTATTTTTTTTTCTATCCTCTTACTCCCTGAAATAGTAAGGAAAAGAAGGAAGATCAAATTAATATATAACAGAAAGATGCGTGTCACTCTCATCTGAGAGCACATTTAATGTCTTTACAGTTAATTGTAATTTTAGAAGCTTATGTAAATCACTTTCATTCACTGCCCTCAAATCACAGATAATGAAATGCAAGGAAGCATCACAAAATTTATTTTTTTTATTTTTTATTCAAGTTCAATTTGCCAACATAGAGCATAACACCCAGTGCTCATCCCGCCAAGTGCCCCCCTCAGTGCCCGTCACCCATTCACACTCACCCCCCGCCCACCTCCCTTTCCACTACCCTTTGTTCATTTCGCAGAGTTAGGTGTCTCTCATGTTTTGTCACACTCACTGATATTTTCACTCATTTTTCTCTCCTTTCCCTTTATTCCCTTACATTAATTTTTATATTCCCCAAATGAATGAGACCACATGTTTGTCCTTCTCCGATTGACTTATTTCACTCAGCACAATACCCTCCAGGTCCATCCACGTCGAAGCAAATGGTGGGTATTTGTAGTTTCTAATGGCTGAGGAATATTCCATTGTATACAGAGACCACAGCTTCTTTATCCATCATCTTTCGATGGACACCGAGGCTCCTTCCACAGTTTGGCTATTGTGGACATTGCTGCTGTGAACATCGGGGTGCAGGTGTCCCGGCGTTTCACTGCATCTGTATCTTTGGGGTAAATCCCCAATAGTGTAATTGCTGGGTCATAGGGCAGGTGTATTTTTAACTCTTTGAGGAACCTCCACACAGTTTTCCAGAGTGGCTGCACCAGTTCACATTCCCACCAACAGTGTAAGAGGGTTCCCCTTTCTCCACATCCTCTCATACATTTGTTGTTTCCTGCCTTGTTAATTTGCCCCATTCTCCCTGGGGTGAGGTGGGATCTCATCGTGGTTTTGATTTGTATTTCCCTGATGGCAAGTGATGCGGAGCATTTTCTCATGTGCATGTTGGCCATGTCTATGTCTTCCTCTGTGAGATTTCCGTTCATGTCCTTTGCCCATTTCATGATTGGATTGTTTGTTTCTTTGCTGTTGAGTTTAATAAGTTCTTTATAGATCTTGGAAACTTGCCCTTTATGTGATACGTCATTTGCAAATATCTTCTCCCATTCTGTAGGTTGTCTTGTAGTTTTGTTAACTGTTTCTTTTGCTGTGCAGAAGCTTCTTATCTTGATGAAGTCCCAATAGTTCATTTTTGCTTTTGTTTCCCTGGCCTTCCTGGATGTATCTTGCAAGAAGTTGCTGTGGCCAAGTTCAAAAAGGGTGTTGCCTGTGTTCTCCTCTAGGATTTTGATGGAATCTTGTCTCACATTCAGATCTTTCATCCATTTTGAGTTTATCTTTGTGTCTGGTGAAAGGGAGTGGTCTAGTTTCATTCTTCTGCATGTGGATGTCCAATTTTCCCAGCACCATTTATTGAAGAGACTGTCTTTTTTCCAGTGGAGAGTCTTTCCTGCTTTGTCGAATATTAGTTGACCATAGAGTTGAGGGCCCATTTCTGGATTCTCTGTTCTGTTCCATTGATCTATGTGTCTGTTTTTGTGCCAGTACCACACTGTCTTGATGACCACAGCTTTGTAGTCCAACCTGAAATCTGGCCTTGTGATGCCCCTGGCTCTGGTTTTCTTTTTTAATATTCCCCTGGCTATTCAGGGTCTTTTCTTATTCCACACAAATCTTAAGATGATTTGTTCCAACTCTCTGAAGAAAGTCCATAGTATTTTTATAGGGATTGCATTGAATGTGTAAATTGCCCTGGGTAGCATTGACATTTTCACAATATTAATTTTGCCAATCCATGAGCATGAAATGTTTTTCCATCTCTTTGTGTCTTCCTCAATTTCTTTCAGAAGTGTTCTGTAGTTTTTAGGGTATATATCCTTTACCTCTTTGGTTAGCATCACAACATTTAAATGATGTGCCAATACTGACCATTCCAACCATGCAAGAAATAGGTAAACTTCCGTGCTGAGGAATATGCGAAAATATACTGTTGCTGCCAACTTAAAAATGAAATGAGGCTATCATAAAAAAGTAAGGCATTTCTGTCTTAGTATACAAACTATTTTAGACACATTCGCCTCTTCCATAACTGTCATGAAAACAATACTCACACAAAACAGATGCTTTAAAAAAAATCTGCATAAGGCAGAGGTGGAAATGAGCTCAGTTTCAAGGCAACCAATGGTGCGTCTAACACTTTCTGTATACTCTCAGAAATTTGAAATATAAATCGAACACAGGAGAATTTGACTATCTTTATGATTTCCCCAAAGTTTGAATCCATGAAAAGGCTGGTTAGATGTTAGAATACTCAGAGCTCCATCAAGCTTTGACGATGAGCTCAGGCATTTCAATGCCTAATCAATGCATCTTCATCCTTTTCTTTGGCTCTCTTTCTTCTCTCCTTTCTTTTCTTTTTATTTACATGCAAGCATTGCCTTTCTACTCCAAGTAAGAGTCTACTCTATGTTAGGAATACAGAGACACAATTCATGGGGGGCGGGGGGGGGGTGTTATGGAATGTACTGTTAACATCTACCCAAAGATCTATGATTCGCATTTTCAAACCTTTGAATTTGTGATGCAGGCAGAATGAAATCTTACAGCAAAGGAATTCCTAACTAAGCGTGATGTAGACATACATACGATGTTGTGCTTTAAGGGCTCACTGCTTATATTATAGTTTTCTCTGAATAATTTTCATCATCATACAATTTCTAGTAGTTTAAAATTTTAATATATGTTTTGCATCTTGGTGTATGATTTAATTATGGCTTGGTTTGATTTTTAATTGAAGATACTGACCTCATACCTTAATTAGTAACAATGGCATGTCATTTTAAAGAAGTACAAATACTAGTAGAGTGATTATTACAATCCTATCAAAATCTTTGACCTTAATCAAGCTGACTCAGTTTGTACTTAGAGTATCTTTATTTTTTTTTCTTTTTTTTTTGAAAGACAGTAAGTTGTGTTGGCATATTTTAAAACACCTTAGTCACCTATTTTTTTAATTAATACATTTTATGTTTTAGAACAATTTTAGGTTTTCAGGAAATTGAGCACAGTACAGAGAGCTAGATTATACTTTCTCTTGCCCCCAACTGTTTTCCTTATTGTTAAAATCTCTCATTAGTGTAATATTTATAACAACTGGTGAACTCATATAGGTACATTATTATTAAATAAAGTGCATAGTTTACATTAGCAACAACTCTTCTGTAGTTTTATGGGTTTTGACAAACGCACAATGTCATTTAACCACCATTATAGTATCGTACACTTAGTTTCTCTGCCACTAAAATTCCCCTGCTCTCTACCTTTCCATCTTTCCTTCCTCCCCATAAGTCTCTGACAACCACTGATCTCTTACTTTCTCCATAGTTTTGCCTTTCCAGAATGTCATATGGTTGGGATCATATAGTGTGTAGTTTTTTCTTTTACTTAGATATATATATATATATATATATATATATATGCACATATTTATATATGTATATATTATATATACATATTTAAAGTCCCTCTAAGCCTTTCATGGCTTGATTACTAATTTCTTTTCATCATTGAATTATATTCCATTGCACAGATGCACTACAGTTATTTATCCATGTACTTTTTGAAGGACATCTAGGCCACCCCTGTTTTTGGTGATGATGGGTAAAGCTGTTATGAACATTTATGTGCAAGTTTTGGATTGGACAGAAGTTTTCAATTCATTCAGCAAAATACTTAGGAGTTTAATTGCTGAACCATAGGGTAGCATTATATTTAGCTATTAAGAAACTGCCAAACTGTCCTTCAAAATGTGTGTACAACTTTGAATTCCCACCAGCAATGACTGAGAGTATCTGTTGCTCCATACCCTCACTAGCATTCAGTGGTGTTTTGAATTTTAGCTATTCTGATAGGTGTGTAGTAGTATTTCATTGTCTCAATTCAGAATTTCCCTAAGACTTATGATATTGAGCATCTTTTCACATACTTAGTTGCCATTAGTCTATTTTCCTTTGGTGAGGTGGCGTCCCTGCAGATCTTTTGCCCATATTTAAGACTTTTTTAATTATTAAAATTCAATAATTCTTCTTATATTTTGGATATAAGTTCGTTGTCAGATATGTATTTTACAAATATTTTCTTCTGTTTTGTGGTATTTATATTCTTTTGTAACTGTTTTTCACAGAAGTTTTAAGTTTTAGTAAACTCTATCAATTTTTTCTTTCAAGGAGTATGTACCTAGTATTGTATCTAAAAGTCATTGCCAAATCTATCATCATGTTAGATTTTCTTTTTTTTTTTTTCTTCTAGGAGTTTTATGTTTTACATTTAGGTTTTATGTTAAGATGTATTTTGAGTTATTTTTGGGAAAGGTATAATATTAGCACTTACATCTATTGTTTTTCCAATGGACACCCAGTTTTCAATACCATATATTGAAAAGACTATCTTTTCTTCACTGAATAGCCTTTGCTCTCCTATGAAAAACCATTGACTATATTTGTCCACACAAATTCTATTCCAGGGCTCTCAGTTCTGCTCCATTGACCTATTTGTCTATTTTGCCAACAGCACACTATTTTGATTACTGTAGCTTTATAATAAGTCTTGAACTTAGGCAGTGTCAGTCCTTCAACTTTGTTCTTTTTCAGTATTATGTTGACTTGAGTCATCACTGCGTTGTGGTTCCCTATCTGTGGATTAACTGCTGTCTCAGAAAATGAGCCTCATGTTGATTACACAGAAATGGAGATCTGGGCTGTTCTGTAGTGACCTTGTCATCAAAAGTAACAATAAAAGGGTATGTTTATTATTCACCTGCTATGGGTCAGGACCTGGGCAAATCACTTTGGAATTCTGTGTAAGAACAGGTCTGGGGGACTGCCCATCAAATGTTCATTGTCAGACAGGTACTTCATAGTTAGGCAGGATGGATATGTATAGTTTCTTGCATACTTTGGGATCTGTCATGAGCTCAGAGTTTAAGCTAAAAACAGTTATTCTGAACAAAAGATTCCAACATTTCCATTAGGTATTCTATCAACAAAAATGACAGAGATATTTGAGCTAAGGTTGAACAGATAATTTGTGTGAGAAAAGAAGTATCTTCAAAACAAATTTAATGGTAAGGTTTAAAAAAAAGTCTTAAAAATTTCTGGAGGAAAAAAGCAGTTGACCATCCTAGGAATAAAATTTGATCTGGCTTCAGACATTTGCTCTATATTACCAAATGCCAAAGATCACCCAGGAAATATATATGTTTACAGGGTATCGAGTTAATGAAGAGTATATAATGTCATTATTCCTTCCATGTTTATATTTTCAAATATATTTGCATGGCTTTATAAAAAAAAATGTTCTTAGGTACCTGGGTGGCTCAGTTAGTTAAGTGCCTTCAACCCAGATCATGATCCCGGGATGCTGGGATCGAGTCCCACACCAGGCTCCCTGCTCCTCTTCCCTCTGTCTACCACTCCCCCTGCTCATGCTCTCTCTCTGTCAAATAAATAAATAAATAAAATCTTTTAAAAATTGTTCTCTTATACTTTCAATTTCCTCTACATTATATATATGTATATATATACACACACACATAAATATATATAAAATATATTCTTTTGTCTAAGTCTAATAACTATCTGTAGCCAACTTTCCAACTAGAGAGTTAATGTCTTCCTTTCATATTTATGATGTTCTTAAATATTAAGAATATAATCTACTTATCTGTTTCTTTTTTGCCTATCCAAGATGTACCTTTACCTTTCAAAAATTATCTTTCTTACAGAAAATTTGTATTTCTTCACATTTTATCTGTTAATTTCCTTTATAATTGCTAATTTCTGATTTATGCATATGAGTTTTTTCACAAATTTTTTTCTTCTGTCTTCTTTTCCATTTAATTGTCAAATCCACCCAGAATATTCATGAATTCATGGTGAACAGTGACTCTGCAACCACCTATTCATCAAATCATAATTACTGATTGAATAATGCTGATTTCCCAGTTGCTTGTTCATATCACCTTGTCATGTATTATTTTTGTTATATACACTTGAGTATTTCTAGAACGTTCATTGTATTTCATTTATCTTCTTGTCAATACTTGGGCCCAAGCCACATTATTTTAATTATCATACTTTCATTATCTGGAAGGTTAACTCTACATTCATTACTCAAAAAATTTTTCTCTGGCTATTTTCCCTCATTTCTTTTTCAAGATCAAGTTTAAAGTAATTTGGCAAAATTCCAAAAAAAAAAAAAAAATCCTAGCTAAGATATATTTGGAAATGTGTGGCTTCAGGAAGGATTATCATCTTTAAAAATACTATTTCTGGGATATGATATGGTTTCCAATGATTAGTTTTCTTTTGTGCCCTCAATATTTTTTGTTTTCTTCACTTAGATCTGACCTCTTTCATCATATTGCTATTCTTATTTAATCTGTGTGTGTTGTCAATGTGAATGCATTTCTTTTTTCATTATGCTTTTCTAACTGACATGAGGAAAATGCTGTTTTTTTGTATTTTTGTATTAGTATTTATCTTTAATCACATTTTAGTCAATTACTAGCCTTAATATATGCTAGTTTACCAATCTTGTGCTTTTCAGTAGATAATTATTTATCTCCAAACTATGATGATTATATTCCTTTTAGTTTTTGTTTCTTATTTTTGTATTTCACACCGGCTTGATTATCAAATCACTGTTATCAAATAACAAATATCAAATAACAATAACAGGGATCCTGGTTGTGTTTCTTAGCTTGATAAAAGTGTTTATAGTGTTTACATTCTAACAGTTTGTTTTGTTGTAGTATAAGATAGATTTTGTTCATTTTATTGAACAAACTTCAAACTTGAAATTCAAATTTACAAAGAGTTTTTTTTTTTTTAACATTTTATTTATTTGAAAGAGAGAACAACTGAAAGAGAGCATGAACAGCAGGGAGAGGCATAGGGAGAGGGAGAAGCAGATTCCCTGCTGAACAGGGAGCCTGCTGTGGGGCTTCATCCCAGGACCCCAAGATCATGACCTGAGCTAAAGGCAGATGCTTACTTGACTAAGCCACTCAGGAACCCCTACAAAAAGTTTTAAAAAAGAATTTTGAACTTTATTAAATATCATTTATCATCTATAGAGGTGATCATTACCTTGTTAGCCACATTACAATTTTACGTTATCCTATATCATGTTATATCAAATACATTTGCTTGGGCTCCATGACTGAGGCTTCCCAACACAAAGGCTGCTTAGTGCTGCTGCACTGCTGAGAATCCATCTTGCTTCTGGTAAAAACCAATGCTGAGCTCCGGACATGGCACCACTCTCAGGAAGACCTGGTAGGTAGTAGTTTGATTACACTGGATTCTTTTCATCATGAAAGGGATGCCTATTTGTTACATCAGGAACATACAAGAATTCTGTATATGAATTTCCTTCCTTTAAGTAATGCTTTTGCCAGCACCATCATACCATTACCTCTGAGCAAGGAATCATTCACTCAGAAGTGTGCCAAAGGATGTATGTTCGTCGAATCCATTGGCGTTACCACATATTCCATCACCCAGAAGCAGCTGGTCTGATAAAACAAAGACATGGTCCACTGAGACTCAGTTAAGCTCCAGTTGGTACCAATATCCAGAAAGATATTGTATGGTTTGAATCAGCATCTGATATGTGGTGCTGATTTTTCCAAAGTCAGCATACAAGAGTCCAGAAAACAAGACTGGAAGTAGGAGTGACTCCTCACACTATGGTACATAATTACCCACTCACGTAAGTTTTGATTTCTGTCCCTTTCAAATTTTGCTTTTTTGGAGATTCTGGTTCTCAAAGGAGGTATGCCTCCATAGAGGCATCCTCCTGTGGCTCCATAGAATTGGAAGCTGAGATTGCCACTTGTCATCCTGAGCTTTTTGTGCCACTTTACTTACTATAGATAATCAGACATATATTTTATCTTCTTTTGTAACTTTTAGTGTTTGTCTTCTGTTTTGTCTTAACATTTTATTTTCTTCCTTTTTTTCTTCCTTTTTTTTCTTGACTTTATCACCCAGAATTTTGCCTATTTTATCATTTGTTCAAACAACTTTCCTTTATATCTGCTCTATAAGATTTTTCTATTATATCATTCATTATTTTTATGTTTCTCTTTATTATTTCTTCTTATCCTGTGGTTCATTTAAAAGATGATTTTTAGCTTCTTGAGAATATAATTTATACAGTTTTTAATATTTTATAATAAAACATTTAAAACATCAATTTTTCTGAAATTCAGACTTATGTTTACAAAACATTGATCTTGTTATTGCTTTCTCTTTTTCTTACTAAAATTGAAGTTCTTTTGCTTACTAAGTTTGTAAAAATATGGAAGGATATTGATTTAGGTGTATCATATATGATGAAGTGCTTTTTCTCTTAGTTCTTCCGATTTTGATTTTTTTGCCTAAATAATTTAGTTTAAGTCTTATACTGCCATTTAATTTACTCTTTCCTAACTTTATTTTGCTTGATTTTTTTCCCTGAAATAATTAATCAATTATTCTACATTTGCTGATAGAATCATTCTTTTCCCAGTGATTTGGAATGCTGTCTTTATCATGCTATCTAATGTACATATTAAACTTATACAAACATGTATATATGCAATTTTGATTGTCAATGATCTGCTGTTGAATATTTCAAGTCAAGTTTTGTATGCCCTCTAGATATCTTTTAAAAGGGGAATTTCTGGTTGCAAAATCATTTGTAAATTGAATTTAAACTTTTCTTTATGGAGAACTAATTCTTCACAACACTATAATGCGGGTTGATTGAGGATTGATGTTTATGGTGGGAATATGGGAACAGAGAATGTGACATTTTTATGTAATTATTGTACCTTCAGGATGTCCTCAGATACTTTCTTACTTCTACATGATGGAGGAATGTAGTAGTATGCTGGACTTAATAGATAACACTAAGTCTCAACAGGTTGCATAATTGCCTGGTATCCCATCTTTATTTAATTTCTGCCAGGGGACAGTGGCAAAAGGTTTCTTAAAAGTGGATGAATAAACTGCCACAGTAGGCATGGCTTTACTACAAAAAAATCAAGTGATTTTCACAGTGATTCTCCTAGCAAGATTTTTAGCAGACCCCATATATATTAACAAGACACTATCAACACAATTGGACCTGTAGAGCTGTGAGAGTCAATGGGCAGCGCGATTTCCATCATGGCCTGGACCAGATAAAAAGCCTTCCTTTCCTCTGTTGGCACTCAAACCTGGCAAACTTTCAGGTCATTTAATAAATCAGAGCAACACAATGGACTATATATAGTGTGTGTGTTTCCAAAATCCAAACAGGCCCATGTAACATAGGGCTCTTTAGTATTAGGGACAATAAGGTGTGACATATTTCTTCATTTTAGAAGAAATTTTCTGGCATGCTTCAGACACTGATTAAATTTCACTTATTCTTGAATTTTATAAAACAATATCCCTTATGTTTTTAATCAATCGTCAATTATAGCTTTAAAATTCATCCATAATGTTATAAATAGCCCTAGTTGTTTTCTTTGCTATCTGGTGTATTATTTTATGTATTATTTTATTATTTTATGAACATAGTATATATTTGTATATTTTACTGTTAATGATTATTGGTGTTCCTCCCAAATATGGATCATTAAAATGCTTCTAAGCACATATAATACATAAATATGGGATAGTGAGCTGCATTGTCTTACTCCTCATATTTTGAGTATAAAGGAAAAATATTCAATGTGTCTTAACTGATTATGGTATTTGCTACAACAGTTTTGAAAATGCCCATTGATGAGGAAAGACTTTTCAAGTTTTCTAGAATTTTTAATCATGAACGGATATTGAATTTCATCAGATACCTTTTTTTTTCATCTACTGAGATCTGTACATACTTTTTTTATTCTGTTAATGTTATAGTGAAATACTCCAGGTTCTCCTTTGGATGGAGATAACACTGAGGTGTGTTTTATACCAGGTGCATAATTTCCCCATAGGATTAAACTCCAATTGTTTGCAGTGATAGTTGGCTTGACAACACACTCTGTCCTCTCTGTCTTCTTTCCTTCATTTTGGCTCATGGTTCTTGAAACTCCCAAATAAGTCAATTATACTTAGTGTCTCCTTCTGGAAACTATATGACTGTTGAGAATTATATCTTTGTTTTTTCCAACTGTGCATTCCTGAAACAAACCATGTTTATTCTATGTGATTATTATGTTGATTGAATTATTTGGTTATTTTGTGGCTAATTCTTGCACCTATATTCATGAGTTAGATTACCTGTAAGTGCCTTTTCTCCTACTGTTACTGTGAAGTTTTTTTTAGCCAGACAATGTGAATCTCATAGAAAGAGCTGGAGAACATGCTCTATTTTTCTATTCACTGGAGTATTTTGCGAAAAGCTGGTATCATATTTCCTTAAATGTTTAATGGTATACTTGACGCTATTGTAGTCCTGTATCTTTTTAGAGTTTATCTTTCATCCTGTAGAGTGTATGTATATTTTTGAGGGCTCCATGGCACTATTTTTTCCCAATCTCCAGATCTTATCAACATGATGCCGTCAATGTGAAAGATTAATAGGATGTCTGAGGGGCTGGTGAAGAAAACTAGATTGACACTCAGACCTGGCAAATCAATGTAACTTTGAGACAAGATGGTAAAGGAGTACTTTCATCTCTGCTAGGTAAAACAAAACAGTCCTTTTATTTATTAAAATAATTTTTCTGCAATGAAGCAAAAAAAAAAACCCAAATTATTAACTGTAGGACAGGAGCCAAGAGCTCTGCTAATTTGCTCTGTAAGTACCTTTATTTGAACCATCAGCTACAATTGCACTCAGCACCCAATTATGCCTGTGCTAACCTAGACTCAAGACTCAGCAGTCTTTTGTACTACCAAGGAAAGGTAAATGCTTTATCCATGACTTTAATAGCGTCACTTATTTCTGTCATTGAAGTTTCTTATTGAAATGTTTTGGTAAACAAGAAATTCCAGGGTCCTTCAGAAACATGGCCATTAGCTAATTTGACAGAGAAACAATGTAGAGTTTTTCTTCTATTACTCAAATTAGACATTTCAACCATGTTTTTAGGAGCTGGGGGAAATGTAGGTGGGTATAGTGGTCCCCATGGCCAAAAAGAGATTAAGGGGAAATATTCTATGAATTGCCTGCCCCTTACATCTTCCACTAGATATGCCAGGGACCTCAGGATATAGTATTAATTCTGAGTCATTGCCCAGTAACACACCAGGTCTGAATGATCTCTTTCTTCATTGCACACGTATTCTCCAAGCACCTTAGTCCCTTTGGGAGATGCTGAGGGTAATATTCCCAAGATTCACATAAAATATTATTCTTGGGATCAGTGATCCTTTTAATGAATCTAACTCTGATGAGGAGTTTGGATGAGGAATGCAACTTTAGTATGGTGGTTTGAAACTCTGTTTCCAAGGAAAGGTGAATCATACAAACCAGGCGTTTCTTCAAGAAGGTTGCTCTTCTATTTCCTCTGATTCTACAATCAATTTCAAAACTTAGGTCAGACATTCTGATTACCTTTCTGATGTTGCTGGGTTGGTTGGTTGGTTTCTTTAGTGGTTTTTTTTTTTTTTTTTTTTTTTTTTTTTTTTTTTAGAGAAGAAGAGGGAGGAGGGGTAGAGGGAGAGGGAGAAAGAGAATCCCAAGCAGGCTCCATGCCCAGTACAGAGCCTGACTTGGGGCTCCATCTCATGATGCTGAGCCAAAATCAAGAGTTGGAGGCTTAACCAACTGAGCCACCCAAGTGCTCCCTGAGATTGCTTCTTATTACCTGTCACTATGTATGCCTTTCCTCTAGTGATTAAATACCACAACTGTTATTTCTTCTACCCTTCTCTGGTATCTAGGGCCGGTCATGGAAGTAGACTGCAAATATCCTGGTCTGCTATCTCTCCAAAGTTCTCAAAGCTTTGAAGAAGGAAATGTCTTCTGGAGGACCTGATCAGTTATAACTAAGGGTTAAAGATATCTCAAACACAGGAAGGGGTTTCTC
This sequence comes from Canis lupus baileyi, assembly GCF_048164855.1. Taxonomy (NCBI): domain Eukaryota; kingdom Metazoa; phylum Chordata; class Mammalia; order Carnivora; family Canidae; genus Canis; species Canis lupus. The sequence goes on from NC_132858.1 coordinate 51,060,731, forward strand.
TGATGATAATAAGCCAGAAAAAAGAAAAAGAGACAAACTTGAAATGGAACATAAAGACCATAGACATGTACAATAGCTCTATTACTCCCTTACCCCCAATAGGAGTCATGCCACTTTAGTACAGGAGAAAGAATACATTTTTTTTTTAACTTGGGTCATCTCTATCTTCCTGGTTTTTAAAAATATAATAAGAGTTTACAACTCAATTAAATTACTGTTTTATATTATATACTACCATTTACTTATGTTTACTATTTATATTAAATTTTGGAATAAAATGCACCTGTGGATTTTTTTTTCAGATGTTGGATTATAAAATCAATTTAATGTTCTGTGACAAGTGTTAGCAAAAAAGAAACAGAACTAAAATAGAAAATATTAGAGTGCATTTCACTGCATGCACACAATAAGGATAAGTCCTATTTTGTAAAATTTGTTTCTTTTTATATACAGTAAAATACAATAAAATTTTCAATGCCTCTTTAGATTTAACGCAATTTCAGAGCTTATGTGGTAGACAGTTTATATTATACCTATTTATTTTTAATATCATATTTGATTCTTATCTTAGTTGGAACATATAGGAAGTAAGCATAGCTTCAAGAAGAATAGATAATATGCAATTTTTCTATGAGCCTTGCTTACCTCAGAATGATTTTGTTTATTTCTTAAACAATCAAAGTATAACTTAACTAAGTATAAAATTATTTTGTCACAATATTTTTCCCACTGTACTTTTTAATCCATTGTCTTCTGGGATTTGTATTGTGGTGGACTCTGTGATCTTTTTTTTTTTTTTTTTTTTTTTGGATCACCATTTTTTCTCTGTACAGGTAGAGATTTCCCCTTCTCTTTACCTTTTTAATTACAACATTTTACCAAGTGCCTAGGCGTCTCTTATTTCAACCTATCTGTACTTTCAATTTTATACTCATGTTTTTATTTCAAATTATACTTATAACTATTTCAGTACTACACTAAAAGCAGTACCAATTTTCTCTCATTGCTTTCCTTTTCCTCCTCAAAATTATCACTTGTAAATTAGCATTAAAAGGTTGTTAAATTTCTTCATGCCTAATAAATCCCTGAGCTCTGATACAAAAGTATCACTTAACTATTTTAGAGATTCAGTTTTGTTCCCAAAGGAGTCTTGCTTACACGCGAAACTAAACATGATAAAAAGTCAGGTCTGGAGAGCTTGTGTCTGGATCTCAGAATAGCTCACATTGGAATTTTCACAAACCGTTCTATTCCTCTATCTTGCTTCATTTCTCTGGCTCTCCTTCACCTGATCTCATATCCTGCCACTCTCCCCTCACTTACAGTACTTTTTGCTTCTTTCTAGTGCATAATCCAGCCTAGATGAACTTCCCACTGGGAGTTTGGTGCAAGTTGTTTCCTCTCCCTGGAAACTTCTCTGAGATCCTCCCTGACAAGCTTCTTGTCATTCAAGCTTAAGTGTTGGCTTCTCTGAACAGCTTCCCCATCACTTCCAGTCACATTCCTTTATATCATCCTACTGGATTTTCCTCATAGAATTTATCATTTTATATACCCTTGTGTTTGGATGTTTCCTATCTGTCTTTCCCTAGGTACTGGAAAGGACTTTATAAACTATTCCATCACAGGAAGGATGACGTTTATAACACTTTCTGAATGATGGACTGCTCCCCTAATTGATCAGCAGTTCTAAAAGTAAAATTATTTTGGGGGCATCTGGCTGTCTCAGTCAGAACATGTGACTCAACCCCAGGGTCATGAGTTTGAGTCCCACGTGGAGTGTAGAGATTCCTTAAATTAAAAAACCAAACTCTAAAATTAAAATTATTTGGACCTCATGTTTGAAATTACTTGCACGTGTACTTTGTAGCTTCAGAGTTTTAATTCTAAGACACAATCATCACAGTTTATATATTATCTTAGATTACAATTACTTTTTGCAATTATTTCCTTCTTATAGGAAGTACTACTAAGTGATATTTAGACATTTTGTCTTTTATATAAGATCAAAACTAAGACTGCTTATTTGATATATATATCTCACAAAATTTGTATTTTAAGTTCTTAGCTTTGGCTCTAAGAATTCAACAAACATCATCTCATATCTGTTATTCCATGCAGTATATAAGAAATTTAAAGAAAATTTTTTCTGGATTTAGAAACATGCTTCTTTTATGTATATATGTATATATATGTACACAAATACATATACACACACACACATACATGCACACTATTTCCTTAAAGATGTCTTGCTTCTAAGAACTCTAAGGTAAATTAGTTCAGAATAATAATCAGGTCCTTTTAGGTGCTCAAAAACATCTAAGCATTCTTCTTTTGGGCCAGCAAATCACAATCCAATCACTTTTAGAATCAATGAATGGACGGTATCATCTACATAAAACGAATACACATATATCACACTTCATACCTGTCAGAATGGCTAAAATCAACAAACAAGAAACAACAGGTGTTGCTGAGGATGTGGAGAAAGGGGAAACCTCCTGCACTGTTGGTGGGGATGTGAAATGGTGCAGCCACTGTGGAGAACTATGGAGGTTCCTCAAAAAGTTAAAAATAGAGCTACCCTATGACCCAGCAATTGCACTACCAGGCTATTCACCCAAAGGATGCAAAAATACAGATTCAAAGGGATGCATGCATCCTCTATGTTTATAGCAGGATTATCTACAATAGCCAAATTAAGGAAATAACCCAATGTTCATTGACTGATGAATGAATAAAGAATATATGTATATAATGAAATATTACTCAGGCATAAAAAAGAATGAAATCTTGCCATTTGCAATGACATGGATAAAACTAGAGAATATTATGCTAAGTGAAATAAGTCAGTCAGAGAAAGACAAATACCATATGATTTTACTAATATGTGGAATTTAAGAAACAAAACAAATATTAAAAACAAAATTGTCAGGGGAAAAAAAAAGAGAGGCAAACCAAGAAATACTCTTAACTACAGAGAGCAAACTGATAGTGAACAGAGGGGAGGGGATGGGGATTAAGGAGGGCACTTGTTATGAACACTGGGTGATGTATGGAAGTGTTGAATCACTAAATTCTACACCTGAAATTAATATAACACTGTATGTCAACTAACTGGAATTTAAATAAAAGGTTTAAAAAGTACACATATCCAAAAATATGCATATAATTTTAGTAGGTTCATAAACTCCACCAAGCTTGTTTACTAATTCAGATCAGGAGCTCCTGGTTCAGATAATTTTTATTATCATTTCATCCTCAAGTGTTTTCATTTACATTGTTTTATTTGTAAGCAATTTGTAAGTCTTTAAGAAAGAACTAAAGCATTGATTTGAATTCAGGTAAGAAATTTCAACTTTTTATTACTTCCTCTTCTGAAAAACATTTCATAACCTTAGAAATCAAGATTGAGAAAGTTATATAACTTATTTTTCAATCTTTGTTTTTAGAGTCATGGTTACCTATGAGCAGTAGTCCTGGGAGCACAGGATACAAGGTAAAAACCACTAGACAGATTCTTTAGTTTTTTATGCTTCTGTCCAATATTTAAGGTTACACATTAGCTTTTCAAGTTTGGAGATACTTCTCTCTCACAGAGGCCAGTTAGTCAGACTCTTGGTAGCCCACTGACAAAGAAGACTTCATTATTTTGGACACTGACACAATGAATCTAGTGAGAATTCTTCCCAAGCCAGCATATATCCTTTATTACGAGCGAGCATGGTAAACATCATTGATACAGATACATATCTGTCTTGCTTTAGAGTTGACCAATCTCATGACCTAAACTTTCGGTGAAAGTAAATTATATGGTGGAATTTCCCTGCATGATTGAATCTGAATCAGTACGGTAATTTACGCTTGAATGTATGTGATCTTTAGAGGTCAGATAGACTTAATATTTATCTTACCATTAATTTATTCATTTTTAGTATTAAATTTTGAAAGAAAATAAATTTCTAGGTTAATAAAATAGCGCAATTAAATCCTTTATTTATTTTTTCTCATTAGACTGAAATAATAAACCAAATGGACAAAAAGAAGTCAATAGAAGTTTTAGCCTGAAACATTATTTCTCAAAGATAATGTTAAGATATTATGAAAATATGCACATTGCTTGTAATTGAATAGCAGAAAATCAATGCATTTACCTTTGAAAAGCAGAGGTATTCATTGCCTTCAAGCTTCAGTTTAGGACCTTAGCCTATGAGCTGGTGGTCCTACAAAGATGATCTTCTGGTTTTGTTACGAAAGAAAATGTTAGAATCTCTCTGGAAGGAAAACTTAGGTCATTTCTATCTCAATCTGTATCTATTCCATAGTATATATGGAACACATTAATAGTTCTGCCTATCATTCTTTGCCAGAGTAGAAAAAATTTCCAAATAAAATAATTTGAATTATCATAAAGCCAAAAATAAGAATGAAATATTTAAAATTATAATTCATTTAACCAGTGAAAACTTGAACGCATTTTATCTTCTTTAGTTGGGGATTTGCAGACATCTTTTGCATATTATATTTAGCCAACAACCAAATTTTAATTTTTAATTAAGAGACATTAAAATATAATTAGCAGCAAATAACAGAGTGACAAAGCTACAAGAATTCATAAAGGTCAAAGGAAGCAGCATTTTTAGCCACAACAAGAAGTGTTTTTCCATGAATTTAGGTAATCATGGTGATCACTTCACCTTCTCACATTCACCTCCAAGGCAAATTTTCTAGAAGCAACATTGCATTTTGAAAATAATAATGATGATAATAATATAGGGATAGCTGTCAAAACCAGAGAGTGTACATTCTTCAGAGTCAAGAGACCCTCAAACCTCAATAAACACCGTATATAAAGGAACATAGCAAATTTCAGCACAGCATACACACAACAAAATTAATTCGTTTATCAGAGACCAATACAATTTTGAATATGCATTTTCCAGAAGGAAGCAGAGGGCAACAGATAACCATCTGCAGCTGTCAAACCTGTGGAAGTGAAACAAGGCATTACAAAATTCACACAATATATGAATTATAAGTGAAAAACAAATGCTTTATCTAAAAAAAGGTTGGTTGGTGGCCCAACATATAGATCTCTATATGTATATATTTATATATTTAATGATAAAAATCAGCTTGCATGAGGGTCATAGTCTATCTACTTTGAAGTTATATCACACATACTATAAGCAATTTACAGAATTTGTCAAGTTTGCATATACAGGAATTGCAAAATGAATCAAAATACATTGAAATATAGAACACTCAAAATGTATTTATATAAACCTCCCAGGATTGACAGGGATTGGCCGTAATCAGCACTTGCCACCATTGAACAAGAACTAGAATCAAGAAAAAGGAGAAAAAAAGCCAAGAAAAAAAAAAGAGAAAATTAAAAAAAAATCTTTCTTTTATTATGTCTTATTTAAAGTAACGTTCTCCTTGTTGACTCGCAGTGTCGATGATTTTGTTGTTGCCCCAAAAGAGGGGTTTTGTTTGATGATAGTTTATGTTCTGTAGCTTTTTGATTCCTGTTTGCTTCCTGCAGATAATGTGTCTTTTAGTAGGAAATCAGTGGTATCCGTAGTAGATATTTACTATACCGATGACGTTCAGGCCAACCCCTGAGCAGTCAGTGAGATGTTTTAAGTAGCCGAAAGAAAAGGAAAAAAAAAAAAAAATAGATCTTGCTATTAGAAAATGTCCTATCACTTCACACTAATTTTCTTGAAATAAAAGATCAGTGATTTGCCCAAGAAAATGTTATGAACAAAGCGTGTGATAGCTTCTTCGTTTATGCTTCCGGAAGCAGGTGCTCCTTGGGTAGGTAATTAGAGAACAGTGGGTGCAGAGTGGTGCTTGGAGTTTAGGGTCAACTTTGCTGTCCGCTCCGTAGATTTTACAGGCGATTTGCTCTTTGCTTTAAGAAGAGAAAGTGATATTGGAAAAAAGTCAGCACTTTAGATTAAAGCAAAGCACCCTTCACAAAGCCACAAACAAGAAGCAGGACAGAAAGTCCATGGCTTGTAGCTATCCTCGCACCTGCGGAAGAAGTTATAAGATATTCGCTCATCTTGAAGATTTCCAATGCTCCTTATTAGGCTGTTTTAAACACATACATATATATATTTAATTAGCTCGCCAGCTTGGCTCTGGTGCTCATGAATGTCTTGGCATGCACTGCAAATAACAACACATACAAAGTATTTCAGTCCCAGGAAGTTGGTCTTGTTTTGTCTGTTTTCAAACATTGCCATCCCATGGTTGGGAACACTGAGAGGAACAAATCCAAATACTCTTCCCTCAAGTAATTCTTTAAGGATCATTCACTATAGTCATTTGGTTATTCCTCTATTCGTACTGAAAATACACATCCCCTGTTTTACTACTGCATAAGCATAAAACCACAGGAGTATAACCGACTCAGAGCAGCAGGCTTCTCAAGGGTGGGGAGAATGTGTTCTGGGACGGGGTGCACTAGGGCATTTTGTTTTGGAGAATATGTTCTGGAACGGGTGCATTTAAGGCATTTTTTTTTCTCAATTGTTTACCCTTGAAATCAAAGGAAAAATGAATGCTATCAAGAGTTAGAAATTTTTGAGAGCTTGAGGGCAATGTAAAGGAGAGAGCTAAATTGTATTTTTATATTTTCTTCTTCATACATCTTATCCAGTAAGCCTCTAGCTACTAATTATGCATTAAATACCTTTGTTTGAAAGAAAACAAAAATGTGATGAGGCTCAAAGAATTTCTTTCTTTTTTGTATTTTTTGTTTTAATTGGAGATAGGTTGAAACAGTTTGAAGGGGTAAGGGTAAGGAAATTCAATCTTTTGAATATTTTCGCTAAATCATGTTCAGGTCCATATTGCCAATGATAAAAATTGAGGCAAAAACACATGCTCTCAAAACATCACTGTAGAATAAACATTTGGGGATTCTAAGATGGCCTTTTGACAGGCTAGCATTACTGTTTTTGGTTTTGGTTTGGTTTGGTTTTGGTTAGGTTACCCTAGTGCTGCTGTTGATTGTCCTTGTTTGGTAAGTGAGCCATATATTTAGCACATTATCTCCTCACAGAAAGCTAATAGCTGAAGATCCTGCAGTAAATGGTGAGTCTCTGCAGGGTGCCTTCATTCAGGCTTGGTAGAAGGTTCAACAATGCAAAAGTGATAGTATAGGTCATGTGCAGCTCTCAGTACAAAGTTCATGCAAGGGAAATATATACAATCTACACAGAACCACTAGCATCTGAACTTTCCAAAATTAAATATATATTCTTATTATCTTGTAAAGAGAAATTCTTTGACAAGGATTCATTTAATCAAAAAAAAGGAAAGGAAAATAGAAGAAAGGAAGGAAGGAAGGAAGGAAGGAAGGAAGGAAGGAAGGAAGGAAGGAAGGAAGGAAAAAAAGAAAGAAAGAAAGAAAGAGAAAGAAAAGAAAGAAAGAAAGAAAGAAAGAAAGAAAGAAAGAAAGAAAGAAAGAAAGAAAGAAGAAAAGAAAAAAAAAGAAAAGAAAGAAGGGAGGAAGGGAGGAAGGAAGGAAGAAGGAAGGAAGGAAGGAAATGATTACATGGTCTTGAATAGCCAAATGCAGTTAACTTGACACAAATATGTCTGATATTGAATGTTTAAAAAATACTAAGAGCAATAAAAGAAGCAAAATGATTCTTTCTTCAAAAAAGATATTTTGTGAAATAATGGTTTCCTTTTCAGCATGGCATTGCAGATTGGCTCACATCTGTTCAGGTCATGTACTATGCTGTCCCTTCCACAAATAATCAACCCTTCATAGGAAATGCCTGAGCCCATCATTACCAAAAAGATATGAAGGGAACAGCTAGCTTCATTCTGATCCAACATTTCCAATCATACTATGTCCAGCGTGTGCAAGTTAAAACAATATTTACGTTAGCAGTATAATCAGAAAGAAACCCAACTGCATACTGTAAAGAGTATTTTAAGGCTACTAAAATTCTGAACTGCCGTCAGATATGCAATATGCCACCGTAACATAGTACTTTTTTTTTCTAGTAATCATTCATCTGTTCTAGTTACATGCATTTCCTAGCATATTTCTATTAAATGCAATGTATTTCTGTCAGGACAATTATAAAGCACTTTTTTTTCCCCCTGTACATTAGATTCTAAAGCAATTTTATCATCAAATCACTGATTGTTTTTCTCTTCTTTCTGTTTATGGTCTTGAATGAGGAAATATGTACTCCTTTATCTTTGTAAACGCACAGATCTAGTGAAATCTAAGACTCTGAAATGCTGTCATTTGTCCTGTGTTCTTTTAACAAATAAACATCATAGTCCTTTCCATTCAGGTGTACACTACTCTGAGTATTACAATATTATCAAACACGTTCTACTCTATTCTATAGAAAGTTATTATTATTTTTTTTGTAAAAAGCAACCTTTGGCCACTCATCATGCTTTATTCTTATCTTCACCAATAGAAACATTTTACTTCCATGAAATAATAAAAGCCAAGACTGCAGCTGGGAGCTCTGAGCAAGAATTTCTTCTGCTGCCTCTCATTTCTAAGATCCCAAATACATATTTGTTCTACATTTGTTCCCATACATACATATTTGTTCTACCTTTTTAAATTGAGCATAACTGTTTGTGTGTTATTTTATTATTTTTTTCATATTAGTATGACAGACATCATGTTGGATCACCTATTTTATTTGGTTTCTTTCGCCTTATGCCCAAGGCCAGGCAGGGTGACCTGTTAACTACGCAATGTGACCATGAATTTAAGCAACTCTTTTCCTTGAATAATCTGCTTCTGTTTTGTGTGTTCCCACCAGGCAGTTGTAATCTCACTCTCCTCTGAACTTCACAGTGTATGGGCCTTGCCTCTCCAGTAGCCTTAGCAAGGCCTCCATTGACTTGTAATCCATTATATTCAGAGTTGAACACACTGATTACATTGTAAACTCATTAAAGGCAACCGAAAAAACTTTAGCAATTCTTTTCTGACTCTGGATGTCTAAAACAATGCCTTGAGAGTCTTAATACTTTTGTCCCTTACATAAAAATTCCCTGTGAGGAAGAAAGAAGAGATACTATTATCTAAATTACGCGAAGAAAATGTACAGGTAGTGTGCCCAGATGGAGAGCAGCCTAATAGAACCTAGATTTCTCTCTGACTCAGAATGCCATTTCGTGATGTCCTTTGACTTCTATTTAATAACAATGACTTTCATTTGTTTTTATGCTTAAAGATTTTCATAGTGCTCTCTCAGGTATAATTCCCCAAGCCTTTGTAATATAGGTAAGATATTTTCTCCATTTTGCAAATGGAAAAGTCTAATAAGTCTTCTTAGAAGTCTAAGGACTGCAGAAACTTAGCTTCCACTTTTCAGCTCTTCTTAGAACTCATGCTATTTCCAGTGTCACGTCACCTTCGCTGAGATTGGGAAATGCAAGCATTTCTCACGGGGCTGACCATGACGAAAGAGAGTTTGGCTAAGGAGAAATATGAAAAAAAGAAAAAAAGAAAAGAAAAAGCCTCCAATATTTTATCCTTACTATAATTATTTCAAAAAACAAAAAATTCCATCTATTGCTTAAAAATAAAACAAAAATAAAACAAAAACACTCACAGCACAGGAGTGAGACTTTGGCATTCTGCGCAATGCAGTGGAGCTGGGCTGCAGGGACAGCACATCCTGAGAACCACTGCCACGGAGAGCCCCGTGGGTCCTGCAGCTTCCTGCCTCATTTCACTCAGCACTTCCTGGGCTGCAAAGTCGGCTTTGCCCTGCTCATCTGTCCGCCGGATGAAAGAACTGAGCTCCCTTTTAGTGCCTTCCTTTTTCAACTGTTCCATCTGCACTGCTGTTCCTTCCCTGCACCCAGGGTCATGAGGCTGGAAGGCACTGGGCTCGTTTAACGGTGTGGCATCCCTCTGGTTCACATCAACTTCCAAAATGACCAAAATGCAATGGGCATCTACTCTGTGTCAGGGAACATGCAGTAGATAATCTGCATGCATTGTCTTAGTTCATCCCTCAACAGTTCTGTAGAGTAAATGTACAAATCAGGAAAATGTAACTCAGGGACATGGAATGCTTCACCCTAAGTCACACGGAGAACACATACTAGAGATATGAAGAAACAGCAATGCAAGTCAGATCAACTTAGAATGAGGACAGGCCTTTTTTACGAAACTCTCTGAAGCAAAGGACCTTGCTCCATTGTCTCCACATCTGTTAAGTCAAGAGGTGGAGCTATTATTTGAATGCACAGTGATCTTTTCAGGGAAAATGCACTGGCTATCATATGCTTCGGAGGAAAAAAAAATTGCCTTTGATCTGTTTCTTTTCCCCAACTCTGAATTGATAAATACTAGATACAAAAACATCATCAGACTTGGAGTTTTCCTAAACATTAGTAAGAAGTAAAGTTCGTTTTGCTCCATATAGTGTACCCAATGTCATAGGACATAATAATATTTTGAACTTTTCATATTGTAGGCTTTTTGGAGCTTAAAGGTTCATCCAAATTCATTTAAATATTTGGGTAAAAGGTGTCTCCACCATGATTCTTACATGTCCTCTTCTTTCTAAGAAATTCTTTTTTTTCCCCAAGGTTTTTATTCAATTTGATAGTTTAGGACTAAGAAAGTTAAGTTGATTGTTAAAGTGCCACCATGAGTTAGCAATGGGGAGAGGAAGACCCCCGGAGCTCTTGTCTACCAGGAAAAAGCATCAGGAGAGGATATGGGTTTTGAACTCAAAGAACTAGGTGGCGAGTTCAGACAACTATCTGGAGAGTTTATCCCATCTAAATTTTACCAGAGCTCTTCAAGTATTCACTTTCTCTTGGCTGTGAATATTTTCTGATAGGCTAATTTCCTATGTGAGAACCGCTGTTTTATTGGTTTAACATAAGGAGCAATCAATTCAGGGCATCTGCCTGTACAATTGGGTATAATTCTCTTCTTTTTCTTGTTTGAGTATCTGGTGGAATCAAAAGGAACAAGAAACGAGGAAGATGACAATTTCTCTCCTGCTATGTGGCTCCGTGGTCTTACTCCAGAGTCTTTATTTTATAAAAGTGAATATTAGTGAGGCTTATCATCCGAACAAATCTAAAAATGAAAATGCCCCAATAATAAAAGAAGCAACAGTCAAATAATTTTTTTTTTTTTTTTTGTCTGTAAGGAGGCCGAGTTTATAAAGAACGGAGTGTCCATTACAGCTCTAGGAACAGACAGGCCCTTTGACATACTTCTCTTTTATTACAGATGCCAGCTTTACGAAATGAAAATAGCTGTGTGAGAAAATTTAAGCTAGCTTTTAATGCAATTTTTATTCAGGTTTGCACATACTAAATCACTATTTAAGGGGAAAGGTCAAATAATAGGATGATTTTATCCTATAATTTTTTGAAAAGAATATCTTTTTATTAGAATTGTTATGGATACAGTGCCAATTTCTTCCAGAAATCCATTTTTTAAAAGAAATGTGCTTCATTTTGACCTAATACATAAATTGCCTATTTTATTGTGCCCTGGCATGTTGGCAGCAGCTGCGTAAATTTCCTTTTCTCTTTCCTTTAGTCAGCAAATTTACACCTTTGTTCTAGTTATAAGGCCTCTTATTGTAGTTGAGAGGGGAAAAAAAGTGCAGGTGCCCACATACACATGGTCTAATTGCCAAGGGGCATGGCTGATATGCCATTCACCACAGAATCTTCCAGACCCTAGTCCGGGCAGGATTTCAGGGTTTCCACCTTCTACAGTGACTTGAGAACAAGCATGTAAAGTGATGGTTCCTCCCACCTGCTGAGGCCGTGGTGTATCCCAAAACAACACATTCATTGCAACTCATTCATCCAAGTAAGACTCATCTTGGTACACACAAGAGGAGCAAACATTTCTTGAGCACTTATTATTTCTTTACCTCTGATTGTGGTCTCATGAAGTTATCATCATTTTCCTAATTAAGGAGCTAAGCAGTTGAAACTGCCATGTGTGAGTTTACCCAGCTAGTAGGTGATGCCGCTGAGATTCAAAACTAGTTCGGTTTCAATCTACAAGCTAATCTCCTCTGGAGATTTTTCATGCCAATAACCTCTCTAGCCTTTCTCAATTTTGCCTGTTAGAAATACTTGGAAATATGAGCTGTTTTGACAAAATGGAATGGAGAAGAATACAAATTAGCGGAAAACAAAATGTTTCCAGACAGTGAAGTTTCTAATATCACATTCATTTGATAACTCCTTTAAAGCCTGGATAAGAATGATGTATTATTAGCACTAATTCACCAGGACATGAATAAATGCTGCTCAGGGGCTTGCAACTATTTACTCATAGAGTTTAAATATGCCTTCTGTGTGTGTTTTTTCATTTTTAATTAGCATATTCTTTATTCATAATGCAAAGGTGGATATTAATCCACATCTTGTTGGAATGATCACAAATTCTCCATCAGGGACCATATACACATGTGGTTTTGTGGCACTGATGGTGTTGACGAGCAATGGCAAATTTCTCAAAGAGCTTAAACAGCACGTTCAGTGTGGGGAGTGGAGGAAATAATGAGGACAACTGGGGACAGTGTGGGATGGTTCTGCATCAGAGTGTGCTGGACTAGCGTGCCCTAGTGAGTGAGAAAAGCTCATATAACATGTCCCACAGCTACAAGTACTGACGACTGAGTGGAGAGGGAAGCAAGTTGTATTTTCAGAGTTGAGTAATCACTCACTAGTTGGTGAAATAAAGGATCTCTCTTTCCACCTACGCTCTTCCTGCACATTGTCATAGATGCCCCTCTCCAACATCAACAGAGAAGAATCCTTCATCAAAGAAAGAAATACAGCTCACATTTTTACAGAAATGGCAACTCAGACACTCAAAGTGAAGACAGAGAAGTAAAGGAAAGAGAAGATAAAAAATCTGCAAATAAGCAATTTCAATTTTCACTTATCTTCTTATATAAATTGAAAAGTAAAGATATCAACATAATTCATACAGTAATTTGCCTACATTTAAAAATTAATTTTAATTGTTCAGCAATGTTTGCTTTTGAGGAAAAAACTATTTGAGGACCTAATGCCAACAGGATATAGAAAAACATCAGTTAAATAGCTTCAGAAAACACACTTATTTTAACATAAGAAAAATGTTTTAAGACTTTACCGATATATTTTCCAAATTTGAGCCAATGGTTTTACCCTTTTCCTTAATCCAGCTATTTCAAAATTATCTAAATTAGAATGTTTTATAAATGATCTTCATAACAGAAATGACCTTAGCCATCAGAATTAAGTAACTCACAGAGATGAAGCAATATACATACATTTAATCCATATCCTTTTTATCAAGACATGCAGATACAATAGAAGTACACAGTTGCCAAGGACTGCTCATCAAACTTCCTAAACATAATTTGATATTAAATATAATTTCAAGTAAATGAATATTGTTGTTGTCATGGTATGTAATGAAGGACGACGGCCCAAGTGCCTTCCGCATTAACGCACAGGGGGTTTGGGTTGTGTTGTTAGAGACTGACCGAATCACATAAGAATTCATACATCTTCTCAGCAGTGGTATTATCTTATGTGGTTTGTCCTCTACATAAACCAAAACATCATACCCAATCCTTACACATCTATTAAACTCTAATTACATGCTAAACACAATGCTAGACACTGAAATAACACCAAAAATATCAAGACATAGCTTTTAGCTTCAAAATACTTGTATTTTGAAGTATTTTGAAGATTGTTTGAAATTGAGTTGTTACATTCTAAAGGGTTTTTTTTCGATTTAGTTGTGTTTCTATTGCTTGCTCCCTAACCATAGTATTTTTCAAATTAACCATTTACAATGCTAAGAGAAATGAGAAAATTAATAAATGTATTTAATCAGAAAAATTAAAACTCAAATATTCCAAATGACTGAAGATGCTGCTGAGAATGTGTCTATAACATAAAACATATAAATAACACAGAAAAATCAGTCCCATAATAGACCCCCCTCATTGCACAATGCTTAAGACCCTTTAAAAATGTACAGTGACTGCATGCTTAATCTGTATTAAAAATGCTCCTATGAAGGCAAAAAACAAACCAATAAACAAAAACAAAAAACCTTCATGTGATTCCTTACTTTTTATTTTTTCAATGGCTCCACAGTCATCAGTTTTGTGGAATAAGGAATTTTAACTCCTAATTTTACAATTTGCTTTAATTCAAGCACTAAGACTTTAACCTATATTGGTATTTTTTATGCATATAAAGTTCTAAATTCATGCAAAAATGCTCTCTCAGACTTTTTAAAAGACATATTAAATAAAACATAATTATCATTTATAAATCTTCCAAGGTACTAATTTTCCTTGACAGTCCCAATGACTGCACCATTGCTCACCACTCTGAACTCCTTCTGAATTGGGGTTGAATGAGTCATACTATTGAGAGGAAAAATGATTGCAGGATATTTAATTTATGGACTTTACATGTGCTTGATTAGGTTAATCAAAATAAATTTATCAAGAGCACACTCATTATGTTTGAAAAACAAAAAGAATAATTTGATGGTCACATTCTTCATCCAGCTTCCAGTAAATAAAATACAGTGTTCTTAATTTCAATGCTACTAGCAATTTCTGAGTATACCACTTTCATACTAGTACTTTTAATGTATATATACACATGTGTACATACATGTGCATATGTACATATTTTTAATTTGTCACGACCTCTACAATCATATCCATTATTTTACTTTGCCTTTTTAAATTTGTTGAATATATTTTGTTAATTTTCTCTCTCATGAACTGTCATTGGTTCATTTTTTTTTTTTTTTTTAAGATTTGTTTGTTTTAGAGAAAGAGAGAGAGCATGTTGAGGGGTAGGACAGAGGGAGAGAGAATCCTAAGCAGACTGTCCACTGAGCATAGAGCCCAATGCAGGGTTTGGTTTGACAACCTCGAGATCATGACCTGAGCTGAAATCAAGAGTTAGATGCTTAATTGACTGAGCCACCCAGGAGCCCCTGTCATTGGCCTATGGTTAAATCTGGGAAATTGTAAATAATGTGTTTTTTTCCATATAACAAAAGTAATAAATTAACATTGTATAAATGTTAATTATACACATAAAATAATCAAATAGTTAAAAATCATAACATTGATTGTTGATGTACATTTTCGTATATTTATCATTTTTCTATGGAAGTATCTCAGGTTGATTTAAAAATACTGTTTTGTACTCTCTGTTTTTCATTCTTTTATATATTGAATCTTATCTAATTTCACTAAAACTTAATTTTAGAAGCTATGTAATATTCATTGCATGGTTTTACATTTTAACACATTCATTAGGCAACTTCCTTACTTTTGGTCATTTGGGCATTTGCAATTTTGGGAAGGCCTCTGTGAGAAATGTCCCTGGGTCTCATGGGTTTGGGCCTGCTTTACTACTGATCTTTTGGGAATTTCCTCTCAGGAGCATGTCTTCAGGCAGGAGAAGCCACACAATTTAAAGCTCTGTGACTGATCCCTCCAGATAAATTTTCCTCCAGAAGGGAAGTACCAATTCACCGTGCAAGTCATCATATAGCAAAATGCCTGAGTCACTGTAACCTTGATGATAAACACGGATTCTAAAAATCTTTGCCAAAATTATAGGTGTCAAGTTTTTTTAAAAAAAGAGTAGGGTTTTGACTGAGACTGCATCAAATCTATAAACACTTCTGAAAAATCTGACATATTTAAAATTGAGATTGTCCATCCAAAAACATACATATTCATTCATTTAGTCTAACTTAAACTCTCTGAACAAAGTGTTCTAATGGTCTTCATATTTAGACTGCTTGTTATGGTTTCTAAAAAACTAGATAATTTATAGTTTTTGTTGTTGTTACTATTGAAAATTATATATTATGCCCCAAATATTTTCTATTTGGGTTTTGCTGTCAAATAGAGAATTGATTTAAGTTTATTTCGATATCTCCAAATCATTTGGAATGGATTACATAATCATAACATATATAAACCTGAGATTATTTTCTTCTTTTCCTAAGTATTAAACACATATATATCCTTGTCTACTGTTACCACTTTTTACTTAAATTGGATTTAATTAAACAAATATTTTAAATTACTTATAGTAAGATGTTATTTTCACTTGTATATTTTGTAACTTTAAATCTTCAAAGCCTCAGGCTTCTGATTTTATGCTAATCTGTCTGTATCTGATTTTGCTTTTCTGCTTAGCTCTTTAATTAATTTGAGTTCATTTGGATATATATCGTAAATTATAATGTTTCCTTTTGTCACTTATTAATCAAATAAATCCCTCCTTAATTCTTATATTTTCAGCTCACCAGATATTATAATATTTTATGTAATTTTAGAGCTTTCCAGGCTTCTTCTTATTTTCTTTCATCTCTATTCATATTTATGTTACTTTATTACCCTTTTAAATCGTAGTTATTTAATAATATGCTTTAAAGTCCATTAGGTAAAAAAAGAAGCAACCAACCATTGCTGAACTTACTCTAGTGCCAAGTTTACTCTGATATTTAAAATACATCATGTCTCTTAATGCTGAAAATGGCCTTTAGGGCCTATGTGTTAATAACTGTTTTATGAATAATGGCTCTTGAGGTTCAGAGATATTTTGTACACAGCTAACTCAACAAATAAGCAAAGGGTTTTTTGGGTTCTAAATCCATTTTATTTTTCTCTCTTTTTTAAGCTTTTAACTCTTCTCACTTGTTTGTTTTCAGATGTATCTATAATTATTGTATGATTTTAAAAATTCCGAGGGTCTTTTTTGAAAGCTTGAATTTAATTATGTTAGCAGCCAGCATGCATAACTGTGGTTTCCAAAAACATGTTATTTGTTCAGGCCACAGAGTTCAAACTCTTAACAACCCTTTGGAATTTTTATTATGCTTTACAGTAAAGATCTAGTTACGACCTTGGGCAAGACAGCTCGTGGCTAATATATTTAGTATCATTATATAGGGGAATATTTATCATAAGTTAATGGTATTGTGACAGAAGTAAAAAAGAAAGTCCATGTATCATGAAATTCAAGTATCATGAAATTTCAAAGTATCAAGTATCTTGATACTTTATCAAGATTTTTCAAGTATCATGAAATTACATGATAAAACATAAGTCAGGAATGAAGACTCAGTCTTCTTTAACCCCTCACCTACACACACCCAGTAAGGAAAATATTCACCACAGCAGAGCCAGGTGGCTTAGATCATTTCCTCTTAGCACCTCATTGCTCCCAATAATAATCAGAATAATAAAAAAGCATATGCAACATTTAACATATTAATACAGCAGCTGGTTATCATTTATTGAGGGCCTGATCAATGCCAAGCTCTCTTTGTATATGATTTCATTTAATCCTCAAAACTTGGTGAAATTTATACCACAGTTCCCATTTAACAGATGAGGAAAGGGAGACATGCCCAGCTGTGTGAGTGATGGAGATGACATGGGAAGGGCCTTCCTTCTTCCCTTGTTTCTGTGTCCATTGCCCCCTTGCAGCTGAAATGAATGCTCCGTGTTAGGCTATAGGTGGCAGCAGTGTTTCTTGGGAGAAGGGACCCTTGTCTTTTCTAGAAAATGTGTTACTCTGACCCACAAAATTAAGTCTTTCCAGCAACTTCTCAAACCTTTGGTCATCTATCCACATAGCAGCTCCCCTGGCAGCTTCCTGAAATCTCGAGGATCATGCAATCTTTAGAGATAAGAGCTTGCAACATTGGCAATTCTGCTTTATGTCTCCTCAATTACAGAGCTCCTGGAAATCACACGTGAACCCTAATGTAGCCAGTCGTGCACAGAAAAGCCCTTCCAACATATAGCTGGGCATTGGTTTTATAGACTCGGCTAGTTACTGAATTTCAATGAGTTAAATATGGTTTATGAGTGAATTTAGCCAGTATAGACTTTTAATCTACTTAATTCCGGTTCAAACACAGCTCTAACGGATTCCGTGGCCTGTATTATCTAAAGCACTGCCTCAAATCTATTTTTCATCTTATTCATAGACACTTGATTTACATAGCAGCCATTTAGCTGATAGAATTACAATGATCAAATTAATTTAACCTGTGTAAGCAGCCAAGTTGGATCATTTAAACCAAAATCAACATTAAGGTCTAAATTATGTTATTGGCTCTCTACCTAGATGTAACACATCATTTCCTCTTTTTTTTAAATGAGGAAAACAATCTCCTGCAAGACCCTCAGCCCCTCATCTGCCTCCCCCTACCAGCTTTGAATTCTGTTTCAGGACCATTCTTGCTAAATCTGGCCACTTTTGGAAAGCAGCCATGGTTATCAGCAGCAGAGGAGCTTCGGGGAGCTCTTGGCTTCTACCAGCTGTAGCAACAGCTGCCTCTCAATGCTCAGGTTCACCTCATGGTGAAAACACAATAATCATATTTTGGAGTTCAGAGAATCAGCATCCCTGCCGAGTGACTAGAGACTCCACACGTAGAAACATAACCACCCCTTAACCACGGCCAGTTTTCTTAAAAGCGCCAGCTGTTGATCACGAGTGAAGAGAACAGTTTCACAAAAGTCCATCTCAATACTGTAAAATAATGGGAAAAGACCCGTTTCTAAAAAAAGAAAACATATTGTAGCATCACACACACATGCATACACATCTCCTAGTAAATGATACAATTATTTTCCCCATCCATAAGAACTTTTTAGAGCTAATGATTTTCACAATTTGCTACACATAAAAATGCCTATTTCTGGTCCTAGATTCAGAGACTTTCATTCAAGAGCTGCTAGGTGGAGCCTTAAAATATGAATTTTTAACGAGCTCCCTGCTGAGTCTGGCTTAGGTCGTGTGCACGACACTTTGAGAAACACAGTTTAGAGTCTGGGTCAGTTTTGGAATAGTGGCAGGATTATCTATTTATGCAAATATAATTATAAGGAAAAAAGATGAAAACAAAGATTTACTGTCCCTATATATTCCTTTTCTCCTGCAAACAGGAGCTCCTCTGGTTCTGGGCACCTGGAGGGATACAAATGCAAATTGTAATGTTTGTAGCCTAGAAGTTATTGTTGGATGACCAACCTTCCGGTTGTGCTGAGACAGAGGCTTCCCAGAATGTAGGGCTGAATCCAGCCCGGAGAGGAGGAAAGCCCCAGGAAAAATTCCTACACTACAATGCACAATAATGGCTTCAAAGTGAGTGTAAACAAGTTGCTGCCGAGCCCTGAAAGAGGAAATAACCAATTCCAAGAGGATCTGAGGAAGCTTTATATAAGAATTTGCATTTGAGTAGGAACTCAGCTCAGAGGGAAAGACCCACGCAGAGAAAACACATTTGCAAAGTCACAGAGGTAAGACAGCAATCTGAAAACATTGAGGAAATACCAATTAAAAAGATTATGGGCGTGAGGATTTGGAACTCAGGAGAAACAAGGGTGGAAATTAGGCCTGAAAGTTTGTGATGGTGTCTTGGAAATACTAATTATTTCATACTTCCTCTGTTGTGATCTGTTCAAGGCATTAGAATGTATTTATTTTAATGCATTGGAATTTAAGTAGGTAAAGTATTAGGTGCTGTTGCAAGAGATGGGGAAAGTGAAGAGGGCCTATCTTGAGAAAGAAGTCCCTGTTGACTGAAACAATGGGACTGAATGACTAATTCATTGTGGCAACTGAAGGAAGAGATGAATGTTTTCAAGGTTTCCACAAGACCTGTGATTGTGATGATGTCATGAAAAGACTCTGGGAACACCAGAGGAAGAACATATCTTTCTGGTGAGGAAGTGAAGATAAACTCAGTTTTGAGTGTTTGCATTTAGGGGCCCAACCTAGATATTGCTGGGAAACAAACCACCCTAAAAACTTGTACCCTCAAACAATTTTTTCTCTCACGAGTCAATGTTGGCTGGGCTCAGCTGTGCAGTGCTGGTTGAAAGAGCAGCGGGGGCTGGCGCTATAGGCTGGGCTGCTTGGGCTTCACTCAGTCAGGTGGACTCAAGGTAGCTGCACTTGTATCTGGTGCCTGGCTTCGAAGGGGCCACAGCAGCTGCTGCCAGCCCTCAGGAAGGCTACGTCTGGACTTGGCATTGCATTTCTTGCGTAACATGACTTCATACCCTTACTGTCAAAGTGGCCACATCCCAATGGGTGCCCAGTCAACACATGTGTAGCCGTCTCTACCCTGCCACGGTGCTGGTAGAGGCATATGTGGAGATGTCCTGGGGGACCATAATGAACACGACTCTGGCTCTCCAGAAAGAAATCAGGATTGGAAACCTGAGTGAAGGAATTTTTTGAGAGTTAGCAGTGGAATCGTAACAATGGATGATTAGATAAAGGAGTTGGGAATGGGACAAGACCACATTTAAGAGAGGCATCTGGGGGGTGAAGCCAACAAACAGAGGTGGAACTCTAACAGCCAATCAAGACGACACCAGAGGACAGGGGCTCCTAGCAACTGCTCAGGATTGGGGAGGGGACAGGGTTTGAGGCTGCAGAGCCAGCAGTGAAGAAGGTGCTAGGACGGGGAGCAGGAGGTGGCGCCCACTGTGAGATGGTGGCTAGCAGCAGAGGGAGGCGGATGGGGCTGGATTTGGGCTGATTCGACAATTCTCAGGGCTTGGGGGGTGGTCAGTAGAGGGGGAAAGAAGACAGGAACACAGCGGGAACTAGAGGGGTGGACTATGGAGGGTTTCTTTGGCTTCTGAAAGCAGGATGAGACAGGAAGACACAAGTAGAGGATGGTATAGTATAGTGAGGTACTAGGGGAGGGGAGAGGCTCAAGGTAGTCTCCGTGTTCTCTGTGAAGGTGAAACGAAACCACTCATCACTAGAATCAGGAACTTGTCCTCCTCAGAACATCTATAGGACATTTCTTCTAATGTTAGTTATGGAGGCACAAAATTGGTGAAAGTTTGAAAGATCTGGAGATGAGAAAACAAGGGGTTGCAAAAGCCAAGTTTTGTTTATCTGTTTGCTTTTATCATTCTTACTCATTCTTTTGGTTTTAATTGTGGATTATCAAATGAATTTAAAAGGAGATGTCATAAAGATAAACCATTTAAAGTAGGAGGGGATAGTCACATGCTTACTAACTTCTGGAAAAAATATGAGACTAGCTATATTAAACGACAAATCTTTACCTTGTGGTGTATAGATGCTAAGAGGCTCTTTCTCTATCTTTTTTTCATGTAAATTTCTGCTTTAGGAAAACCGGTTAATTCTATGATCATTTGCACATTACATCTATGTATATATACTGAATAACTTTCAGCTAATATTTTCCCAGCATAGAGACAGGCATTCTTTGACAGAAAAATACTATGAATAAAAGTTGAGTGATTTGGCCTAAATCAACGAAGTCTAAGACTTTCATGAAGATAAAAGGCCAGATTAACCAGCCTTTTGTAACACAGGTTAATATCACAGTGTCCTATGTACCATGGATGAAGCATGCCTCCTTGTAGTAAGTGAAAACACAAAAAGCTACTATCGCTCTTAATCTGTAAAAGCAAGATTTCAATTTTTGTGTCCTCATCATGTCTTGCCTTTAATAGAATAAGAAAAATAAAAGAGGCATGGTCAATGGAATTTACAGATATTTTGTTTGGTCACAAATAAAAATGTACACTCTTTGAGGAGAGGAAGTATGTCTCCCATTTTTGAATCATTGTGCCTGGCACAGAAGCTCTTGAAAGGATGGAGAGTGAATAAATGAAGCATGGGTATTGAAATCAGCTTTATTTGGATATAACCTGGAAAATTATAAAGCAAAATTATAAATCAGGATATAGGTATTACAGTGAATCTACTATATAAATATCTGTCCAAAAATACAAATTATTGTATTTTATGCAATAATTGTGCAAGTACAGAAACTTACACATGTATAGAATGAGTGGCTAGGTCACTCCAGCTTCTGAACTAGAAGTTAAAAAGTGTTATTAATTGTATCGAAAATATTTTCCAGTATTCATTGGCAGAAAAAAATAGAAATTAAAGATTTTGATATATTTCATATTAATCTTTGTTATAGGCAGAAGGCTTTGGATGCGTACGGACTTCCATGAAGTCAGCATCCCTTCTTCCATCTTGCTCAACAAGTAAGGCTGGTGGTGAGATTAGGCAGTGATTTTTTTATTTGAAAAATGTGAGAAGATATCTAGAGTTGTACCATTTAGCTCCAATCACAACACTAAGAAAACTATATTAAAATAGATACTCTTAAGAGTATATTATTTAATCTAAAAGTAAATAATTTAGAAATAGAACATTTCATTCCATGCTTAGATTCCTCCATTGGACTAGGCAATCCATTTGATTTTATCAATGAAACAGATTTATGATTTGTAGTTTGGAATGTTCTATGTATGCTAATAATGTGAGTTTCATGGATTTGGATTTCTCACAGATAAGGTCCTAAACTGTCTGCTGAGGCTACTCTGTAATTTTGCATTTAGCATCTGGCCTTTTCTTTAGTTTTTGCATCAAAGAGAGGGGGACAGTGTCTTCAAAAACACTGAGTCGTTACCAAATAATGGCTATAAAAATTCTAACTCTAGATGCTATTTCTGTGTGATATATATATACATATATATACAGATATCTATGTGGATGTACATGCCTATATGTATATAGATACATATATATTCTAGCTATGGTTTTATTCTTTAACTTGAAAAACAAAAAAGATGATAAAGATGAAAATGAAACAAAGCCACACGAATTGAGCCTTGGAGAGGCTGGAAGACTAAACTATGTATTCATCAGATTGGCAGAAACTGCCATGACCAAGGCATGCTGGGATAATTGCTCACCTACATTTAAAGGCAATGCAAACTCCCAGGGACCCTCAGTGAAGCTTTCGACAAATCATATCCATTAGCACATGATGCATGAGTAGGAAAAAGCGCTGTTCAATTGTGTGTATATTGTATATACACACAATATTTGTATATATACATATATACAAATATGTATGTACACAGGTAATTGAAATCATCCGAATGAAGTGACCAGGTTTCGTATTTAATGGCTAAAGTGACCTTGGATGTTAGCAACGTAATTTTCTATTATCAATAGTAGTATCAATAATTCTTCAATGATAAAGTGTAAAGGGAAAAACTTAAATAACGATCAGTATTTTTATGCTCCCTTCATCCTGTAATATTACGTCAAGTGTTTGAAGAAAATACAGAACAGTCACGGGTCGTGCAGGGTACTGCTCATTCCAAGAAGCCTTTATCCCACATCAAGGTTAAAACTTCAATGAGTTTCCATTGGCTGAGTGATTGCATAAATTAATGCTATTCAGAACAGCTTTAACTTGCACAGCTGACTTTGGAAATGTGTGACTAAGCTCCTAAATTGGCATCGAAGGCACATTTACGGGAGTTGCCTTATCTCTGCACCACTTACTGCCTTTCATCCCCCCTCACTTCCTCCCATTATCATCATCACTTTCATCACAGGCAGCTGAAGTTTCTCCTTCAAAATCAAAAGCCCTTGGAAAACAATCCTGCCTTAAAGCTATGGCCACTGAAAATGTGTTGTGTCTCTTTCATTTACATTTTGATTAAGTGAAAGTCTCTTAATTTGGGCCATTATCAATACATAAATCTGTAGAGAAAATGAACATGCATTTATAATGCAACCAAGATTACATGATTTACTGTTCTTATAATGTGTAAATACAGAGGGGAAAAAAAAAAGTCCAGCTCCTAGGTCCCTGTATATGAAGCACTGTCAGCGATTAAGGGGGCAACTCACATCCTCTGTGAAGGCGAGCCTCAAGCTCCCCGTGCCTCATCTCATCATTATGTCAACTGAACTAGGTCTCAATTAAAACCATCACACATCAATTCGTCTACCCTACTTGACCAATCTTCCTGTGGGGAGGTTTGTGAGTGGTAAAATGAAAGGCTCAAAATGGGTTTCCATACCTGATTGTGGACTTTGTTTGGGAATTTTGGCTACCGCTTGAGGGCTGGAGGTGGAGTGCATTCGCTGGTTGGCAGAGCTGTGGATGCTGCTGGGAATGGCTGCTGAGACATTCTTGCGAGGCTTCATATCTTGCAGCCACATGGGCGAGGCTTCGAAGGCCTGCATCCTCCTGGCGTGGCTGTTGGCATTGACTTTCAGGTAGGCCTGGGCTTTGTGTTCCTGTAGCTCTCCGTAATTGGCATCTGTCACCCTGCATTCATATAAGCCTTCATCCTTTTTCCTCACTTTGGAAATCTGAAGCTTGTGAGAGATGTCATTGCCTTGGACTTTCACTGTCTGAAAAATTGCAGGTAAAAAAAAATAATAAAGTGCTACATCAAATGATTTTGTTCCCATACTTGCTCCTGAGCTTGCTAATGTGGGAAAACTAAAGGGTCTTAATAGCCTCATAGCCACAGTCAGAGAGCTATTTATTTTCTCAACAGTCAAATCCGAAGGTCATATTTATCCCATTGCATTAACAACTGGCTTCACAAAATCATGGAATAATTAGTTCAATCCAGCCAGCGCCAGATTCCAGTAGCCACGTGGTCCCCATTTCCCACGTTCCAGTAGCAGTTTTGCCACTTTCCAACCATGAGACTGACCTCTGCCTGGATAGCTCAGCCAAATGAAGCACAAACAGAATATGGTAAAGGATGGAGTTTGTACAGCCTCTTTTCTTCACTGCTGGCAACAGCCCTGAGAGATCACAAAAGTATTCTGTTGATCACAACAGAATTTGAGGATGTTTTATCCCCACATTAGGGTGCCTCACTAAAGGTACCAACAAAATAGACTTGAATCTTTAACAGTCTTCTCAAATGTTTGGTGCAGTCTTTTTTTTTTTTTTTTTTTTTATGATAGTCACAGAGAGAGAGAGAGGCGCAGAGACACAGGCAGAGGGAGAAGCAGGCTCCATGCACCGGGAGCCCGACGTGGGATTCGATCCCGGGTCTCCAGGATCGCGCCCTGGGCCAAAGGCAGGCGCTAAACCACTGTGCCACCCAGAGATCCCTGTTTGGTGCAGTTTTACCAAAAGTTATGGGGTGGAATGGCTTGGGGTACAGATTAAGATCACCTGGAGTCTTAGGGTCAGAGTGCATAACCCTGGCCAATGTAGTGTCTTTAGGCTCCTGGAATTGGAGATGCCATCAATCAGACACTGGTTTGATTTTCAAAATTGAAATTGGCTCTCATATTTCTTCTAATAATTTTTATGCCAGATTAACAGCAAAATGATATGTAAATATTAAAAGTATATGTGATTTTGTGTTATGCATAATACACATATTCACACGTATACTCATAAGCATCTTTATCAGAACAGCTAGGTTTTACATAAATCTTATATTATCCATGATTGACAGGATGATGGATTTCCTAAAACACTCAGGATTTAAGGATTTGCATGATTTTGAAAGATAGTGAAAAGAAGTGAGGGAAGTTTACACTTTCAAATGGCCATAAGTAAGAAAACGTGTTGAGTATTTATTTGTCTTTTACATACAGAGTCATATATACAAATAGTTTCCAATATTTGAACCACAACTATGGTATATATTTATTTGTATGAAAAATTACATATTAATATACAAACACAATAAAAAGAATAGGAAAAAAATAAAAATAAATAAAAAGAATAGGGATTAATAGTTTCAAATATAGCCTCAGTTGAGTCTCTTAACAAAAGTTTGAAATAGTTGGAGTACTTACATGATTATTATTTTACATTAAAGTAAACTGAGGCTTGGGGGTTTGGGTTTTGATTCTCAGCATTGATAGCACATTAAAATCATCTAGGGAGCTGTTAGAAAATGGTCTCATTTGGGGGCGCCTGTGTGGCTTTGGCCACATAGTTAAGCTATGACTCTTGATTTCACCTCAGGGTCATAAGATTGAGTCCCTTCAGGGCTCTGTACTGGGCACGTGGAGCCTGCTGAAGATTCTCTCTTCCCTCCCTCCCTCCCTCCCTCTCAGGAAAGGAAAGAAAAGGAAAGGAAAGGAAAGAAGGAAAGGAAAGGAAAGGAAAGGAAAGGAAAGGAAAGGAAAGGAAAGGAAAGGAAGAAAGGAAGAAAGGAAGAAAGGAAGAAAGGAAGAAAGGAAGAAAGGAAGAAAGGAAGAAAGGAAGAAAGGAAGAAAGAAAGAAAGAAAGAAAGAAAGAAAGAAAGAAAGAAAGAAAGAAAGAAAGAAAGAAAGAAAGAAAGAAAGAAAGAAAATGGTCTCATTTGGATTAATGTGGAAACATTACGTTTGCATCTTAAGGAGGCAAAGCTCAGATCGGTGTTTCATAAAAGCCTTCCTGATTCATGTGGGGAATATAAATAATAGTGAAAGGGAATATAAGGGAAGGGAGAAGAAATGTGTGGGAAATATCAGAAAGGGAGACAGAACGTAAAGACTGCTAACTCTGGGAAACGAACTAGGGGTAGTAGAAGGGGAGGAGGGCGGGGGGTGGGAGTGAATGGGTGACGGGCACTGGGGGTTATTCTGTATGTTAGTAAATTGAACACCAATAAAAAATAAATTAAAAAAAAAAAAAAAGCCTTCCTGAGAATTCTAAGTTAACAACTGCTGGTTTAAGACACATGATCAAGGTCATTCTGTTAAATTGAGAACAGAACAAACTTTGTTCTACCTCAGTTTCTAACTAGAACTTTTGCTGACTCACTAGACTTCTTGAACTTCTGGAATAGGTAATAGTATTAGTAGTTATGTGCTTGATCATGTATCTTAACCGTATGGCGCCCTAGTTTGAGATGTGTAAGGCTATTCCCCACTGGTCTTTGGAGGATATACTTATGGGTGAAGGGTGACATAGGAGTAGTCAGTAAACAATCTAGCCACTATATATGTAAAAAATAAAATATTTAAGATAAGTATTGTCAACAATTGATTTTACCAGTAAAGCTTTCTAGCACTGTATGAAAACAGTAGTTTCTATAATAATTGACTTGAAATATTCTAAAAAGTGAGTTTATGAATATAAATTGTAGTTTTATTCCTGTTTGATATTTGCTTCCAGTTTGAGATTATACACTTACAGATTTTGATTCTATTAGTACAATATATTTTTAAACTTTTGCTTGTGATATAATATCAATCTTATACCACTTTTTTACTATTTTAACAGCCTCAGTATAAATTTTCTTTCTTAATGGAGGTCATTGGATTGTTAAGATTCCTAAAATGAATATAAATAAAAGAATATATACTTATACATGTTCCTATATATGGCATATATACACACATACACACGCACACACGCACACATATATATGCCAAGTAGACCCTGTACTTTCTGACTTTATAAAAACTATTTCATTTCTAGTAATGAAAACTTGTTTACTGTTTATTTTTATTTTGTTTGTTTGTTTACTGTTTATGAATGAGCTAAGCAGATCTAGCAACATAAAGTGATTCTAGAAGGCTTCACTGGCGATATAGTCAAAAAATCACAATTTTCTTTTTATTTCTAACTTCATATAGAATTATTAAAAAGTAATACACAATACAGTTGAAATACATCTCTATGTTTTCAATAGGTCAACCTCCTCCAATTATGTTTTATATTTATATTGGCTTTTGGTTTTATATGTTTATGACTTTAAACATGTTCATTAGAAATAGGTTGCATGCCTTAAAAATTACATTGAGAATTGAGTTGTTTTCAATATAATTTCAACATCCTCTTGGATACTTTAATTTTTTTCCTGCCTAGGAAGATTGTCATAAGTTAGTATTTTACTTCCTATTAAAGGGTAACTAGTTCTGTGATTTCGAATGAAGATTAGAATTGCAGTCCTATACTCCTATAGTCTTGTAACTGTTAAAAAGACTAACAAAAAAAGTTCCACACTCTTTGCTTGGCAAAACGACTCTCTAGTAATCGTTGAAATATCTGTGGTCTTGAAATGAATGATTTTATTGTATCAACTCTAAATCTGCTTCAATTGGTAGGTACCCAGAGAAATAAGAAGGAGAAAGCTGGCTCTCGCCCTGCGTCCATGACATTGCCTTTTTCGGGGCAAGAATTTGAAAAAGGCTTTTAGAGACCTATAAGGCCCTCATGCTCCTCCACCTGGGGCCTGGCCGGCCTGGCAGGTGACAAAGGCAGGCGCCCCCTGTCGCCTGTCGCCGTGATACTCACACTGATCTTGGTCCCGTCGTTGTCCGGGTCTCGGTCGGGCACCAGCTCCACCTGCGGGCGGGGGGGAGAGGCCGCTCAGCACGGGGACCTGGGCCGGGGCGCAGCCTCCCCGGGGCTCGGATGGGGCGGGGGGCGGCGCACGGGGACCAGGCGGCCCAGCCCCGCGGGGCACCGATGGCAGCCCTCGGGGGCACCGATGGGCGGAGCAAGGGGACCAGGTGGTAGAGCCCTGCGGGGGCTCGGATGGGGCGGCGCACGGGGACCAGGCGGCCCAGCCCCGCGGGGCTCCGATGGCAGCCCTCGGGGGCACCGATGGGCGGAGCAAGGGGACCAGGTGGTAGAGCCCTGCGGGGGCTCGGATGGGGCGGCGCACGGGGACCAGGCGGCCCAGCCCCGCGGCTCCGATGGCAGCTCTCGCGGGCACCGATGGGCGGAGCAGGGGGCCCAGGCGGCCCAGCCCGCGGGGCTTGTGGGAGGCGCACGGGGACCAGGCAGCCCAGCCCACGGGGCTCCGATGGGGGCGGCGCACAGGGGCCCGGCGGCCCAGCCCCGCGGGGCACCTATGGGGGCGGCGCACGGGGACCTGGCCCGGGGCGCAGCCTCCCCGGGGCTCGGATGGGGGCGGCGCACGGGGACCAGGCGGCCAGCAGGCCGGTCGGGGCGGCGGGACCGCGCGGGGGCGCCGGCGAGTCGCGCGCGGGGAGGTGGGTCCGGGCCGGCGGGGCCCGCAGGGCTGCACCCGGGAGCCCGCGGAAGTCTGCGGGGACCCCCCCCTCCCCCCGCGTCCAGGCCCGCGGGCCTCCCTTCCCTGGGGCTGGGGGCTCTTCCAGAGCTCCTCCTCCTGCTCGGACCGGCCCTCCGCCCCGCGCGCCCAACTGCCCAAGCTGCGCTCCCGCGGCTCCCCCTCCGCAGCCCCCACCGCGCCCCCCTCGCCCCTTCCCTCCGCCTCCGCCCGCGCTCCCGCTCCCTGCGCTCCCTGCGCTCCCTGCGCTCCCCGCCGCCCCCACTCTCCCGCGCTCCACTCCCTCCCTCCCCATCTCTCCTCCGCCAGCCTCAGTGGTGACAACTGACGGGTGTGCGCGCGCGCGCGGTGGAGACACAGAACCCCCCTCCCCAGCCCAGCGCCCGGCCAGGTGCGGTCCTGGGACGTGGGCACACCGTGGCCCCCGCGGCCCGCGAGCGGTAGCGGGTCCTGAGCGGAGCAGGTGACCCCGGGGTTAATGGGGGGACACTCCGCGAGTCCCTCCTGGCTCCTGCCCCCCGCCCGGCATCCCCGCGCCACCCGCGCCAGGCGAGCCAGCGGGTCCCCGGGGAGCCCCGGGAGCCCCAAGGGCGTGAGCGGGACGGACGCGGGGGCGCTCAGCTACCTGCGCACCGGCCACCTCGGCCCCGGGCTCCAGGTCCTCGGGGCCCCGCAGGAACCACCACTGGATCTCCAGGTACACCGAGGCGGAGCCACTCTGGAAGGCGCAGGACATCTCCACATTCTGGCCCTCGGTCGCCGTCACGTTCCGCGGGAACTCGGTAAATTTGGCTGCAAAACAGAAATCGCATCCTTTTGGGATATCCAGACCCTTTCCCTGAGAGCTCACTACAGTTTTCGTGGACTTAAAAATAATAATAGTAATAATAATAATAATAATAATAATAATAATAATAATAATAATAAAATAATAAAAAGGCTAACAAAACACTTCTGTGACATCTCGGACTTTGCCTGCTTCCCCAACCCCCTTTCCTTGGCCTGGTCCCTGTTCCTTTTTGGTGTCACGCCGAAATAACTTTGTCGTCGACCAAGTCCAGATAATGCAAAGCTTAAGGGGCTTGCCAAGGAACTCAGCCCCGGTAGCCGAGATGCCCACGGGTGGATGCATTTACCTTTTGTCAGACTGCAGCGTTACCCAAAACTTACGGAGGGATCCACCGAGCTACGCGTCTGACAAATCTGCCAATATAGGAGGAGAGCCTCTTGCTCGAAGTTTCTAAACAATCCATGACTAACTGGATGTTTCAAGTAACCAGACAATGCATCATAATTCCCTGTCAAAATGCACATTCCTGATGCACCAAAACAATTATTAGCAATCCCGATTTTAAGGCCACAGCAGGGAAACAAAATGCTCACTTTCTAAGCTGTGAATGTGTCTTTTTTTGTTTTTCCGCCTAGATTAACCTTTATATTTGTCCCCATCAAGCCATTGTATTGTAAATCGCCATACACCCCCTGGCAAAGGAGAATCACACACTTGGGTTTTAGTTCAGAGTAAAGACTGTTTTGAAGTCACCGGAGATTTTTTTTTTTTTTCAGTTTTTTATAGTGAACACTATCAGTCTTGACACTGCTAGTCTGCAGAATACAGAGTTAAGGGGAAACTCACAAAAATGAAATGCTCCCCCCCCCCTTTTCTTCTCCCAAAGGCATTTCTTTACCATGGAATGCTCTGGGTGGTTTGCTCTTATTATGGTGTCTAAGGCATGTTTGTGAAGAACTGATGTTTCCCTAAAAGTAGTCCTGGAGAGATCTGTGGCTAACGGAAGTGCACAGCTGCAGCACACACTCACAGACAGGAGGGCTGAGGGGCCGCAGGGCTGATTTGGGGGTGGAGGCACCCCCCCACCCCCCACTTTTCAAAGACGGGCATCACATCGTTATGAAACACCCAAACGATCACAACCGAAGTGTGCCTGTATTTATACATAAGCAAGTCGCAGATTTAGTTAAAGGAGACCATTCTGGTGTGAAAACGACTTTTCTGTGTAAGCTGAGGGGGGGTGGGGGGAGCGCGGCGGTTCCGCTGGCGGGAGTGATGCAGCGTCGGGCCGCGGGGACCTGATCTGTTCGTGGTGCTGAAACGATCACCGCAGCCTGCGAAGTCCTGCCCGCGGGGTCCCCGGGCGGCTGCCGCCTCTGCTGCAGCTGCTGCCGCCGCTGCTGCTTGTAATGCAAGTCGTGCCTTTTTATGGGTCCTTTGATAAACACGCACGCAAACCAAGTCGCAAGGACCCAGAAAAAGGAAACTCTAAGGCAACCCTGCCTCCACTGAGGAGGGCTGGCCGTGGAGAGCCCCCCATCCCCGGCTCGGTTTGTTTGCCATGATTATGTATGCATGAGTGGCTACCCAGTGCATGCACACGGATCCAAGGCACACTCACACACACTCACACTCACACACACACACACTCACCCCTGTGTTTGCGCTCGCCCAGGCACCCACTTCATTGTCAGGCGCCACGTACATCTGCTCTCGGTTTTAGCTTGCCTCCTATTTAATAAACTTTGCAGAAAAACAACCGACACCGGAACACTATTCCACTGTTCCTTGCCTAAGGATAGCGCTACGTCTGCTTGGTCGTTCTTTGAACACAGAGAACACACTCACACGCACGCACACACACACTCCGCAGGCAAACCTATGTGCCAACCAACGAGCCGCACACTTACCTTGAGAAGACAGCCCTTGTTGCACATACAAAACGGAAAAGAAAACAAATCCAACGTATGCCAGAAAGATCCCCATCGTTCCGGAAAGGGGAGAAGGGGGGGGTCACATCAGTGTAGCCAACAGCCAAGAAAGCCCCCCCCTCCAAAAAAAAAAAAAAAAAAAGGCGGTGCAAGCGGAGTGCAGCGGAGGCT
This sequence comes from Canis lupus baileyi, assembly GCF_048164855.1. Classification (NCBI taxonomy): domain Eukaryota; kingdom Metazoa; phylum Chordata; class Mammalia; order Carnivora; family Canidae; genus Canis; species Canis lupus. Next base: position 51,092,515 of record NC_132858.1, read on the forward strand.
CAGCCTCGGAGCCCCGGGCGCGACGCTGCGAGCATCCTGCGGGCGGCCTGGCTCCGGGAGGCTCCGGGAGGCTCCGGGAGGCTCCGGTGCACACTCGCGCTGGCGGCGCGGGGACGGCAGTGCGCCCGGCTGGCTGGCTGCTGGTCCGGCGTCAGCCCGCGCTCCCCGCCTCCCCGAGCGCCGCGCCAGCCGGGGAAGTGGGGAGTGGGCAAGGGGGGCGGGCTGGACCGCTCCGCCGGGCTCGCCGCGCCGCAACTTTTCCCTCTAATGGCTGCGATGATGCCTTTAACCCCCTGCGCGCCGGGCGGCTCCGCACCTGCCGGGCTCGGGGCTCGGGGCTCGGGGCTCGGGGCTCGCGGCTCGGGGCTCGCGGCTCCTGCCGGCGAGCAGCGTCGCGTGGCGTCTTCCACTTTGCTCTCTCCGGTGTCCCTGCACCGGCCGGATGGCTGTGGCGTCGGCAGCCTGCACCGCTGGGCGCCCCCGGGGAGCGCGGGGCTGCGGGGCTGCGGGGCCGCGCGGGGCCCAGGCAGGGGCGGGATGGGGCCGAGGAGGCCGCCTCGGGGCGGCGGAGACAGGCGCTGGCAGGAAACGCCGCTTAACCAGTTAGTAACTGCTTGCACGAGGATGCGCCCAGGCTCCTGGTCCTCGCCAAGGTCTCGCAGCACGAGCCTCCGCTGCAGGAGGAACAGCCCGTGCAGGCACCATCCAGACACCCACCCCTCCAGCTGGCCAACGGGAAAGACCAAAAGTATCAGAAGTCACGTAGGGAGAGAATTTTCGAGAAAGAAAAGCCCACCGTGCCACGATTACTTTTATCGTTATTAGATATTTTTTGTTATTTATTTATTTTTTCAGATCCACACACCCACCCCTCTGCCTTCCTCTGCTCCCATCTCACATGTGTTTTGGGAGGGGGGAAGGGTTTAAAATACCAGTACGGTCTTTCTTTTGTTTTTGTTTATTTGCTTCTCTTTTGCATAAGAATAATTACTTGATATGCCTCGGGATATATGAACAAAGAATATTTTAAGGAGGAGGAAGCACTGTAAGTTTTAGAATTTGGAGCATAGCTACTTATCTGCCCTAGGGAAGGTTTGAGATGAGGATATTCTGTTTCTTAAGAATCTACAAACAGTGTGTTAAAGACTCCATCTGTCCTCGTGAAGTCCAAGCGTGAATTTAGATCTTTTTAACAAAACTAAAACCATTTGCCATCTAAGCAGAATGCCAGATATTTTATTCTCATTATTATTTCTATGCAGCTATACCACCAATCTTCACAGTTATTTCAAAATATGACTCAGCCTTAACAATGCTGTCAGGAAACCAATGCAGTATATGTATTTCCATTTTACTGGTAAAGAATTTGTAGTTGGCTAATTCCTCCACTGACCAGAAGGAAATTAACCTTAACAGAGCTGTCGGATTTTTAAGCCACTTATTCTTCTCCTGCTGAATTGCAGCAATAACTTAAATGATCAGAAAATATTGTAAAATACAATATTACTTATTTTCTGAAGATGTACTTCTCTCTCACTGTGGGTAGGGGCAGAGTATAAGATTTATGAGATTTGGAGAAAGTCATGGGGAATATTTTACATCCGTTCATGTTTAGGCCAACAAGACTCCAGATCCTTCTTGCATGGAGCAAAGGTTTCTGAAGCATGTAATTTCAAGAAAAAAAAGTCTCTTTATGTCCAAACACTCTCTCACGGAGAATGTGTTCAGAATACAGGGACAATCCAAGTTAATGTACTTACCCGATACTTAACATTATTTGGAAAATAAACCAAACTTTGCAGATATTGGATCCCCAGAGATGAGTTGTCTCCAACTTTAAATTTTGTCCCTAACAAGATATGCTCAATGCTTTCCTCACGATTTTAGTTTTAGTTGAAGCATTTAACATAAGCATGAGATTAATATGTCATGATGTGTCCTGACTTCAAGGTTATCTGCCGTTAGAACAGTTTCCAATATAAAGAAAAGGGCATCCATTTTAAGCAAGGGAAGTTCTGAATTAATTTAGCAAAGCACCTCAGATTCTCTTAAGGGGAACTTGATCGCTGTAACTGTAAAAGTACAATAAAAACAAGTTGAAACGTGGTAAAGTGTGAGAAAAGCTTTTACAGGACAGATAAACTACTTTATGAGAGTTTAAGCAACTAAAGAAAGAAAAAGAAAGAACAAAGAAGAAGAGATAAAATAACAAGGAAGACAAAACTGGAAAAGGATTGATGTTCTTTTTCTCATGAAAAATGCCTGATATTTTATTTTCAGTTTTGCCAAGGTAGACTAATAACTTTATCTTAAATATCTGTCGTAGCATCTCAAGGACTGTAAATAGTGTTGGTAAACCCACTCGCATTATTTCCTTTAGAACATTTGCCTTATTAAAGACAAAGTTGTTTCTCTATTAACAGTTTGAAGTGATAAGAAAGTTTAATTAAAAAGTAAATATATCCAATATATCAAAATGTCACAGTGCTGAGACAAAGTCCCACTATTTTTATAAGTGCCTGTAAAACACCACGTTCTCCTATAAAACTGGTGGTAACTTACCAGGACGGGTTTCTTGTTTGCATCCAGAAATAAGAGAGACATTTCCTTCCCGTTTCTCCTTTCCCAAAATGTTCGCTGATGCGTCACCCTGTAAAAATGACTGCAAATCTCGTCTTCCAACAAGCAAAAAACTATCTGTGAACTAATGCTCTAAAAATAAAATCTTAAATCTAATTTTTAAAGCTGTTTTCGTGCCTTTTACACTAAGGTTTGTTTTTGTTTGTTTTTGTTTTTGCTATTTTACAATTCAAATATTTGTATCAGCACACTATTTTCCCCCTAAAGTATGTAATAGGAATTCTTATTTGAATATGCTCCTTCCTATGGTATAATTCAATCTGTTTGAGTTCATTCCATTGCCTGCCTCTGGTATCTTATTTAGATTGCGTTGCATTCTTTTCTGGTGTATGAAAACTTGTTTAACTTTATCTTTCAAACACTGCTGACTTATGATGCCCACAGTCTTTCCCATGCACTTCCAGAGCCTGTGATCCACCCGAGAGCTAAGCAGTTAGAGGGGGTCTTCAAGATCTGTGATTTTCAACTGCATTAGTCCTTTCTCCTAAGAGGGCTTTGGGGCATTTGTTCACCTTCAACTTGATGGGAATCACCATATTTCACCCTCAGAGGCTCATGATAAAATTACTTTCCATATTCTACTTGCATAATCTGTCCTCAGTTGGGGCTTAAGCGCCTGATGTACACTTTTAAAATGTTGTCAATGATTGGAAGACCCCGAGTTCAGTATTTTATTTAGAAATAACCTTGAAAATAAAACCATCTAAGAAATTGGAAGATCATCTTTGTGATCCAGAAGCATAAGCTTAATTTCTTCACATCTCTGGCAGGCAGGGTTAGTTGAACTGCTCATACTTTTCCATCCATGCAGCAAAGAGGTGCATTCTCCTGTGTTCTCAAACATGGTCTTTGGAGAAGCTCAAAACGGTATAGGAGAGAATATTTCAGAGCATTGAGTAATATTTTCACCTGTAACTTCATGCCTAGAGTATTTTTTTCTCACTTGGGGAAATAAAAAGAGGTCGATACCTCTTTAGATACGGAAGTAATATAAAAAAAAAAAATCCACAGAGAAACTCTTTCAACAGAAGAAAACAGGAATCCGGAGAAAGTCATTAACTCATATTAACTGAAGATGCAGTCTTAAAATTTGTTTTCTGTTGAATTATAGAAGCTGATGCCCTGGTAGTGTGGGGTTTTTACTGGTCTCCTCTACATGTCGTGTTTTCAAAGATAAGAGAGAGTCAAGGATAAGATAACAACAACAGAAACAACATAAATAACATCTCTTCCTATGCATATATATAGCATATCTTCCTAAAATGAATGAATTTCAGAAATGGAGGGGAGCTTAGTATGCAATCAATCCGAACTGTTCATTCTACATATGACAGGCCAGGGGCTGCAAGCGACGGCTGCTCACTTGTGTCACAAAACCAAATCAAGACTTTCTTTCATCAAGATCCTAAGGTCTAAAATGTTTAAAACAAAGGATTGAGGATTAAATATCTTAGGGCAAGCAAACAAAACTTGTTCATGCTCTTGGCTCTACAGGATATATTGAAAAAATGACCACTAAAAAGAAAATCGATTGCACCCAAACTCTCTCCTAGATGCTAGTAAACAAGTCACTTGAAATTCCAGACCCTGAGAATAGTCTTTGAATCTCCTCCACATAATTTCTGGTTGTCTCATATCTTGCATCTTGTAAAGTAAACAATTCAGAGAGGGAGAATAACCAGTGGTCTTTGGAAGTGATCAGCATTTTAAATAGCCAGGTGGCCTAAATTGACTAACTGCCCATTATATGGCTACTGTTCATTTTAGTCTTCCCCACAGCATTTCTCCTCTTATCTTTTCCTTTAAGGCATGACCAAAATATAAATTACCTAGATCTAGCTTATATTCGGTGAATCTCTATGTAACTTTGTAGTTGAAGTTCACAAAGTTAGACCTCAGATTATTCATGAGTTCATGTTATATCATTTTTAAACTGTAATATCTGGTCTAGATGTGACCTCTGGAAACAGCAAAAGGGAAGCATCACATTTTCTGTAAAAGTTAATATCACAATCTGCCTAGATGTCCTTCACAAAACTCGTGGACCCTAATGTTCACCTTTTTCTCTTGTGAGAGATGAAAATGGGCCCATGATCAAACATAACGTGTATCTGCTAATTTCTTCATTAGCAAAAAAGTTAACATGAATAGTTGGCACCTATCCTTAGTAAAAAATCTAAAACATATATAGCTAGAAGCCACGACGTAAGAGAAGCTGAGGCTGCTGTAGCTGTGTCTACCATCTCTGGAATGTTTCTTCTTGCTTCAAATAATTGCTGCAGTTGAAACTTGGGGTTTGTGATATTAATTTCAATATAGGCTTTTTTTTCATTAAGAATCATGTGGGTTTGATTAGACATGAATAACTACATTCTACATCTATTTTTGTGCAACAGATAATTATTTGGGGGGAAAGAAAACCAAACACAAAAAAAGCAGCAATTTTGGGTAGAGTATATAATTCTAAGCTTGTCCATAATTCTTTGCCTATGTTTACAATATGCATGAAAATAATGACTTATAATAATGCTATTGAACATCTTTCAAGAAACAAAGCAATTTACAAACATTTAACTAGCCTTACATTTTTAAGTATATGTATTTCCTAATTCAAAACATTTTAAGTATACATGTTTTCCAATTATTGGATATTACAGACTGGGTTCAAGTTTCCCTGTAGCATCTCTATGCTCTTAAGCAAGTGATTTATCCTCCCCAAATGCCACCCAGTTGCCCTATAATAACAGTTTCTGTTTCATACTTTGTGAGGACAATGCCACATGTATGGTAAGTGTTCAATAAAAGCTAACTATTATTTTTATTTTCATTTTCATTTATTCCTATCTTTCATTCATGAGCCTGAGATTTTACACTATTCAGGATGAATAAAAAGGAGAATCTTGTTACCCTTATGGTGATCTTTTAGGAGAAATGTATGGGGGTATTCTAAGCTTCCCTACAGGCAAATGGTGGTCAATTATAATTTTTTGTATTGGAGGAATAACGAACTGATATTTGAGAGAAAAACTGGAGTTCGTGCAAAACAACAAGACTAAAAAAATATATAGTAGGACCTTGAAACTCTGTTAATGAGATTATTATAAGAAAGGGGCCAAGGCAACAGAGTCCTAAAACTGATTGAGCTGTGTTCTAGCACAGAGTTATATACATTGAGAAAAGGGCTTTGGTTTGACTCCACTATGTATGGAGGCCCCACTCATCTCCAAGTAAACTAAGCCAGGTATGTTAATAAATATGTACACATGATTTTATGTGGTAATAAACTGAAGTCATTCTGACTGTAGTAGGAAGGGCGGAGTGACTTATATAATGGATCCCTGTCATCATAAGAACTTGGTACACTCTCCAATTCGGAATCCTGAGCCTTTTAAAGGAGCATCACCAAGTCCTAGGTTGGTTAAAAATATAGTGATCACACTAGAATGGTCTTGGTTCATGTCAACTGTCTCACTATAATTGTGGATAACACATACTTTTGCTTTCAAAAGCAACCCTTTCTGGATGATAAATGATATGACCACCTTAGTTTAAGAGGACTATAGAGCCCTTATTTCAGTATCAAGTTGAGAATCATGACTGTATAACTCGCAAGCTGTAAGACGAAAGACTATTTAAGACTACTATAAATGGCCGGGATATAGTTGTGAAGGTATTTGAGTTTGGATAAAAGAAAATTTTGATCTCAAGTCGGAATGTTCTAAATACAGAGAGTAGGAGTCAGCTCACATTCTCTTTGGAGAGACCCAGAGGCCCTGTGGGAGTAGCCCCTGATGGCTGGGCTGAATCATCAATTAGTCTTGGTAATTGCTAAGAGGAAACAAAAAGGCTTTACATTTAAAGAAACATAAGTACAGGAAACTATACTTTGGGAAGATGCTTTGCAGTTCAAGAAAGAGGGAATAAAAAGATAAAGGAGGTCTTTAGAATTTCCTGGGATGTTTTATATTTGGAGGGTTTGATCACTAATTGCAAAAGGTATGTTCACTACTCCATTTTCAGAGAAGGATGTGTGTGTGTGTATGTGTATGTGTGTACAGAAAGTGCTGCAACAGTGAAGTTCAGGGTGGGATGGGACAGGCGAACGGGGAGTAAATACATGCAGGATTAAAGGAAAAACTGTAAAAAAAAATTTTAAAAATAAAAATAAATAAAATAAAATAAAATAAATAAAAATTAAATAAAATTTAAATAAAATTTAAAAATAAAATAAAATAAATAAAATAAAATAAATAAAATAAAATAAAAATAAAGGAAAAACTGAAGCTGGCCTTCATTTTCTTGTAATGTTTCAGCCAGGTGACTTTATCGGACCACACGTGTATCCAACATACTGTATCCACTTGTTCCCCACATAAGACGCATGCCAGCCTTCTCTATGGAGCCCTCATGCCCATGCTCTGGCCGACATTCTCCTCTGGTTCTCTTTATTCTGCCTTAGAGTTCTGTCTTCTACATTAAGAAACGTCTCTACATCTTCACACTCTTCACCATTTTTATCTTTTGTACACATTCAGTGCTTAACAAAAGCCTGGTTCTGTTCAACAGATGCTATACTGCAAAAATCTTCTTCACTTGTATAGACCTCTTTTGCTCTAATACTTCAAATAACTGAAGATCAGTTATCAGTTATTGAAGATCCCAACTCAATTTCTCCTCCTTGAATTTAACTGTGTCCCTTTGGAGCTTATGTTTTTCAACTTAGAACATGCTTCCCTTCTTAATTTATTGAGGATTCAGCACTTCATCTCTTAAGCCCTAACCTGTCTCCTGCCCTTATCCTTGAGTTGGAAGATGCTTTCAAAATACCGATTTCTCAGTCTAATTTCATATCAAATAAAAATATTTTTCACCCTACCTCAGTCACACACCTCCTTTGTCTCATTGTGGACTTTGCCATTTCCTAGATCTATTGTATCTTAGAAATAGTAAATTTATACCTCCCATCACTTACCAAAACCTCGTATCCATTCAGTTACTTTGTTCCACAACTCCCACAAAAGTAGTTGGTCAACTATTTCACAAAATTCATCCCAGTTTCTCTTCAGACATTTTCCATATATCATTTCACTCCTGTCTTCACTTCCTTCTCTATCATTTAACAATCATAGCCTCACTTGTTTTTGCCTAGGAGCTGTATAAGGATCCTGCAAACTCCTTAGTATATCTTCCCCAACACCATTCAGAAACAAGGGAGATAACTATGAGGTTGGTCCATAAACTCATCAGCTCCAATATTCTATGGTCTGATTTTCATATGCCTCCAATACTGTGAACTATGGCAGCATTTTAGGTTCCCAGGCATTGATGTGTCGGAAGACTCCTTCAAGGGGACCCAGAAGATGCCTATTTATATTCAGGGTTTTTTAAAATGGTGATTTATGGTCTAGAAGAATAAGGAAATGATACTTGAGAGAAAAACTAGTATTAGTTCAAAACAAAAGGACTAAATAAGAAAATACTCTAGGGCCCTGAGACCCTATTCAAAAAATGTATATGGAAAGGGAGACAACTTAATAGTCTAGAGTTCCATATTTGATTTAGCCATGTTCTATATCGCGTGGAGTTATATCAGAGAAAAAAATTTGGTGTGACTCCCCATTAGCCATCTAACTTGTGTCTAGGGACTTGGTGAGACTATTAAGACTATTTTTTTTTTTGGTATTAACTTTTTTCTATTCAGACATAGGGTTCTCCTTGCCTTCTATTTGTATAGATTGAATACTACTTTTTTGTTTTGTTTGTTTTTGTTTTGTTTTTAAAGCTTTTATTTATTCATTTAACAGAGAGAAAGTACAAGTAAGGGGGAGTGGCAGGCAGAGGGAGAGGGAGAAGCAGGTTCCCCATGGAGCAGAGAGCCTGATGCAGGGCTCCATCCCCAAACTCTGGGATCATGACCCCAGATGAAGGCAGACACTCAATCGACTGAGCCATCCAGACACCCCTTTGAAAGATAGTCATCTATTTAATTTTTAAGTCCATCATGTTTAAATGGCCAATCTCTAAAGATCAAGGCTCTCTGATAGCCATGACATTCCTTTGGCTTATTATTGTACCTTTGTGGTTAATTGCTGCCACAAAGGAATCATTCCATAAAGAGCTCATTACAGGGAAGCCTTGGTGGCCCAGTGGTTTAGTCCTGCCTTCGGCCTGGGATGTGATCCTGGGGACCCAGGATTGAGTCCCACATTGGGCTCCCTGAATGGAGCCCTCTGCCTGTGTCTCTGCCTCTCTTTCTCTCTCTCTGTGTCCATCATGAATAAATAAATAAATTCTTAAAAAAAAAAAAAAAAAAGAGCTCATTACACTGATGGCCTATAGAAGATTGACCCCTGAGAGCCAGTTTCATGGAACCTGGTGATACTTGACTAAGGTATTTTTCAATGTCTTAGTGAATGGGGTATCTTCTGAGCCCTCTAGGGGGATAGATAATGAATAGGTTACTGTGTTTCACATGATAAATACATACCACATTCTTATGTTTCTAAACCTTTGGATATCTTCCTCCATATTCTGGAAGTTCATTATTTTGACCTCATTGAATGTAGGCCATCTTTAAATTCAAGTTTTAATCACATAACCAAATAAATGCTTAAAGTCACTTTCAACTTTGTATGCTAGCTTCTTAAAGTATGAATCTCATTTAATAAGTTGATAAATCATAAATTGATAAAAATGGGGTAAAATTTCATATCCGTTAATCATGATTGTAAAAAGTGTCCCTGTTATATAGGAAATAGAAAGGAACTTCCTTAACCTTATAACCTTATACATTGATTAAATACAAATATTAAATATCCTATTTAATAGCAAAATGTTAATCTGTGCCTTTGAGTTTGAGACTTTAGACAAAGATGCCCACAGTTTTCACTACCAACCAAATTTGTACTGGAGGTACTAGCTAATGCATTAAGGCAAGAAAAAGAAATAAAACATGTAAGGATAGAAAAGATTAAAACAAAACTGTCAATATTTGCAGTTGATATGATTATGTACATAGGAAATACAAAATATAAACTTTAGAGTTTATAAGTAAACTGAAAAAAAATGTATTGTGAGAAATAAAAGAAGATCTAAATTAAGTGAGAGTATTCTTTACAGATCAGGAGACAAATGAATGTATGTATCTATCCAATTTCAATCAAGAAGTCAGAGATAATTATCTGTGGTAATTGACAAGCTAATTTGAAATTTCTTTTGGAAATTTTTGAATGGAAAAAGAACAAAGATTAAAAAAAAGAAAAAGAGAAATGAAGACTTGATCTGGTTGATATATGAAGGCAGTATAAAGAATTTCTAAGTCATTATCACATTGGCATGATTACAAATGGGTAAAAAATGAAAGTAAACTAAAGAATCTAGAAATCTTACTGTGTATATAAGGTCTTTTATATGTAATAAGGGTAAGATTTCAGACACGTGGTCAAAGGAAAATTTTTTCTATTAATGATTCTTGGCCTATAGGCTACCTACATAAAAATAAAGGAAAATACAGTCTCTGATTTATGGCACACACAAAAAAATCCAGATTGACTGTGACCAATTGTGATCACTGAAATAGTCAAATTTTGAGAGGATAATATAGGAGGAAATCTTCTTGATTTTGGTATAGAGAAAGATTGCTTAAACAGATTGAAAAACTACTACCACCAAGATTTATTGGTAAGTTGGATTTCATTAAAATTTAGAAGTTCTATTCACCAAATAATATCATTAATTGAGTAATAATGAAAAACATAGAGTAGAATGGAGGGTTGGAACACACATAACAAATAAAATATTCATATCCAGAAAATATAAAGATTTCCATAGATCAATAAAAAAAAGCATACTATTTTTTTAAATGGACCTAAGAGTTTATGCTCTTTCACAAAAGAGAGTAAAGGTAAAAAAATATAAAGAGATGTTACATTTCTTTAATAGCAATGTAAATGCAAATGAAAAGTGTAATGAGATATCCCAACAGAATACCTATTTTTTTTTTTTTTTTAATGAAATTCCCAATTATTGGCCTGCCTGCCTGTGAAGCAACATAGGGGAACTCAGGGAATTTGGTGGGCGTAGGACTACCAGTTTCAAACACAGTTTGACATATCTGTTAAGCCTAAAATGTGCTTATACTGTGAACTAGAACTTTATTCTTATCTACAAATGCAATAAGAATATACGTATATGTACTCCAAGAAACCTGCATAAGAATATTCAGAGCAGCATTACCTTCAATAACTCAAAACTGGAACCAGATATGTATCTACAGTAGAATAGATAAATTGTGGTGTAGTCATATATCAAACATCAAAGAAAATTAATAAACATGACCATAGACTACAAAATTGATACACTTCACAATATAAAAAGTCAGACATGGAAGATTATGTGCTATAGCATACCATTCACTAAAATTAAAAAAAGAAAAAGAAAGGCAAGCAGGTATAACTGTAGTATAGTGCTTAAGGCAATATTGGGAAAGGAAAGTGTGGTGTGAACAGATTCAAATGGGTACTAGTCATATTCTACTTCTGGCCCTAGAAACTGGTTATATGGGTATTCTCTAGGTAGTATTTTATTGATTTGGAAGTTTACTTTTTCTGCAATTTTCTTTAAAAAAAAGTTAAGCAACAAGAAATCCAAAACCATTACCATTAATTTGACATTAAACATTTATTATCACCAGCTTCAAATGGGTCCTTGATGACACCTGTAACTATGTATGTTATTTTCATAGTAATAATAACAAATCTATTATTTTCTTAGTTGGCTCACTCCACATTCTCCTCGGTTACTATTTCAAACTTTTGCCAACTTCCTAAAGCCTTCAACTGTCAGAGTCTCCTTTTATGGTGTGCAAATACCCTCTAGTCTTACTCCAAATATTAAATAGCAGATATCAGAAGAAGAGTTCATCGAATTTCCTGTCACCAAACACACAAATGTACCTGCAGAATTGAAGCTAATAATTTACTTTTTTTAAAAAAAGATTTATTTATTGAGGGAGTGAGCAGAGGAAAAGGTAAAATCCTGAAGCAGAGTCCCTATTGAGTGTGGAGCCTGGAGCAGGGTTCCATTCTAGGACCCAGAGATCATACTAACCTGAGCTGCAATCAAGGCTGACAATTTTGGTAAAGCCAGTGCACACATAAAAAAAAATCAACTATTTTAGGTATCTTTTAAGTAGTTAATGCTTAATATGTTTATTCTTTGGTTTATAAAAATGAAATACTGATAATCCTGTATCACTGATGAATTTATGTAATAAACTGGTATATAATTCACTTTGACTCCCCTTCAACTTTTAGATTTATTTTCCTTTCATTGGGTTTGAAGTAAGTCATATAAAATTGGGCTATTTTTGTGTGAAATAAAGTTGGTAATGTCTGCCTATGTTTTTATGATAGGGAAAACAGTATAAAATTCAATACGGGGCAACATTAATAGTTGCAGGATGATTTAAATATATAAATAACTTAGATACTTAAGAAATTTTTCAGTGGTCTTTACAGAGAATTAACAACAAACAGGAAGACACTACATAATTTTTGTTGTGTCCTGCCTTTGTTTAAATTAAATAAAACTTCTGTGATCTTGCCAGTAGTGGTCTAAAAATTATTGGGGAAGGAAAATTTTTCTTTTCACCTTTCTAGATTCTGTGGCTGGTTTGATAATCAAATTAACATAAAACAGATTAACAAGAGAAAAACAAATTTAATTACATAAGCATGGGGGCCCCATAAGAATATGAGACTCCAGGACAAGCCAGGCAATTGAGGCTTATACACCATCTTGAGCGAAAGAATGAACTGGGGGCCTGGGGCTTCAAAGGGGGTAAAGGTGATTTATAGGTTGAAAAGAAAAGCCAATGTTTGGTAATTAAATGTTTGTCTTGGCATACAGTAAAGGTCATTTAGATAAAAAATTATCTCTTAGTAATAGTTTTCTTTGGGGGCCTTATCTAAATTCTTTTAGATAGTTTAAAGGACAGGTGAAAGCTATTCTTGAGTCAACTGAGTCTTGATTGTCTTCTTCTCAAAATAATCCATGTGCCAAAGCCCAACATTTTGGAAAGACTCATCCTGAACCTCTTCAGTTGGTAGGTTCATTGAACCTTTTCAATTTCATTCAACCATTTCATTGAACCAGGCTCAGTCCTGAAAACAGATCAGCTCAGTAACACAGCTGTGTCTCATCTCAGGAGGTGTTGATGTAGGAGGGCTCCCAAAGTTAGGCCTGCGGCACACATTTCTGTAGAAATAAGGAAAAACAAAGGTTAATAATTGGAACAGATTATAATCCCAGTTTCTACATCCTGAAGGCAACCAGTTAAGGAGATTTTTAGATGTCTGCTTGGAGGATATTTAGACAAATTGAGGACAGGCAGTGGCAGTCTGATATATTTTTCTGGTTTGCAGTTTGATGTCTCTGGCAATCTTTCTAAATGGCTCACACAGCAACATGCGTGAAGATTGTCTATACATGAGCTATTGTGGTGATTTATCTGAAGTTTATTATTTTATTTTATTTTATTTTATTTTATTTTATTTTATTTTATTTTATTTTATTTTATTTATTTTTATTATCTGAAGTTTATATCAGATTGTCCAGCTTTGGCTTACATGACTTTGGGAGAAGGGCAGTTTGAGTTTGTAATGATTCCAAGTCAGAAGGGTGGGAGAAATTTGGAAATGTTAATTTGGAGGGTAGTAGCTAAATACTGGGGGAAAGTGGAAGAAAGCACAATCTAGATCACTTTATAAGTAGAAAACAACATCTCAAAGACAATTAACAACACTAAAATTTGCTATTCACAAAAGTATATTACTGAAGCATATTCTCTCTACAATCACCTCCATTTTTATCAAAGATAACCACAAAACTAATTCACCTGCAAACCACGTCTATTTTCAATAAATTTGGCCTAATTATTTTTAAAAGTGTAGCAAGAATATTGATTGGCTTAAATCTGCTTTGCTGGAAATTTTTATGCAGAATCTCAGATTGAACTTTTATTTTTTTATTTTTTATTTTTTATTTTTTTATTTTTTATTTTTTTTAGATTGAACTTTTAAAAGATTTCAAAGCAGAGAAGCCACAGCCAACGCTTGCCATCAGACTTTGCCTGCAATGCCTCTAAACTTGGGTGAATTCCTCTCTTTTCAAGATCTCCAAAATATCCTGAGGTTCCTGTGCCTGCCAGAAAATGACTTTCCTTATTCACCGAGTAAGGCTGACAAGAACTCTGTAAACAAGGCTGAATTTTTCAAGGAGCTTTATTAGCTCCATCAAGGCAGCCTTAGGTTCTTAAGCCTGTCTGGTTGTATCTGAGTCTATTTATATCTTCTTCAAATATGACATTCAGTCAAAGCCTTGGTATTATAACCAATGTTTCTAATTATGTTCTATTACAAAGAAAACAGATTCTTACTGAACTTCTATAAGTTGCAATATTGCTGTGAAAATATGAATACTCACTAAGAATTTCCATTCTGTAACAATCAGGTAGGGAGAAGAAGATAAATTTTCAAGTTTCCTTACAAAAGCATAATTTACCAAATTACTGTAAGTCATGGTTAGGTTAAGAGAAAAGGTTTTCCTTATATCTGGAATACAAAAGATTAAGGGACCAGTAATATTTTAAGCAAAATGTCATAAAGAATTATAATCATCTTTTTTAGTTTGTAGTCCCATGTAATTAATACTTGTTTTGCTTGAATCCATTTTTTTTTTTTAAAGAGGTCTGGAAATTCTTACCCAGTTTAGTTTTGCAATCCTAAAGTTATCAGAAACTTGTATTGTCATGAATCTCTTTGAAGATGAAAACATATGCAAACATCAGAATAAAACAAGTATTTATTTATGACCAAAGGCTTAAAAATGCTTGTGGCGGGTCACCTGGGTAGCTCAGTGGTTGAGCGTCTGCCTTTGGTTTAGGTCAAGATTCTGGGATCCTGGGACCTGGGATCGACCCCCACAGGGAGCCTGCTTCTCCCTCTGCCTGGGTCTCTGCCTCTCTCTCTGTGTCTCTCATGAATAAATAAATAAAATCTTTAAAAAAAATGCTTGTGTTTAAAGATTTGATGAAAGTTTATTCTAATGTAATTGACAAGGAAATTTGGTTATTTTTGTGACACACAACATGTTAAGATAATAACTAGAATTATGACTGATAACATTATATCAGGACATATTAGAATTTTAGGAATTTTACGGTTCCCAGAACACTTACCTCAATACTATTCACCCATATGATATAACCTAAGAATTTCATCATCACTTATTTGGCAATGCTTCTCATGTAACTGAACATTACCAGATGAGCCCAATTAGTTTGATATCATTTTATTTTATTTTTTATATAAGAAGAAAGAACAGATCTTTTGAGATGTGCCAGGTACCCTCTGGAAGATTTCATATCTTAAAGTTAGTTTCTTTCTTTCTTTCTTTCTTTCTTTCTTTCTTTCTTTCTTTCTTTCTTTCTTTCTTCTTTCTTTCTCTTTCTTTCTTTCTTTCTTTCTTTTTTTTTTTTTTTTTTGTTGTTGTTGTTTGTTTGTTTTAAGCGAGAGAGAATGGAGGTGGGAAGACAGAAAAAGAAAAAGAATCTTAAGCTGGATGCATGCCTAGTGCAGAGTCCGATGGGGGGGCTTGTTCTCACACCCTGAGATCATGACCTGAGCTGAAATCAAGAGTCCATACTTAACCACTGAGCCACTCAGGTATTCCTCTTAAGGTCAGTTGTAAGTCAAAAACACCTCATTTAGAATTTGAATTTGGGAAGTTTATCAAAAATATTTTTAAAAATTGAACATTTGATTTTATAGGATCATAGATCATTATGAAATGATATTTACTTACTCAAAGTGACAAAAAATTCACGGAACAGAAGAGGAGGTGGGTGGGGGATGTGGTAACTGGGCGATGGGCATTAAGGAGGGCACATATGAGATGAGCACTGGGTGTTATACTATATGTTGGCAAATTTAATTTGAAAAGTTTTAAGGAAAATATAGAGGGCTACATAGTTGTTAGCAAAGCCTAACTCTTAACACTGAGAAGATTTAGTTTTTAAAGTAATCAACAACCTGATTAAAACAACATTAAGCACGGGGCATTATTTTGTTAAAACACAGAATTAAAAAAAAAATTCTAGGCAGATGACTTTAAGAGCAAAAGAAATACCTTTAAAATCTCTTATTATTAAAAGCAGGATAATAGTCCAAGAGAATTTTGTCTTTTTAACATAGATAATACCAAATCTTAATTTAGAACTGGTTTACTTTAGATATTAAAACCCATTCACTTAATTAAATTCATTTCAATCTTAGCTAAAAAGACCACATACACACACAAATTTCTTTCCAAAGATTCCTTTTCCACAAACCTTTAAAACTTTCTTTTCCTTCAACATAAAAACTTACCTTCTTGCATACAGAGATGTTTCCCTTATTATTTCTAGTGGCTTTAATTATATATATTAATAAGAATTCTTATTCCTTAGAAACCTCAATTTCTAGCAAAAACAAAAAAGTAAGCAATGGTAAACTCTTTATTATGCCAGTATTATTTAGATTTAAATTTATAATCACATTTCATAATTCCTAAAAGCACATGCCCCCTTTTAATAGCACAATCTTCAAATGTTGCACAAAACATATTTACCAACAAACACAAACTTCTTTGGTTTCTCTGCAATAAGAAGACAAATGTAGATAGACTTAGACATGCTTAGCAATTAGTGTTTTCAGTGTTTTATCTTATTAGAAACAATTTATTTTTTAATTTATTTTTATTTTTTTAAAAAGATTTTATTTGTTTATTCGTGAGAGACAGAGAGAGAGAGAGAGACAGAGACAGAGACACAGGCAGAGGGAGAAGCAGGCTCCATGCAGGGAGCCTGATGTGGGACTCCATCCCAGGTCTCCAGGATCACACCCTGGACTGAAGGTGGCGCTAAACCCCCGAGCCACCTGGGCTGCCCCTAGAAAAAAATTTAGATACTAAATGTGTTCTCTGCATTTAATTTAACTTAGCAAAATTCTAAGAGTGGAAGTTACCAAAGAGATTTAGAAAACTACTTAAATACACATACCATAAAATAGATATTGCTGAAAAGTTCATGTATACACTTTTATCTTACTTACACTTATTTAATTCATTTGTTCTTAACAATTATGTTTAGATTAGTCATGAAAATTTCATGAGGTAATAAACAGCTAACCATTATCTTAAGTTATTTTTCTTGCTGACAAATTCTATAACAGAGACAACATAAGCTTATAAAGTTTTAGTAAACCTAAGTATTTAGTATGAGTACTAAATATGGTGCTGATAACACTAAATGTATGTCTATATTAATTAAACAATGAACTTAAACTAGCTTTTATTTACCAAAAATTATCTTATATCATGTGAACTTGAAAAACACTTGGATTACTGTATACTATATGTCTGCGATTTATGAGTGCTTAATTTATAAATGCTTAATTTTAAGCCAATTAAAGAGATTTCTATTATGAACCAATTTTAGCACTGCCATCCAGAGGGAGAAAAGTATCACATAGCTGTGACATACAGGCAAAGGCTTATATAAATGTCCAGACTAATGCAGAGACTTCACAGTTACTAATATTTGTTGAGAATATTTTTTTCATTTGCCCAATTTTCAAATACTTCCTTTCTCTCTTTCATATGTTTTCTCTTCTGATGAGAAACCTCTCCCTAGAGTTTCCACGTTAAAAAATGACTCTTAGGTCCTAGAGTAAGTAAGTGTAGAAAATCTACCTCATAAAGGCACAGAGAAAACAACCAAGTTTCTCCAAAAAAGACTTTGGTTTCCTAAAGGCAATACTTATAAATCTTTTAAGGTCAAGAAGGTGGGGGAAATTCTGGGATTGGTAGTAAGAACAGGTTGACTTTGAGTTGTTACTGGGTTTGTGAAGATTTGTAAGATAAAGAGAGTTGTTTTTAATCTTTTAAGGAATTGGTTTGCAACTTAAATGATTTAGGTGGATCTACCCATCCAACTACATTATCCTCAATTTGCTTCATTCCCTCTGGATACATAGCTTTATTTTAGTTTAGAGTAAAAGAACAACAACAAAAAATCCTATCTCTGTCTGAATATCAGCTTCCAAACTATTTGCCAGTCTGATGAGAACAGTAAATCTACTTGTCTGTGAGGCTGGGTAGAAGACCAGGCTTATAGGGCCTGCATTTTTCCCTATGGTTTTTCCTTCCTATGACAAACAGATAGATAGAGACCAAGAAAAACAATGAAGAAAAGGATCAGTAAAAACCTAGAGTAATCACAATAAACTTTTACCAGAGTCACTATACCCAAGGAACTTGTTCCACAAATAGTCTGTCCTGCTAATCCAAATCTAGAAAAAGAAAAAGGATTCTCACCTCTGTCACTTCCACTGCAGGTAGAGATCCAGGATACTGACATGATAAGAATTCTAACCTCCTGCTGGTACTTCTAAGACCAAGATCCCTTTGCTACAGCAGCCTCAAAGTGAGCAGTGTCTAGTCAGTGAAATGTTATGCTGATTATACCAACTGTTGGGGAGGGAAAAATTTTTCTTCTACCTTTCTGAACTCTTTACCTGGTTTAAAAATCAATTAACATAAAACAGGTAACAGGGGAAAAATAAGTTGAATTACATATGTACAGGGGCTTCATAAGAATATGAGGCTCAAGGACAAGCCAAGCTATTGAGGCTTATATGCTATCTTGAGATAAGGAATAGGATAGAAGCCTGGGTCTTTAAAGGAGAGGAAGGTGATTCACAGGATAATAAGAACAGATGTTTGTGAATTAGATGTTTGTCCTGCCATAGAGATGAGTCATTCAGATAAAGAATTATCTTTTAGTAATAGTTCTCTTTCATGGCCAGGCCCCCGATCTAATTTTTTTAAGTGGTTTAAGGTTGAGGTAAAAGTTTTTCTTGACTCTGCTGGGTCTTGATTGCCTTCAACTCAAAATAATCCATATGCCAAAGTGGCACATTTTGGAGAATTTGTTCTGAACCCTGTCAAAGCACTTGTATTTGTGTTGAAGAATGTGTGGGTGTAATAAGAATTTGATAGTGCAGTTGAGAAAAATTTTTAAATAGCAAAAATTCCCATCTGTATTTTTTATTTTTTTGAATAAATGAGTTTTCACTGTGTTTGTGGGTAGTTGATGAATTTTGTGCTCTGATTTTTTTTTTTTTTAAGATTGTAGTTTTAAGTAATGTCTACATCCGCAGTGGGGCTGCAACTCACAACCTAGAGAACAAGAGGTGCATGCTCTACTGACTGAGCCAGCTGGGTGCCCTTGCTCTGATTCTTTAAAATGTTATGAACATTGTAAAAAAAAAAAAATACTGGAGGTTACAAAAATTGTATAACTTCAATATTTACATTAGCTTTACACTAATTTGTCACATTATTTGGCAGAGATTTGGGATTCTTTTATTTTTTACTTTTTAAAATATTTTTGAAGACTTTGGATAATATTAAGTAAAATAAATGAATATGTATTAGAGAATCTGACAAGTTGAGTGACATTAGGAAATTACCAGTGTTACTAAATAATTCAAAAAGATATAAGGCATTTATTTAAATATAAATTCATATAAAGAGGTTAATAGTCAAGATATATAAGGTACTCATGCAACTCAATAGTAAAAAAATATGATTAAATATTAGGCAGAGGATCTAAATAGACTTTTTTTTCAAAGGGGGCTGGATGGCTGTCAGTTAAGTATCTGACTCTTGATTTCAGCTCAAATCATGATCTCAAAGGTGTGAGATCTGCTGGGCACAGAGCCTGCTGGGGATTCTCTATCTACATCTCCCTCTGCCCCTCCCCCCATGTCGACAATTTTTTTTTTTCCCAAAGAAATCATGCAGATAGCTAACAAATACATGAAAAGGTGGTCAATAACATTTGTCATCAGGGAAATATAAATCAAAATCACAATGAGATATCACTTCACACCTGTTATAGAATGTCTATTATAAAAAAAAAAAAGATGAAAAAACTGTTAGTGAGGATGTGGAGAAACAGGAATACTTCTGCGCCACTGGTGGGATTTTAAATTAATGCAGACATTCTGGAAAACAGTATGGGTGTTCCTCAAAAAAAACAAAAATACAACTAGTATATAATCTAGCAATTCCACCTCTGGGTACCTATCTCCCAGAAGTGAAAACACTAACTCAAAAAGCTATATGCACATCCCCCTATGTTTCTTTCAGCATTATTCATACTATCAAAAACATAGAGACAGCCTGTGTCCACTGATGAATGGATGAACAGAGAAAATATGATACATGTACGCACACACAGTGGAATGTTATTGAGCCATAAAAAAGGCTGTCACCTGCAACAGCATAGATGGACCTTGAGGACATTTCACTAAAGAAATAAGTCAGAGACATACAGACAAATGCTATATGATATCGCTTACATGTGGAAGCTATAATAACAATTTTAAAAACCCCAAGCTCTTAAATACAGGGAACAGATTGGTGATTGCCAGAGATGGGGATTAGAGGGTGGATAAAATGAGTAAAGTTGGTCAAATATATATGTCTAATTCTAAAATAAATAAGCCCTGGGTGTGTAAAGTACAGCATGGTGACTATAGTTAATAATACCAAATCACATACTTGAAATTTGATAGGGGAGTAGATCCTAAAAGTTTTTAACACAAGAAAAAAAAATTGTAATTATGTGTGGTGATGAATGCTTACTAGACTCATTGTGGTGAAAGTTTTCAATATATACATATATCAAATGAAAATAAACAGACAAATGAATAAACAAATATATCTATTTCCTAGATATATATTGGTATATATATATATAATTGATAGATATTGATATAGATACATGACAAGAAGAATAGTAAACGCTAAAAATTTGGAATTAAAAAAAATTTATTTGTTTATTTGAGAGAGAGAGAGAGAGAAATTGGGGGGGGGGGTCAGAGGGAAAAGGAATGAATATCCAGCAGACTCTGTACTGAGTGTGGAGCCCAAATGTGGGACTTGATCCCATGACTCTGAGATCATGACCTGAGTTGAAACCAAGGGTCATTGACTTAGATGATTGAGCCACCCAAGAGTCTCTCAAAACTAATTTTCTAAAAGTTTACTGAGAGGAATAGTCCTCATCTTAAAGACTTTTCTTAGTGGCCAAACAAGAAAATGAAAAAAAAAAAATTTGCTCATTCAACTAAGTTACCAAAAATAATACTCCATGAATGTGGACAGAGGGATGGAATTTTAAAGGGAGACATTGTTGAATTTGAAAGTAAAAAATATTGAATAAAGTATGTTCAAGATCTTTTAAAAATTTGTTTAATTTGGGCACCATGGGTGGCTCAGCGGTTTAGCGTTGCCTTCAGCCCAGAGCCTGATCCTGGAGACCTGGGATCGAGTCCCACATCGGGCTCCCTGCATGGAGCCTGCTTCTCCCTCTGCCTGTGTCTGCCTCTCTCTCTCTCTCTCTGTTTGTGTGTGTGTGTCTCTCATGAATAAATAGATAAAACCTTTAAAAAAAATTTAAAAATAAAAATTTGTTTAATTTATATTTTTAATGATAAAATATTCCAAAACTATAGAAAAACCTGGAAAATATAAAAGTAACAAAATACTTGTCAGGCACATGTGACATTCTTTATTGTATTTGCTTCAACTCTCCCCTTTCTAAAAAACAAAATGAAAAGCTTGGGTGGCTCAGTTGATTGTCTGACTCTTGATCTCACCTCAAGTCTTGATCTCATGGTTATGAATTCAAGTCTCACACTGGGCTCCACACTGATTGTGGATCCAACCTTAAAAAAATGACATTTATGGGGTGCCTGTATGGCTCAGTTGATTAAGGTTCTGACCCTTGGTTTCAGCTCAGGTCATGATCTCATGGGCCATGAGAGTGAACCTGCATTAAGCTCCAGAGTCAGTGGAGTGCCCACCTAAAGATTTTCTCCCTCTGCCCCTTTACCCTCTTGGATGTGCTCTCTCTCTAAAATAAATAAATACATCTTTAAAAAGTTACAATTAGAAGTTAGAAACCACTACATTCCCATCCCATTTTTTAAAGATTTATTTGATGTGTTGATGTTGAACAATAAGAAAAGCCTGTTTGTGTGGTGTTTCTTGCAATAGGAGCTTCGTAATACAATATAGTATAAATATAATAACATCTTCTGTTTTATTTAAGATTTTATTCATTTATTTGAAAGAGAGAGAGAGCATGTGAGAGAGCACAAGAAGTGGAGAGAGAGAAGCAGGCTGCCCATCCAGCAGGGAGCCCAAAGTAGGGCTTGATATGGGGCTTGATCCCAGGACCCTGGGATCATGACCTGAGCCAAAGGCTGCTGCTAAACCAACTGAGCCACCCTGGCACCCCTAATAACATCCTCTGTGGTCCCTCTGAAACACAGCCTTTCTGTGAATAGCCAATCCTTGATGGACATGGTGATGGCAGTGAAATGAACCGGAGGGCTTCATACTATTGAAATGTTTCAAGAAACTGTCTTGTGAAGAGAAGTCAAGAAATGTTTCAAGAAACTGTCTCGTGTCGCTTAGAAAGATTTCCAAATACTCATTTAAGGTAGAGAGCAACAAGCAAAGAAGTCATTATATTCCATAGGATACCACTAAATAAAAAGTTTTAAAGAATAACTAAAAAGTAGGTAATTTAAATAATAATCCAAAAGAAGACAAGAAAGGTAAAATAAGGAACTTAGGCCTTATGACACATTTAGAAAGTAGATGGAAAGATGGTAGATTCAAAACAAACTATATTGATAATTATATTAATTTTAAATGGACTAAAAATACCCATTAGTCAGGGTGCCTGGTTAGCTCAGTTGGGAGAGTGTGACTCTTGATCTTGGGGTTGTGAGATTGAGCCCCATGTTGGGTGTAGAGATTGCTTAAAATAAAAATCTTTTTCAAAAAAGGAGATAAAAATTATCAGAGCAGATATTAAAAAATGAATATGATCTAAACATTACTGTTTTTTAAAAAGTCATATAAAGAACTCGGAAAGATTTAAATTGAAGGGAGAGAAAAATACATGCATGTGATGTTCTTTACTTACAGATTGCAAACTCACTCACTTGTTAAAATTTATTTGTAACCCTCAAATCATTGTCCTGGCACTTTTGGAGTCATTTGTGAATTTGTGAAGAGTAATGAAATTCAAATCTTCTAACAAACAGGTGTCCAGCTGAAGGTGAACAGGACAACACTTTACCTTCTTGTTTCACCTCCCAGACTATAAACAAGTGTCCTTTTTGCATTCAATTTAGTGACAGTTTTTCCTATTTTTGTGTTTTTGTTTTCATTTTTAAAAAATATTTTATTTATTCATGAGAGAGAGAGAGACAGACAGACAGAAAGAGGCAGAGGGAGAAGCAGGCTCCATAAGGAGCCAGACATGGGACTCGACCCAGGGTCTCCAGGATCACATCCTGGACTGAAGGCGGCACTAAACCGCTGAGCCACTGGGGCTGCCCTGTTTTCATTTTTTTTTTTTTTTTAATTTTTATTTATTTATGATAGTTACACACACACAGAGAGAGAGAGAGGTGCAGAGACACAGGCAGAGGGAGAAGCAGGCTCCATGCACCGGGAGCCTGACGTGGGATTCGATCCCAGGTCTCCAGGATCGCGCCCTGGGCCAAAGGCAGGCGCTAAACCGCTGCGCCACCCAGGGATCCCTTTTTTTTTTTTTTTATCGTTTCAATGACCCCCACATGTAGTGTTGAAATGGTCTAGTGTTCCTAAGAACATTGAAGGCTGTTGGAGGAACAGGTGTGTTAACTTTTTTTTAGGACCGAGCCATAGTGTGTTGCCCATGAATTCAATGATAATGAATCAACAGCATAAGTGGGCCTTTGAGTAGCAGGAGCTGGGGAGCAAGACCCCACCACACAAGTCGAAAATCTGCTTATAACTTTGACTTTTACAAGTTTCTAAAAACTTAACTACTGATAGTCTGCTGTTGACTGAAAGCCTTACCAATAACATAAACAGTTGATGAGCACATATTTTGTACATGTATTACATACCGTATTCTTATAATAAAGTAAGCTCGAGAAAAGAAAATGTCGTTAAGAAAACCATAAGAAAAGGAAAATACATTTACAGCACTGTACTGTATCAACACTGTAAGTTTACATCATCTATAATTTACAAGATAAATCATCTGTCAGCACCTACATCAATATTGTCATATATGATACAAAACACTGTAGATGTTATATGTATCACTAGCACTAGCCATCAAAAGTGAAAAGATGATGCGAAAAAGAAGTTCATATTTATTTACAGGTACAATTATTCTTGTATTGATGACAAAGAAATAGCAATATGATTGCTTTATGGTAGCCTAGAGTAATTGATATGATTGCCTCACAGTAGTCTAATCTATACACTAGTGAATAAATCACTATAAGTTTTTTATGACATATGGTAATATGATCATAATACAGTATTGAAGGCATTGTTCTGTTTTTTTTTTCCCAAATGCTTGTGATGATAGGCTGATTTGCAGTTTCACCGAGAGTAATTCTTTGAAAGCAAAGTTATAAAATAGTAAGAAAACTAACATACTATTAATTTTATATTCAATACCACTCACCTTCAGCTTGTGTAAGGGCAGGTTATCCACCTCCAGGCAAATCTTGCCCTCTGTGTGCTACATGATGAATACTTAGGCGGCGATGATGATGATGATGATGATGATGGTGATGACCAAACATCTCATACAGTTTTTGTCAAACGGTTATGAAATTTCTACACAAAGACACTCATGTACATGCACAACAGATGGGTTTATTAACTCTGATTATTCACTGCTCATTAAATGGAAATGAATCATCATGAAGGTCTTCAATCCCACCATCTTCACACTGAACAAGCTGAGGAGGAGGAGGAGGAGGAGGAGGAGGTGGAGGAGGAGGAGGAGGAGGAGGAGGAGGAGGAGGAGGAGGAGTTCATTTCGGTGTCAAAAGTGGAAAGCATGGAAGGGGTCGAAGAGGAGAGTGGAGACGCAGGTGAAGTGCTGTGGAAACACCATAATCATAATTTCTACATGGATTTTTTGCTTTTTGATTTCTCTAAAAATGTTTCTGTGCGATACCAATACTTTTTCCACTGTTTGTTTCTCTTTCAGTGAAAGGTCCATGTTGTATAGGAAGTCAAAAGCAGTCTTGAATGATTGGAACACCGCTGCCAGGTTGTCTGATGCCCATTTGTTTTCTGGCTCCTCTTCTTCTATGTCTTCCTCTTCATCAGCTGGCGCTGGTTCAGAAGCAATCATTTGCATCGTCATTTTCTGTCCGTTCCTCTGGCGTGGTGTCTATTAGCACTTGGATTTCTCTAAGATCCATACCTGGAAACCCTTCACACCCTCCACGTTTTCCGCCATATCCACAGCCTCTTTCACAATTTTCTTGATTGGCTCCGTCATAAATCCTTCGAAGTCAGGCACAACATCTGGACACAGTTTTCTCTGCAGAAGTTTATCATTTTGGGCTTGACGTCTCTCACAGCCTTTTCTATAACAGCAATGGCATCTTTAATCATGTAATCCTTCTAGACTTTCCTGATGTTCTATAAGAATTCTCTTCCTTAGCATTGACAATCCTTTCCAAAGTGTATTGCGTGTAAAGAGCCCTAATGATCCCTATGACTCCCTAACCTAGAGGCTTCATTAGAGACCTTGTGCTTGGGAGCAAGTAGACCACTTCAGCACCTTTGGCGTTAAACTCATGGGGTGCTGGGTGGCCAGGAGGGTTGTACAGTATTGAAAGAACAATAAAAAGCCGTCTCTTACTGGCAGGGTACTTATGACGTACTGACTTCAGGAACAATGCATCAGTGGAACCAACCCAGGAAAAGGGTTCTTGTTGTCCAGGCCTTCTTGTTTTACAGCCAAAAGTCTGGCAGCTAGTATTTATATTTTCCCTTCAAGGCTCAAGTGTTAGCAGCTTTATAGATAAGGACAGTTTTGATTTTAAACCCAACTGCATTTACATAAAACAGGAAATTCAGCCTCTTCCTCCTTGCTTTAATTCTGGTGCTTGCTTCTCTTCCTTACTAAAAATGTCTCGTGGCATTCTTTTCCAGAATATAGTACTTTCACCTGCATTAAAAACCTGTTCAGACAAATATTCTTGCAATGGTTTTCTTTTGGCATCTGGGAACTCCTCTGCTGCCTTTTGGTCCTGTTATCCAAAGATTGTCCTAAAATTATCAAACTATCCTTTGCTAACATTAAATTTGCTAGCTTTTAGATTGTTCACCTTCATTTGCTTAAGTTGTCATATAATGAATTCACTTTTCCTAAATTATATTAGAGTCTATAAGTATGCCTTCCTTTTTTTTTTTTTTTTTAAGATTTTATGTAGTCATGAGAGATACACAGAGAGAGGCAGAGACACAGGCAGAGGGAGAAGCAGGCTCCCTGCGGGGAGCCCAATGTGGGACTCCATCCCAGGACCCTAGGGTCACGACCTGAGCCAAAGGCAGACACTCAACCCCAGTGTCCCTCTAAGTATGCCTTTCCCCTTTTTTTTTTTTTTTTTAAGATTTTATTGATTTACTCATGAGAGAGAGAGAGAGAGAGAGAGGGAGAGAGAGAGAGGCAGAGACACAGGCAGAGGGAGAAGCAGGCTCCATGCAGGTAGCCTGATGTGGGACTCGATCCCGGGATGCCAGGATCAGGCCCTGGGCTGAAGGCGGCGCTAAACCGCTGAGCCACCCCGGTTGCCCTAAGTATGCCTTTCTTATAACAATCCTGTGCCCACATAAAAGCTACATTTTTAACACAAGATGACAAGGTATTTTGCAAAAAGTGCAATGTTTTTGTGCCTACTGGTGTAGCTGCAGTGATCACATATTTCCTTTTCTTTCCTTCTTTCTTTATTCCCTTCTTTTTTGTTTTTATAATCATTCTTATTCTGAATTCATTTACCTTGAAATAACTAGCAACTGCAGCTACAGACTTAAATCTATTGTACATGTCCAGCAACTCAACTTTTTCTTGTAATGTCATGACTTTGCTTCTTAGGGTAACTTCCAGCATCACTAGTGACATGTTGTATGGGTCGATGGTGTTATTTAAGGTTTATGGTTTTGCACTAAACATAATGAAAAAAATGCCTGAGACCATGAGACATCACTTTTTATTGTGATATGCAAATTATTGGACAGACGAACTGATCACGTGGAGATGATTAGCATCATCTGGCATTTTAAGCAAATA
This sequence comes from Canis lupus baileyi, assembly GCF_048164855.1. NCBI lineage: Eukaryota > Metazoa > Chordata > Mammalia > Carnivora > Canidae > Canis > Canis lupus. The sequence continues at coordinate 51,119,435 of NC_132858.1, forward strand.
TTCATAACACCATAATAGCAACAGGAGGTAGCTACAATATTAATACGGTGGTGCACATGTACTACAAATTAATATCATTTATTTATTTATTTATTTGAATTTCTGTTTTAATTCTGCATCTTTACCTTTGTTTACATTTCTCTCAACTGCCAATGGCACTATGTATGGTCTATTAGTGTTTGTGTGCACAAGTTTTGAGAAATTTTACTTTTTATAAAAGATTTACATATATTTTATGATAAAAAGTAGTAAGATAGGCTAGTATCCACATAGATTTCATGTAGTCATGAAATAATTAACTTTTTCTTATTTTTTTCAATATTTCAAGGCTACATGGTTTATGAGTTTTTACAAATTATTGCAAACATCCAAAAATATTTCCAATATATTTATTGAGAAAAATCGGATTATAACTGGATGCATACATTTTAAACCCATATTATTCAAAGGTAAAGTATATATTAAATAAGGATTCTTTAAACAGAAACACACATGAAAAAATGAAATGATTAGTTATACAGTGATCTGTTGATAAAAATGTTGTGACCAGGGTAGCCTGGGTGGCTCAGTTGTTCAGCACTGCCTTCGGCCCAGGACGTGATCCTGGAGACCCAGGATTGAGTCCCACATCCGGCTCCCTGTATGGAGCCTGCTTCTCCCTCTGCCTGTGTCTCTGTCTCTGCCTCTCTCTCTGTGTCTCTAGTGAATAAATAAATAAATAAAATCTTTAATAATAAAAAGAAATGTGACCAGAGGCTCACGGGAGCCTAATTATGTATTGTCCATAAAAGCAATAATTTAATATTTAATTCAATTATTTAACATTTAATATGTCAAGTTACAGTGACTTTATAGAACATAACCACTGTGAATAACCAGAATTGACTGTACAAAGAAAACACTAATAAAATGGTGATGTGTCTAAATCACTATCAGATTTACTATCTGATATAGTATATTTATATATATTATATTTAAATTTGATATTACTATCTATATTACTAAAGATTTTAAAATGAGAAAGTATTTCTAGAAATAAAGTGGGACATTTTAAAATGAAAAAGTGTCAATTTAACAAGAAGAAAAGAAATCATAAATATGTATGCATTTAATAATATCAAAACAGAATTGCCTGAGTGGCTTGGTTGGTTAAACATCCAACTCCTAATTTCAGCTCACGTTATGATCTTAAGTGGGATATTTTTGCTTAAGATTCTCTCCCTTTCCTTCTGTCCCTCCCCTGCTTGTGCTCTTTCTTTCTCTCTACAATAATAATATTAAAATGCATGAAACAAAAAAAGAGAAAAAAGGAAAAATAGATAAATCTATAATCATTATTAGAGACCTGAACCCTTTATTCAGTAACAGAACAAGCAATTTCAAAATCAATGAAAAATAGAGAAGATAAGAACAGTGTGATGAAAAATTTGACCTAGTTGACTCATACAGACTACCATCTCCTACAGCTGTAGAAGCACATTCTTTTCAAATACCCCTAGGCACATGGATACTTGACCAAAATAGACTACATGAAAGACTGCAGAGCAAGTCCTAACAAACATCAAAGGGATGGAATAACAAAGTGTAAACTCTAATTATAGTACAAGTAAACTAGAAATCAAAAACTATTTTGTTAGAAAATCCCTAAATGGTTGAAAGTTAAGCAACCTTAAACTTTTAAATAACCTGCAGGTTATGAGAGTAATCACAATAATAATTTGAAATATTTTTAAATAAAAGATTTAAAAAACAAAGCATATCAGATTTTAGAGATACAACTGAAGCAGTGGTTAAGAGGAAATTTATGGCTGTTCTGCATATATGAGAAAGGAAAAAGAAAAGTTGAAAACCAGCAATCTTAAACTCGCATTTCAAGAAGTGTTAAGAGGCATCAAAATTAAAAATTTAATCAAAAGGATTAAAATATAAAGATAAAAGAAAAAAATCGACAAAATACAAAGACATATAGACAATATGTCTATTGACATAAGACAATAGAGAGGGATCCCTGGGTGGCGCAGCGGTTTGGCGCCTGGCTTTGGCCCAGGGCGTGATCCTGGAGACCTGGGATCGAATCCCACGTCCGGCTCCCGGTGCATGGAGCCTGCTTCTCCCTCTGCCTATGTCTCTGCCTCTCTCTCTCTCTCTCTCTGTGACTATCATAAATAAATAAAAATTAAAAAAAATTAAAAAAAGACAATAGAGAAACTCAACCAAGAAGCTAAAACTTGTTCTTTTTTTAAAAAAGTAATAAAATTAATAAAACCATAGCAAGACTTGTATAGAAAACAACAGAAAAGGAAACGCAAATTGTCAATATCAGAAGTAACAGAGATATCACTATAAATCCTGTGGACATCAAACCAATACCATAATATAGATACCTATATGCAAATAAATTTGATAGTATAGATATAATGGAAAATTCACCAGAAATGTATTTTATCAAAGCCCACACAAGATGAAATAGAAAATTTGAATACACCATATCTATAAATAAGTTGATTCTGAAGACATTTACAAGGTTAGTAGTAAATTTTTCCCAATATTTAAGAAAGAAAGGATACCGATTTTACACAAATTCCTACAGAAAATAGAACAAAAAAAATGGTTACACTTCCATCTCATTTTATGAGATTAGTATGATCTTGATACCAAAACCTGACCAAAAAAAAATCACAAGTGACCACTCTTAGAAACACAGGGGTGTGAATTCTATAAAAATCCTTTAAAAATGAATCCTCTCTGAATAGGTCAACATATCACAAGGGCATTGGGCTCGTTGATAAGAAAATAAGTTTGGTTTAAAATTTTAATATCAGTTAATCATCAAGAAAGAAGACCAACCATATCATCATCTCAACAGATGCACAAAAACTAAGAAGAAAACTGATCTGATCTCCTGAAGGTCTTCAGCTAACCTTACGCTAACTGGCAAAATATACAGGATTCTTCCTCTTTTTTAAACACAGTGCAGATTCACTTAAATTTTGGATATTTTGTTTCACATGGGTTATTTGCATTAGTTTTCATTTTAAAATATTATCTCATTAAATATTACTTATTTGATTACTGAATTTTTATATGTCTTTCTTCTTAAATTTTATACACAAGTTATTATTTCACTTGCCTTATCCTAGTCCTGACCCTGTGATACAGGGAGATACAAATTAGAACCACAGTGAGATATTGCTTCAGATTCACAGCGTGATTAAATTAAACAGAGACAAAACCAAGTTCTGGTTATGATGCGGCTCAATGGAAGCTCTCTACACTGGTAGGAATGTGACTTAGTAGGACCAAGTGGAAAACTGTTTTCTGGATCACTAAAGCTAAATAGACACCTGCTCTATGACTCAGCAATCTTAACTCCTTGGTATAGACCCAGTATGAATGAATACATATGGCTGTTAAAAGGCTTGCATTAGAATGCTCATAGCAGCTTTATTCCTAATAGCTCCAAATAGGAAACAATCCAAATGTCGCCTAACATATAGTTGAGGATAAATAGCGGTATATTCACATAATGGATACTGCACAATAAAAAAGAGCAAACTGCAACTACACAAAGCAACTTGAATAAACTGCATTGCTTTGATATTCAGCAAAAGAAATTAGACCAGCTTACTAATGAATGCTTCTGTTTATTTGAAATTCAGGTATACACAAAACTAATCTAATGATAGAAGTCAGTAATGATTTTCTCTGTGGTAAGAGGGATGATTGGCAGGACAAAGTATGAGGAATCTTTTGGGGTTATAGAAATGTACTATATCTTCACTGGATAGTGCTTGAATATGTACCTATACACTTGTCAAAATTCATGAATTGTAACTAAGATTGTATATTTTCCTCCATGTAAGCTATGCAACATATATTTATTTTAAAAAGCAATACATTTATATTTTAGGATGTTAGGGGGATCCCTGGGTGGCTCAGTGGTTTAGTGCTCCTGGATCCCCGGGATGGAGACCCACATCAGGCTCCCTGCATGGAGCCAGCTTCTCCCTCTGCCTGTGTCTCTGTCTCTGTCTGTGTCTTTCATGAATAAATAAATAAATAAATAAAAATATTTTAAAAAAATATTTCAGGATGTTAGGAATTTATTGCTTGGATTGAGCCATTCTTTAATTTTATTAAATTAAATCCATTTTAGAGAAGAGAAATTGAGTGCCTGGTACTTGTTTGCAATTTTTGTCTCTAAGATGATTTTGATAGTCCCTAACATGGAAACAACCGTACAAATTCATAGGACGTTCTTTGTCTTCCTAACAGCTGTTTCCACCCTATAATTCTATAAGCTCTGCGCTTAAGAATTGTAAATTTTAATTTTAGAAAAATGATCTACAAAACTCGCTTTAATTTAGAAAAATGATCTATAAAACTAGCTCTTACACCTATTTGTGCTGACATTCTAAAGCATAATAGAGCAAACAGAAATTGTAAAAAATCAATTAAGGCTCTACAAAAATAAAAGAAAAGCAATGGCACAATTCTTTGGAAAATGCAAGGTACATTTAAGGAACCATGACCAAAAGAAAAGAAGAGAGGGATTGAGAATACATTAAAGGTTACTCTGGAGTAAACAAGCACTCTAAAACTCATTTAAAATGTGCATATTTCACCACCAATGTTCTGTGACTTAATTATTTTGAAACAATAGATGAAATACTCATATCTTTAGCCACTTACATATAGTCTCAGCTGTCATCAAAAATAATTATTCATCATTCCCTTTCCACTTACTTCACAAACCAGAAAAATACCCAGTTGGTGACCTGCATTCTTTACTGAAGCAAAACAATGGCAGAGAGTGACCCAAGGTTATTCCACCAAACATATTCTTTGTCATTCTTATCATGGAGTATAAATTAATTTTGATATTTCACATTGTTATAAAGATTTCCACATATTTCTGCAATGACAAAATATTCTTAGATCTTGATAACAGGTGCAAACATATATATATATTCTTCAAACGGGCTCAAAATAGATGTTATCTAAATGTTTTCGTTTCCTCATTTTTGTTTATCTTTCTTCAGCAACCATTAGGAAATGCCACCGACTTTTCTCAGTGACATAAATCCATTCCTAATAGGGGCAGATAATTAAGGGTAGTAAAATGGCTGAATGTATTCTTATCATACTGCATAAGGCTTTTGAAATTTACTGGCTGTGCTTTTAAATCCATTCATTTTATGATTTCTAAATCCCTTCTTTATACATTTGACTAAAACATAATCTGAAAAAATGAGAAAAGTGAAAGGGGTTTGATTCTCTTATATCTCTGTGTCTTTCTAGATGGATGTTCCTAAGAATCACCGTCTTTACAGTACTGTGTTCAATACTGTTCCAAAATGTTTTTATTCTGATCTATCCACATCATTTCTGACACCAGTAAATCTTCAGTCCTAAGATAATTGAACTAAGTTATTTCTGATCTTAATATGAAACACAACTGAAGAGGATGAGTATCTTATTTTCAAACATCCTACTCTCTGAATACTTAGCCCTAATTTCCTACTTCTGTTCTCCAGCACATCACTTAGATGCCTTTATCCCATCAAAACCTCCAATCCATTAACCCCATCACCTTTTCATGGTCCACCATCCTAATTATCTCCTTATTTCTCTTTTTATCCAGCCTATATTTCATGATCCATATCATAATCAACTTCTTTTGTCCTTTCTCCCTTGCCTGACAAATTGATACGTCACTGACAAAATAGAACAAAGAAGCTCCCTATGCTCCCATGATTAAATCTCCAAATTTACTTGTCTCCAGACTGATAGATTTCAGCTTCCCTTTCTTTCAGTAGATTAATTTTCTATGCTTCTAAATATTGGCAACTCCTGCTCCTGTGCCTGAATCACATCCTTCTCACCTACTCAAGAGCTTTACTGCTGCAACTTTGCCCCTCTTTACTCAGTAATATATTTTTTTTCTCTACTGCAGCACTTCCCATAATTTACAAACACATTAGCTATACCCAAAACCACCTTAAAATAATCTTTCCTTGATTCCACATTTCCCTCCAGCTGTGATATTTTTGTTTTTTGTTTGTTTGGCTGCTTTTTTATAGAAGTGTATCCTAAATGAGTGGTTTGTATTTGCTATCACTGCTTCCTCAAATTCCTTTTCTCTCTTTTCTTTTTAAAAATCTTTTGAAACAATTTTAAACTTGTCAAAGAGTTTCACGAACAGGACAAGTAACATTTTTCCTGAATTGTTTAAGAATAGCTTATTGACCTGAAGCCCATGACTCCTGAATACAGTAGTGTACATTTCCTATAAGCAAAGATATTCTCCTGCATAACTTCAAACGTCCATCTAAATTAGCGGCACGCTACGAGATTCTGATCCTTAGACATTAACCAGGTTTCACCAATTCTCCAAATATTGTTTATAACAAGAAGATCAAATGCAGAATAATAGGTTGCATTAAATTGTCATGTCTTTTCAGTCTACTTCAATCAGAAATGGCTCTTCATTCTTTTCTTGACTTTATGATCTTGACAAGGTTGGCAAGCCTACTTCTAAGGACCCCAGTCCTAGTTGAATCAGGGTCCCATCCCTATGACCTTATGGGGCCCAACGCCAAATGCAGCCACATGAGGATTAGGACGTCAACATACAAATTTGGAGCAAACATAAACGTTCAGTCCTTAATGCCCTTACATTGATGCGCCCTTCTTGTGCCACTCTGAATCCCCTCCTGGGGCCACTGCAGCTCCTCTGGGTGGGTCTACCTGGATCAGCCCTGCCAAAAGAATTTTGGACCGATTTTTTTCAGGAAGAAAAGGAAGATATTCTCTTCTGTAATTTCTTCTTTCTCTTCTCTTCCTCGCTCTCTTCTCTCTTATTTAGCATCCTGCAATTACCACCTAACACATAAATGGTACAATAACTAACATCTAAGTATGTGATTCTCCTGTATTCCATCCCCCAACAACCCCATCACCAGAGGTAACAGGCATACTGAATCTTGCGTACATCATGTAATAAAAAATATATTTTAACTTCATAAAAATGTTATCATGCACTATGCAATACTTTTGGGACTTAACTCTCCCACTCATTTTTATATTGTGAAGTTTTTAAAAATATTATTGTGGGTAGCTGCAGTTTATTTTTATTTACTGTTGGTAATGTTTCATTGAAAATATCACAATTTATGCATTTTTCTGTTAGTGGGTTTTTGGGATTTTTTTCTGTGTGTTTCTATTGAAATTTTATGCCCATTAAGTCATGAAAACTGTTTTTATTAAGTGATCAATATGTTAAAATTGCCAAATTCAGTGATCAATCCTCAGGATGGTCTTACACAACTTCTTAGAAGCCAATCTTTGTCACAATGCTATTCTAGAAGCACTTGTGTCATTTGGCTTTTATGATAACACACCATAGTTCTGATCTATGCATGTGACTTCTGTATTGTGGTTTAGTACCTGTCCAAGTTTTTTTCATTTTAAAGAATTATTATTAATATTCATATTAAAATTAGTTTAAATAGGTTTGGTATGACTCACCATCTACTTCTATTTTCTGTCATGGTTTTGCTTATTTGTGTCTGAGATGCATATGCAGTAAACATATTTCTCACCTTATCATATAATAATTAAAACTAAAAGATGATCATTGGTAACCCATCTCTTTTCTCTTGACCCTTTGCAGATATAGCACAACTAATGCCTCCTTTTTAAGAACAGTGTGGTGGGTGCTCTCTGACAAAACGAAGTGCATTCAGACACTAATGGCCAGAGACGGCTAATCTCTTCTATTCCTTTGGTATACGAGAGCCACTGGATGCTGCTGCCCATGCTGGTTACATTTATTCAAACATATGAAAATTATCAAGAATAACTTTTCTGCTTATATTCTTTTTAATCTTTCTGATATGTAGAAAACATTTTAAAATTTTGCTTTAATTTTAATTAATATGTTATCTTAATGTTTTAGAAATAATTTTATGTTGAGAATCTTTTTGCATAAATTATTTTTGTATAAACACCAATAAAAGGAATTTTCAGTTAAGAAATAAATATGCTAAAATATGCATTACAAATTATTTTTAGTGCCTTGTTTCATTATCAGAAAATGTCAGAGTTGTGATAATAAATTATGGGGTTACCTTTCCCATGCTTCAGGTCTCAGAAATCTTTTCTTCACTTTTTCTTGTTCTTTTCTCCACTGATTTTCACCCTGCCCTATAATTTCAAATATCACCTAGATGGTGTTGACTTCCATGTCATTAACTCTATCCCAAATCTCTTCTTTGAACTTCAGACTGCATTATTAGCGCCATTTAAATGTCTCCCTGCCATTCCAAATTCAATGAAAACACTCCTGAAGTCTTACCTTCCTCTTTTAAACATGCTCCTCTCTCAGGCTTCCTCATCTCAGCAAATGCCGCTAATGTTCACATTGTTTTTCATTCTAATCATCCTGACATCATTTGACTTCTCTCTTCCTCTTATACTCAACATCCAATCAATGAAGAAAATATTTTGGCTCTACCTCAAAATATATCCCAAATTTGACTTCTTACCTTCTCCTTTGTTTCTCTGTTAGTTCAAGTTACCATCATCTCTTTCTTAGTCTATTAAAATACCCTCTAACTGAAATTAGTATTTCTACTTTGTATGCCCCCCATTCTCATCTGAATACTCTTTACAAAACACAGCCATAGCAATTCTTGCAAAATGAAGTCACATCAGGCTGTTTTTAATCTTTGCCTGGCCTTTAAGCCCCACTCCATAATCCGTACCTGACTATCTCTCTAGTCCACCAGTTCTTACAGTCTAGTCCATGAACACTTGAGATTCCACAAGACTTCTCCAGGGGTCAAATGAGGTCAAGCAATTTTTATAGTAATACCAAGACATTATTTTGCTTTTTCAATGTGTTAGCATTTGTAGTGATGGTAACAAAGCAACAGTGGGTAAAATTTCAGACACCTTAGCACAAATCAAGGACACAACACAAACTGTAGTAGGGGTATTGTAGTCTTTACTTCCATGCATTCACAGCTTTTTTCCCTCTTAAATTTCACTTAAGAATGCACTTGATAATACAGTTAACATTACGTTATATTAAATTTCAATCCTTGAGTACAATTATTTTTAATAATCTGTGTGACAAAATGGGAGATATGCATAAATCACATCTGTTGCATAATAAAAATACAGTAGCTTTCTCGAGAAAAAGTATGTATGTAATTATTTGAGTTGCCAGCTGAACTAGCTGCTTTTCACAGAATTTTAATGAAGACGAACAACTGATACACAGACTATAGTTATTTATTCTTTGTATTTGACATTTTTTGAAAAATGAAATGAGTTTGTCACTTTGAAAAAAACAGCTAGTAGTTTTTTTTGCCAATAATAGAATTTGAGCTTTCAAGAGATAATTAGAATTTTAGAAAACTTATACTGTTAGTATGACAGTTTCTCATTATAGACTTTTCTGATGAGATTAGCAGTGATATTAAGGAGTATGCCAAAATTTGAGAAATCTGAATAGTTCAATGAATCAACATTTTCCCAATAACCAATGCATGCTATTGTATATCATACTTGAGTACAGGACTCATTCACATTAAAAGAGAGATGAATGGATTTTAATGTAAAAGAGGATGAACAGCTTATTGATCTGGTTCAGATTCCATATTCCAAGTAACCTTTATAATACTACCACTGGTTGAATTCTGTTATACTCACAAAAAAGAATGTTCACAATTATCTGAAAATTTTATAAAATATTCCCTATAATTTATATGGAACCAGACTTTCTTCATATAGTTCAGCTAAAACAATGTGTTACAAGAGATGGAATGCAGAAGGAGATATGAGGAAAAGGCTCTAGTTATCTACTTTTAAGTCAAACATTACAGAGATTTGCAAAAAAAATAAATAATAATGCTACTCTTCTTGTTATTAATTTTTTTTAATTTTGGGGAATATGGCTAGTTTTATAAGATATGCTCACATATAAAGCAATAATATTAATGAATCAATAATGGTTTTTTGGTTTTAATGTCTAGGACACTATAGCAGCATATATAACACATACAAATAAAAGCTATTTAGGGTCCTTGATTATTTTTAAGAGTGTAAAGGAGTCTGTATAGTTTTTTGATACATTGCCCCTTTCTCAATCTTCTCCAAACACAACTTGACACCTTGCTGTTTCTTACCTACACCAAACAAGTTCCCCTGAAAGATTCTTCAAACTTGATATTTCCTCTGCCTCTTCTCCTATCTCCCTATGGACACATGTGGCTCACTTTCTAATGTCCTTTAGGTCTTTGCTCAAAGTCATCTCCAGACATAGGCCTCTTTGATAAACCCATCTAAAATCATATGTTCTAATACCCTCTAATTAGTTACATATACTTATTTGGTCCTAGCACTTCTACTAGCTAAGGAAAAAATATATATACCTATTAAATATGTAATAAATTATATATATACACATATATACATATGTATAACAAATATATAGCATATATATATATATATATATATATATTTAAAGGTAGTAAATACAATAGTAAATACAACCCTGTGTGACAACATGAAATATATCTGTGTTGGGCAGCCCAGGTGGCTCAGTGGTTTAGCACCACCTTCAGCTCAGCCTGAAGAATCCCACGGGATTGAATCCCACGTTGGGTTCCCTGCATGGAGCCTGCTTCTCCCTCTGACTATGTCTCTGTCTCTGTCTCTCTCTCTCTCTCTCTGTATCTCTCATGAATAAATAAAAAAATATTTTTAAAAAAGAAAAGAAATATATCTGTGTTAGTGTATGTATATTTAGTCATTGCCTCTATGTTTATGGCTGTTGTTTCTAGTACAAGGAAACATATCTGGCACAAAGAAGATATTCAATGAAAAGGCTTTGAATGAGAAGCCATTTTGTAATGGTGTTATTGAAGACATCAGAGTAGAGCCTTCCTTCAGTGGCATCCATGTGAATGTGAAAACTGAGATTCCCAAGATGATGGGGGCCCTGGGAGCATGTGTGTCAGGGTTCTGTGACTGAGTACTGAATGGAGTGGATAAACCATATGGGGCCAAATCAATCTCAAATCTCACAGAAGAATTAAGGACTTCATAAACAAAAAAGACAGGGCAAGAAGACATAGAAATATGCATAACTCATAAGAGACAGGAAATTACAATAACATGAACCAAAGAAGCCAGTAGTAATCCCAATTAGGAGTTTACTAGAGAGTGGCCAATTTGCTGTGAAAAGAGTAAAAGAAAAAGATTATCTTTCAGAAAATAATTTGAGAAAAAAACAAAACCAATGTATTAAAAATAATTCAAAAGACAAAGATTCAGTTTAAGAATTAGAAGTGCACCCATCAACCTAGAAATCAAATAAATACCTAGGAGGACACATTGTCTTGACACATGGGCTTCTCTGGCAGGTAGAGAAGGACAGCTTACTGCTGGTGGCAAGTCCAAAACATATAGCAAACTATGTATTGACAGACGTACAGAATTCACACATTTTTACTCATTTCACCAGTTAGAATCAGTTCAAGAGAAAGAAACTATGACAGTTACTTTAATAAACAAAATTTAATACCAATAATTTTAATTGGACACTGGAGCCCCAGAGGGAAGAAAATGGCATAATTAAAATTTTGAAGCTTGGTGGAGCAGCCTGGACAGCAGGAGGCGGGATGCAGTTCTCCAAAGAGACCAGCTTGGCTGGTGCTGAGGTCTCAGAAACTCTGAGGAGGGTTCTCTGCAGTGGAGATCAGAGTTCTCTGGAGCTGATATGGGAGTCTGGAAGGAGCAGAGATGTAATGAAGCTTGTTCTGGAAACAGTAAATCATACTCAGCTGCTGTTGGCAAAATAGCCAGTGCCTGGGGAAGAAGCCTTGCGGAGAAATGCTCTGGGAAAATGAAGCAAAGTTTAAATAGAGAACAAACAAGACAGAGCAAGTTTTTGCCTCTTCTAGACTTCCAGAATTGGCCTAACACCAATGCTATTGATAGAGCTTCACCAAATGTCAGGTAGCAAAACAGAAATGTCATTTGAGTGTCCCCACCTCAGACATGGAGAGCAGAGTGGACAAGAATGGGTCTCAAACTGAGAGACAAATCAGCAGCTGTGCTAATTCCGTCTTTAGGATACTAACCCAATGAAATTATGTTACATAAGAGTTAAATGGTGACATAATTATTGTTGAAACATTATGCAATTATTAAATACCATATCTTCAATAATTTCTTTTTTCTTTTTAAAGATTTTATTTATTTATTCATGAGAGATACAGAGAGAGAGAGGCACAGACACATAGAGGAAGAAGCAGACTCCATATAGGGAGCCTGACGTGGGACTGCCTGACATGGGACTCTATCCTGGGTCTCCAGGATCACACTTGAAGGAAGGTGCTAAACCGCAGAGCCACTGGGCCTGCCCAATAATTTCTTGTAGATAGAATACTGTATTATAAATACGACAATATAGACCATGATTCCTAACTGCGTTTTACACAGAATGATGATAATGAATGTGCTTTTAAGTAGCAATAGAAAACACAGTGATAAAGTAGCAGTAACAGGGGCGCCTGCCTGGTTCAGTTGGTAAAGCATGTGACTCTTGATCTTAGGGTTGTAAGTTCCAGCCACTGCCCTGAGTGTAAGGATTACTTAAAAATGAAACCTTAAAAAAAGTAGCAATAGCAATAATATAAAATAATAATGGTAACAATAATATAACTTATATTGATAAAAGCCAATGCTTTTTCACTAATACTGAAACACCTCTCGCTTTTTGATAGGAATTTTGCTTTTTATTCATTATCTTTTTTAGTACTACATACCTGTTAGTATAGGTAGCTGTTGTTCTTAACTGAGTGTCAAAGAGAAAAAGTAATTCTCAAAGAGGCCGATGAAGACACCAACCCAGGCATCTGAACCCAGAACTCTGGCAGTCAATCTAAGTTTCAATTTCATATATATGATATATTGCATAGATGCATATTAAACATTCCTATGTAATACAGATAATTTAAACATCTCACAAATACCACAAATCTATTTTTCCATGCAGCTGGAAAGAAATCTTGTTAGCAATCCTCATCTCTGGTTTTAAAACTATGGGGTATAGCTTCTTCCTTTTTCTTTGACAATTTTTATTTCTCATATTTCTCGAATGATCCTGCTCATTATACATAGCATTTACACACCTACCATGCCATTAAAATGTGATTTTTAAAGCTTACCTAATACCACTTTGCTTTAGCATGCTTCATTTAATTTCTTTCCTGTATTGGACAGTTAGGTTGTTTCAATATTATAAATAATACTGTAATGAAATCCTTTTATAGGGTTCTACATGAATATCTGTGATTTCTTTTGTGGAATAAATTTCTAGAAGTGAAATTTCAGGATCAATGGAATGATCATTTTAAATGCTCATGCAAGAAAAGGCCAAATTGTCTCTAAAAGCTTCATCAGAAATGCATGATATTGCAAGATTTTCCTGAGATTTTTATGTATTTTTTTGAGTTTTACATTTAAGTATCATGTTGGTTGTTTAATGATGTCAGTATTGTTAATGATTTATTCCTTTATTTCTTACTTAGGGTTTTTTATATTGCTCAGCATTAGACTTTTGAATTTTAACAAATACCTTTATGACAAAGATTAGAAATACAAATATTAGGACAAATATTTTAACAAATAATTATCAATTAAAGATATGATTTTTATTAGTCACTTTGATGAATGATTTATTAGAATTCATACTAATTTGTATTAAAGAATAAGCATAACTGTAGTCACTAAGGAGAAATCTTTAAAAATGAGTCCTGAAAAATTCAAATAACCCCACTAAAAATGTAGGTAGGCATATTGCTAGAACAATCATTTCAAAAAAGTGGGAAAAAAGATATCCAGTATACACATTAGATGGATCCCATTGTAACTGGACATTATGAAATGCATACTAAATCCACAGTGAGATGCTACTTCATAATACCTAGAGTGGCTAAAATATATGACTGTCATTACGAAGTGTCAGGAAAGATGGGGACAAATGGGATTCCTACACTACTGGTTAAAAGAAAAGGGTAAAATCACTTGCAAAATTGGTTGACGCTTTCTTTTGCTATTTTCTTTTCTTTTTTACTTTTAGATTTCATTTATTTATTTGAGAGAGAGAGAGAAAGAGACAGCATGTGTAGGAGGGGCAGGGGCAGAGGGAGAGAGAATCTCAAGCAGACTCCTCTATGAGCAGGGAGCCCTACACGGGGCTCTATCGCAGGACCCTGAGATCATGACTTGAGCTGAAGCCAAGAGTCAGACACTTAAATTAATTGTGCCATCCAGGTGCTCCTTTTTATTTTTTATATCAGTTTTATTGAGCTATAATAGATGTGCAAAAACTACACATTTTAATATACACAATTTGAAATACATTTGGACATATGCAAACACCTGTGAAATCATCACTATAATCATGGTAATGGACATATCCATTACCTCCAAAAGTTTCTTTGTGTCTCCTGCCTCTTTGTGTGTGTGTGTGTTTTACCAGACATCTTCTCCTACATATTTACCAAGAAAAATGAACACACATGTTCACCAAAAGACATGTGCAGAAATATTTATGACAGCTTTATTCATAATAGCTAAAACCCAGATTCAACCCAAATATTTACTAACAGTACAGTTAAATGCATTGTGGCATCTTAGCAATTAAATGCAACTAATTATTATGACCTGTAATAACATAAAGCGCAAAAGCATTATATTCATTATATTGAGAAAAACACATGCATGCTCACATTTAAATCTAGAGAATGTGACATAAACTGAAGAACAAAGGCAAAAGGGGATGTAGATTAAGTTTCCTTATGACTTGCAGCCCATTGACATATATGTGAGGCAAGCAGAGTAGGACATTCCTCCAGGAGCTCCCAACTTTCTTGATGTTAATGCCTTGCTAGAGGAAAACACAACATTCCCGTGACAATATCTAGGCTTCTAGGATCCTGTGAATCTTAACAGGATGAAAGTCCTCTTGGAGACTTCTTTTGCCTTTACTTCCCCCAACTCCAAAACATATAATCAATTGCTCCTCACAATCCCAGTGCAGCTCTTTCTGCCACGGGCCCTGTCTTGGTGCTTTAATCAAATTGCCTTTTCTGCACCAATAAACATCTCAATAATTTTTTCTTGACTATTATTTGCTTATAGACCCTAAATCACATCATTTTGGTGCCCAGTGTGGGGCCCAAGTCTTCTCTGGACTCTGACCCTTATTGCAAATTTGGTGAGTAGTTCCTCTTCCTTTCATTTCAGGGGATTTTCATAGAGTGTCCTCTCATTGGAACACTTTAATATCAATCGCTCAGGCTACAATCCTCTAACCCCTGGCTGCTCCTACCTTTTGGCTGGAGGTTAGTACTCTGGCTAGAAGGATTAGACCCAGAAATTCCCTTCATTTCTGTCCTTATGTAAAATTATCTTTCTTGGGCACAGGATAGCCACCTAAGTCACTAGGACAGCTGCCAGCTGAAGATTCTTGTGTAAACTTTCCTCTTCCTTGGTCTAAGGTGATCCCCTCCACATCCTTGCCCTAACTGCTTCGGGCTGCAAGAACTCCACCCAGAGCCAGCTGAAACCAGTACCCAATTGAAGTAAAGCCCAGAGAGGGACTGCTTCCTAGTGAAGTCCACTGTAAGGACTACATGTGTTAGAATGTTGCTTCGACCATGATGGATTTTTATCTTTACTGTTTTCCTTTCCTTTCCTTTCCTTTCCTTTCCTTTCCTTTCCTTTCCTTTCCTTTCCTTTCCTTTCCTTTCCTTTCCTTTCCTTTCCTTTCCTTTCCTCTTTCCTTTCTTTCCTTTCCTCCTTTCCTTCCTTTCTTTCTTTTCTTTTCTTTCTTTCTTTCTTTCTTTCTTTCTTTCTTTCTTTCTTTCTTTCTTTCTTTCTTTTTTTTAAGATCTTATCCATTGGGATGCCTGGGTGGCTCAATGGTTGAGTGTCTGCCTTTGGCTCAGGGCATGATCCCAGAGTCCCAGGATCAAGTCCCATATCAGGCTCTGTGCACGGAGGCTGCTTCTCCTCCTTCTTTCTGTGTCTCTGCCTCTCCCGGTGTCTCTCATGAATAAATAAATAAAATCTTTAAAAAAATCTTATCCATTTACTTATTTGAGAAAGAGTGAGAGAGCACAAGCAGGGGGAGCAGTGGAGGGAGATGGAGAAGCAGGCTCCCTGCTTCTCTCTGTTCCTCAACAGGGAGTCTTATGTGGGGCTTGATTCCAGGACCCTGAGATCATGACATGAGCCAAAGGCAGAGGCTTAACTGACTGAGCCACCCAGGTGCCATCCCATATCTTTCTATCCATGTTCTCTACTAAGTTCTTAAATTATAAAATTGGATAATCCTCCCTTGTAAAACTTTTTAGTGTTTCCCATGGGTTAAACATGGCAGGTTCTTCACAGCAAGGCATGGCAAGGCACGGCACAGTAACTTGCTCCATACCCTAGCACTATTTGTTGTCTAGATGCAGTGGTGAAGCAGAGGGGGCCAGCAACCCTTCTATAAGGTGAGGTGGTCATAGTAATTTCATTGGAGGGATACCTCAGGTCAGTTTGACAGCAGGAACCTCTGACATATCCTACATGGGATGCCACTTGGTAGTCAGAGAAGATTTTCTTGGTAATGAACCTTCTCACTTCTTAAATTCCCAAAGACTCTCTCTTGGGATGCCTTTTAACCGATTGGAAACAATTTGGATTGCAAAATTTAAGGGGAAAAAAAAGGTGATCTTCTTTTTCCTTAGGAGATGAGGACAAATGGCTCATTAATGGGACATTAAACTTAAATATGATCCAACAGTTAGATCTCTTCAGGAGGAAACAGAGCAAATGGATAACTAGGTAAGTAGATCCAGGACCCTGACCTAAGGGTCTCTTGCAGAATGTATCTGGCCAATCACCAATCACATAAACTCCCTCTTGATATACTGGATGGTTGTCTGCCTAGACAGGTCTCCTTCGAAAAAACCAAGGTTGCTGGAGGAAAAGGAGGGGCCATCTTTAATGACGGGGCGCTGACTCTGTCTATTGTTCCTGCTAATACACCCAGGGTACTCTAGCTGTAGGTTGGGGTTTCTCCCTCATTCATTTCCCAGGTTAATGACTATGATAATTGGAGTCAACTGTCTTTGGTCTACCTTGGGACAGGGACTTTAAGGAATATTCCTAACCAGCTGCTGAAACTCCTTTTGTTTTGGGAAGTTCCCTGTCTTCTCTTGCCCAACATGGACTGCCTAACTCCACCTATTGATGGGGAAAATGTGCATCTTTTTCATCTGTCATCTAATGACCTTTAGGACCTGGAGACTTCTTTTTCTGCCCTTTGGACTTTTATCCACGTCCAGCTTTCCAGGTGGTACCTTACCTCTTCTGTTTCCCCTTCCTCTTGTTTCTACATCATCTTGGGTGTGGCCTACGTAACTGGTTCCTATCACATCCTTGGTGCCTCTGGTGCCATTTGCTCCTCTTCCATCCTTCACTGTCAAGGAGTCTAGAGCACCCCCTAGATTTAACACTTCCTAATTCAGATTTCCCCACCGGTGCCTCAGGTAAAAATTGACAATGGGAAACAAACAGTGATTTTCAAATGGACCCAGGTGGAACATAATTCAGTATTTAAGCTAATTGAAACTTTTATTCTACCAAAGTTTACTGAAGGTCTGACAACTTGTGTTATCTGTTGCAATTTGTCAGCAAAAAGATGACTTAAAATGGTGGTAAATTTTATCTGTCTCAAAGTTTTCACGGGTAATTATTAAGATAACTTTCCAAGTTTTCGGTAACCCGAAACTAAAGTTTTGCTTGGAAGATAAATTGGTTGAATTCACTGGACTTCAAAGTCTTTCCCAAATGAGATAAAAGACTAAATAAAGCATTTATAACTGAACATAGGTTTGTTCTTTTGGCTTCATATTGCAGAGAAGCTGAGGATACTTGGTAATCAAGTCTGTTGGTAATCATGCTTTGTGTCTTATTAAGATATTGTACTATATATTCTGTACCATTGCACATATTTTTAAAATTATGAACTGTATTAATAAATTGTCATCTAAAGAATTCTGGTGTAACAGACAATTCTCGATTAGTTATTACTTAATTTTAACTTGAGACTAAGGTTTCTAAGAGTTAAATTCTTCTGCTAAATGTAACTAAGAGTGATGGAAATAAAGGAAAGGAATTTTATATGTGGCCAGGACTAAGGTTAAGATGAATGGAATTTATTTTATTTTATTTTATTTTATTTTATTTTATTTTATTTTATTTATTTTATTTTATTTTTTATTTTATTTTATTTTATTTTATTTTATTATTTTATTATTTTATTTTTATTTTATTTATTTATTTTTTTAAAGATTTTATTTATTTATCTATTCATGAGAAACACAGAGAGAGAGGCAGAGTCACAGGCAGAGGGAGAAGCAGGCTCCATGCAGGGAGCCCCATGTGGGACTCAATCCTGGAATTCCAGGATCACGGCCTGGGTTGAAGGCAGATGCCCAACCACGGAGCCACCCAGGTGTCCAAGAAGAATGGATTTTAAAAGTACACTGGTATAAGATTGAAATTCTGTTTTTCTTTCTCTCCAGAAGACAAAGTTTCCTTGGATTGTTGATCTGCTTTAAATAAGAAAATGAAAAAAAAGTTTTTTTTTTAAATTTGTTTGCCTAGAAAACCAAAACTTATGTTTTACCTTTATCAAGTCTTTGATATTTAAATCTCAATGTTAAAGGAACTAAGTTTTACTAACAACTGTGTAGCCCTGAATATTGGTCATTGTAATCTCTTATTGCCACCTTGGTTAAATAAATAATTTAATTTTAAGTTTTGTAATTACCTGCAATCCTATTTAGGCATGTGCTTTATAACTAAGGTTTTTAAATGAACTTCCTGATATTTAAATTGTAAATGAAGTCTTTGACTAACTGGGCTTTTTATTTGGTATGTTAAATTATTCTGGGAGCACTTAAACAAATAATAAGCCCTTGGTTATGTTTGGAAACCCTATAACTATTTTGGAGATTATATGCAATTTCTAAAGTTTTAGTATGTTTTTGTATAAACCCTACATTTGATATTTATGATTATTAGAGTGTTGTGTGTCAGAGAAAAAGACCAGATTTCCTTGACAGCTCTATTATGACCACTCATCAGATCTTTAACTATGTCCACTTTTGAGTCTTTTGTCATCTATAATTATTGTTCTTATTCTTTTGCAGAGCATGTTTCATCTTAAAAGAGATTCCTAAAAAGGGCTTTTGATAAATACAGATTTTTGATATCATTAAAATCCTAAAGCAAATTCTGGTGAGAAATTCTAGAACTAAAAGCTGCATTCAAGCTGAACAAAAAATTAGTAACATGGGACTAAATAAATTAAGGAAGATGACTAGTTTTTTTGACTATTATTATTTAACACATTGCTGGTTCTCTAATCTCTTCCAGATTAAGGAAATTTTCTCTTAAAATATCCATGATATACAAGAAATAGGATACAGTATTCCTTTGTGAACAGTTTGAAGCTTTTCTCTCTACGTGAACCCTCTGAAATTCAGAAATTCTCTATGAATATTCTTTTTTTCATGACAATCATACTTATTTGCATAAATTCAATAAGAATCTGTTCTCCTTGTAATAAGATACCATTGGAAACATTAGTTATTTTACCAAGGCTTTGACTGTAATGTCATATTTGAGAGAGACATGTATAGACTCTGATATGACCAAACAGCTTTAAGGAACTAAGGTTGACTTTATGAAGCATAAGCCAGTGGAGCCCCTTGGAAATGTTGGCCTGATGTCTTGCTTAACAAAGTTCCCAGCAACCTTACCAGGTATGTAAAGAATGTCACTTCCAAGGATATTTTGGGGACTTTGAGAAGGGGAATTCACCCCAATTTACAGGTATTGCAGGCATGTCTGATGGCAAATACTTGGCTTGGCCCTGCCCTTGCGTCTACTAAAAGTTCAACTGAGATGCCTTATAAAAAAAAATTCCCGCAAAGCAGATTACAAAGGATCTATGTGATCAATCACTACTCTTGCTAAGCTTATGTAAATTGCCACCTTGTTAACAAAATTGCCACCAAATTTGTTAAAAGTGGACCTATTTTATAAATGAATTAGTCTTGACTTGACTAGCTCTAAAAATGAGAATGTTTCAATAATACATCTTTGTAGATAATAGATTTTAATCACTAAGACTCAAAACACTGGGTTTGTAACTTGCTCCAACCATTAACTTATATTTTTCTTTTGTTTCTATAAAGTTGTCTCCTATTAATTACCTGATTGCTTGCTAAACAGAAGACTATATAATGGCTAACACCAATTGCTACACAATTAAGACCTAAATTGCTCTCAAAATGGCATTAGATATTTTAACTGGTGCATAAGGTAGAACATGCGCTAGCATAAAAACAGAATGTTGTGTAAAACAGAATGTTGTGTATATGTTCCAGATATCAAAAAAAAAAAAAAAAAAAAGTAACCAGATTGCTAAAAGACATAAATACTCAAATTGGCACTTTAAGGAATCTTTCTCTTTCCTTTAGTGATTGTTTAAACTCCTGGACTGGACAAAGATTTCAGTTAGCTATCAAAGGCTGTATGTATTGGGCTTCGTTTCTTATAATAACATTAACCTTCTTCTGTTGTCTTTTCCAATGTCTTCCAGTCTCTCTCTCTCTCTCTCTCTCTCTCTCTCTCTCTATATATATATATATATATATATGCCTATATAGGACCTATAGGTAGGGATATCTCTATGCCCCTATTCAGTGGGAAGAAATTACAGTAGATAAGACTTCCACCTTAAGCAACTTTAAAGATTTAAGGGCCAAAATTGTTCAGGGGGAATTATGTGGAGCACAAAGGCAAAAGGAAGTGTTGAGAGAGTCGAGAAACTACATAGTTGAGAAATATGATAGAATTTGAAAAATTATCTAAAAATTAAACCCTATATTGGGATGCCCGGTGGCTTAGCAGTTGAGCTTCTGCCTTTGGCTCAGGGCATGATCCTAGTCCCAGGATCGAGTCCTGCATCAGGCTCCCTGCATGGAGCCTGCTTCTTCCTCTGCCTGTGTCTCTGCCTCTTTCTGTGTCTCTCATGAATAAATAAATAAAATAAAATCTTAAAAAAAAGAATTAAACCCTATAGATCTGAGGTCCAGGGTTGTATTTCTCATACAAGAAGCAGTAGTAATTCTTGTGCTACTTCAGATAGTCCAGGGCACACAAAGTAAAGAACATACCTAGAACTAGAACTATGATTACTTCACTCTAAAAACAAACAACAGAAAAAGAAACTATGGAGTACAGAGATTTTATTTTATTCATTAATTAATTTTTAAAGTTTTTATTTAAACTCTAGTTAGTTAACACATAGTGTAACATGGGTTTCAGGAGTAGAATTTGGTGATTCATCACTTACATATAACACCCAGTGCTCATCATAACGAGTTTAGCCCATGCCCCACCCACTTCGCCTCCAGCAATTTTCCATTTGTTCTCTATAGTCAAAAGTCTGTCATGGTTTGCCTCCCTCTTTTTCTTTTTTTTCTTTTTCTTTTTCTTTTTCTTTTTTTCTTTTTCTTCTTTCTTTCTTTCTTTCTTTCTTTTTTTCTTTTCTTTTTTTTTTTTTAAGAAAAAGAGTAATGGACAAAGTCGATTAAGCATCTGACTCTTCGTTTTGGCTCAGGTCATGATCTTATGGTTGTTAGACTGAGTCCCACATTAGGCTCCCCATTCAGTACAGAGTCTACTTAAGATTCTCTCTCCCTCTGCCCTGTCTGCCTATATTTCTGTCTCTTACTCTCTCAGATAAATAAATAAATCTTTAACAGAGAAAGAGAGAGAGAGAGAGAGAGAGAGAAACAGGGGAGGAAGAGCAGAGTGGCAGGGAGAGAGAATCTTAAGCTAGCTCCATGCTTAGCATAAAGCCTGATGTGGACCTTGATCTCATGACCCTGAAATCATGATCTGAATTGAAATTAAGAGTCAGATACTTAACCGACTGAGACACCCAGGTGTCCTATCTCCCTCTCTTTTTTCTTCCCCTTCTCTTATGTTCATCTATTATGTCTCTTAAAATCCATATAAGTTAAATAATGTGTCTTTCTCTGACTGACTTATTTGACTTATTTCTAGCAGCATAATACTCTCTAGCCCCATCTATGTCATTGCAAATGGTAAGATTTCATTTTTTAGTGGCTGAATAATATTTTATTGTGTATGTATGGCACATCTTTATCTATTCATCAGGCAATGGACATGTGGGCTCTTTTCATAATTTGGCTATTGTTGATGATGCTATAAACACTGGAGTGCATGTGCCCCTCTGAATCAGTATTTTTGTATTCTTTGGATAAATACCTTGTAGCGGTATTGCTTAGTTGTATGGTAGTTCTATTTCTAACTTTTGAGGAGCCTCCATACTGTTCTCTAGAGCGGCTGCACCAGTTTGCATTCTCACCAACAGTGTAAGAGGGCTCCCATTTCTCTGCATCCTCACCAACATCTGTTGTTTCTTGTATTGTTAATTTTAGCCATTCTGACAGTTGTGAGGTGGTATCCTATTGTGGTTTTGATTTAGATTTCCCTGATGATGAATGATATTGATCATCTTTTCATGTGTCTGTTAGTTCTCTCTATGTCTTCTTTGAAAAAAATGTCTATGCATATCTTCTGCCCATTTCTTTTTTTTTTTTTAAGATTTTATTTATTTTTTCATGAGACACACAGAGAGAGAGGCAGACACAGACAGAGGAAGAAGCAGGCTGCCTACATGGAGCCCAATGCAGGACTCAATCCTGGGACTCTGGGATCACGCCCTGAGCTGAAGGCAGATGTGCAACTGCTGAGCCATCCAGACATCCCATCTTCTGCCCATTTCTTAACTGGATTATATGTATTTTGGGTGTTTAATTTGATAAGTTCTTTATAGACTTTGCATACTAAATACTAAAGCCCTTTATCTGATATGTCCTTTGTAAATACCATTCTGTAACTTGCCTTTCAGTTTTGTTGACTGTTTCCTTCTCTGTGCAGAAGCTTTTTATCTTGATGAAGGCCCAATAGTTCATTGGAGTACATAGATTTTAAAACTGCAGATATGATCACAGATGAAAAATTTAAATATGATAATGGGAAATATAATTCAAAGATATATTAAAAGATAAATACACCATGATTAAGAATGATTTGTTTTCCAGAATTTAAAAATGATTCAAAAAAGAAAATTAAAATGACTCAACATTCTTTGATAGAAATAAGAGCAAAAAATTATAAAAGATATAAGCATTTGAGTACAGCCTCTGTTTAATGGATGCAGGAAAAGAAAAGAACATGAGATATATTGTTGAAACTGGAAAAAAAAAAAGGAGCAAAATATTAGTAGTGAAGTTACTTAGTGTTTTGTTTATATTTTTTCTAGTAATTTCTGATATTCTTAAAAATACATAGCACTGGGATCTCTTACATTGTAAGAATGTCCATCTGTGCCACTTCTTATAAAGAATGTCTTCGTTAATGCGTTCAATTTTTACATTAAAATTATTCTTCCATTTCAGCACTTAGCCAATATTATTCTCTATTCCCCTGCAGTGGAACTTTCCATTTCTTTTGTATGTAACTTTTTTCTTTCTGAATATTCTTTAAGTGTTTATTCTTGTATTTAGAGAAAGAGGAAGAAAGAAAGAAAAAAAGAAAAAGAAAAAGAAAACAAGGAAAGGAGGAATAAATCAGCAATAGCTTGTAGTTTGTGACAATATAAAAGATTAACATAGACCATTGACTTTTTACCCCCCAAATATATTCGCCAAGAAGCTCTGACAAATAAACAGTATAAATCTGAAGAACTAAATTAAGAACCCAGAGGGCTGCCTGGGGCTCCAGGAGACAGTCTCACCAGATCTTTGGGGTGAACCTTGGGATAGCTACCTGGGAACATATGGGCAGGTGTTCATGTCCAGGAATTAGGCAGGAGAAAGCTTTTTGTTACTCTCTGTCTCACATGTCTTCAGAGGCTCACTTTTTGTTCCTTGCACAAATGAAGCAAGGTTAGGTAGGGTAAAGTTCTTTGCAGTGCTAATAACCTGTCGGTGGGTAAGGAATAAATACAAACAACCAGGTTCAAGGATTCCCATTT
This sequence comes from Canis lupus baileyi, assembly GCF_048164855.1. Classification (NCBI taxonomy): domain Eukaryota; kingdom Metazoa; phylum Chordata; class Mammalia; order Carnivora; family Canidae; genus Canis; species Canis lupus. The sequence continues at coordinate 51,143,652 of NC_132858.1, forward strand.
TTCTACGTTTCCTCATGGCTTCATACCTTCAGATTAAAAGAAAAGTATCAATTCCCAGAGCTGCTTTCTTTAGAACTTGTCCTTAATACAGCAGGAGGCTTGTTGATTTGTGAGGGGCGGCAGCTACAATCGCAGGCAGCACAGTTGTGACTCTGGTCTTAGGTTTTACTGCACATCCCTTAACCCCTCTTGAACTCATTTCTTCCTCGTACACACTCACTAAATCTCTCAGAGAAGAGTCTTCATACCCAAGGAGTGCAGCCACCATAAAAGCAAAAAAAAAAAAAAAAAAAAAAAAAAAAAGCTGCTTTGAATAACCAATGTCCTATGAGGAAGAATGAGGGAAACTAACAAAAAAAGAATCAATAATTTAAATAAATATGATACATATCCCTTACAACGTAAAGGAAGATTTTTGTATTTTGAAGCAAGAACAAGAGCCCTAAAGAGAATGCAAGTGGAAATGCTTGTTATAAAAAGTTAACAATTCAGATAACACATATGTTGGGGAAAAAAACAGAATGTACTTTATTAAAGAAAAACTTGGTGAACTGAAGATCATATTGAAAATATCTCCCAATGGAAGTGGAAAATTATAAAGATAAAATATTTTTAAAATAGTAACAATTATTAAAAATTCATTAGAGGATGTTATAAACATTATGCTAATAAATTTTAAATTTAGATGAGATACCTTAAATAAAACAGAGCTTGGCAAAACTAATGCAATTAGTCTTATTATCTAGTAAACAAATTGAATCTGTAATTATTGAACCTTCACAAAATAAAGGTACAAGTCCATATAACTTCACTAATGAATTCTTTTAAACTTTAGAATAATAATAACAATGACAATATTATAAAAATTCTTCCAAGAAGTAGAAACAATGGAATACTTCTCAGGTGGTTTTATAATCTTGATAGCAAAATCTGTTAAGGATGTGCATAACAGGAAATGAAAGCTGGTTGTTTGAAAATACAAAGGGGGGGACACCTGGGTGGCTCAGTGGTTCTGTGTCTGCCTTTGGCTCAGGTGGTGATCCCAAGGTCCTGGGATCAAGTCCTATATCGGGCTCCCCGCAGGGAGCCTGCTTCTGCCTCTGCCTATGTCTCTGCCTCTCATTCTCTCTCTGTGTCTCTCATGAATAAATAAATAAAATCTAAAAAAAAAAAAAACAAAATACAAAGGAATATCTCTAGAAAGACTGACCACAAAAAACGGAGATAAGAGAAATCATATATAGAAGGAAAGAAAAGGGAAATAAACAAGGAAAACTTGTTTTAAAAAATGGAATATTATAAAAAATACAACAATAAATTGATGGCTTCCAGGGGTGAAGGAAATGAGAAGAAGGACAAAATAGATGAAGGGGATTAAGAGGTGCAGACCTCCAGTTATAAAATAAATACATCACAGCAATGTAGAATATAGTATAGAGAATATAGTAAATAATATTATAATAGCATTAGATGATGACAGATTTTAATTACACTTATCATGGTACGCATTGCATAATGTGTAGAACTGTCTAATCACTAAGTTGTACACCTGAAACTACTATAACATTGTATGTCAACTGTACATAATCAATCAATCAATCCATCAATCCATCAATATACTTTTTAGGATAATTCACCAAATTAATATATTTGATATCTCTCAATATATACTAGAAAAAAGCATTAGATAATTTTCAATGATTACAATTTTATAAAAAATGTAATAATTTTGATAAAGTTAATTTGCTAATGAGATGGATTAGTTTTGTATTATTGCACAACGAATTCTCACAAACTTAGTGGCTGAAAACATACATTTATTATCTTATGATTTCCCTGGAGCTGGAGGCACGATATGGCTTAGCTCACATTGTCTTCAGGGTCTCATCAGCTGAAATCAGCTTGTTGGTCAAGCTGTATTCCACCTGGTGGTTTGACCAGGGGGGACTTGACCAAATGTATTTTAGTTTGTTTGCAAATTCAGTTCCTTCAGATTGTAAGGATAAAGTCTACTTTCTTGTCTAACAGCCAGGGAGTCCTCTTAGCTTCTAGAGGTCCTTGCTATATGGCCCTCTCCATGGGTGGTTCACACAGCTATTTGCTTCTTCAAGGCCTGCAAGATGATCTCAATGAATCTCTCCCTTCAGAAAAGATCTATACCCTTTTTTAGAGGGCTTATTTGATTGGCTCAGAACTACTCAGGATAGCCTTTCTTTTGAAGAACTGACTGTTAGGAATTATAATTAATCTGCAAAATCCCTTTATTTTTGCCATATAATGTAATATAATTGTGGCAATGAAATCCCATCATATTCACAAGTCTTGTTTAAACACAAGGAGTATAAATAAATATAAATATAAATATAAATATAAATAAATATATAATATACATCAGGGGCAGAAATCTCGGGAGTCCTCTTAGAAGGCTGTCTACCACATTTAATAAAGATTATATGCCAAAACTTTACAGAAATCATATTTAATAGAGAAAATTTAGAGTCATTTTCTTTATTCTGACAATGCCTCTATTTCTACAGCTTAATGCTGTACCAGAAGTCCAAACCTATTCTGTAAAACAAGAAAGAAGAGTAGGAGGTTTGAAATCTAGAAGGAAAAGGTTAGATTCTATAGACAACATTAATGAAAGATCCTGAAAAACTTACTGTAGACAATTACTTTTGAAAACCAGTTACATTTCTCTAGACCTGAGAAAAAACCTAGAAGTTATTTAAAAACGGGAAATATTTGCAATAACAACCAAACAAGAACAAAAATCAATAAATGTATATGTTAAGATTCTTAGAGTTTTAAAGGGTATACAAACTAATGGATGGCACGACTCAATATTAGAAATGCCAGTTCTCTTTGTTTAATGGTTAGAGTTAATGCAATCCCAATAAAAATGGTACATTTTTTACAAGCCTTCCAGGAGTTCTGCTGCTAGTTCTTAGACCTTACATGAGAAGCTATTCTCCTAGGATTACCTGCTCAAACCCACACTGTTGTTAATAATGTTTTCTCCTCACTTTATGCTGATGTTCACCTGGATTGGGAATGACAGCTTTCAAATACAGTGAACTATAGAAAAGGACTAGCTCTCAGATTTCAGGTTCCTCTTGTGAGGAAGAGTGTTCAGCCAATAATCCCTACCAGACAAAACTAGGGCATTATGTATGCTCAAAGTCATTTAGATCAGTGAGACAGCTTCTCAAATAACAGGTTCTTATTGGAGATCATGTGACACATAGGGATTTGTGTGTGGAAGCCATTTCTTTTTCATACATTTTTATTAAAACCTTCAAGTCTAAATCAAGATGCAAAGTATTTTATATTTAAACAGTTACTATTCTTCAAAAACTTGTAGTTAAGCAAGATATTTTTGCAAGACTCTAAGACACGTCACATATTTAAGACATTTCAGTACTATGTAAGTTACTCTTTGTCTATTTTCTTCAGGCATTACTTCTTAGATCTTTTCCTTCCTCTTACAAACTCTGTGCAAAAGTAGGTTTTGACTTAAATTCCCTTCGTACTTATCCCAGGCAATCTCTCCCTATGGGTCAAAGTTATGAGGTTTCTTTTCTTTTCTTTCTTTTCTTTTCTTTTCTTTTCTTTTCTTTTCTTTTCTTTTCTTTTCTTTCTTTTCTTTTCTTTTCTTTTCTTTTCTTTCTTTTCTTTTCTTTTCTTTTCTTTCTTTTCTTTTCTTTTTTCTTTTCTTTTTTTCTTTTCTGTTCTTTCTTTTCTTTTCTTTTTTCTTTTCTTTTCTTTTTCTTTTCTTTTCTTTTTTTTTTATTTTTTTGTATTATTAGTTTCCACTAAAGAGAGATTTTTTTTTTAATCTTGCTTAGACTTAACTTGTATAGGAAGCAAAATAGTCTAGTTTCTCATCAATGAGCCCAGTTTGGTTAGGATGTATAAAAGTGCATGCTGTATTAACACTGTTTTAATTTGATTAAATAAAACTAAAATCTCCACCTTGCTAATGTATCATTTTTTTGTTGAAATTTATTTGTATTTTATGATTATATTTATTTCATCAAGACATAAATTTAATAGGGAGGCATCTGCTCTATTTGCCATAATTTTTTGATAGCCAAGGAAACAAAGCTATTTAGAAGCTTCTGTCTTTTGACTGTTTTCCAGTTACAGTTTGAAAAACTTTTCCTAGAATTTGTAGGATAGAAAATTGCCTATAAATGATTTAAGTAGGCTTTGCTTTCAAGCTGCCTCAACTGGTTCATGACTATTGAAAGATGGTCTACTTTTTACTGAAAAAAGATGTAGTAATAATTTGCAAATCAGGCCATTAACACAATTGCGCACTTTCAACAGGTCACAGAAGAAAAACTCAGATTTGAACAGAAAATAATCTCTTATATGGTATTCTTACATTAAATGTTAGTAAGTCAGATAATTGTATATCTGAGGGGGAATAAAATATAAGTGACTTCACTCTTCATGATGTGAAACATTGGGGTTTGGGAATAAACAGTCAAGAAAGAATTCTTGAGAAGTCTTTGGTGCAAAAAGGGTGATTTTATTAAAGCACAGGGGCAGGACCCATGGGCAGCAAGAGCTACACCGAGGTCATGAGGAGTGGCTGATTATATTTCAAGTTAGGAAAGGGTTAGGGGGCAGTCTTGGTGGCTCAGTGGTTTAGCGCCTGCCTTCCACCCAGGGCGTGATCCTGGAGACCCAGGATCGAGTCCCACGTAGGGCTCCCGCATGAGCCTGCTTCTCCCTCTGCCTGTGTCTCTGCCTCTCTCTCTCTCTCTCTCTCTCTGTTCTCTTTCATGAATAAATAAATAAATATTAAAAAAAAAAAAGAGAGAGAGAAAGGGTTAGGGATAGTATAAGTATCTAAGGAATTTGGAAGAAAGGTTTTGAGGATCTTGAGGGGCTAGCTATTACTGGGAAAAAGTCATTTACTACCATCTAGTAAAACCTAAGTCATGAGACCTTCAGGTGTCTATCAGTAGGTCATGTGCTTGGAGGATGACTGCGAACATATATCTTGGGGGATAGAGATAAAGGAAGTTTCCAAAGCAATTTTTACAGGATCCTGGAGGTCAGGCTAATGTCAAGCTATGGTTGCTTTTTGCCTCTACCAAAGTATTAACAGTGAGGCAGCTGAATTCTCGTACTAAGGTCCCTCTGCCTGTCTCAACTATTGTCAATGCACTGTAAGTTGTAAGGAAGTTTAATTTTTTTCTATGTTTCTTTTGCCTTCATTCTCCACATCACCTCATATGTTTTAATGCATTTAAAAGCCCAGAATCATTAATAAGCTTTTAGGTCATAAAATTCCATCACTGCAGATAAGAGACTGGAGCCCACCTTTCATATCTGCTATCCTTCAAGCCTCGGGTTTTCTGAATTAAGAGTGATGAGTGATGTCAATAACCTTGCCTCCTCAGGCCTCATTTTACAACACATGAAAAACATCTCACCAGTTGAAATCATTAGCGCCCAAAGCCTAATAAATGATATCCTTGTTTTGCCAATTGTCCAAACAAGGTTTCCATCAACTGTCTGGATATGAATAACAATGACAGCTCTTATAGTGACCCCCTTGGGTGGTGTGGGCAGTGGGAAAATAATGAAGACGAGACTTCAGGTTTCCAGTTCAGTTCCACAAATGTTTACAGAAGTGGGTTATCACACAGGCACGGTAACAAGGGCTAGGTAAACAACAGTGAATAAGAACTAGCATTTCTGGCCAAAGATTTCAGTCTGAATGTGGCACTGACATGCAACCACATGTGGTTGGATCAGTGCAAAGAAAGTGGTATTTTGGAGGAAGCAGAGAAGAGTGGAGTCTTGTTCTGCATGTTGAGAAGCAGGTAAGAATTAGTCTGAAAGAGATCAAGGAGCCAGGGGAAGAGGTTTATGCAGAGGGAGGAGAGTGTGCAGGAAAAAAATGCAATGAAATATCTTGACACACTCGGAATTTCTGTAGTTCAGCTTAATTAAAGGGTGGAATGTCATAAGTAATGGAAAAGTTGATTTTGGAAAATTCATTAGGGCCAAAATGACTGCAGAAGGTGTTAGAGATGCCAAAGAAATAAAATTATTTTGTGTGTCATGAGAAGCCACTATTTATTTTTTAAAAGAATGTTTGCATCGAGAGTCTCTGAGAGAACTCATCAAAACTGTAGCCCAAGATTTGAATTTAGAGAGACGTGCTGGAGACAACCAGAAGAGTGGCAGAAAAGATCAGATATGAAGGGAACATGAAAATGTCTCTCACACGAAAGTGTTTGCCAAAGCAGGGTAGCCCAGTTCAGTTATCACAGCTCCATAAGAAGGTCCTTGCATAAGACCTAACTCTGACTTTCCTTGGCATCATTAAACTCTTAAATATTTTCCTAATCTTGTATAATTGGCACTATATATAGCAAACATTCCTTCGGGCTTCTGATTCAGTCTAAATTACATCATTGAGTGTCAAAGAAGTGACAGCTATGGGGTGAACAACAAAGATGTTGGCTAAGTAGACTCTCAAGGTCTTAAATATCCAGAGGGATCACCACCATGGGCCTGGCCCTTGCCTTCCACCCTCAGAATCCTGGCTTTGTCAGTCAGCCAAGGGAAGACTGGTCCTTCATCTGCAGATTCACATCAAACTAGCCGATAGGGCCTGGTATGTAAAGTGATAGTGCGTGAGTTCATGACGAGAAGTGTGTCTGTCAGGCAAAACAGGATGCATGGACTGATAAGCACATCCGCTAAATGAGTCCATTGGGTGGAAGTTGTCATGATAAAATGCTTGCCTGTGAATAAGGAACGAAGAGAGAGAGCTGTATACTTACGGCCTACCAAAGCAACCTATAGGGACTCATGGGCTTGGGTCTTTCTGAAGATGTCCTCTCCCTCCTGGGACCATGCACAGAGGATCATGAGGACACTGACACTGGCTGTCTATGTTCCTGGATCCCACATGGTTACCTCGTCAATGGGCACAATGCCATCACACCAACATATGTGCTATGATTGATTGGGTTTGTACATATTATTTTTACTCCCATTCCAGTCAAGTTTTCTGAGATTAGACTAGGGCCACTGTGACTGGGGTTTGGGCATTTCAAACTCTGACAGAATCTTGATACGCTCCCATGAATGACTAGTGCTGTCTATTGCGTGTGTGTTTTATTCTCTCTGAGAAAACCTTATTTCACTTTTCTATGGGTGTGAGGGAAAACTGTACAGTTGCCCGCAACCACCAACAGTATGAACAAAACATTAGAAGATAATATTAAACACTTGGTTTCCTGTATGAATACATTTTCCACTAATTTTGCACATTATTAATGTGTTTCTGTAACTTTTTAAGGGGTGAATGGCCACCTGTGATGTGCTGCCATCCTTTTTGGAACAACCCAACATAGAAGCGATGGGGAGAAACCCCTGGCAAAGACATGGGAGCATACGTGGTCTCTGAGAAATATAGTCCTTCTCTGAATGTATTTTTTAGAGTGGGTGTGTTGGGAATATCAAGTTATTTTAGATCCAAAAAGATTGAGGTATCTGAGCAGGAAGCAAAGTCCTCATATTTTATAGAAGGGAGCCAAGAAATGCTATTTTTCAACTTTGATATTAAATGTATGTAAAACACACTCAAGGACAACTTGTAAATTGAAAAAAAAATGAGAGTTGTGTTTTTCTACTCGTTTCAGACTCTAAAATAAAATAAAATACAATGCATATACCAAAATGTGAAGTAGGACAAACCTAAATGCAGACGTATGAGATAGCACAGGGATCTTTAAGGAGAAGATGATTCCTACGCATTGTGGATAAGAGTGTCAACTACGTGTCCAAACTGGTGGCTTCTCAGTGTAAGGACAACGAGAACGCTCGAATCAGAATGGAGACTTCAGATGAGGTTTGACCATGGCAGGTATTGGTGGCACCCACCAAAAGCTAGGATCCCTTGTGTATCAGACGAAAGATGGTTTCTTCCACTTCCAATGTTGACAGTTTGAATTTTGTTAAAACTTTTCTATCATTTCAATTATTTTATAAAGACACACTCATTTAAAAGTGCATTATTATTTGTTACTAAGAATGGCAATTTTATGCAGCATGAAATATTGTAGAGGAAAAAGAGGTTTACATGAAATGTGAGTGACTTTAAGAACATTAGGGTGAAACAATTATTTCTGAAGAATAATGCATTTCTGCTTCTCTCAGTACTGCTCAATCAAATATGATTAATTTTAATTCATTTGTCGAAGAAACAAATGGACCATCTTCTGAATTGGAGGAGCACATGCCATTGAATGGCGGGGGAAGGTATTGTGACTGAAAGATTTTATATATTTTTTTTTGTTATTTAATCTTTCCTCTTCTGTGTCTTTTTAATTTTCACAGCACCCTTTGGGAGGAAAGCATTACAAATCCCTACCCCACGCCACTTAAATATTAGATTGGGAAAATGTATTAAAAGGCCTATTGTGTTTTTGTTTGTTTGTTTGTTGTTAATTAAGCTATCTTTTGTTTCAAACCTTCTGGAACACTCAAAGATTAATATGTGATATAAAAGAAGAATGACAGGTGCATGAACATTAGCTAATAAATTGTAAATGAAAGTGATCTTCTGGGCACACAGCCTTAAATTCAGCCTCTTGGTTAACATTCATTCTTGGTAAAGGCTTGATTTTTCTACTTGCCTTTTTTGTTACCAACTGTGACACTAATAGGGCTTAATTTCTTTTCACAATTCTTATAGACATATTTCTGAGCCAACTGAAACAATTTTTCTATGCTGGAGGAGTTAATTAGGGTTGGCAAACTTTTCATCGAAGCATTGAAAATTAGTTACTTCAGCTACTTCATATTTCAAAGTAGAATCTAATTTTATACAAAATTAAACTGAAGGAAAAATCTCCAATCGCTTTGGAAAGGCTGCTCCATACTGCGGGTGTGGCCCAACTCAAATAGTTGGGTGTGGAAGAGTTCTCTTTGCTGTTAGGAATATTACTGGTCTTGCAATTGTGGCCCACATAGGCTTTGTTTGAATGTGATACTATGGACTCTAGTTCTGTAAGTCAGAGCTCTTGTTGCCTTTCACTACTTGATGTGTGGCCACCCAGGGTCCACTCATTTGTCACTGCTGAGTGCCAGGACCCCTTTAGCCATGGCCTTGAAGCAGCCTCAGAACAATGGCAGTGATTGAGAACAGCTGCAAGGCCAGTGCTGAGCACGCAGTTTCCGAGGGTCCCATTTCCCACTAACTCACCTGTCCAGAAAAAGCGGTCTTTCTAAAGGAGACTGGCAGCGTGAAAACTGGTCATAAATCACTGAAGGGACACTTTTGATTACACAGGGCTGGCCAGACATCAGGCCAACAGAAGGGTGGATATGAGCATAAAGCTGACAAAAGACTTTTGAGAAAAGTTTGTCCTTTGATTTTGTAGGTTTCATTAGGCCACACTGAATCCTTGACTAAAACATTACTGGTCAGTGTTTGGCATCATAAAATTTTGACTTTCTATTATGTTTGGGTTTTATTGTGTATCTTGCCTGTGTCTGCTTATTTGATATTGCAAATTATGGACATGATTTCCTAATTATAATCTACTCTTAAAATAATTTTTTGGTGATTGCACATTGTTTTTCCATAATACTGTAGGCAATTCACTAATATTTTCCTTAGAATTTATGCATCTTCAGTGACATGTGTTCCTTTTTGTGAGCTATCTCCATTGAGTTTTATAGTGTGTGCTATTTTTTCTTTATGGAAAACATAACAGCAAACCCATAGTAATATTAGAAACTTTAAAAAATACGTTTGGTGGCTATTGGTCCATTCAAGGTTTTTATTTTTTACTTGGATCAAGTTTGTTTGTTTGCTTGTTTATTGTCTTTCTATGAAAGTTGAGACAATTCAAAATCTTAGGCTACACAAAGTAGTCAAGTATAATTTTCTAATTCTAGACTATTGAGAAATTTGTCCAAATGGTATGCTAAGATTAGTAAGCGTCCCCAACACTAGTCTCCTGTGTTTGGAGTCAGGATATGCTCTTTCACATTTTCTACTCCCTGCAAATAAGGGGACCTATTAAATTGCTGGGTACTCCATCTAAAAATTATTCCAAAGTCCTTTGTGATAAAGTGTAATTCAGTGCTTCCAAGCTAATCATGTTCAAGGAATAGGGAGCTTTGATGCAGCTATTTAGTTTGCTATTTTATAACCTTGTGGGGATAAACACTAGTTTGTCCTGATGTATCCTCTTACTTCAATTCCATGAATAGGAATCAGCTTTTAGCTAACTGGCTCTTTCTCCATCCCCACTGGCCCTTCCTAGTGCAGTTCATCATGTCTGGCATGAATCTTTTAACAGTCTCTTAGAAAGTCTTTTATCTCTATTCTCACTCCATTCCAATTAATTATCAACCCCATAACTAGAGAAAATCTTAAAAAATGCACATACAATTGTGTCATTTCTCTACCTGAGCCCAAATACTCCTTCATTGCCCTTAGAGTAAACTCTGACCCCATTCCGATGGCACGGTACAGGCAGATCTTCAACATCTGCCCCACCCCAGGCCTCCTTCCTCTTCCAGGCTTCCTTACCCCTTCTGTGGGCCTGTCTCCCAGCGAGCTCCTTGACTGCTTGAACCCTAGGCTCTCCGCACGGTTCGCTTCTGCCTCCCATTCATTAGTCCTTCAGGTAGCATGTTCATGTGTGCTTTCTCTAACACTTGTGGCCTTTGATTGTCATACACTAATGTAATAAATACTAATGTATTTATTGTAGTACATTGTTTAGTCTCTTTATTGTGTAGAAATATGTAACTTGAGATGAAGAAAGTCAAGTCATTTGTGTTCAAGGCCCAGATCTGTATTTCAATGGCTGTTCAAGTGCTTGGCATACAGTAGGGACTTAATGTTTGTTAAAAAAGATGTAGTAACAAGGAAGTAAGGAAAATTAAAAACTTTAGGACTTTCTGAGAGATGTGATTGAAGATGTGGATAAATGGAACATATATTCTCTATAGGAGAAAATATCATGTTTGCTCAACTAAGATTGTATATTAAATGCAGCCAGAAAAAATATAGAATGGATGGTGAAATTGAAAAAAAATATTTTAAAGTTTGTCTGCATGAATAAACACGAAAGAAAAGAAAGAACATTTTAAAAGCAATACTGGGGTGTTATAGTCTAACCAGACATTAAAATGTGTAATAAAACTAAAATAATTCAAATAATGTGCTTCTTTAGCAGAAATAAACAGAAAGATTAATTTAACAGAATAGAACTTTCGGAAATAATTCGAGGCACAAATAAAATTGGGTGAAGATAGAATGGCAGCCTAAATGAGTGTTGTGATAACTGAATAACCAACTGTAAAAAGATAAAATTAGATTCCCAAATCCTGTACATAAAAGCTAACAATTTTATTATAAAAGTGGAAGTATTTATAATTGAATTTGCACATCATGTTGGCTAGGCAAGGGTTTTTTAAGGCAAGGCACCGAAGGCAGAAACTATCTATTTTAAGAAACATAGATGTGAATACACATATTTTAAAATATGGGAAATAAGTTAGAAGGTATTTATTTATTTATTTATTTATTTATTTATTTATTTATTTTACTTACTTATTACCTTTGGCACCACTGATGCCACTACTGCCACTGGTCTACTTGGAGCTCAATAGAATTTAAAAATAATTTCAACGTAAGTGCCAGGTGCTGGGTTAACAGCCCTTGTGGTCTCATTTACTTCCAAATCACTCAGAAGATGGAGACAACATAGAATAAAAGACCAAAGGCAATCAATTTTCAACATATGAGGGTGGGGGAAAGAGATCACATTAATTTGTAAGAAAATTTATGAAAATATTATTCTCCATGTTTTTCCTGTAAATGATATTTCACTTGTGTAGCTGAAAATGGAAATAACTGCCAGTTTTGGCAATATTAATATTTCAACATATATGGGACGAGGCCCAAACTACTCTCAGCGCCCAAAGCCTTAACACTTTTGCGTTATGCTGCTATAATCAATTCCTCTATGCTGAAACACAGGAGCCACCATTTACTCTACCAATCCACAGATTTTTTTTTTTTAAGTATCTTTTATGAATCGGCAACTACTCTATTGGGATACCTCCAAGAATCAAAGATTCCTGACTTTTCGAGCTTTTCAGCTTCGTCTTCTGCTTTCTTCTGATTTGGAGACAAAAGAGAGGAGAAATTTCTTACAAATAGGAGTCACAAAAATTAAAGGTAAATGAAGAACATTATTTAAGTTTAGCTATATGCACTCCGAGTGGCAGTGTTGGGGATCTAACTGGAGCTCCTCAAGCAACTGCTTTGGTAGTCTGAGTTCATTTCTTCATCAGAATAAAATACTTCTGCACAAGTGAAGGAAATAATCAACAAAACTCAAAGGTAACTTACTGAATGGAAGAAGATATTTGCAAATGACATAGCTGATAAAAAGTCAGTCTCCAAAATATATAAAGAGCTGATAACACTTCAATACCCCCAAAACTAATAATCCAATTAAAAAATGAGTCAAAGACATGAACAGACGTTTCTCCAAAGAAGAAATAAGATGGCCAAAAAACACATGGAAAAATGTTCAACATCACTCATCATCAGGGAAATGCAAATCTAAACTATGATGAGATATCAGCTCACATCTCTCAGAATGACTAAAATCAAAAACACAAGAAACAACAGGTGTTGTGAGGATGTGCAGAAAAGGGAATCCTTATACACTGTTGGTGGGAATGCCAACCAGTATAGCCATGTGGAAAACAGTATTGAGTTTCCCCCAAAAGTTAATAACAACAATAATAATAATAATATTAATAAATAGTTAATAATAGAACTCATCTATAATTCAGTAATTGTACTACTGTGTATTCACACACAAAAATACAAAAACACTAATTGAAAGGAATACACGCACTCCTATGCTTATTGCAGTATTATGCACAATACCCAAATTATGGAAGGCGCCCATGAATCCACTGACAGATGAATGGATAAAGAAGAGGTGGTACATATATATGATGAAATATCATTCAGCCATAAAAAAATGAAATCTTGCCATTTGCAACAACTAGGATAGATCCAGAGAATATAATAGTAAGCAAATTAAGTTAGTGCAAGAAAAACAAATAGCATGGGATTTCACTTGTATGTGGTATTTAAGAAACGAAGTAAATGAGCAAAGGAAAAAAATTTAAAAAGAGAGAGAAAAAGAAAAACCAAGAAACAGACTCTTTAGAGAACAAACTGATGGTTACCAAAGGAGAGGGCAGTTGGGGGGATGAGTTAAGTAGATGATGGAGATTAAAGAACACACTTATTATGGTGATTACTGAGTAAGCTTTCAACCCACACACTTACACACCCATGTGTGTATATGTTACTTTATATATATATATATATATATGTGTATATGTTACTATATATATATATATATATATATACACACACACACAAACCCATACATGTGTACATATCCACATGTGAGTTTTCTTCAACTAAAGCTAATTTACATTTTCTGATCCCACTCTGCTTAAAGATGATCTATTTGAGGTCTATTCCCACACCTTTCTCCTCTAATCTGTTATTTTCCTCAGGATTGAAACCACATTCCAAAGGCTCATATAGTCAAAGCTTCATGGCAGGAATTTGATTATTTTTTTCTGAAATCAATTCATAAGCATACTTTGTCCCCATAAAACAGGGATTTGTATAGTACTGTTAGTCTTAGAAACCTTTTATATTAGCAGCTGATAATGACTAATTTATTTCCCTGAGTGGTAGTTGCATATTTTTGTCACCTTTGGTAAGTCATTGAGCCTTATTTTTGTACCCTGGTGCCTCTTTGATCCTGAGTTTCAAGAGACAATTCTTTACACATGTCATTACACTAATGTTCTAGAAGTGCTGTGGGGTAAAAAAAGAATGCTAAACATGCCTGGAGGTTGTTGGAGTCTGTTTTTTCTCCCTCATAGGGAAAATCAAATCAAGAAATGATAATGTCTAGGTTATTCAAATAAATATGATATAATATGATATAATCGCTGAAAGAACAACAATTCTCTTGAACCACATTGCACTGCACTCCCAAGCCAGGGCTTTCATTGTGGATGCAGCACCGGAAAGTAACCCACTGGTGCTCCTCTGGATTATGCCTCTGAACTGGTGGCTTTCCCCTAGCGATTGGTCTGTGCCTGAACCAGCATCACCACTCCTCTGTGCCTGTGCCAGCATCACCACTCCTTACCCTCCTTAAATACCCTTATTATTAACTATTTATTATTATTAATATTATTATTATCTTTGGGGGGAAACTCAATACTGTTTTCCACATGGCTATACTGGTTGGCATTCCCACCAACAGTGTACAAGGATTCCCTTTTCTGCACATCCTCACAACACCTGTTGTTTCTTGTGTTTTTTATTTTAGTCATTCTGAGAGGTGTGAGCTGATATCTCATCATAGTTTAGATTTGCATTTCCCTGATGATGAGTGATGTTGAGCATTTTTCCATGTGTTTGTTGGCCATCTGTATTTCTTCTTTGGAGAAACGTCCGTTCATATCTTTGACTCATTTTTTAATTGGATTATTAGTTTTTTGGGGTGTTGAAGTGTTATCAGCTCTTTATATATTTTGGAGACTGACTTTTTATCAGCTATGTCATTTGCAAATATCTTCTTCCATTCAGTAAGTTACCTTTGAGTTTTGTTGATTATTTCCTTCACTTGTGCAGAAGTATTTTATTTTGATGTAGTCCCAATACTTTATTTTTGCTTTTGTTTCCCTTGCTTTGGGAGACACATCTACAAAAATGTTGCTATGGCCAATGTTGGAGAGATTACTACCTTCTAGGATTTTTATGGTTTCAGGCCTCACATTTAGGTCTTTAATCCACTTTGAGTTTGGTTTTGTTTATGGTGAAGGAAAGGGGTAGTTTCATTCTTTTGCAAGTAGCTTTCCAGTTTTCTCAACACCATTTGTTAGAAAGATTGTCCTTTCCCAGTGGATAGTCATTCTTTGTTGAAGTTTAATTGTCCATATAATGGTGGGTTTATTCTATTCTGTTCTATTGATCCATGGATCTTTCTGTATGCCAGTACCAAAGCGTTTTGTTTACTACAGCTTTGTAATATAAGTGGAAATCTGGAATTGTGATCTTTCCAGCCTTGCTTTTCTATTCTGGAGAATGTTCCATGTGTATTTGAAAAGAATGTGTACTCTGCTGTTTTAGTATGTAACGTTCTGAATATATCTGTTAAGTCCATCTGGTCCAGTGTGTCATTCAAAGACACTGTTTCCAGGATGTGAGGGTGATCTGGCTGCGACATCTGTCACTGCACTGATTCCCAGGGTTGATTTTGCTGATCTGGCTGGCTGGCTGGGTGTCCCCTTTCTCCTTCACCATCCCATTTGCATCCCTCCTGAAGCGGCACGGTTGGTAAAAGAGGATGACCTTCTTCAGTATAGAAGGTCCATTCTTTGGTCAAGGGTATATAAGTAGCCGTGCTCCCCTTCTAGAACCTCCAAAAAACCTCTCAAGGTTCATTTGTAGGAGAACATAGGCTAGTTCTTATAGCACATCCAAATGAGGCACTGCCTTTGGCACTCTGCCTTTCAAAAAAAAAAAAGTCATTGTTTCCGTGTTGATTTACTGGTTGGTTTATCTATCTGTTGATTAAGTGGGGTTTTAAAGTTCTCTACTATTATTGTATTAGTATGAATTAGTTCTTTTAAGTTTGGTATTAACAGTTTTATGCATGTATTAGGTGCTACCAAGATGGATACATGAATATTTATGATTGTTATAACCTCCTGTTGGATTGTCCCCTTTATTACTATGTAGGGACCTTCTTTGTCCTTTGTTTCTTTGTTTTCAAGTCTATTCCGTCTGATATAAATATTGCTAAAATGGCTTTATTTTAACATCTATTTGCATGATAAATGTTTCTTCATCCCTCATTTTCACTGTGTAGATGTGTTTAGGTCTGAAAACAGTCTCTCGAAATAAGTGATGGGTCTTTTTTTCTTCCAACTTTTTTTTTAAAGTTTATTTATTTATTTATTGGTAATCTCTACATGCAACATGGGCTCAAATTTATGACCCCAATATCAAGAGTCACATGCTCTTTCAACTGCCAGCTAGGCACTCTAGGGTCTTGTTTTTTAATCCAGTCTGTCACTCTATTTCTTTTGATTAGAGAGTTTAGTCCATTTACATTCATTTTTTTAAAAAAAGATGTTATTTATTTATTATAAGACACAGAGAGAGAGAGAGAGAGAGAGAGACAGGCAGAGGGAGAAGCAGGCTCCATGCAGGGATGCCGACACGGGACTCGATCCTGGGACTCCGGGAACACGTCCTGGGCCAAAGGTAGATGCTTAACTGCTGAGCCCCCCAGGAGTCCTCTCCAGTCCCCCTTTTTTAATAAAGATTTTAAGTCCATTTATATTCAAAGTACTTATCATAGATATGTACTTATTGCTATTTTATTACTTGTTTTGTGTTTGTTTTTGTAGTTTTTCTCTGATTCTTTCTTCTCTTTCTGTTTTCCATGATTTATTGGCTTTCTTAGTGATATACTTGGATTCCTTTCTCTTCTGTCTTTGCATATCTATTACTGTTTTTTTTAATTTGTGGTACATTATGTTTGTATATAACATCTTCTGCATATATTAGTCTACATGAAGTTGAGGCCACTTCTTTTTGAACCCATTATTTACTCCTCTCCGTTTCCTGATTTTAGGCGTATATTGTCATTTTTTTTTTAATGGACACCACACAGTGTCCTTTTATTTTATGAAGCCCTTGAATGATTTTTACAGAACTATTTATTTTTCTGCTTCTTTTGTTTTCTACTTTTTATATGCTCACTTATGGTCTTTCATTTGTACTCAAAGAATCCTTTGTAATATTTCTTAAAGGAGTGGTTTAGTGGTCATGAGCTCCATTAGTTTTTGTTTGTCTGAGAAACTCTCTCTCCTATGCTGAATGCTAGCCTTGCTGGATAGAATGTTGTTGGCTGCAGATTTTTTCCTTTCAGTACTTTGAATTTATCTTGCCACTTTCTTAAGTCCTGAAAAGTTTCTGCTGAAAAATCTGCTTAAAACTCATGGGGTTTCCCTTGTATGTAACTGTCTTCTTTTCTCTTTCTGCTTTAATTTTTTTTTTCTTTATCACTACTTTTTGTCATTTTAATTACTGCGTGTCTCAGTGTGGACCTCCTTGGGTTGAATTTTTAGGGTTATCTCTGTACCTCTTGGATCTGGATATCTGTTTCCTTCCCCAGATTAGGAAAGTTTTTGGCTATTATTTTTTTCAAAAAAATTTATTGCCCCCTTTTCTCTCTTTTCTTCCAGGATCTCTGTTATGTGAGCATTATTACACTTGATGGAGTAACTGACTTCCCTAAATCTATTCTCTGTATAATTTTTTTTCTCTTATTTGCTCAGCTTGATTGCTTTCCATTCCTCTGTCTTCCAGGTCATTAATTCATTACTCTGTTTCTTCTAGCCTGCTATTTATCCCATCAAGTGTATTTTAAATTTCATTTATTGTGTTCTTCTTCTCTCATTCTTTTATCTCTTTGTTAAAGGTCTCACTAATGTCATCCCCTTTTTTCTCAAGTGCAGTATCTTTATGGTCATTACTTTAAATTCTCTATCAAGTATATTACACATATCTGTTTCATTCAGGTCTCTTGCTATGGTTTGGTCATGTTCTTTCATTTGGGACATAATTCTCTATTTCCTTGTTTTATCTAACTATACGTGTCTGTTACTTTGTGTTAAGAAAGTCAGCTCCATTGCTTGCTCTTGGGGATATGACCTTAAGAAGAAGAAGTCCTATAGTGTCCTGCAGTGTAGCATCCCCTGTTCCCTGGGCCTGGTGCTTCAGAGAGTGTCTCCTATGTGTGCTGTGTGTCCTCCTCTTTTGAATACTGGGTTCTTTCTCTTTCAGTCTAGTTGTCTACAGCACTACAACGTTTTACTAACCAGCAGGGGTAAGGCACATTTTAATAAGGTGTGTTGTGTTCTACTTACAAGGTGAAACCTGCTGCTGTTGCCATTGTTGTTGGAATTGAAAACTTTAACTCCTGTCAAACTTGTGGTTCAGGAGACCAGATGGGATTTATACTAGTCTCTTGGGACAGGGGTCTTGCAGTACCAGGACTAAGGCAAGCATGACTAGGAAGGGCAGATCTGAGTAAGTTAGGTAGTGAGTGTTGGTGGAACCATACTGGTTTCCACAGGTGGTTGTGCATTTATATTGGGGATTAAGGGAGGGGAATGGTACCTGTTGGCTCCTTTGTTCTTAGAGGTGTCTCTCCATGACCCCTGCCTCTCCAGACCACACTCTGAGATGATTAACTCTTCCATCTGGCATTTTCCAACTAGTGGTTCTAGGCTGTATCTGCAAGTGCTATTTTTTGTGCTGTCTCTTCAAGGGTGGGGACTCTTTCCTAAAGGCCTCTGGGCTCTCTCAGAGTTGAGCTGACTGATTTTTTAAAATTCCAGGTTTTAAGTCCCTCTGCTTTAAGAACTCATGAAATTTGGTCCCTCTTGCTTTCAATGCCAAATATTATGGGGATTTGTGTAACCGTGTGAGCTCCCTGGTATGAAAGTCTATTTCTTATCCTTCTCTGCACCACCAGTTCCTTCCCCATTGCAGAGAGCAAATGTCCATTTGCTTCTAAACTATATCTTCACCCTTCCTACCTTCTTTGAAGTTGTCTCTTCTCTTTTAGTAGTGGAATTTGCTCTGCTTGTCATCACATTGTTTTCTGGGTTATTTATACTGATGTGAGTGTTATCTAGTTATGTCCATGAGTTGAGGTGAGCTTAGTGTCCTCCTACTCTTTCATCTTCCCAACCTCTCTCTTAAACTTTACTTACTAAAAATATGTAAGCAAAAGAAGAAAATATAATCACTTATAATCTCATTATAATATATAATCATTTCATATCAATATCACTAATTCTATCCAACTCTACTATATCCTTTCTATACCACTGATTAGCCTACCTATCATATTATACATTTAGGTTACTATGTGTATTTCCATTTTCCCACCAACTTTCAGAATATATGGTCCATAAAGTATATTCCTTTTGTTCTCAGATATAGTTTCTAGGCCTAAAACAATGCTTGGTATGTAGTAGCATCTCAGTAAATACTCACTAATTTTGTTATTGAATTATAAAACAAATTATATCTTTTTCATTTTGTGTGGAGAAAGTTATGTATCATAAGACTGTAGTAACATTGAAAATACTTCTGATTTACCAATATGTGCAAAAAGTGGGTTGCACTGATATCCCAACTTGATATGAATATTGGATAGACATATATTTAGAATGATTCTTCTTTGGTATAGATGCATTGAAAGTTTTATTTTCCCTTCTATGCATTTCTTCATATTTTAGTACAATAAATATTACATATATTGTTTGTACCAAAAAGTGAAAATAAATGAACAAGTAATGCATGAATTATGTATAGGGAAGTTATTCATTTCATGGTTGAGGACCTTTAGGGAGGCACACAAATCTATCCATCTGAGTGAAGTCCAGTTTTACAAAAAAAATAAGGTCAAGAATGTTTGACTTAGTCATGGTTAATAGATGAAGATGCACTCCAATCAAGTTATAACTGAATCATTCTAGAGAATACTGGAAACTCATCTAATTACAATCAATTGTGTGATGATGTTCTGAAGAAAGAAGTTTCTGGAGTTGTAATTCTGTTTCTATTAAACATTAATTTAAGAAAGTAGTGCAAGTGTCTACTTCTTAATGTTTCCAAGAAAGACATTTCAAAACTACTTTGGGTAATATAGAAGATAAGAGTCAGAGAATAATGCTTCATCAGTATACCTCAAATAAAGTCTTATTTCCTTTTTTTTTTTAAATACTTTATTTATTGATTCATGAGAGACACAGGGAGGCAGAGAAATAGGCAGAGGGAGAAGCAGGATCCCCGAGCCAAAGGCAGTCACTCAACCACTGAGCTACTCAGGAGTCACAACTCCTACTTCCATTGAAAAAAAAAGAAAAAAAAAATGCAGCTCTTGGTGGGTGTAGCATAGATTAGTTTGGAGTTTATTTCACAGGTGTTGCAAAGTCATTGAGCCATGCTGAGAAGTGGATGTGAAGTAGATTTTATTGTTAATCATCTGAAAGAAACACTTTAATTCCATATTTCCTTTGCCACTATAGAAACATATGTATGTATTTTAATGTATTTGTTATACATATGTTAATTATTTTCTATTTTCAGTTCAATGCAAATGGCTTAAAGCATGTAATTGAGATAAATTTCATTCCTAATTAAGATTTCTACCCAGTGCCAAATAATACT
This sequence comes from Canis lupus baileyi, assembly GCF_048164855.1. Lineage (NCBI taxonomy): Eukaryota > Metazoa > Chordata > Mammalia > Carnivora > Canidae > Canis > Canis lupus. The sequence goes on from NC_132858.1 coordinate 51,164,023, forward strand.
TTTAATTGTTTGCTTGTTTGCTTAGCTTACTATATTCTTGGATGAAGAGTATCTTTGTGATTTATCTATCATCTCCCCTCGTGCCTAATGTTACCATCCTCAATATATCCTTTAATGTAATCTTCTTAATTTTTCTCTCTAATTTATTCAATTTTGGGGTAATACTAATTACAAAAAAAGTGCTTGGTTTTGATATGATGATGATTGTTTCCCATATTAAAAAGCAAAAGGGGGATATAAAATATAAGTTTGATTTTGTGGAGCCATTATCTTTTGTATAAGCATATTTTTTGTTCATGACCTGTCTTGTTAGATTCTCAACTCACTAAGAGCTCAGCCATCTTTTTTTTTTTTTTTTTTAAGTTTATTTATTTTTAGCAATCTCTACACCCAGCATGGGGCTTAATTTCACAACCCTGAGATCAAGAGTCACATGCTTTTCTTACTGAGCCAGCCAGGTGTCTTAAGAGATTAGCCATTTAATGCCTCTGAAACTAGGTAGAGTCGTGGTCCAAGTGCACATTTTATTAAACAGTTTCACTTTTCTCTACAAAGAAATTGTGCTTTGATTGGCAGTTAGACCTGATTTACCAGGACCGATAATTAGTTTAATAACCAGTGAATCAGAACGCAAGATCCAAATCAGGGTGGGGAAAAGTCGAATTAAATTAGTATCTTAATATTGCTGAACCACCTCCTGTTTTAAGTACAAAAGGGGGAACTGTTGATTAAACATTTTAATTGATGCATTCATTTATTCATTCAAGTAGTATTCATTGAGTATTTAACAATGTATGAGGTACAGTGTTAAATTTGTTTCATCATGTATTACATTTTCAAACTATTTTGGGACTATTGTGTAGTAAGGTCATTCAAAAAAGAGTATTTTTATTTCTCTAATATACTAGAAGATTTTTGACATAAATATTTATTTACCCAAAAGTAATATGCTACTTACATTGTTCTACTGAGAAACACTGATTATTCTTTGCACTTATTTAGATCTTCTTGGGAAGTTCCATCTATATTTAGATAAATATAATCATAATATACCATCTGCAAAAGGGGAAATTAACATTTTGCAAGAAACAGTAAATGAGCAGGGTACAGTTAGAATAATAAAAATACTTAGGACTGTGAATATTGAGCAGTAAATACACTTCTCCGTTTGATACTTTCCTCAAAGGGGTAAATTTCAACGGTCGCAAAGCACATTAGGCAGAAAATATTTTCAGCCTCTATATTTCATTAAATAGCCACATTTCTCCATGGTTATTTTTAAATTCCTTCCTCATTGTGTAGTCTATTAAAACTTTCAAACTTGAAAATATGAGTGATTATGCTTACCTAATTTCTAGAGGGAGAGTGAGTCACAGATGGGCAAAAAGCACATATTTTATTGATTGGAAATGATTAAAACCTTAATTTTTAGGGAAGAAGAGCCTTTTTCTTCTCTCCTTTTACCTTCCAGACACATCAGCCAAAGGTGTAATTCCTAGAACATCTCCTTGCCTCAAGTCCTGAAAAGCAGGTGGATTTTCAGACAGAACTTATTTTTATCCCAAAGATTGTTCAAAAACAGAGTGAGATTTGTTGCAAAGAAATAAGCTGCTGCCTGGGAGGTATTCTTTGGTGTTATAGGAAAATATAAACATGTTCAGTGCTTGGTGGGTTGGATTTCATTGCCTCTGAAGTCTATTTATCATTCTATAAGGTGACAAATATTGAGATGCTGTAAAGAGACGAAGTGGTGGCTGGATAACTCAGCCTCAAATGATGTCTTAAAAATCATGAACCCTTTCCACAAGGAGAGATGAGTGTTGAGAGATCTCAGCCTGGATTGGTCAAAAGCCTCTTTTCTTCTCTGTCAGTGGATACAGAGCTTTCCCCACATCTACTACAAGGGAGCCTGGAGATCATCTGAGAGCTGCAGGGCGTGAGACCAGAGAGAAGAGTTTTGAGATGTGGCTGGAGGATATCACTGGCATGTTCAGAATTGCAGGCCAGAGATCCAGCAGGGAAGCTTAAAGGTAGAGTTACCCAGGACCTGAAAACTTTCAGTACTCCTACCTCAATGCCTAAGAACAATTGGCAACATGGAAAACTGCTGGAACTTGTGCAGAATGTTAGCCAAACAGAAAAAAAAGGAATAGGGTTCTGAAAATGTGCTGTTAGAGGGGCTTTTTCAAGGGGGAAATACAGGAATGTGTTACCATAAAGAGAAATGGGACCTGGCTCAACCGCACCAGCAAGGAATTATAGGGGAGCTTTACACGGAGACTGAACTGGAGAAGAAACCAAATCAAACACACACAAAAATACCCTGTGAGTGATCTGAAAACCTCTAGAAGTTTTAAGAATTTACCTTTTGTTGCCAATATGAGTGCAGAGTGTCAGCATCAGCTTTGGATGTGCCAGCGTGAACTGGGGAGTTGGTTGTGATATAAAAATGTCCATGTCCTGTCCTGTCTGATAACTTCAGTGTCTAGGCAGGATGATGAATGCATTCATTTTTTATATATTGTAGCAGGCGGCCGCATACAGAATTAGAGACTCCACTTAAAACATTATTTGCTTATATTGTCTGCATGGGGTAAACCAGGGACAAGACATAGGGTGGTGGAGAGAGTTGCCACCAGGGGACCAGTGACATCGAGCAGTGGTTCTCATACTTCCATGGGCATAAGAACTACCTGGGGAGCTCACCATGACTCAATTTTCTGGTCTTTATTTCTAGAGATTGTGATTCAGTGGGTGAGCTCCTTAAATTCACATTTCTAATAGACTCCCAGGACTTTGAAAACCCATGCTTTAAAGTACAAGTGTGTCTGAGAATCACCTGAAAGGCTTTTTAAACTCAGTGTATTGGCATACCAGCAGTGTGTGGGGTGGGGTGGCAGAGTTTGCCCAGGTCATATAGATACTGATGCATGGGGTCTGCTGACCTAGATCATGATGCTGTCACTCTAGTATAGAAGGAAAGTGTCGTGTTCTAACTGGGTAGCACTCCTGAGGGATGACTTGGGACACAAGAGGGCAGAAGGACCCAGGACCTTCTTGGGAAAATACTCTTAAGCTAAGATTCTGATCCCACTGAGGGTGAGCAGGTGAAGAGGTTTGCATTCATGGAATTGGGTCCTGATATAGAAGATTACACAGGCTGGATATCTAGTGCACCCTTCTCTGCAAGCTATTATCCATTTTACTGACAGTTGAAATCTTTTAGGGCCCTCTGGTGATGGAGAAGGATGGCTGCCTGACAATAGATGCAGGGCAGGTCCCTATGCAAACTCTGGTCTTTTTTATTTTTTTAATTTTTTTTGCAAACTCTGGTCTTGAAAATTATGCCGATATTCTCTCGGTATTTAGCCAGTGAAACAGAACTGGATATAAACTCAATGGGAGTCAAAACCTGAGGTGCTAATTACAAACTTGCAAGTCATGTAAGAGGGGTGGCCAGTAAATCAGAGAAGGAAAGATCAGAGAAGGAAAGTGTGACAGCAGCTCTCCAGCACGAGTCGCCAAGCACCCAGTGAAGCTTGTGGAGAGCACAGACCACATACTAAGGACAAGAAAATAATTGTCTTGATGGATAAACATCTACACTGAGGTCTGTTCCTTCTCCAACAGCAGCGGTGACATCCTGTCTCAGTCATATCTTCCATCTCTTATTTTGGTATTTGCCATCCCTAGAAGCCTTCTTTCCTCTCATTAATGTCAAGATTAAAATGAGTATAAAATAATCAACTACTTTGTTTACATTATTATGGGAACAAAAGCTGACAGGATCATCTTACAGAAGGAGTCCTATTAACAATCTCCATGTACAACCTGAGTTGAAAATGACAAGATAAAACTTTATTCTTTCCTAGAGTTTAGTAATTGAAATTACAGGAAACTGAGTGGAGAGTCTAAATGAAGCTACACTTATTAAGAAGAGGTAATTGAAACCAGGACACTCAAGGATGCTTATCAAATATGTTAGAACCTCATTAATTCAGTTCCTTCATGTAAAAAAAAAAAACTCTACAGGCCTCTTAATTATTAATATGTTCAAATATTATTTTTCCCCAAATTAGTCATGATTGAGAGGAAACCTACTTAGAACAAAATCTGTTTAGAATATTCAAACTTAAACATTTATAAGAAGGTTCTTAACTTCTGAAAATAGAAATTAATGATATATATATTAAAAGTTCTTGATACTTATTATATGGTATTTATTAAGTCTAAACAATGAGAAATATGTCTTCATGAGTTACCTGATTTTATTCACTAGGTACTTCCCACATCCCACATTTTATTTCTAAACGTATCTTATATAGTAGGAATTACTAAACTGACTGAAATTATCTTCTAAAATATACTTGAGTTTTGAAGAATACTTTTTGCCTAAAACTCAACTCGCCTTGTTCCTGCTTCCCTTCCTGAGTTTCTTGTGTCTAAGTGTGGCTGTTCTAGTCTCTCAGTCACTGGAGGCAGAAACAGGGTTCTGTGGGTCACTTCATCTCACCTTTGTAATAATCCACCCCTACTTCGATAAATTCTGTTAGAAACTAACTGCAAATCATGCCTGTATTTGTGCCCCTATCATGTCTAATTGTAGTCCTTCCAGTATCCTTCTGATGTGTTTCTCCCTGATAATCATTTTCATTCTCTTTTTTACTCACACATATTGGATTTATTCACCTGATATCTTTTATCTACTGATAGGACATGATATGACACTGCTTCAATTCCAGTAAGTTCCCCCTATTGCCTCCAATTATATAAACAAATTCCTTTGCATGCCATATAGAATTCTTAATCATTAACTCCAGTTTTATGGTTTATTTTTTAATTCTGATGTCTCCTGGGCTCCCATAAACATTCTGTCTTTCTGTCTCTTGGACTCTGCTTTTCCTAAGTATATCTGGTCACCTCAAAACTTTAAAGTGCTTGTCCTTTTTTTTTTTTTAAACATTTTATTTATTTATTCATGAGAGACCCAGGAAGAGAGACAGAGAGAAAGAGAGAGAGAGAGAGAGAGAGAGAGAATTACGGAGGCAAAAATTTATCATGCTTATCTAAACTCTTTACTGGGAAAAAGGTCCCTCCCAGGTTAAATAATATATTCAATCAGCCTGGAGGTAGGAGTTTTATTTACAGAGGTGTACAAAACTATCACAGACTAATAATACTAACTTTTAGTTGCATAATTTAGCTCTCACTGTCAAGACTGTTAATAGTACAACATTAAAATTTACTTTGTTTTGGAGAGAGTATGTACTAGTGGAATTGACACAAATATTTGGTTTGCCTTACAATCAAATTTGAATTTTAACTTATAAATTGATTTTGTTGGTGAGTCTCCTATGATTTGGTTAATATGAGTAAGTGTCTGGGAATCTTATCAACCCTGGAACACTGGTAAAATTAATTTTCTGAGAAAGAAAAAAGAAGAGGAAAATCATGAACAGTAGAAGTTAAACAAAAAAATGGTAAGATGGCCAGGTAGCTCTAGAAGTCTCTGTCTTTCTATAGCCTTTACATAGATAAGCATTTGAATTTCACTAACAAGGTAATTGGAACTGAGAGGAAAGTAAAAAATGCCTACTGCATGCTCCATTTATGATGGATGATGTCAGGTCATTTGCAGAGTTCCCATGTAACTCAGAAATGAAGATGGCATTGAAAGTCCCATGAGGGTGGAGGGACTCTCAGCACCCAGAAATTTTAGATATGACATTCGTCAAAGAACAAAGAAATACTTTACTAGTCTTTCTCAACCATAGTACATTAGTTATCAGATCATTGGATTTCTTACCTGAAATGTGTAGTAATATTATTTTTTATTAAAAAAATATAGTCACATAGGATACATTTTTTAAAAATTTAGTGTCCTCAGAAATTTAGGAGAAATTCTACAGGGATATCCTTTAGAATAAACTCGTTCCTTTAATATGGAAAAGAGTTCCATTTACCTTTTGAAATTATTATGATATTCTTAGATATGCAATATGTAAATACATGTAAGCTTTTTGACTACCTATTACCCACCAGAGATAATTTTTTTTCTGCATACCTCAAGCATTTCTCAGTTTCAGCTACAACTTTTTTTGTCTCTATTTTACTGTTTCTCCCACAGTCCTGGTACTGAAGTATAAAGTAGTTAAATAACATATAGTGTAGAGACTAGGGCAGGTCACCCCCAAGATAGCTACTTTGGCATGAAGACTATTTCTGCACTGAAGGCAACTCAGAGCCTATGGGCTCAAGAGATACTTTTGCCCTTCTCTTAACTACACATATGGAAGAATCTAAATTGGAAGTCTTTCCCAGAATAAGAGTATTGGCACAGATAAATTTTATCTGAGTGACCCATCTGTATGGCAGGGAAAAAAATCTAATTACCAAACATTTGTTCTTCTTCTTCTTTTTTTAAACATCTGTTCTTGCTACTCCCTATGAAGTGTATTCCTTTCCCCTGAAGTCCCAGACCCTTACCCTCTTCTCTTACTTCAAGATGACATACGTACGTCATTTTGCCTGTCTTTGGAATTTCCATGTCTGTGTGGATTCCCTGTAGGTATGCTTCTAAATTTGATTTCTTCCTGTCAATCTATCTCTTTATAATTTGAATCAGTCCAGCTAGAAGGACCTTGAAGGGGACAGGCGTTCTTGCTTCCTGATGGCTTACATAGCCAGCAAGATACTCCAATTCACTGGACACCTCTATCCCCAGACACTGCTGTAGCTGAGATATCCTTGGCACCTCTGATATAGTCACAGAAGGTAAGATTACTTATCCTGTCATCCCCCAGAATCTCTGTCTGCAGAATTAGATGGAAGAAGGGTGGTGAAAATCCTCTTTCTCTCTTTCTAAATTTAGAGTAGCAGAAGAAAATATTTGTGAAACTAATTCCTTGGGGGTAAGCAACTCTTTGGTTAAATTTGGTAGATTAGTTTTTGGTTACTGATCCATTTCGTCTCAGAGGTGGTTGTTTTCCTTTGTGTCTCTCACGGTGTTTGTCATCTGTTGCTAAGGGACATCTTGGAAGCCGAAGGCACAAAATTGGTGGGCACAAATAAAGCACTTAAAAACTGTTTGAGTGCTCATTACTTCAAGAAGGCTCCCATAGTAGGATAACTTGGTCATGGAATAGGTTAGATTGATACTAGGTCACCTGCCAACTTCAGGAAAACTTCCATGCTGTGAGGTACACTATAAAACAACACACAGTCCCCAACTATGGCATATACTCCTTGGGTATTAGTTTGGCTCTAAGAGATCCAAGGCCTAGATAAGACTTTTCCTTTCATTTTGTTCTATGTCCTAAGAGTTTGGCTTTGTGGCCAATGAGAATACTCTCTTTGGTCTTTACCATCTGGAGGGTGCATTTACCAGGGTGGCCAGACAAATAGAAGGGAATCTGAGTGTCTCTCTCTCTCTCTCTCTCTGCTGGCTATGCCAGCTCTCCAGGGAGTTTGTCATTAGAGGTCTTTGGAACCTTTGTCATCTCAACCTTCATTGCTTATTTGTTCTGGAAAGTCCTGGTGTCACAGATTAGTGTTGCCTGTATGACTCAAGGCATCTTACATTTTGATGGGAGACCAGAGACACTGTTTTTTACTATACCATCCTTATTGTTTATGCAATGAAGGTCTTTGCTTTCTTAGACTAAATTTGTGAGCAAACTTTGGATCATGGGGGCTGCAACATCTATGCCCTCTTGGGACGCTTCTTGCATCTCTGGTTAAATCATTAAAAGGCTATTGGTTTGAGACACTTTAATAGATCCCACTCATCAATTGTCAAATGATGGATCCTTTAAATTGGCTATATTAAATATATATATAAAATCTATATAAATATAAAGAGTTCACAATTGTCTTATAATTATAACAGCTAGCCTTAGAGACTCCCTTAACCAGATAAAAGAACAAAAATTAGATATAAGACAAGAAATGTCCCCATCCAATGTAAATTCACTTTCTCTTTTCTTTCTTTCTTTCTTTCTTTCTTTCTTTCTTTCTTTCTTTCTTTCTTTCTTTCTTTTCTTTCTTTCTTTCTTTCTTTCTTTCTTTCTTTCTTTCTTTCTTTCTTTCTTTCTTTCTTTCTTTCTTTCTTTCTTTCTTCTTTCTTTTTTCTTTCTTTTTATTAATATCATTTTGTAAATTTTCTTTCTTAAAATCTGGCCTTATTGCCTGTTTTAACTTCTCTTTCCTTACAAGATTTAAGAGGTCAGAGATCTCTCTGACCTAATCTCTAAGTTCAAAGTATAGAGTTGCTCTTATAAATACAGAAAACCAGACAATGAATTTAACAAGAGCCCCTGACACTGACAATAAGGCTCACCTTGTTCCTATTGTCTAGGGTTTCATAATCAGGCAGTACCAGCCTCAAGCATGCTTATACTATGTCCTTAGTAGGTATATCCTAGACATCCCCCAAAAGAAAAAGAATTTGTGCTTCCTGGATAGCATGAGATCTTTTAAATTATAAAGCTTTTCTACCTCTACTTTTGAAAGAGCCTACTGAATTTAGAGAGTGATTAGAAATATTATTTCACTATATTCACAGCTTTTCCTTCTGAGGAAATAGATGACCAAATTGTCCTGAGACCCTCCTACAAATGATTTGCAAAAGGTCAATATTTAGGTGCTAATAGAGGCCAAGGTTGAATTACGAACCCAGAAAAAGAGCTTTTATTAGAATGCTGCACACATACTTTACAAAGGCATAAATCATTAAGTCGCCATTTTAGTTAAAATTTTCCTTGATACAAAGGAGCTAATTTAGTTAAAAAGATGAATCAATCCTTTGAAATTTAAACTGTAATCCAGGTTTTTGGGGAATTAGGAACAACTCTCCCTATCTTACAAAACTCTACAAAACCACAAATACAACTCTAGAAACAATTTAAAGCCCACATTTCTGGACCAATCTCCAAAACTTGCCTATTCCTCTGAAAATGTTTGTGAATATTACCAAAAAAATCAAATAAATAAATAAATAAATAAATAATAAATAAATAAATAAATAAATAAATAAATAAATGACAAAAATAAGATACTGGAATAAAATGATTTTGCACTTTAACAAAAAACTTAATTTTAAATAGCAATTACCTTGAAACTCCAGAAAACTTATTTTTTACATTCTTTTTCTGTCTCTTGAAATTATAAATCTTATGATGTTTTTGAAATGTAAACAAAGCCCACAATCTCCTGAGACTGGAAAAAATGAGAGACACACAGAAAGATAGAGAGACAGAGAAAGTGGTCTTTTAAAAATTCACACTGCTGAAAATTCTCAAATGACCCAGACTCTAGTACCTCTGATAACAGGCTGATATACTCAATATATTTATCCACCTTGAAAAAAACTCACTCTCTCTGTGCTTTTTGTGATACAAATTTTCTGCTCCCATCTTCTCTAAGACCTAAGAGTCATTTTTTTTTTTTAAATCATGCAAACATCTACTTTCTGGCCATTCCTATATATTCATATATATATTCACATGCATATTCTTATATATTTTATATAAGTGTTATATAAATGTTCAAAAGTTGGGTCTGTAGTGTACTGTCCACAAATATTAACATCTTGCCTCTGTATTGTGTGTGTATCTCCATGTATGTTGTAAATATTTTCTTTACCTCTGAATGGCATTGCTAAAGATAATTTATAAAAGAGTTCTATTAAGTTGTTTTGAAGGCAAACACCTGTAAGGATTGGGCATTCTAAAACTCAGAAAGATAAAGACTAACACAAATGCTTTTCAAATTCAAGTGATCTGGGAAAATATTCAGTATTAAAACTGATTTAAGTTGTTGATTTAATTAAAATCGACATGTCTTTAGAGTTCTCAACATTAAATATAAAACTTTTATTCTGCTTATGTCTACTAAGAGTCAAATAAGCTTGTGGCATTTCTGCTGCAAAACTTATCAGAAAGAAGAAAAAAACAGAAAAATGGCTGACTTTATCGAATACCTCATGAAATTTGTGGGTAGCTGAAGTACGATTAAGAACAAGTAGTTTAAATCGATAGAAGTTAAATAAAAAACTTTGTAGGTAAACTTTTAAATAGCTTCCAAAATCTTTGGTAACCTAAAATTTAAAGTTTTGCCAAGTTAAATGATGAATAAAATTAAATTTATTGATTAGCTAGATCATTTCCAAATAAGATAAAACAATGAAATATGAATACCAAACCTGCTTTATCTACTTCTGTCTTATTACAGAGAAACCAAAGATAGAGTCTATTAGTAAACATGTTTATGCTTTATTAAAAGATTGTACTATGGGGGCACCTGGGGGGCTGAATCAGTAAAGCCTTCAACTCTTGATTTCAGCTCAGGTCATGATCTCAGGGCTGTGAGATCAAGCTCCATGTCAGGCTCTGCAAGAGACTGTCTGAGATTCTCTATCTCTCCTTCTGCCCCTCCTCTTGCTCATGCTCTCTCTCTCTAAAATAAATTAAATAAATATTTTAAAAATGATTGTACTATGGAAAAAGTACATGTTTCTGAAAATTGTGAAATATTTTCATAAATCTGCCAATCTAAAGAATTCTGTGTAACAAAGTTCAAAATTGCTTGCCACTAAGTTTTCACTAGAAAGTAATGTTTTTAAGCATTAAGAATTCTAGTAAATGTAATCAAGATGACTGGAAATAAAGGAAACAACACTATATGTAAGGAAAGTAAGATATATTTTTTTTTGGTAAGAAAAATTATGAAGAATAAAAATATATATTTGTTGAGGAAAAATAAAATAACGTTGTACCAAAGTGCGACTGGTTACTTAATGAGGAAAAATTTAGGACAAAATCTGAATGTAAAAAAGAAAGAAATTTTATGTGTGGTCAGTAGTGGCTAAGATTAGGATACATTTAAGTAAGTAAATGAGTTTTAATATCAAAAGTACACTCATACAAAGTTTTTGTTTTGTTTTTGTTAAAAGTACAAAGTTTTCCTTATCTATTGGTCTGGTCTTCATAAAAAATTGTAAACAAAGTTTTTCTTGACCTTTCAAGTTATCTATCTGAAAATAATGATTTTGTTTTCCAAATTAATTTCTATGCTTATGAGGTCTCTGATTACTCAATAAAACTGAGTCTTAATTTTGCTAAATTTGCTCATGACCATGTAGATTTCTTTTTTTTTTTTAAGACTTTATTTATTCATCAGAGACACAGAGAGAAAGGCAGAGACATAGGAAGAGAGAGAAACAGGCTCCTTGTGGAGAGCCTGATGTGGGACTCGATCCTGGAACCCCCGGATCACGACCTGAGCCAAAGGCAGACGCTTAACCACTGAGCCACCCAGGTGTCCCAACATGTAGATTTCTGTATTTGCTTTTGAAAATTTTTATGGTCACTTTGGTTAAACAGATACATCATTTCATAATGATTTGTGATCCTATTTAATCAAATGTTTAAACTTTTTGATATTTTTTTGACATACTTCCTCAAATCAAATTTTAATATAGTCTTTTGACCACAATCTAACTGAAAATCTTCAACAGACCCCTGGAACATTTAAAAAAAATATTTTTGAGAAGTTAAACTAATGAGGCTTCTTTGGTATTTTAAATTAACGTGGGAAGCATTACCAAATAAGTAATATTAAACCCTCTTAGATTATATTTATGTAGATATGTTAGTAAAGTAAGTGTTCTAAAAATTATATGAAACTCCTAGAAATCTGGTGTCCTGACATGTTATCTTAAATTGTTGTATGTCACCAAAATAACCATATTCTTGTCAATTGCATTTATGAACGCTAATCAGATATTTAACTGTGGCCATTTTTAACTCTTTTATCACTTAGAGACAGTTATACTTTTACTCAGATGCCTCTATAAAAGTTTCCTGAAAATATGTTGCATCTTCAGTGAGACTCATGGAAAAAATGATGAGTACTGGTTTCTGGTAACCTAAAGATTATAAAGCTGAACTAGGTAAAAATTTCCAGAACTAGTGAAAAAATTAGATGCAAGCAGAACAAGAATTAATAACATGAGACGAAATGGAGGAAGATAATTATAGTTTTTATTACTTTTTATTTGAAACATTGCTGACTGTTAAAAAATGTTTTATTTTTTCCAGATTTAAGAATACTTTTTCTCTTAAGCTAACTGACTTGTAAAAATTTGATAAAATGTACCTTTGTGAAGAAATTGAAACATTTATCTTTTCTCCCTGCTTGAACCCAACAGATTTTATAAATTTTCAGTGAGCATTCTTATATTTTTGTGACAATATATTTGTGTAAATTCAATAAGAACTGTTCTTAGGACACAATTGAAAACATTGATTGTATTACCAAGGCTTTGACAGGAATGTCATATTTGAAAGAGACATGCATAGACTCAGGTGTGACTGGACAGCTTTAAGGAACTAAGGTTGACTTTATGGAGCCAATAAAGCCCCTTGGAAATATCAGTCTGATACCTTGCTAAAAAGAGTTTCCAGCATTTTTACCAGTAAAGATGGTCACTTCCTGGCAGGTGTTGGAACCTCAGGATATTTTGGGAAACTTGAGAAGAGAAGAATTCACCCAAATCTGTACGTATTGCAGGTGAAATATTATGGCAAGTATTTGGCTTGGCCTCTGACCTCCAAAGACTATTAAAAGTTCAATCCAGAGATTCTTTTCCTAGCAAATCAGGTTGTAAAGTCTCTATGATCAAACTCTATTCTTGCTGCACTTATGTAAATAATCAGACCAAGATTTTTTGACACTAAACTTATTTTACAAATTGTTGTTAATTAGGCTATTTTTGGTAAAAACAGGGTGATTATAGAGGGAAGATATGTTTCAATAGCACTTCTGTTGAGATGATAGATTTTATTTTTTATTTTACTTTTTTAAGATTTTATTTATTTATTCATGATAGACATATGTGTGTGTGTGTGTGTGTGTGTGTGTGTATAGAGAGAGAGAGACAGACAGACAGACAGAGACAGAGACACAGACAGAAGGAGAAGCAGGCTCCATGCCGGGATCCCAATGCAGGACTTGATCCCGGGTCTCCAGAATAGCGCCCTGGGCCAAAGGTGGGCGCTAAACCGCTGAGCCACCCAGGGATTCCCCGAGATGATAGATTTTAATATTATTCATTATAAACTGGACTGGATCCTGATTTCTTCTGGTGTCCTCCAATATCTAGCCACAATACTCCAAATTAACATTTTGATTTTTCTCTCACCTTTCTTCCTTGGAATCATTTGAGAACTAAAACTGCCCTTTATTTCCTGAAGCCTGAAAAGGAAATATAAACTGATATAAACTTCAGAGAAATTGACAAAATAGCTCATATATAGACAATCTTCTTTCCTGTTGCTCAATGTCCGCTCAAAATAATCAAAGATATTTGAGCTACTACCTGTCCACATTCTGTCTGGACATGCTCCAAATTTGACATGTAGAAATCTTCTTAACTGGCTACCCTAAAAACACAGAAACTGGTTTAACATCTGATCCAATTATTAGCCCATTGTTTCCTTTTGTTTCCACAGAAATACCTCTTATTTAATACCTGATTACTTGAACCATAGGCCTACCTTTGAGAATACATGTGCACTACCCCCTCCTGAAATGAGTTTGACTAAACTGACCTATTGTCAGGACTGATGGGCCTGGTTCAGTTAGATGAAGCAACATATGAGTTCAACTTTTAATGTGTGAAACTTCAGGGAAGTTTCAGAGGAGGAGACTATAGGGCCCCAGGGTGGGCCTCTCCAAGTTGGGGTGCTTTGGCAGGAAGAATATTCTGAGCTGAAGGCAATGGAGACCCTCTGGGCTCAAGAGAAACTTTTGCCCTTCTCTTAAAATACGTAGAGAAATCTAAATTGGAGTTCTTTCTCTAATCCTTATTAGCAGAGATAAATTTTCTCTGAGTGACCCATCTATCTGGCAGGTCAAGTATCTAATTACCACTCATCTGCTTTTCTCAATACTCCATGAATTATATTCCTTTCCTCCGAAGTCCCAGACCCCTACTCCCTTCTTCTTAGTTCAGGGTGACACATATACCTCATTTTTCCTGTCTTTGGAATTTCCCTGTCTGTGTGGATTCCCCATGCACATGCTATTAAATTTTATTTTCTCCTATTAATTTGACACACACAAAGATTTTGGTTGAGACCAACTGAAACCACTTTTTTTTTTTTTTTTTTTTTTTGCTCTTTTGCCAGAAAATTAAAATCAGAGTTCTGAAAGAAAGACATGAAGCTAGAGTAAGATAACATTTAGTGTGTGGTCATGCAAACACAGACTATAGAAAAAATTATATATGGTTATGTCAGCAAAAATTAAAGAAACAGGAAGGAAGTCCAATGTGCAGGAAGTGGAATATATACAAGTAAACATTAACAGTGCATTATAATAATGTATTAAAATGGTATGTGCCAAATTCAGTGGGAGCATAGAAAAAAGAAGCATCTAATTTTTCTCAGAGAATCAGGGCAAACTCCAGAAGGGAGTTATTTGAATTGAGACTTGAAAAATGAACAAGAATTTATGAAAGTAGAAATGGGTCATTTGAAGCAGAAATCGCAAATAATCTTGTGCAGGGTTAAGAAGGTGAGAAACATGAAATGCAATCAAGAACTAATAGATTAGGACACAGTGGAATGGCAAATTGAGTCAAAGCAAAGGAAGAAAGAAAGGCGACATTGGTAGACAGAGGCCAATGGAATGAAGCACTTTCATGCAAAAGATTTTAGATTTTGTCCAGTAAGCAATGGGGATATACTGAAGAATTTTTGGTAAGTGAGTGACATTTTCAGGTTTTTAAATGGAGAGACAATAGGGCAGCAATATGATGATGAACTGGACAAAGGTCTGTATATAACATTAAACATTTATGTATTCTAATAGATCAGGCAAGAGATGCTGTGACCCTGAGCCAGGAGAGCGACAATATGGATTGGGGGAAAATGGGAGATTTACAAGGTTTTACATACCTTGAATTGACATAATTTAGGATTTGATAGAATTGGAGGTGAAAGCAATGATTCACTCATTTCCAAAATTTTTGAGTTTTTTTTTTTTAGCATGTGTAATTTTCCTGGATTATTTCAGCTTGCATTATTAATTCTTACTTTGAACTTCTAGTTCTGTGGGTTTTTTTCCCTACTAATTTTAGCTATTTGGCTTACATTGTTTTATTCTTACATATTATACGTCACCAGAGGAGCTACAGTACTGTTTTATTTTTCATAAATATTCATTCTCATCTCCTACCATAAGAGTAGTATGCTTTCCTACTTCATGCTTGGCCTACCCATGCAAAACACTTTAGAAAGTGGAGTGTGGACAGATATGATATATGCCACTTATAGTTAGAAGCCCTGTCATTGCAGGGATCAGTTGAGCATTTCTGTGCCTTTCCCCTCTGCTAGGGAAATCACATATTCCCCATAGGGAAGTTTTTTCATCCTGGATACTGGAAAAAAAGAGAAATGTATAAAAACTCTCAGACCAATTTGCTGCCTTGATGTAACATGAGCAAGAAATTAATGTTTGTGTTGAGGGTTGAGATTTTGGAATTGTTTGTTACTGAAGTAAAAGCTGACTAACTCAGGGACTATATTATGGTGCGTTGGAACAGAAAACATATATCTGCATCTAGACATCATTTTTGCATTGTGTCTTAAAGAGAAATTTTCAAAAATGAGGCACACTAAAACTAAGAGTTGGTTTGAGAGGTAGAGGATTTTTCTCAAAATCCTCTATGGATGCCCTCGTTGGAATGCAAACCTAAGATCTTGCACTTCTTCCACAAGACTAGTTCTGAATGCCTATCTATTTGCGTAATGGATTTTTTTGGGGGTGGTGTGCGTTCCTTTTGTTGTATCCCCAGCTAATTACTTTAGAATACCTTCTTCACTATGGTCCTCTTTTTAGGAATCTAAACCTTCCTGATCCGTCATTTACAATTATCAGAGATTTTTTTTAGGGCATTAAACATTGTAAAATCTGTGGAGTCTCACATGATAAATTATCAATGTTACTGATCAGTGTGGATTAGAAAAATAAATATAATCACCATCTCCTTTCTCCATTTTTCCCCCCTTCCTTAAACAACATGAGCCTTGGTAGTGATACGAACACCGAAGACCATATTTTAACATTTCAAAGTAAAAAAAAAAAAATCTTTGTGGAAAGTCTCTTTGATGTCTTGAATTGGACTAGCCCTTGATGCCATGATGTGGTAAAGTTTTAAGATTTAACTTGAACCGCCCCCAACAGAAGGAATTGTGGCTTCAATAACAGGAATATACTAGAGCTGTTTACAATCATCTCTTATACACTTGTTGGAATAAAATCAGGATTGCTTATTTCAATACTATTTCAGTATTGTTTATTTCAGTATTAGTTTTATTATTAATACTGCTACTGCTACTAGTAATAGCTAACATTTCTGAACGTACTCAGTGCCATGGATTTAGTTATTGATTCACTAAAGCCTCACCACATTCTTAATGATGGGCGCTAATATTTCCTCTTTATAGGCAAGAAACTGAGGTTGAAAGAGATGAAGTAACTGACTTATTAAGGCTTTGCACATGGGTATGCCCATACTTTTATGCACAATTACTTGCAATACATGATGCAAGGCATGTACAAGTCTACATAATTCTAAAAAAATATAATTTGTGGCCTACCATTATTTTATCCCTATTTTGTCTCTAATTCCTGTTTTTTTTTTTTTTTTTTCTTTTTTTCCTCATTGAGTTCACTTCTGGATCATTTTAAAAAAATCACAGTTTAAAAAAAAATCACAGTTTACAGTATGTATCTTCTGTGATAACAGATACTAGCAACTTATCTAGACTAAAAATTACTACCTCACTGGATTTCTAGATTTATTATATGTAGACTTAGCTATTAGGTATTATTATTTTCAAATGACTTTTTTCTTGAAATTGAGCACATTTTATGTACATAAGAATTAAATCATTTTCATTATTTAATTTACAGGACGCTTCTTTATAAAAGAAGAGTCAACATGACCTCTCAGGCCCAAATTTTCTGTTGATTGAAAGAGGCCAACATGTCACAGGACAGAACCTAGAGCCAGGGTCATTTTTTTAGCCACATACACTAATAAATATTCAGCCATTGAAATGCCCACACATAAACATATATACATAAATAAAAACAACTGAAATTCACTTGAATACTATATGCTCTTATCCCACACTTGAAATAACAAGCATAGTATTATTTTAAATAACTTTAATTTTTAATATTTAAATTTTAATGTGTACATTAAGTGTTTAAGAAGTCAAATTAGAAATCTTATGCATTATCCAACTTATAAGTACTGTAGGTTTTGTAATTCCTGATACCTATATATCCTTTTTTAACATAAACAAACAAAATTACACGTTAAGTCAGATTTTAAGCTTCTTGTCCTATATTGGGTTGCATCATGATTCCATTTGTGTATGCAGAAAATTTACCAGGACAGGGACTTTTACTATACCCAAAGGATATGAAACTGGGCTGTGCAACAAGGAAATACAAAACTGTTTCTGGTCTGTCTTTTTTTTTTTATTGCTAAAATTTTAAAATCTTCTAGGCTTTCATTATGTCAAGCTGTATATGCATAAATAATTTCTCAAATTTTGTCCAATAATATGACCACTATGTGCTACTTCCTACAATTGTAGAAATGAGGAAACAAATCTAGGTTCTTCCTATTTGAAAGAATGGCAATTTGTATAACATTTCTATCTCCTTTCATGTGTTCATGAGTCCCTATAGATTCTAAATAATATAATTTACAAGTGTTCTAAAAGACTTCCAAGTGCAGCAATATTCTCCTGGAATGGGCAGCTTGCTGTGTTTCCTGTATTATTAAATCCTCAGAGCTACCATTCTATAAAAATGCAAAGCAAATTTTAAAAGTCTGTGCCTATTTTCCCTTCAAACTCCTTATTCTGTATTATTCCTATTGAACTAGTCTTCATGCAAAATTAAAGTGAAAGGGACAAAGGATTTAGATTGAAATAATGAATTTTTCCTACTTCTTATAGGAAAGGAAGAAAGGATCAGGAAGGAAGAAATGAAAAAAGGAAGGAAGAAAAAGAGAGAAAAAAAGAATGAAAGAAATAGGGTATAATATTTTTGCATTTGTGAATATTTTTATTTTGTGTATTTGTAAATATTTTTGCATTTGTGAAGACAGTATGCACCTTGCAATATGGGGCTTATACTGTCTGTTTGCCCGAAAGGACCACTGATGCAGTGTACACACAGCTTGTTCTTTTTCCTGATGACATGACAAGTCATTTATAGTGTTTCAAGCAGTAAAACTTTTAAGAACCATTTCAGGAAGGAATATGAGTCCCAGTTGTTATTCATTAGAAGCAAAAAAGTGAGAGCATCAAAACTTGCAGAAGGGTGTCAGTGGCTTGAAAAATTTTCAGTGATAATAGTGAAGCACTTTTATGAAATGTTCCATGACAAAAGCTCTTGATAACACAAAGGACAATATGATGTGGAATTATGAGTGTATCAACAATATAATATGTAAAATTATTCAGAAACTTCCAATGATGAAGTTTAGGAATATATTAATAAATTAATTTTGCTTATATTTTTCTTCATATATATATGGTTAATTTATGATAGTACTGGTATTTGTATTTGACAAAATATAACATCCTTTCATGATAGAAATCCTTAATATAGTAGGTATAGAAAAATATAACCTCAACATAATAAAAGCCATATCAACATACCCATAGCTAAATTTATATTCAATGAAGAAAAAACTGAGTTTCCTCTGACGTTAGGAAGGAAACAACTTGGCCCACTCTCACTCTTCCAATTCAGCATAGTACTGAAAATCCTAGCCAGAGCAATCAGGCGAGACAAAGAAGTAAAAGGCATCCAAATCAGGAAGGAGAAAAGCAAAATTGTGGCCATTTGCTGATGATTTGACCTTATATAGAGAAGATCCCAAGTAGTAAAAAAAAAAAATGTTGGAACTAATTCATCATTTAAGTAAAGTGGCAGGTTACAAAATCAACTTACAGAAATCAGTGGCATTCCTTTATGCTAATGATGAAACATCAGAAAAAGGAATAAAGAAAACTATCACAATCACATGAAAAAATATTTAAGAATAAATGTAACCAATGAAGTGAAAGATTTATACAGTAAAAACTACAAAACTTCTCTGTAAGAAATCAACGAAATGGAAGACATCTCTATGTCCCTTGATTGGAAGAATCAACATTGTTAAAAGGGCCATATTATATAAAGCCATCTACAGATTCAATGCAATTTCCACTAAAATACCAAAGGCATTCTTCAGAGAAATAGAAGAAACAATTCTAAACTTGGTGTGAAACCATAAAGGACTCCAGATAGCCAAAGAAATCCTGGGAAAAAGGAACAAAGCTAAAGGTATCATGCTTCCTGATTTGAAACCATACTACAAAGCCAAGGTAATAAAAATAGCGTGGCACTGCATAAAAAAATAAGAAATAAGGAAAGGAAGGAAAATAAGTTCTGAAAAATGAATTTTACATTTTAATATTTTAATACGTAATCCTATTTTTTACTTAAGTGTTTAATACATTTGCCCAGTATTTTTTCATTTTGTAATTTGTTGAGATTATTAACATTTTGCTGGTCAAATGTAAAGACCACTTAAGTATAAGTCACATATACCAAGTTGCAGTCCTGCAGACCAATAAACTTCAAGGGCTTTGTTCATAATTTTTGACCAAGTTTTCTGTTTTGCGATCATACTCACAATTTCTGTGTAATTTGACATTTCCCTAATTCTGCATTTCTAATTGGCTATTAGTCATGTGCTCATGTTGCTGAATCATGGATCACTCTGTAGTATCAAGGCCTTCAGAAAGATCCATATTCATATACCACCACCCTGTTCCACTTCTGGGGGCTTTGAGTCCCATGTTTATTATTTTGATTTCCTGGGATGGATCTACACTCCTGGTATTCCAAATTGGTCATGAAATCTTTAGTCTGTCTAAAAGTACAATAGGGACATCAGATTATACCTGTTTCAGGGTATTTGCTCAATGCCTGTTTAATCAGATCTAGACAAATACTGAATATGTAAAATTGATTTTGCTTTATTTTTCAAAAAATTCCAAATGATAACTATTAAGAATTGCATGTTTGTGTACCTTCAAAAACCCCAAATGTGGTTATATTTGGAGATTTGGCTTTTTCAGATATCGTTTTGGATAGATGAGGTCATAAGGGTGAGGCCTCGATCCAATAGGATAAGTGAGGAGAACTCTCTGCTTGCACACCCAAGGACCCAGCACACAGTGACCACGATGCTGTCCTACAAGCCAGGAGAGACCTTCTAGAGAATGTGATCATGCTGGCACCCTACATTAAGACCATCAATCTCCAGACTATGTGAAAAAAAAAAAATTCTTCCAATTTGTGGTATGTCTTATAGCACCCTGAGCAGAGTAAAATAGTGATTCTCTTGATGATTCCCCAAGAGTTTAATACCCTTTTATTGTCCCTTTTCCTTCCTACTGAAACTTTCTCCCAATAAACTATTTATAAATTTGAGTAAATTTAAATTAATTTATTACCTCTTTCAAGGATATCTCCTTATCATTTTATTCTCTTTTCCTTAACTGTGGATCAATTTTTTTGGTAGGTCGATGTTATTTTTGGTTAAATATGCAATATTAAATAATTACATTTATCAAATACTTTCATAAGATACTGTGTTCACAATATCTCAAATATCCCCTTTAATTTTTCAACAATAGTTAGAGGTAGGCATTATTATTATCTCCATCACAGAAGCAGAAACTCAGGTTTAGGGATTTCAAGTAGCATACTAAGACCAATCAGCAAATACTCAAGACACACACTTAAAAGAATCTCTGCCCCAGAATTCATGTTCTTGACCATCATACTTCATTGTCTTTAGGCAAGTCATTTGTTCTACTTCTGGGAGGAGGGTCTTTGATGAATGTCTTAAGTTTTTGAGACATAACTGTGGAGAAAGAGCAGTCTTATTTTAAACACAGTGACTTAATTTTACAAGAAAGTGAATACATTATTTGTCTAGAAGAAAATCCTCTACCCAGGCTTACTCCTAGAAAGGACTAAAGTTATCTGCTAAAAGAAGAGGGAAGGTAAATAAGCAGGAAATGTAAAGCTTTAGTAGA
The DNA here is from genome assembly GCF_048164855.1 of Canis lupus baileyi. Classification (NCBI taxonomy): domain Eukaryota; kingdom Metazoa; phylum Chordata; class Mammalia; order Carnivora; family Canidae; genus Canis; species Canis lupus. The sequence goes on from NC_132858.1 coordinate 51,185,208, forward strand.
GTTGATAGTAGGGGAACATATTATTGATCTATTAATTCAATTTATGCTTGTTATTATTATATTTGTTAAATACTTATTGGAAGGTAATCTGTCTATAAAGTGACTATAATTTATTGTCCAAAATGGAAATCTTTCGAGTGAGAAATGACACTGAAAATAATTAAAATTATAAAATTTTTGTTTATTTATCGAGTACTGGATAGTCATATTGCTGAATATACAAATTTTTAAATATAATTTCATAAAAGCAACATAGTTCCTTGATCAGTTAAGCAAAATAATAATTGTCTTTATATTAATTCACTGAACATTCAAAATAATGTATACCGCATATTTATTAATATATATTCACATACTTTAATTTGTTAGCTGTATTTGTCTAATGTCATGTTAGTTGACATGTTAGAATTTTTTGTGCTTACATGTCTATAATGTCTTATTTTTAATTTTTTCATAAGTTTCTGGAAATCTTCAAGGTTGTATTTTTATGATTAATACATTTAAAATCATCTAATAGTATACACTCAATGCAGCACATTCCTGGGGTTTACCAGGAAGATCTGATGTCTTATACCTCAGGGATGCCTTTGAAATACATTTACATCATTGAATGTTTAAAAGATTAACTTGAAATTATGCAAAATGCTGGGAACTGTCCTGGTGCTTTGAGGTTAGAGATGGTACATACTGGGCAGATATCCCAGGAGAGCACTTTCCTTCTTTTCCTGATTAAATTATCAAACGATTCAGATAACAGCACGTCACACTCAGCTGAATCACGTTCAAGAACAACTCAGCTGGAGTAGTAAGGACCCTAATGCTTTCCAACAAGAAGGGGTTAGTGTGTAAAAGCTAGCTCTGGTGGACTAGTCTCTTCACAATGCTGGCTACCACAATACCAGAAGGAAAGCTGACTAGCCCTATTTCAGAAAGAAAGCACTTATAGAGACTCATTGTAATAAGTGTTATGGTTTAATGATTTATGTGAAATCCTTTTAAATTTCCAAATTAAAGTTTAAAAAACTGAATTTAGGAGAAAAAGTCTTAATTGGGTATGTGTTTATGACATTTATTTCAAAATATTTCCTTTTAGTTTGAGAGATTTAACTTCTCTCTCTTTTCTTCTCTCTCTCTCTCTCTCTCTCTCTCTCTTCTCCTTGGGTGGGGTTGATAACAAAAACACACGAGGCAGATTTGGGTGGCATTCCTCCAATGGAGAGATAGAGAGAGAGCCACTTGCCAAAGGAGGGAGTGAAAGGTGACGTCTCATCTACATGTGAGGTCAAGACACCAGTGATTGTGATGGGCAGTTGGTGTGATGATATAATCTCAGAAGGCTGTTAGAGTTATGTCACCTGGGTTCTATATCCCTTGTTAGAGATAAAAGACACTGCCTTGGGGGACTTCATGGGTTTTCTGTTTCAGTCTTCCTTGGAGAGCTACCTTCCTACCCCACTTTCCTGTGTGGGGGCAGCTGGCAATGGTCTGATAGTATTGGAAGTAATCGAGGGTTTGGAGGCCAGTGGCAGGTTCCCCCATGTGTACCATGGCATAATGCAAATCAGAAGATACCCTACTGCCATCTGCAGTAAAATTTTTCTTAATAACTATGATAATACCGATGATTATGGGGCTCCCAGGTAATATCCTGCTGCCATTTTATACTTCATCTCTATCCCTATTGATCCAGCATGAATTTGTTGACCTGGCCAACTCTTTCTGAAATCTGTTTTAAAGGGCTTTCCTCTCAAAATCTTGCCACTGTCTCACCCGATCTTAAGTGCATCTGGTGGCATATCCTCCTGTTTTTGAATTGGCATTATTAAAGATAAAGCCTGTATGATTGAACATAGAGTCTAGTTTCTATATTTCTTTCCCCCCTTTTTCCCTAAATGGAAATTTCTAAGAAAAGAAGGAGCAACACCAGCTACTACTTAAAAATCAAGGTCCTGTAACCTACCTTTATTTTTTATTTTTCTGAATAAATGTCCATTTGTTTCCAAAGTATTGGCACTCTACCCCACACTTTCTACACTGATTTAAAATACTATTTTCATAATTACAAAATTTTTATATTTATTCTTTTTTGTTTTAGTCACCTTTATTTCCACTGTTGTTTATTTATGCCAGCAGCACATTTCATTAATGAATCTACTGAATATATTTAACCATCAAAAATGGCTGAATTCCTGTGCGGTGTTCTTATTTTTTAGAACCTTATACTCTTATAAAATCCATTTGTGATCCTAACTGTATGGATATAAACACACATAGATGTGATTTTATAATATTTATGGGTGAATTTGGGAAGAAAAGAATGCTTGTAATTTTGAGATTTTAGTTACAAATGTAGTGAATAACTCCAGTTTTTCAAAATTTACATATTCCTTTATGTTCCACAGCAAAGCTTTGTGATTTTTGGTAATAGATGAATCCAGTTCACCTTATTACTTGATTTTAAAAAGCTTTTTACTTACTAGTATGAACTGCATTTGTTCCTCCATGGCATTCTAATGGATTATTTTTGGTTTATGAATTTTTTTGTTTGTGTTCCCATTTTTTGTTATTGTTGCTTTTCTGAATTTTTCTAACTTTTTAAAAAGACCTAACATATATATTTTCTGAGGTACAAAAAGAAGTATAAAATAAAACATAAATTCATTGAGGGATTTTTTTGTGCATTGAGTAGTACCCCCTTGCTTTTTTTTACATTGGATATACAATATTGTGTCATAATTTTCCAATTAAGAATGTTTCCCCACATTGGTAATTATTCTTCACAAAATAATTTATAAACGCTAAAACATATTTTAGACTATGGCTGGAACTTAGTTATTTTCACTTATAGGGCCTCTTTTATTTCTAAGTTTGCTATTCTAATTATTATTTTCATTAGTGTCTTGTACATAAACGTTTATTTGATTTCTATACTTTTCTTTAGTTTCATTTCATAGAAATAAAATTCCCAGATCAAATGATGCCAGATGAATTTTCAGTTACATGAAAGAATTAAACCTAAAAGAAGTAAAATACCTGGTTTTTGTGAAATAAGGGTAAGATCTCTCCCCACATCTTGGGAAAGGTCATATAAATCAGTAGAGGAATACCCACCATTTGCTTCAACGTGGATGGAACTGGAGGGTATTATGCTGAGTGAAATAAGTCAATTGGAGAAGGACAAACATTATATGGTCTCATTCATTTGGGGAATATAAAAAATAGTGAAAGGGAATAAAGGGGAAAGGAGAAAAAATGAGTGGGAAATACCATAAAGGGAGACAGAACATGGGACACTCCTAACTCTGGGAAACGAACTAGGGGTAGTGGAAAGGGAGGAGGGCAGGGGGTGGGGGTGACTGGGTGACGGGCATTGAGGGGGGCACTTGATGGGATGAGCACTGGGTGTTATTCTATATGTTGGCAAACTGAACACCAATAAAAAATAAATTTATAAAAAAATTGGAAATCCAAAAGGTCAGGGTTCATATGTCTACAAGTAAAACGCTAATATATTTGGAAGTGAAAAAAAAATAAATCAGTAGGGAGGATAAATATCCAGAACTCATGCTAGTGTAGAACCAAGACGAGAATGAAGCAAACCTCATTTACATAAAAGTGGGGATGTAAACATCTGAGCCTACAGCAGACCTGGGAGGCAGGAATGGGAGAGAGGAGGGTGTGGCTGAATTTCTGGGTAGAAGAAACAGATAAAAGTAACTAGCGTTTGCCCACAGTAGGAACAGTTCTCTCCCTGAATGGGGACACCCTGAAAGCCTCCCAACACTATGGTTTCCTACACTGTGGCTCAAAGCTCCAAAAACAATCATTCAGAGAGAGACACTCAGGTGGAAGATGCATTGCTTTAATTTTTTTTTTCTGTACATATTCATTTTTCTCCCTAAACCCCTAGAGTAATCATTGGTGTTTTTTTTCATTGTCTGCATACTTTTGCTGTTTCTAGAGTGTAATAGAGTCGGGACCATGCAGTATATAGCCTTTTCAGATTGGCTTCTTTCACTTAACAATATGCATTTAAGACTCATCCATATCTTTTCATGACTTGATAGCTCATTTATTTGTAGCACTGAATAATATTCCATTGTCTGGATGTGCTACAGTTTATTTATCCATCCATCTACTGAAAGGCATCTTGGTTGCTTCCAAGCTTTGGCAGCTACGAACACAGAGCCTATCAACATCATTGTGTGGGTTTTTGTATAGACCTAAGTCTTCAGCTCCTTTGGGTAAATATGAAGGAGTGCAATTACTGGATCACATTAGAGTATGTTTAGTTTTGCGAGAAGCTTCCAAACTGTCTTCAAAAGTAGCCGTGTCACTTTGCATTCCCATCAACAATGAGTGAGATTTCCTGTTGCTCCACATCCTTATCAGCACTTGGTGTTGTTGGTGTACTGAATATTGGCCAATCTGATAAATGAGTGGTAGGTGATTGTTGCTTAAATTTGCATTTCCTTGAGGACTTATGATGTGGAGCATCTTTTCATATGCTTCTTTGCTATCTGTGTATCTTCTTTGGTGAGGCTGAACGTGCTTTATGACCCAACCTTGGTGATCACACGGTCATATCTGTGGATGAAGCTGTCAAAAGCGTGCCCAATTTGAAAAGGAGGGAACATAGACACCCTCCTGGGGTGGAAGGTAACAAGATCATATTGTAGAAGAGCATGTAGGATGGGTGACATCTTTGGGAAATACAATCTGCCACAAGCGATCTGTCTCAAGTGAGATAGAACAGAATGCTTAGAGAAACCAAGGCAAACCGTAGAGAGGACTAAATATATTTGGAAGAATATATTTTAAAGCACCAATTGACGTGTCTGGATTATTGATCAGACCACCATTTAAAACACTGGCTATTACAAAAAAATATAAAAAAAATAAAACACTGGCTTTTAACCAGAGGATAGTGTAAGAGACCAATTAGTCCCAATCCTCCAACCAGTATCTGGTTAGATTTTGAGTCCATGACACTAAAGTGATGCATTAAGAAAGTCATAGAATCTATGTAGGTCTCCATTATCTCATCCTTAAAAACTGGGTAGTGAACTAGATTCTCTGTAAGATTTATTCCAACTCATCCAAAGCTATATATTTTTATAGCTAAGTTACCAGGAGATAAATTTCTCCTTTATGTAAAGATGAAAAACACCGAAGGATTGGGGTCATTTAGAAGGTAATAGTGAAGGTTACCTGACACTTTTACTCATTTTGAGGGAAACCCTAGGGAAATGAAACAAATATACGAAGCTGCTCAAATATACCAGTACTGGCTTTCTGTTTTGTCCTCCTGCCCTGATTCTGATTCTGGAAGAAGGGCCTCTTCCCACAGAGACCACAGATACAGGCAGATAAAGAAAAGGACTAATTCTTCCAATCCTGGTTTGTTTAAAGTGTTCCAGGGATGAGCAGTTCCAAAGATAAGTATTTCCTATAAGTATCTCACCCACAGAAAATCATATTAAAAAGCTCTGAGAAGTCTTCTTATAACCTTCAGGTCAAAGTTTAAAAAGAAGGGAAATAAATAGGAAAAAATCTTGTGACATCATTTCCCTATGTGGCTCTCATTTCTTGCATTACTTTGCTTTTCTGTCATTTCCACTGACTCTTTAGGTCCAAATGTCAGGTATCAGAATTCAAAGTGAAACACTTTCCCTTACTTATGTGTGCATCTCTTCCCCAGAGTCCTAAGGCTGAATTTCAGATTCTATTTTTACAGTCCTCACAGTGGAAAGTGATGTGGATCATATTGATTGTAGCCAGTTACGTGGTGAGAAATTTCTTTCACTAAAAGCTTTGCATGGCTTGAAAGAGGAGAGAGTCAGGCAAGCAGTTAGCCTCAGTGTTCAGGAAAAGTCATTGCCAATAAGTGCTGGCAATTGTTCCTTAGAGCCTAGCTTTCCACCTGCATGCCATAGCTACAACACGCGCTGCCAATACTCCTGAGTCAGCTCCTTCAGTGGTACCTGGCGTTGATCTAAACTTCACAGGTGATTCATTAATGCTATAAGCTTATTGCTTCTTTTTCTTGCACAAAATAAGACATTTTTATGGAGCACTTAACTAACGGCAGCTAACATTCCATTTACAGGCTTTTTCTTTGCTTGCCATTTCAGCTCAAACATCATTTCTTCAGAGAAAACCTTCCCTGCTCCTCATTCCACAGCTTTAAGCCCAGCCTCGGTTGGAGCCTCTTCTATAAGATATTTTGAGCTTCCTTGGAGTATTTACATGCTTATTAATTTTATGATTTGATGAATGTGCTTTCTGCCCAGCTGCAGAAAGTTTTAGAGAATTCCCTTGCTGATTTTTCTAGCTCAAGTGCATGTCACAATATATACAAGGCAGACATGTTAGATAGAACTTGACAACAAATAAATAAATGGAGGATTTCCATTCTGTTCTTTTTCTAATCTCCATCTCTTAAATCAAAAAATAAAACCTTAAAAAAGCCAAGTAATCCTTTTGTGGTTGTGTGGTTAATGTGTGGTAGAGCTGGCAATGGGATTGAGGTCAAGCTGCCAGCCCCCATTCTGTATCTACTACCTTTAAAGCTACATGTCTGGTTTAATTTTTGTTAAAACCAACCAAAATGTTGCTACTTATAGCACATTAGTCACTGTGAAACAAACTGAAAAGTATTTCCTGAATCAGAGTAGGGTTTTTTTTTTTTTTTTTCAGAGTAGGTTTTTTGAGTAAAGGTGCCTCGGTTGAAATTGCTGTTCACACAGGTTGCAGTGCCACAATCTTCTGAACATCTTCTAGTGAAATTATTCTGACCTATTCAATCTCTTAACACAGACCCAATGCTGTTCCTTTGTTGTTACATTGCAAATGCATGTAGTTTCTTTACTAGAAACTTCTAAATATCTTTGCACAGGAATCAGCTAAAAATATTTAAGTTGTTATAAACCCTTAAGAGTTACTATAGAAAGACATTACAGTTATAGTACAAAATATTCAGATATTTTGTTATTAGTGTATGTGTGTGTTTCTCAATATACTTTTAGAATTTTTCTTGTAATGTTTTTATTTCATTTTTTAAAAAATATCGTTTTATGTTTTACCTTTTGACATTTTCTGTCTGATGAATATTTAGATTATTACTAAATTTTATTGCAAAAAATGAAATTATTTTAAATCTTTTTCTCATGCACTTTATTCACATGTCTGATTTTATTATTAGGATAATTTATTAGATTTTTCTTTAGTATTTAATTTGTTCTATTTTTAATTAAGATATTATTTATATAGAGTAATATTCAGCTGTTTAAATAGAAAATTCTGAGAGTTTTGGCCTACATGTACAGTTTGCTGACCACCACAATAAGTATGATTTAGAACAGTGTCCTAACCCCAATGAACTCTTCAAAGGCAATCTTAACCCCTCATTCCCCATTCTCAGCTCTGACATACACTCATCTACTTTTTGCTTATAGTTTTGCTTTTGAAAGAATGGCACTAAATGCAATGATGTAGTATGCAACTTTTGTACGTAGCTTCTTTTACTTAGCACAACCCATTTGAGGTTGATTTATGCTGTGGTGTATATCAGTGGCTCACTTTCTGTTATTGCTGAGGTACATTTCATTGTATATTCCTATTTCACACTATAATTGAGGAACATATGGATTGCTTTCAATTCATGAATAAAATCATTTACATACAGCTTTTTTTGTAAACATAATTTTTTTTTATTTCACTTGGATAAATGTTCAAATTGTGTTTGATAAGTACGTTTTCAATTTTATAAGATACTGCTAAAGTGTTTTACAAACTTGTAAGCATTTTACATTGACCCCAGAAATGTGTGAAAGGCTTGTAATTCCTTATCAGCACTTAGAATTGCTGTTTAAAAATTGTATTTATTACCACAGATGTATAGCAGTATCTCATTATAGTTTTAATTTGCATTTTCCTAATGATGTTGAGCAACTTTTCAGAGACTTGTTTGTTATTCATAAATATTTTGTGTAAATTGTCAGTTCAGATATTTTGCCCATTGTTAAAAAAATATTGTTGGTTTCCTATTCATTAGTTTTAAGAGCCTTTACTATGATTACAAGTCATTTATGAAGTATTTGATTTGCAAATATTTTTTCCTTTCTATTGCTTGTCTTTTCTTTTTTTTTTTTTTTTTTTAAGATTTTCTTTATTTATTCATGAGAGACCCAGAAGGAGAGAGAAGCAGAGACACAGGCAGAGGGAGAACCAGGCTCCATGCAAGGAGCCTGATGTGGGACTTGATCCTGGGACTCCAGGATTACACTCTGGGCCGAAGGCAGGCGCTAAACTGCTGAGCCACCCAGGGATCCCCTTGTCTTGTCTTTTCATTCTGCTAACACCAAACTCCACAGATCAGGAATAATTAACTTTGATGCTGTCCAATTTATCATCTCCCCCTTCCCCTTTATGGATTCTATTTTTGGTGCTGTATCTAAAGCATCTTTGCCTAATTCAAGATTACAAATATTTTTACTCATGTTTTCTTCTAACAGTTTTAGAATTTTAGGTTTTATATTCAGATATAATTTATTTTGAGATAATTTTTTATAAGGTATGAAGTATGGATTAGGATGTTGAAAAGATTATTCTTTTTTAAGAATTTAATTACCTTAACTCAATCAATGTGATACACATCTTTAATTAAAGAAAATATAAGAACCATATGATCAGTTCAATAGATGCACTTGACAAAATACAACATTCATTCATGATAAAAAACCTCAGTGAAGTATAGAGGGAATATACTTCAACAATAAAGGCCATACATGAAAAACGCATAGCTAATATCACCCAGAATGGGGGAAAATGGAATGTTTTTCCTCTACAGTCAGGAACAAGGGAGATATGTCCACTTTCACCATTATTATTTAACACAGTATAGGAAGTCCTAGCTCAGCAATCAGACAACAGAAATAAACATCCACATCAGCAAAGAACAAGTAAAACCCTCACTATTATGAAATGATACTCCATTTGGAAAAACCAAAAGACTTGACCAAAAAATTGCTAGAACTGATATACAAATTCAATAAAGTTGCAGGATACAAAATCAATGCATAGAAATCCATTACATTTCTCTACACCAATAATGAAGCTGCAGAAAAAGAAATTAGGGAGGCAGTCCCATTTGTAATTGCACCAAAAACAGTAAGATACCTAGAAATAAATCTAACCAAAGAATTGAAAGACCTGTAAACTAAAAAGTACAAAACACTGATGAAAAGCTCATGGATCAGAAGAACAAATGTTAAAAAAGCTATACCTCCCCAAACAATCTACACATTTAATGCAATCTGTATCAAAATACCAACAACAGGAGGAGGGGCAAGACGGCGGAAGAGTAGGGTCCCCAAATCACCTGTCTCCACCAAATTACCTAGAAAACCTTCAAATTATCCTGAAAATCTATGAATTCGGCCTGAGATTTAAAGAGAGAACACCTGGAATGCTCCAGTGAGAAGAGTTCGCGCTTCTATCAAGGTAGGAAGACGGGAAAAAAGAAATAAAGGAACAAAGGCCTCCAAGGGGGAGGGGCCCCGCGAGGAGCCGGGCTGAGGCCGGGGCGAGTGTCCCCAGGACAGGAGAGCCCCGTCCCGGAGGAGCAGGAGCTGCACCGACCTTCCCGGGCGGAAAGGGGCTCGCGGGGAGGTGGAGCAGGACCCAGGAGGGCGAGGATGCCCTCGGGCTCCCGGGGACAGTAACAGACACCTGCGCCCCGGGAGATGCGCTGAGCTCCCCAAGGGCTGCAGCGCGCACGGCGGGACCCGGCGGGACCCGGAGCAGCTCGGGGGGCTCGGGGGCAGCTCCGCGGAGGGGGCTGCGGGGCGGGAGCAGCTCGGGGGGCTCGGGGGCGGCTCCACGGAGGGGGCTGCGTGGCGGGAGCAGCTCGGGGGGGCTCAGGCCGAGGAAGAGGCTCCGCGGAGGGGGCTGCGGGGCGGGAGCGCGAATCCACCAGCGCAGGCTCCGGAGCACAGGGCGCCGGGACACAGCCCAGGATCCGGCCTCCCCCGGGACAGGCAGAGGCCGGGAGGGCCCAGGACAGCAAGGACGCTCCTGCCCCAGCTGAGCAGATCAGCGGCCCCGCCCGGAGCCTCCAGGCCCTGCAGACGGAGAGCTCCGGAGCTACTGCGGGAGCTGACTCCAGGGCTCCAGAGCTGGCCCCGCCACTGGGGTTGTTCCTCCTGCGGCCTCCCGGGGTAAACAACCCCCACTGAGCCCTGCACCAGGCAGGGGCACAGCAGCTCCCCCAACTGCTAACACCTGAAAATCAGCACAACAGGCCCCTTCCCCAGAACACCAGCTAGACGGACAACTTCCAGGAGAAGCCAAGGGACTTAAAGTACACAGAATCAGAAGATACTCCCCCGTGGTTCTTTTGTTTTGTTTTGTTTTGCTTTTTGATTTGTTTCCTTCCCCCACCCCCCTTTTTTCTCCTTTCTTTCTTTTTCTTTCTCTTTTTCTTCTTTTTTTTTCGTTTTTTTTCTTCCTTTTTTTTTTCTCTTTCTCTTTTCTTTCCTTCTTTCTCTCCTCTCTTTTTCTCCTTTTCCCAATACAACTTGCTTTTGGCCACTCTGCACTGAGCAAAATGACTAGAAGGAAAACCTCACCTCAAAAGAAAGAATCAGAAACAGTCCTCTCTCCCACAGAGTTACAAAATCTGGATTACAATTCAGTGTCAGAAAGCCAATTCAGAAGCACTATTATACAGCTACTGGTGGCTCTAGAAAAAAGCATAAAGGACTCAAGAGACTTCATGACTGCAGAATTTAGAGCTAATCAGGCAGAAATTAAAAATCAATGGAATGAGATGCAATCCAAACTAGAAGTCCTAACGACGAGGGTTAACGAGGTGGAAGAACGAGTGAGTGACATAAAAGACAAGTTGATAGCAAAGAGGGAAACTGAGGAAAAAAGAGACAAACAATTAAAAGACCATGAAGATAGATTAAGGGAAATAAACGACAGCCTGAGGAAGAAAAACCTACGTTTAACTGGTGTTCCCGAGGGCGCCGAAAGGGCCAGAGGGCCAGAATATGTATTTGAACAAATTCTAGCTGAAAACTTTCCTAATCTGGGAAGGGAAACAGGCATTCAGATCCAGGAAATAGAGAGATCCCCCCCTAAAACCAATAAAAACCGTTCAACACCTGGACATTTAATAGTGAAGCTTGCAAATTCCAAAGATAAGGAGAAGATCCTTAAAGCAGCAAGAGACAAGAAATCCCTGACTTTTATGGGGAGGAGTATTAGGGTAACAGCAGACCTCTCCACAGAGACCTGGCAGGCCAGAAAGGGCTGGCAGGATATATTCAGGGTCCTAAATGAGAAGAACATGCAACCAAGAATACTTTATCCAGCAAGGCTCTCATTCAAAATGGAAGGAGAGATAAAGAGCTTCCAAGACAGGCAGGAACTAAAAGAATATGTGACCTCCAAACCAGCTCTGCAAGAAATTTTAAGGGGGACTCTTAAAATTCCCCTTTAAGAAGAAGTTCAGTGGAACATTCCACAAAAACAAGGACTGAATAGTTATCATGATGACACTAAATTCATATCTCTCAATAGTAACTCTGAACGTGAACGGGCTTAATGACCCCATCAAAAGGCGCAGGGTTTCAGACTGGATAAAAAAGCAGGACCCATCTATTTGCTGTCTACAAGAGACTCATTTTAGACAGAAGGACACCTACAGCCTGAAAATAAAAGGTTGGAGAACCATTTACCATTCGAATGGTCCTCAAAAGAAAGCAGGGGTAGCCATCCTTATATCAGATAAACTAAAATTTACCCCGAAGACTGTAGTGAGAGATGAAGAAGGACACTATATCATACTTAAAGGATCTATTCAACAAGAGGACTTAACAATCCTCAATATATATGCCCCGAATGTGGGAGCTGCCAAATATATAAATCAATTATTAACCAAAGTGAAGAAATACTTAGATAATAATACATTTATACTTGGTGACTTCAATCTAGCTCTTTCTATACTCGATAGGTCTTCTAAGCACAACATCTCCAAAGAAATGAGAGCTTTAAATGATACACTGGACCAGATGGATTTCACAGATATCTATAGAACTTTACATCCAAACTCAACTGAATACATATTCTTCTCAAGTGCACAGCACATGGAACTTTCTCCAGAATAGACCACATACTGGGTCACAAATCGGGTCTGAACCGATACCAAAAGATTGGGATCATCCCCTGCATATTCTCAGACCATAATGCCTTGAAATTAGAACTAAATCACAACAAGAAGTTTGGAAGGACCTCAAACACGTGGAGGTTAAGGACCATCCTGCTAAAAGATGAAAGGGTCAATCAGGAAATTAAGGAAGAATTAAAAAGATTCATGGAAACTAATGAGAATGAAGATACAACAGTTCAAAATCTTTGGGATGCAGCAAAAGCAGTCCTAAGGGGGAAATACATCGCAATACAAGCATAGATTCAAAAACTGGAAAGAACTCAAGTACAAAAGCTAACCTTACACATAAAGGAGCTAGAGAAAAAACAGCAAATAGATCCTACACCCAGGAGAAGAAGGGAGTTAATAAAGATTCGAGCAGAACTCAACGAAATCGAGACCAGAAGAACTGTGGAACAGATCAACAGAACCAGGAGTTGGTTCTTTGAAAGAATTAATAAGATAGATAAACCATTAGCCAGCCTTATTAAAAAGAAGAGAGAGAAGACTCAAATTAATAAAATCATGAATGAGAAAGGAGAGATCACTACCAACACCAAGGAAATACAAACGATTTTAAAAACATATTATGAACAGCTATACGCCAATAAATTAGGCAATCTAGGAGAAATGGACGCATTCCTGGAAAGCCACAAACTACCAAAACTGGAACAGGAAGAAATAGAAAACCTGAGCAAGCCAATAACCAGGGAGGAAATTGAAGCGGTCATCAAAAACCTCCCAAGACACAAGAGTCCAGGGCCAGATGGCTTCCCAGGGGAATTTTATCAAACGTTTAAAGAAGAAACCATACCTATTCTCCTAAAGCTGTTTGGAAAGATAGAAAGATGGAGTACTTCCAAATTCGTTCTATGAGGCCAGCATCACCTTAATTCCAAAACCAGACAAAGACCCACCAAAAAGGAGAATTACAGACCAATATCCCTGATGAACATGGATGCAAAAATTCTCAACAAGATACTGGCCAATAGGATCCAACAGTACATTAAGAAAATTATTCACCATGACCAAGTAAGATTTATTCCCGGGACACAAGGCTGGTTCAACACCCGTAAAACAATCAATGTGATTCATCATATCAGCAAGAGAAAAACCAAGAACCATATGATCCTCTCATTAGATGCAGAGAAAGCATTTGACAAAATACAGCATCCATTTCTGATCAAAACTCTTCAGAGTGTAGGGATAGAGGGAACATTCCTCGACATCTTAAAAGCCATCTATGAAAAGCCCACAGCAAATATCATTCTCAATGGGGAAGCACTGGGAGCCTTTCCCCTAAGATCAGGAACAAGACAGGGATGTCTACTCTCACCACTGCTGTTCAACATAGTACTGGAAGTCCTAGCCTCAGCAATCAGACAACAAAAAGACATTAAAGGCATTCAAATTGGCAAAGAAGAAGTCAAACTCTCCCTCTTCGCCGATGACATGATACTCTACATAGAAAACCCAAAAGCCTCCACCCCAAGATTGCTAGAACTCATACAGCAATTCGGTAGCGTGGCAGGATACAAAATCAATGCCCAGAAGTCAGTGGCATTTCTATACACTAACAATGAGACTGAAGAAAGAGAAATTAAGGAGTCAATCCCATTTACAATTGCACCCAAAAGCATAAGATACCCAGGAATAAACCTAACCAAAGAGGTAAAGGATCTATACCCTCAAAACTATAGAACACTTCTGAAAGAAATTGAGGAAGACACAAAGAGATGGAAAAATATTCCATGCTCATGGATTGGCAGAATTAATATTGTGAAAATGTCAATGTTACCCAGGGCAATGTACACGCTTAATGCAATCCCTATCAAAATACCATGGACTTTCTTCAGAGAGTTAGAACAAATTATTTTAAGATTTGTGTGGAATCAGAAAAGACCCCGAATAGCCAGGAGAATTTTAAAAAAGAAAACCATATCTGGGGGCATCACAATGCCAGATTTCAGGTTGTACTACAAAGCTGTGGTCATCAAGACAGTGTGGTACTGGCACAAAAACAGACACATAGATCAGTGGAACAGAATAGAGAATCCAGAAGTGGACCCAGAACTTTATGGTCAACTAATATTCGATAAAGGAGGAAAGACTATCCATTGGAAGAAAGACAGTCTCTTCAATAAATGGTGCTGGGAAAATTGGACATCCACATGCAGAAGAATGAAACTAGACCACTCCCTTTCACCATACACAAAGATAAACTCAAAATGGATGAAAGATCTAAATGTGAGACAAGATTCCATCAAAATCCTAGAGAAGAACACAGGCAACACCCTTTTTGAACTCGGCCATAGTAACTTCTTGCAAGATACATCCACGAAGGCAAAAGAAACAAAAGCAAAAATGAACTATTGGGACTTCATCAAGATAAGAAGCTTTTGCACAGCAAAGGATACAGTCAACAAAACTAAAAGACAACCTACAGAATGGGAGAAGATATTTGCAAATGACGTATCAGATAAAGGGCTAGTTCCCAAGATCTATAAAGAACTTATTAAACTCAACACCAAAGAAACAAACAATCCAATCATGAAATGGGCAAAAGACATGAAGAGAAATCTCACAGAGGAAGACATAGACATGGCCAACTTGCACATTAGAAAATGCTCTGCATCACTTGCCATCAGGGAAATACAAATCAAAACCACAATGAGATACCACCTCACACCAGTGAGAATGGGGCCAATTAACAAGGCAGGAAACAACAAATGTTGGAGAGGATGCGGAGAAAAGGGAACCCTCTTACACTGTTGGTGGGAATGTGAACTGGTGCAGCCACTCTGGAAAACTGTGTGGAGGTTCCTCAAACAGTTAAAAATATACCTGCCCTACGACCCAGCAATTGCACTATTGCATCCCAAATAATACTGTTGTATCCCAAAGATACAAATGCAATGAAACGCCAGGACACCTGCACCCCGATGTTTATAGCAGCAATGGCCACGATAGCCAAACTGTGGAAGGAGCCTCGGTGTCCATCGAAAGATGAATGGATAAAGAAGATGTGGTTTATGTATACAATGGAATATTCCTCAGCCATTAGAAATGACAGATACCCACCATTTGCTTCAACGTGGATGGAACTGGAGGGTATTATGCTGAGTGAAGTAAGTCAGTCGGAGAAGGACAAACATTATATGTTCTCATTCATTTGGGGAATATAAATAATAGTGAAAGGGAATATAAGGGAAGGGAGAAGAAATGTGTGGGAAATATCAGAAAGGGAGACAGAACGTAAAGACTGCTAACTCTGGGAAACGAACTAGGGGTGGTAGAAGGGGAGGAGGGCGGGGGGTGGGAGTGAATGGGTGACGGGCACTGGGGGTTATTCTGTATGTTAGTAAATTGAACACCAATAAAAAATAAATTAAAAAAATACCAACAACATTTTTCATAGGGTTTGAACAAATATCCTAATTATCTTGACTACTATTATTTAGGTTAAGAAATCAGGCAGTGTGAGTGCTCTAAATTTGTTCTTTTATATGTATTTTTTTGACTACAGTAGTGCCTTTTTCTTTCATATTATTTTAAAATAAATTCTTCTATTTTTCTAAAAAAATACTGGAATTTTTATTGCAATTGTGTTGAACATGTGGGACAGTTTTAAGTGAATTAACATCGTAGCAATATTGACTTTTCCAGTCCATGAATATGGCATCTATCTGCATGGATTTTTGTTTAATCAAGATTTTGCACTTTTCAGTCTATAGGCTCTACATGTATTTTATAATAATCATAGCTAAGTATTTCATATTTGTATTGCTATTGTAAATGATTTATTTTCAAATCACAATTTCCAACTTTTCATGTAGAGACGTGATTGATTTTTTGTATATTTATTTTTATCCTGTGGTGGGTAAAATCATAGATTTGTTCTAGTTTTTTTTTTTTTTTTTTCTTTTTTTCTTAGATGCTTTGGAATTCTGTATGTAAACAGTCCTAATGTCTGGGAAAAGAGATAGTTTTTACCTTTTTTTTTCCATTTTGTACATCTTTTATATTTTGACTTACTACATTGTCCAGGACCTTTAGTACTATGCTGAGTAGGAGTGAGAAGAGCCGGTACCTTTCCTAACTCCTGATCTTAGGAGGAAGGCATTTAATGATCTTTCAGTATTAATTTGATGCCAGCTGTTAAGATTTTTATAGTTGCTCATTATCAGCTAAGTATGTCTCTTTCTTCTCCTAGTTTTTATAATAAATGAGTATTGGCTCTTTCTGCATCTTTTGAGATGATCGTTTGGGTGTGTTTGCTATCTGCCCTGTTTGGTGTTCTATGAGCTTGGATCTATAGTTTGATGTCTATTAATTTTGCCAAGTTGTCAGTCATTTGTTCTGATATTTCTTTTGCAGTGTTCTTTTCCCTTCTACTAGTGGGATCACGAGTAGATGTGGGAAATAAAGGCAGAAGAAAAATTAAATTTCCATACTACTTAGAGCTCATTGACAAGTCCTCGAAACAGGCTGAGTGACATCCCTCTAAGAACCCAGCTGCCTCGTTGTTTATACTTTGCAAAGGGCAAAAAGCAATCTTAGCCCAACCCCCAGGACCCCGTAAGTCTACTTTAACCCATAAAGATTCCTTTGGAAACTTCAGTTATCTCTACTCCTCAAGATGCGTGCTGGCAATCATCCCTTAAGCATGTGACCCACTGATTACATCTGAAGGATCTTAGGACTGAGTTTTTACTAAACAGTAACAAATGACCCTTCATAACAATAGTAAGCCCCTCAGGATCCCAAAATACTTGGGGGGCTTACACTATCCCTAACCCCCTTCCAACTTGAAAGTATATAATGGGTCACTCCTCATGACCACAGTACAATTCTTTCTGCTCACAGATCCTGTCCCCATGCTTTAATAAAATGAGCTTTTTACACCCAAAGATGTCTCCAGGATTATTTCTTGGTCATCATCTTCAAACCCTAACATCTTTTCCTATGTCAAGACCCAAGGGTCACAATTGCACACTTGTTAGCATTTCTTATTTTCCTCCATCTCTGTTTTATCATCTTTTTTTTTTCTCTTTGTGCTTATTTTGGGTAATACCTATTGATTAATCTTTATGTTTAGTGAATGGGGCTTTCACAGTCATCCTGCTCTACTCTCAGCTATAGATGTGAGCTCTGCATGTATTCTTTTCTGTCTCCCAAGGGAAGTAGGTCCCCCCTTAATTTCATTAGCAGCAGGTTTACCTAAGGCCCAAGGGCAAGAGAGTTGCCTTTTAACCATCCCCTGAAAGCATTTCCCCCCATAAAAGTGGAGGACAATGGACTAGTTGAAATATACATCTTTGTAGTAGTGCCTACAGTCCCTCTTTCTCAGGTTTACACTGAGGAACATTTTTTCAGGACTCTTGCCAGTGTTCCCCCCCCCCCCTTTCTTTTTAAAGTATCCAGTGAGGTTTTTGGAGAAGAGCCTGCAGATGGGGTTGAATTTATCTTGCATCTGTAGTTTCCACAGGTTCTGTATTCTCTTGCTAATCCACCATCAGTCCTTTGTGATTCATTACAAATTCCAGATGAATTCTTCCCAGCGCCTACTAGCATCTAACCTAGGACAACCATCTTATCTCTACTTAGGAAAGCCTATCTTTCCTTAAATTTCAAGTTAATTGGTCACTCAGTGACCTTGGCTTTCTGATATGTTCAAGAAAAATTTTGAATTTATAGATTTTCTAGCATTATTTTATTGTTGCTGTAAGTGTAGGAGTGATCTCTTTTCATCTTATCTAAATTCAAAACAGAAACTTGCATGTATTGTTCAAACTTAAATGTATTGAAGATTTATTATATGAAAAACAAAACACAGAACCAAATGAGAAATATGAATAAAAATAAACTCTGACAGTTCTCTGATATAATGATTATTATTATTGGGATATATTCTTAGAGCACATTTTTTGAAGGAGAGTTTGAGCATCATGATAAATGTTTTTTTTTTTTTTATTGTACTTTCTGGTTTCTAAATTTTTGGTTTCTTTACTAACTTCTATCTACAGAACTTACATTTTGCAGTTGTTATTTTTCAGTCATTGTTGCCACTATATTAATTTATTTAGTTCCTTCCTATTTAGTCATTGAGTTTTAGATGTTTCTCATTTTGATGTAGCTGTAGCAAAATTTTGCAATGTTTGATAGTGCTATCATGATATTTTCAAAGGGGCTATTGCTTTATTATATGAATATCACAGTGGTCATTGTCTACATATAAGAATAAATTGCCCTGCAATGTAAATTGAACCTTTTTATAGGTGTTTTTTGGGAAGATATGGCATAGCTACCGACATGTTCTCAGAGGGTTAGGAGATTCCACCATGCTGCTATCTTAAATTCACCTTTATTTCAAATAGAACCCAAGTGTTAGTGTTGTTTTTTCTTATCTGATGCAAATTAAATCAAGGCCCTAATGTGCCCCCCCCCCGTTTTAAAATTCATATATGGGAAAGAAGAGATCTATGTCTGCTTATAAATTTATCCCAAATAAATAGAGGTATATCTGGACTTTGTCGGAGCTCTCTCCATAGTTTTCGGGATGATTATTAAGGGGGCTAAGTTACTCTTACTAGTTTGTTTATTCAGCTGCCCCAGGACAGTGGGGATCAAGTGTAGATCAAGATCTCTCCTAGAAGGGATTCTTGGTCCTGGGTGTCTTTTTTTTTTTTTTTTAAACTGAATTTCCTGTGGTCACCTTGACAGTGACTAGCTTTCTTTACTGAGCCATCTTTTGGGACCTGGCATCCACTAGTATTGTCTCTCATATTATATACTCTGCTTTTATTTTAGTGTGAATCTCTGTCTCTCTTTTGGGGGAGAGCCTGTCCACCTTATAGAGGACCACTGCCATGGAGAAGTCCAATTCTCTACAAGTTTGATCACTGAGGCCACTGGGTCTGTTCAGGAAGCTGACAGAGTTCTCCAAGTGGTAGACAGAGTGAAAGAACAATACCACCCTCTTTCCAGCAGTCCACTATCATGTTCTTCTTTTCTCTTTCCATATTGCAGTGGATGAGCGGAGTTCTAATTAAAGCTGCCCTACTTACTTACTGCAACAACAAACTACTATCTGTGTTACTTTTACTGGCTCTTATGCCTCCCTGGTAGCTGGTAAGCCGCTGCCTACCTTTTAAAATGTAAATTGAATCTCTGCTCTCCCTTCCCTTGTTCCAATAGCTTTAGAATAAAATCCAGAGGCTTGACCTACATGTTCAGCCCCTAGACCACCTTTCTAATCTTATTACTTTCTAAATGTCCCCTGCTTTCCCCTCTTCAACTATACTGGCTCCTCACTGTCTTTAGAACATGTCATGTGGAGATGCTTTGATTCTGCTCTTCTCTCTGCCTAACCCCTAACCATCCATTCAGATAGCTCCTTTTCTCTCTTACAGGCCTCTGCCCAAATATTTTTGCTCAAATGTCTCTAATTCCCTTCTTCCCTTCCTTCTTATCTCATTTTGCATTATTTTCTTTTATAAAACTTAGTGCTACTAGATACCATTATCATTTACTCGTTTTCTATTATCTTTGCTTCCTAACTGAATGTGGGTTTTATGAGGAGAGACTTTGTTTTATTCACTGATATATCCAGGAAACTGTTAGAGGTGGGGGTACTCACGAATGTCTAACTAACAAATATCTGTTGAATGAGTATATGAATGAATGGATGAAGGAATAGCAGAAAGAAAGAATTTCAGTGCATTAGGTTGATTATAAATTAGGGAGAAGCTTTCAGTTTGGCGTCATTGCTTCCCCGAGGCAGCTTAGCACACCTTCCTACACATTGACCTACAGCACAAGTGAGATTCCCAGTGAACTAATTCCTTCTTCTCCTGAGGTAACCTTTCCTTGCCATCTTTGCTCATCTAATTAGGGCTATCTTGGGGTCTTCTGCCTAGATCTTTCTACTGATGCCTTAAAATAAATTGGTGCTTCATCAAGAAGATGAAATCTGATGAAGTCTGAGGGCTCAATGAATCCTTATTCAATTTACTCTTTTCTATCCTATTTAAAAGAAAGTACAATTGATAAAGATTCCTGATTTTTGCTATTGCTGAAGGTGTTTCGAATTTTGGTTGGTTTCTGGGAAGGGAGGTTTGTATGCTTAGGACAGTATTTTTATTCTTCCCAGAAATTTGCCTATGCCATTGTGTTAGGCAAAATAATGATTCCCAAAGATGTTCATGTCCTAATCTCCAGAGCCTGTGACTATATTACCTTATTGGCAAAGATTATTTTGTTGATGTGATCTTGACATGGGGAAATTATTCTGTATTATCTGGTAGGCCTGACACGGTCCCAAAATCCTTTAAAGTGAAAGAAGGAGTCAAGACAATGATAATCAAAGAAGGAGATGAGAATAAAAGGAGAGGACCACAATTCTAGGAACACAGGCAGTCTCTAGAAGCTGAACAAGGCAAAGCAACAGATCCTCCTCTAGGGCCCCCAAAAGGAACACAGTCCTTGCTGCACCTTGATTTTTTAGTCCACTGAAACTGATTTTAAATTCGTGGCCTCCAGAACTTCAAGATAGAAATATTTGTATCGTTTTAAGTGACTAAATTTGCAATAATTTGCTTTAGCAGTGATAGGAAATTAACACACATTTTGGTACCAGATATGGGGTACTGATATAATAAATATCTAAAAATGTGGAAGCAGCTTTGGAGTAGGGTAATGGGTAAAGGCTGGAAGAATTTTGTGGAGTATGATAGAAATAGCCTAGATTACCTTTAATAGGCTATAAGTAGAAACAAATCGACTCCTCTGGTAATGAAGACTCGGAAGTAAGGAGCATTGTAGAGAAAACCTATATTAAGAAAATTTAAATGATCATGAATAGATTATTGGAAGAAATATGGACATTCAAGGTGCTGTTGTTGAGACCTCAGAATGCAATGAGAAATTTGGTATTGGAAACTAGAGAAAGATGATTCTTGGTATATAGGGGCAAAACGCTTAGTTGAATAGTATTCTATAGCTATGTAGAAAGCAGAAGTTGTATACAATGAGCTTTGACATTTAGCTCATTGATTTTAACTCAATCCTGGATCCCAGGATCACGCCCTGAGCCGAAGGCAGACGCTCAACCACTGAGCTATCCAGGCTTTCCAGATCTTAGACTTTTATTTGGGGAACATATGACTTATTTCTAGAGTTACACAAGGTCCAAGATGGCAAGGAATGTGTCTCAGGAAGGATTTTTACCCAGAGTCTCACCCATCATTGATTTAAACAATTTACATGATGAGATTGGGATTTTTGAGCTGTTGCAATCTAGATGATACTTGGAAGGGTGGTGATGCTATCATGGGTTGAAATGTTTGGGAATATTGGAATGGGATGAATGTATTTTGCATGTGGGATGGACATAAATTTGGAAGCATCAAAAGGAGGATTGTGGTAGCAGAATAACAGGCTCCCAAAGATGTTTATTTTCTAATTGGTGAACCTGTGAATATTTGACTTTACAAGTAAATTGTTTCTACTCCCAACACTTCTGACACCAAATGCATGGGAATTGTTTTGTTTTGTTTTTGTTTTCCCACACCAATAACCAATTCTCAAACTCTCAAAACACCAACCAGGTGTCCTATGATTCAATTCAATTCTGGCACTAAATACCTGGACTTAATGTCAGATCCCACAAGTTTAAGGGCTTAGTCTCACAAGATTACGGTCACTTCAGACACCAGTCTTGAGTATTAGATGGTGCACTTTTGTCTGACCTTGCTACAATGTCAGAGGTTCCCTCTTTTCTTCAGATTTGATCATTTGTTCGAATGGCTCACAGAATTCAAGAACTCTCTTCACTCATGTTTATCAGTTTATTATAAAAGCTAAAATTCAGGAAGAGCCTGAATTTTATACATTAATGAAAGATGTATAGTGGAAGAAGCATAGACTTTCTAGGCTTTCTTCGGGCATGCCACCCTCTCAGGACCTCAAGGCATTCATCAACTTGGAAGCAATCTGAACCCTGTTGTTTGGGGTTTTTATGGGGATTCTATTATACAGGCATGATTGATTAAATTATTGGCCATTAGTGATTAACCTGATTTCCAGTCCCTCATTTCTCCTTGAAATTTAGGAATGGGGATGAGTTTTAACCCTCTAAGCTGTTATGATGGTTCATTTTACATGTCAACTTTATTGGTCTAGAGGATACCAAGATAGCTGGTAAAGCATTATTTTTGAGTGTTTCTGGAAGAGATAAGCACTTCATGCAGTAGAGTACAGACCTATTGCTAGCAATATGAATAGGCATCTTCTTATCCACTGAGGGCCAAAATAGAAGACAAAGGTTAAGGAGGGTGAATTCTCTCTTTCTCCATCTAGAATGTCCATCTTTTCCTGACCTGGGACATTGAAGATCCTGGTTCCCAGGCCTTCGTACTCAAACTAAATTGTACCTGCAACTTTTCTGTTTCTCTAGCCTGCAGATGGCAAACTGTGGGACTTCTCAGCCTTTGTAACTGTGTGAGCCAATTCTTATAATAAATCTTCCTTTATATACAGATCTTCCTCAACTTGCCATGGGGTTATGTCCCAATAACTCATCTTAAATTGAAAATACAGTAAGTCTAAAATGCATTTAATACGCTTAAACTACTAAACATTATCGTTTAATCTAGCCTACTATAAATGTGCTCAGAACACTTACATGAGCCTACAGTTGGGCAAAAATCATCTAATACAAAGCCTATTTTATAATACAGTGTTGAATATCTCATATAATTTATTGAGCACTGCACTGAAAGTGAAAAACTAAATGGCTATCAGTATATCGGTTGTTTACCTTTGTGATTGCTTGGCTAACTGGAAGCTGTGGCTTGCTGCTGCTACCTAACATCATGAGAGTATTGTACCACATATTACTCGCCTGGGAAAAATCAAATTTCAAAATTTGAAGTACAGTTTCTATATAATGTATATCACTTTTGCACCATCATAAAGTGAAAACATTTATAAGTCAGGGGCATATATATATATATATATATATGTAAAAATATATATATATATATATTTACACACACACATTCTGTGTTTCTGGAGAACTCTAATACACATGCTTCATTTTTCCTGGGACCAGCCCCTATTCTGAAGCTCTCTAGGGGCCTCAGGCTACCAGTCATCTCATTAGCATAAAACCACAATCTTATAACCCCATAACTCTTATAACTCCGAAGATTCCAAGTACGTGTCAAGAATTGGGAGCAAAGACGAAATATTTATTTATTTTTTCATTTTCACCACATGACAAAAGAGAATTTGCAGATGCAACCAAGTGAAGAATCTTGAAACAAGGGAAATTATTCTGAATTGTCTGGGTGGGCCCATTGTAGTCATATGGGCTCTTACCAGGGAACCAGGGTAAGAAGCAGAGGTGGGAGACAGTGAGAAAGAGGCCATGAGCCAAATGATGTAGGTAGCATCTAGAAGTTAAAAAGGCAAGGAGTAAGTATATTCTTGCAGAGCCTTTGATTCTAGTCTATCCTATGAGAACCCTTATCCCCTGGACTTGGTAAATCATGTTTTTCACATTCCCTATCATTGACCTGGATCTTGATTCACAGTGAATAAGGCCCAGGATCCCTATGTTTGTCACAAATTCAATTTGATTATCAGCAAAATAAATAAATATTCTTGTAACCATATCTTATTTGTGGGATTAAGTCATCCCAAACATTAACTTTTTTTTTTTTTTTTGGTTGTAGTTCAAGTTTATTTAAATGATAAATTGAGAGAAGTTACATTAAAAGGTTGTTCTATTTGGAGTCATTTGTTCCTTGGTTATTTTCTATAAATGCCAAAGTTATGTCATCTTGACCTTATCCAGGGTTTAAGAAGGTTCTTTTCTTTTTTTTTTTTTAATTTTTTATTGGTGTTCAATTTACTAACATACAGAATAACCCCCAGTGCCCGTCACCCATTCACTCCCACCCCCCGCCCTCCTCCCCTTCTACCACCCCTAGTTCGTTTCCCAGAGTTAGCAGTCTTTACGTTCTGTCTCCCTTTCTGATATTTCCCACACATTTCTTCTCCCTTCCCTTATATTCCCTTTCACTATTATTTATATTCCCCAAATGAATGAGAACATATAATGTTTGTCCTTCTCCGACTGACTTACTTCACTCAGCATAATACCCTCCAGTTCCATCCACGTTGAAGCAAATGGTGGTTATTTGTCATTTCTAATAGCTGAGTAATATTCCATTGTATACATAAACCACATCTTTATCCATTCATCTTTCGTTGGACACCGAGGCTCCTTCCACAGTTTGGCTATCGTGGCCATTGCTGCTATAAACATCGGGGTGCAGGTGTCCCGGCGTTTCATTGCATCTGTATCTTTGGGGTAAATCCCCAATAGTGCAATTGCTGGGTCGTAGGGCAGGTCTATTTTCAACTCTTTGAGGAACCTCCACACAGTTTTCCAGAGTGGCTGCACCAGTTCACATTCCCACCAACAGTGTAAGAGGGTTCCCTTTTCTCCGCATCCCCTCCAACATTTGTTGTTTCCTGCCTTGTTAATTGGCCCCATTTTCACTGGTGTGAGGTGGTATCTCATTGTGGTTTTGATTTGTATTTCCCTGATGGCAAACATTAACTTATATAATTCAGTCTGGATTTGTCTGATTTCTCTTGTCACTGGAAATCAGACCTCTAGTCCATACCACTGGCTTTGGTGGTGAATAATTCAGTGAGCTAACATATGAAATCCTTGTATCACTTTCCTGTCTCACACTTGAATCACTTTGCACTGATCTAGGATAAACTGAAAAATTATAAATGGAGCCTTAAAAGCTTGCAGGACCTAGGTCCAGCATGGCTCTTCAATCTCATCTGCCTTTACTTCCTTTGTGAATTTTTACGTGCCAACCACACTGACTGTCTTTTCTTCTCATGTGATAAGACCTCTCAACTCAGGGCCTTTGCACATGCAGTTTTCCTGGCTAGAATATTTTCTCCTCATTATTTTTCCTGGCTTACTCATTTGCCTTTTGATTTTATGGGGAAAGCCTTCCATTATTGTTCAAACATCTTTAATGTTTAGTTAAAGCTTTAGTTATTTTCTCTTTTGAGGCATTGGTTCTAATTGTAATCGGTCAATTATTGCTCTCATCCTCCACTTGATAAAGATAGACACTGTGTCTATCTTAGCCTTTTATTTTTAGCAATTAGCAAAGTACCTACACAGCTTTCAATAATATGGGTCATATATCCTTTTATTAGTGTTCTGAAACTTAAAACAAGTGTGTGAGCCCAATCTATGTAATAACACTTATGACTAAAAAGATTGTGCCTATATTTCTTTTTTTTTTTAATTTTTATTTATTTATGATAGTCACAGAGACAGAGAGAGAGAGAGAGAGGCAGAGACACAGGCAGAGGGAGAAGCAGGCTCCATACACCGGGAGCCCGATGTGGGATTCGATCCGGAGTCTCCAAGATCGCGCCCTGGGCCAAAGGCAGGCGCCAAACCGCTGCGCCACCCAGGGATCCCTGTGCCTATATTTCTTTTTCATCTCAAGGCTTCAAATTCCTCTGTCAATTATTGCATCACATTATGCTAACCACTAAGCAATACTCTCTTTTTTTTATAAAATTATAATTTGAAATGATAGAAGAAAATTGGAACAGAGGCAAAAATCTTTGAAAGCTGTATGGGGAATGACCCAGTGAATATAGGGTTATGCTTAAGTCATTCTTTGCTTCAGTAGTAATTATTTTCTTTTCTATATTTGCCCAATGAATAAATATATTTTTTCTATGTAAGACTATTCTGCACATAAGAAATATTTTATTTCAGAAATGAATTAAATTGAGCACATCTCTTAATTCCCCCTATGTAGGCAATTTTGTCATTACATATTTATCTCCTGGTTAATAGAAATGGACTTCTATACCTTCTGCTATAATATCTTACATATGTATTAAGTTTTCTCTATACCAAAAGTCTTTATTATTTTTTAAAGTTTTTATTTGAATTCTAATTAGTTAACATACAGTGTAATATTGGTCTCAGGTGTACAATATAGTAATTCAACACCTCCATATAACACCCAGTGTTCTTCACAACAGGTGCACTCCTTCATCCCTATCACCTATTTCCCCCATCATCCCCACTCACCTCCCTTCTGGGAACCATCAGTGTGTTCTCTATAGTCAAAATCCAAAAGTATATTTTAAATAGTTCTTTTTTTCCTCATTAAACTCTTAGTTTTTAGACCTATGGCAAACACTTGAAGTTGAAAAAACCTTGAGATTACCTAATTTTAATATCATATCATACTTAATTAGATTATATCTTCTGTGATAGTATGAGGAGCCCTCAGAAGCTGTTTGGTATAGGAAAATCAGCAAATTGGTAAACAATGTCATTATAAAAACCTTTCTGAAAGAATGTCTTACTGGAGCTGAAGCCAATTTTGACCATGATGAAAGTAAACCTCCCTTGCCAACTGTTTCATTACTTAACTTGCCTTATAATTAAAATATATTTCCTTATATTTCACATACTCTTTCTCTACTACACATTTAGTTATTTTTATTTGTTACTTAATCTAATAATAACAATTGCTATCTTTTCTCTGTTGTAGACACTAATGATAGTTTGGGCAAATTTTTATCATAATAACATCACTATTGTCCATCCAGTAGAAATTATTCTGGGCTTCCTTCTTGTCTTGAAATATGGCCATATAGTTTATCTCATTTCATTTCATACATAGCTTGCAAAGACAGATTGTATTTTTAATGATTTATGTATATTCATATTGCAATTTTCTTCTGATACTCAGGATATAATTTATGGCTCTGATTGAAGGGCACCTTCCATTTAGTTATGCCTCAGGTGAAACAATGTAGATGCTCACTACTTTTCCTTGATTTGAGATATCCTCTGATACTTAAATAGAAAAGTCTGAATTCAAATGTCTTACTTATCTTTAAAGCTAAGTTTAGTTTATCATCTAGAGGATGTCAACAAGGTATATCTTATTAATAATAATTTTGATATATCTTTCTGCCCCTTTAGATGAAACCAAATCAAAGGAAGCAAACTGGAATAGGAGAGGGAGAAGTAAAATATCTAGCATTTATACCCATGATATACTTCTCAAGTGTAAGAAAATCTCATAGGAGTTTGAAAGAGACCTCTTTTTTTTTTTATTAATGTCTATAGTTGATTTATAGTTTTAACAAGCTCAAGGAATCCTTCCACATGGCTGCAGCATACAGTGTGGTTTTTAAAACTCCAAGTGAAAAACCATAAGCCTCTGGAGAAATGACTCTGGATTTTAATAGAATTACACTTGGGGAAATTCATTCATGAAGTTTTTACTAATTCCTACAGAAAATATTCAGGGGATGTTGATTGGTGATATGTTCCCTTTCTAATCGCACCATTAATACATAACTGATCTTCCACCAAGCTATAGTCAATTGGCACCAACTAGGAACTATCCATACATATCAAACGATGAATGGATAGTCTGAATAAATTAATTATTTCGAATGCCTTTTATATATAAATTCTATTAACTTCACAAGCAATAGGAATGTGTTTTTCCTATTTTACCCACCTGATATATAAAGCTGTGGGTTTATTTCTTCTTAAGTAAACCTCCAGCAGTGCCCCCAGAAGCACTGGTTTGGGAAGAATTGAGAATTCTGTTTCAGCTGTGCCCGACATCTCCATTCTTCTGCTGCTGATTGAAGCCAAAAGAAGATGAGTAGAGTCCTTTCCCTTATAGGCTGCCATCTTATTTTTCCTTACCTACCCCTTTGCTTTACCTGTGCCACCAAGCAGCCCCTGTTGACCTCACCAAAGTCTTTGCACTAATTTCTTCATATTCTGGGCTTGATTCGCCTCAGTTTTGTGACAAATTCTGAAGCAAAAGTATAAATAGCTTTGGAATGGTTAGAATTTTTATTTCAAGATTAATTTGAATTTTAAATTTAATATAAATAAGGTAAATTTCAACATTTTGAAAACCAAATTATTTCTAGTTATTGAGGTTTATAAAACACTGAAATTTATTTTTATACATAAAAGTAAGAAGGAATTTAATTTTATAAAATCTGTTCTACACTCAAATATTTCAATGCTGGGTGCAGGTATTCCTGAACTTCCCTTTAATCTGGTCTTGCAAAATATTCACGGGTTGCTGGTTGAGGAAAGGCATTTTATGAGAAGCTCTGCATCTGTTTCTTTTGGACACTCCTTAGCACAGAGCACAAAGCTATACACTTTTGACAAGCACCAGCTGAAGAATTTATTAAATGTATGATGCCAGACTACATGGAAATTTAGAAAACAGTTCTTTCTTTTTCATTTAGTCTTCTAAATTTGTAATCAGCAGCTTTTAAATGACGTCTAGCTTGGTTTGTGGCATTTTTAAAGTTTCAGTACAGAAAAAGGATTATGAGTATCTTTAGTTGTAAACATGACAAGTATAGACTTTTTGAATTCAGCAAAGTGTGGAAGTAATAGGGCAATAAATTACTACTAAGTAGCTAGATTAAAAAAAAAAAGCATACACACAAACAAAACTGAGCACTGCATTGCAGAATCCTACTGTGATCTTTTCTTTTTTCTTTCTTTTCTTTTTCCTTTTTTTTTTTTTGAATAATATATGTGCAATCATTCTCCCCAGAACTATCACAGCTTGAGTTGAAATAATCGCTCTAATTTGTATGGCAAAAAAAAGCACCCTTATTTGTGCTGATAAAATGCAACTCATGGCAACTCCAATCCTGTGGTTTTAATGTGATTCAAAAAGCTGTCTGCAATAAAGGAATGTATTAGAGATGCTAAAAGCTGATACAATTTTGTTTTTGTTAAGTTTTGGAACAATTTAGCTGATGGAGTAAAATGTGCACTAGATTTTCTGATAAGTAATTTTCCATTCACCTAAATTTATTTCCAGATCCAGAAGTTTTATTTTGTGAAGATTCGTGAATGCATGAAGTACTTATGGGCTTCTGGTACCGTGTGTTGGATGAAATTTGTTTGCATGAACCTCTGACAAATGACAATGCAAAGTTGTCAAAAGATGGCAAATAAAGAAGCTGGTTTGTTTGACTAAAGTGAAATATTTCTGGATATAATTATTCACCTGTTTCAAAGGACATGCAAAGAACAGAAACCATAAGGAGAGTTTATTTGCCAGGCACTAGTATGTACACCAAAACTCAGAAATAACAGTTTAAACACATCTGGGATTTCAAGTTTTGGGGTCTTTGATGTGTATAAGCCCTTGTATCCTCCTAGAAGTCCTTTATATCAGGGAAGGCACTTAAGAATTTCAGGGCTTTGAAAAGTCAAATGGTTCTGATCATCTTCTAACAAAGTTCTGTCCTAATAGTCCCATTTGAATGGTTTTTATTTCATGTCCTCCTCCCACGGGCTCACCCTACAGGAATTTCCCCCATATCTCTTATCTCCTATGACATTTGTATAATCTACCTACTTTTATGCATGTTGCCGATTTTCTGTCTTTCCCACTAGATTGTAAGCTCCGCGGGGCAGTCTTTTTGTTTACCATTGCCCAAACCTGTGCCAGTCAATGTTTAATAAAGAATGGTCAAAAAAAAAAAAAAAAGAATGGTCAAGTGAAAGGCACCCGGGTGGCTCAGTCAGTTATGCATCTGATTTTTCATTTCCACTCAGGTCATGGTCTCAGGGTTCTAGGATGAAGTCGTGCATTGGACTCTGCTCAGCAGAGGATTCTCTCTCTTTCCCTCTACATACACACTTTCTCTCTAAAACCAACCAACCAATCAATCAATCTATCTTAAAAAGAAGTGGTCCAGTAAAAAGGTCAATTCCTAGAGCCACAGACGAGCAAAGTCCAGCATTTTGCTGTAAATTTAGTAGTCAGGCTTCCAAATCCTGAAAGCTGGCTGGTCATTGGGAAAACCCAAAGCAGTGTGTTAGGGGTGGAAAAGAAACCTTGAGTGATGTTTGTTCAATTCTTCTGTCCCAGGGAAAGGAAGACCCAGGAATGATAGTGGATGCCTGAGAGGAACAGGCCTTCTGGGGTCCACAGGATGCAGACTTTTCAGATCTCTCCTGGAAAGTTAAGTTGGGGGAGAGGTCCTCCTATTACAGACTGCTTGTCTCCATAGTTTTGCTTCCAGTTCTGATATTTTAAAGCTAGACAATTCGAGTGCATACAAAAAGGGCCTGAGCCCTGTGGATCCCCCAGATGACACCTGCCCCACATGACAACTGCTGTTGTTCCAGGCACATTACTCATTAAAGCACCAAAGCTGACTTGTAATATGGGATCTTCTACTAGATAACATTGCAAAAACACAAGTATTTAGAATTAACTTTTTGTTTTTCTGATTAAAAATTTTATTTTAAAAAACTAGCAAAGGCAAAAGAGTAGTAAAAATTAAAAATAATAAACCCTTAAAAATTACTAGAGCATAGTTAACAAACAATGCTACATTAGTTTCAGGTGTACAGCAGAAGATACAGCTTCTCTATAAGTTATAATATGCTCACTGCAAGGGTAGCTGCCATCTGTCACCATCCAACCTTATTATAATACCTATATTTCCTATGCTCCACCTTTTATGCTCATGGCTAACTCATTCCATAACTGGAAGCCTGTATCTCCCACTATTCCTTTACCCATTTTGCTCATTCCCCACCTCAACTCCCACTCTGGCATCCATCAGTTTGTTCTCTGTATTTATCTGTCTGATTCTGCTTTTTGTTTGCTTATTTATTCCTTTGTAAAACCCCTAACTTTAATTCAGACATCTCAGAGGAAACATGATTAAAATTTGATGACATACACAAGATAGTTGAGATTATACTAATTTACACAATCTTGTCTGTTCTTCTGATTAATTTTATATCATGCATACATTCCAATATGAGAAAAAAAACATTTTTTATGATTGTGTAGTATTGAAAACCATGGATTTAGTATAATATTTTAACTATTCCCCTACCTTGGAGAACTATTATTAAAATATTGCCTGAATCTTTTATAAAATATATATTTTTAAGATTTTATTTTTTTATTTGAGAGAGAGAGAGAGTATGTATGCATGGGTTGGGGATGGGGTGGGAGGGAGGGGCAGAGAGAATGGGGGAAACAGATTCCTCACTGAGTAAGGACTCTGATGCAGGGCTGAATCCCAGGACCCTGAAATTATGATCTGAGACGAAAGCAGACACTTAACAGAGTGAGCCAGTGATCCACCCAGGTGCCCCTATTACTTGAATCTTTGGTTATTTATTTCCTTAGGGTAGATTCCTCAAAACAATTATATAGTAATTTCTTTATATATATAATATTTATTATAAATAAATATTTATAATATTTATATTTCTATATAAATGTATATATTTATTTATTTACTGAAGTTCAATTTGCCAACATATAGTATAACACCCAGTGCTCATCCCGTCAAGTGCCCCCCTCAGTGCCCATCACCCAGTCACCCTATCCCCCCCGCCCACCTCCCCTTCCACTACTCTGTTCCTTTCCCAGAGCTAGGAGTCTCTCATGTTTTGTCACCCTCTCTAATTTTTCCACTCATTTTCCCTCCTTTCCCCTATAATTCCTTTCACTATGTCTTAAAAACTATGGTATCCTTCATGAATTTGCATGCCATCCTTGCAGAGGGGCTATGCTAATCTCTGTATTGTTCCAATTTTAGTATATGTGCTGCCGAAGTGAGCACTACAATAATTTCTAATACATTTTTGACACTTGCAATGTGGTTGAAAATTTTCATCTACTGTTTTAGTTGCATCCCACATGTTTAAATATGAACTATTTTTATTTTTATTTTATTATTTAAAAAAATATTTTATTTATTTATTCATGAGAGACATAGAGAGAGAGGCAGAGACATAGGCAGAGGGAGAAGCAAGCTCCCTCTGCAGAGCCTGCTGTGGGACTCGATCCCAGGTCTCTGGGATCGCAACCTGAGCGGAAGGCAGATGCTCAACTGCTGACCCACCCAGGCATCTCATGAACTATTTTTATGATCACTGAGATCATAATTTCTAATTTCCCTTTTGATTTCTTATTTTATTCATGTGTTATTTGAAATACAGTTCCTTATTCCCAAACATGTAAGGATTTTTAGTAAACATTTAGATATTGACTCTTAGATTAATTGCACTTTAGTCGTAGGACATGCTTTGCATGTTTTAAATTCTTTAAAGTTGTTGACAATTGTTTTATGGCTTGGCATATGGTGAATATTTAAATGCTGTGTACATATTCAAATAAATATGTATAAATTAGTGTAGTTTCTATATACATAGGTAGGTCCTATACATACCAGTTAGGTTAAGCTTGTTGATCATAATTTTCAAATATTTTATTTTATTGTTAATGAGTATTGCTTATTCTATTGATTATAAAAGACTCAGATTATTTCCAACTATGAATATAGATATGTTATTTTCTCCTTAAATTCTATCAAGTTTTGCTTTATTATTTTAAGGCTAAATTAATAGATGCATAGGCATTAAGAATTGATTTGTTTTCTGACAGAGCCAGAACCAGGATGAATCAATTGAGGTGCTTAGGATACATCATTTTAGGGAGGTTCTCATGCTCAGAGTCATACAAGTGCAGAATTGGTAACTGAGAGTGAGTCCTTTAAATGATGTGCCAGGTGCCTCACTTACTTCACCTTGTCCCAGTCTAGACTCCCCTAAATTAAAATGTTATCATTATGATGTTCTCTTGCTCCTCTTTCCATCTACTGTTATCATTTTATTTTCCTTAAAGGCCTTTTGATTTCTCTTCTTATCTTTTTAATTTCTCTATTCTTTTATTTAGGTGTGTTCTATAAAGTAAAACTTTGCTTTCTGAAATTTTTGTTTTCCATATGACAAATCTTTAGCTTTTGAGTATGGAAATCATTTATAGTCAGTATATTTACTCATAATTTGTTCCAATTTACCCTCTTATTATTGGTTTGCTATTTATATCATCTGATCTATCTTTCCTTTTTTTGTCTTCATTTGTAAGGTTTTTTCTATCACTCTATATTTCCTCCCTTGACTAGTTAGTAGTTACATTGTCAGTCTTAGTTGCTCTTTTGTATCTTTTGAAGTAAGTAATATGTCTTTTTCTCTGATTACTTTCAGAGTTTTCTTTTGACTTTGTTTTTCAGCATTAGATGTGCTTTTTAAAATTTATCTTGTATGTTATTAAATATGTGGTATGATATCCTTTGCTGTCTTTTCAAATATTACCTCTGTTCCAACTTACTCCTCTGATTCCAAGATTCCAATTTATATGTATTTTGTGTATTAGATCTTTTCTACATTTTTTTATTTGTTCCTCTGTGCTTCCTTCTGGAACTTAGATGAGGAGTAATTATCTAGGATCCATGGGCCACACTTTGAAAACTGCTCTCCTACGGTGCTACCCTCAAAAATAAACAGCTCTCCTTTCTTAATGGGCTCTGAATCTTAATGGTTTTTCTTCCTAGCCCCATGAGTCTTTAGAACACACTGTTCATTTTCTTACTTTGTATGAGACCCTACATTATGATGAACAGATTCCCTTATGAAAACACAAAGAGAAAAGTTTTATTTCTCTAGATATTCTTCTTCTTGGATTTCAACTACATAATACCTCACCATCTCTTTAGTTCTACCTGCTTTACATATGTTTAATCATTTTCTTTAGCTCGTCCTGTTGTTCTTTTGGAGAGGCCAGTTCCAATTCCCTGTTCAGATAATATTGATAGCAGATCCTCGTCCGTTTCATTTTGAATTAAACTTTTCACCATCATCTTTAAAGCAAGAGTAATCTGAAAGTAAAAATGTGATTATTTTAAAACGTTTTATTAAGACATTTAAAATATGCACAGCTTTAGAATAGAGAATTTTCATTTCGGACATTTCTGTAATGAGGGGTACACATCATCTCCATAGTTAAATTTGTCAGTAAATAAAAATGATACTCCATACCACTTTATATGACCAGTGTTTATATTTATATAGCATAGGCAAGGTTAAGTCTAAAAAAATGCTTTTAAGTATTACTTTTAATTCATTACCTTGTACATTCATTTGAAAATATTTTCCTACTGAGAAAAAACTTAAAATGGAAAATTTTACACATATAACAGAAAGATATATACCTTTTTAGATCAGTTTCTATCATGGTTCCTTAAAATTCAGGAAAGTGATGCCCTAATATAGCTAAATGGTATTAATGTTTGCTATTTTTAGTTCTTTCAAGATTGAAAGACTTTAATTCTAAGCTGATAAAAATTGCTAGTTTAATTATGGAATAGCTGAAATACAGAAAAGCCTTATTAATTTAGAGTCCATTAATACAGAATTTGAGATAATTTGAAAGGCAAGAGTGCTATTCATGCAATTTACGGATAAATAATTTTCACAAGTAAGTTAAGTATAAAGATTTTATAGGGACTATTTACTATTCTAAGAGAAAGAATTTTTAGCCACATTAACAACATCAATTTGCTGAGTTAATTCAGAAAGATTTTTATCTGTACATTACTGAAGATCCATTAGGTTCAGACTTTATTAGCATAGTTCATTATGCCTTCTACATGTAATATAAAGCCTCTTCTTTTTAATATTCTAGAATTTCTTCTTTTCTTCGCATAGAGCAACCATGCACCTTTCTACCCCAAGTATACAAACCAGTCTTCTATATGCATTGGATTAGTGTGTTTAATATTAGGCTTAATATCAAATAAAGCAACATCTGACCAAAAGTAGTCAAGTAAATGTAAAAAAGTAAATAAATATACACTTACAGTTATATGTCATCATGTGGAAACCAACTGGTAGATCAAAATTATCAGCTAATCTAATCAGATAAACAAAGAATCTATCTCAGCTATATTTACTTACAGACACCAAGGGGAAGCTAGAGCAAGCTAACAGTCAATTGAGGATTGAGGCTTGCAGGGCCATACTAGAGTCCCTTTTAAGCCATTATTATATCGTTAAGGAGTTTTAAATCTCATCCATCTCATGTCATTTATGTAGTCAACTAACTTTATAAAAATACATGGAACATTCTTAGTTTTAGGCAATATAAAAAGACCAGTTTTTTTAAAAAAAATAGTAAGTTAAGGATAATGAAGGAAGAATATGGTAACTATTTACAAAATAGTATAACTTTTGACAAAGAAAAACTTAAAAGAACATAAGCAAAAGTATATTAAGACTCATCAAGGGAGTGCTTGGGTGGCTCACAGATTAAGCATCTGCCTTTGGCTCTTGTCATGATCCCGGAGTCCCAGGATCAGCCTGAATCAGGCTCCTTACTCAGTAGGGAGTCTGCTTCTCCCTCTGCCCCAAAATGGGCTCATACTCTCTCTCTCACACTCTCAGTCTCTCTCAAATAAAGAAATAAAATCTTTTTTAAAAGACTCATCATAAAGTTTTATCATCTGGGGTAGATAATACATCAACACACAATAAGATGTGTTTCTATTAATATAAATACATTATCACCAGTAAGTGACAGATTAAAATGCTCAGTAATAAAATAAAATTATAAAGTAACTGGGAATAATTTAAAATTGGCCATAAATGTTTTCATATATATGAAGGACACATAAGACTCTATAATGAAGTCAACTTTACCCAAATAAATCTTTAAGTTAAATGCTACTCCAAAGGATATTCTCATTCTAATATTATTTATTGCTTATGTTTACGTAGTCACATAGTTTTTATTCACTAATTAACAACACCCCCCCCCAAATTTATTTAGCACATTGTATATCCTAGTAACTCCTTTGCATGCAAAGGACACTGTTAATGAGATAGAAAATGTTCTTGCTTTTATAGGTATGTTTTCCCCCCAAGATAAGACAACAAAACATCAACAGTGAAAAAATAAACCAGAAAAAAAAGTGATAAAGTAATCAGATGTGGTAAGTGTTTTACCAGGAACCACCATCCTGTGATATGCTAGAAATTGGGGTTGCTTTCAGCTGGGGAAGTCAGAGGGATCTTCAGGTACACCTCCCCTCAGTGACATGTTACAGGATTTGTCACTCAGACTTCAGGTCATGCAGATTCCTCACATAGTCATAAGGGATAGTTAAGAATGGTGACGTATTTTGAGGGCAGATCAAATGAACAGATCTTGTTGATCAAATGAATGACGAGGAAAAGAGAAATCAGGGATAAATCCTAGAGTTTTGTCTCATGATAATAGATGGTTATAGATATTGAATCCCCCATTTGATATGAAAAGATTCACCTAAGTGGCACTGCATACACAGCCTCATTACTTTTGTGCTGTTTGCAAAGCTTCTAGAAAGAGTTGCATATATTTGCTTCCAATATACTCTCATACTCTCTGAACCAGTTTGTCTCCATAGTCACTGTTGTGGCTCAGGTGAGGAGAGTCTTCTCCAGTGCCAAATCCAAAGATCAAGTCTCACTTGTCAGCAATGGACACAGTTGGACACATCTTCCTTCCTGAAACTCTTTTCATTTGGCTTTCAAAATGTGACTGATCTGGTTTTCTCTCATCACACTGACACTAAGAAGGGAAAGTCTATAAAGGGTTCCAAAATATGGGAAGCAGAACTATGTTCTGGAGATTTCTTGAATAAAACATATATGTATACATTCAATAATTTGGAGAATGAGTAGGTTTGGGAGGATGGTATTTTTTTTTTTTTTTGTCCTTTAAATTTGTCAAGGAATGTTTATAGCTCAGAATATGGTCTATCTTGGTGAATGTCCCATGCAAGCGTGAAAGAATGTGTATTCCGCTCTTGTTGGATGACGTTATCTATAGATGTCAATTATATACAGTTGGTTGATGGAGTTGTGGAGTTAAACTATGCTTTCTGATTTTCTAATCCTGGGAATATGTCCATTTCTTTTTTTTTCTTTTTTTTTTTTTTAATTTTTATTTATTTATGATAGTCACAGAGAGAGAGAGAGAGAGAGGCAGAGACACAGGCAGAGGGAGAAGCAGGCTCCATGCACCGGGAGCCCGATGTGGGATTCGATCCCAGGTCTCCAGGATCGCGCCCTGGGCCAAACAAAGGCAGGCGCCAAACCGCTGCGCCACCCAGGGATCCCAATATGTCCATTTCTGATAGAAGGGTAAACAAGTCTCCAACTATAATCGTGGATTCATCTATTTCTCTTTAATGTCATATCAGATTTTACCTCATGTATTTTGATGCCATGTGTTAGATGCCTACACATGAAGGACTCCATATCTTCTTGGAGAATTGGCCATCTTATGCCTCTCTTTATCTCTGATAATTTCCCTCGTTTTGAAATCTGTTGTGCCTGAAAATAATATAGTTACTTGTGTTTTCTTTTGATTAGTGTTAACATAGTGTATCTTTCTCCATTTATCTACCTTTAATCTATACGTGTCTTTATATTTACAGTGAATTTTTTATAGACAACTTAGAGTTAGGTCTTGGTTTTTGATCTTCTCTGACAGTCTCTGTCTTTTGATTGGTGCAATTAGACCATTGGCTTTCAAAGTGGTAATTGATATAGTTTGAATAATATGTACCATATTTGTTACGGTACTATATTTTTTAACATTGCTTATTCTTTCTATTTTTATCTTCTACTCTTTTTTCTGCCTTTTGAGGCTTTCAATATTTTATATGATTTCGTTTTCTTTTGTTTCTTAATATATCAGTTATACTACTCTTTCTTCTTTTTTTTTAGTGAGTATCTTAGAGTTTGCAATATATACTTAAAATGGATCAAAATTCACCTTCAAATAACATTATACTGCTGCTTCATGAGTAATGTAAGTCCCTTCTAATGACAAATAATCCTCAATCCTCATTCCTATTCCTTATGCAATTGCTTTTATTCATTTCATTTACAAAGAAGCATATATGATATATAAATAAGCATAGATAATTAAATATATTCTTGACATTAGTATTTTGAACAAACTGTTATTGTTAGATCAATTAAGAATAAGAAAAAAATTTATTTTACCTTCATTTATTTCCCCTTCTCTCACGTCCATAGATTTGAGTTTCTAACCTGTATCATTTTCATTCTCTCTAACAAACATTTTAATATTTCTTTCAAGGCACTTCCATTGACAACAAATCTCATTTTTTTTTGGTGTGTGTGTGTGGAAGCAGGGAGTCAAGGTAGTTTATTAGCCCCTGAGCATCTCCCAAATTCTCTCAATTTTTGTTTCTCTGAAAAAGTCTTTATTTCTCCTTCAATTTTTTTTCTCCTTCAATTTTTAAACATATGTGGGTTTTTTTTCTTCCCTTCCCTTAACACTTTCAATATTTCTCTATTCTCTTCTTCCTTGCAATAATTTCTGAGGAAAAGTCAGAAATTACAATTCTCATCTTTGCTCCTCTGTAGTTTTAGTCCTCTGGTTTCTTTCAGAATTTTTTTTTCTTTGACTTTCCATAGTTTGAAGATGATATGGCTAAGTGTAGTTTTTAAAGCATTTATCCTGTTTGGTGTTTTCCGAGATTTGCAGTTTGTGGTTTAGTGGCTGATATTATTTCATGGAAAATTTTCAGTCAATATTGTTTCAAAGATTTCTTCTGTCCTTTTCTCTCTTTCTTCTTTCTGGTATTCCTATTATTTTATCCATTGAAGCCCATAGCATATTAATCATAGTTGTTTCAAATTCTCCGTCTGATGTTGGGGAAAGGGAAGTTTTCTATAGCTTTTTTATTATTACTACCAATTATTATTATTATTATTACTTTAGTTCTCAGTCTTATAGTGAGCTATACCTCTGGACTGTGAGCTTCAGATGTATTTCTCAGATTTTTTCTCCCCCCTTAGATGTGACAAAATGGCTAGAGAGGGCTAGAGTTCACTGTTTACTTTCTCCTGTGTGGAAAGCTAAAGCTGGCTAGAGTTGATATTTCTCTTCTCCCCAAGTCAGCCAGGCTCTGATAAAACCCCAGCAGGTGGAATAGTTCATCCTGAAGGTGGCTTTGTTAAAAACAGAATGTGGGGTGACTGAGTGGCTCAGGCAGTCAACCATCTTCTTTTGGCTCAGGTCATGATTCAAGGGTCCTGGGATAGAGCCCTGTATCCAGTGCAGAGTCTGCTTCTCCCTCTTCTTCTGTCCCTCTTCCCTCCCACTCTGCACTCTGTCTCTCCTTCTAAATAAATAAATAAATAAATAAATAAATAAATAAATAAAATCTGAAGAAGAAGAAGAAGAACAACAACAACAACAACAACAACAACAACAGAATGGTCTGGGATATCTCAAAATGATCCTTTTTCCTGAACACTGCTAGAAGCACAAGGGGATTTTCCCATGATCTTCACTGTGAGAACCTGACTCAGTTCTTGGAAGTAAAACTCTCAAAACTGTGTGGGGTGCCCCTATGACTGGGTCCCTGTGAAGTTTTTAGCTCTCAGACTTAACCATTCTAAGCTACCAGCAATTAATCTACTATAGTTCAGGTTTTCCTATTGCAGCATTGGTTCCTGTTGAGATTTCAGTTTATAAATGTCTGCTTTGCTAACTTGTGATTCTCCATATTCACCTTTTATTCTCTCCAATCTCGGGGACATCAGTTTGTCCTGTGACCTCATTTCTCTTATGGATCTAAGAAGAGTTATTGATTATTTCAGTTTGTTCAGCTTTTTATTATTTATTGGTGAAACATACTGGCTATTTCTAAGTTCCTTATCTGTGGAATCAGAGAAACCCCCCCCCCCTTTTTTTTGAGGAAAGAAAATTTCCTTACAAAAAGTGGTGGCAGGTTTCCCATATTTGATAACTATCTGCAATAAAATCATAAAGCTTTCTGGTTCCAAAAAAATCACAGATTTCTCTCTTTAGTAATTATAGGATGAAATATCTTAATCTCCTGATAAACAGAAATCATCAATATTTTAAAATAGTAATAGCTAAATAAATATTAATAAAACCAGTAATAATGATAGCTAAAAGTTTTTAAACTAGTAATGCAAGAATGTTAATATAAAGGCAGTTAGAAATATCATATCACATTTGTAAAGACTTTGTTTCTGTAGTGGTAACATTTAGTTTATATCCTGATTTTAAATCTACAGGAAAAAAAAAAAGGGTAGTTGCTCAATGTAACAAAGGTTTTATATCTAAAACCAAAATTCAACGTACACATTTTATAGGAAAGTTAAGGAAAATAGATTAACTATACATTAATTTTGTATAAAACAAATTATAAATTTAAGGTTATTATAAAAATGTTAACATTAGGAAAATTTGATTTACCATGTGATATAAGATTTTGATAATTTTGAAAGGTAATATTCACTAATCCATTAGAAGACAGCTGATATTTTCATAAAGAAAGGTTAAGGGATATTGGAATAAATGGAGAAAAAGTTTTGTTTATATCTTCAATATCAAAATAAAAACAATTTACATTATGGGTTAAATGTAAATAAGCAAAAAGATTAGAAGACATGAAATATTTAACATACAGTAGGAAATCTTATTTACTTACCTTTGTTATGTTACGTGGATCAGAAAAGTGAATATTATCATGTCCAAATATATGCATTGGGGAATTTTTTTTTCTGTATAAGTTTTTATTGGAGTTCGATTTGCCAACATATAGAATAACACCCAGTGCTCATCCTGCCAAGTGCCCTCCTCAGTTCCCGTCACCCAGTCACCCCCACCCCCCACCCACCTCCTCTTCCACCACCCCTTGTTCACTTCCCAGAGTTAGGAGTCTCTCATGTTCCATCACCCTCTCTGATATTTCCTACTCATTTTCTCTCCTTTCCCCTTTATTCCCTTTCACTATTTTTTATATTCCCCAAATGAATGAGACCATATAATGTTTGTCCTTATCCGATTGACTTACTTCACTCAGCATAATCTCCTCCAGTTCCATCCACATGGAAGCAAATGTTGCGTATTTGTCGTTTCTAATGGCTGAGGAATATCCCACTGTATACATAGACCACATCTTCTCTATCCATCATCTGTCAATGGACACCGAGGCTCCTTCCACAGTTTGGCTATTGTGGACTTTGCTGCTATCAACACAGGGTACAGGTGTCCCGGAGTTTTACTGCATCTGTATCTTTGGGGTAAATCCCCAGCAGTGCAATTGCTGGGTCTCAGGGCAGATCTATTTTTAACTCTTTGAGGAACCTTCACACAGTTTTCTAGAGTGGCTGCACCAGTTCACATTCGCATTGGGGAATTTATTTAATTTATTATCATGCAGTCATTAAAAGCAAAGGTCATGAAAACACTGTAGATGTTTTAAGCAAGCAACAAAACTCAAAATAATGTGTAAGCAGCTGTTACAACTATGTGTGACATATTAGTCAGTAGGTCCCATAATGTCGTATTTTGGCATTTTAGCAGATAGTTTTGTTTGCTATAGTTACAGCTGGTTCTAAGCCTTCATCTATATCTTTGCATACTCATATATTTATCTAGGCCTATAGTTTCCAAAAACAA
The DNA here is from genome assembly GCF_048164855.1 of Canis lupus baileyi. Taxonomy (NCBI): domain Eukaryota; kingdom Metazoa; phylum Chordata; class Mammalia; order Carnivora; family Canidae; genus Canis; species Canis lupus. The sequence continues at coordinate 51,226,893 of NC_132858.1, forward strand.
AACCAAGCAGGAAGGGCCAGTTATGCAAAATAGATTTATAAATTAAATTTTGATTCTTTTCATTACACAAATGATGCATATTCCTTGTACAAGAATAAAATATAATAATCAAAGAGAGAGAAATGGATTAGTGGAGGAAAAAGTGTGAGAGGGTAGAGAGGAGAAGGAAGAGGAGGGTAAGGAAGGAGTTTTTGTTGTTGTTGTTTAACCAAAACATACCCATTGTAGATATTTTGGTAAATATTCTTCAAGAATGTTTTTGGTATCTCCTCCTATGTCAATAAATATCCATCTTCCTGTTACTCAACGCATTGAGTTTCATTCTTCAGTTGCTTTGTGATTTACTCACAACCTTTCACTACTGCACAATTAGACACACATATGAGTACACGTGGGTTTGGGTGAACATGTTTGCGCAAAGACCTTCATGACTCTTTCTTTACATACATTTATGGAAGAACAATGGCTGATGCAACAGGTATATTTTTAAAGTTTTTTATACATAATGCTAAATATATGAGGCCATCTGAGAATGTCCCGTGAATATTTTTAAAAGGGTCGATCCCATAATAAATTTCCCCTCTTCTGTCAATCATGTCTCATTCTTCTTTATATTTTGCGTGTCTGATTACCTATGCTCACTGTGACCTTTTCTTGATTATTGAATTCTGTGTATGAGAATGAGTTGCTTTGCTAACTTCTTTTGCCCATTTTGGGGCTTTTTTTTTAACTTATTGATTTTCATTTTATATTTCTGAGTTAATATTTTATCCTTCACATATATTAAAAATATTTTTCTGTCAATCAAGTGCTTTGTAGGTGATATTTTTGACATATAGAATTTATCTAATATTTTCTACTGTTTGTCATCCTTTGCAAAACTAGATATTCTCTGCCACAAGACACATATTTATGTATGTGTTCTTCTAGAACTTGCATGGTTCCTTCCTTAATAGTGAATTTTTAACACATCTGAATTTCATTTTCTTGGTTGTGGTTTGCAGTTTAATTTTATTCCTCTTCCTTTGGCAATACAAAAGTTTTATACTTTTATGCAAACAATTCATTAATCTTCTGGTTTCCTTCTCTGGTGTTCAGACTGCCATGTTGCCAGGAGGGCCTCACTACTTTAAAACACCTGTGGGGGCCCGAACCCAAACCGAACCATATTATATATAATATTATATATTATGGGTATATAATAATTATATTATATTACATAGGCTAGAGATTTGATATTATACATTTGATTATTTTATCTTGTTTGAAAATTAAGATCTCAGGGTTTTTAAAGTTACTTTTAATTAAAACTTTTTAATCTATTTTTTTCCTTCTACATGTTCAAAGTTATCCTTCTAAATTCTTAAGGAATATGCTTCACTCTTTTCTTTCCCTCTTGATCAAAAATAGACTACTGTTTTATTGGCTTTCCATTTTTTCCTATGGAGGCAACTTTTTCTTAAATAAAAAACAAAGTAGCTATTTGGTTTATGACTCCACTTTTTTTAATAAATTTATTTTTTATTGGTGTTCAATTTGCCAACATATAGAATAACACCCAGTGCTCATCCCATCAAGTGCCCCCCTCAGTTCCCGTCACTCAGTCACCACCCCACCACCACCTCCCTTTTTCTACCCCTAGTTCGTTTCCCAGAGTTAGGAGTATGACTCCACTTTTAAGTTGTTCTAGTGGTTATCTTTAAATTTACTTTTTAATATGTGAAATAATATCTATTGGCTCCCTTTTCAAGTTAAGATGAAGAAATTAGGAGACTTATTTTCTTTTTGTCATTTTCTGACTTGCCTGATTTTGATAGCACAGTATATATAGTTCTTTTAGATTCTGTTTACATGTTAGGTTATTTCTTTTTCTTTTTTTTTTAAGATTTTATTTATTTATTTATTTATATATTTATTTATTTATTTATTTATTCATTCATTCATTCATTCATTCATTCATGAAAGACACAGAGAGAGAGAGAGAGGCAGAGACACAGGCAGAGGGAGAAACAGGCTCCATGCAGGGAGCCTGATGCGGGACTTGATCCCGGGACTCCAGGATCATGCCCTAGGCTAAATGCAGCTCTAAACCAATGAGCCACCCAGGGATCCCTGGTTCCATACAAATTTTAAGATGATTTGTTCTAGTACTGTGAAAAATGCTGTTGGTATACCTAATTTAAACATTAGCATTATATAGCACCATTTGTTCTTGATCAGTTGCGAAAAATGATGGTTTTATATTGTTTCAGTATTTTCTTATTAATTATAAGATCATTTAAATCAAGTATTGTGTTTGAATTTTTTAGCATTGTTTAGTGGACTTTTAAATTTGAAATTTCATTTTATATCATATTTTCAGTTCTGTAAGATTTAAATAGCAAATAATTTTAGTGATTATTTTTTCACAATCTCTACTCCATTCTAGACTGACTAGAATGAACTCCCTGACACCATAATTCAATTTAGAATACACTTATAAAATTTCCAAAAAAGCATTATTTAGTTTGTATAAGATTTGCCCATAAATAAAATATAGATAATTAGAGAAAATAGAGACATGACAAAGAGTTAAAGATTTCTTTTTATTTTTAATTTATTTTTTATTGGTGTTCAATTTACTAACATACAGAATAACCCCCAGTGCCCGTCACCCATTCACTCCCACCCCCCGCCCTCCTCCCCTTCTACCACCCCTAGTTTGTTTCCCAGAGTTAGCAGTCTTTACGTTCTGTCTCCCTTTCTGATATTTCCCACACATTTCTTCTCCCTTCCCTTATATTCCCTTTCACTATTATTTATATTCCCCAAATGAATGAGAACATATAATGTTTGTCCTTCTCCGACTGACTTACTTCACTCAGCATAATACCCTCCAGTTCCATCCACGTTGAAGCAAATGGTGGGTATTTGTCATTTCTAATAGCTGAGTAATATTCCATTGTATACATAAACCACATCTTCTTTATCCATTCATCTTTCGTTGGACACCGAGGTTCCTTCCACAGTTTGGCTATCGTGGCCATTGCTGCTATAAACATCGGGGTGCAGGTGTCCCGGCGTTTCATTGCATTTGTATCTTTGGGGTAAATCCCCAACAGTGCAATTGCTGGGTCATAGGGCAGGTCTATTTTTAACTGTTTGAGGAACCTCCACACAGTTTTCCAGAGTGGCTGCACCAGTTCACATTCCCACCAACAGTGTATGAGGGTTCCCTTTTCTCCGCATCCTCTCCAACATTTGTTGTTTCCTGCCTTGTTAATTTTCCCCATTCTCACTGGTGTGAGGTGGTATCTCACTGTGGTTTTGATTTGTATTTCCCTGATGGCAAGTGATGCAGAGCATTTTCTCATGTGCATGTTGGCCATGTCTATGTCTTCCTCTGTGAGATTTCTCTTCATGTCTTTTGCCCATTTCATGATTGGATTGTTTGTTTCTTTGGTGTTGAGTTTAATAAGTTCTTTATAGATCTTGGAAACTAGCCCTTTATCTGATATGTCATTTGCAAATATCTTCTCCCATTCTGTAGGTTGTCTTTGAGTTTTGTTGACTGTATCCTTTGCTGTGCAAAAGCTTCTTATCTTGATGAAGTCCCAATAGTTCATTTTTGCTTTTGTTTCTTTTGCCTTCGTGGATGTATCTTGCAAGAAGTTACTATGGCCGAGTTCAAAAAGGGTGTTGCCTGTGTTCTTCTCTAGGATTTTGATGGAATCTTGTCTCACATTTAGATCTTTCATCCATTTTGAGTTTATCTTTGTGTCTGGTGAAAGGGAGTGGTCTAGTTTCATTCTTCTGCATGTGGATGTCCAATTTTCCCAGCACCATTTATTGAAGAGACTGTCTTTCTTCCAGTGGATAGTCTTTCCTCCTTTATCGAATATTAGTTGCCCATAAAGTTCAGGGTCCATTTCTGGATTCTCTATTCTGTTCCACTGATCTATGTGTCTGTTTTTGTGCCAGTACCACACTGTCTTGATGACCACAGCTTTGTAGTCCAACCTGAAATCTGGCATTGTGATGCCCCCAGATATGGTTTTCTTTTTTAAAATTCCCCTGGCTATTCGGGGTCTTTTCTGATTCCACACAAATCTTAAAATAATTTGTTCTAACTCTCTGAAGAAAGTCCATGGTATTTTGATAGGGATTGCATTAAACGTGTATATTGCCCTGGGTAACATTGACATTTTCACAATATTAATTCTGCCAATCCATGAGCATGGAATATTTTTCCATCTCTTTGTGTCTTCCTCAATTTCTTTCAGAAGTGTTCTATAGTTTTGAGGGTATAGATCCTTTACATCTTTGGTTAGGTTTATTCCTAGGTATCTTATGCTTTTGGGTGCAATTGTAACTGGGATTGTCTCCTTAATTTCTCTTTCTTCAGTCTCATTGTTAGTGTATAGAAATGCCACTGACTTCTGGGCATTGATTTTGTATCTTGCCACGCTACCGAATTGCTGTATGAGTTCTAGCAATCTTGGGGTGGAGACTTTTGGGTTTTCTATGTAGAGTATCATGTCATCGGCGAAGAGGGAGAGTTTGACTTCTTCTTTGCCAATTTGAATGCCTTTAATGTCTTTTTGTTGTCTGATTGCTGAGGCTAGGACTTCCAGTACTATGTTGAACAGCAGTGGTGAGAGTGGACATCCCTGTCTTGTTCCTGATCTTAGGGGAAAGGCTCCCAGTGCTTCCCCATTGAGAATGATATTTGCTGTGGGCTTTTCATAGATGGCTTTTAAGATGTCGAGGAAAGTTCCCTCTATCCCTACACTCTGAAGAGTTTTGATCAGGAATGGATGCTGTATTTTGTCAAATGCTTTCTCTGCATCCAATGAGAGGATCATATGGTTCTTGGTTTTTCTCTTGCTGATATGATGAATCACATTGATTGTTTTACGGGTGTAGAACCAGCCTTGTGTCCCAGGGATAAATCCTACTTGGTCATGGTGAATAATTTTCCTAATGTACTGTTGGATCCTATTGGCCAGTATCTTGTTGAGAATTTTTGCATCCATGTTCATCAGGGATATTGGTCTGTAATTCTCCTTTTTGGTGGGGTCTTTGTCTGGTTTTGGAATTAAGGTGGTGCTGGCCTCATTGAACGAATTTGGAAGTACTCCATTTCTTTCTATCTTTCCAAACAGCTTTAGGAGAATAGGTATGGTTTCTTCTTTAAACGTTTGATAAAATTCCCCTGGGAAGCCATCTGGCCCTGGACTCTTGTGTCTTGGGAGGTTTTTGATGACTGCTTCAATTTCCTCCCTGGTTATTGGCCTGTTCAGGTTTTCTATTTCTTCCTGTTCCAGTTTTGGTAGTTTGTGGCTTTCCAGGAATGCGTCCATTTCTTCTAGATTGCCTAATTTATTGGCGTATAGCTGTTCATAATATGTTTTTAAAATCGTTTGTATTTCCTTGGTGTTGGTAGTGATCTCTCCTTTCTCATTCATGATTTTATTAATTTGAGTCTTCTCTCTCTTCTTTTTAATAAGGCTGGCTAATGGTTTATCTATCTTATTAATTCTTTCAAAGAACCAACTCCTGGTTCTGTTGATCTGTTCCACAGTTCTTCTGGTCTCGATTTCGTTGAGTTCTGCTCGAATCTTTATTAACTCCCTTCTTCTCTTGGGTGTAGGATCTATTTGCTGTTTTTTCTCTAGCTCCTTTATGTGTAAGGTTAGCTTTTGTATTTGAGTTCTTTTCAGTTTTTGAATCTATGCTTGTATTGTGATGTATTTCCCCCTTAGGACTGCTTTTGCTGCATCCCAAAGATTTTGAACGGTTGTATCTTCATTCTCATTAGTTTCCATGAATCTTTTTAATTCTTCCTTAATTTCCTGGTTGACCCTTTTATCTTTTAGCAGGATGGTCCTTAACCTCCACGTGTTTGAGGTCCTTCCAAACTTCTTGTTGTGATTTAGTTCTAATTTCAAGGCATTATGGTCTGAGAATATGCAGGGGACGATCCCAATCTTTTGGTATCGGTTCAGACCCGATTTGTGACCCAATATGTGGTCTATTCTGGAGAAAGTTCCATGTGCGCTTGAGAAGAATGTGTATTCAGTTGAGTTTGGATGTAAAGTTCTGTAGATATCTGTGAAATCCATCTGGTCCAGTGTATAATTTAAAGCTCTCGTTTCTTTGGAGATGTTTTGCTTAGAAGACCTATCAAGTATAGAAAGAGCTAGATTGAAGTCACCAAGTATAAATGTATTATTATCTAAGTATTTCTTCACTTTGGTTAATAATTGATTTATATATTTGGCAGCTCCCACATTCGGGGCATATATATTGAGGATTGTTAAGTCCTCTTGTTGGATAGATCCTTTAAGTATGATATAGTGTCCCTCTTCATCTCTCACTACAGTCTTTGGGGTAAATTTTAGTTTATCTGATATAAGGATGGCTACCCCTGCTTTCTTCTGAGGACCATTCGAATGGTAAATGGTTCTCCAACCTTTTATTTTCATGCTGTAGGTGTCCTTCTGTCTAAAATGAGTCTCTTGTAGACAGCAAATAGATGGGTCCTGCTTTTTTATCCAGTCTGAAACCCTGCGCCTTTTGATGGGGTCATTAAGCCCGTTCACGTTCAGAGTTACTATTGAGAGATATGAGTTTAGTGTCATCATGATATCTATTCAATCCTTGTTTTTGTGGAATGTTCCACTGAACTTCTTCTTAAAGGGGAATTTTAAGAGTCCCCCTTAAAATTTCTTGCAGAGCTGGTTTGGAGGTCACATATTCTTTCAGTTGCTGCCTGTCTTGGAAGCTCTTTATCTCTCCTTCCATTTTGAATGAGAGCCTTGCTGGATAAAGTATTCTTGGTTGCATGTTCTTCTCATTTAGGACCCTGAATATATCCTGCCAGCCCTTTCTGGCCTGCCAGGTCTCTGTGGAGAGGTCTGCTGTTACCCTAATACTCCTCCCCATAAAAGTCAGGGATTTCTTGTCTCTTGCTGCTTTAAGGATCTTCTCCTTATCTTTGGAATTTGCAAGCTTCACTATTAAATGTCGAGGTGTTGAACGGTTTTTATTGATTTTAGGGAGGGATCTCTCTATTTCCTGGATCTGAATGCCTGTTTCCCTTCCCAGATTAGGAAAGTTTTCAGCTAGAATTTGTTCAAATACATATTCTGGCCCTCTGTCCCTTTCGGCGCCCTCGGGAACCCCAATTTAACGTAGGTTTTTCTTTCTCAGGCTGTCGTTTATTTCCCTTAATCTATCTTCATGGTCTTTTAATTGTTTGTCTCTTTTTTCCTCAGTTTCCCTCTTTGCTATCAACTTGTCTTCTATGTCACTCACTCGTTCTTCCACCTCGTTAACCCTCGTCGTTAGGACTTCTAGTTTGGATTGCATCTCATTCAATTGATTTTTAATTTCTGCCTGATTAGCTCTAAATTCTGCAGCCATGAGTCTATTGAGTCCTTTATGCTTTTTTCTACAGCCACCAGTAGCTGTATAATAGTGCTTCTGAATTGGCTTTCTGACACTGAATTGTAATCCAGATTTTGTAACTCTGTGGGAGAGAGGACTGTTTCTGATTCTTTCTTTTGAGGTGAGGTTTTCCTTCTAGTCATTTTGCTCAGTGCAGAGTGGCCAAAAGCAAGTTGTATTGGGAAAAAGAGAAAAAGAGAGAAAGAAGGAAAGAAAAGAGAACGAGAAAAAAAAGGGAAGAAAAAAAACGAAAAAAAAAAAGAAGAAAAAGAGAAAGAAAAAGAAAGGAGAAAAAAGGGGGGTGGGGGAAGGAAACAAATCAAAAAGCAAAACAAAACGAAACAAAACAAACAAACAAAAAGAACCACGGGGAGTATCTTCTGATTCTGTGTACTTTAATTCCCTTGGCTTCTCCTGGAAGTTGTCCGTCTAGCTGTGTTCTGGGGGAGGGGCCTGTTGTGCTGATTTTCAGGTGTTAGCAGTTGGGGGAGCTGCTGTGCCCCCTCCTGGTGCAGGGCTCAGTGGGGGTTGTTTACCCCGTGAGGCCGCAGGAGGAACAGCCCCAGTGGCGGGGCAGCTCTGGAGCCCTGGAGTCAGCCCCCGCAGGAAGTACTGAGCTCTCCGTCTGCAGGGCCTGGAGGCTCCGGGGCGGGGCCGCTGATCTGCTCAGCTGGGGCAGGAGCGTCCTTGCTGTCCTGGGCCCTCCCGGCCTCTGCCTGTCCCGGGGGAGGCGGGATCCTGGGCTGTGTCCCGGCGCCCTGTGCTCCGGAGCCTGCGCTGGTGGATTCGTGCTCCCGGGCTGCGCAGCCCCCTCCGTGGAGCCGCCGCCCGAGCCCCTCCGAGCTGCTCCTGGAACCGCGCAGCCCCCTCCGCACGGAGCCTCTTCCTCGGCCTGAGCCCCCCCGAGCTGCTCCCGCCCCGCAGCCCCCTCCGCGGAGCCGCCGCCCGAGCCCCCCGAGCTGCTCCGGGTCCCGCCGCCCGCGCTGCAGCCCTTAGGGAGCTCGGCGCACTCTCCTGGGCGCGCAGTTGCTGTTACTGTCCCCGGGAGCCCGAGGGCATCCCCGCCCTCCTGGGTCCTGCTCCACCTCCCTGGGAGCCCCTTTCCGCCCGGGAAGGTCGGTGCAGCTCCTGCTCCTCCGGGACGGGGCTCTCCTGTCCTGGGGACACTCGCCCCGGCCTCAGCCCGGCTCCTCGCGGGGCCCCTCCCCCTTGGAGGCCTTTGTTTCTTTATTTCTTTTTCCCCGTCTTCCTACCTTGATAGAAGCGCGAACTCTTCTCACTGGAGCATTCCAGCTGGTCTCTCTTTAAATCTCAGGCCGAATTGATAGATTTTCAGGATAATTTGTAGGTTTTCTAGGTAATTTGGTGGGGACAGGTGATTTGGGGACCCGACTCTTCCGCCGTCTTGCCCCTCCCCCCCACCGAGTTAACGATTTCATTAGAATTTCTGGCACCTTATAAATCATCAACTAAAGAAAATCCTGAAAAATACCAACCTTAGGAGAATATTGATCTTCCCAATGCACTGCAGCCTCTCTACAAATAGTTTTCTTAAACACACAAATTACCTGGACTACAAAAGAAAAGGAGTCCTTGGCTTACTTAATAGGATTGGAAAGGGTTTTATAATTGCTTTCTTTCTAAGGTTAACAGATAACAGAATAATTCATTTATGATGATCAGGACAGCACTAATACAGTTTTATAATTCATTAGTTTAAATAGTTAATTTCCATGAATTAACCACTTACTCAATTTTATGTCAATTGACAACTGTCCTTTAATTTACAAAATTCTTTTTAAGTCAATACATTTATTTGGATGTCTTGAGACTATTACTTTAATGAAATTAAATCAATTAAGTCAATTAAATTTGTTACAACATTCTTTATCTAAAATATAAGGTTGCCAAACATTAGAACTTTTACATATTTTAGTGGATATCTCATCCAAGAATATATAAAAGGATAAAGTAAAAAAATAAATAATGGTGATAATTCTCACCATTTTAAAGTTTTATATAATACTGTATGTGGTAATTGGCAATACAAGTAAATCATTATTCCATTGAAATTTGAAGAGGTAAAATAAAGAATTGCAATATATGCATTCTCCTAAGCCCTTCCTTACTTGAGGAAGGAAGGGAGGGGAAACAGGATAGATGAGTCAAATTTAAGGAAATTAGGGAAAAAGTGAATAGTGAAAGACAAAGGTGGAAGGAACTTTATGATGGATTCCTGTCCAATAGGAAGTAGAAGCATGGATTCACCCTACAAAGGGAGAAATGGATAAAATGCTCTAATCCTGAAGTCTTAGCTCCCTCTTCAAGTTTCAACTACTACTGGTACCTCTTTATGACTCAAGTCCTTTTTGCATGATTTTGCATATATAATAGAATTCATGTGAAAATTCATATTTATGTAACATATCATCTTGCATTTTGGGAGGGATTAAGTTTTGCCAAGACCAGATGAAACAAATGGAACACATTATATTCTTTTCAATTGCAAATGAGCTTTAGAAACTAATAACCTAGCTTAGAGATAAAAGTGAGAGTTTGTTACTTTTATGTGGTTAATATTGAAACTAAGATTTATTATGCATTTATTTACTAGTAATGTATGTTCTCAAAGGCTGAAGGACTTTTAAAGAAGTGTTACTGTATGTTTATCTCTCAACCTAATTTAAGTGTTCTTTGAATTGGTATGTTTAATAGAACAGTGATGAAATCAGACATAATTGGCTTGGATGCCTGTAGTTTAGTAAGTGTACACAAAAGACTTGACCTTTTTCCATGCCTTACTTTTCTCATCTGTAAAGAGTATTTTTGTATGATTGCTTTATTAAATTAGACAATGTCAAGTTATTTGCACAATGTAAAAGATATGATGTGTTTTTTTATAGTCTTACTACATTTGCAATTGTGATTTTCCAGTGCACACTTGCAATAGTACTCTCATGATTCCAGAGAACAAAAAAAAAAATCTATAACATTCCATAATCAGGCTCTTAGCAAGATTCAATGGAACAGTTGTCTGTGCTTGTTGTCTCTTCAAGGTCAAGGAATTTCTAACACATTTCACTGAAAGCCATTCTTTCCTGGATTTTCTATTTAACTTCTTGGTGTCACTGAGCTATGTGACCAGCTCCATCATCACTTTCTCTAGAGCTTTGGTTCACTATCTAATGAATCAGTGTTACAGCCTTGAACCCTGACAATGTTGTGATAATTGCCACATTCCTCTTAAGCAACTGTTCCTTGACGCTTGAACGTTGTCATCTAAATTCAGGGATGAGCTATGGTTGACATTTATTCTCTATTTTCTCCTCAAATTACCAAAACCCTTCCAGATGTCACCTATTTGGTCCAGATACCAGGCAAAGCAGCATCTAGGTGTATTCATATCTATTCCTCCTACAAACCTCACCCTAGCTAAGGGAGTTGACTTATTTTTTTCTGCTTCTTTTTTTTCCTGTCATTCCTCTGTAACTTCAGAGGACCCTAATTTTGTCCATACTTTCTAGTTCTTCCTATCAGAACTTACATCCCACAAGACAATATTTTTCTCATATTTTGGAAAACCATATATTCTAAAATTCAGTTGAATGTGTTAACCTAAGTCAAGATTTATATTTGAAATTTCAATTTCTTATTACATTTGATGTTAGATTATTAGAACTAGAGATTGCTGTTGTAAATATATTTTGTATGGCCCAGTCTTGGCTGGGTTGACTTGGTCCCAGTGAAGGAAGCTCCACTCATTGAAAATCAAAGTTCAAGTGTAACATCTGAAATTGAGTACCATATTATTAGAATAACTTTTGCTCTAGAGCACTACAGTTTAATTCAGGGCTTTACAAAGAAATGGCAGTGATGCTTTTGAGTCCTAGCTAAACAAGATCAGTGTCATTTATTTTTATTCATTTATAATATTATGCAAAGCACATATATAATTTTGACTATTACTGATTTCCCTACACTGCTAATGGAAGGCTGATGACCAAGAAAATATGCCTTATCACAGGGTAACTATAATATTCTATCTGTGTGGAATATCATCCAGGTAGTAAAAGGCAAATGCAAAGGGGAAAAAGTAATTAATTTTTTGGTTAGTGTATTTCTATAATAATAAATATTGAGATAAAACTTTTAAAATAATATATTAACTAGACAGCTCTACATATTTACTTGACCAATTGTTGAATATTTATTGGACATTTTCTGGTTTCTTCTGGATTCTTGGCATTCTTTGACCTAGATTTTGTTCATATTACCACATAATTATTATGTTATTGTTCATTTTAAACATTTTTTTGTAATACGTATCTCTAGAATATATTTATCTCGAGCATTTCTCTAATTATTACTATTAATGGTTAATAATTAATTGGAGGGAACACAATCAGTTAGGTTGCTTAGAACCCTCATCCTTTTCATCCATGAAAGCAATATTAAATTAAATGATGCACTTCTGGAGTTCAAGTTTACTTTATTATTATTATTTTTAAAGATTTTATTTACTTATTTATGAGAGGCACAGAGAAAGAGAGAGGCAGAGACACAGACAGAGGGAGAAGCAGGCTCCATACAGGGAACCCAATGTGGGACTCGATCCCAGGACCCTGGGACCACACCCTGAGCGAAAGGCAGACACTCAACCGATGGGCCACCCAAGCTTCCCTTGACTTCACTTTAATGTCATTTCGTGTACTAGGTTACTTATATTAGTTGTCTGTGTTGATCCTGCTCACTAGATGCTTTGGTAAAGTTCTGTTCTGCTGTACTGCTCAGAGACAAAGTGATGACATTCTTTCCCATTAATAGTTCTCCAAACATGTGAGAGAAGCATTAGAATGTGAAAACCTACCCTTTTAAAACAGAGCAACAAGGAGGTATCTTGAGTTTTGCACAAGTGTGAAGTGTCAATGTATTTAGTATCTCAAGAGGAAAACTACTCATCTGGAGGTAACGTAATTGTCAAAACACTCAAGAAAATGGTTCATAAATGATGCATCCGAAGAGGTGACAGAGCAGAGACAAACAGAAAGCATGTGGAGGATGCGAGAATATAGCAAGAAGATATTAATAGTCAATCATGGGGGAATAGCAGGCAGAAATTGACTGTCAAACAGGATTACTTTTTGTAAAACTCAAGGATGCTAAAATAAATATTGAAAGGGAGAGGGTAGAAAATCATATGAGGAGGAAAAACACAGTAAATAAAAATAAGATTAGATCCTCTAAAGAAAGATGAAGAAATCAATTAAAGATACACAGTGTCATGAAATGGGAGAGGAGGAAGAGAAGAAGAAGGAGGAGGAGGATGAGGGGCAAGAGGGAGAGGAGGAAGAGGCTAGAGTAAGAAAAAAATGGAATCATTTTTTGGAAACATGATTTTAAACTTTATACACATTTTGTCTTATAAGTTGCCCAACAATACTGTAATAGGCAGAGTAGGGTAATGGCCTGGAGGATGTCCACATCCTCATGCCTGGAACCTGTGAGTATGTTAGGTTACATGCCAAAAGGGAAATTGCAGATGTGATTAAGTTAAAGACCTGGAGATGGGGAGATAATGCTGAATTATCTGGATGGGCCCGAGGGAATCACAAAGATCCTCACAAGTGAAAAGGAGATTCAGGAGGGTCAATATCAGAGTAATGCCGCATAAGAAAAGCTTGACCAGCCATTTCTGCCTTTGAAGGTAGAGGAAGGCGGCAGGAAACCAGAACACAGGCAGCATCCAGAAGCTAGAAGAGACAAGTGAATGGATGTTCCCCTGCAGCTTCCAGAAGGATGGAGCCCAGAAAATGCCTTGGTTTTGAGCCCAGTGACCCCATTTTGGACTTCTGATTTCCAGAATTATAAAACTGTTGTTTAAACTGTTGTTTCAAGTTTGTGGTAATTTGTTATAGCAGCCAGAAGAAACAAATACAAATACCATTAAGCAGTTGGCATTTCATCCTCATTACAAATGAGAAAACTGAGTTCTAAATAGGCCATGGCGTTTAACCCAAGGTACACTGCAGAGTCAGGGCTGAAATGCTGATTTAGCCTCCTCTGCAGCTTCATCTAGAGCCAGTATTTCAAACTGCTGCTTCATTGTAGACACAGAAGTGAAATTATTAAATGGTAAAGTATTGGGGCACCTGGGTAACTCAGTCGGTCAAGCATCTGCCTACAGCTCAGGCCATGACCCCAGGTGCTGGGATGGAGCCCCACATTTGGCTCTTTGCTCTGTGGGGAGCCTACCTCTCTCCCCCTCTGCTTGTACTCTGCCTCTCTCTCAAATCAATCAATCAATCAATCAATCAATCAAAGTATTTTTTTAAATGAGCATTTTAAAATAGCAGATAAAGGTTTAATGATTTTCTTGCCGGTGTTGAGCAAGTATGTGTTTAAAATCGCAACTTGAGGATAACCAAGCACAAAGAGCCAACCAGGCTTTAGGCTAGAGCCAGTCAGTAATTTCCTTATTTTGCTTCTGCCTTTTCTCCAAAATGTCTCTCCCTAAACTCCTAATCACTTCTGGTTTGGTTCTGCCCAATTAAAATTGATTTTTTTCCCCTCGATAAATGTTATTTTTTTTGGGGGGGAGGGGGGGATACACCTCAGTTTATCTTTTAATGTTTCAGTGTTTTAGTGAGGCTGTGTCCATGGGCTGTGACCTTTACAAGTACTTTTCAGTTTTGTTCCCTCCCTTGGATGAGATAGGAAGTCCAGGGGGTAGGCGTTAGGTATTTCTCTTCCCAACATTAAAGGCCATGGGGGGGTTCAATTTGGGTGTTTCCCTTCTTTCAGATCAATTAGGGTTGACAAAATAGTTTCTTTCAAAGGCTGTGAGAAAAAGAATGTTCTGGAAATACTTCAAAATCGTCACACACACACACACACACACACACACACACACACCCCTTCTCCTTCTGGAAGCACAAGACCAAGGGGATGTTTCTGCAATCTTCACCCTGATAACCTGGTTGGGCTCATGATGTTGAAACTCACAAAAGTGTGAAGGCACTTAAGGATTGGAGATTGGGCCCTTCTGTTTTTGGCTCTTAGGCTAGTTCACACCGAGCCTCCTGCAGGTCCTCAGTAATGAGGTTCTCACCAGTACTGGTGCCATAAGCAGGCTTCTGCTGCTGGAAAGCTGTGATTCTCCATATCTGACTTTCCACTTTTCAGAATAGCAGTTTGTCCTGTGACCTCAATTCCCTGTAGGGTCTGAAAAGAGTTGATTTTCAGCGTGTTCAACTATTTCCAAGATCTTTTTATGTTGGACTAGAAAATGGAAGTCTGCTGTATCACTTTGACATGACTATACTTGACCATCTTTATTTGTTCATGGTCATGTATATTTCTTGTTCAGTCTTAGAATTAAACATTATCCAAGATTTCTTTTTTTGATGGTGGTAGGGAGAATCTACATTGGGATTCTTTATTTTTGTTCCTCTCAAAAGACTTACAATTAAATATCTATTATTTGGTCAAAATCAGGAAAAATAATATCAAAAAAGGTTTATACTAAATACTTCTCTTCCTATAAGATCTAGGAATATTTTTATTGACTAAATTTGATTATATATTGTGTAAGTTTTAAGGTGTATGACATGTTATGTTGATGCATTTATTTATTTAATTTTTTAAAGATTTTATTTATTTATTCATGAGACACAGAGAGAGGGAGAGAGAGAGGCAGAGACATACATACGCAGAGGGAGAAGCAGGCCTCCTACAAGGAGCCCAATGTGGGACTTGATCCCGGATCCCAGGATCATGCCCTGAATTGAAGGCAGACGGTCAACCGCTGAGCCACCCAGGGATCCCACATTGATGCATTTATATATTATAATACAATTGCCAATAAAGTGATATTTATCACATTATTATAGTACAATATTATTTTCTGTATTAATTATGCTGTGCATTGAATCTCTATAGCTCATTTACTTACTCATGACTTGTTTGTACCCTTAAATAATACCCATTCTTTTTTTTTTCCTTAAAGATTCTATTTATTTATTCATGAGAGACACAGAAAGAGTCAGGGACACAGACAGAGGGAGAAGCAGGCTCCATGCAGGGATCCTGATGCAGGACTTGATCCCAGGACCCCAGGATCATGCCCTGAGTCAAAGGCAGATGGTCAACTGTTGAGCCCCCCAGGTGTCCCGAACAACATCATTCTTACCTTTCCACCCTATTCACTGGTACCACCATTTTATTTTACAATTTAACTTTTTAAGATTCTACATGTAAGTGGTATCATGAAGTCTATGTCTTTCTCTGGCTCATTTAGTGTTAATACGCTCAAGGTCCTCCATGTTCTTGGATGTGAAAAGGTATCTCCTTTCTCATGGCTGGAAAATATTCCACTATGTATATATACCACAACTTTTTCTCCATTCATCCTTTGAAAAGCATTTAAGCTGTTTCTTACTTGGCTATTGTGAATAAATATGGGCTGTGATAAACATGGGTGTGCATATATGTCATCGAAACCCTGTTTTCATCTCCTTTGGTATACACCCTTGAAGTGGAATTGTTAGGTCATAGGATAGATTTATTTTCAATATTTTAAGGAAACTCCATATTGTTTTCCTTAGTTATTTGCTCATTTTACATTCCCACCAACAGTATATAAGGATTCATTTTTTCACCACATTCTCATCAGCACCTGTTGTCTCTTGCCTTCTTGGTGGGTATTCTTGATGACGGCCATTCCAGCAGGTGTAAGCTAATACCTCACTGCGGTTTGATCTGCAATTTCCTGACAATTAGTGGTGTTGAGCATCATTTCATGGATCTGTTGGCTACTTTGATATCCTCTTTCGAAAAACATTTACTTAATTCTTCTACTCTTTTTTTTTGTAAATTGGAATGTTAGTTTTGTCACTGTTGTTAAACTGTGTTAGTTCTCATATGTTGGATATTGATTTTTATTCAATATATGGTTTGCAAAGTTTGTCTCCCATTCTGTAGGCTGTCATTTAATTTGTTAATTTAGTTGTTTCTTTTGCTGTGCAGAAACTTTTTAGTTCAATGTAGGCTCATTTCTTGATTTTTGCTTTTATTGTTTCTGCTCTGAGCATCATGTTCAAAACATTACTGTCAAGACCAATATCTATGAACTTCTTTACATGTATCACTAGGAATTTTATGGTATCAGTTCTTAGGTTTAAGTCTTTGATTCATTTTGAGTTTGGGGCAAGACAAAGGTCAAATTCAATTGTGCTACATATTTTTCTCCAGTTCTTCCTGGGCCATTTGTTGAAGAGACCATCTTTCCCTCACTAGGTAGTCTTGGCTTCCTGTTCAGTATTAGTTGACTTATGTGCTGGGATTTAATTCTGGGCACTATTCTATTCCACTGATACATGTTTCAGTTTTTTTGTGTGTCAGTACCCTGCTGTTTTTATTACCATCGTTTTGTAGTATAGTTTGGAATCAGGAAGCCAGATACCTCTAGCTTTGTTCTTTTTTTTCAGGATTGCTTTGGCTGTCTGGGTCCTTTATAGTTTCACACATATTTTAGGAAAGTTTCTTCTATTTCCATGAGAAATGCCTTTAGCATTTTGGTCAGGATTGTATTAAATCTGTAAATGGCTTTGGGTAGTGTGGCCATTTCAAACATATTAATTCCGTTTTTTCATGTTTTGTTTTGTTTGGTTTGGTTTGGTTCCAGGAGTAGAATTTAGCCATTCATTCCTTACATATAATACCCAGTGCTCATCACAAGTGCCCCCCTTAATAACCATCAACATGTAGCCCATCTGTCACCCTCTCCCCACATTAACCCTCACTTTTTTTCCTCTGCAGTTAAGCGTCTCTTATGGTTTGCTTCCTTCTTTTCTTTAAAAATTTATTTTATTTATTTATTTGAGAGATACAGAGTAAGAGTTGGGGGAAGGAGAGAGGCAGAAGGAGAGGGAGAAGCAGACTCCCCACTGAGTGGGGATCCCGATTTGGGGGCTCAATCCCAGGAATTTGGGATCATGAGCTGAGCCAAAGGCACACTCTTAACCAACTGAGTCACACAGGTGCCTCTGCTTCCCCTTTTTAAAATTTTCCTTTCCTTTGGTTCATCTGTTTTGCTTCTTATATTTCACATATGAGTGGAATCATATGTTGTTTCTCTCTGACTTATTTTGCTTAGCATAATACACTCTAGCCCCATCGATGTCATTGCAAATAGAAAACAAATAAATAGAAACAAAACTATTAATTCTGGCAACCCATGAACATGAGACATATTCCCATTTCATTGATTTTTTTTTTCAGAAAAGTTTTGTAGTTTTCATTGTATAGATCTTTCACTTCATTGGTTAAATTTATTTCTAAGTATTTTATTGGTTTTCATGCTATTGTGAATGGAATATTTCTTTATTTTGTTTTCTTATGCTTCATCATTAGTGTAAGAGAATATCAGATTTCTATAGATTGATTTTGTATGTTTCCACTCTACTGAAATCATTGATTAATTCTGAATTGTTTTGTTTTTTTTTTTTTTTTTTTTTTACTCTTTGGAATTGCCTTTATAAAAGACCAATTTGTTAGCAAGCAATAACAATTTTATTCTTCCTTTCTGATTTGGATGTCTTTTATTCTGAATTCTTGCCTAATTGCTTTAGCTAAGACTTCCAGTACTACATTAAATGAAAAGGTGGGAGTGGGCATCTGTCTTATTTCTGATTTTGGAGGAAATGCTTTATATTTTTTTCTTTTGAGTATAATGTTAGCTGTGGGTTGTTACATATGGCCATTCCTGTGTTGAGGTATATTCCTTCTATACCCAATCTGTTAAGTGTTTTTATCATGAAGGGATTATATATTCTGTCAAATTCCTTTTTTGTATCTATTGAGATCATTTTAATCTGTTATTTTATTGATATGATTTATTTCATTTGTTGATTTGTGTGTATTGAACCATTCTTCTACCCCAGGGATAAATCTCACTTGATCATGGTGTATAATACTTTTATGTGTTGTTGAATTTGGTTTACTAATATTTTGTTGAGAATTTTCCATATATGTTCATTAAAGACATTGGTCTACAGGTTTCCTGTGATTTTTTTAATCTGACTTTGGTATCAAGTTAATGGTTGCTTTCTAGAATGAGTTTGGAAGTGTTCTTCCTCCTCAATATTTTGGAAGAGTTTGGGAAAAATTAGTATTAATTCTTTTTAAATCATTAGATAGAATTCTGCAGTGAAGATGCCTTGTTCTGGGGTTTTCTCTCTTGGGATTTTTTTTTAATACTAATTCAGTTTTTTTACCTGTTATTGGTTTAGATTTTCTATTTCTTTGTGATTCAGTCTTAGTGAGTTATATGTTTCTAGACATGTATTCTTAATAGTGTCTTATTCTATGTATTTATGTAGTATCAGTTGTAATATCTCCTTTCATTTTTAATTTTGTCTTCTCTCTTTTATTCTTAGTCTAGCTAAAGGTTTATCATATATATATATATATATATATATATATATATATATATATATATATATATATATATCCTAGAGTACCAGCCTTTAGTTTTGTTGATGTTTACTATCATTTTCTCTTCGGATCTTTATTATTTCCTTCCTTCTGCTAATTTGGGGCTTTGTTGGTTCTTCTTTCTCTAGTTCTTTGAGGTGTAAAGTTAGGTTGTTTATTTGAAATCCTCCTAATTTCTTAATATATACATTTACTGCTATAAACTTCCCTCTTAGAATTGCTTTTGCTGCATTCCATATTATTTAGTATGTTATATATTTTTTTAATTTTTAATTTCCTGTTTGATTTCTTCTTTGACCTAGTGGTTATTTAGAAGTTTGCTGTTTAGTTTCCACATATTTGTAGATATTCTCACTTTCCTCTTATTGCTTTCTAGTTTCATGCTATTGTGGTCAGAGAAGATAGTTGGTATGATATCAATCTTCTTAAATTTGCTAAATGCACTTGAAAAGAATATGTATGCTGCTAATATTGAAAGGAATGCATATGTAAGTTAAGTCTATTTGTTCTAATGTATGGCTCAATCCCAAGGGTTCCTTGAATTTTTTTTTTTTTTTTTTTTTTGGGTCAGGACATCTGTCACTTGTTGAAAATGGGTTAGTAAAGTTCCTTACTATTACTGTATTATTGTCTATCTCTCCTTTAAGATCTGTTATGATTTGCTTAATATATTTTGGTGCTTAGGTGTTGGGAGCATATATATTTATAATTCTTATATCTTCTTGATGTACTAACTCCCTTAATCATTGTATAGTGATATTTTTGTTTCGTTACCTATTTTGGATTGAAGTGCATTTTATCTGACATAGGTATGGCTATGCTTGCTTTCTTTTAGATACTGTTTGTATGAAATTTTATTTTCCATCGATTCTTAAAAGCTAAGTCTCCTGTAGGCAGCATATAGTTGAATCCTGTTTTATTTGTTTGTTTCTTTTTTTTAATCCATCCAGCCACTCTGTGCCTTTTAATTGGTGAGTTCAATCCTTTTACATGTACTGTGATTGTTGATATGTATTGCTATTTTATCTTTGGCCTTCTGGTTATTTTTCTCTCTATTGTTTATTTTTACTTCTGCTTCTGTCTACCTTTTTAAGTTGGTGATTTCCCATGGTGATTTGCTCAGTGTTCAATCTTGTTTTTTTTATGCTTTAATGTCTCTGCTCTAGATTTTTGCTTTGTAATTACCATGAGGTTTAAAAAAAAAGAAGAAAGAGAAGAAAGAAAGAAAGAAAGAAAGAAAGAAAGAAAGAAAGAAAGAAAGAAAGAAAAGAATCAGATAAAATAGTTCTTTTCCTACTGATAACTATTTTCATTTGCTTTAAAAAATTCTATCCTTTTACTTTTCTTCTATTACACTTTTGATGTCACAAATTATGTCTTTTTATGCTGATTTTGTTATCAAATTGTAGCTTATTTTTGTAGCTTTTTAATTCTCTTCTGCTTTAGTTTTTATGCTAAAATCAGGAGCTTAATATCCTAATTTAAAAAGGGTTATAATATTCTAATTATGACTATCATCTTTTGTGTATTTTCCTCTTTTTGTTTTAGCATGAAGAGCTTCTTCCAGCATTTTTCAGGGCAAATTTAGTGGTGGTGAATTTTCTTAGTTTTTGTCTTGGAAAGTCTTTATTTTTCCTTCATACATGATGGATAAGTTTCCTGGATAGAGAGCATTATTGGCTAGCAGTTTTTATCTTCTAGTATTTTGAATATGTGATTTCACTTTCTCCTGGCCTGTAGAGTTTCTCCTGAGAAAACTGCTAATACTATAATGGGTACCCTTTTGTAGATTACTGTCTTTTTTTCCTTGACTGCTTTTACAATTCTTTCTTTATCATTGACTTTTGACAGTTTTAATATAATGTGTCTTCGAGTAGATCTCTTTGCATGAGATAATAAGATATTTTATTAGCTTCATGGATGTGCATATCCAGTTTTTCTCCAGGTTTGGGATGTTCTTGGCTCTTATTTCTTTAAATAAGCTATCCCTTCTCCATTTCTTCTTCTTTAATATCCATTATTTTTATGTTGGCTTTTCTAATGGGGTCTGATAGTTCTCATAGGGTTTCTTTGCTTCTTTTAAGTCTTGCTATTCTCTCCTCTTCCACCTGAATCATTTCTAGAATCCTATTTTCCAACTTACTAATTCTGTTTTTCATTTGATCTGTTATATTTCCAGTGTATTCCATTGCATTCTTTATCTCATTTATTGAGTTCTTTAGTTCCAGAATTTTTATTTGGTTTTTCTTTTTTAGTTTCAAACTCTTTGGTAAATTACTCTTTCTTTCTTTCTGTTCCTTAATTTTATTCATGAGGTTATTGTATTGCTTTTGAGTTTTCTTGTTGTTTATTGAATTTCTTCATAGGAGCTATTTTGAATTATTTATCAGATCACAATATTCTATATCTTTGGATATGTTGCTAGAAAATTATTATTTTCATTTTGGATAACTTTACCACAATTTTTCATGGCATTGGATGAAAAGTGCCTCTTCCATCACCTTTAAAGTAGCAGTACCCTTCTTATTTAGGCAAGGCTTTGTTTCTTTTGATTATAACAGTTCAACAGATTGGTAATTAGAAATCTTTCTTTCACTTTCTAGAATGTGGTGCCTTAGTCAAAGTTTCTGTGTGTGTGCGTGTGTGTGTTTTACCAAGGCTGACTGGAAGTTAAGATTGGGAGCCGGAATGTGTCAAAAAAGAAAGAAAGAAACAAACAAACACAGTGGGAATAAAAGGATACCAGTGGAGTGGAGGGTGTTGGGTACTGAGCAACTTGGGGCTTTGGTTGTGCCTCACAGCCTGATTAGGGAATCCTCTAGTGGGAGTATGGTGGACGTCCAAGAAGTCCATGGTCTAGAATCCTGGGGCAGATTTCCCTTCAGACATTTTTGTCTGCCTATTTCCTTTTCCTTTCCATTCTTCAGTCACTATGGTCTCTGTTCAGAGACAGCAGCAGGTTTCTCTATGTGCAGACTGCCTATCTGGGAAGTCCTCTATTCATTGTCTTCTCTCTACCTCCTCTACCAGAAAGGTCACATTGTCCCACTGCTGGACTTAACATCTTCTCTGACACCACTTCCTCTTGTATGGCTCAATTCACTCACTATAGATTTCTTGGGTGACCTGATAGGCTGTGCAGGGGCAACTTTCTTCCACTATGGATGTCTGATTAGTTGTAAGTCATAGGGAAGAGGAAAAATGAAATGATTCAGACCACCATAATGAGGCTTATATCACCCTAACATTTCTTTTTTACTTATTTATTTAAAAAGATTGTTTATTTATTTATTTATTTAAGTAATCTCTACAGCTGATAGTGGGGCTCAAACTCACAACGAAGATCTGCATGCTCTTATGACTGAGCCACTCAGGTACACCCAAGGTTTCTTTTTGTTGAGGTTGGTATTTGAAGACAAACTTGGAATTTAAGGGCATTTATTATTTCAGGTTTATCATATCTTTCAGGTCTTTACAGGACATAGAGTTAGATAAATATTATTTCAGAAAGAAAAATAAATTTGAGTTTGTATCAATATTTTGACTCAAGATTGCTAGAAATTTCCTTAATTGCTTTGAATTTATATTTTTAATCTCTCTTCTCTTGCCTTTAAAAATCTTTGTTTCTAACAATATTAAAACACCTCTTATTGATTCCACACAAATTTAATAGTTTAAATATAACAAACTTTATATTACTACTAACAGCAACACTCGTGAATATCAGCTAAGATGTCTTCAATTTGTTTTGTCCTTATCCCAGGAAGCATCTTTGAAGTCACTTTTGGAAAGTTCTGCTACCCTTTTGATATGGTTAGGCTATTTTGTATGACATTATCTCCTTACTTTTTGCTTGATTATTTCTCGTAGGGAATCTTATTTTTCCCTACTTCTTTGACTTTCATCATGTTGGGGAAGGATCTGTTTCACTTCACTGTTAAATAGTGAAGAAAAATCAACTCAGGTAGCAGGAGTAGAAAAATAATAAACCTGAACATTTGAACCTAGGCTAGGCTCTTATGGTAATAATACACTGTCATGAATTTAGTGTCTTATGTAAGACTGACCCTCACATTTTGTTATAAATCAACACTCTCCAACAGGGATTATCCACTATATTGAAAATCACATGTTTCCTGCTGGTGCCATCTCAAAACAAAATTACAGAAAGAGACATAAAGAATACAAATACTACCTCACCATTAAAACTTCAATTGAGTGTTAAATAAGTCTCAAAGACTGTATGTGAGAATTATAAATCAAGCCAGGAAAGTCTCAATATTTTACATATCCATCACTTCACAGACATTACAAGTTCCAAGTCTATTTTTCAGAGGCTGTTTCATTTCTTATTTCTAACATGTTAGAACATGTGATCTCAGCTTCTTGTTTGCTCATTTAGCTAGTATTGTCCTTCTAGTCTTTTCCATCTTATCACATCTTCAGCTGTGTGTCTGGATCCTTTATTTATCTTGAAGCTGTTTGTTAACATTTGACACATAATTTAAAAGACAGTTGGAATTTAAAACAACAAATAAGCAAACAAAAACCAATAAGTAAAAACTCCAGCAATGTCTATTTTTCAACAATACTTCCTGTTACTGTCTTTGCCACATAAGAAGATGATGGCTTCTGGAGTTGACTTAGAAGAGAATATTTCCAAATCCCTTTTCTGTAGTTGGATGAATTTTTTAGCATTATATAGTCATTCTTAGGCATAGTTCAACTCCCCATTTTATAAAGAAATAAAATAAGTGGTCAAACAATTCAATATGTTGATAATTACATTGATGTTCACAGCAGTAAATACCCCAGTGAAATATTGAGACTAATATGTGCATAAATTTGCCACAAGGGATAAAAGGTATGTTTGTATGATGGTCATAACCTATATTAAACATAAAAATGTAGGCAATATTTTAAAGTACAATCAAGATTTTTGAAATTAGTAGTGTGAAGACATGTTTCACATTCAAAGGACCAATTGTTGATAAAAATATGGCAAACAGGGAAAAAAAAACTTCTCTCTAGTAACTAGGGAGGCTTATTGTAAATCGTTTTGATAAACTTTTGAGGGATACAATGCCACCAGCATAAGAAGAAGGTGGGCATTAGAGTGTGGCTGGCAAAGTCCTCTTCCTAAGGTCAGAGAGTGGAGGCAAACTTCACACTGTCCCTCAATTTATAGATTAAGATTCAGAGAATACTACATGGAGATCTCATTCATTTTCATAATGTTACATCACTGGAAGGAGCAACCAGGGGGAAACTAGACCCAAGTCCAGATCTTCTTCCAGATAAGGGTATGTGGCACCAAAATGACAGCTAGAATCACAGCTGGTAGCTAGTGCATGTGAGACAACAATATAGTTGCTTATTCTAACTCAGGAAAGAATAACTGCAGAGTTGGTGAGAACCTTAATGAATCAAATTAAATTTGAAGTTGCCAAATAAAGAACCAACAAAAATAAGGTATGGTAAGGGCAAGATAAAACAATATAGACATACCAACATACCAGTAACCATAATAAAGAGGAAATTATTAAATACCCTATTATTAAAAATAATTATTATAGGAAAATGCAGAAAAATATAGATTCAGTCTTGGGAAATTAAACACTTATTTTAAACATGACAAAACTCTTGGGCACCTGGGTGGCTCAGTTGCTTAAGCATCTGACTCTTGATTTCAGCTCAGGTCATGATCTCAGGGTCATGGGACTGAGTGTCACATTGAGCTCCCTGCTTTGCGGGGAATCCGTTTGAGATTCTCCCTCTCTCTCTCTGTCCCTTCTCACTCTCTCTCTCTCTTTCTTTCAAATAAATAAATAAGTAAATAGATATATTTAAAAAAAATCATGACAAAGCTCGGTCAGAAGAAAATTAACATTTTGATAGGAAAAAATACCATTGACAAATCAAAAAGTTATAACAGAACAAAATAAATTATTTGCAGTTTATTTTAGACCAGGTTAACATTAAAAATACATTAAGAACTTTTGAGAGTCAGTAAGACAAAACAGATGAAGCCAAAGTTGTTGGTACATAAACTGCAATGCATAGAATTAGAAGTACAGGTGGCAATATTTACATGAATAAATGTTTGTTCTTGCTAATAAAACTTATAGGCTTATATTTTATAGAAGTAATATCATGTACAGATAGTTGAGAAGTGGTATGAATTAGAACATTCTTTTGAGATTCATTGTAAGACTGAAACATTTGTGTAACCTTTATAAATGTCAATAAGAAAATTGTCAAGTTTTAGTATTTTATACCATGATATATAACAATTTAAATGAGTGGCATATATTTAGTAGTGATAACATGAAAATAGCTCTTACATATATTCTTAATTGGAAAAAAAAGAAAAATAAATTTTGAAAACATTTATATATAAGCATATATATGTAAATGTATATTACATATATGTAAATAAATAATAAAGAAATATATAGTAAAATAAGGATCTGGATGTAAAACCTAAAACTTTCCAATGGTGATTACTTCACAAAAGACAAATAATTTTTAGATATTTAAAGAGGTTATTTTTATTTTTCTCTATAGGCTTTTTATATTTCTAACTTCTTTTTTTAAAATAAAATAATTTTTATTGGTGTTCAATTTACCAACATACAGAATAACACCCAGTGCTCATCCCGTCAAGTGTCTCCCTCAGTGCCCGTCACCCACTCACCCCCACCCCCCGCCCTCCTCCCCTTCCACCACCCCTAGTTCGTTTCCCAGAGTTAGGAGTCTTCCATGTTCTGTCGCCTTTTCTGATATTTCCTACCCTTTTCCTCTCCCTTCCCCTCTATTCCCCCCCACTATTATCTATATTACCCAAATGAATGAGAGCATGCAATGTTTGTCCTTCTCCGATTGACTTACTTCACTCAGCATAATACCCTCCTATAAAATAATAATGATTTACTTATGTAAAATTACAAAGTACAGACGTTAAAAACTACAATACATAAAAAAATTGAGGGAAAATATTAAACATGAAATTCTTTTACACTACTTGTATTCCTTGACAAATTATTTTTTTCCTTGAATTAAATAGGCAATGATAAACACTCAGATTTAAGTAAATACTATAATTAATAAATAAGAAGATGGAACAGGTGGGAAAATGATGAAGGAAAGCATGGAGAAGCAAGAAAAAATAGAAAAAAACAGTGATTATAAGGAGGACAGATCATACAATCAGACTGCATGGGTACAAATGCCATTTTATCACTCTCCAGCTGTGTAACCTTAGGCAAGTCATTGACCATGCCCATTTCTCAGTATCTTAGTGTTTTATTTTTTTAAATTATTTTTATTATTTTTATTTTTATTTTTTTATCTTGGTGTTTTATATGGAAGTAATAAAAAGTAGCTACCTTATAAATTGTAATGAAGATAAAATAAATTAAATAACTTAATGTTCTTTATCTGGAAAATAGTAAGTCTACAACATATTGTATGTAACATATTGCATTATACACACAGACCTTTTTTCATATCTATGTATACCATAAAGAACCTAATAGGTTTTCTCTTAACTTGTTACAGTTTTACTTATGTCTATTTTTGTTTTAAAATTTATGTTGTTCTACTGGGTATTACATCTTCCTTTATCTCATCCAAAATGAACTCATTCTAGAGTCATAGCATTCATAAAATTATTTTCACTTGAAATGCACTCATGTTTCAATGGTTCATTCTGTAGGTTGCCCTTCTTAGCATTAGATTGCATTAAACATTTTTGTTGTTTGTTTTTGGCTTATAGACCTATTTTGGATGTCTTAAAAATGTCTGTAACATCTTCCCTCTCTTTTGGTCCTCCTCACCCCATACTTACCTCTTTCTTGCTGGATTTACTTGGCCTTTTCCACCTGGTGCACCAAGTCCCAGTCTAACAATGTCTTCAAGAGGCAGAGGAGAGGTTTTACCCTGTGTAGATCTAGTCATAGAGCCAGTAGCTTGGCTGAATTTTTGCTGAGGAGATTATTCTCTTCCTTAGGTTCTTTTTCTAGAGACTTTAGCTCCTGGTTCTAAGCTAACTTCCTGAAGCCTTTAGCACCTGGTCCAGCTTACATACGGGATTGTTTTTTTCTTTTTGAAAGCAGGCAGGTAAACAGTGGAGTGGCACAGCTCTAACCTTGCTTTCAAGTCTGCTTCTTACTTTTTTTAATTTATCCTAAGTGGATAGTTTTGGTCTCCTAGGCTCAGGGATCAGAAGGCTCACAGCATTAGCTCTGAGGTTTGCATCTTGTTAGTGAGCATGAATATATCTTTTTGGTTCCGTTATTATTGCTTCTGTTGTTTGAAACACAGATGTAAAAGTGTGAACACATGTGAACATATTGACTCTTTTCCATTTAATTCTGGCTTTTGTGTGCCCATCAAAACTCTTCTCACTCAAAACATTATCGATATTATAAATTTCCTAGATAACCAAGGCCCATGCTCATTCTCAGTCTTCATCTTACTACATGCCTCAGTACTACATAAAACAGATAAACAATTCCCTCTTTCTTGGAGTTTCCTTTTCTTCATTTATATGATCTCTTATTCTGGGGTTCTGCTTACATTTCTCATCAGGAATTCTTAGCTGTATTTACTCATTATTTTTATTTATCTTCTGAATGCAAAGTTACTTAGCATCAAGTCTTTTGCTGCATGATTTTTTTTCCTGCCTCATGGTCCATCACAGGTATAATATAGTGCAGTCTTTAAGCAGAATTTAAGGTTTTGAATCTGACAGTCACAGGTTTTATGGTCTTTGCTTGACAAGTTGTTTAACTTTCCTGTGTCTCAGATTTATCATCAGTAAAATGGAGTTTATAATATGTAGGGTAAATTATGTTTTGAATATTAATTAAGATAATACATGCACAGTGCCTTAGTATTCAAGAAATTTTAACAATATTTTTATTATTTTCTGTCATCAATATACCAAGAACTTTCAGATTTACATTTCCTCTGGATTTTTCTTTTCTTCTTTTTTTTTTTGCCTCTGGATTTTTCTTTGGAAATTTGAATCTTCTATCTCACTCCCAACTTGACGTAACCAACTGGTTCTGTCTCATACGCCTCAAGCATAAGGTGTTCAGAATTGAACCCCTGATCTTCCACCCATATGCAACTGTCAGTTTTCCATAGTTTAGTAAAAGACAACCAATGATAAAATTCAACAAACCAAAAGATTATTCACATTATTTTTTTCTTCAGCCCTTAGTCCATCACTAAGTCTTGACAGTTCTATTCATGTTGTTTTAATGAGGTCATTATTATTTTCTTCTCTCACTTCTACAGTCAAAATCTCCATGGTCTCCTACTTCAGTGACTTTGACAATGGACTCCTTTGCCTCCCACTTCTAGCTGATTCTCTACACAGCAGCTACAGTGATTATTTTACAAGTTAATGAGTAGAAATGACATATACCTTGGTTTAACATATATTATTTAATAAGTCACTTTTCATTCATTGTTGTTGAGAGCCCAGCACAAATAGGCAGAGTTTTCAATGTACAGAACATTCTCCAAATTTTCACTAGTTTAGAGGAAACAACCTGAGATTAGGAAATACTATTTTCAAATGAGTAAGTAGCAAGTGTAACAGAGACATTTTTTTTTCAAATGTTCATTTATTCATGAAAGACACAGAAAGAGAGAGGCAGAGAGACAGGCAGAGGGAGAAGCAGGTTCTCTGCAGGGAGCCCCATGTAGGACTTGATCATGGAACCCTGGGACCACGCCCTGAGCCAAAAGCAGATGCTCAATCACTGAGCCACCCAGGCATCCCAACAGAGACATTTAAAAACATGAGGAGTACAGTTGAAAACAAGTATAATAGAAATTAGATTGGAAATTCATATTTAGGGACACATGGGTGGCTCAGCGGTTGAGTGTCTGCCTTTTGCCAAGGGCATGATCCCAAGGTCTGGGATTGAGTCCGGCATCAGGCTCCTTGCATGGAGCCTGCTTCTCCGTCTGCCTGTGTCTCTGCCTCTCTCTCTCTCTCTGTGTCTCTCATGAATAAATAAATAAAATCTTTAAAAAAAGGAAATTCATGTTTAAAAATAAAGAAATAAATATGACTGAATAGATAAGAGTTGCTGAAAAATGAACAAGAGCTTACGAAAGTCATTCCAGGAATAGAAAAACAATATTAGGTAGAAGAGAATCAAACATTGAGGACATAAGAGAAGAAAGCATCACTAATCACTAAAAGAAGAAAAAGTCAAGACTCCAGAATTTAAAAACAAAACAAAACAAAAAACACTTCACCAATGGTCACCTCATACATTTAAAGATATCCATACCTAGATATATATCTGGATACTTTATAAGGGGTATAAAGGGAAGCTGATGGATATTTTCTTTCTAAATGTATGGCTTAGCTGAAATAATGAGTATTTGATAAGTATAAGAGATATATTATGTGATAATGTACTTATGAAAATTCTGTGGTAGTAAGAATCAGAATTTCCTGAAGAAGCACATTTATGAAAAAAAATACTTTATGTATTTTGAAATCTTAGGATAACAATATCAAAAACCACAAGAAAAAAAGTTTCAGGCATTCATGCAACATTGCAGGCTAACAGAATTTTAAATTCCATAACATATTGTTCCAGCATGATAAGCATGAACACATTGTAATGAAGAAAAAAATAATACAATGTAATATGTAAATAGTTTTGGAAAGCTAAATTAAGAATGTACACTTAAAAAAATACTAGAAGCCTATCCTTAATTTTGGATAATAAGATTCTGAACAATACTTTTATAAGTAAAACTTTTATGTATGTTTTTATTCTATTTCAAGAATTCTCACAGTCACTTTTATGAGTACATCTAAAGGTTGAACATATGTATGTGTGTTTATTGAAGTGTGTAAAATTAAAATAGGACTTTTTTCTGTGTAAATGTGTTCATCTCTGCAATAAATCAAAAGTATAGCCTAGAACTCATTTCCTTCCTTTGTATGGCCTAATGGGAAAATAGGAACGAAAGAGCAAAGGATTACATTTTCTTCCTACTATAACAGATGGATGATCATTTCCAGAACAAAGATGTGTTCCAAACAGATATAGGAAAATTTCAGTAAATGTAAAAAAGATTATTGTGTATTTTCAGTTTTCTCTTCTCTATATCTAATTAGAAGGGCATTTATCTGACAAACAATTTATATCTGGATATAATTATAGAGTACACGTAAATACTCAATTTAGTCTTGGTAAAATTTTGAAGCAAAATAAAAATATAATGTAATTAACTACATAGAATAGTGCAGTCATCCTTTCCTGTTTTCAAAAGAGTGAGGCTGACATTTAATAATAGTGTCAGGAAAAATAAAGTCTAAGAATGAACTAAACCTTGAGAGAAAAGTTAAGGGTAATAAAATCTCCTTTTAGTTTTAATCTGTGTAAGAACTGGTAATATCCAACAGAAATAGTAAACATGGTAATCAACTTGTATTGCGTTTCTTTCTCTGTAAAGTAGAGTAAGGTGAAAAATGAAAAATGCAGAACTTCTTTCCTGCTTGGCATGTGAGGAATTTGGAAGTTAACACTCTATCCTAAAAAGCGTAAGTTGAACAAACAGAAAAATCAACAACTCTTAGATCCATATGAGAAGTAAAGTCACACGGCAAATTGTTGCTCCCTAAATTGGTTAGAGAAAGACAGATAATCTTAATTTACCAGAACAGAAACCCACAAGCATAAACTTCCCCAGAAATTAGTGCCAGGGTAGAAAAACCTAACTTTTACTGACAAATTGTTACAGCTCAGTGTGGGCAAGTTTAAGAATTAAAAATTCCAGAGGTGCCTACTCTTTTTTCTTTTTTTAAGATTTTATTTATTTATGGGATGCCTGGGTGGCTCAGCAGTTGAGTATCTGCCTTTGACTCAGGGCCTGATCCCAGGGTCTGGGATTGAGTCCCGCATCAGGCTCCTTATAGGGAGCCTGCTCCTCTTCCCTCTGCCTATGTCCCTGTCTCTCTCTGTGTGTCTCACATGAATAAACAAACAAAAAAAATCTTTCTTTTTTAAGTAAAGTAGGCATAAAAAATAATCCAAGTTGACTTTCAAATTACACTATACCACTTCACAGGCAGTGCAAGTACCTTATAACAACAAGAAATTTTAATTCCTCTTGTTTCTTGTATTATTGCTGGCATTTATTACACTTCTACAAAGGCATATATATCATAATATGTAATATATATACATATGTGCATGTATATATGCGTGTATGTAATTAAAAACATTGTTCACATTATTTGCAACAAGCTTTAATCTGTTAGATCAATTAAGAATAAGAAAAATCGGGGATCCCTGGGTGGCTCAGTGGTTTGGTGCCTGCCTTCAGCTCGGGGTGTGATCCTGGAGACCTGGGATCCAGTCCCATGTCCGGCTCCCTGCATGGAGCCTGCTTCTTCCTCTGCCTGTGTCTCTGCCTCTTTCTCTTTCTGTGTGTGTATCTCATGAATAAATAAATAAAATATTAAAAAAAGGAATAAGAAAAATGTCAGAAGAAAAATAAGTCACCTCCCAAAGACAAGAGAGTTAGAATCCAGACTTGCAGATTTTTATTTTACTTTTACTTATCACTTTTCTAAGGTTTTTTTTTCCTTTATGTAAATCTAGGTTTCTAACCTATATAATTTTACTTTTTTTCAAGAACTTCTTTTTAAAATTCCTTGAAAGATAGGTTTAATGGAAACAAAGTCTCTCAATTTTTATGTCTGAGAAAGTTTTTATGCCTTCTTTATTTTTGAAGCATAATTTCACAGTGTATAGAATTCTAAGTTTGTAGGACTTTTCCCTCAACACAAAATATTTTACTTCATTCTCTCCTTGCAGGCATGGCTTTTTATGAGAAAACAGATATAATTTTTTTGTGTGTGTGTGGAATGTATTCTAAGTGTTGAAAGAAAAATATTGCCAACCAAAAATACTATGGTTTGCAAAACTATTCTTCAGAAATTGAGAGATAAAGATTTTCTCAAACAAAAGCTGAAGGAGTTAATCACCACTAGACTTGCCTTTTGAGAAGTGCTAAAGGGAGTTCCTCAAGTTGAAGCAAAAGGAAGCTAAATAGCAACATGAAAGAGTAAGTACAGAACTCACTGGTAAATATAAATCCATAGACAAAGACAGAATACAATTACCAAAATGGTTGTAGGTAAATCATCTTTAAATCAGGTATAAAAGTTAAAAGACAAAAGTTTTAAAAATAACTATAACTAAAATTATGTATGAAGAGATAGACAATATAAGTAGAAGTAAATTGTTACATCAATAACAGAATGTGGAGCAGGAAACGTAAAAGTATAGTTTTTGTATGAAAGCAAAATTATGTTATATTATAGTGTATATTATACTTTTATAAGATGGATGTTTTATATAAACCGTAGAGTAACCACAAAGAAAATACCTATGGAAGTTTCACAAAAGAAAAGCAGATAGGAATCTAAGCTTATATTACAAAAAACAACAAGACAGACAGGAGATAAAAAGAGGCAAAAGCGCTACCAGAGAAATAAAAGTAATCAGCAAATGCAACAGTAAACCCTTCTTCACTGATATTTACTTTAGATGGAAATGGATTGTACTCCTCAATCAGAAGTCACGGCATGGATAACTGGATAAAAACCCAGATGTAACTGTATGCTGGCTATGAATGAGGAAATTAATTTCAGATTAAAATTACACATATGCTGAAAGTGAATGGATTAAAAAACATATTACCTGCGAATGACAATCAAAACCAATCAGAAGGAGCAGAGAGCACAACCCATAACTAGCCTTACCTGCAGAGCAAAACCGGTGGCCCTCACCTGACCATGGAACTCAGTGCACACTCTGGCTTGATTCAGGTCCTCAAACAATGGACTTATAAAGTTCTGGCCCTGGGTTCTGTTCTACTGCCCTGCCAGGACAGGAAATCTGATTCATAGCCCAAACAATTGAATATAGTACTAGTCTCAGCCTCATAGTGAGCCTGATCCACACAAATGCAGAGCCCACCCTGCATTACTCACTTACATAGGAACCAAGACAGGATTCATAGTCAACTATTCCCAGCCAGTGGCTCACTATCATCTTCATCTTTAGAGCTCAAAAACCTGACTCATCAAAAAATAGACAATAGTAACAGGCCCACTTATCCGAGGACATTATTACCAGGTTCAGAAAGCCAAAGGAATCTGACCAATGAAGAAATATCTCTGCTAAACAAACTCGTAAAGTCTGAAAGAAGAGCCTGATTATTCACATGTGCAGCTACCAATGTAAGGAATCAAGAAAAAAACAAAAGCGGATAAATATGAAACCAGCAATGAAAACAAAGCTCTGATAACTGACCCAAAAGAAAGAGATCCATGAACTGTTGAACAAAGAATTCAGAACTATCCTTTCAAGAAAGTTTAGTGAACTACAAGAAAACATAGACAACAAAATAAAATTAGGAAAATAATGAATAAACAAAATGATTTGACATGGAAAAAGCAACCATCAAAGGAAAAAAAAAAAAAAAAAACAGAACAGTTAAAAAATACAACCAAAGTGAAGAATTGGATAGTTTCAAAAGTAGAGTTGACAATGCAGAAGAAAGAATCAGACATGTGGAAGATAGGACATTGGAAATTACCCAGCCAGAGGAACAAAAAGAAAAAAGAAAAAGAAATTCCATGGCCTATGGAATTATGGACACAATAAGAAGCAATATTTGCATAATGGGGATTCTAGAAGGAGAAAAGAAAAAGAAAAGGGCAGAAAGTATATTTGAAGCGATAAAGGCTGAAAACTTCTTGAACCAGTGAAAAGAAATAGACATCTAGATTCATGAGGCCCAAAGGATTCCAAATAGTTGGATCCAAGTAGGGTTGCACTGAGACACATTGTACTTAAATTGTCATGATTCAAAGACAAAGAGAAAATTTTAAGAGCAGCAAATGAATTGATAATCTGAACTTCATTAAAAATAAAAAGTTCTGCTCTGTGAAAGACACTATTAAGAGAATGAAAAGACAAGACACAGATGGGGAGAAAATATTTGCAAAACATATATCTGAGAAGAGGCTTATCCAGAATATACAAAAACTCCTTAAAACTTAACAATAAGACAATTTGACTAAAAATGGGCAAAAGACTGTAACAGACATGTCAAAAGAGATATATAGATAGCAAGAGAATATATACAAGATGCTCTACGTTATATGTCATCAGGGAAATGCAAATTAAAATAACAATAACAAACCACTGCAAACTTATTAGCATGGCCAAAATCCAGAACTCCAACACCAAGTGCTGGGGAGGATATAAAGCAAGAAGAACTTGTATTCACTGCTGGTGAGAATGAAAAATGGTAAAACCAATTTGGAGGACAGCTTGTTACCTTCATACAAAACCAAACATATTCTTACCATATCATCCAGGAATTGCATTATTTAGTATTTAGCCAAAGGAGTTGAAAGTGTATGTCTACATAAAATCCTATATATGGATGTTTATAGCAATTTTATTCACAATTACCAAAAGTTGGAAGCAACCAAGATGTTCTTAAGTAGATGAATGGTTGAATAAACCGTGGTTATATCCAAACAATGAAATGTTACTCATCATTTAAAAAAATTAGTTATCAAACCATGAAAAGACACAGAAGTTTAAATGCAAATTACTAAGTGAAAGAAGCCAATCTGAAAAAAAAAAGCCAATCTAAAAAGGCTACATACTAAATTATGCCAACTACATAAAACTTTCTTTCTTTTCTTTTCTTTCTTTCTTTTCTTTCTTTCTTTCTTTCTTTCTTTCTTTCTTTCTTTCTTTCTTTCTTTCTTTCTTTCTGTCTTTCTTTCTTTCTTTCTCTTTCTTTCCTTTTCTTATTTTTAGGTATAGAGACAATAGGAAGATCAACGGTTGCCAAGGGTTGGGGGAAGGAAGGATAGGCAGACTGTAGAGGATTTCTAGGACATGTAATTTACTGTGCATGATACTATAATGGTGGATACATTTCCCTATACCTTGTCCAAATCCTAGAACATACAATACCAAGCGTGAACCCTAATATAAACTATTGACTTTGGATGATAATGATGTGTCAGGTTGGTTCATCAGTTGTAACAAATGTATGGCTCTGAGGGGAGGTGTTGGTAATGGATAAAGCAATGCATGAAAAATTTCTGTACTTTCAGGTTAATTTTCCTGTTAACCTGAAAGTGCTCTAATAGTCTATTAAAAAATTTAAAAATGTCAAATTTATTCTAAAATAAAAGGTTAAAAGACCATGAATAAAATAAAATTGAACTTCAAAGTAGAGAGGTAAAGATTTAAAAATGAGCTGGTTTTCTAAACGATATTTTATTTTTCAATTTTCACAGTGTAAATATATAAGGTCAATAATCTGTTATTTACTACTTAGTATTTAGAGTAGCTGAAAGTCAAATAGGAAATTTTTAAAAGATTGATTTAGGAAAAAATATTCATTCACTTGATGTTGATTCTAGAGGAAGAATATTAAAAGACACTATGGTTATTTATAAAACATTAAGTGCATAATTTATTTACCTAATTTTAATATAATGCCTATTTTATTTATACATACTGGATATTTGATATATTCTGAAAACACCAAATAAGAAAAAGAAAGTCATCCATGATAACCCATCACACAGAGCTGTACTTTGGTTTATTTTTCTTCCATTTTGAATGCCATTAATTAGATATATAGAGACAGGTGAGATATTTACATTTATACTTCACATGACCCTAAAGAGAGAGCCAGGTTATCCCAGGATTCCCTATCTCACCCACATGGGTTTTTACAGATAAGTTCTCAACATCTCTGCTCTGGAAGCAGAAGAATATTTATTATTGACACAGTGACAGGATATAGATGAACCAACACTCTATCTTCACCTCTTCACCTCCTCCCTCACCTCTTACTCTTGATCTCTTGGCAAGTGTCTCTCAGGGGTTTGGTGTCCTCTGAGTATGGACATTGATTGCAGTGTCTCCACTGGGACTATGATGTTTTGAACTTGGCTGAAGTCCACTATGCATTACAATTACCTACTCGAGGTGAAACCAAAAACTGAGGACGTGAGTATGCAAAGCACCCTGCCCTGTGCCCAGGAGTCCTAGACAGGTCTTTTGTCTCTGTTCTTGTGAGCCCAAGTAGAGTTTTACTCTTCACTGAATCACAAAAGTCAGTAGTTCAGAAACAGAACGTTGTTTCTCATGGGCCTATTTATTTCTCATATTAATACTGCAGATTTGGAGATTTAATCCCTAGTCAAATCATATTCATCTTTTTAAATGCAGGAAATATAAATTCTTCAAAAACTACCAGTTTTTGCCAAAAGATTATTTTTTTTGTCTTTTCAAAACAGTATTTTGAGAAACTTGGGTATATTTAATTTACATATTTAGTGGTCCATCATCTTTTGCTTGTAATTTATATATATATATAATATATATATATTTTTTAAAGATAGATTTATTTATTTATTTATTTATTTATTTCTTATTTTGAGAGAGAGAGAGTGGTGGAAAGGGGGCAGAGGAAGAATCTCAAGCAGACACACCCAGGCATGGAGCTGGATGTGGGGTTTCATTTCATGACCCCAAGATCATGACCTAAGCAGAAATCAAGAGTCAGATGCTCAATTCACTGAGCCATCAAGGCACACTTGTAATTTATATTTTTATATATAATAAAAATAAATTATTTTATTATTAATTTTCTTAACAGTTCTTCAAATAACTTAAAAATAAATTTTGGCCTAGAATGTAAACTTCATAAATTTTGGCCTAGAATGTAAACTTTTATCTCTTTCTTTTACTCTTTTCTCTTTCTTTGGTGACCCTGGTGAACAGAATAGGATCTACTTGACCAACTCCATTATCAGCTCATTGAAGCTTACCCAGGCCATCCCAAATAACTCAACAACCACCCTCATTGTCTATCCCAAGTGTCACTGCAGGTTCTCTTCATTCTAGTCATTTTTTAAAAGATTTATTACTTATTTATTTGACAGCGATAGAACAAGCACGGAGAGTGGGAGACAGAGAAGCAGGTTTCCCATGGATTCAGGAGTCTGATGCGGGACTTGATCTTAGGGCACTCAGATCATGACCTAAGCCAAAGGCAGACACTTAACTGATGGAGCCACCGAGGCATCCAGTTTTGTGTGTGTGTGTGTGTGTGTGTGTGTATTTTTGATAGCAGTTATGATTTTGTAACATAGGAATTCAGTTTGGGGTTTATTAAATCTCCACAGGGGTAAATCAAGTAGACAGTTGGATATGTAAATTTGGAATTCTGGAGACAATGCTGGACTGTAGATATAAATGTTGAAATTGTTGGCATGTAAAAATGTAGAAATCCATGGGATCTGAAGATACTGTCAACAAAATAAGTGTGGTTGAGAAGAGAAGAATAGAGACTGAGCCTATGGGTATTCCAATGTGAAAAACGTAGGGTGAAGAGAGTGTGTCAGCAGAAGGCTGAATAAAGGGAACTGGTGAGATAGAAAAATACTAAGTGAGTGTGGTATTTGGAGATCAAATGAGGACATGTTTTAAGGAGCAGAGAATAATGTATTGCCAAATGCCATTGAAAGATCAAGTTCAATGATATCTGTGAGTTGATAATTGATTTAGTAACTAGAGGTAACTGATGGACCAGAAAGAGAAATTTTTGTTTTTAGTAGTGTAACAGCCATATTGCTGAACAAAGAAGACAACAGAAAATAACAAAGAACATTTTCATGTCACTATCCTAGTTTCTTCTAGCTGTGACAAAAGAATTTTGGTGGAGTGATGGGTCAAAGGTCCAATTAGAGTGTGTTTGAGTGGAATAAGGTGGAAAGAGAAGCTGGGATGGGAGGGAAGTATTGTTTAT
The DNA here is from genome assembly GCF_048164855.1 of Canis lupus baileyi. Lineage (NCBI taxonomy): Eukaryota > Metazoa > Chordata > Mammalia > Carnivora > Canidae > Canis > Canis lupus. The sequence goes on from NC_132858.1 coordinate 51,264,723, forward strand.
ACAGCAGACACAAACATACTTGTGTGTTGGTGGGAATGAATCAATAGAGATAATTCTGTGCTAAAGAAAATTCAAGAAGGATGGGACCTCAAGGTTAGTTGGAGGGGTTAGCATTAGATACAAGCATGAACTATTTGTTCTTTAACAACAGACAGAAAAGCAGAGTATTGAAGTTGAAGGTAATGGTACGTGGGTATATGTGGGTATGTGGCCTGTGGAAGTTCTCATACAATTACTTTAACTTCTCAGTAGGAAATATGAAACTGAGGAGAGAGAAGAAAGCATGATATAGATGTATAATGCAAAGGGAGAAAAAACAGAGAAAGGATTTATGGCATGATCATTAAGGTCGATGATCATGAGTTTAGTGCAAAACTTCCTTAGTTTCTAATATTGTATTAATGACTACGAACTTGGCTCTAAGCAAATGTCTGGCTGTTTTATGTCACTACATTACTATATATTAAACACACACGTATACACTAGTAGAGCAACGTAAGCTTTCTTTTTGTTAATTTTTGCATAGTGATTTTTTCTTGACTTTAAATTTATTTTAATTAAACTTCTATATTTATATTGAAATTGTGTCCCTTGTAAGCAGCATATAGTCACTTTTAATCCAGATGACAGTTTCTTTTAATTACAATATTTAGGTATATTCGTTTAATGTAAATAGTGATATATTTGAGCTTTTCCTTCTATATTTTATTTATTTCCAGTTTTAAACTACTTATCTTATGTTTCTTTTTCTTCTTCTTTCTTTCCTTCTACTGGATTAACAAAATATTTTTTTACTCAACATTTTTTCCCAGTAGCTTGTTGACTATATATTTTTAACATATTAATTTTTTTCCTATTTTTAACATAAAAGAGCTTTTTAAAATCCTTGTTTGAAAACTCTAATAACTAGAATGTCTTTGAAAATGTTTTTTTAAATTCTTTTGGTATTTTTTGGTTATTTAATCTTATTTCTTGGAATGACTTGTAATTTTTCACTAAATGCTATACATTGGTTGCATTAGGAAAATTGTAGATTAGTAAGTTATTTTCTTAAACAGATAAGATGGACTATTTACCACAATCCAAATAGACAGTGAGCTAACTCAAAATTTTGTAGGGCTTTATCACCCTCAAATTTCCTCCTATTCCTAGGGTTTATCCACCTCAGGTATTCTTTTCTTTTTTTAAGACTTTATTTATTTATTCATGAGAGACACAGTGAGAGGTAGAGACACAGACAGAAGGAGAAGCAGGTACCTCTCAGAAAGCCCAATGTGGGGACTTGATGAGGGACTTGATCCCTGCACCAGGATCAGGCCCTGAGCTGAAGGCAGATGCTCAACCACTGAACCACCCAGACATCCCTCCACCTCAGATATTCTGAGGGATTAGGTGATCCCTGGATTCTGCTTTTTGAGACAGCTGAGTTGGATTCGGAACACTAATCCTTGCTTTCGTTGATCTTAAGGATATCAGGCTTTTTGTTTGGTGTTCTGCTCAGTCTTCTGCTCTGAGTTGATTTGGAATTTAGCAAATGACTTGGGAAAGGGATTGTGAGCTTGCAGTGTTTAGAGTTCTCTGACCTTTGCTTCTTACTAGAATCTAGTCCTTTTGGATCTCAACCCACACACCCACCTTGTTCTGTAAGATTGTTAAAAAAAAATCAAGTTTTTCTGTTTTTTTTTTTTTTTTTTTGTTCTTGGTTTGGGTCTGAATCTCAGTTTTTTGCATAGATCTCAGTTCCATTTTTATTTTGCTTTGGGGTGGTTGGGGTCTTTTTCATTTTTGTTTTTGTTTTTATTTGCTGTAGACCTAGAATTGTTAAATGGTCTGGCCTGAGGGAATATTGGCTCACCCATCTGGGATGTTCTCTTTTGTCTTGAATTTTTTTTCCCTTTAAGACCTGACTGCTTCAGTATCTCTCCAAAGCCTTCAAACAGTTTTTCTCTCTGTATTTTCTCTATTCATTTTTAAGTTGCTCTCAACAGGATTATTGGACTGCCTTGACTAAAAATGTATGTGAGTATTCTGACCCTGGAGGTTCCCAGATGGACTGTAGTCCTGTGAAAAGCAGTGTAATTTCCCTCACTAACTTTAAAAGATTGATTATTGACATACCCACCTGTAAATATGAACACACAGTATGCTTCTGGTCTCCATGGTTTTAAATAAATCCATCCCTGAAAACTGCTATAAGATTAGTCAGATTTGGAGACATCTGCAATCTATACACTGTAAATCACAAATGGGACTAGGAAAGTGAGGTAGGATGAATCCTTGATATCTTTTATCCTCTTTCTTTGACTATTAAAGTTATATGGTAATCAAATTGGACTATTATTTGCACAATTAAGTTTCTACAACTAGTTTGATGAAGGACTACTAATGAGGCCCTGTGTATACTTTCTATTAGATTTTAGAAATCTACCTCAAAAATTCTACTTATATCCTTGGCATTGGTGTCACCTCACAAACAATATGTAGTCATTTAAATTAAAAGAAGTAGCAGACCAGGGACATTCACTGTATGGTCACTGGGGCTAGTTCATGGCTCTGCGTTCACCACTTGACAATATCACAGAAACAACACAATGAGTTCAGCAAGAGGAACCATAACAAAGCTAAGAATGAAGTAGATGATTATGTTGATATATGCATTTGTCCCTAAATCCTAACTTGCCAGATTATTTGTGTTAAAAAGTATGGTCACACCTAAGATGATTTATGTGACTCATGAAAATAACTGGAGGGTATAATGTGATAAACATTCTCTCATTTCACATGTATACATACACACATGACCATAAAAAGAATTACCATACATTTATGGTAACTCAATAGCATGCAGGTGAGTTAACAAACTCAACCATTAGTTGAACCAACAAACAAAAACCAGATTGAGTACAGTTGACAATATTGACTTTTATCTAATTTTTGCTCCTGGAAAGCTGCAAAGGTAGAGAAATCCTTGGCCCTTTGGTGTTTTGACAAATGGCTAACCTCAAAGGACCACCATAAATTCTCATATAAGACTGGCTTCCATTCTTCCTTAAGACTTACTTCTTTATCTATCCTTATAAAACCCTAGCTCCCCTTCCTTTTCTCTGAAACGTTTTTCACTAAAGAACATTTCCCTATTGCAATAGCCTGAATAAAGTCATCTCCTTAATTATCTGGTGCATTTTATTTTTGATAACAGAAAGACAATACTTTTTTTAAAGATTGTACTTATTTATTTATTCATGAGAGACATAGAGAGAGAGGCAGAGAAACAGGCAGTGGGAGAAGCAGGCTCCTTGCAGGGAGCCTGATATGGGACTTGATCCAGATCTGGGAACTCCAAGATCATGCCCTGAGCTGAAGGCAGACGCTCATCCACTTAGCCACCCAGGAGTCCTGAAAGAGAAGACTTAAATGAAAATATAATGTGTATCCTTGGGAAGTGTTACTCTATATGATAAATAAGCATGATGATATGCAAAGAAGCAATTTAAGTTATTTTTAAAGTTGCAAGTATTCCAAAAGAATACAATTTAAAGCAAGATTTTTACTGGTGAAGTATTAGTGATCTGGGTGATTGAGCTGAAAGACTTTCAAAAACATAGTATAAAAAGAAAAGAGATTAAAATTGTGTGAAAAGTGAGATAAGAGACATGGAGCATTTATCACAAAGTTTCCCTGTATATTTATTAGGAGTTCTGTAGGAAAAAGCCATAAGAATGGAAAAAAGGTAAAAATCAAAGAATTGATTGTTGACATATTTTGAGACCTGAGGAGACATAGGCTTTCAGATCGAAGGGATTATCAGGTGCCAAGGCAATATATTTTGGGAGAATAGAAGATCACATCTAAAGCTAACCTCATAAAATTTCTATGCTCCAAAAAAAAAAAAATAAAAAATAAAAAAAAAATCCTAAATCCTTTCAGAGTGGAAAATCTTGAAGAGGTTACTTATAAAGTAACAAGACACGGAATTAGCATCAATTATTTTAATACATAATGTCATCAAATAATAATGGTAGTTAACATATTTAGCACAGGCTTTGCTCTAGTTTTTAAAAACTGTTCCTTAATCTTCTTATCAACCTGATGAAGTGGGTATGATGAAGTGGTAACCTTCATTTTTCAGAGAAGAAAGTGAAGACACAAAAATATTAAATAAGTTGCCTAAGGTCACATAGCTGGTAAGCAGCATATAGAGATTCAAACACAGATTGCCTGGGTCCAGAGCCCATGCTTTTGTCTGGCTTGAGGGAAATGCATGTAGAGTAAACTATTATACAAATGAAAGAAAAATAAATATATTTTTAGGCACACCAAAACTAAGACTTTTGCTTAATAAAATTACTTAGGAAGAGAATAGACCCAGAGGAATATCCAAGGACTAAGCCCTGGACGTTCTAATATTTAGATGGTGGTCCAAGGAGATAAAAAAAAATGGGGTCAGAATCAAGAGTGGAGTTCCAGACACTAAGAAAATGTTCCATGAAAAAGGGATGAATGTCAATACTGAAGACTGTTATGAGGTTGAATGCAAAGGAGTAAAGTATAATCTGTGGATTTGGTAATGTGGAGGTCACTGGAGAAGACGGTGGAGACAAACATCTGACTCGGGCAGATTCATGAAGGAATGGAAAGGAAAGAAATAGGGACGCAAGATACAAACCCTCCCTGATTACACATCTATTGGCCCTTCCATGGTATGGAGAACCATATCCAACTTGATGAAAGATCTAAACTTAAATTATAGAATTTAAAAATACTGGATAAGAGTATGTAGGAATGTATTTATGTTTTTCAGTGGGGCCTGCTTAAGCAAGGCATGAAATTGAGAATGTGTACCACAGAAAAGGTGAAAATACTTGTAAGCTAAGGTTAAAAACTAACAATAGATTGGTGAAAATATCTACCATTAGTAAAGCAGGCTAAACATTTCAGTCTTTGACAAAAGGCAAACAAATGTAAAACCTTCAAATAATTTAAAAACCACAATTTAAAGATGATGAAATACAAATAAGTAATAAGAACATAAAAATAAAAAATCTTGCATACAAGAAACTATGGGAATGCAAATTAATAAAATTGGGTACTATTTTTGATGTTATGTTGGAACAAATAAAGATAATTTTAAATATGTTAAGTTCATGATGATGTATGCAAAGAATATTGCTCCTATACACTGTTGGTAGGGATGTTGATCGATCCAAACTTTTTGGAACCAATTTGGAATTCTGTCAAAATTTAATTGATAACTTAAATTTCAGAATTTTGCCCTGCATCCATAATAACTTTTGAGTAAAATGAAATGTGCACAGTAATATTTGTTGCAATATTATTTGCAATAGAAAAAAAAACCCTAAAAACAAATTAATTACCGGTCCATGGTCTGTGGCTGCAGTTAAATGAGTTATAGAACATTTACATTTTGGAACGTTGTATAACTTTAAAGAAAAATGACGGGATGCCCGGGTGGCTCAGTGGTTGAGCATCTGACTTTAGCTCAGGTTGTGAACTAAAGGTAGGGACTATTTTATTTACTTTAAAAGGAAGAATAAAGAAGCATAATAATAATTATACTCTTCACATTACAACATATACTAAAACCAATTCTACATGAATAAAAGAGAGATAAGAAGTGAGACCTAAAAGAGCTAAAGGGTTTATCAAAATTAGAAGGATGACTATAGGACTAAAGCATTGGGAAAGAAAATCAGTAACCAGAGTATTAGCATTTTTAATATGTACATTTGCATAAAGTATGCCTGTATATATTAACATATGCATAGGAAATTAGACACATAGAAAAATGTGTTAACAATGGCTATTGCTTGAATGACATTTTCTACTTTTACATATTTCTGTAAACTTCTCTGTTTTGTCCTCTCCAAAGAGGAGTGATTTTGTTTTTTGTTTTTTGTTTTTTTTTTTAAATTTTTTTATTTATTTATGATAGGCACAGAGAGAGAGAGAGAGAGGCAGAGACAGAGGCAGAGGGAGAAGCAGGCTCCATGCACCAGGAGCCCGATGTGGGACTCGATCCCGGGTCTCCAGGATCCCGCCCTGGGCCAAAGGCAGGTGCTAAACCGCTGCACCACCCAGAGATCCCCTGATTTTGTTTTATTAACAAAGCAAACATTATATCAAGTGTTTTTTATATAACTACTAAGTAATGTCTAGGAATCTGGCGATGGACAACAGTCTGTACATTAGGAAGTGTGTCTTGGTCAGTCTGACCAACAGCAGATCAGAAAGAATGGATCGGCCTTGAGTGTTGTACCCTTGTTTGCTTAGGCATAGTTAGATTCAATAATGAGAATTTGAACTCGGAGGTTATATATTGATTATTTGTATTCTCTGTTTTTAGCTACTTGAGAATGTAAACTGGGAATTGAACTGAGGCTGAGTCATCCACTTCACACAATCATTCAATGGTGTTTTAGACTCTGAGCACTTTTCCTTTAAATCCTTTGACTCTTCTGTCTTGGAACTGCAGAGGCCAAGTCACCACAAAGCCACATGGATTACAAGCATTTTGTTTAATGAGTCTATGTCTGAAACTGCCAGTCAAGTGAAGGGAAAGCTGGCTCTGAGTTTGTTGTATCCCTGTTTCTCCCGACCACAATCCCATCATTCAGTAGGAAACAAGTCACACTTGGTCCCTTCTCTTGGGCACACACTGTGGCAGGGGCTTCAGATTCAGCATTGAGTACCCTCAGTGGGGAGGACAGGAAGGTTAAACAGTAACTAATCACAGTTCTAATAAGAACTATAATGTTTGTTATGGGCTGAGTGTTCCCCCAAATTCATCTGTTGAAGCCCAAACTCCCAGAAGTTCAGAATGGGACTGTATTGGATATAGGGCCTTTAAGGAAGTACTTAAGGTAAAATAAACATTATATGGGTGGGCCCTACTCCCACCTGACTGGTGTTTTTTTTTTTTTTTTTTAATTTTTTATTCATTTATGATAGTCACAGAGAGCGAGCAAGAGAGAGGCAGAGAGAGAAGCAGGCTCCATGCACCGGGAGCCTGATGTGGGATTCGATCCCGGATCTCCAGGATCGCGCCCTGGGCCAAAGGCAGGCACCGAACCGCTGCGCCACCCAGGGATCCCCTGACTGGTGTTTTTATAGAAAGAGGAGATTAGGGCACACAGAGGGACACCAGGGGTGTGCTTGCTCATGTAGAAGACCACGTGAAGACATAGCAAGAAGGTGGCCATATGCAAACTAAGGGAAGGGGCCTCAGGAGAAAAAGCCCGGGTGACTCATAACCTTAAGTTTAGACTTTTAGTGTTCAGAACTACGAGAAAATAAAGTTCTATGTAAGCCAAGCAGTGTCGTTACAGCACTCATAGGAAACTAACGTGGAGTTCAAGGTGTTCTTAGAAAGTATAATGGACAAGGACTGCATTCCACAGGGAGAGACTGTTAAGCTTCAGTAACAAGTAACTGTCAGTGGTCCTGTGACCACAAGCCAGGTGGAAGAAACACTAACAGAGGTGGGAAAATATTTAAGGAATTTAAACAGGAAATTCATATGATCTTTTTGGAATTTTCAGGATATAAACCTAGCTATAATGTGGAAATCAAATAAATGCACTGGTATCTGAGGGCAAAACTGGAAAGGAGAGCTGTTATCAAACACCAGAGCATACGATAGGAGGGCACCTCAAGGCCGAGTGGTATCCTAGATGTTGGTGGGGATGGTTTCCGTAAGCAGTCGTCTCTGAAGACCGCTCCAAGCAGACACCAAACCTAAGTGGCCTGAGGAGGGAATGGGAGTTCAGAAAATGTATACAGTATATTTAGGCAGCTTCTTGGAGAAGTTTGGCTGGGAAGGCTGGAGGGAGTTTGAATAGTAACCCCTGGACTTTTGGAGAGATGTATTTGTAGATTCTTCTAATTGTGTAAGTGGTTCTCAGTGTGAGGAAGCAGAGGCAGCATCATCTGGAACTTGGAAAATACAAATTCACAGCCTCTTCCTTTCTACCTACTGAATCAGAAACTTTGGGGCAGGGCTCAGAGAACCACTTCTTTTGGAATATTATTTGAAGTGTACAGACATGAACTATAGACACAGAACGCTCTTATTATAGTTGATGGAGTTTATGTCTCGGGTTTTTATTCTTTTAGTTCATTTACTGCTGTCTAGTGAGGGGACATAAGCATGTGTGAACACACACTGCCTTCTACACAAGAAATAATAAAGCGTGACTCTAATACGAATTATAAAATGCCTTGCCATTTGCTTCGACGTGGATGGAACTGGAGGGTATTATGCTGAGTGAAATAAGTCAATCAGAGAAGGACAAACATTATATGGTCTCATTCATTTGGGGCATATAAAAAATAGTGAAAGGGAATAAAGGGGAAAGGAGAAAAAATAAGTGGGAAATATCAGAAAGGGAGACAGAACACGAAAGACTCCTAACTCTGGGAAACGAACAGGGGTGGTGGAAGGGGAGGTGGGCGGGGAGTGGGGGTGACTGGGTGGCGGGCACTGAGGTGGGCACTTGACAGGATGAGCACTGGGTGTTTTTCTATATGCTGGCAAATTGAACACCAATAAAAAATAAATTTATATATAAAAAAATAAATAAATAAAATGCCTTGCCAGAATATTATGGTCAAGTTTTGTGAGGTTCCTGTCTTTAGTTCTAAGTTCAAAGATGTTTAATATTTTTGGTGTGTTTGATCCTTTCCATAAAACTCCCCTACCCTCACCCCACATTGACTTAATGCAACATTCACTATATGCATTCAGTTTGAGAGTTTGAGGAAATATTTTAGTTTTCATAACCTCTTACTCTCTCTGTATATACAGTAATCTTCCTAAGTAGTTTTGCAAAACTCTTTTCAAATTTTAAACTCTGAAATTTAGATTTATATCCATATCACACCTATCTATCATCCTTTTTCAAACCCTGTATTAATTCACGCCTTTGGGCATGAAACACACTGTGTTTTTCCCTTTGCTGAAGTTTAGCAGTGATGTGCTTGAACTCTTTGACACTCCCTCATCACTGACAAATGTGAATGATAGTGAAGGGTGACGAAAAGCTGCACACGCCTGTGTACCATGTCCAGGCCTTAGCTCTGGGGCCAGTACCTTTTAGCAGTTATTCTCATATTATCACAATGACTACAGCTATCACAAGGTCTAACGCCAACACCAGAGCAGTTTTCTGCATTGGAACTTCATTCACTCTTTTGAACCACAGTCAGCTTTTTGACTCTGTGAACTTACCTCCTTTAGCTTTATAGGTCTCACGTGCAAAAATCTCTTTCATTATTTTCTTTTTTAGTAAGAACTGTAAAATAACTATAATCTTTTCCTTGTGTATTCAAAATACTCTGCTTGAAAAAGTACTTCAATTCTAGAAAGATTTATACTAATTTAAATTACAATGGCACCATCTTTTGTGCTTGTCATTATCCTTCCTAGGCTTTGTCACTTCCATGGCAACACATACTGTATTTTACTTTGTGTTTAAAAATTATTTATGCTGAGCAATAAACTAGTTTTTATGAATATTCAACAATGCCTTCCAAGTGGTGAAATGTTCTGAGACTCTCTTAAACCCTTCCCACACACAACTTCTAAATTAATCCTTTGAAGTACTGCTCTCATCATGTTATTCCCCTGCTCAAAAGTCATCAGTGACCCTCACCATTTACCAAGCAAAGCTCACACTCCTTAGTCTGGCTTCTGATTCCTTGATAATCTTATCTTGATCTGCTTTTGCAGCCTTACACCCAACCTGCTATCATATGTATGAGAATCCTTTGCCTACAAACAACAGAACAAAGACATTATATATAAGGTAAGGGGCAATGGTTGTTTAAGTCTCAATATTATCATGGTTCCCATTCAGCTTCTCTAGAATTCTGCTATTCCCTAATAGTGCTGGGATGGTTGCTTCCATTCAAATTTTTACATGCACAAAGAGGCAAAATAGAGAAAATTCCTACCTTATGTCTATCATCATAAATGAGAAGGAAGACCTTCCCAGGATCTTCTCGCATACTTGCTTTAATATCTGTTGGGCAGAGTTTGTTTCACACCCATGTTAAAACCACGCACTTAGTTAGGGGAAGATCATAACTGGCCTAAGCTGATGATTCCCATGCTCTTGGCTCTAGGGAGGATTCCAGCTTCCTATGGAAGACATGACTGCTCAGAGGATGAAGAAAATTGGATTCAGTTGCTGAAGCAAGGAAGAAATGGCTATGAAATAACAACTGTGTCTTCCACATCAACTAAGATGTTTATTTTTAAATTAAGACCAGGAATCAAGCATTTTTTGTCACTACAATTACATTGCATGGCATGCACAGCCACTCACCCCTGGATAAGCTTTCATAAAATATACTGTATTTCTTAAATCAGGTTCATTTTCTAGGCCCTAATATATCTGAGTTTACTTATCTCCACTTGGGACTTCTTGGCCTCTCTTTGGCCAATATCAAAGCTTCCTTATAGCCTCTACCTTCTGTACCACTTTTCTAAGATAAAAGCTTATTTATGAGTTTATATATGACTTATTAGTCCTAAAATGGTCTTCATCTGGGAGCTTTCCATTGAACAACAAGCACTCATGCAATTGTATGAGGTACTAGTGCCATTCCTACACTATTGGAGGCGTTAGAGTCAATGGAGAGCCTAAAACCCCATACCACTTATTATTTAATAATTCCTAGATATAACAATCTGTGTCACTTTTCTCATTGTCTACATGATTTCCTCTTCCTGAATTGCAAGTGTTTCCATTTCCTTTCCTTAAAACAAGTATGTATTTAATTTAGTTTGTCAAATAATAATTTCTTTTACCGAGTTTTAATATAATAAAAATAACATGTAGAATGGTGTAGGATTATTTTGGTTACAAATTAAATAAAAACATAGATATAATAAACTTTTAAAGAATTATTGATGGTTTTCTTTGAAATAAATTAATTATAAGTACACCTCTAAAGATAGGCATTTATCTTTAGATACATATATTCTCTAATATATGTATATATACATATATATGTATATATATAGATGACAGATCGATAGACTTTATCTGATATTAATTTTATTAATGCTTTAATGAGGGGAAATATACAAGTTTATACATAAGCAACAAAATAACCCTTGAATTATTTTTAATGGATACATCTCTGCAGTGCTTTTTGTTTGTTTTAAGATGTAAGATTATTGGTCACATATCCATTCAGCATAGAGAATCATTCACATAGAGGAAATGTGATCCTAGCTAAATAAACTCTTTGCATTATTTACGGGAGGCATTCATTATTTATTCACCAGTTTAATTGATTTGAACTGTATACAGGAATGAAACATAGGGATTTTTGCAATTGGTTTAGGGCATGAAGTATTTAATCTCATGAGTATTGTAATGAATGATTTTCTCCCCTATTATTCAATCTTCAGTAAGCATAGCTTGAGAGAGACTTGTATATTAACTCTGTCAATGTTTATATTTGAAATGCCACACAAAACTCACATAATTAAAGTTGTTATTTTATGATATCATTGAATTATTGAAAACCAATATATCTACTCTAATCTGAGTAAGACTGAATCAAATATCTAGTCATTCTCTTTTACTGATGCCCTTTATTTTCCAAGGTAATTACATGTTGTTTGTTGTTTACCCATATTTTTTAGGGCCTATCCAATAAGCAGTATATTTCCTACAAACATCTTTTACTTTGAGAAAATAGGTACCATACACAACACTTTTAATTCTTTCTTTAAAAATTGATGATACTTTCAGGTAAGAAACAAACAAAAATCTGTGTATTTTATATTAGTAAATCGGCAATATGTGTCAATTATTAATTTTTTGTACGCATTTTGTTTTACTGGATATTCAATAATTAATATCAAATATTAGGACTTTTTTCCAAACATCATTTCAGTAATAACCTGAAGACAGATAAAATATACTTTCATTATCCTCCCTAAGTTTGTCTTTCTTAGTATGCCACCTAAACACAAATGACTCAAATGGTCATTTCTAGTGATTTACATTAAATTTACATATTTGGGTTGGTCCAAAGAATTTTGGTCTGTGATGACTTTTAATCAGGGGAAATTCTGCAAATGAATTTATGTACAAGCTCCCTGCCATTCTAAGAAAGTTCTTGCCTTACTCTGTACTACAAAAGTGCCTCTTTAATCTCCAACTAACAGATCTCCCTGAACTTGCATTGCCCCTATTCACATAACACAATACAGGGAATCTTCTGGGGCAATAAACAATTTGCTCTTCTCTGAATCTGTGCAATGTTTGGAACTTGCGTGAGTTGAGATTGAAACTGCTTGACAGACAAGATATGCTCACATGCACACACACACACACACACACACACATATTGGAAAAAATATTTGTGGCAAATAAATTAATGGTCTAACTTGGTAGGAGAGGAGAACAACTGATTAAAAATTTTAGTAGGATGCTTTTACTTGCTATCTATATATGACTAGGAGAAACTTTTTCTAAATTATTTTTTAGAATGTAACATCTGACAAGATCCACCTTCAGCAGATGTCTTCTATTACAAAAAAAAAAAAAAAAAAAAAGGTTGTGGCATGGTGTCCCAGAGCAGCATTTTCTGTTGAGGGATCTTGATTAGGAGGGTACTGAAGTTGAATTTCAGTGAGTTTTCCCATGTACCAATAAGGACTACTGGTGGAGTCTGTCTTTAAAGTCACCTTGGCAACCATTCTTTTCCTCTCTTCTCTTTCTTGGGAAGAACCTTCATAATGGTTTGTATATCTATTTCCCTAAGACACTAAGAAACTTCTCTTGTCTCAAATCATTTACTATCCATCTGGAGACTTTTCCAATATCAATGGACAATGCTGCAACTCATAAGATACAAAAAGCCCATGAGATCATGGCAAGATCACTGCTGGAGACTCCTGGTAAATTATCTCTCAGTTGACAGTGAAGGTTCCATATTCATTCCAATTCCTCTGACAATATTCCTCTCTTTAATGGGGTATGGATTGTTACAGTGTTCGTTCAAGTGGGAGGTATTCATGACAAATACTGCAATGGGTATATGCTTTTCCAATATGAAATTTAAGGATTTATTCCTCGAGCTGAACTTGAGATGTCTGATAGCCCTATTCCCACAAGTAGGAGGTTAATATACATTCTGGTGGTACCATATACTTCTTTGTAGCATATTTTTTTTATTATTGTCACTATTAGAGATCTGAAAGTCCTACATTTTATTTACCACAGCTTCTTTGGTGCTTATTAAATATTGGTTTAAATGAATGAATAAATAATTTAGTATTTAAATGTCTTATTATGAATTTTAAAGATTGTAGTAGTTACTTATGTGTACTTTTGAACCAATAGCTTAAGTCCTGAAATATTCCCTACTTATATGGAAAAATTTTAATTATTTGATTAAAATTATTCTATATACACTTGATTTTATAATCACCCAGATGTAAGTATCTCCAAATGCTAATAATTATATTAAAGTTTCTTAAATATCAGAACTTCTTCATTCATTAATAAGTAAGGAATATGGAAATTCCAGGATTTGGATTATCTTAAGCCTATTTCATTCAGATTAATTTAATTGAGTAAGTTATTTTATTTGGCCTCTTTCTTACACTAACACAGACATCAACATATCCTTAAATTTTAAGTTTTGTTTGGTTCCTTACATCAAATGTAACACAATGCAAGATGTTGGTATGTTCCACCAGATTTTTCAAAGGATAGTTATAGGGCTTTCAATTGGACATACTCTTCATAATTTTTAATGATGATTCATAATGTTTTGTATATGGTAAGGTGCCATAGTCATTGAATGAACAAAATAGTCTCCCTAGGATCATTGATATAAGTAGCACACCCCGTTTCAGGTATTTATTTTCATATAACTATATCTTGCTTTTCTGCCTATATGGAAACCTGAATGCTGTTTACTAAATAGAACAATTGTATATTACTGATCTTACTCCAATGCAAGGAATAATGTAAAATTATCAATATTTTTCAACATAGCAATTGCAAGTGGGTGACTAATATAAATGTGGCCCTGAATGCAGAATAGATGAGAACATTACAATACCTTTCCTCATAGTTCAATGGCCCTGAAAAAAAAAAATCACTCTTCACTGGTTACTGTCATTAAGCTGAGATAAAACCACTGCATGATTGGGAACAACTTTCATTTCCTCTGAACTTGTAACAAATAAAACACATACTTACAAAACTCATACTGATACTTTGTACAAGAGGCTGTTTAAGTGTAAAAGAGGCAGAAAAAGAGAAGGGAGAAAAGGGAGAGGAAGAGGGAAGAATGACAAGAGATGTGAGGTCAGTTTTTGAATTGTGCGTAGAACATGGGCATCCAAAAGAGCACATGCAGAAAACATGAGTGAGTGTAAATAAAGCCACTTGAAAAAAAGGCAAAAATGAATGGCTTTAATTAGTTATTACTTCAACTATGTAGAGTCCATCATAAAAAAGCCATTCAAATAAAATTCAATTTAACCACAAAATATCAATAATCTTTTTGTAGGTTTGTGAAAAATAAACCTTGTCTGTTCCTTTTTTTCACTAATAAATATGTATTTGGAGATATGGTTTAAAATTGTAAGTAAAAGAGTTTGGTTGTTTTCCTAGAAACTTTTGGCTCTGTTATCTCAATGACCCAGAAGGTAAATAATTTGGCACTCTCCCACACCTATTTGTTGAGTATTTAAAGACTTAAGCTATTGGTTCAACTTCAGGACTTAAGTTATTGGTTCAAAAGTACACAAGTCAGGAGGAGACTGATACCCCACTGATACAAAGCTACTTCCCATGTCTTATGTATGTATCTAATTTGTCTCCTATGCTCTTAGGTTTCTCCTAACCAGAGTTGGCTTGTACGAGGACATGGATCATAAGGTAGAATTGAATATAGAATCAAGGAGAAGAAAGGGGACTTACCTTACAAAGTTGAACATGATTTCCTATTTGTATTTAATTAAAATATTATTTTATTAAAGTCATGCACATAAACATTTTTAAACATGTAATCAAGATAAAACTTATTAAGATACTTTTCATTCTTATTCTTTCATATAGTCTTCAAACTTTGGTGTCTTTAAAACATTTACTTTCTCCTTCAGTTTTATTGAGATATAATTGCCAAATAGCATTGTGTATGTTTAAAGTGTACAACATGATGATTTGACACATGTATATGTTGTGAAATGATCACCACAATACAGTTAGTTAACACAGCCATGACCTCATAGAGCCATCATTTCTGTGTGTGTGGTAAGAACATTTAAGATCTGATCTCTTGGCAAATTTTAAGAACACAATTTTGTTGATCATACAGTTAAGGATAAAGTATTGCTAACAGTGGTCATCATGCTGTCAATTAGATCCCTAGAATATTCTTTTTATAGGTGAAAGTTTGTATACTTTGACCAACATCTCCCCATTTCTTCTACCTCTCAGCCCCTGACAACTGCCAACCTATTCTCTGTTTCTATGAATTTGACTTCTTTAGATTCTACATATAAGTGAGGTTGTACAAAATTTGTCTTTCTGTTCCTGACTTATTTTGCTTAGCATAATACCTTTAAAGTTCATCTTGCCACAAATAGTAAGCTTTCCTTCTTTTGGGGGGGGGCTATAAAATAATAATAATAATAATAATAATAAATAATGAAATATTATTTACAATAATGAGTTGCTCACAAGGCATGGAAATAATCTTAATGTCTAAAGGCAGATGAATGATGAAGAAAATGAATAACACTATGGTAAAGAAGGGTGAAGAAAATGAAATTCCAAGAATAGTAAAAGGAAATGAAAGCACTATCTCAAAGAGATAGATATATACCCAGAAATAGGATTGCTGGATCATATGGAAGTTGTATTTTTATTTATTTTGTTTTGTTTTGTTTTTTAAAGATTTTATTTATTTATTCATGGAAGACACAGAGAGAGAGGCAGAGACACAGGCAGAGGGAGAGGCTCCCATGGGGAGCCAGATATGGGACTCAATCCCACGACTCTGAGATCATGCCCTGAGTTGATGGTAAACAACCACTGAGCCACTCAGGCATTCCGGAAGTTATATTTTTAATTTTTTGAAGAAACTATACTGTTTCCCATAAGAGGGCTGTACTAATTTGCATTCCCATCAACAGTGAAAAAAGTTTCCCTTTTCTCCACATTCTGACCAACATTTATCTGTTGTCTATTTGATAATAGCCATTCTAACAAGTGTAAGCTGTATCATTGTAGTTTTAGCTTGCATTTCCCTGATTATTTGGACCTCTGTCTTAGATCATTCACAAAGATTAGCTCAAAATAGATTAAAACATTAAAATATTAAGACCGGGAAGTTTAAAATTCCTAGAAGAAAACAAGTTAATTTCCTTAACATTGATCTTGGCAACAATTTTTTATATGACACCAAAAACACAAGGAGCAAGAGCAACAACAATCAAGTAGGACTAAATCAAACTACAAAGCTTCTGCACAGCAAAGGAAACAATCAACTAAATGAAAAGGCAACCTATGAAATGGGAGAAAAAGCTTGCAAACCATAAAACTGATAAGGGTTAATATCCAAAATATGTGAAGAACTCATATAATTCAATAGAAAAAGAAAAAATCAAACAATCTAATAGAAAATGGGCAGAAGATCCACATAAAAATATTTTTCCAAAGAAGACATACAAATGGCTGATAGGTATGTGTAGAAATTTTCAATATCACTAAGCATTGTGTACATGTTTTTAAAAAGCTGAAATGTCCCATTTTCCGTTGAGCTCCTGCCTACTTGTGACCTGGAGTAGAGTTCCTACATGCTGTCATTTTTTTTTTTTAATCTTTTTAGCTGTTATGTTTCTTCTGCTGTTTATCTCCATATTTCTAAGTGACAAACTCATTGTGCTAGTTTTGATTTTTAAAACTAAGATTTTTATTAAATTTTGACTATACGTATTGACTTTTTGCTATGGGAAATAAGTATGCTTAAGTAATGTTAATTTTATTTTTTTTCAATTAAAATTTTTTTAGGGTGGATTATTAATGAAGACAAGGACAGCACTTTTCCTGTAAAGGCAACCACCATAGCAAGTTCAGGAAATGCAACTTTTGCTAAATATTATGCTTACCATGGCCATTTTCTTTGGTTTTAACTCTCTCCTTTGTGCCTATCTGATCTGGCACATGGAGCCATATATAAGTGAATCTGTGAGTAATTTGAATGAGTGCTTAAATTACTTCAGAGAGCACCAATCTAGATTTATAACAAAGAATATTCAAAAGAAAAGGAAAGAAAAGCTACATGAAGAAATAATACAACTTTTTGAGAATGAAAGTAAATTAATAAGTTAAAAATAAGAAGATATGTATGTACTTTTAAAATCATGGTACATAAACATACCTTTACTATTCTGATTAGTGCTAAATAAATTATGTGCCACAAAGACGAGACAAATGATTAGTCTCCACAATTTCAATATGTAACAAATTAACCATTTCCCCCAAATGAAATGGCATGTAAGATATTTGCACTCAGTAGCAATTAAAGAAATTTTAATTGAAAAATGAATGATAAGCTTTACTCCCCTGACTGTTCATTTTACCCTGCAAAAATAGGCCATCATTTGAAAGAATGGGGACGCAGCCCTGGTTGGACTGTGAGACAGTTACTGGGCAGGGGGAAGGGAGTTGAACGTGGTAGCAACGTTTTACAGAAATATTTGAGAATGTATATTCAATAAAACCTTAAAATTTTGTGTAGGCTTTGGTGAAACAATCCCTCTCCCAGTAATTTTTCATAATTTTGTGTACAGAATAAATGTTTTAGCATTATTTGTGATAGCAAAAAGATACTAACAATTATATACAGAGAGTATATAAATAAGATTATAATATAGACAGAGACAGAGAGAGAAAAGACTATGCCATGTTAAGTGTTCATCATCTCTTTTTTCTGTATTTTCAGGAATTTTCACTGCTAGTACAAGGTGCATCTATTCATTTAAGAATAGAGATGACATTGAAACAAACACAATCCTGTACTTTGGGCCCATCTGGAACCTAGAACATCACGTAATGGATTCATGCAAATACATAACAAAGAATGATACCTACTGCCTGGAGAAAATGCTCCTAATACATTGCCATTTTAAAAAATATATATACAAAACAGATCTATGCCATAGTGTTATTTTTGCTAATGTGCAAGTGCAATTGGAATATGCTATTTGTATATGTGCAAATACACTAACAGTGATGCATTAAAAAGACTAAAATTTAGGGATAAAATGTTAGTATTTTCTTATTTATGCATTCAGCATACAGTGTTACATAATGTAAAAACTCAGCAAAATTCTGATCCATTTTGGCTTGATTAAAATTTTTTAGAAGTTGTAATATTAGCTTGACATTTTGTGTTTTGGCAACTGGGAGACAGAGACCGCCAGCACATCCTTCTCTCCATCCTTATTCTCTCCCAGAATCAATGCTCATGTGGAGAGAAGGGCAATACCGTGTGTCAAACTATTACTCTATACCTGATTTCTCATTGCTACAGATTTAGCATTATTTCTGTTGGAAACAACAGAGTCAGGGAGGAACCAGTAATTTTCCCCATAAAGGGGATCAGGGAAGTAATCAGAGAAAGTGGCATTTCAATTGTTCTTCAAAGATAAGCATTTTTCTGACAAGTGAAACAGTAAATAAAGGCACATCTTAAGCAGTAATAGCTGCATGGAAAAAAGCACGGAGGCATAAATGTTTTTGGTGTCTTTAATGATCTCAAAGTAATAATAATAGTAACATTTTCAGAGAAATTACCACCTGCCAGGAGTGTGATAACTGATTTCCTTTGGGTTTCACATTTCACCTGTCATCTCACAATGTAAGATATTTTTTCTCTTCTTTCTTTCTTTCCTCTTCACTGTCCCATTTCTGGAAAAACTGAATATGCAAATTCGATAAATTCCGCAAAAATGTTAAATAAGTTGATACTGAGGAAAGAATTTGGCATGTGGTTGTTCATTGACTTCTTTTCCCTTTCTTATTCAGAGAGATGAAATGGTGGTTGAAGAACAGGCAGAGTGAAGAAGAGGAAATTCGTGGGGATGAGGGAGGGGGAATTCTGGGGGGGGATGACGGCAGGAGGAGTTCACAGGCATGGGGGTGGGCGTTCTGGGGGGATGCGGAGGAGTTCACAAGAAAGGGGGATGGGTGTTCTGGGGGGATGGGGAGGAGGAGTTCTTAGGCATGAGGGGTGGGCATTCTGGGGGCATGGGAAAGGAGGAGTTCACAAGAATGGGGGATGGGGTGTTCTGGCGAGATGAGGGAGAGGAATTCAGTGGGGAAGAGGGAGGGGGAGATCGCAGGGCTGAGGACAAGTTCGAACACATGAGGTAGAGAGAGTTGAGGAAGTTCATGTGTGTGCAGGACTATTTTATTTCATATTTCAATTTAAAACACATTTATTAACTGCCGTATAAGGCAAAAAACATTTATTGAATGCCCACAAAGTCCCAGGAGTGCAAAGAAAGTTAAATATGATCCCTGGTCTCAGAGATATCCTGGTTTATGTGTCTAGTTGACTGACTGAATGCGTGAGTAAATACATGAAAGGATAGTTAATAAATTTGGCTAAGAGTGCAGGAGCATTCCATTTGTATGGAGCACCAGAATCAAGATCTATTAGAACCTCTATTTGCTTTGAAATAAGCAAATAAAATTGTTATCTATCTGGCCAAAGACAAAGAAAATATTATTTTTAAGTAATGTCTCTTCAGGTTATGAGTATGTATCTTAATACTACTTTTAGTATTGTGAATGACCTGTGACTGAACCCTAAATGAGTATCTGTGACACAGTTTCTATCCCTTCTAGAATAGAGATTAAGGCAATTAAAGGAAGTGAGGATTAAGAATGTGGCACAGATCATTTATTTTGGCCACTTGGAGGTAAGAGGAAGGGAATGCTGGAAGAGAAAACAATAAAATAATGAAAACATGCTTAATTTTTCCTATCAACTGAGATTGAACCTAGCTGTGAGTTTTAGTTTCCATTATACAAATATTTGAGGGAGAAAAATTCCTGACAAGTCATATTATGAATTTAATTCATTTTATTAAATATTAGTATTTAATTAAAGAAAGAAATGGTAATGTCAAACATTACATGAGAAAGAAAAAATAGCTCGCTATAAATGAAAATTTGATCAAATGCATACAAATCAGAAACATCATAAAATATGTTAATTAAAATTACAGCCTTCATTCCCATTTCATGATTTACTATACTGGAGTGTTATTCACATCTAATGAAAGATATAGAATTAAATGAAAGTATCGAAAAATAAAATCAAGTCAATCATCAGTGGTGGTCAGAAGTGAATTACATAGTTCTAGATTCCTATTTTTACTTGGCAGGTATTATGTAGTTCCTCCCGCCCTCCCTTAATCATTCTCTTCAACTCTGTTCTCTATTTTATTGTTCCCTAAATCCCAACCTATTCATGTCATCACTCTTACATCTGAGTTATCAGCACAGAACAGTATATTCCAAATGCAGGTCAGCAGCAGAACATTGCAGTGTCCCACAATGGAGAATAATGTTCCTATTCTATGACATAATATCCATAATGCATCTCAAAATTGTCTTAGTTTTCTTTGGGTTAAATCACAAGACAAACTACTATGTATATAATTTTGCCTCCAAAAAATCAATTTTTTTAATTGGAAATATGCCTTAATATATTACAATATACTAAAGACTAAAATAGTCTTTTTATAGACTCTCAGGTAATTATTGGCTCCAGAAATTCAAAACTATATAGTTTAGCAAAGGTATATCACATGCACACATCCTACACACACACACACACACACACACACACACACACGGTGTTATTGTTGCTATTGCCAAGATACCATATATGATGGATGTGATAGGGAGTGTGGATGCACATGAATATTTTCCTTTCTCTTACACATTATAGGCTTGGCTTTGTGGTGTGACAACCCAGTCACGACTTTATTTTCTAAGCTCTCTTAAAAATGTATGGGAACTCATGATTTGTTTCTATTAATGCACTGTGGATGGAATTGATGTGTATTTCTTCTGGACCAAGGAATCTAATAAAAAAGAGTAACTACTTTACCATATTTCCTTATCCAACATGGATAAGTTGGATAAGGAAATATGTAGTAGTTGGAAGGTTAGTGAGGCTTTGGCAGAAGGCAAAAACATGCTGTAGGAGACACTTGAGGGCCTTCCACTATGTGGAGCCAACTACTTACAAGGAACACATGCTCTATGTGACCAAGACATGCATTTCTATTCTTAGTGCTGTATTATTTGTAATACAGTTAACATTACCCTAATATACAGCAGTGTCCTGTCAAAGAAATGCTATATGGTGTCAACCCATCATCTTCTTAGAATGGAAATTACTCTCTGTATTGCTCAGGGTTCTCCAAAGATACAGAACCAAGAAGATAGAGATTAGCTCATGTAGATGATAGACAGATAAATATATTTATTTTAAGAGCTTGGGTTAGCTCATGTTATTATGGGGCTGACAGGTCTGAAATCTGTAAGGCAGCCGGCAGTCTGGAAACTCAGTCAGGATTTCTGTGTTATAGTCCTGAGGCAGAATACCTTCTTGTCTTGAAAAGCTACACATTTGCTCTTAAGGCCTTCAATGATTGGATTATGCCTAACAGCATTTTATCCAAGGTCATCTCCCATAAAGACAATTGACTATAAATGTTAATCACATCTATATAATATCTTCCCAATGTAGACTAGTAGTTGAGCCAAGCAGTGGCCCAGCTAGGTTGACACATAAAATTAATCATCAACAGTCCACCTCTTGTCAACTTGGTATCCATATACACTCTCTTAAACCATCCTTAATCTCCAAATAAAGACAGTAATGAAGTAATACATCCATTTAACATGATACAACTATCCTGCATACAGCTAAAAACACAGTAAACTTTTCCCCAGAATCAGACACAAATTCCTCGTGTGATGTTTATTCTTCTTCTGCATAAGCTATAACTTAAATACCATATGGGATATATTATATAATAAAGGAATAAGGAAGGGAAAAAATAAGGATGTTACATCTATACACATACACCTAAGTACAAATATATTCATAACAGAATAAAGAACTATTCATAATAATTGTAGTCTTCATTTCTACAACTGGTTGTAGCTGATTGTTATAACTTTTATATTACTCATTCGATATTTATGTTGCCTTCAGCAAGCACCTCAGGTAATCATGGTTCTTTACCTGGTGGGATGAGCCCTTAGCGGCCAGGTGGCAGTCATTACTTAGAATTCAACAGAATCATTGTTGTGTCTCCGGAAGGAGGCATTCCTCCTGCTAGACCAGCAGAGAATAAGGTTATGCAAGCAGGAAGTAAAACATTTTGCTAGTGGATAACTAGGAATAATACTAAGTAGTGTTATTTCCATTTTCACCCTTTAAATCCTGGGTACACGAATCCTGGCTAGGGGAGAAACTATGTATTGGATGCTGATTCATAGCATATACAGCCTTCTGAAGAAGCTTGCTGTAGTCTTACAAGGTATTACCATCTACCTGATGCTGTAATTTAATCTTCAAAAGATGGTTCCCTCATTGTATCAAGCCAATTGCTTCAGGTAGAAGGGAACATAGTAATATCCATGAACTCCATAAGCATAGGACCATTGCTGTACTTACTTTGCTGTGAAGTGGGCTTCTTGAACAGAGGCAATGCTCTGTGGAGTACCATGGTAGTGGATAAGGCAGTCTATAAACCCGCAGATGATAATTTAGGCACAAGTATTTTGCACAGGGAAATTGAATTTATATTAAAAATGTGTTTATTCCAGTAGCATCAAAATGGTGCTCCACCTATGTTGAAAGAGGCCCAACATAATCAAACTGCCACCAGATAGCTGGTCCATCATCTGAGGAATGGTGCTGCATGGAAAACTCAGTGTTTCCTGCTGGCCAGCTGGACAATAAGTAGTGGTTGTAGCCAGGCTGGCTTTGGTAAGTGGAAATCTGTGTCGCTAAGTCCATGCCTCCATCTTTGTCACCATGGCCCCATTATTCATGAGCCCGTTGGGTGATGCATGGGGAAAGATGCCTATTGGTATCCACGGAATGGGTAATTCTAACCATTTGATTATCAAATCCCCTGCTAAGATTACCTTTTGGTGAACATTCAAATGAAACACAAATATCTTCATGTTTTTTTGCCCTTGCAGAGAGTTCCAATCTCATACCTCTTTCTCAGACCTCCTTGTCACCAATTTCTTATATTCTTTCCAAGTCCTTGACCATCCAGGCAAATCATTGACTACAGCCCATGAATCACACTTCTAGCCCTTGCTCCTATCAAGTACAATGAACAGCCAGATGCACTGCACAAAATTTGCCCACTCAGAGGATTTCCCTTCATCACCATCCTTCAGGGACACCCCAGAGAGAGTTTATAGTTCAGTAGCTGCCCACTGCCAGGTGGTGTCTCAGTATTGTATAGAACCTATTGTAAACCAGGCCTGAGTTTTTTTCTTCTTCAGTCAACAGATAATAAGGAATTCCCCATGGGGGTATATGTAGGAGGTTAGGTAACAGGAATGTGGGCTGTGGCACTTGGACCACCTCCTGATTTAACTACTTGTGTCTTCAGGAGTTACTTGAGCCCAACTTCATTTACATCACTTCCATTTTATAATAGAGTGTTGCTGTGCACGCCCAATTTTATAGCTTGTTGGGTTAGTCAATGCTAAATTCATAAAGGGCAGTTCAGGTTGCCATGGTTGAATGTTCAGGATCTACTAAGGCACGATAGCTGGCCAAAAATCTGTTTTTCAAAAGTAGTTATCTGCAGAGGATGGCAGAGCTTTGCTCCAAAATTCTAAGGATCTGTGCTATGATTCCCCTGTGGGGCCTGCCAGGCTCCAAACAGTGCACCCCTATCTGTACTGCTACTCCAGGCATCATTGGATCTTCCAGATCATGTGGCCTAAATGGCAGCACAGCTTGCAGAGCAGCCTGGGCCTGTTGCAGAGCCTTCTCTTATTCTGGGTCTCACCCAAAACTAGCATTTTTTAAAGTCATATGGTAAATGGGCTCTAGGAGCACATCAAAGTGAGAAATATGTTATCTCCAAAGTCATAAAAGGTCCACTAGGTTTTACACCTCTTTTTTGGTTAGAGGAGGGACCAGATGCAACAGTTTATCTTCCCACCTTAGAAAGACTATCTCAACATATCTCACAGTACTGGACCTTTAGAAACTTCACTGAGGTGAAAGGCCCCTGAAGTTTTGTTGGATTTATATCCCATACTCTGACATAAAATGTCTTATCAAAAAGTCTAGAGTAATTGCTACAGCTTGCTTGCTGGGTCCAATCAGCATAATGCCATCAATATAATTGACCAGTGGGAGCAAAAGATGGTCAAGATCCTTATGGATTAAATTATGACATAAGGATGGGAGCTGATGTAGCCCTAAGATAGGATGGTGAAGGAGTATTGCTCATAGCAGCTTAAAGCAAACTGCTTCTGGCAGTCTTTACTAACAAGTATCAAGAAGAAAGCATTTGACAGATCAGTAATTGCATACCATGTGTGAGGGGATATGTTAATTTGCTTACGCTGTGAAACCACATCTAGAATAGCAGCTGCAAGTAGAATTACCACCCAGTTAAATATACAATAATACATTGTTATTCCCCAAGATCCATCTGTTTTCTGCACAGGCCAAATAGGTGAGTTGAATGGAGATATGGTGGGAGTCACCACACCTGAATCCTTCAAGTCCTTGATGGTGACACTAATCCCTATAATTCCTCCAAAAAATGTGGAGCTTTTGGCTTGCTTTGTTCTTAGGGAGTGGCAGTTCTAAGGACTTCCACTTGGCTCTTCCTATCATAATATCTGTTATTTAACTATTCAGGGAACCAGTGTGAAGATTATGCCGATTGCTGAGTTACTCTACTCTAGTTAGGCATTCTAGAGTGCTAAGGAAATAACCAGAGACTGGATTTGGGCACCCACTCTGAGACAGACCTGATTGAAAACTATTGATAGCAGACCTCCATAAGTCCCTGTTCTGTCTGGTGGACCTCAGTGACATTCTCAGTCTCTTGAAACTAGTGTGAATTCAGAGCCAGTGCCCATTAATCCCCCAAAAGTCTGATTGTTTCCCTCTTCCACAGTGCACTATCATCCTGGTGAAAAGCCACAGGTTTCCTGTGGAAGGTTAGGAGAAAGTTCAACAGAATAAATTTGGGCAGTGTATCATGGTCCTTCCTCAGGGTTACCCAGGATCCCTTCCATTCAAGGCATTCTGGATCTACAAACTGGCTCATGCGTAGGAATTGAATGTGGGACTGTCACTCTCTAGAATTGATCTAGAACTCTTCCTCATGTATAGATCAAGTGAGAATTTAAGACTGTCCAACTAGTTTTCTTCTAAGAGCACCATGATTAACTAACCAATACCCCATTATTCTCTTCTGATTACTACTTTGACTCCATTGTACGTTATGCTATGTCTACCTTGTCTTTGAAGATGTATTGGTACAGCTTGGTCTCTTCCCTGGGTCCAATTATTCCTATTGTATTTAAAGATACCAGTTCACTGGCAGCAGTCATACTATAATTTTTCACCTGTAGAGAGGAGCTACCACAGAGTTCTTCAAGAATGCTAGAGTTTCCCTCACAAATTTATTCCTCAGAGTCTTAGTGAAGAATGCATCTTTTGGGCCTTCCTGGGTTAGATAAACAGTCCTTACATGATAAATCCACTCTCACCTTCCAGTCTCTGTGAGTCTCCCTGGCCTTTCCTCTATAGTATACTAAAATAGTTCTGGCATCGCAACTTCATTTACAGGAGACTATATCTTGGTCCATATTTTAGCCAACCAACCAACCAAACAAGCAAACTGTTAGGGTCCTCTCTTACGCCTCTAGCTATCTATTAAATGAAGATCTCTTTTCGGTGTGTTTATATCAGTAAATAAAACCAGATCCAAATTTATGTTCCTTCTACTCTTATCCTACATTCTTCATATTCATTCCCATCCCTAGCCCCTGGATTTCTGTCTGTACAAATTGGAAAAGTCATGCAGTTCTTTTGGAGCACATTTCCTCATAGGTCACACTTTTGGGAATTTGCCAGAACCTGAGTCTAATGATAAGTCTAGAAGCCAAGATGGGTGGTGGGGATAAATCCAGAGAGAGAGAGACCATGAGGAAAATCAGTACTGCCTTGCAAGGTTAGTACTTTTGGCAAGACCAACTAGTTCAAGAAAAGCAGGAATAACCTTAGTAGGTGGGGATGGTCTGGCTGCTTCTACTGCCAAAGAAGATTTCACAGTATTTAGTAGAATTTAATTCAGTGTTCTCATTCCAATTTCCAGGGTCCCACTCCCCAAATAATAGTATTGTTAACAATACACTTCGTGGTATAATTTGGCAACATTTTGTTCAACACAATGAGAAGCAAACTGCCAATCTCATTATTCTCTTTAGTTAGACAAAAACATTCAAAGGTATCAAATACATGGTCATCCAGAACCTCACCTTCTATAAGTATTTGATTAAAAGTATCCAATGGTGATACTTTGCCTATCTCTATTACAACATCATGTCACGAACTATCAGCACTTTCTTTATGAGTGAAAATAAAATCATTAGTGTTTTTAAATAAAATAAAAATAGAGAGCCAATTCCAGAAACTAAAACTAATCCGGAAATCATCCTTAAGATTCTATTCCTCTGGAAACACTCTTGATACTACAGTCTGTATTAGTCAACATTCTCCAGAGAAACAGAAGCAAGAGGATATGCAATATATAAATATAGCTGTGGATATAGATGATATAAATGTGGGGATTTATTTTAGGAAGTTGTCTCACATGATTGTAGGGACTGACAACATAAAAATTCTAGGGCAGCCTGACCAGCTGGAAATTCAGATAAAAGTTGATATTGTAGTCTTGAGTTTGAAACCTATAGGATAGGCCATTAGGTTAGAAATTCAGGTCGAATTTCTATATTACATAAATAATTCCTTCTTTCTGGGAAATATATTTTTGGTCTTAAGGACTTCAACTGACTGGGTAAGACCCACCCACATTGACAATGCCCTGAAGACGATCTCTTCTACCTAAAGTTAAGTGATTTGTGAACTTTAATTTTTTTTAAATTTTTATTTATTTATGATAGTCACACAGAGAGAGAGAGAGGCAGAGACACAGGCAGAGGGAGAAGCAGGCTCCATGCACCGGGAGCCCGACGTGGGATTCGATCCTGGGTCTCCAGGATCGCGCCCTGGGCCAAAGGCAGGCACCAAACCGCTGTGCCACCCAGGGATCCCGATTTGTGAACTTTAATCACATCTACAAAATACCTTCACAGCAACATATAGACTAGTGTTTGACCAAACAACTGGAAACCCTAGCTTAGCCAAATTGATACATATAATTAACCATCCTATAATTGTCAGCAGGAGTGGGCACCTGACCCTAGGAGAGTCCAGAATTTATGTCTTGTGACCTAGATGGAAAAAGTACATTGTACCAAAAAGATTTTTATTCTAGGAACATGTGATTGGAAAATATAAAAGCTAAGGAAGCAATCAGAGAGGCAAAGGTAGAAGCTAATGTAACTCAAAGCAGGACCAAGGCAATCAAAATTACATATAAATTAACATCATGAGGAAACAGTAAATTAAAATTTTTCAATTTCCTGGTTTCACAGAGCATCAGAAATGACATAAGATAAAAATGGAGACAGCGTGAAAGGGGATCACAATGGTGCCTCCAACCTAATGCCAGTTTTCATGAAATGTATCATAAATTGAAGTTCTTATTTTTAAATAATTGATATATCCTGAAAAGTCACTGCTAGTTCCCAACCTGAGTTGGTTTGAACATTTGTGTTTGTTTTTAACAAAGAGACCTAACTAAAGGAGAAACCAATAAGAAAATTTTGCTAGTGGAAGTATTGCTGAGTCTGAACTTTGAGAAATGAGTAAGCGCAGAGCCACAAATTCCACATTCTGCATCTTCCTCCCTTCATAACCTGTGTGCCAATATGGGAGAAACAAGAGAGGGAAGGTCCAAAAAAAGAATTCCAAGCAGAGTGTGATTTATTCTGTCAACACGAGGAGACTATTGAAGACATTTAATTTCTTGGGCGGCACACAACACACAACAGTGATTACTCATGAATGAGTGAGCGTAGCATAGGGGTCTTTCAGGTTCACATTTGAAAATATGGACTGTTTGAATTTTTTAAAGCAGGCATGTATTTTTTCCAGTACATAAGACAAAAATTAAAATTATTTGATTATCTCCATAGCACATGATACAAAATTTAAAAGCCACAACATAGGGACGCCTGGGTGGTGCAGCAGTTGAGCGTCTGCCTTTGGTTGACCCTCAGGTCCTGGGATCGAGTCCCATATTGGGCTCTTTGCAGGAGGCCTGCTTCTCCCTCTGCCTGTGTCTCTTCTCTACTTCTGTGACTCTCATGAATAAATACATAAAAATATTAAAAAAAAACCAAAACATAGTCAAATTATAAATGTGTAAGAAATGCCTTCTGGGGCACCTGGGTGGTACAGTCAGTTAAGTGTTGGACTCTTGGTTTCGGTTCAGGTCTTGACCTCAGGGTCTTGCAATGAAGCCCTGTCTTGAGCTCTGTGCTTAACATGGGGTCTACTTGAGATGCCCTCTCCCTCCTTATGCTCCCTCCCCCCTACTCTCTCTCCATCCCTCTAAAATAAATAAATAAATCTTAAAAAAAAAAAAAACACCTTCAGAATCATTAAGGTCTAAATGTGGAATCCAAACAACTAAGAACCTCAGGTTTGATTTTCACATGATCTGTCTGCAATCATGTGGGTAGGTTGTGGTGGATGAGAAGTGCACACAGGTCAGGAGCACTAGTTAGAGTGGGTGGCAGTGGGGATCATTGGGAAGCATGCAAGATGACAATGGATAAAAACCATATTAGGGACATCTGACAACCTGAAGGAATGCGCTGAGAATGAAAATGAAAAACTGAATGTGATTTCCAAGGTGCTGCCTGGGAAATTAGAAGGTATTAATTAACATTTTTTAAAAGATCGTGAGTTACAGTTGCCCTAAGAAGTATTTTACAATTTTGTGTATAAGAGAGAACATCTACGGGGTTACACTGTTGTTACAGAGAAGCAGCAAAGAGAGAGCAACCAAGCTCTTCATTATTTATTCTTTCAGATAGTCTGGGAGTGACTGGAGAGCCAGTTGCTTACACACAATCACAGGAGACAAGGCCCTTCATGACTCTCTTTAAGTAGTGGAAAGGTGAGGGCTGCGCTACTCAGGTTGGTTGAATCTCAAATTATACCTCCTTAAACCAATACTCTGAAACTGACAAGATTGTATATCTACCTTGCTGCTGTCTTGATTGGGACACATTTTATTTTAAGTCATCTACATTTAACATAAATATTTAATCAAAGTTGCCGAGTGTGCTTTGAAGTATCAAGCAACAGTCATTTCTTAACTCAGGTGTCTAGACTAATCAAACCTTAAGAAAAAGTGCAACATTCATAATGATACCATCATTTTATTGAATCATTCCAGTTAAATTTGATTTCGGTTCAGAAATCACAACATTTGCTTTTCTCTGATAGAAATGCAGCTCTGGGCTATAATTTTCATTTTGATTGAAGGGTTGCAACTTGTAGTATTTGGGGACCATATGATGAAATCCAAAGCTTTGTGACTCTCAGTCAGGCCCACATTCTATGACCCTTTCTTTAAATGGAAGAATGCAAAGGGAAAATATTTTCTATACCAATTCTGATTTTACAGTGATAGGACAGCTAAATTTCTGCTCTGCTGAAAGAGGTAAATCTTTTGTTAAAGCTGTTGAACTGCACTGATAATACCTCCAAATATTATTCCTGAAACATCAAAAAAAATGATGTTATTGAGGGTTTTACCATCTCTTGCTGTTGAGATGAAGATTAAGTGAAATGGTGTACATGGAATCTATTGACGGATTCATTCTTAGAAAAAAGAAACTACACAATTGCAACCCTCCATGAGAATGTTATTGAAAACAGCATTTCTTAGTGTGTTCCATTAACTTTTCTAAAATGTTTTAGAAAACTTATTTGATTATATTGCAATACATACTTTTGGATATTGCTTAACACATGAAAATTCTCTGTTTGGACGGTACAAAGATATACCAGTCTTCAGTATTAATAGATGGTTGAAAATGATTTGCTCTTATAATTCTGTGTTTGATTTATTGAGGAACCTCCAAACTATTTGAGGTGCCACTTTTACTATTTCAGTGTTTCTTCAGGCAATCATTAATGCATTTGAGTGACTTCCTACTTCAACCGAAATGGAGAATAGGATATCCTTGGACTCCCTGCAATAATAACCATATTGCTATGATTTTTCATATGATTTGACAGTCACTATTTGAGCTTCGCAACAATGATAGTTGCGAAGAAAACAAAGTATTCATTTCACAAATGAGCCAACCAAGCCCCCCTAGCTTAGATATCTTAGTTATCTTAGATATCCTAGCTTTACTTTGTAACCAGTAAGTGGTGTGGTTAGGGCTAGAATCCAGGTCTACTACTTCAATGCCATTGATGCTGTTTTAGGACATGTACTTATTTCTTTGCAATTTGATCCACTATTTCCACTCAAAAAATTTAGGAGCAGATGTTCACACAAAAACTTTTACACAAAAATGTTCATGGCATCACAATTTCCAAAAGATGGATAGACAAATTGTGGTATAAGCATACAATATTCTTTAACCATAAAAGGGAATGAAGTAATGATACATGTGGCAATGTGGATGAACCCTGAAAACACTATGCTAAGTGTAAGAAGCCAGACACAGGAGGCTGAATGGTATGTAACTCTATTTATATGAAATGTCCAGAATAAACAGACCCAATTAGACATAAGGCAAATTAGTGTTTGCCATGCACTGGGGTAGAGGATAGTAAAAGGTGACTCTTAAAGGATATAGGATTTTCCTTTGGGGTGATGGAAAACGTTTTGGAACTGGACATGGGTGGTTTGTGCAACATTGTGAATGTACTAAGTACATTTCATGGAAATCAAAAGAACATTTCCAGAACCTAAAAAGAGAAGGTTTAGCATTGAAATTCTCTGTAGTACGTCTCATCAGAGAGCTTGCCCAGGAGTTAGTAAGTGGGGAGATACCTCAAGGCCTGCCATTTTTTCCTAGCCTAAATGTATTATTGTGACCAGTGTATTGTGGGGTGATTTGGGAGGTAGCCAGCCAGGTGAAGACTCCTGTGAAGTAGTCATTTGGTTTAGAGAAAGAGGAATCTGCATGTACTTGTATGGAACATTAAGTAAACAAATCACACCACAAGTATTATCATATTGTGGCCCAGCTTTGGGCCAAATTCTCTGCAAATCCAGCCTATAGACATTTTAGCTTAGTTGGTTGAGGCCAGATTCCTTCCATCAGAGGGGAAAGCTGGGAGGCTTGGCCCCAAGGTAGTAGCATGAGATCAATAACAGGCAGTATGGTGGCATAAATACACTGTAATATGCAAAAGACCCAAACCCAAATATCTAGACATATAGAACTGCCTCTATAAATCTGAGGCAATGTTGAGATACCCAAGGTACCAAGAATGAGTAGGTGAGTGCAAGCCAAGCTCAGAACGAAAGTTGACTGGTGTGAGGATGTGTCCTGCTAGTTTTTGAATATCTGCAAATTTTAAGATGTGGTTTATAATTTCACCCATTGTTTAAAGATAATGCTTCCTAAATTGTGTAAGCTTCAGTCTCTCCTAAACCTGGATTCATCCTTGGACATAGATGCCTGGAAAGGAAATGATATTTTTTAGGGTGAGTGCAAAATTACTCATGTGTGACTATATTATCAAAGGGCCAAGAAATCCCATCATGTGGTTTCTTAATAGCTGGCTTCTACTGAGACATGCTACTGACACTGAATCACCATATAGCATATTACATAACTTAATATTTGACTTTGTTATTAAACTTGGATTGGGGGTTTGGGGCCAGAGCAAAGTACTAGTCAAAGCTATGAAATAACGGACAATTTAGATGGAAGCCTCACTGTCTACTATTAAATCCAAAGCCTTAAATTGATTTTTTTTAATTACTATTTTTAT
The DNA here is from genome assembly GCF_048164855.1 of Canis lupus baileyi. Taxonomy (NCBI): domain Eukaryota; kingdom Metazoa; phylum Chordata; class Mammalia; order Carnivora; family Canidae; genus Canis; species Canis lupus. Next base: position 51,296,973 of record NC_132858.1, read on the forward strand.
ATCTGCTACCATCCTCTGAACTCATATGTCCTTTTTCATTGTGAGGCCAGAAGATTGTGAGTAAAATTCCATAGAATATTTCTATATTTCTATGTTTGTGGAGATGATTTTCACACTAAGACCACACTAAGTCTTCAAGAATCTCCCATCAGTCTCCCCAGTTCCATACATTTTCATCTGTCACTGAAAAAAAGGAAAATAAATTTTATAAATTGCTGTTTATTTAAGTGTATATTATTCTCTGAAATACGTGTAGGCCGCATTTTATAATTTGTCCACTAAAATTTAGATATTCTTGAGTTTTTTATTAGTTCGATGAGAGCTGAAGTCTTAATTACATTAGTCTAATTCATACTGATATCGGTAGTATATATTTTATAAAAACCTAATTCAACATATGTTCTTCTAAGATGTGATCTATTTTTTCCTTGATTATGAATCTCTACAGATGAGATTTGATTTTTTAAATTCAGATAACTCCTTTATCCACAACTTTGAAATAAAGTGTGTTTTTTGATATCAAATGAAAATCCTAATATTGACCACACATCTTTAGACGGTTGGGTTTTGGAATAAAAAAAGTAATTTCTGAAAAGCACAGGTGGATTTTTTACCAAGAATAAGTTTCTAATGTTGCATTCATTTTATAAGATCAGATATATGGAGCCCTAAGTGATTTTGTTAGTGACTCACTCACTAAATGGCTTGTTCCCATCAATTTTGAGGACTAAAGTTTTAAGGGCATTAGAAAAAAAGGCAATCCTTTTGATTCATGTCAAAGATATATTTAATTTCTTCTACCTCTGTTGCCCACCACCTACGATCAGTAGTTTATCAAGAAGTCAATCTTAAGAAAGGATATTTTTCAAGAAACATAGCAAATTAGAGGTTAGAGAACATTCAAGCAATAAAAAGACAAGAGATAAATTCTTGTCTCTCTGTTCCTAACAGGAATGAAAGAGAAAAATATAAATTAAAATAAAAGCAAAATTTAAATGAGAAATTTATATTCACTGAAACATTGATTTATACAATGGATTACATTTGATGAGGATTAGGTACAAGTTGCTAGGGATACGAGATGATTAAAGTGTGGTTCTTTGAAGAGACAAATATGTAAACAAAATAATGACTCTGTGGAGAACGTGACTGTCTTGGTTTAGGGTAGGAGTGTGAGAACAGACCTCTCAATCCTCTCTGGGCTTCTCATTCAGCCCTCCAAATATCAGTTTGCCTCAGGATTTTCTCCCCAGACTTTTCCCTTTTCAGACTGTGATAAAGCCTTATGTGAGATTATTTTGTCCCATGGTCTTAATCACTGACTTTAAGTGAGAATCTCCAAATTTATACCTTCAGCCCAGACTTCTTTTCTCACAGACCTATGAATCCCACCTCCATTAGCCGTCTCCAAAGTGGGTGTCCTAGAACTGTATCATGTTCATCATGTAGAAAACAGAACTCGTCATATTTTTTTTTCTTTCAAAGTCATGTCATCTATGAACTCAATAATTCATTCATTCTTTATATTTACATATGAACTCTCACTTAAGTCAGATCCAGAGTAAGGTGTTAAGAATACAAGTTTAAGAAGGCAGACTACATTTGTGGAAGCTTATAAATTTATTATATACATTTGCATAGTGAATTATCAATCACTAGTAAGTGATTTAAATTATAGAGTTTTAATCAAGTCTTAACTGAGCCAAAAAATTAATAGTCCATCAGGTTACTGAGCAGGTATATTATTGAGACTAAGTTCCTTTAGAAGGTGAGGGAATAAGTCTTTAGTGAGCCACATTTAGTCTGAGACCTAGAGGATGAATAGATTGGGGTGGAAAAGAGTGAGGTGAGGTGACTTGTAGAAAAAGGGAGAGGCTGAACATGTGAACAAAATGTCTGAGAAACTTGCACTCATAAAACATTTGCAAAATCACCATGCTCCAATCCATTAAGACCATTCCAAAGAATCAGCATATTAGAGACCACATTCTCTGACCCGAGTGCATTTAAGTTGGAGAGCAAATAGTGACAATGATAATCATATTTATAATGATGAAAGATGAATCTGGAAACCTGGAAGCCTATTTATTTTTCCTCTGGTAGTTCAACAAAAAGCTGACTTGCATATCTGGGTTAACTCCATGAAAGAACAGGCTGTTTCCAGCCTCGACAGCCATTGGCCTCACTTTCTCCTCAGGCTCACATTGAGCAGAAAGTTCCCAGCGTGTTGGCTCCATGGATATCCCCAGCTACTCCTTCAAGTCTTGCATATGTGTGGGATCACAGGTTCAAGTTCCTCTCCTGGACTCCTCTCCATGGTGTATGTGGTCAGCTTTCCCCCACCACCTGATTACCCTTGGGCATATCTCTTCCCAGTGTGGTGAGGAAAGGCAGCTCAGTCCTCTATTGTCATTAGTCCCTGTATGTTTTCCAGGAAACTTGATTTTACATATATTCTGCATGGCTTTAATGCTGTGTCCCTGTGCCCTTTTTGGCACATAGTGATATTGACAAAACTCTAAATCTGAGGTCCTGTATGTAGCATTTTTAATTTGGAAAAATTCTTAGCCATTATTCCTAAGTTGTGTTGTTTTGGTGTCATTTACTCTTCTTTCTTGTGTTCTTATTAATTGGTTATTGACTGTGGCACTTCTATCTTCCCTATACTTTAAATCTTCTCACATTCTTTCCAATTCTTTATTCTATCCTAATATATTTGAAGGTTAAGCACTTACCTCACTAATTACTTCCGTCTCATAAAAATTTGTGATATATTTATTTTAATTTATGTACTTCTAATAATTGCAATAAAAATTGAGAGCAGGATTTAAACTCCTATTGCCTTGTGGGCATGGGAAAAATTTCAATGATTATAATAATTAATATGTGTAATCTTGTTTCAAGATACTGTGAGAACACTAACTTGACTTTCAAAAACAAAAATATATTTCATGAAAATAAAATGTATGAATAAATGAAACAAAATATGGACTTAAGGAGAAGAAATGGTGCAAAATTGACTGTTGAAGGGTACATTTTAATAAAACATACAAGATGTCAAAATCCTATAGTATTTAGATAACATTGGATACATTTTTTAAAAGGTGAAACTTATTTATTATTTAAAAAAATTAAAGACTTTATTTGAAAGAGTGTATGCATGCACATGCAAACAAGGAGAGGGGCAGAAAGACAGGTAGAGAGAGAATCCCAAGTAGACTCCATGAAGAATGTGGACCCCTGTGGGGCTTGATCTCAAGACCCTGAGGTCATGATCTGAGCTAAAATCAAGAGTAGGAAACTTATCTGACTGGGCTACCCAGGCCCCCCAACAGTTTTATTTTTAAATAGGAATTTTACATATGCCTGGGATTATATCCTTTGTAATTATTTACACTTATGATGATAAATTCTTGATGTCAATTTAATGTGAAGTATAAAATTACACATAATTTTTCAAAAAAATTGAGGGATTTGCAGCAGCAAGCAGAAAATCAATATTATAGTACTAGATTCCTAACCATTGCAATAAGACAAAACATTTAAGGGTTAAGAAAGGAAGAAATCCAAAAGTCATTTTTCATTGATGACGTGATTGTATAAATAGAAATTTTAAAAAAACTGAATGGATTATGAGACTAATAAGTGGCTTTAGCAAATTTGTGGAATTAAAGGTCAACATATAAAAAAATATATGACTTAATTGTGTACCCTGCAGCAAATGGGAAATAAAATTTAGTATTTACTATAGTATCACAAACTCAAATACCTAGGAATAATTAAATAAAGGACATACAAGATCTTTAAGCATAAAACTATAAAATAATGTCGACAGAATTTTTAGAAGGCTTAATTTTATGGAGGGATATACCATGTTTGTGCTTGGAATACTCAATATTGTAAATATGTATTTTTTTACATATAAAATGTAAGCTGGTATTTTGATGTGATGCAATCTTAAGTAAATTTCCAGAACATTTTCTTTTGTTTGTTTTATTTTGTTTTATGGAATTTTGTGCTGGTTCTAAAACCAGGGCCAGGAATAACCGAGACAATTTAGAAAAAGAAAAATATGAGAGAGCTTGGTTTATTGGATCTTATAATTTATTAATCTCAGTAATTAACACAGGATACAAAAATAAAAATAGACAATAGTAACAAAATAGCAAGTCCAGAAACGAAGTCCTATATATATGAAGATTTAATTTATGCCAAAGATGTCAGTGCAGATCAGTGGCGAACAGACTATTTATCAGTAAATAATGCTGGGTCAACAGGATATCCATACTGAAGAAAATGACTCAATACACAAAAATCAATCCAAATATTGACAGCCTTAGGGCTCAGTTCTAGGTCCTTTATCCTGCTGCGCACGCACTCTATCCTTACATGATTTAAATATCACCTAAACGCCAGCTGTAAGTAGACACCTCCCTAGGTTCTAATCTCTCCCATGATGTTCAGAACTGAATTGCCAACTGCATACAGCTCTACTTCAAAGTCTAGTACGTGTTTCAAATTTACTATGCTCGAAACAGACCCTTTGTTTTCCTCAAGGGAAATGATTTTTCCCTAACACCCATCAAATCTCTTTCTCTTCCCTTTTCCCAAATTTTAACAAACAACACTCACCTCTGTGAATTTGCTAACACTCAGGCTTCCTTTGGCTCTCACCTATGAGATCAAATTCATGTGCATCTCCTAGAAGTATGATGTGCAAAATATATCTCAAATTGTTTATTTCTGTCCATATTAACTCCTGCCTTGCTGGTCTAACTTCTCTTTTATACACTAGCTGGTCTCACTATTTCCATGTTTTTCCTCTGTAGTCCACACTACATAAGTGTGTTCTTTTAAAATCAGACATTATTTTCTCCTTCTTTTAAAAAGTCCTCAATAGCATTAATGCCAGTAAAATATAAGTCAAATCCGTTCTCATGCCTCACAAACTCTATATTCCCTCACACATGCCTACTTCTCCAGGTTCACCATTGTCCTGTTCTCAGGACAGTATTTACTGTTTTCAGTCACACTGACTTCTTTCTTTTCTTGGAACTAGTAATATAATTAGGTTCACAGCACTGCTCTGACAGCTTTTGTGTTATTGGGTTATGTCTCAAATGTCACCTTTACAGACAGATAAAAGATACTATATGAAACTAACACAGATCAGTTATCAATCATCACAATCATGTATTTTATTCTCAGTATTGCCCTTACCATAATCTGTAATGACCCTGATAATTTGTTTATTCCAGTTGTTCCCAAAAGGTAGTTCATAGGTCCACCATGACCCTATCAGTGGGTTAATGAGATACAAGATATCTTCATAATAATACTAAGATGCTATTTGGAAATACAAATGTCTTGTATTTGTACTGATGGTGCAAAAGCAATTGTAGGCAAAACTATTTATGTCTTACCATAAATTTAGGCAGTAACAACAAACTGTATCATTGAATTTTTCATTGTCACAAACTTGCAGTAAAAAAACAAAGCCAGGTTCACATAGGCATGTCTCTTAGTGAACAGAAAAAAAATATTAATTTTATTGTACTTTTATCTTTTAGTATGTGATTTTTAAAAACATTATTACAGGGATGTCTGGGTGGCTCAGCAGTTGAGTGTCTTCCTTTGGCTCAGGGTATGATCCCGGGATCCGGGATCGAGTCCCACATTGGGCTCCCTGCATGGAGCCTGCTTCTCCCTCTTCCTATGTCTCTGCTTCTCTCTCTGTGTGCCTCTCATGAATAAATAAATAAAATATTAAAAAATAAAAACACTATTACAGAATAAGAAATCTACATTAATCAGATCTGAGGCTACTATGGTCTAAATGTTTCTGTGCAACCTTCACAACCAAATTCATTCACGTTGAAATCCTAGCTCCTAAGGTGATGACATTAGTAGGTGTGGTTTTTTGGAGGTCATTAGGTCATTAAGGGTAATACCCTCATAATTGAATTTGTCCTTATGAAAGAGGCCTCTGAGAGCTAGCTTATCCCTTCCATCATGTGTGGGCATAGCAAAAAAGTGCCATTTACGAATAAGTTAGTGGGCACACATCACTGAATCTGCTCGTGCTTTGATTTTGTCTGTTGTTTATAGAGCACCCAGTTTATGGTATTGTCATGGCAGTTTGAATGGACTAAGACAACGGCATATCAGAGAATGATGGAGTCCTTGAGGACTTATGAACTTGATTGAGTTTTGAACTGGACTAGACACCTTTTCACTTAGAACTATCCTTATTTGAAAAAAAAAAAAAAAAGACTGTGAAGACACAGTCCTTTCTTGAAAATGAATGAAGTTAACCTTTCACACAACTGACTATATTTTGAACCCAATTATAGAATGAAAACTTTGAAGTAAAAATTATAATTTTGGAAACTTGCATTTGTTGCCATTGACAACTTCTCAGTACTTAAAGTATTTCTCTTGGTTGTTAGGGTGATATTAGCAAATGTGATTTAAAAATATATAGATATTGCATAATGAAATATGGAAGATATGCATGAATAATTTTCTAAATGAGCAATCCACGATTTTATAGAATCATTAATTGGTAAAAAAAATCCATTCAAACAGCAAGACAAATGGGCCCTTGACTCTGTGGCCAACTAATATTGGACAGAGCAGGAAAGGATACCCAGCAGAAAAAGGACAGTCTCTTCAATAAATTGTGCTGTGAAAATTCGACAGCCACGTGCAGAAGAATGAAACTAGACCATTCTCTTACATCAGACTCAAAGATAAACTCAAAATGGATGAAAGATCTAAATGTGAGATAGGAATCCATCAAAATCCTAGAGGAGAACACAGGCAACACCCTTTTTGAACTTGGCCACAGCAACTTCTTGCAAGACACATCTATGAAGGCAAGGGAAACAAAAGAAAAATGAACTATTGGGACTTCATCAAGATAAAAATCTTCTGTGCAGCAAAATAAACAGTCAACAAAACTAAAAGACAACCTACAGAATGGGAGAAGATATTTGCAAATGACCTATCAGATAAAGGGCTGCTATCCAAGATCTACAAATAACTTATCAAACTCAACACTCAAGAAACAAACAATCTAATCATGAAATGGGCAAAAGACATTGACAGAAATTTCACCAAAGAAGACACACACATGGCCAACAAGCACATGAGAAAATGCTCCGCATCACTGGCCATCAGGGAAATACAAATCAAAACTACAATGAGATCCCACCTCACCTCAGTGAGAATGGTGAAAATTAACAAGACGGAAACAACAGATGTTGGAGAGGATGTGGAGAAAGGGGAACCCTCTTGCCCTGTTGATGGAAATGTGACCTGGTGCAGCCACTCTGGAAAACTGTGTGGAAGGGTTCCTCAAAGAGTTAAAAATAGATCTGCCCTACGACCCAGCAATTGTATTACTGAGGATTTACCCCAAAGATACAGATGCAGTGAAACACCGGGACACTTGCACCCCGATGTTCACAGCAGCAATGTCCACAATAGCCAAACTGCAGGAGGTGTCCATTAACAGATGAGCAGATAGAGAAGATGTGGTCTATGTATACAATGGAATATTACTCAGCCATTAGAAAGGACAAATCCTCACCATTTGCTTCAATGTGAATGGAAGTGGAGGGTATTATGCTGAGTGAAGTAAGTCAGTCAGAGAAAAACAAACATAGGTTTTCACTCACATGAGGAATATAGGAAATAGTGAAAGGAATTATAGGGGAAAGCAGGGAAAATGAGTGGGAAAAATTAAAGAGGGTGACAAAACATGAGAGACTCCTAACTCTGGGAAACAAACAAGAGGTAGTGGAAGGGGAGGTGGATGGGGGGATGGAGTGATGGGTGATGGGCACTGAGGGGGGCACTTGATGGGATGAGCACTGGGTGTTATACTATTTGTTGGTAAATCGAACTTCAATAAAATATGTACATAACAAGCAAACAGCAAGACAGATAAATACATTTAATATGTGGAAAGTTATTGACATGACTGTGGATTCCACCTTGCAATTCATCTTTACAAAGCTACCAATTGTAGAGTTTTAGTGCAGTATCAAAAAAGAGTATCTAAAAAAAAAAAAAGAGTATCTATTAAAATATTCTTGTCTTTTTCAAGGTGGAACACTGTGTACTTCATTCAAAGCAATGTATCTCAACATTTAATGCAGACATAGGCGTGAGAATTCAGTTGTGTTCTACTAAAGTAGATATTATATTTTTAAAATTGTGAAACAATGTGGCTCTTCTCATTTTTGTTTGAAAAGTTATTTTTCACTAAAAATATATTTTTATTTTTCACTAAAATATGTATTTTCTAAGTTAGCAGGTAATGGTTATACTGTTACTTATAAATAAATAAAGAATTCTGTGTTATTCCAAATATAGTAAATATATTTATAGAACTTACATAAGCAATCTTTGCAGTTCTCAATTTTTAACAGTATAAAAGGGTCTTTAGACCAAACATCTGGGCACTGTTCACACTCCCATTTGTTTTTTTTTTGTCTGTTCCCAGTAGAATGTAAGATTCATGAGAACAGAAACCTTGCCTGACTTTGCCATCATGGGTATACCATTGCCTGAACCAAGGCTTGGCAAATAGAACTGACATTCTCTCCGCTGTCCATGCTTGCAAATCAAGTTTTAATTCACCACATCCTGTTAAATACTGGCCCATAGGCCTAAAGGCTTCTGTTTACTTGTTACATGTGTTATTTTCCTGTGTGAAGTCCAAGTTACCCAGATATCAGCTCTGTCTTCTCTGTGCCTCACTAGAGCCAGGAGAGATGAGAATATCATATCTTAATGATCTATAAATATTATTCCTTAACTTCTGTTGGAAAAAAATGTATCTGCTCATGATGGGTCATGAAAATAGAGTCCAAAATATATTTGAATAGTTAAATTACTCTTTAGTTATTAAATCTTGTGTCTTGGTGGAACCCTTGAGTTAAATATGTCTGCCAATTTATTTGTTCAATTATATTGAATACTTATATTTCCTACCATTGTTTATTATGGATTTGCAAGGATTACTATTGTAAGGAGTGACACTTTTCCTCAGCCAAAACTGCTCTTCAGAAATGGTATAGGCTAGCTTCATATATTACTTTTCAGAAGTACCTTGTAGAAGTGTTATAAGCACAATTAATTGTTTGCAATTTGATTTGAGATCTGCAGGCGGAAAAGGTGAAATGTAATTTCCAAGTAGTTATGTTTACCATTATGGTTTAATGACATATATTAGCCATACAAACCCAAAGGGCACATAGCTTAGGGACAAGATTCTAGTACTTTATGCACAGAGGCAGCAGAGCGATTCTCATTAATGTTAATAGGAGTCAAACACTGTAAACCTTAAGGCAATGATCACAACACATTGCCTAATGCTGTTACAAGTAAACACCATCTTATGAGAGAGTAGTTTCTCCATATGCATTTCAAAAACTACTTCACTATATTGTTCACATGAGTATAAACTGGTAATGAAAGTGTATCTAGGCACAAATGAAAGTAACTTAGTTTTAGTTAGTACTATTTTAAAAGCTGCAGCTCAGTAGAGAAATTTCAAGCAGAAATAATGACCAGGAGAGAGGTAGCATATTATCTGCTGTAGCGAGTAACGAGATCTAAGATCCAATTTCTTTTTCATTACATCTGAAATATTGAGATTTTGTACTTTGTAGTAGGAGCTGAGACTGATACTAGGGATAAGTTACTTAGTATAAGAATCACAGTTTCTGTCTTTTTGGGTTTCATAGAAGATACATTAAAAAATAAGGTCATAAAAAGAAGTATTTATAAGCTGTGTACTTCAAAGGAAATGTGCTTCTGGTTTTCAGTCTAGCATGTAATGAGCTTAGAAGTTATCACTCCAGGGTACCTAGGTGGCTCATTCGGTTAAGCATCTGATTCTTGATTTTGGCTCAGGCCATGATCACAGGGCTTTGAGATCAAGCCCCACACTCGGCTCTGCTCTGGGCATGGAGCCTGCCTAAGATTTGATCTCTCTCTCTCTCTCTCTCTTTCTCCTTCTGCCCCTTCCCCCACAAAAAAGAAGTTGTCACTCCATCCGAACAAGTAAAAAGTTAATTGAGCTAAAAATACACAACTCTTCTTAGATATATCAGAGATGTGAGGTCACAGCGTAAACTACAGTCACCCAAATTGGAGACCAACAGGTAGATACAGAAAATCACAACTTACAGGAGCAGAAATTCATGAACACAAAGCTCGGTATGGCATGTCTGTCTTTCATCAAAAAAATTACAAGACACACTAAAAGACAGAAAAGATAGTTTGGAGAGATACAGCAAGCATCAAAATCAGACTCGGGTATGGTAGAAATGTTTGAAATATAAGACTGACAATATAAAACTATAATTAGTATAATAAGGGCTCTTATGGTTAAAGTAGATAGCATGCAAGAACAGATGGACAGTGTAATCAGCGATGAAAATTGTAAGAAAGAACCAAAGAAAATGCTAGTGATTAAAAATACTGTAACAGAAATGAAGAGTCTTTAATGGATTCATTACTAGACTGGATATGGCTGAGGAGAAAATATTTGATCTAGAGAATATGTCAATAGAAACTTCTAAATCTTAAAATCTAAGAGAAAAAAGACGAGAAAAAAATAGAAAATCCAAGAACTGTGTGGGACAACTACATAAAATACAGTATAGCATAATGAGAATATCAGATGGAGAAAAAAGAGAGAAGGGAGCAGAAGAAATGTTTGAAACAACAGTGACTCAGAATTTCCTCAAATTAACATCAGACACCAAACCAGAGATCCACAAAGTTCAGAGAAAATCAAACAGAATAATGCAAAAAAGAAAAAGAAAAAGAAAAAACACATCTATGCAAATCATGTTCAAATGGCAGAAAATCCAAGGTAAAGAAAAAATCTTGAAAGAAACCAGAGGGAAAAGCATCTCCCCAAGAAAAGAGCAAAGATAAGAAGTACATCAGACTTCTCCTTATAAATTATGCAAGCAAGAAAAGAGTAGAGTGAAACATTGAAAGAAAAAATCCACCAGGGTAGAATTCTGTACCCCATGGAATTGTTCTTCAAAAGTGAAGAAGAAATAAGGACTTTCTCTGACAAACAAAAGTTGGGGGAATTTGTTGCCAGTAGACCAGACTTGAAAGAAAATGTTAAAATAAATTTCTTGAAGAGAAAGAAAATGATATATTTCAGAAAATTGGATCTACACAAAAGATGAGCATTAGAGAAGAAATAGTGAAGGTAAAAGCTTTTACACAGCAAAGGAAAGCATTAATAAAAACAGAAAGGCAACCTACAGAATGTGAGAGGTTATTCGCTAACGATATCTGACAGGGGATTCATATCCAAAATATATAAAGAACTTATACAACTCAACACCAAAAAAACAAATAATCTGATTTTAAAAATGAGAAGAGGACCCGAAGACATTTTCCCAAAGAAGGTGTACAAATGGCCAACAGACACATGAAAAGATGTACAGCATAGCTCATAATCAGGGAAATGCAAATCAAAATCAAAATGAGATATCACCTGATACCCATCACAATGGCTAAAGTCAAAAAAGATAAGAAATAACAGGTGTTGGCAAGGATGTGGAGAAAAAGGAACCCTGCTGCACTGTTAATGGAAAAACTTATTTTGGTTATTCTTAATTCATCTAACAGACGATTTATTTACAATAATATCAGGACCAATGTATTGGATTTTGATAGTTTATGTATAAGTGAAATGAGTAACAGTAATGATACATGGGACAGGAGGAAAAAATTAGGAATATTTTGTTACAATAAGGAAATACGCATGGTGTAATAAGAGTAAAATAGGCTGAGGCATTTTAAATTGGGTCACCAGGGCAGACCTCATATACAGGATTGATCATTTGTCAAAAAAGCAGGATTTGAAACACAGATATCATGAAGCTACTGTATAGTTTGTGGAAGAAGTGGTGGCTGTTGGTCTAGTAGTTAAAAGTGTTGTGGTAAGTGTGAGTGAATATTACACACATATACAGACACAAAATCACAGGATTTCTAATTATGGGATTATAAAATTCTAGCTATATAAATAGACTATAAAATTGGCATGAAAGATCATAACAAAGATCAGATTTGAGGATCCCAAAGAATGCCCAAGTCTTATCACACATTAATGATTAACAATGCTTCTTTCTGTAGTAGAATCACTAAAACTTTGGTTGTCAGTAATTTCACTGGTAAATATTGTAGGCTAAGTAATCCTTTCTGAAGTATCCTCTGGAACCATCTCTATTTTTTATCAATAATTTGTGTTTTAGACTCTATTTCAAGGGTGTTCCCCATTTTCTCTAATGGTGACATACCCTTATTTTATGCCAAGGATTTAACCAATCTAAAAGTCTTAAATCTCTATTGTTAACTTTGAATCTCCCCCATTTATCATCTTCCAAATTTAATGGTTTATCTTTATCTTCACGTTTAGATATTCTCATGTTTCTCCGGTATCTTTGAAGTGATATAATATCATGCTATTATCCACACTGGAATAAACACTCTAATAAATGTTTCCTGATAAACTTGTACAAAAAAATATCTAAGATATCGTACTGAACAAGTGCCAGCTGGCAGCTCTGCACTTTAGAATTTTGGAGACTATGATTTCCTTGTCTTTGGCTTCTACTGATTTGTTGGTAAGCCAGTTGGTCTAATGGCCATCCTTTTGTAGAAAATCTCTCTGTTCTCTTGACCATTTTACATATTTTGTCTTCTTTGGTCTATAATTTACTCTGTTCTCTCTAGGTATCTAGTTTGAGGCTCATTAGTCCCCCTTAATATAGGAATTGGTTTAAAAAAAAAAAAAAAAAAAAAAAAAGGAATTGGTTTAGTTCATTAATTCTAGAAAATTCTCACCCATTATCTCTTAGAATATTACTTCAGCCTTGCCTACAATCTCTATTTTTCTCCTTTCAAATCTGAGCAGAAGTATGTTTGACCTCTTCATTTCTTTCCCCATCTTTTTTATATCTCCATTTTATATTTCTATTTCTTTTTCTTTGGGCTACCTTCTAAGTAGTTTCTTCAAATCTACCCTCCAATTCAGTAACACTTTATTTTGTCCCACATGCTGTATAGCCATTTATTGTATTTCTAGACATTGTTAGGCTTCCTTCCCCATTTGCCTTTTCATTTTTAGTCAAAACTTCTCTTATTTTCAAAACTGTATTAAGGCATCTTATTGTATGTTCTCTAATTGATCATTCAAAGACCTTTGTAAATTCCATTCTGAAATGTATTGATTCTTCTGTCTCCCTCATGCTGGTTTATTTCCTTCTGTGTTCTTCAATTTCTAATTCTGAGGCCATATTGCTTTAATTTTTCCTGTACAAGTTTTTAAAGGCATGGGTTTAAAATGTTTCCTCAAAAATAAGATTATGTTCACTACCAGCTAAGGGTCACTTTAAATTAAATTTTAGATTTGATGTTTTAAGGTCCACACGGTGTTCACTCCAATCCCTCAAGAAAAGGGCAGTTTATAGCTTGGAATTCATATAAATAGTTGGTTTTTGTTTTGCTTTATTTGTTTTCTTTTGCAGTCTACTCAGAGAGGGTTTATTTATTCTTTTTAAAAGATTTTATTTATTTATTTGAGAGAGATAGAGATAGAGAGAGAGAGAGAGAGAGCACCAGAATGAACAGGCAGGGGGGAGGGAGAAGCAGGCTCCCCCCTGAGCAGAAAGCCTGTTTCAAGGCTTCATCCTAGGACCCTGAGATCATGACCTGAATTGAAGGCAGACACTTAATGCATTGAGCCATCCAGGCGCCCCTCAGGGAGGGGTTAGAAGCTTATTTACCTGCAGATGCCCTACTCCTCTCCTCCCTAGCACACATTTGCTTTAATAGTTTTTCAATTTTTAAGATTTGTGAAGGGTTGTGTCAATTTTGGTTCCAGGAGATTTTCCTTAATTCCCAATTATTTAAGATATTGGTTTACAAAATATTTTTTCCTGGGATTTTTAAGGATTCCTAAGTGGCAGTGTTTGCCCTTGTGTCTTATCTATTATATTTCTGGGGTTTATATTATAAATTCTACTTATGTCAAAGGACTAATACTTTTATTCACTGCAAAATTCACTAATCCTTCCCATTTATTGCAGAAGTCACTAACCCTTTCTAAATGAATTTCAGCTAATTGTAGTGTTCATACAGGATGATGCTAATAAAAGAACCCAAGGAGGAGGAAAATAACACCTGAGATCATGATATCGATGTCCAGAACAGTTAAACAAGACAACAGAGGAAGGGAAAATTCTGACAAGAGGTACAAGGCTTAACTTTATTTGAAAGGAATCAATTTCTAACTGTAGATCTTCAACAGATTTTAGGGTTGTATTTAAAGAACGATGTCATGTTGAGAAGACCAAATTGCCCTTTTGGTAATAATAGTTACGTAGAAGCATAGCTCACATGCTGATTCTGGAAGAAGAAATCATATATAGACATTTCCAGAATTGTAATAGGTAGCCCAAGGTCCAGAAAATAAAGACTATCGAGAGAATTAACATTCATCAGGAAGAAGTAAGAAAAACACACAACACAGGCAAAATGTCACAATTTTTCTTTCTTACTTCAAGCATCATGCTTGGCTTATATTTACTGAAATATAATCAGAAAACAAAAAACTGTCATTAAAACTCAGCACCAGTGGTTCCAGTTCAAGATGGTGACGTAGGAAGTCATCTCCTGCACAGGACACACTAAATTGCACCGATTTATGGAAGATTTCCTCCTGAAGATGAACTAAGGGCTAACTAAATAGCTTCTGCACAACAAAATATCTCTAAGAACAGCAAGACAGAGATGTAATAATGAAGGAACCCCTACCCTGATGCTGTGAACTCTAGTGGGGAGGGATAGTACTGAGGGATTGGGACCAGATTTGTCTGTCCCTAGCCACAAGGGAAAAAAAAGTCATGGTGTAAAGAGCAACTAGTTTGTAAAACAGCCAGACCTAGAACTCTGCCAAGATGTAGAGGAGCTGCGGCAATGGTCTCTGGGTCAGCGGGACTGGAGAGGATTTACCCCTTCCTTGCGCCTTACCACTGTGAATGAGAGCAGGGCCTGGACCCCATCGCTGGTCTGCTCACCCCAGCCCTGGGTGCCCTGGGGCACACAAAAAGGCTAAGGTTTAAACCAACGACTATCATGGGAAAGAGCCTAGAGCCCTACAAATGTCAACGGAGCTACTGGAAGTCTCTGGGTGGGAAGGGCTCACACATGGTCTATGCTCCCTCTCTACCTTGAAAGCACCGTCTGGGGCCCTAACTGGGTTGCTGCCTCAGCGAGTCCCGGGCACCTAGCCCACGCCAGCCCAGCCAGTCCTTCGAGGTGAGCGCAAGGCAGTGCACATTAGGACACCTCTGATTAGTGCTCACTGCAGCTCCAGCTTTCACGTCGAGGTGACGCAGGTACAAAGCATCCTGAGCACTCCAGGCCCACACCACTTCAACTGTAAACAGTTTGCTGGAATACCCCCTGGTGGAGAGTGCTTTGAAACTTCCTGGCTGACTGCTTCAGATCCAGCTGCCCTGCCAGTGTCCCCTGTGTGAAGTGGCCCAGGAATACCCTGTCCGTGCCTGCATCGGTTCCAGCTGCCCCACAAGGGTGCCGCCTGCACGGAGCACCTTGGGACAGCACGGCTTGTTTCTACTTCATAGAATCCCCCAGCTTGCAGCCACCTCAGTTTTAGCTATCCTGCCAGGGTGCCCTCAGCTCAGAAAGCCCTGGGACCTGCTGGTCCTCAGCTGCAGCCACCCCAGGCACTGTCTGCATGCAGAGCCCCAGAAGACCTGGTTAACACCCACTTTACCTTCAGCTATTCTACCAAAGTGCCTTTTGCATCCATGGCCTTGAAACACTCTGGCTTGCACCCACTTCAGCTTTAGCTGTCGTGCCAAGGCAGCACCGTGTGGAAGCCCCAGGACTCTCAGCCCACACGAGCTGCAGCTTCAGCCAGCCAGCAGAAGTCATCAGCCACTCACAGTTGGCCCACGCAGCCATCATACAAGAGACCGTTCCTTCAAGTTTAGAAGCACCTGTTCTAGTCTAATCCATAGAAGCAAACTCAGAAAGGCAAACAAAACGGAGAGACAGAAGAATGTGCTCCAAAAGAACTAGACAAAAATCTCAGAAATAAAACGACATGATTGATAGATCCCTAACTGTTTTCTGATTTCACTGAAGAATAAGATGGGAAAAGAATGGGGGTGAGAGAAAAAGATTCAGGTAAAACATGACGGTTTGAACGTACATATTTATTCCCGTCTCTTCATAAAGCACAATTGGCAACATAGAAAAATCAGTCACATATAAAAAGACAAAAACATGAGGGGGGCACTTGATGGGATGAGCACTGGGTGTTATGTTATATGTTGGCAAATTGAACTCCAATAAAAAAAAAAAAGACAAAAACTGGAGGAGAATAGAGAGCAATCAAAGAGATATCAACAGAATTTTGGAATCTGTAGAGTGAGTAAGTGAGTAGCAGCACAACAAAGTTGTTGGAAAACAAAAGTTGAAGAACAACAAGAAAGGCCGTGACACCCGTGTCTGTGAGGGAAGGGAGGAAAAGGCAATGGATCTATGTTGCAGAAGTCTAGAAAGGTGAGGCATTGGCAGAGTCGGGTATCTCTGAATGTCGGGGTGAAGAAAATTACCTCCTCTGATATACTTTCTTGGAAATTTGAAAATAGACACTCGAAATGTTAAATCAGAGAAGCACCGTGTGGAGGCCGAGGTCTAGCATTGGAATCAGGGCTCGAGTGACATTCAGAGTACTGAATTGAGATCTCCATCCCTCTCCCTTTACCTGTTCTCATAAGCATCAGTCAGGCTTATGAACTGCTCGGCCCCAAAGAAAGGCCCAGAGGTATGCTGACATGAGGATATACGTTAGATAGGCCTTGGTGTGAAGTCCTGTGCCTTGGCTCTGCCCAGGAGAAAATTTCCACACATATATCCACATATAGTGGATACACCAAGAGTGCCAGGCAGGAAAGATGCAGATCCCCCCACCCCCCCCCCAAAAAAAAAGAAACTGAGAGCCAACAAAACACATCAGGAGATGATGGAGACATATCTTCAAATTATGAGAAAAAAATATATTTTCAACCTGACATTTATGGCCATAGTGTGAGAAAGCATAAAGACATTTTTAGCAATACAAGATCTCAAGGCATCTATCTCCTGTGCCCTCATTCTCAATATCTTTAAAATTCTAATTGAGACTTAGGAATCTGAGTGATTAAAAACCAGAGAAGCAGTGGGAACTCATTGTGTGATGAAGTATCTATGACTGTCAGCAGCTACCCGTTAGGAATCGGGGCCAAACCAGCCAATTTGCCTGGAACTGAATGATGGAGAGCAAGAAAGTGCTGCCTCCGAGGGGAAATATAAAAAAAAAATAATTCATCAGGTATAGTATTGATTTGCACATGCTGAGAAGATAATTTTGGTTCTACTGGAAATTTGGGGGATGATCTGATGAAGCCAGCACCCCTGGGGCGAAAATAAATTTAAAAGTTGTAAGTTTAATGATTGAAAAAAAAAATCCCACATTTAGGTGGGAATGTTTAGACCATATCCCATTTAACAGTTATGTTATGACTAACAGGAGAACGAGCATTTAGATTCCGCACACTTGCTCTTGAATTCTGACCCATCCACTTATGAACAAGGTAATTTAAATCAATTCCTTGAACCACTGAGTTTTAGTTTTATTACCTGTAAAAGTTGATGTTAATGCCTATCTCGAAAAGAATGCTGTGGTGATTAACTTAGCGAAGTTATATTCAGTATTTAGAACAAGACATAAAAAAGAGAAAATATGTTTGATAAAGCAAGACAGGAAAATGGATCAATAACTGATAGGTTATTTCCCCAAAAAAAGCAACCTCATTTAAAAGCCACAGATTTCCCCCAAAATGGCTCAATTGTTTCTGTAAGCCTTTAAAGAAGATAATTATGTAAGTAAAGTACTAGCAGAGTAGAATGCAGTTAAAATAGGAATAACAACTCTAAAGAATGCAGAAAAAATTCAAAATGAGGCCTTTGGAAACCGATGTTTGACAAAAAAAATTACACATTATTAAAATATGTGAAGTATATATGCAAAATGTTGATGGGAAAAACAATAATACACGCTAAATTAAACCACTGTTAGGGCTGGTCACAGCCACATGTTGAGGGGTACCATGCCCTAAATTGGGTTCCAGGAAAAGAGGTTCATTTTCAGTGGTGCCACATTTTCTTTCCCCACGCATCCCTCCATGGACACTTAGGTTGTTCCCATGCCTTGGCCATTGTCAATAATGCTGCCGTGATCATCACAGTGCATATGTCTCTAATAGGTTAGCTATTTCATTTCCTTGGGATACATATATTCAGATCGTATGTAAGTCCTATTTTTAATTTCTTGAGAAACTGCCATACTGTTTTCCATAGTGGTTATCCAAATTTACATTTCCACTAACAGTGCTCCAGGGCTCCCTTTACTACACATCAGCACCAACACTTGTTATCTTTTGCCTTTCTGTAGTAAACACCCTAAAGAGGTATAAAGTGGTGTCTTAGTGTGGTTTTTGGTTTGGATTTTCCTGATGATGACTGATTCTGAGCACTTTTTCATGTATCTGTGTCTTCTTTGGAAAAGTATCTATTCAGCTTCTTTGCCCATTTCTCAATTGGGTTATTTGGTTTATTGGTATTGAGTTGTATGAGCTCCTTATATATATTGGGTATTGACCATTTATTGAATATATGGTTTACAAATATTTTCTCCCATTCTGTATGTTGCCTTTTTGTTGATTGTTTTTTGTTGTTGTAGTTGTTGTACAGAAAATTTTTAGTTTGATTCAGTCCCACCTGTTTATTTTTGCATTTGTTATGTGTGCTTTTAGTGTCAGAAACAAAAAAAAAAAAAAGGAAAAGAAAAACTCATTGACAAACCAAATAATTAAACACACACACTAAAAACCAGAAATTATTTGAAAGAGGTATTTAGACAGTAACTCAATAAAGTCATTACTATATTATCAGAACTATGTAGTCATTCATATACTGGAAATCAAATGCATTTATAATTATTTTTTAATGTAAAGACAAAGTTTGCCTATAGAGTCTGGTGTGCAGAGTAGTTCAAATTCAGAAGATTAACTTTGTTCTATCCCCAAAGATAAATACTTCTTTTCTATTTTCTCCACATGGTTTTCCAAGTATTTAAATGTTTTGCTTTCAGAAGGCTATTACTTTTCTTGGTATGATAGACAATTTCCAAATATTTTAGTCATATTCATAGATTTAAGTAGGCCCAATAGACATACAGATTCTTATATATCTTCTGAGGTAATAACAGAATCTTGCTATAGTTTCTCTCTCTCTCTCTGACACTACAGAGATCCCAGTGGATATCAGCAATGGAAATGAAATCTTTTAACTGAGCCAAAATAGACCCTTTCCTTCAAAGTCATTTTCAGAAACAGTGTTCTCTGAAGCAGAACATTCTAGAATATTATGTCCCTCAAAGCATTTGGGTCCTTTAGCTTAAATGTATATCTCATCATAAACTATTACCTACCTTGAAATTCCAGAGTGCAAAAATCTGTTGCTTATAAATAGCATATTTATATGTTAAATATCTGCAGCTCATGGACCTTCATTCCTTTTTTTATCCTTATTGCCCTGAAGACAATTTCTAAAATGATTTTAGAGATATCTAGGAGTAAATGAGGTAGTCCTGAGAGAGAGCATAGAGTGAAAGCAGTTTAGTTAGAAATGTCCCAAGCAATCATTTGGTTTTATATGTATGCTCCAAGGTAGGTTAAGATGGAACAAGGGAATAAGATCTTGCTCTCTCCCCCGTAATTAGAATGATAAGATCTCAGAGTTTTATGGAATAGAATCATATGGCAATTAAATTACTAAGAAAAATATAGTATACTTTTTGTGACAACATTTGTTGCCACGATAATGCAGATTTTGATCTAACATTTTTATCTCTTTCTACACATAATATTTATAAGAAATATATTACCAATTTACATCTACAGTAGTTTTGTAATTTATACATTTTAGTATATCTTGATTTGTCAATTGCCAGTACTTAACTTTGTATCTTGCTTTCCAACTTACTAAATAGTTCAAAATAAAAACAAGAGTTAAATGAAAACTGTTCTTAACATAAAGGTTTGAAATATGTACCTTGCTCTCATGAAAATAAATAAGGGAAATCTCATGTCTATAATCTACGGCCTGAGACATTTACTATGGTTTTATCTTGAAATAATTTAATGGGTTACTGTGTCTACTTCAATAGCTGCCTTGAGGCTTTGTTTGTTTGTTTAAATAACTCATCATCAGTCAAAAAAGACCGGCATAGTCAGGCTCATTACAGCTTCAGCTGATTTTCTAAAGTAATATCTAAGTCTGTTTAATACTACAAACTTTCAAAATACTTAGCTATTAGCACTAATTTTTCTTAGGAAGATTAAGAGAAAATTGGAGAAGACTTTTTAGCAGAGGAATGGCAAAATTTTGTGGAAAAAAAAGTTTTTTTTTTTTTGTTTGTTTCTCACTATTAAACTCTACTGTCTATATTTTAATTAAGATTTTTAAAAATTTAGGTAGATTTGTGTTTGTGTGCATTTCTGAATATAAACATACTGTGCATATACATCTACATATATAACTACAGGATATTTTGCTTTGGGCTAAAGATATACTTCCATTGAAATCTTTCATGTAATATTTTTCTAAACCCCTGAATTAAAAGCAACCTCATTCTTTCTAAAGATTAGGTTTTCTGTTCCACCATCTTGCTGACGACACCACCACTATATAAATTTAAAGAGTCTGTGTTGTTATCGTATTTCCATCTTTGATTATTTCTTCATAAAAAACACTCAGAAACTGAAGGCAAGACTTTATTTTCAATATGTTTTTAAATTTACATGGATTGATTTTATTCATTTGTTTTTATGAAGAAACATATCAAGTTTCTTGTTTGCTTGCTGTTCTCAGTCACAATGTTTATAGTATAGGACGTAGAGTATTATATCACTTTGTTCTTCACATATACTTTTGTGTAGTATCCTATATCTTGAGAGAAGGTTTACCAGACTGAGGTACGTGCACAAAGTTCGCTCAGTGACCTGGACTGAGCATGGTTTCAAAACTGCTTTATATCCACTTAACTTCAAAAGGAATCAATGCATATGCGAAGTCACCTTTCTGTAGTTAGGAGATTCTTATTCTTTTTATTTTTTACTAATGCCACAAAGGTCAGTTCTTAATCTTCCATCCCAAAACATAATATTTTGTTTTACTTGCCTTGCCTGATCAGCTGTCCAAATGGTAATGTTGGAATCCTATGTCTTTTCTTGTTGGTAATTTTCTTAATTATGATTGATTTTGTATTCTGAATTTTTGTACAGCTCCCAGAAAATGTTTTAGCAATGTTTTAGAATTTGTAAAATATACTCAAATTCATAAGTAAATTATCTGTCTCTTCTGTAGCAATGTAATCATTCAATGCATGAGACAAATGTCAAATGTTTGTTTTTATTCTTTTAGTCTTTGCAGACTGGAAGGGCAAGTGCAAAGAAAACAAAACGAAACCTAGCTTTCTTCTAGATATTCCACGTAATTTTCTTTTTTTTTTTTAGTCTTGCATAATGACCTTTTTAATATACTCTTTTTTTCCATTTATAGAAGATAATACATTTTAGAAAATCCAGAAAATGAAGAAAAATGTAATAATCCAACAATATTATCCAAAATCCTGTCACTCAGAAAACCTCTGAGAACATTATAATATAGGGATTTTCAGTTTATCTTTCCATTAAATACACACAGTTTTCATAAAATCGAAACCATAGTGTATTACTTTATGTATATATTCTGCTTTGTTCATTTAACATCATGAGAATTTATCTTTCACCTTAAATGTGTTATGATAACATATCTTATGCGACTGGCACAGAATTTAATTAGCGATTCTTTTATTGTTGGATTATGATGTTATTTTATAATTTTAACATCTTTATAACAAATTACCACTCATAAGTCATCATGTCCATATTTTGTTATGACCGTAAGTATATTCTCAGATATTAAATTATTGAGTCAAAGTACATGAACGTTTTTAAGGATATTTATATAACATATCCCACACCCACACATATACATGTAATGACACGATTTTATCAAGAAATTAGTCATTTCATCACCCTTTACTGAACGCTAAAAATGACAAGGAACAGTGAGTTTAGAAATGAGACCTAAATGACCTCAAAATGTGTAACAGACTGATCTGTAAACTAGCTAAGTATGAGGATTTAATTTGGTTCTAAACTTCTTAGCAAGCAATGACAAAAGGGTGACCTTATTGGTGATATTACCTGTATTATTGGTGATGGATATTCAACCGTGCTTCTTTAGATGACAATCCTCTTAAACATTTGCTATTTATATAAATAGCATATCTTTATTGAGTGTTTTTTTTTAAAATATGAATATAGGGTGCTGGCAATAAGTCAAAATTCATTTCCATAAAATTAATTATACAGAGGGT
Organism: Canis lupus baileyi; assembly: GCF_048164855.1. Taxonomy (NCBI): domain Eukaryota; kingdom Metazoa; phylum Chordata; class Mammalia; order Carnivora; family Canidae; genus Canis; species Canis lupus. Next base: position 51,319,582 of record NC_132858.1, read on the forward strand.
CAATATGATTTGTTCAAACTATTCACTTGCTTCTGGTCTTCAAAGGAAAATATGTGAAAAAGTAAATTTTAGAATACAGTGCGAATGCAGATGGATTGTATTTCTTTCAAAAACTTTGCTTTGAAAGGTGCATCTTGACAGAGCTTTTGTTAAATAATGAGTGACAGTGTATTGCGGGTTATACACATGTATCCAATGGAATCACAGAGCAAACTTGCTTATAGGGTTTTTGTGTGTGCAGGCATGTGTGTGTGTGTGTATGTGTGTGTGAAGTTTAGGGAAGGGGTGATATTAAGAAAGCACATCAAGTCAAGAACACCTGAATTATATCCTTTTAATACCCAGAAAGTAATTACATGTACATAAGACAAAGACTAAAAAATGAACATTTTTTTTTAAAAGCATAGCTGGGCTTTGGCCCTAGACTCCAGTATAGAAACAGCGGCTGAGGTGGCACAAGTGGACAGAGCTTTTCCTAAGATAGAAGTGTTGTAGAAGTTTAGAAACCAGAGAATTAGTTGGTCATTTGTTTTTTTCTCATGCTTGGCTAACATGAATCTTCTCTCTTAAAATGTTGTTATTTTTTGTGACCAAAGGAGTAAATGTTACAATTCTTAGACTCATCTGCCCTGGGCCTTCTTTATCACTTGCATATACAATTTGTGTATAGCATTTATCTTTTAACATTGAAGTGGGCCTTCAGTTCCTTCAAAAGATTATCAGGTAATTTAGAAACCAATAACAAAGAAAAGAAAATAATAACAATATCAACAGTACTTTACATGAGTAGAAGTTCTTAACTGAACTTTCCATAGATTATTCCCATGGTATAGATTCCATATGAACAGAGATGCAGTTGAGATCACTTTCTATGGGATCAAAGGTCAATAAAAAGCCAATAACTTAGGTATTATTCTTGATATATACAATGTTCCAAAATAATAGATGTGTCTGAAGCTGTTCATCTCCTATGTGTGACAGAAGATGTGACAATCATTCATACTCATTATTTTAAAAAAAGACGGCATCAATTTATTTTTTTGGCATAAAAGAAGATAAGAAAACATAAGATTCTTTAAACTAAAAAAAAAAAAGAAAGGATGTTTATATATCTTTTAAAATTATATACATAAATTTAGAAATTTGAATATCACTCATAATGATTAATTATAGGGGAAATTTCCTTAGAGATTAAAGGTTACCTACCAGAGGAAATTCAAGGGCAAGTATTTTATGATTATTTCATGCAGAAAAAAAGATCATAGTCTTTGTGTATATCAGTTCATTTTCTAAGTCTAATAAATTATTTCCTTCAACACGCTTTCATTGTTTAAAATTCTATTTCATCCACCACAGTCAACCACTCTTTCCTCTTTTGTATCTGTCCTGCATTTCTCTCACAAGCAGTTGCTAATTAGGAGAGCCTGTGGTCTCAGAGCTCTGTACGAAATCCCATTTTTTAGCGCTGGTGAAACAGTGATATGTGAAGGGAACAAAAGACTTTTAAATTGGAAAAAAAAAATAAAAATGGATTATAAGGGGAATGGAATATTTTGCTTCCACATGAGTTTTGCAAATATCTTATAATTTGTTTACCTTTCAACTTTTTTTTTTCATCAGTAAAAGTAAAGTGAAAGAGAATGGTATGCAAGTTATTGACATAAACACAAGCAATAATCTGGAACTAAAATTTTAGCTAATCTCAACAAACTCTGTATACCAAGAAATGAGGGAAGGAAATAATTCTACATTTTTCTATTTTGTAGACACTGAATAAATTTTCAGATTGTTAGAACAATATGGATTGATAATTAATTATACAACGTAAAGGGTGTCCATTAGGAAGATAAAATAGCACACAAAATAGAAAAATTAACTTAAAAAATTGTACTAACAAAAACAGATATGGAGAAAGAAAAAGTACAAAATATATATATAAGATTTAAAAGAAGAACAAAATTAAGGTGCATATGTTTTATTTAAAGAGATAATTTCTGGGGCACCTGGGTGACTCAGTTGGTTAAGTGTCAGATTCTTGATTTTAACTCAGGTAATGAGCTCAGGATTATGAGATTGAGCTCCAAGTCAGGCTCTGTGCTAAGTATGGAGCCTGCTTAACATTATCTCTCCTATTCCTTCTGGCCCTCCCCTCTGTGCTCTCTCTCCCTCTCTGTCAAATAAATAAATAAATCTTAAAAATAGAAGATAAGGTCACCTGGGTGGCTTAGTTGGTTAAGCATCTGCCTTCTGCTCAGTTCATGATCACAGAGTCCCAGGATCAACCCCCACATCAGGCTCCCCGATCACTGGGGAGTATGCTTCTCTCTCTTCCCCTCACCTTGCTTGTGCTCTTCCTCTCACTGTCTCTCTCAAATAAATAAATAAGATCTTCTTAAAAATGTTAAATAAGATAATTTCTGTTTGAAAAAGTAATTTCATTAAGGCTAGGGTCACATGTTTTATGTGACAGTTATATCTAAAGCATAGGAGATTAATGTGACATGGTAAGAGAGCAAGAGTGCATATTTGGTATATAAGGACCCAGGAAACATAGCTCCTGTGTTCTTGTTCCACCACAAAACAAATTAAAAAAATGAAACAAAACACAACACAACAAAACAAAAGATTGTATTTTAGCTACAAAGTTTTGAGAGAGGTTCTCTCTGCTGCCAGAATATACTAATATGTGTTTTTCGTTTGTTTTTTTGACTTATGATACTTTATACTTTGAAAGCTTAAAATTTACCTGAATAGGTATTTACCTTCTCAAAATGAAAGAACTGAAGAAGAAAGGGAGACAAAGAGAGAGAGAGGGTAGATGGTAATATCCCAATAATACTAACATGTGGGAGAAGTCTTTCTAAGGGTCTAGTTTTCAAAATTGAACATTAATTTCGGGATGCATGAAGGGAACAAGAGAAATGAGGCAATGGCGTTCAGTTTGACACAACGTCCAATCACCTAATTTGTCTCTGGATTTACTCAAATTCTTCTGCTTCAGGTAAAGATGAGCTTCAGGTAAAGATGAGCTTAAGGTAAAGATGACTTTAAGATGAGCCCATATATGGGAAACACATGGTAAAGCAGACATGGCAATGCAAATAATTTATATAAATGACATCACTTAGTTCTGTTAAATTTAAATCTAGTTAAGGTTTAGGAAATGCATAAAATGTGTTTCATGTCTAGCTTTGGCATTACAGATTAGTGCATTGTTCCTTTTCCATCCCACATTCTCCATAAAACCTGTCAACATCTGAATCTAATTCTGTCTTACTTTTTTATATTAAACAAATTAGATAATCCATTAAACAAATGGGAGGAAATAGCATTAATGATATGTTGCACTTGCATTATGAAGTTAATTGGATTAACTAAATTAGCTCTTTTACATTCAGGCTTGTGTATGTTTTTAATGTTTAAAGCAAGAAATCATTGGGAGAACTCAGATTTCTGGATTCTCTCTCTTCATTACAAAGCAGAGGTCAGTAATGCATTTATTTATTGCGTAAGCCTCCAATGAGACCACGTATCATTAATGAGCTCAAAGTTTAGAAGAAAGAAAGAAAGAAAGAAGAAAGAAAGAAGAAAGAAAGAAAGAAAGAAAGAAAGAAAAGAAAGAAAGAAAGAAAGAAAGAAAGAAAGAAAGAAAGAAAGAAAGAAAGAAAGAAAGAAAGAAAGAAAGAAAGAAAGAAAGAAAGAAAGAAAGAAAGAAAGAAAGAAAGAAAGAAAAAGGTTAGAGAATAGAAACAGAAAAGAATCATGGACATTTCAATCTGTCATAGTCCTACAAACCAATCTAATCTCATTTAGAGTAGAACAACAATGCAACAAAATTATCCTGGACATCGTGGTTCAGCATCAAGATGCCATGACACTCTCAGGTAAGACCTCATTGGGATCATGGAAAAATCCAAGGTTCAGAGTTCTCTGTATAGGGGAAAGATTTTGCTTGAGAGTAAGATCCTACTCAGGAAATATTGAATATCTTGCCTGAAGGATCAGAACAACCTGAAATTCAAGCTCCCTGGCCCTAATGACTGTGGTTGTTCCAATGACATAGCCAAATTTCCCCAGCCATGATTAATGCTAGAAATTTCAACTTCAGGGTTATCCAGGAGGGATACTCAATTATTCATCTTAGTGTCATAGAGCTCAATGCCCAATGAAGTGGTACTTTCTTCAGTACATAGATATCCATAATATGAAGCATGTTCTATGACAGGTCTGATTCTAAAATTTGTACATTCAGAAACAAAAATTGATTTTGGAATGTATTCATTCCAATTTTCCAGTAAGCGCCAGACTCTAAATATTTTTGAGTATGAAGAAATGCTAGTCATTACTATATGATAAAATGCTAGTCACCACTATTTCTGCCAATTCCCATAACAAGAATCAGGCAAGGATCCTATAGTAAGCAGTACTTTCATTTTATTATTATTATGGTAAGACTCAATAAAGTTTGGTGACAAAGACTTATTTTGACTTTTTTCAGAGAAAGGTCAAATAATTATATCACAAATTATATATAATACAAATTATACCACCCTAGATTTGGCTAAAAATTCAGAAATTAACATGTCAGTCACAGTTGTAAATAATCAACAAGAATTTAGGAATTCAGAATTCATCAAGCATACTTCTCTATTATAGATAACTGTTGGCTTTTGCTTAATATCTTTCACTTAGTGGTATATGTGCATATCATATTTCACAGTTATATTTACATATAAGATGGCTTTTATTTACATAGCACATAGGATATGTGTATCTCAAAACAAGCATATTATCTCAATTATATTATTTTACCAAAATATTGCAATTTATAACAAACTGATGTTTTTCTTTAATTTTTCAATGTCATATATATATAGATATATGTTTATATATATAAACAGTTACTTATATACATAGTAACCTGGGCTACATTTACACAAAAATACAGTGCACTGTCTAGGTAATAAGAGAATACAAATTATGCCCATCTTTGTACCCTCAAACTAATAACATGCTACTCTGAGCACAAGGATCAGGAAACTCTTCTTTGAAACGAGGAAATACCTATAAACACAATTTTACCTATAAGAAAAGCCAGCCAAGTGCTTTGCAAATAGGTTAAATTAAGGCATATGCTAAGGGGAGGGAGATGCAACCGTCTTGGGTCATGAGTGGAATAGACAGAGAATGTTCTCACATACATGTGGGGTAGATATCCTGTGAGGCAAAATCAGTGACCTCCTCAACTTAAATTAATGGCACGGATAAGTTACAATAGCCTTCCCGAACCTCACAGATGTGCAAAAGACATGAAAGCAAAAGTGTAGCTATACAATTATTTGGCAAACTGAGAAGAGTGTAGCATGGGAAAGGAGTTTCGGCAGAAGTGACATGTGCTCGATCCAAAACCTAGATAGGTTTGTCATGCAAAATGTTGAGAAAATTCCAAAAAAGCACAAGAGGAAAATTATTCTAAAAATGGAAGAAATTAATAAAATTTTTATAAGAACAATTTTTTCATGTATATTTGGGGATAATCAATAGCTTCTCAGGATTGATAAAGTTCACCAATAAACCTATGTGCAGTCACTTTACTAATATTCCTTCAATTTGTGAGGGAATTTCAGTGGTATTTATATGTCTTACAGAGGTTTTAAACTTTAGTTATTTTATAATTTAGTTATTGGGAATGATATACTTTTCATTATGTTATTATTTATGTGTAAACAAGTTTCATGTGTTTGAAAGAAAGGACATGGAGACACTCAAGGATCTGCAAGAAGGCTCCTGTGCTACTTGGTAAAAGTGTCAGCATAATAGCGTGGCCAGTCAAGCTATTGACAAAGCGTCAATCTCTGCACCTCATAGAGAGTGTGGAAATGGGTTTCCTGTGGACCATGACAATGAGGCAGATCGTAACGCAACTCTGAGTTCCTTGCACAGGCTGGAGGAAGAAATGCTCAAGCACAGGCTGTTGACACACCAGGGCAGCAGCAGAAAATCTGCCTCTCCCTGAAAGGGGCATGTGTCCCTGGCACCTTTCCCTCCCACTTCCCTGCTACGTTGTTCCACGCCTACCTTGTTGGAGGACTTGCCCGCTGGCACCAGCCAAGGGTGTGTGACCTCAGTGATATACCTCTGTCTTGTCTAGCCTTTACATCCTGAAGCCCAGGATATTACATTTAAATTTGAGGTACTTCTAAAAAGAAAACAGTGCAGAAGCTAACTTTGGTTTTGGTCCCAAATATAGTGTGTGAAGTTAAGTTCATGTTGCAGAATTTTATTTTATTTTTATTTATTTTTATTTTTTTTTCAGAATTTTATTTTTAAATAGATTTTAATTACATAATTAACACACAAACAACAAGCAAATACATATAAATAAACACAAGATTTGCTATAGAGGATGGCTAATTCTCTTTTGACTTCTAATTCAATTCCAGTTCCCTGTTTATTTTCTGGAGCTGATTATATATATTAATTACATGTGATATTTTCAGACATTTTTCTTCACACATATGTACTTGTATGAACCATATGGTATTGTTTTGAGGGTATTTTTAAGGCATATATTGTATCTTGTATTACATTATTCTTTTGCTTTACAGTGTATCTTGGTGAGATATACAAGAGATTTATCTGGATCTGCCTGTCTTTATACTCAACTGTGTGAAAGTATTCCAAAGTATGAATATACCACAATTTCTGAAACCATTCCCTTGTTAAGGGGTATGTTAGTTATTTCTAACTTTTTTGCTATTAGAACTCTTCAATAGATATTTTTGTTTGTGCCCCTTTGTGTAGCTGTAGGACTATTGCTAAGATGGATATCCAGAAATTAAATGGTGGGAGCAAATGTATTCCTGCTTCCAGATCACTCATCAGAGAGGCTATACCAATTTATTCTTTCATAAATCAAAACTTGATATTATCAAACTTCAAGTTGTCCTATTTTCATCAATGAAAAAGAATATTTCAGTGTTATTTTAATTTCTAGTGAGGTTAAGATAATTTCATGTATAAATTAGTCATTGTGCTTTCTATTCTATATATTTTTTTCCTTATTTTATAGCTCAGTTTTTGTATCAATTTATAGAAATTCTTTATATAATCTGAATGTTTATCCTTTGTCTATTATATATTTTAAATATATATCCCCCAAATCTTTTACTTGTTTTGATTTTGTGAAAGCTTTTGTTGCACAAATTGCTTATGTAGTTAAATTACTAATTGTTTTCTGTTATGGTTTACTTTTTCCATTTAAGAATCACTTTCACTAGGGGCACCTGGGATTCTCTCTCTCCCTCTAACTTTGCTGCCCCTCACCTCTGCACACACTCTGTCTCTGTTAAAAAAAAAAAAAAAAAAGAGAGACTTTTACTATCCCTGAGAGCCTATATTTGTGTATTACATAAATAGTCTATGTTTCTCTATTACATTTCACACAAATATATTTTATCCACATACATGTATATGGTATTTGTGTACATTTACTCTTCTCTATAAATGTAGACTCAGTTTGCCACTTTCTTTAAAAAAATCTTATAGAAATTTTGATTGTTATGGCCCTGAATTTATAGATTAATTTAGGGAGAATTGAGTTTTTGCATGTTGTGCTTTCTCATCTATACACACGCAGTAGCTCTCTATTCACATATCCTTCACAAGGTCTGGTGTATTTCAAGTTAACTTCCATAAGTTATAATATTTGTTTCCATTATGTATGGATTTTTTTTTCTTATGTTATGTTTTCAAACTAGTCATTTTTTATCTGTGGTGGAGGACATTTTTTTTTCAACCCCTTACCTGCCCCCTAATTGGACTCTTATTGTTTTAAATAATTGGCTACTTGATTTTTCCAAGGTCAATACAGTAATTTTAACAACAGTTTTCTCATTTATATTCAAGTGTTTATATATCTTCTTTTTTAAAAAAATATTTCATTTATTTATGAAATAAATATTTCATTTATTTATTCATTTCTTTCATTAGCACTCTCCAGTGCTAATCACAAGTGCCCTTCTTATAATACCTATCACCCATTTAATCCATCCCCCACTCCCCTCCTCTCCCCTCTCCTTCCCCTCCGTCCCTCCTTTCCCCTTCTCTCCCCTCCAGCAACCCTCAGCTTGTTTTCTATAGTTAGTAGTCTCTTATGGTTTGCCTCCTTCTCTCTTTTTATCTTCCTTCCCCTGTATCCATCTGTTTTGTTTCTTAAATTAAAATAAAGTGAAATCATATGGTATTTGTCTTTCTCTGACTGATTTATGTCACTTAGGATAATACACTCTAGCTCCATCTATTCCTTTGGAAATGGCAAGATTTCATTGTTTTTTTATGGCTGAGTAATATTTCATAATTGCAGTTGCCTCTTGAACAATGGGGGGATAGGGATGCTTACCCCTTGCATAGTCAAAATCTCTGTATAACTTTTGATTTTCTCAAAACTTAAGTACTAATAGCCTATTGTTGGCCAGAAGCCTTACTGATAACATAAACAGTTGAATAACACATTCATTATATATATATTATATACTCCTCCTTATTATAAAGTAAACTATAGAAAATTGCTATTGAGAAAAACATAAGGAAGAGAAAATACATTTTACAGTAGTGTACTGTACTTATTGAAAAAAATCTGCGTATAAGTTGACCTATGCAGTTCAAACCCATGTTGTTTGAGGGTCAACTATAATACTCTTTGGAAGTCTTCTACTTTGTTGTTACAATATTTCTTATTAATCTTCCCACCGCACAACAAAAGAATATGCAAATGGATGAGAAGAGGAAATTATAATGAAAAATAGCACATATATCTATTTTGTTCATATTAAGATAAGTAAAATGAAGTATTTCAAATTGTTAGTGTTCAAAATTAATGTGGGGAATGTATAATAGACTACATAAATATGGAATAAAATAAATTTCAACTTTTCACATCATTCTGTGCTGCAATAGTGGAGTTTATTAGGAAAAACCAATTAACCATAAATGTTTATGTATTTTAAAATATTTCTGAACTAGTCAATGTTATTGCATATACATAGAAGATTTATGAAATAAAACAATAATAAACATTAATGAGTATGTGGCAAAAGGAGAAACCTCATGAAAACAGTATTAAGGTTCCTCAAGAAATCAAAAATAGTACTACCATACAATCTATCAATTCTACTTCTGGGTATATAGCTGAAGGAAAAGGAATCAAAGGAATCTCAAAAAGATATCTGCAACCCTGTGTTCATTGCAGCATTATTTGCAATGGCTGAGACATGAATAAAACCTGCGTCCTTTAATGGATGGATAAGGAAAATGTGGTCTATGTATACAATGAAATATTATTCAGCCATAGAAAAACCATAAACAAGCAAAACAAAACAAAACAAAACAAAACAAAAACAAGCTGTCATTTGCAACAACGTGGATGGACCTTGAGGGCATTATGCTAAATGGAAAAAAATCAGACACGCTAAAACAAATACTATGTGATCTTACTTATATGCAGAAACTAAAAAGATTTAAAAATAACAAAATAAAAGTTATAGAAACAGAACAGATTGGTGATTGCCAGAGGATGGGGTTAGGTGGAGGGAAAGGGTTAAAGTAGTCAAAAGGTACAAACTTCCAGTTTTAAGATAAATAAATCTAATATTAAAAATTTAAAACTATTACAAAACACAAACTTTTAATAGCTTAATATTAAAAGAACCAATTCTACCAAACATGGAGTATTGGATATAAAAAATTCATTTTTTTTCAGTATCCAATACTGAAGAATTTAGAATTAAAAAAATCACAGAACAGAAACTTTTTGTCTGACTATAAATGACATACTTAATTTCCAAATTCCAAAAATTGTTTGAACTTTCCTTGTTCCTTCTAAAATACCAAATACATTTGTTTTTACAAATTATCATAATAGAGAAAGTTATTGTAGAAGTCAGGCTTGTTATATATATCTTATTTTGGATATTTAAGTTCTTTTATGTGATTTTTCTTTCAGGAGTGAAAACAAGCATTCATTTCTTAGTACTATCTGCAAAGCTTTAAAAAATATCCTGGTATATTATTGGCAAGGGACCATTAGAATGCTGATGATGATAAAAAGTAAGCTCGGTTTTAAAATTCTATTACTTAAGATTCGGTTGTATTTCCTTAACATGCAGAATACTGAAGCATGTTAGTACAATAATTACAAACATTTCCTTGAAGGAAACTTGTCTGTCCGCATTTCCAGCAGACAAGGGAATTGGAAACAGAACGTACAACACTGGTTCTTTTGATTATCTTGAGTGCTAGATTTTAAAGTAACTTTTATGAAACCCAGTGGAAGGGGTTTTTTTCTGGTACTAATTCATTTTCATTTTGACTTCATAATGAATGATCATGGTCTTGATATGAACTTGAAGAAAATAATACTTGAGTGCATAGCTTAAGTGTTATGTGAATTAATAACAATTATAGTGTGATGTATGAATTTACATTTAAAATAAATCAGTATCTACTTAAAGTAGATAATTATTTTTCAATAAAGTATAATACTATTATATATTAATCAGTTTTGTAAAAATCATTTTGGATTCATCTTCACATCTGCTATGGGTTGAAGTGTGTCCCCTTCAAATGCATATGTTGAAGTTGTAATCCTTAGTACCTCAGAATGTAACTGTATTTGGAGATAAGGTCTTAAGAGAGGTAATTAAGTTAAATGGAGGTTATTAGGGTGAATGCTAGCCCAGAGTGACTGATGTCCTTATAAGAAGAAGAGATAAGAGGGGCACCTGAGTGGCTCAGTCAGTCAAATGTCCGACTCGATTTTGGCTCAGGTCATGATCTCAGGGTCCTGAGATGGAGCTCCATGTCAGGCTCCATGCTCAGAGGGGAGTCTGCTTGTCCATATTCTACTGCTCCTTCCCCAACTCATGCTCTCTGTCTCTCTTTCTCTTTCAAATAATTTTTTTTTAAAGGAGAGGTGATAAGAACACAGACATTCAAAAAAGGAAGACCTTGTGAGAGAGGAATCAGAGAGAAGACAGCCACCTACAAGTTAAGCAAAGAGGCCTTAGGAAAAACCAACATGCCAATACCTTGATCTTGGACTTGTAGCCTCCAGATTTATGAGAAAATAAATTTCTGTTATTTAAGCCATTTGGTCTGTGATACTTTGTTATGGCAGCCTAGCAAACTAATACAATTATCATTGTGCCAAATTATCTGTGACATAGCATGAGTAATTATAGGAAATTATTTGCTTTGCTACTATATCTTTTATAATTACATCGTATAAAGCATTCGGTATCATACTTTACCTCTCTTCTAGCCAAAATGAATGTTTTCTTCCCTAATACATAAAGAAAATGATTTATACTTCCAGGATAAAATGTATGTGGTTAGCCATGGCTTCTCAAAATGTTTTTCCACCTGTGAAAAGATAGGGAAAAAAGCTGCAAAGTCACAACAAGAAAGAATGCAAAGATTACCAGTATACTTATTCCCAGGATCAGGAAAGGATTTCTGCCAATCAAAGGGCTAGTGAAAGAGGAAGCAGAAACACAATCAGCTGAGATGCTGAAATCCCATAAATCAAACTCCCATTCCCAGAAATAGACAGATTTAGGTGTCCCTGCCCTGCAGCCCTCTTGCTTGAAGATTCGCAAAATCAGACAAACATACCCATCCTGTCTTTGGATGCTCAAAGCCCCAAGCCCAGTCTTCCCTGTCGCGGCCAGCTTCCCACATCCAAAGAAAGCCCAAGTCCAGGGAGGGAGGGAAATGGATCTATCCTTTGAAGCATCCTGGGATTTTAGAGCATGTGGGTACATGGGGGAGAACAGATAAGTGATTGGTCTTAGTCTAGACCCTAGAAAGTGAATCAGCCATGGAAACTTCATTGTTTATTTTAATGGGAATGATGGGGATTGAAGCATTCAGTGTGAGGTGGGAAAGAGGGAGACCCTCAGTGCTGCCCTTACAGAATGAGCCAGGTGTGTGTGTTGAAGGGGGGAGGATAGGGGCTTGTCTCTCTGACCTCAATCTCTTATCTACGTCAACAGGAAATCCAGGCAGGAGTTGGATATATAAAAAAAGGAAAATAATTCTCCTTCTAATTTTTTAGATTCTTGGCAGAGACCCTCCTGTAGTAAAAAGACAAGTTAAGTGGAGAAAAACAAATTTAATTACATGTGTACATGAGGAAGCCCCCCTCCCCCCCCATGATATGAGACTCAAAGAACTGAAAAGAGCAGGCTGATTTTATACCTTTCAGACAGTGAAACAATAAATTTGTGAAGGATCGATAAGATGTAAGAGCTTGAGTTAGGGGTGGTAAAATGATGAAGAAGTAACAATTTTTGCTTTTACAATCTTCTTGGCCCTAAATTCTGTCTCTGGTGCTGAGGACATCTTCTTCCTCCCGGTACAGAGATGGTAACTTTCAAGGAGATTTATCTTCTGCTTTCAGGGAAGAAAAACAAAGGGGTGAGGAAGGTCAACGTGACCTTCTTGTCTGCTGTTTTCTCAAACTCCTTGAGAAACTGCACATTTAATATGCCAAGACAGCATCTTTCGGGTGGTGTGTCCTGAACTCCATCAGGTACATATAGGAGTACATTTCTCCACCGAACGATACCATGAAACCATATGCAGAGAATGGACAGTGATGAAAAACAATGGGCTCAGGTAAAGTAAAGTTCTCTGAAACTGGAGCTGGCTAAGGGAAGGGAGGACAGGTATTAAACAAAAAATAAAAGAAGAGAAGTCAAATGTGCATTATAGGAACTTTCTGTAGCCATTAAATGAAAATTCACATGGAATTTTAAAGGCACATGGACATGTTTAAAACTCTAGAAAAATATTAGTATGTTGTTAAAAAAAAAACTACTCATATAGGGGCACCTGGGTGGTTCAGTCAGTTAAGCATTTTCCTCTTGATTTAGGCTCAGGTCGTGGCCTCAGGGTCATGAAATCAAGCCTCGTGTCAGGCTCCATGCTCAGTGGGGAGTCTACTTGAGATTCTCTCACTCCCTCTCTCTCTGCTCCTCCTTCCACTCTCTCTCAAATAAATAAATACAATTAAAAATAAATCCATGTAGGTTGGGAATAGCCTCAGCATCTTTCTAGTTATTATTTATTTATTTATTTATTTATTTATTTATTTATTTATTTTTAAAGATGTTATTTATTTATTCATGAGAAACACACAAAGAGAGGCAGAGACAGAGGCAGGGGGAGAGGGAGAAGCAGGCTCCACAGAGGGAGCTCGACACGGGACTTGATCCCAGGTCTCCAAGATCACGTTCTGAGCTGCAGGCGATGCTAAACTGCTGGGCCACCCGGGCTGCCCAGCCTCAGCATTTTAAATCAGCATTTAGATACAGGTACTTTCTATTATCTTATATAAACTGGGTATCTCTCTCTCTCTCTCTCTCTCTCTCTTTTTTATCTTTCACATTCACTTCAAAGAACAATTATTTTGAAAATGAAATAGTTTATTTAAAACATAGAAGGATTAAATGATGTTTAAGAGGCTTAAAAGTACAATCTACATTTAATCTAGAGAAAACATTTGATGTCTACTCTCTCTGGTATAATCTTTTACAGCTGCATGTTCTTCATGCTGTGTGACTGACTTTGCCTTTACTGAAATTTAATCTTTTATTCAACTGCTCTACATAATAACACCTAATATTGGAAAGATAGCTATAGTTTCCAAGACACTTATGCATAATTTCCCATTTAATCTTCACATCTGTCTTGAGAAATAGGTAAAGTACAAATTATTCTCACTGTTTTAGTAATGAAAGAGTCAAACCAAGAAAGAGGACTTGAAAGGGCCAAGCATATATAACCCCTAGTTGGTGGGACCCAATTATTCGGGTCTTGACAATGTTATTCTCAGCACCCCATAAGCTTTTGTGAAATTTGCACCACTCCAGTGTGACCTGCCTAAATTCCTCAGGGAACAACAGTAGCCCGGTGGAACCCAGAGGACAGAGCCTCACAGTCTAAGGAGAGTACTTGACTTTTGGTTCCCTACCCAACAAATGGAAAGAATGTAGCTTGCAAATACCCTCAGGATGGATTCTCTGCTCTAATTATGTTGTGAAGCATTTCTCCAGGCCCATTAACCCATCCGCCAGGAGAAGCAGTATCCATAGTTTGCCAATGCAAACCCTTCTATTATATGGGAATTAATCTAAAGTATACTAGCGACATGTAATATGTTACAAACTTGATGATTAACTTTGCCAGAAGTTGCTCTATCCATGATCCCCTTCCCTCTATAACAAATGCCTAAATCTAGCCCAGGAGAATGCAGGGGGAGGTGCTACAGAATTTGGAATGAGACACACCTGGTTATTTTTCCTATTTAATAACTTACTTTGGGGAAGTCACTTGTTTTAATGAATAAAATTTTCTCATGATATTCGGAGTCTTCATAATTTAATATTACAGAAAAATGATATTTACAATTTTAAGACATTTTCCTTTAAGGTAACATATGACGACCAAGCCTGCACAAAATACAAATAAAACTGAGAAGCTTTTTTTTTTCTTTAAAGCAGTCCTTGAATTATCATTAACTATCACACTTTACAGCTAACCTGAGAAAAATCTACTCACCCTATAAGAATTTTTTTGTATTAAGTGTGAACAAACAAAATATAATGTATCTGGTACATATTGGGTTCAAAATAACATAGATCCCATTCAAATCCTGGCCTACTTGGGATGCCTGGGTGACTCAGCAGTTGAGCGTCTGCCTTCGGCTCAGGTCATGATCCCAGGGTCCAGGATCCAGTCCCACATCAGATTCCTTGTGGGGAGCCTGCTTCTGTCTCTGCCTCTCTCTCTGTGTCTCTCATGAATAAATTAATAAAATAAAAAAAAAGTTCTTGGCCTACTTTATTCCTTTTGGTGAAAATTATTTCCTTGATTAATAACTTTATTCACTGATTATCACTTATATGTTCCATTAGCCCTCCCCTCCCTTCAGGGCTTCTGTGTAATCCCTCTGCACACTTCCATTGTTAAGAAAACACATTTGTTTGCTGAAGCTTTTTGTTTGTTAAACGACAAAAGCAACTCATTATTGCATATGTAAGTCTGTCTTCTCAGATTTTTGTAACTCTTATCAAATTATAAACAGTAAGTAAAATTATACCAATCGAGCATGTTCTTGGCTTGAAGGAGCTTAGAATCTGAAACAGGAAGGCGGACTGTGTGCGCACTCATATGTTTTATAAAGAACATGTTGTAGTTTTTATGATAGAACCTGTACAGGGTGGAATGGAGATATGTAGGTGATTGATAAACTTTTATAGGGGTAGAAGGGATGGCAGGAGAGTGTACATACATGCATTTTAGATATTTGAGCTAACAGTTAACATATGAGCATGGAAGACATCCTGTGCAGTCAAGTAAAAATGAGCAGTGGAATCATAAAGGACTCAGGCACCAGAAGTAACTTGTGACCACTGGAATTTAGAGAACAAAAAGGTACAGAAAGCAGACCCAGGCAAGGGAAAGGCATTGAAGGGAAAATTTCAAGTAGACTTGGACTACATTCTATAGTCAGTGAAGATGATTGTGTGTATGTATGTGTATGCGTGTATACACGTATGTCTGTGTGTATATATGTAGATATGTGAATGTATATGTGCATGTATGTCTGTGTGTCCATATGTATACATATGCATGCGTGTATATATGGATGCACTGTGTATGTATGTATGTGTGAATGTATATCTATATGTATGTGTGTATGTGTGCAATTTTCATTCAACAAATATTTATTAAGCACTTACCATGTTACCAAACACAGTTCTAGGCATGAGGGCTCATTGGTAAACAAATCAAACAAGATTCTCTGTGTTCATGGGTCTTCATTCTACAGATACGAGGCCTCTGACTTTGGCTCAGCTGTCCTCTCTCACCAGGGTATCAAGAAAAGCCAGTGGAAAAAAAATAAAAAAATAAATAAATTAAAAAAAAAAGCCAGTGGGACCCAAACCCCTGCTTTGTCTTTTTTTTTAAGTTTAAAGTTTTAATCCAAGTATAGTTAACATATAGCATTACATTAGTGTCATTAGTGTCAGGTGTACGATACAGTGTTTCAACAGTTCTGTATGGTACTCAGTGCTCATCAAGACAAGCGTACTTGCCCATCAACGCCCATCACCTGTTTCACCTGTCCCTCCACCCACCTCCCCATTGGTAACCATCAGTTTGTTCTTCATTGTTAAGTCAGGGTTTTTTTTTTTTTTTTTGGTCTCTCTTTATTTATCTTTTGTTCATTTGTTTTGTTTCTTAAATTCCACATGTCTTTCTCTGATTTATTTCACTTAGCATTGTACTCTCTAGCCCTATCCATGTTGTTGCAAATGGCAAGATTCATTCATTTTTATGACCAAGTAATATTCTATTGTATACTATTTCTTTATCCATTCATCTCTTGATGGAGAGTTGGGCTGCTATGATTTGGTTACTATAAATAATGCTGCAATAAACATAGGGGTGCACGTATACCTTTGAATTAGTATTTAGTTTTAGTATTTTTTGGGGGGTAAATATCTAGTAGTGAGATTACTGAATCATAAGATGGTTCTATTTTTAACTTTTTAAGGGATCTTCAGGGGCACCTGCATGGCTTGGTGGTTGAGCATCGGCTCAGGTCCTGACTCCAGGGTCCTGGGATCAAGTCCTGCATCAGCCTCCCTGAGTGGAGCCTGCTTTTCTCTCTGCCTGTGTCTCTGCCTCTTTCTCTGTGTCTCTCATGAATAAATAAATAAAATCTTAAAAAAAAAAGAAAAAATGTATAATATGACTTCAGTCTTTCTGAATTTGTTGTCTTTTGCTATGATTTTGTTCTGTTTTTCATTTGGGGCATATTCCTCTGTCTCCCTGTTTTGCCTGTCTGTGTCTGTTTTTGTGTCAGCTATGTCTCTTGATCTTGAAAGCAGTGGGTGGCACATGCATTTTTAACAAGGTGGAGCTGGTCCTCTTTCACGGGGGATGTGCAGCTGCTA
Organism: Canis lupus baileyi; assembly: GCF_048164855.1. NCBI lineage: Eukaryota > Metazoa > Chordata > Mammalia > Carnivora > Canidae > Canis > Canis lupus. The sequence goes on from NC_132858.1 coordinate 51,336,609, forward strand.
CTGAAACTGACCCAGCTGGGCCACTCCACAAAGCACTGAAGTACAAGGGTGCAGGGGATGCATACCTGCTGCAGAGGCTGGGGCATCATGAGTGGCTCTACAAATTGAGTGTGTGTGTGTGTGTGGGGGGGTGCAATTTTAACAAGGTGCATGTGTCCTTTACAGGAGTTCAAGAGATCCAGTTTTTGTAGGGTTTGTGCTGGTTTTCTAGGGGATGGGACTTGCCTTGCTAGGTCTGAGGCAGGCCTGGCTAAAGGGGCCGGGGTGTGGTGTAACCAAGTTAGGTAGTGAATGCCTCTGCTGTGTTTGTTCCCACAGGTGGCTATTTGATTATACTGGGGGTGGGGGACGGAAATGATGCCTGCCAGCTCTGTTGTTCCTGGAGAAGTCCTTAAGTAAACTCTGAGACTAATAACTAACTCCCTCTCTTATGCCCCAGGCATGTGTCAAATTGCTCTTTCTACACTGTTAACTCCGAGGCGTGTTTGTTGTGTTCTCTCTTAAAGGCATGGACTCAGCTTCTATTCACCCTCTGGGATCTCTCAGAGTTGAACATTCTAATTTTTAGAGTTCTAGGCTTTAAGTTCCACGGGTTGTTAAGAACTCACAAAATTTAGCCTCTCTGATTTTCAAAGCTAAATGCTGTGGGGATTTGTCCTTCTCATCCAGGCTCTTCAGGGTGATAGTGGGTTTCTTGCCCCTCTCCTTGCTGTAGCTCCTCTACCTGGAAGCCAGACCTTCAAGGTACAGGTCCCCCCACAACCCCCACCCATGTCTCTGCACTTCCTATCCTCTTCGATGTGGCCTTTCCTCTACAGTGAGTTGTGAAGTGTGCTTTTCCTTTTTTTGGATCATTTTCTGGATTACCTTTACTGATTTGACTGTATCTAGTTGTAGGCATGGGATAAGGTGACTTTAGAGTCCTCTTACTCTGCCATCTTCCCTGGAAGTCTTAGTGAAGATTTTTGAAGCAGATGGAAGTATATGTTTTATATTAAGAGAAGAATAATCTCTCAATTTGTGGAGAAGAGGAGGGATTTCAGGCGATGGAAGAGGGAATGAATAGGAGAAATAATCCAAAGGAGAAAAAAACATGGACTTCAACCAAAACCATGTTGTGAGTGTCCAGAGGAGTCAGACAAAAGACATGGAGGCATGTTAGAGTGTAAGAATCTATAGTAACTAAAGATTGACTTGGTACAGAAGGAGAAAAACTAGAAGACTAAGGAGTCTGAAGTAACACTTGTGTTTGTGTGGGTATTCAAATACCTTAGCAGAGTAAAGTAAGACAATAGCAACAGCCAACGGGAAGGAAAGGATTTTAACAGATCAAGATAGACATGTTTTTAGGGTAACTAATAAGGTCAAACATATGAAATTGACAACCTTTGTCAAGTTTTCACTCTTGTAAAAGGCAGTTTCATTTGAAACAACTTAATAAATATTTGCAGTTTTGTTTTGAAGGAACTCTAAGCTTGATTCTCCCGTCTGCATAGTCTCCCACTGTGTTTCACTGAGAGAGGACATAACACCAAATATAAATTAGATACAACTTATTTGAGAAATGTTTATACAATTGTGTTTAAATTTGAAAACTTTCATGTAATAACGTAATAATTTAAACTTTGACTGAAAATATTTCAGCACGGGAAAATACCGAAAAGGGACCCAAAGAACTGAAATTGACTCAAGAAAGACAGAAAATCTGATTAAGCCCATAAAACAGAGATTGAACTGTTAATTTGTTAACTTCCCGCAAAGAAAAGCCTAGACTTTGATGGATTCATAAGTGAATTGTACCAAATATTTAAAGATGAATGAATATCAATTCTTCACAATGTCTGCAAAAAAATTAAAGACTAGGGATCACTTCCCAACTCATTTGATGAGATTATCATTACCCCGATAACAAAACCAGGCTAAGGCATCCCAAGGGAAAAAACAAACAAAAATCAACCAAACAAACCACTCTCCTCTGCTAAAACCCCCAAAAAAGAGAAAAAAAAGAAAAGCTGTAGAACAGTATCTTTTAGAAACTTAGATACAAAAATCCCTTAAAAAACTAATAAATACAGCAACATATAAGAGGGATCATACATCATGATCAAATGGAATTTATCCCAAGAGGACAATGTTGGTTTAACATTAAAAAGTTAATTGATGTAAAACACCATTTCACTGGAATACACAGTGTATTAAGCATGTCTTTTTTGTTGTTCTGCTTTTTTGTGCTTTGCCATCTGGGGCTTTGCTGCTTCTGTAGATACTGCCCCCCACCCCCAAGGTTAGCTAATTCCTAGAAATAACAACTTGCCTGTAAGTGTGCTTTTCATATGCAAGCCAATCAATCCAAAGGCCACCCCCTCACACACCTCTTTTATCTGGCTGTCAAACCCATGGGTACTATCTCCCTGCCCTAATCACCTCAGGGGCAGGTACCAGACAACTAGAGATATTCCCTATGTTCCAGAGCCCACTGAAATTATTCAAATTAGTCAATCTTAAACCTGATTATCCTGCCTAGCCCATTCCTTCCTGTATATACGACAATGAAGTCTCTTACCAACATTTTTCCTGAACTCTTCCTGCCTCATTACTGACCTTGGTGTCCCCTTGTGTGGCCCTGCATACATTCTAGGCCTCCTGTTTCTAGGGAACTGTGAGCAAACTTATTCCTTCATAGCAGTCACTTCCAAGTCTGCATATCTTTTTTTTTCAATATTTTTTAATGATTTTTATTTATTTATTATGATAGTCACACAGTGAGAGAGAGAGAGAGGCAGAGACACAGGCAGAGGGAGAAGCAGGCTCCATGCAGGGGGACCGATGTGGGACTTGATCCCGGGTCTCCAGGATCGCGCCCTGGGTCAAAGGCAGGCGCTAAACAGCTGCGCCACCCAGGGATCCCCTCAAGTCTGCATATCTTACCATACCTGTTTACAAGAAATCCCAGGTACCCTCAAAACACAGGGCAAAAACACTTGATTGCTTCAATAGACAGAAAAAAACACTTGAAAAAATCCAGCACTCTTTCATGAGAAAAGTGTGTAATAAATTAGGATTAGAAGGGAACTTTCTCAACCTAGTAAGGAACATCTACAAAAAGCCCACGGTTAACTTTATACTTAATGGTGAAAGACCGAACGATTATTTCTAAGCTCAGGAACGAGATAAGGATGTCACTTTTGCTACTTCTATTCATGATTATGCTGGAGGTTTAGATAGGATAACTAAGAAAATCTTTGAACATAATATGATCTTGTTATAGAAAATTCTACAGAATTCACTAAGAATCTGTTAGAACAAATAAGTAAGTAAAGCAAGGTTGCAAGATACAAGATCAATATACAAAAATTAATTTTCTTCTATAGACTAGTATAGTATTCTATTGCTTTTGTAATAAGTTACCATCGATTTTTGTGGCTTAAAAAAGTAAACGTATTATCTTTCAGTCCTATAGGTCAGAAGTCTGATATATATCTCAATGAGCTAAATTCCAGTGGTCAGCAAAGCTGCATTCCTTTCTGGAGACTCCAGGCGAGAATTAGTTTCCTTGTTTTTTTTCAAGCTCTATATGCTACATGGGTTCCTTGACTCATGGCCCCTTCCCTGCATCTTCTTACTCTCTGCTTCCATCACCACATGTCCTATTCTTCCTCTGGGAGCTTGAGGGAGAATGGGAATGATTACTTATGACTTTCTGGAGTGATGAAAATGTTCTCAAGGTAATTATGGTGACAGTTGTGCAATTCTGTGAATGCACTAAAATCAATTGAATTTAAGACTTGAAATGGATGAATTGTAGGGTATGTGAATTATATCTCAATAAAGCTACTAATAAAGAGATAGAAAAAATAAGAACAACAGTATGAACAATGTATGTCCTCATACAAGAAGATATAAATGGATATTAATTTTTACAACAGTGTTTTCACAAACACGGGCGTTTAATTCACATTGTTATTTATTTATAAATATTTTGAGTTCATAGTAAAAATCATAGGAACAAACATAAGAAGATGGAGGAATATTTGAAAATAATGAGAAAAAATTACCAAGAAGTTGTAGCAGTGCACATTTTAGAGTATAACTTCTTAATTCTCCATTAAGTCAGGATAATTTTTTGTAATAAAGATGAGATGAGAAGAGCTTAGGTAAATTGCATAGATACAATTTTTTGAAATGTAGTGTAAATCTGTTTACTTTGATTATTTTAAGCATAATTTCACATCTAAATGAATGATTATTTGAATCATCTTATCTGTTAGTGTGCTTAAACAAAATGTGCAGAAGATGGCAAAAAGAGCCACATTATCTAAAGCACTTATAAAAAAGGAAGAGTTCAGCCTCATGAGGTGATGAAATATTTTAATTGTGGTTTTAAAATTTGGCATTTAAACCTGTTAAGGTCTAGGGCAGCACTCCAGCGACTGGCAAGAGCATGAATGTTATTCTGGTTTATAAATGAATTATGAGCAACACGATGAATGAGTGTGACATTCCAAATGCCTGAGTATAAAGTTTGTCATAGAGACACTAAGGGAAATTAAGAGGGTAGTAAATACAGGGCATAGTAAAATGAATATTTCTTTATGCAACAGATAGTCACCTTGTGGAATTCATGGTCATGGTAAGATGGCTAAATAAATATCAAGTCTCAGTAATTTTATGAGTAATAATAAAGGTTTATGTTAACTAGTACGATTGATAAAAGTGTTGGCAAACAGAATGTATTAAGTAAGCTGTGTTAAGATCTGGACAGAAGCCAATGTATTCAGGAAAAGATATTTGGTCTTAAAAGATATCTGAATGTGGAATTTGATAATAATATGCGCATTCAGCTATACAGACCAACAAGATTACTCATTGCTCATTTATCTGCGTAGTAGCTAAAATGTTCCAGCTTAAAAAAATGTTTATTTCCTTTGTGCCATTCCTTGGTACTTGAGGGTGATTCTCTCACTTGAAAACCACGTGGAAAGGACTTAACTTATTAACTATTGCATCATAGAGCAAAAGGCTCTTTATTGATAGGAGAAGAAAAGTGTGGATAAATGCAATTCTGGGAAAGATATTTAAAGGAGACTATGATAGTATCTTTAAAGGATAATAACACAATAAAGACAAGTATCCCTACCTGTTGTTTTGCTTAGATCTTGACTTGAAAAGTCTGGATTAGCCTAGGAGAAGACAATAACTTTTTAACTTACTTTATCTGAAATGCTCATTAAAATATATAAAATGATAGGAATAATTAGTGTCATTATTGTAAAGATAGCCCTTAATAACAATACCAGAACCCAATGTATAAATAGTTTAAGCCCATGTCCAGCTGGAACGCTCACCGATTTTAGCATTGATGGCAATGGAATGCTAAATTAGCAGCTACCAGCTAAATCTTTTTCCCTCTGAAGCTGAACACTGATTCCTCAAATCATAAGAGCTAATATTTATTTAATACTATGTGTCAGACACTGTTATATGTATTAAATAGAGGTAACACTGGGTGTTATGCTATATGTTGGCAAATTGAACTCCAATAAATAAAATAAAATAAATAAAATAAAATAAAATAAAATAAAATAAATAAAATAAAATAAAATAAATAAAATAAAATAAAATAAAATAAAATAAAAGAGGTAACACATTCGATTTTATGAAATCAGTGCCATTGTGTCCCTTTTACAAATGAGTTAATAAGGACAGAAGCAAAAAACAAAACAAAACAAAACAAAAATACAAAAACAAGGCTTTGCAACCTGATAATTCAAGGAGCTTAAATTCAAGTCCTGAAAACATGTAATTTCAATCATTCCTCCGTGATGCCTCTCTGCACACTGCTCCTTTTTCTCCACATTCACTCAGAAAATAAGCTTCTCTGCATCCAACTTGACCAGAAGTTGGAGTGGGATACCTGTTTCAGATATGAGAGGCTTTCTTTTAAACTTAACTATTGTTTTTCACCTATTTATTGACATTTCTCTATCCCACAAGTTTCATATGTTCCATTCCCTCTGTCATCTTCTCTGCATCCCTTTTTTTGTGTGTATATTTTTTTTATTGCAGTTTGATTTGCCAACATATAGTATAACACCCAGTGCTCATCCCGTCAAGTGCCCTTTTATTGTGAACCTTGATTCACATGTTTTTTTGTCATAAGGCTGATTCGATCCTCTATATTATCAACTACTTCTAACTTGAATGTTAGCTTTTATTTTTCCTTCAATTCTGCATTTAGTTTACCATTGTTTTCCCTTAACTGTTGTTTTATCCCTCACTTGTTTTGGCGTATATACGATACCCAGCTTCTGTTTCTAACGCCGCCAAGAAGCTCCTGCCATCTGGTTATTTGGTGGGTCCCCTTCATCTGGGTACGTCCCTGCTTCTTCCAGGCAGATCTCAGTGTCTCCTGTCCTGCTCATGGTATTGTGCTTGGATTTTCCAGCTTATTAACTATCTGTTGAAATTAGAACTAAGTGACCCACGGTACAAAGAAATGTTGTGAGGAATCATCTGTTGCCTATCGTCCATCTAGATGTAGAAAGAATGCACATTCACAGGAAAAATGTCTCATTTCTCATGGAGCTGTTATTTTCAGCCCAGCTTCAGGCTTCCATAACATCTTGGAGGAAGTGGAATAAATGATCTGGGAATGTTTTCTGGCTTCTCCAGCAATAAAATGGATAAGCTGAGACTAATCCTTCACCTATCCCATGGGGCCAGGCCTCCAGATCTCCAGGGAATGGGCAGCTGATGAGAAGCATTTCTGCAGTGGTCATGGCTCCTGTTCATACCAGTCTACTGCACCACCCAGGATTCTTCACTTGGGTTTTTGTTTTGTTTTGTTTTGTTTTGTTTTTCTTGCTGTGACAGCCAATATACTGGGGAATTAATCTCCAGGTTAAGATATCCAACCAATGACCAAATAACTCCAGTTCTCTATCGTAACAGGCGGAATACGACAGAGGCATGCTTAATGCTGCTGCCTGAGGTCCCCAACAAAGCAGAGCCCCAGGTGCATACAAAGAATGTGTTCATCAATGCACAGTCTTTGGCTTCTTTCCCTTCCCAGTTCCAATTCCCCACTCTCCCATTTGTACTGTCTGACGTCACTTCCTGTATTAGTTAACTCCTGTTATGTAACAAACAATCCCCAAAAGTAATAGCTTCAGGCAATTTCTTACATCTCTGTATTTTCTGGGCTCAGCTGGGCAGTTTTTCTGTGATAAGCGGTACCAGTTGGGCTCACTAATACAGCTGTCTTCAGCTGAGAGCTCAGCTGGTACTACGCTACCCAACTGTCTTCAGTCGCAAGTCTGTTGCCTCAGCTGGGACGGCTCAGAACAGCTGGGCTCATGATCTCTCATCATAGAGTCATCTAACCTAAGCGTCTTCACTGGATACTCATGGGTTGAAAACGGAAGCTGCCTCTTAAAGTGTGGGCTTAGAAGTCTCAGTATGCCACCTTTACCATTTTATACTGGTGAATCCAAGAAAACAGAACCAGCCCCAAATCAAAGGGAACAAATATATGCTCCATCTTTTGGTGATAGTTGTGTCATGTTTGTACAGATGTGCAAGGGTTTAGGGATAGCCATGTTATTTATACTTGATCACTGTCCTTTAGTTCCCAAAGAAACTACTTAGGTTTAAATCTTTGTCTAAAGAGTCTGCTTCTGGGAGCACCCAACTTAACGTAACACTCCTATTGTGGTGACATCTAAGCTCAGAGTGCTCAATGCCTCAGACCTACCTGTTTATTTCATCCATGTATGTTTCTTCCCATGTGTGTCCTATGTAGAGGACAGCATTTGACCTACATGTCTGAGGTCTGTCTGCTGCAGCACAGCAACACAATGCCTAGAGCCCCATTATGGACTGTATGTATCCTTTCATGGGTTCCTTTCCACAGGAAGCTGGATCCCTGCATCAGTTCTTTTATCTGGGAATGCTAGGCTGTATCAAATGATGGTGTTAGTGTTTTTCTGAGTCATTTTCTGGATGGAGTAGTGCTGAATGTAGGCTTGATAACACAGTCCTGATGGGTATCCGAGGACTATGGAGCAGCACCCCTGGGGGCTATGGAAGGATACCATGGAGGCTCAGTCCATGGTCACTATAGCTGAGAATGGATGGGTGGGTCATTGGTGACCACCTGGCTCTGAGGACCCACTGTGGAGCCTCCACATTCCTGAGTTAATGGTTCACAGAAATCCCAGAGCATTGGATTTATTGTAAAAGGGGGAACCCAGAGTGATAAGATTGCAGCTTCCTGTGTGGTAAGGATCTGGGAAAAGCAGAGAAAAAGCAAAAGCTCAAATTTTGCTCAAAAAGCAAAAGCTCCCATAGAGTAGTTGACCTCCGGTTTCCTCCTGAGAGTTTTCCTAGAGTGCCCAGAGCTTGGCCGTCCTGACCTGCCTGCCCAGCGCTGTGGACCAGACACAAAGCCTGGTGGGAAAAGTAGGGAGACCAGTGACCTGAACTGGGGAATTCGTATTCAAACTCTGACTGCTGCTAACCCAGAGGTCAGTCTGGAATGGAAGCGGGGTGCCAATAACCAGATTCTCTGAGGGAATACAACCCTGGCAAGCTGTTACAGATGTGAATCACCAACTGTGCTCACTAGGGGTCACGTGCCCAGAAGCTAAATAAAGGGCCATGAGAGGCACAAGGGTGGGAAAGGGGGGATCAACCAAAAGATCACTGAGGAGTCCCATCAGGGACTAGCCAGTTCCTCTTTTCTTCCAGCAAACAGGAATCGTTCCCATATTCCAAAGATGACATCTGCTGTGCTGTCACTGAAAAGAAACACTCAGGTCAGACCTGTGCCCCATTTCTAGAGATTTTGGACTATATGGTTTTGGTTTTGGGCCCATTAGACCTCTGGCCCCTTTGCCTTAATAGAGCTCTTGTGTCCATGGGGTTGTAGATGAGAATGGGGGAAGGGTCCCTGGGACAGGGATAATGTCCTCTAACTCCTGTTAAGTGTCTTCTTTTCAAACTCACATGGATTCTCTAGAGTTCTGGCATGGATGAAAGTGCTCCAGTCACATGCCATGACCTCTGCTCCTATCTGGCCCCACATGGTAGAGCACTGACTTGGATTATTGTGGAATTGGTGGGGATTGGGGCTAGGATACCTCAGCATGGACTACAGACTCCCGAGGGGAGGAAAAAAGGACTGATGTGCCTTTCCAGCCGGACTGAGCTCATTCATTTTGTCCTGCCTTTAGCCATCCACCTTCCCACCAGGTGGAGCCAGTTGTGTGATCATTCCTAGTAGGAGCTGCCTGGGTCTAGACTGCTCACCATCCCACATTGGTGATTGCATTCCCAGGTGCAAATCCAGTTAGAACCTGCTTGGTTCATCCAGAAAATAGAAGTGGGATGAGGCCAATCACCCAGTTTCTTCCTAGTTTAAATAAGAGAAGGTCAATACATTTGTAGTTCTGAAGACGGGATTATATTTAAGGAGCCCCTGAGGTCAGGGGATGGACTTTGAGAAGTGGAGTTTGATGAGTTACCTGAAAAGAGAAATGAGTAGGACAGGCCCCCCTTCCTAGAGCTTCCTACACCAGTAGGAGGCACCTAAAATCTACAATTTTCTCCCTGAGCCCAGAGTGTCTCATATCTCTGTGGGCCACCATCAGGCTTGCCCCTCCAAAAGGAGGAAGCAACCGGGGCCACGTGTCCTTCTGATGGAGTATAGACCCAAAGTACATTCAGAGGTGCTGTGAGCAAGCATCTTTCCATGGAACTCAGAGAGAACAGGGGCTATGTACCTGTAGATGTTCAACCCTCTGTCTTTTGTTTCAGGTTGTCACAAGTTCGTCCCAATTCTGTCACTGTAATAGAATGTAGCACTGCTCAACTTCAAGATAAAATCTCCCGGTCACCTAGTTCACTGATAAGAAATAAAACCCACATACTAAAAATAAGAGGGACTCTGGTTTTTCTAAAAAATGCAGGATATGAAATTCTATACCTAATACGCATATAGTCTCCACCTCTTAATGTATAGACTACACATGTTGGGATGGAATAAATTACCACCAGTTTCCCTTTCTGGTGAACCAGTTGTTGGAAGGGGAAATACTCCTAAATTGTTGAATGGCTGCCTCTTCTTTGAGTGGATTAGAAATTAGGCTGCTGAGCTATGAATAGAACAAAGGGTAGTAGCACTGTATTTTCCTACGTTCTGCTTAATTCCTACAATGTTGTTATTGTGTTTCAGAATGTGAGAAACATAGACAGACCTTGTTATTATTGTTCTTAAAACCTACTTTCATTAGGAAAACTGAGCAGTTAGGGAAAAAAAAAAAAATCCGCCAAACAGGAAAATCCTGACCTATAGCCTCATTTTTCTATAGTAGTTTTGATTGTGTGCTCCTCCTCCTACTGGATGAGGTGGTCTCCACTGACTGTGGAATTCGGGTATGGGGAGCAGGGAATGGCATGGGACTCCTTAGGGAAAATTCAGTTTCCCTAATCAGCCTTTTCAGACATTAGGGAAAATAACAGTGTAATGTTTTTCCCAATGAAGACATGAACCATCTGACTTGTACTCAATTTTTTCCATGGCCCCTCAGAGTTAGAGGCCCTGTCTCTTGGCAGAGCATGGAGATCTGAGCAGGAGCATGGAGTCCTTTGAGGTGCCTGGCCAGAAGTTGGTTCTCCAGGGGAGTATGGGAGATGATTATAACTAGGGTAACAATGTGTTCTAATAAGATTCCAGGGAGTAAGTTACCTGAAGAGAAAAGTTTGCTGCACACCTGTTCTTGTGGGGTGTAAATGGCCACCCTGGGCCTGTGAATGTGAGTGCCCACTCTTCTGCTTCTTCTCTGCTCTCTGCTCGTGTCACCTCACCTCTGCTTTCTCTCTCCCTTTCTCTCTTTTTCTTTGGAGCTCTTGCCTTGTCCTACACTCCATTTTTAATGTTCCCTTGGGACACATTTGAAAAGTTCTCCTCTTTATGTGAACATAACACAGAGACTTTTATAATTACAGTGTAGGAATAGTGGCTTCTATTCATCATTACAGCCTTCCTCTTTCCTCTTGGGCAAACCTAGGCAAGGAAAGAGTCCTGGAAAGAAATTTGCTTTGCCATTTGAAATGTGGAAAGAACTGAAAAATGAGAGGTGGAATTCAAAGGTTTGGAATAATAATAATAATATTTGATTACTTCAGGGTAAAGCTAGACATGTCAGAAGGATTATATCTCAAAATTAATTCAAATTGCAATCAGAGATAAAATATCTCTATATTTTTTATTCAGAGAGGCACCTGGGTGGCACAGTCAGTTGATCTTCTGACTCTTGGTTTTGGCTCAGACCAGGATCTCAGGGTCCTGGAATCCAGCCTCACATTGGGCTTCTCACTTACCAGGGAGTCTGTTTGAGATTCTCTCTCTCACTCCCTCTGTCCTTCCACCCCTCTCAAATAAATAAATAAGTCTAAAAAAAAAATATTCCCCAGAGAATTTTGTTTAATATTGCTCTCTTTTTACTGACATTAACATTCTATTTTGCACTAAGAGGTATTTCCACATATTTTCAGGCACACTCAAATCATTATTTTATTTTATTTTATTATTTTATTTTATTATTTTATTTTATTTTATTTTATTTTACTTTATTTTATTTTATTTTATTTTATTTTATTTATTTAAAAAATATTTTATTTATTTATTCATGAGAGACACACAGAAAGAGGCAGAGGCACAGGCAGAGGGAGAAGCAGCCTCCATGCAGGGAGCCCAAAGTGGGACTCCGTCCCGGGTCTCCAGGATCAGTCCCTGGACTGAAGGTGGTGCTAAACCGCTGAAACACCCAGACTGTCCAAATCATAATTTTATTAAAAAATACGTATATGTGTTGAACAAGTTGTAATATTAGCAATGATTTTTAAAGTGGTATGGGTTCAGACAGTGATAAGTGAAACAGGTGATGGAGATTATGATAGACCACTGGGTATTTTTTTTTTTTTTTTTTTTAGACCACTGGGTTTGTATGGAAATGTTGACTCAACTGTTTTGTATGCCTGAAACTAATGTTATACTGTATTTTAACTAACTGAAATTTAATATAAAAAAACATAAAGTAGTATGAGTTCCTGATAACACCAGGTTTGTATCATAAGGTATCAATGGTATTGCTGAGTTAGAATCAAGATATATCTTGTTGCATTGACTAAAAAACTAACCTCAAAACCATTATTGATTTATGTAAACTGTCAAATGACCAAATCCTATTTTGATTATTATGCTTTAAAACCCAACTGCATTTTACCTATAAATGTTTTATGTGAATCTGTTGGATAAATTCAAACTATCAATCATTTTCTTATGGTTTAAAGAAGAATATTTATCTGAGAACTGCATTCTATAAATGTCTACTTTTTAGATAAGCACTTGCTGAAATGTTTTGGTCTAAAAACATATTATAATAGATACTGATAACAAATAGCATTCTACATTGTCACAGATTTACATAAGCTAATATCACTAAGGTATTTTCCAAATAGATTATTTTAATTGGTCTCATTTTTGAGAAAAAGTAATGAGAAAAATTAAAAATATATATTCTTAGGAAAGCATCTTCAAGATGTCTTTGACTCAGCCTTCCACTTCTAGGAAGATGGAATAGATATATATTTTCCTTATTCTTTTCTTCTACGTATCCATAAAAATCATGGGCTCTATGTAAAATAAAATTTAAGAATATTCTGAAAGGTTGCAACTGACCAGAGACCTCAGAAAAGGAATGCATGAGAGTGAGTTCCTAGCTATCCTGTTTGTCTCTAGGTGGTGGGTTCGGTGGAAACTGACACAGACAATAAAGCCTCCCAGAAGCCTGCTCTCTAGCCAAGGAGAGTGAAAGGGAAAACTTTTAGACACTAATAGCTCTATTCTAGCCAAAAACCCAGACAAAACTGTGTCTCCATCCTCACAGAGACAACAAAGCCTCTGGCAGCGGGGAGAAGAGACTTTCATCCCTTCCAGATGGCTTCACTCATTCTCCCTAACATGCTAGTACCAGAGGGGCTTACAGATGTCAAGAGTGGAATTCTAGCTAGGACAATAAGGCAAGAAAAAAGTCATATTGTTTGGAAAGGAAGAAAGAAAACCGCCCTTCTTTGCTGATGACACGATTGTCTACATAGGAAATACAAGGGATCTATAAAATTACTCCCAGAACTAATAATTGAGTTCAGCAAGATCACAGGATACAAGATCAACAATACTTCTTTTTTTTTTTTTTCCAACAATACTTCTATAGAGTAGCAGTGAACACATGGGTTTTGAGGTCAAAAACATAATGCTCTTTACAATGGTGTAAACCTGTAATAGGTGTAAAATCTAACAAAACTTGTACTCAAGTTGTATGTTAGAAATGACAAAATATTGATGAAAGATTGTGTTTAAAAAAAGATTTAAATAAATGGATAGACATTCTATAATCATTTATTGGAAGGGTAATATAGTAAGGATGTCAATTTGCCAAAAGTTGATGTACAGGTTTAACAAAATTTCTACTCAAACATCAGAAATAATGTTTGTAAGAGGAAACAAGGTTATTATGAAATTTATATGGAAAAACAAAGGAAGTAGAGTAACTAAAACAACTTTGAGAAAAGTAAAGTGGGAATAATCAGTCTACCCACGTTGAAAGTGTATTATATAGTTACAGTAATCAAGGTGATGTGTGATGTTGACAGAGAGAAAGATATAGATACAGAATAGAGAACCCAGGAATAACCCCCCAAAAATATAACAAAATTAGTTTGACAAAAGTCCAAAAGCAATTCATCAGACACAAGTTTCTTTCTCAACAAATGGTGCTTGTGTATCTGGACATCCATTGGCAAAAAACAAAACAAAATAAGATAAAAAAAAATCTCAACCTAAATCAATACTAAATAAAATTATACAAAAAGTATTAGTGTATAAACTTGTTATACAAAAAATAATTCAAAATGGATTATAGATTTAGGTGTAAAATAGAAAAATACAACACTTAAAGGGGGAAAAATAAGACAAAGTTTTCAAACAAAAAAATGTCTATACTGTACAATTCTTACACCTAACACCAAAACATGATCCATAAAAGAAAAATTGGAAAGTTGAATTTCATTAAAATTAACAACTTTTGCTCCATCAAAACCCTGTTTAGAGGGAAAAAAAACCTAAAAACCAAAAATCAAATACCAAAGGGGGCAGAATATTTGCAAATTATATGTCCAACAGAGGGTTAGTCTTTAGAATATTTTATATTCTCTCTAAACCCAGTGGTAAAAAAAAAATTCCAATTAGAAAACAGGCAAAATACATGAACAGACATGTCAATGATAATGATGTAGAGATGGCAGATAGGCACAAGAAAGGATGTTTGACATCATTAGCCACTTGGTAAATGTAAATTAAACCCACAATGAGGTATTTCCACATATTTCTCAGGAAAATATAGTGACAATGGTAATGCTGATGAGCATTAACAGAAACCCTTTGCTTGTATATTACATTGGGAAGGTAAAATGGTGCAACCACTCTGGAAAACAGTTCCTAAAAACCTAAACATGCATGTACCATATGATCCAATCTCAGAGAAATGAAAATTTGTGTTGACATACAAACCTGGGCACTAATGTTTCTAGAAATTTTGTTTATAATAGCAAAAAACCAAAACTAACACAAAAAAACAAAACAATTGGAAACAATCTAGATGTCCTTCAAAGCAAATTATGGTGATTCACGTTATAAAGAATACTCACCAATAAAAAGGAACAAACTACTGATGCACACAACAACCTGGATGAAACTCCAGAAAATTATTCTGAGTGAAAATATCAATCCTAAGAGGTGACATTCCAATTATATAATAGTCTGCAAATGATGTGCCATCAAGAGGGAGAAGAGACTAATGGTTGCCGTGTGTGTGGAGGAGGGATGTGGTGCAGCTGGAAGAGGGCAACACGAGAGGCAACTGGATACCTAGATGCTGACAGCATTCTAGCCAATATCCTGGCTGCGATGTTGGACTCTGGTTCTGGAAGATGTTGCCCCCAGGTGAACCTAAGTGAAGGGCACACACAAGATCTCTCCCATTGCTTCCAGTATGTGCATGTAAGTCTATAATTATCTCAAAATAAGAAAATAAGAAAAAAGATAATTAAAAAATTCTCTCTTTTTAACCTATTTCTGTATGAGGCTAAATTTTCCTCATATCTTCAACCAAAACACCATTTGGCAAATCATTGACTGTAGAAGTTCAAATGGCTGACTTCTCTTTAGCCAGGTTTATTTTTTTTTAATGCAAAAATGTAAAGCGATGCCATTGTACTCAGTATGTACACTTTTGTTTTTAAAATGTTTGTTTTTCTTCAAAAATATGTTTTTATGGTGATACATAATTTTATAGCTGCTATTTTTCAGTGGTATATTTAGAAAATTTCTGTTTCTGTTTCCAATAATGATTGATAGGTAGTAAGTAATGATAAGTAAAACTCACATGACCTAAAAAAGCTCTTTGGAATCTTTGGTAATTTTTAATGGTCGGAGAGGTCAGAAAGACCATCAATGTGGGCACTTGATGGGATGAGCACTGGGTGTTATACTATATGTTGGCAAATAGAACTCCAATAAAATATATACAAAAAAAAAAAAAAGAACTAATTGAAAAGGAAAAAAAATAATTTCACTTCCTTGTGGAGGCAAATATTTATATATCAACCAATCTCTTATGCCTCAACAGATAGAATTTTTATGCCAATTTAAAAAATATTAATAAAACGTTGCAACTAAAAAATTTTTTTGAGAACTCCAAAATTAGACGGTGGGTAATGTTCACCAAACACACTGAAACTACAGTTTATTTTGTCTGTATAGATGTATTAAAATACATGAGAATATGTTCTTTCCAAAATATAATGCAATGAGAAAGAATGGTCATGAGTTTAAACATTGATGTAGTATTTAATGTCAACACAGATTCAACACCCAAAGATTTCTAAATAGAAACCGTAAAATGCCTTTTTAAAAATATCATCTTAATCTTTGTCTCATTGTCTAATCAGGAATTGAAGAGTCTGTAAGCACTTATTTAATTCATCTCATCATTTAAGAGTCACTGGTCCTCAATGGCAACCGATCACCCTGCAGGCAGCATGGAAATTCCTGTAGCTCAGAGTTGGATGTTTCTGACGAGGTCTTAAATATTGAGATTTTATTTATTTATCACACAGGAAGAAGATATTTCACTCCCAAAGCCAATCGACAGGGAGATTGTAATTATTCCATTCTTCTGGCACCAGTTTTTCCTCGTGCATGTTCCTCTGAGTATTATAAAGCATCCTCAGCTGTGATTTTAACGTTCAGATATTTCCCTCCTCTCCACAGATAAATTAATTTACAACAACCAAGAAATTCAGGTGCCAGCACTTTGTAAACAAGTGTTTAAAGCCAAGTTTACTTTTGTCATAGATTACCATAAGGGAAGCATAGAACTCAGTGGAAGTTGCAAAGGTATGACAAACAGGCCTTGTTTCCGGTGATCTGTGTACACCGTGCTCCTGCTGCAGGCCCTTCCCTTCTGTTGGTGTATCCCGCTGCACTTAAGGAGTGTTGGGTTCTTGTGTAACGGTAGCTGTGCTTTACTCCCATCCCTCCCACCCCTCCTCCCTTCCAGGACTAAGCACCCTTTACTACAGTGACCAGCTGTGAGGACATCTGGGAGCTTAGAGCTGCACTGCCCCTCCAGGTGATTATCCTTCTGTGAAGAAAATTGTCATGACCAAGGGTCACACTCCCTTCCCAGAGGCAGCTGTTCTCCAATGATGGACCAGTGGTAGATGGATAAAGGCCTGGGCCCCTCATCCAGTCGAGAGACTCTAAAGGGGCGAGCATCTGGCCCCAGAGCTCCGCTGGGATGGCTGAGCCCGTTGTGATGTCATAGCTCCACGCCTCCCCCTGCCCATCCTGTCCTTGCATTGGTGCAGACAAATCTCCCTCTCAGAGCCAGTTTACCAAGCCACTGGGCCCTCAGCACCTGTCCAGCCTGCAGAGACTATCCTTGCAGGCTTAAATTCCAACTTCCTCCAGCTCATGTTCTGCAAATAAATGTCACTTCTACTGTGGGGAAAACAGTGATCATTAGATAAGAGTCCTTACAACTTCCCTCTCCCACGGCACATTTAATCACTGTTTACGTTTACTTAAGTGAGTTGTCTTACTTCCACTGCCAGACGACAATCTGTCCTCTTCTCCGATGCATAATTTCTGCCTAATACAATAATCTACAATACGTAGAGCATGGTAGGTTCTGGAAGGAACATACCCAAGATAATCACAAATGATTTGAGAAACATTTATATTTTTATTATAAAATCAATATGCACTAATATTAGCTTTATCCTTTTTCCTTTCTCTTTCCTTCATCACCCTTCTTCAAGCTGGTCCTCCTGGAGCAGGGTCTTGGGTATTCAGAGCCAAGGTTTTTTTTTTGTTTTTTTTTTTTAACTTTTATTTCATTTTATTTTTTCAGAACCAAGGTTTGTAACTGAATCTTCATTCTTCTTCATCCTTCATGGGCCATAATTGACTCAGGGCAGGACCTTAACAAATACTAAAACTGGTGGTAAAAGTTGGATGAGGAACAACATAGCTACATAGCTTCAAAATATTAACCCCTCAGTACATGTTAATGATAACTTACTTACTTCACAGTGGGAGATCTAACAGCTATCACCTTAACCACAGAGGTCAAAACTAATGTGACCAGAAATGGGAGAGATGTACTTCCTGAGCATGTGGTCCTCCTTCTAGAAGTGCACAGCCTGGACCTAGTCATGAGGCAACATCAGATACACTTGAATGGAATTGTCCACGTGTCCACATGATAAAGACAAGGAAAGACCCAGGAAGTATTACAGATTAAAGAAGACAAAAGAGCCATGAATGGGGCCAGATAGTCACAACTTCATTGCAAAATAACCTTTTTTTCCTAATTTTACCTTAATAATAATATGGAAAATAAGTCCCCAATTGACCGTTTTTGTCCTTTCTAACTTTCCCCCATTGCACAACCATTTTGCTTCTATTAATGTGCTTAATATCACCCTCAGCTTTATTAATTGGATATCTGAAATTTATCACTTTGTCCCTTTCCACTGTGACTTTTCTCTTCAAGTGGTGAGATGTGGTATCTCTTTTTGTAACTTTTCAGGAATGTGTTGTTGTTGTCTTGTATTTTTTGTTTGTTTGCTTTTTGGTTGTTTGTTTTACCTTTAATTCTTCCTTTAGGAGAGTTCTTTGGCTTGTATGTTCTGAGTTTACCATATCTTTGCCTTCTGATGCCTTTTTTTCCTCAAGTAATATTTATTTGGTTTTATAATTATAGAGTCACAACAAGTGTTAAATCTCTGTGCAGGGATTTTAGTGCAATTTATGTTAGACATATTATCTTCCTGAATTTCATTTTGTTTATTCATACTTTCATTTGACTAATACTTATATTAGGAAAAAGGTATATTTAGTGAAGGCAAGAGAGGCCACATATAGGCTTCCAGGTGTTTCCTCTCTTTCTGCAAGGATCACTGTAGCCACAAACTTCAGGAACAACTGAGAGACGTTTCTATCCAGGGAACGTCTGGATAGAAACGAAGATAGTTGTATAACTTCTTTCTCTTTGTATTGTTTCTTTTACATGATAGTTTATTCTTCTTCATTGTGGCAACATTTTCCAAAAAGTTCTTATTTTTTCAAATAAACTTTAAGAATCTGGTTTGATTTCTTAAAGTGATACAGTATTCTAAACTGCAATCCTTTCATTTTTAAAAAGATTTTATTAATTTATTCAGGAGAGATACAGAGAGAGAGGCAGAGACATAGGCAGAGGGAGAAGCAGGCTCCCGGTGGGGAGCCCGGTGTGGGACTCGATCCTAGAACTCCAGGATCATGTCCTGAGCTGAAGATAGACTCTCAACCACTGAGCAACCCAGCCATCCCAATCCTTTTCTTTATTTATGACTACTTTCTCTTCCATCTCACCTTTACATGAAATCACCTGTTTTTATCCCATATTTGGTAGTTAGATGGGTTTTCCATACCATTTTAAAGGTGTGAATCTAAGGTAAGGGGATGGGAAGAATATTTTTAATTTACTCTTGTTCTTTACTGCCTCATAGATCCAGCAATCTAGGTATTTGTGGAAGAAATTTCATACCCAATCAAAGAAATTCCCTGAAAGGGTATAGGCCAAGGAGTATTCCTGCACATTTGATGTGGCATTCAGAATTGATGGGACAAACTTCATCATTGTCTTATTTTAAAAAATTGCCACAGCCACTCTGACCTTCAGGAAACACCGTCCTGATCAGTCAGCAGTCCTCAACATGAAAGACCTTCTATCAGCAAAAATGTTATGACTCACTGAAAGCTCAAACAATGGTTAGCATTTTTTAACCAAAAGTATTTTTTAATAATAATAATAATAATAAATAGCCAGGACAGTGCTAATTTCTGGCCAAAACATTGACATGTCATCTATTCTTCATCAGATATACTTTAGCCCAATGTTTATTTGAAAGTCTTTAAACTTTTTAAAAAAGATTTTATTTATTTATTCATGAGAGACACACATACAAAAAGGCAGAGACATAGGCAGAGGGAGAAGCATGGTTCTTGCAAGGACCCTGAGGCAGAACTCAATCTCAGGACCCCAGGATCACGACTTGAATCAAGGGCTGATGCTCAACCACTGAGCCACCTATTTGTCTCAAAGTCTTTAAACTTTTATTTTATTTTTTTAAAAACTTTTACAATAAATATGGGTCCTATCTTAATCCCAACAATATAATAAAAAAGCCATAAGTTAAAAATAAAATAGGAAGACTATTTAGAATGTGCCCTTAAATTGGATTTTGCTGAAAACATTTTTAGAATAGACACAGCCTGAATTACCAACAACCTTGAAATTCAAAATATGAAAATATGCAAATGAAAAGCAACATGGGTCCTATCCTCAAGGTTCTATTTGAATATCAGGCAATGTCTACCAATTATCTCTTTTGTACAAATAAGTAGCTCATTCATATGGAATCACAAGGGGTATTAAATAGCCAAAACAATATTGAAAAAGATAAAGTTAGAAGACACATTTTCTGATTTTAAAACTTACTACAAAGCTACAATAATAAAAACAGTGTATAATGGCATAAGGATAGAAATATTGACCAATGGAATAGAATTGAGAGTTCAGAAACAAACTCAAATATATATGGCCAATTGGTTTTTCATGAAGGTGCCAAGACTACTTAGTGGGAGATAGAATACAAAAGGATGAAATTGAGCTCTTAACCCCATTTCATATTTAAAATTAATTAAAATTGATCAGTGATCTAAACAGAAGGGCTACAACTATAACACTTAAAAAGAAAATATAGGAGTGAATCTTCTTGATCTCAGATTTGTCAATGGATTCTTAAATTTGTTACCAAAAGAAAAATACAGATAAATTGGACTTCATAAAAATTAAAACCGGTTGGGAATTATCAAGAAAATGAAAAGAAAACCTGCAGAATGGCAAAAAACTAATTGAAAATCATATAACTAACAAAGATACTAACTTTAAATTAAAGAAGTTTTATACTTTTACAGCTTAACAACAAAAAGACAATTCAATTTTAAAAAAGACAACTTAAATAGACATATTTCTTTTTTTTTAATAGACATATTTCTAAAGAAGATACCCAAATGGCCAACAAACACATGAAATGATGTTTAACATCATTGGTGATTAAAGAATTGCAAGTCAAAACCACAATGAGACACTGCTTCACAGTGACTTGAATGACTATAATAAAAACAGTGTAAAATAGCTATATTGACAAGAACATGGAGAAATAGGAACTCTTATATTGCTGTTGAGAATTCAAAATAGCTCAGCCACTGTGGAAGACATATGGACAATTCTTCAAAAAGCTAAATGTAGAATTACTATATAACTCAGCAGCTCCATTCCTAGGTGTATACCAATGAGCAATGAAAACTTCTGACCATACAGACACAAGTAAGTATACACATACACAAATGTTTAGAGCAGCATTATCCATTATTCACCAGCCAAACAGTTCTTCTAGATATCCATCAATAGATGGATGGATAAACAAATTGTGGTGTACAATACAATGAAAAAGTATTCAGTCACAAAAAGGAATGAAGTACTGACACGTGCTGCAACTTGGATAATCCTTAAAAACATTAAGCTAAGTGAAAGAAGCTTTACACAAAAGGTGTCATATTACATGATTTTATTTATATGAAATATCCAGGCTAGGCAACTCCAGAGACAAAAAATATATTATAGGTTGACAGGCAGTGGGAGGAGATAAGAAGGGGTGATCATTTGAAACTTGAGAGAAGTCATGGCTGTACAATACTGTAAATGCACTAAATGCCACTGAATTATAATTTTAAAATGATAAATTTTATGCTATGTGAATTTTACATTGTGTTAAGAGACCAAAAAAAAAACGTTCAAAATTTGTTTTCTTCTAGTCTCCTTTGGTATCTATCTATCTATCTATCTATCTATCTATCTATCTATCTAGACATATTGACCATCATTAGTTTTCAGAAACTGATTTCTTCCAATGTAATGAATATCATTACAGTGAAAGACTTTGCTATTAATCATAATAAACTTTTCAATAATTTTTATTCTTTATTTTAAAATCACTTTTTAAATAATAAATTAATTTGTTAATATCATTTCTCTCAAAAAAAGAGCTTTTCTCTGTACAAATATTTCTGGTTGTTATGACCTATGAATATCTGTAAATAGTTTTAATATGTGAGATGCTTTAATGATGCACTGGTAATAGTAATTTTTTCTCCTAAAAGTTTATAATATAGAGTAAAATCAGAGAAACTAAACTTTTAAAGTATTTTAAATTAAAGCAAAACCTAGTGTAGAAGTGCCCACTAATTACATCTAAAGATATTCTTGCTTATTAATGACCACAATGAATATATTAAGCAGTGTGAAATCATCCAATTGCATTTTTCTTCTGAATTTCCATAAAATGTGGGAAGGCGTGCAAGACTTGAACAGTGCAAAACAAAAACTTAAAACTATCTGTTGGTATTTCTTAGAATATAAGAAAATTTAACTCTCTCAGCTCTGACTGGAGTTACTTCAAATATACACAACCTAACAGAATATTCCTTTTGACAGAATTCTACTTACTCAGTCCTTTGCAATTCAGAGATTCTCCTGGTATTCGATCAAAGTGAAAGAACATAATATAAGACTGTTATCTACTATGGATGATTGTGAACTAAGCAGCCTTTGGGAAGTTTTAGGGGGGAAGCTATTGTAGATGAGTTCCTTTGTGGACTTATCTTGAACTGTGATTGTACTTAGAGTACATACTTTATCTCAGATACAAATAAAATGAATGTATTCAACAAATATAGAGGTGGAGTTTTAGTTATATCATTTATCTTTATTTCTTAAAAAATAAGGTCAAGAAAAATAGCTCTTTTCAAGTTTTTGGAAACTTGTTTATAAGTATATGAGAAAATACTATAAAAATAAAAAATAAAGTATATTATGGTCCCAAATGATTTTAAGTTTTTCTAGTAAAAATGGAGACATTTTATAATTACCTTTTTTGGGAGGTTGGGAAAGTCCCTTCCTTACAGTGCTGGAAATCTTTTGACCTTCAAAATAAAGTCACCTTATTGAAAGTAATTTAATCAACAGACATATTGAAGTACTTGAAAATGAATTTCATCCTTTAATTTGTGAAACATTTCCCTTTTGCTATTAAATCTTATCATATGACATTTGCAAGAAAATCAATTGTAGTGTCTTAGAGGTGACTTTGAACAAGTTTCATTTGAATGAGTATATGTATCAGTATATAATCCACAAATGTTATCTTCATCAAAACTTATGCATATTAAAAAAACGACATTGCTCTTAATTCTACAAACAATTGTATCTTATTTTTTTTTAGAAAGGACATCTGAAAAATTTAATGATCTTGCCTATACAAATATTCCAGGATAATGACATATGGTGCAAGTATTTTTACATAATCAGTCCTAAAATAGGATTAGCAAGTCATGTGCAACCAACAGATGTGTGCTTACAACAAACATACTTTGGGAACTATTGCCTCTCTGTTAGATGCACATGGATTAAATATTTCTAGACACTTGGCTTGAATTCATAATGACACTCAAGATTACAAACATGGTACGTAGACTGTGTTTGAAGAACTTAATCTCTGTTAAATGTCAAACTTGCTTTTTTATACTTTTAGCAGATATATTCCTACTTGGTACAATATTTAAGTGGTTAAATAGAATCAAATAAGAACTAAGGTTCCAACATAAAATATGCTGTCAGGATCATACCCTCTGCTTATTGGGAAGTATTATCAATGTCTTGTTCAATTGTCAACTTTGACCTTAATCTAGCAGCAATGGCAAATCCGACAGATATTCGAAACAAGCAATTGCTTGACATATTAGAGAAACATTTTGATTTGACAGAAAGGCACAAAAAAACATTTTCTTTAATAATGTGAGCTGTCAGTGAACACAGAGCAATACTGACCCCTGAGGATTCATTGTTCATTTGATATGGTTTAGGGCAGTTCTGGGTTCTGGCAGAAGCTATATTTTCATAAGCCAACTATTCGAATTTAAATAATAGAACTGGTGTATTTGGTAGAAAAAATAAAAACTAGCATTGTAGCATATACAATGTCAGGCAAGTTGTTGACTGATGGATATCATCTCATGATGGCTCATACATACAAACTATGTCAGTTCGAAGCTACCGGTTTTTCCTAAATACAACAAACAAGAGGTAGCTGCTTCTGTAAAAAGGAAGGGCCACCCATCCTCCTACTGCCCCTGATTGCCACCCCATGGGTAGCTGATCACACAGGTGAACCACTGCTGCCCCAAACTAGGCAGTCTCTTGCACTCTACTTTTATATACAGAGCAATGCATAATTGTCTAAATAGTTGCTTGGTCATGAAGGAAAACAATTGCCTGACACTCTAAATAAGAGTCCTGACAGAAATAACTTCTCTCCCAGCTTCAACTGAGGAACAAGAAAAGAAATAAATTCAGATGGAGTAAGATTCTAGCCACTGTATTGAAGAAATATCATTAGTTCTTTAATGAGAAGGAACTAAAGACACACATTTCAGTCCACTTTGAATCCTTTACAGTTTGTCCCATGAATCTTTATAACAAATTGTCTGGAGTATTCATCACAAGATGTTGAGTCATTCTCCACTTGTTTTGATAAAATTCTGAGTTAAAGAAATCTCGTATGTTATGTCAGGATATATGGATAGATATTGGACAAGACATATCCTAATTGATAAAGTCACACTGTGCAAGATCATTTAGAAAGTACCTTTTAATTATTAGTAATTTAAGGTGGTCTGAGACCAGTGAGCAGCCTTATCTCATCATGTATGTCAAGATGCCAAATTTGTTTATTTATCCACTTGTGGGTTTTTTTTTCAGGCTTATTTATTTATTTGGGAGAAAGAGACAGACAGACAGACAGTGAGTGGGGCCTGGGGAAGGGCAGAGGGAGAGAGAGAGAAATCCTCAAGCAGACTCCCCACTGAGCATAGAGCCCAACATGGGGCTCCATCTCATGACCCTGAGATCATGACTGGAACTAAACCATTAGTCAGATGCTTAGCTGACTGAGCCACCCAGGTGCCCCCTATCACCAATGAGCTGAAGGAAATACAGTAATCCCCACGCCTCTTAACCCAGGGTTTTACTTTCCACAGTTTCAGTTACCTCTGGTCAACAGTGGTCCAGAAGCAGGTGATCCTTCTGATGTTTTGTTAGGTCAGTATTACTGTAAGGCTATGTCACAATGCCTAAATCAGTCACCTCTCTTTACCTCATTACATAGACATTTTATCATAAGAGGGTAAGTATAGTACAATAAGATATTTTGATAGAGATCACATAGTCACCTAACTTTTATTACAGTATATTATTGTAACTGTTCTATTTTATTATTAGCCATCATTATTAGTTTCTGACTGTGCCTAATTTATATATTAAATTTTATCATAAATACGTATGTATAGGATAAAATAGTATATAGGGTTTAGTACTATCCATGGTTTCAGGCATCCATTGGGGTTTTGGAATGTATCTCTCATAGATAAGGGAGACTACTCTATCAGTGAATATCTTCTTATGTCTGAAAGTACCCTTAAGTACACAGAATTGTAAAATGGATATTATTTTTATTGTACCATAAAGATAGCACTTACACACAGAGAAAAATGGATGATTCATATAGTAGTTCTATATTAAAAGGCTGCTTAGAAAAAAATAAGCAAAAATAGTTAAGACACTCCATGTTTCAAAATATAGAAAATGAGTTAAAAGCAAATAACAGTAAACCATCCATAGTAAAGTAAGATGCCAATAAATACTTTTATGAATTTGAAGCTGAAAAAAAAACTCCCTAAGAATAACAAAAATGAAACTATATATATCGTGTGTCAGAAACTGCCATTAGCATGACATTAAGTCATGTGACAAACTTGGAAGAATGCAGCAGGTATAACAAAGATGACATCCTTAATGAAAATGTTCTCACAAATCACTGAGGACAAGACAGACACACCAACAAATCACAGAAAGAGACATTAGCAAGTCATCCACTAAAGAAACACATTGGATGCTAATTTTTTTTTCAAATAAATAGTCAAATTCCCTTGTAACTAAAGAAAAGCAACTTCAAAAACAATTACATTCTATTTATGGACTATTAAGATAGCAAACATACATGAGAAAATATACAATATTGACAGAGGTATGAGGACTGCGGATTTTCATTCACTGCTTATGGCCTTAAAGATTTATTTGTTCATTTTTCCATGGTTACATTGTAATATGTACAAAAAATTCTAAGAATGCATCTTAATGTACTCCTGTAGGTATTTGGGGTTTAGTATATCTTGGTACATGCAGATAATTGAACAACTGGAATTACAGGCAATATGTATAGCATTTCAATGGTAGTTGTTTTATAATAATAGTACTTGTTTACTTCTGGGACTAGCAATAGTTTTTATTTTATCTTTATCTTTAAGAATTTATCTCAATGACCTGGATTGTGAACACAAGTTTACATGTGGAAGCTTCAACTTTTTACAATAAATCGTTAGTATAAAGTGTACTCACACATTCATGCACACATACTCACATCTAGATAAATATAAAGAGAAAGAGGGGTACATGGGTGGCTCAGTAGGTTAAGTGTCTAACTTTTGCTTTTGGTTCAGGTCATGACCTCATGGGTTGTGGGATGGAGCCCCAGATCCAGATCCATGCTGAGAAAGGAGTCTGCTTGAAGATTCTCTCCCTCTACCCCTCCCTCTCTCTCTAAAATAATAAATAATAGGTAAATCTTTAAGAAAATTAAAGAATCTGAAATATACAGCATAGTTTTAGCTGAGGATATTTTTGAGCCCATGAGTGCTAGTTTTTCAACATTTCCCTCTATTTTACGTACATTCTGAGATTCATACAATCAACTTTTGTACATAAAAATGCTATCCCCTCCAGAATATGTATAGACACTTTTTAAAAACTTTGCACTAATGTATACACTATTAGATTAGGTTTGAAAACCAGACTGTAAATTTTTCTGTACAATGTAATCAAATTAATATCTAAATTTATATGCAGATTAAAATAGAGCATAATTATAAAATATTAATTTATTTATATTCTCTAATTTTCCACAGTATTACTTTAAAATTAGGAAGATGCTATGAAATGGAACTCATAAGAAAACATTTTTTTGAAAGTTAGTTAAGTAGAGTTAAAACTCAATGCAAATAGTCTATATATTATCTGAAGTCCATAAACCATTTCCCTGTCACATTTATTTGAAAATAGATACATAAGGGATTTTGTGATGCTTTGGAAGCATTGCCAGGTATTGATTTTCAGGGTCACATGATGACAAATCTTGCTGACATGATTTTTATTTTTTTATGACAAGAAGATCATTATTCAGATCCTTGACATTTAGAATTACTAACATTTGTATTGGACTGTCCATTACATATTTACGGTGTTTCAGGGATTTGCTGAAAACGTAAAGCAGCAGAAACCAAACAACATATTATATATGAAAGTATTGTCTGATTATTTAATGGAAATAAAGTATATAGATTTCAAACAAAAAAGTGACTCATTAGTCATGGCGACAAACAGATTGGTCTGCCTTAGTTTACTTTAGCTCTGTGATGCATATTGTACCAATGGAATAACCAGTCCTCAACTTTATTACGATGTCTTTGGTAAATTGCAGCATTCTTGTGTCATTGGACAAATCAAACTGGCATATTTAAAACACTTATACAGAATTCATTACACACCCTAGCATTATTAAGTATTGATGACTTTGGATAGCATTGCATACAGCTTCATTTGGAATAGCAATAAAAATATTTTTCCTAGACTTCTGAAGTAGAGAGCCAGTGATATAAAACTAGAAGAATATACTAAACCTTATTTCTTTGTAATTTTTCTTAAAGGATAGTGTTTTTTTCTTCTGTATTATTTTTTCTCAGTTAACATATATAAGTCGTGTTGAGAAGCCTACAAAACTTTGAAACAGATTATGACACATCACATTGCAGCTTTCCTTGCTTTCTTCATTTTACTTCAAACTATATGAATTATTTATGTAATAATTTCTTGTCTAGAAGATTTGTTGATAACATATTCTTTCAAAAAACATTTGACATGGGTCATACAATTTTTGCAAGTTTTATGTAATTACCACCAAAAGGAAGAAAGCAAATATACTATTTTTTAATCTTGAAAGAACTATTTTTCTCTTCAAAATTTTTAGACTTTTAACAATTATTCATTCTTTTTTTAAGGTAAATTATTGGTAAATCTGCAAGTCTCATAAAAAACCTCATCATTAAAGGTTGACAAATATCAATTGTATTCTCTTCCCTTTGGCATATATGTATTAAAATGCATTGGTGAAGCATCGGGAAAACAAGTAACAATTATTTATTTAAAGGATGGGATTGACCTGTGTGAGGAAGCAGGCTTTCTGTGTAGACGGACTTGGTTTATGTGACGATCATTACTGGGGAGCTCTGAGACCTGCCAACTTCACTACAGTGATGAAGTACTGTGCTGATATCTGACTTTATAAGATCAGTACTTGTCTGTGTTAGCCAAATCTCAAACTTTTTCATTTCAAAAACATTTTCTTATATTCAGTAGTTATTATTTAGTGGAAAATGTGGATTTTATAAATAATTCTACTGAGATAACTAAGCTGGTGGGGAAAATACCCTATTTCAATATCAAAACTTAGAATAAACTACAGATCAATTTTATTGTCTTTAAAGAGTATTTGCTGATATAAAGGAAAACAGTTGATTTTTGTATCATTATTCTATAACTTATCATCTTCATGTACTCTTATCTCTTCCATTATTTAAAAAAAAATTATCTTTTGGTATTTGGCAATGCAATCATATTATGAATAAAAAAATGAAAAAAAAATTCCTCTGTTTTCAATTAAGAACCTCTTCTTTTTTTTTGTCATATTGCTTTGCTAGAACTCTCATATTTATTTAGAAATGTAAATGAATTCAGGCATGCTTTTCTTAAGCTTTATTTTAGGAGAAATCTTTGGGGAACTTGGGGGTTAAATGTAAGGCCAATGGTAGTTTTAAATTTGTGTTTTATAATTAAGACACAATTATTGAATATTAAGTGTGCTTTGATCAGAAATTGATTTGGAATTTTAGATACACATCAGTAATTTAAAGAGCTAATTCTATCCAACATTTAACAAAATGCTTATTTAAAAAAGTTTATTATTTGAGTAATCTCTACACCTATCATGGGGCTCAAACTCACAGCCCCAAGATCAACAGTCCCATGCTCTATTGATGATCCACCCAGGCACTTCTTAACAAAATGCTTTTATTTCTTAATTTAAAATTAGTTCATGTTCATTGGAAAACAGTTAAAATATTACAAAAGAAGTTAGGAGGAAGCAATACTACTTACAAGCCCATTTAAAGGCAAATTGAGATGATAATGTATAGATTTTAATTATTTTCCATGAAATGTTCATATACATAAGACTTTCTAAAATGAGATTTTAATATTCAAGTTTTTTATACACTGCTGTTTTAATACCACTATATGTTATAGATCCATAACCATACAA
Organism: Canis lupus baileyi; assembly: GCF_048164855.1. Taxonomy (NCBI): domain Eukaryota; kingdom Metazoa; phylum Chordata; class Mammalia; order Carnivora; family Canidae; genus Canis; species Canis lupus. Next base: position 51,365,889 of record NC_132858.1, read on the forward strand.
ATAAGAGGTAGACTTACATCATTATTTAATTACTAAATAGTTTTCATTTGTGTGGCTATAGCCTTTTTATTTTTTAAGTCCCACAGTTAAATATTTATGTGGTTTCAAATTTGGCTTTTGCTCCTAAAAAATGTGTTTGTATTTCTTTTCATTTTCTCTGTCTCTGTCTTTCTCCAGATGAGGTTGCATGTGTGCACACACATCTGTGAATGCACACACACACACACACACACAATGAAAAGGAAATCCTCAAAGTATAGAAAGAACACAAAGATGGTTTACCAGTAACCAGGATAGTGAAGGATGGAAGGGACAAAGGCTGGTTTACTATTCACATAAGCTGTAGGGAAAAAGACTCATGAATTCATGTGAGATATAAGAGAGAGCAATGGTTGAATTTGACCCGGAACAAATGAGTATATTTAGCAACAATAAAATAAAATCAATTAGCTTAATGCCTGGGATTCATCTCAACCTATATACATCTAGAAGACAAAAGGTTACCTTTTAAAATTATGGCTATAAAAAAAATAAGATAAAATTATGGCTATCATCCCTCTACTTTTTGTACAATGAAAAATATTTGCATGATCATAGATCTTAAATTCACTTTATTTGTTTTGAACTTATGGAAAAAGTATTGAGGGATTCAATAAGCTCTAGATCAGAATATATATACTGCAATCTTCATTTTGTGAAATTACTAATGTATAACTAAAACAAACAAAAATCAGATGATTGGGGTTGGGGGAAAAGAGAGAACAGGAAGCATTTCTCCACCAGAAGTTTGATAAAACTGGTCTTAGATCATAGTGGTAAATGTAAAGAGATAACAGAAATTAAAATAACAAGACCATTAGGGAACAAAATTTATGTATGTACATAGGCTGTCAAAGAAAAATTAATTCCGTGATGCCATCATTGAACAGGAAGGAAAATAAACTTGAGGCCGAGTTTATGATAATATAAATAAGAGAGAAAAAGTAAACTTAAGTAAAGAAAGAGAAATTCAACCATTTATTATGTAGACTGTTCTAGATTACCTATAGCTCTCTGGTGGAGTCTACCACTGATCAAAGATTCAACACTGAGCAAAACAGACAATAGACACAGTGTCTTCCTCACAGAACTTACAGTCTGGTGAAGGAAACACACAATTAGCACATATCCCATAACATATCCAATGAGGATAAGGCTGTGGAGAAAACAAAGCAAGGGGAAAAGGGTAGGGAGAGCTAGCTATGGGGCAGAGTATGAGGAGAAGGGGTGCCTAGTTGTCACAGGATGGTCAGAGAAGTCATCAGCCAAGGTGGAGTCTGGGTAGGGATCTGAATGAAGGAAGTGTGGTCATGCTGACGGAGTTCAAGGTGAATGCAAAGAGCCTGAGATGAAAGAATGTTTGATGTGTTTGCGGCACATTTGGGAGACCAGTGTGGCTAAAGAGGAGTAGCCAGTGGGGAGAGGGTTGGGAAATGGGTTGTGCCATTGGAAATCATTGGTGGTATCCTTGATATTCCTTTGCCTAGCAGTGACTCCTAACTTTGGCTACACACTGGAATCCTCTGAGGAGTTTGTAAAACTATAGATGCCTTGGTCTCAGTTTCAGAAATGGGTTTTTAGTGTGGGTTGGGCATTGAGAATTAAAAAAAAAATCCCCAGTTGATTATAACTTGCAGTCAATGGAAAGACCACTGGATAGAGGTAAGGAAAATTAAAGGGGTCCAATAAAGTGAAGCAAGGTGAAATAAAAGAAAAATCAAGGGAGCATGATGTTCTGGAAGTCAAGATAAGAAAGTGACTTGAAAAAGAGGAGGGATTAGTTTTGTCAAATGCTGCCTTTCTTGAGTCCACAAAATAAAAGCTAATTCAACTATTGAAATTGGCATTGTAGGGATCATTGAGATTCTAAAGTTGTTTGTTTGAGTTGTTGGAATGGAATCCTGATTGGCATGGCTGCAAGGGACAAAATGAAGACAGAGACAGTGGACATGCTAAGTATACACAACTCTTTCAAAGACTTTTCCTACGGAGCTGAGCAGAAAAATGCACTTGAGAGGATTTGTGCTTGAGAAATACTAATTGGAGATGAGGTCGTGCTTTCTAATAGAAATAATTTAGTAGAAAGAAAAATCTGATAATTAAATGAGTTAATAATTGTAAAGCATTTTGGAATATTGCCTAGCTCGTAGTAAATGTGATATAAATGTTTGTTTAATGAATGAAGGATTCAAGAGGATGGGTGGGGAGGAGAACTTAGCAGAGGAAAATCAGTGAGAAGCCTGAGACAAGTGACTTAGTCCAACGTTGGGGGACTTTCCTCCAATGGTCGCTCAGAGTATCTTCCTATTTGGTCGAGTGTTAGTTACATTATTAGCTTTGGTGGAAGGAGTATAAAGATGCTTTATTCTGAATTTCTTAATCTAAGTGAAATAAAAAGCAAAGTCAACTGTTGAAAGTAAGAGGATGGGAAATGTTTGAGTTTGAGGAGCCTAGAGACCGAGACAGTGAATGGTTTGAGGTTTTGGCCAGAAAGTTAATGTGAGACCACCCAGCAAGGTTGCATACCTCTGTCCTTTAGGCACTGATTTGCATGTTTTGTTTTTTCACAAATACATACACAGAATTCTTCCCACGTCCATCCTAATAAATTACATAACACTTCATGGTAATTTGAGTATACTTCATGTAAGAAAATTTATTTCACTGCATCAAATGTAGGTAAATGAACTGTTTGCAATATTTTGATATCAAAAATATGTTATTTAATATTTTTGCTAGAGTTCATTTGAGATGTTGTTGGGTCAAAGAATAAATGCATATATCATTTCACTCATTTGTTTTCATTTGATATTTGTACTGTATCTGAGAATCAAGCACTGTCCTAGAAAATTTCATAGAAATAAAGACAAGTACATTCATAAATATATGATCATTAACCTCCAATAGGCTCTCAGCACTACCCAGCACTATTAGCTTTCTCTGTCTCTCTTTAGACCTACTACGCTCACTCCTTCCTGTCCTCCTACTGGATTCTCCAGATAGAAACTTCTCCAGATGGGAACTTCTCCAGATGGGAACTTCTTGCTACTCTATCTACAGCCCACCTCCATCTGCATTCCTCCCTTCTTATAAAATGTTATAGGAGAGGTATGCCTCCTCCAAATAAAGTCTGGTCTTTATACCCCTTCTACCTTATTGGAAACCTCTCATTATTAATTATCTCTCCAGTACGTAGTAAATATTGTTCAATGGAGTGAGTCTCATAAGCAAGTAAGTTTCTTGAGTTTTTCACCTTAAAAACACTCTCCATTCTCAACTTCCAGACTCTCATCTTACCATTTCTCTGGGGTCCTCTGAGTGCTCTATGTAAGATTCTCTGCCTCTACTAGACTATTATTCTTAGGGACCCACTCTCATCTCTTTTCATTCTGTGATTTCTCATAGGGCAAATTCGTCAATATCTGCAGCCTCACAGTGTTTACTGTGTAAACACTGATGGCACCTAGGGCTGAACGTACCTGTTGCTGGTTGCAATGGCCTTTTCTTACTCCACATACCTATATTCATTGCTTAAGACTGTTGCCCAAAGTTTGACCCCATTTTTCTATTTCCCAGGAGCCTAGAATGTTTTTTTAATCTTTTAAAAAATTATAAATGAACAAAAACAAGTAAAAAAATAAACAGAAGAATATGTAATAGGGACTGTATGTGGCCTACAGAACTCCAAATATTTACTATTCTACCTTTTACAGACAAAATTTGTTAACTACTATTTTAAGTGATATAAAGTCCCCTAAAAATCCATAGACTATGACAGAATTCATAGTCTGGATATTCTGCATCCCTAAATAATGTTTCCTCTGTGAGTGACATCATTATTCACTCATGCAGGTACATCTAAAACCTAGTGCTCATGCTTGTACACCTTTACCTCCCATGTCCAATCTATTATTATGCCTTATTATCTAAAGCATTCTGAAATCCATCTACTAACATTTATTTCAATATTATCATCCTGGTCCAAAATATCATCATCTCACACCCTACCTTCTCCTTTGTCTAGCCCATTTCTCCATCTGCCCTTCATATTGTTATTAGAATCACCTTTCCTTAGTGGATTGCTAATCATTTGACTCAAAACTAATACTTCAATGATTTCTGGATGATTTTAGGATTATCGAGACTCTTATATTGTCCTGTAGATTTCTGCATGGTCTGACTCCCATCCTTTTGCTAACCTTATCCTGTACCACCTTGTCCCTCTCTCTCCCAGTCTAGCCACACTAGCTTTCTTTCTACAGTTTAGTGAGGCCAGCTCCCTCTAAACCCAGGGCATATCTACAGGTGGTTCCCTGTGCCTGGAACTTTCCTCTGCTTAGTTAATTTAATCCTACTTATCCAGTAGACTGCACTTCAACATCACTTCTTTGGAGAAGACTTCCATCATAAGCTATTTGGGTCAAGTTCCATTTTTAATATGCTCTCCTATGATACCCCTTTGTGTAATACTTGGCTAACATATCTTTCCCCTCCATATGATAAAGAGCATGAGAGGACATCTGTCTGTTGCTTGCTATCTCATCCTGAACTTAACACTGTGCCTGATAACTAAAACACTAGAAATAAATATGTCATCAATGAATGGATCAAGCCTCTGATATAAAACCTTATTATATAAAATCGGCGGAGAGATGGCATATTAATTCAATAAATAATTATGCATAACGTATTAATTATTTTTAAAACAAAATTAGGTATTTACCTCACATTATTAATTAAAATAAATCTAGGAAGGTAAATTATTTTATGTGAGTTACTAGAAAGCAATGCATTTATGGATGACTTTTCAAGCTTAATCCCAAAGGTTGAAATATGAAAGGAAAAAATGAAGAGCTTTGTGTTAAAAGAATAAAAAAAAGCCAACACATATCCATATTCAAAAATTCCTCATGGAAAAGATTATAACCAATGTTAAAAATAGAAATTTGAAAAATAATCTAGAAGACAGATCATTTCTTGTCTGCAATCATGTGAAATTCACTCCATGGCCATTGTTTGTCACATGGATTTCAGGTGAAAACTTGGTAAATATGGATTGCTGTGTTTATCTGTTTAGCTTCATGTCTACCCAGCATTCATTTGGATTTCATTTATATTTATCAATGAATTGTTAAGTATCAATAATGACTGATAAACAGCAGTAGTCATCAATAGGAGAGTAATTTAAGGCTGATTTCTTAGCTTCCACTGGAATGCATTATTATTTCTGAAAGAAAGCACTAACTACAGATAGAAATAGAAAAATTTACCTCACTCCGTGAACAATACTCTACTAATATTTCTTACATGAACGGAACGCTTCAAGAAACACATCCTATGGGGCCTGTGTGTTTTATTTCCTAAGAGACTCTTCTTTTCCTACCAAGTATTGATTCCATCTTTTGAGCTTTGGGTCATTAAATTTTCTCTGTTCTGTATCTTAAATTCACTAAAGAATTTCTTTTCTTCCCCCTCCTTGTGTATAAATGCCTTTATATTGATTAATTGAAAAGTGAAAACTCCCATCATTCCTTTAAATATTTCTCATGCAATTTAAACATGAATTGACAGTTCAGTATTTTATAGATATAAACATATTGATTTGAACATGAAATAACTATATTATGGAGGATGATGAAATATGTTGTTCTTTCATAAATATAAGCGGATTTAGGATTAAGACAGATTTTGAGAATAACTTTTTCTTGTCCAATAACATTTTTAAAAAAGGAATCATAGGAGCTATATTTATTTTTTTATTGACCAGCACTTGAATTTTATTATTATTATACTTAATTTCAGCATTTCACTTTTTAAAATTTCTAAATCAAAGCAAAACTGAACATAGTACCCAAATACCAAGGGGAAAGTCATGAGCATTAAAATAAGTGTCTTGGACTATTATTGCCAAAATTTAAGATGATATTCAGACTTTGGAGATCTGTGTGACAGCCTCTTTTTACCTGTGATTATTAAAAAATATCTTTAGGCCCTCTTGACTCGAGTCCATGTTGTGTTGATTAGGTTTTGTTTTGTTTTGCTTTGCTTAAGATTTTACCCATTTATTTGAGAGACAGAGAGTGACCAAGAGAACACAAGCTAGGGGAGGGAGGAGCAGACCCTCTGCTGAGCAGGGAGCAAACTGTGGGATCTGATCCCAGGACACTGGTATCATGACCTGAGCTGAAGAGACACTCAGCCAACTGAGCTATCCAGGTGCCCACAGGAAACATGGTATAGAAGTCAAAATCTATCATTATCTCATGAAGTTTATAATGGAACTGTAATTTAAAAACTAGGAAATTGAATAAAATAGTCCAGAGGAGGCAGATAGATAGACAAATCAGACCCAGCACAGAATTATGGACATATAGGAGAGATCTTTATTGTTAGGGGAGTAGGCTCCTTTCATCTCCTTTCTTCCTTCTATTTAAATAAAAAGCTTTATGGTTAAGAACTCCCTCCTCACCAGAAATTTTATATGACTTGGTGTAACAGCAAAACAACAATAAAAATTACATTCTAATTACTACAAACAAGCCCACAGCAAACACACAGGGAAATGGCTTCTATCACGGCCTAATTTAAAATATGGTGCAGCAACAGACTCTGTTGTACTGAGTTCAAATCACAGTTCAATGAATGCATCATGGGAACCTTAGCAAAGATTAAGGACCTGGTGTTTTGGTGGCATCGATTCAGTTTATGGAGTGGTCAGCTTACCTTCAGCACTGTCTGTTACCAATGATCTCTTCCCAATCAGTCTTATGCTAGCAATCTCCCTTCTAAACCTAAATGGGTGGTTCAACAATCTATTTGACAATTTTTCACTGTTAGAAAAGACAATTTCATATGGTTCAACCTAATAATGAGAATGTAGACAACAGAGGAATTTCTCTTTCTCTCTTAAGATTTTGCTTATTTATTTATTTCGTATTGAGAGAGTGAGCAGGGGGAGGGACAGAAGGGGAAGGAAAGAGAATCTGCTTGAGATTCTTTGCTGAGTCTGGAATGCAGGACTAGATCTGCAGGGCTTCCATCTTGGGACCCTGAAACCAAGAGTTGGACACTTAAGTGACTGAGCCACCCAGGTGCCCCAGAATAATTTCTTTCTTAAGTGTTGTCATTCCAGGGTGCCTGGGTGGCTCAGTCAGTTAAGCACCTGCCTTCAGCTCAGGTCATGATCCTGGAGTCCCGGATGGAGCCCTGCATTGGGCATCCTGCTCAGCAGAGAGCCTGCTTCTCTCTTTCCCTCAGCCCTTCCTCCTGCTCATGCTTTCTCTCTCACTCTCCCTCTCCACCCCCCTCTCTCAAATAAATAGATAAAATCTTTTTAAAAATGTCATTCTGATAGATATAAATACATCCATTAGACAAATTCACATACTGGGTTTTCCTTGAATTCCCTTATCTTCCCAAATGACTGGGTTTATAAAGCACTGATGACAAAATCTGAGGTAAAAAGAGCCTTGGAAAATATATACTTTACAAAAAGCTCTGGATAAAATATCTCCTTTAATTTTTGTAAAAGCCCTATGACCTCAGTATTATCATTATATGCATTTGCTAGCTGAACTAAGATCCAACTTTATTCAGAGTTTGTCCATGCTCTTAACTGCTGAACTGTAGTGCTACCATCTGAAAATCCATTGAAATAGATTTCTAATCTTAACTTCATTTTCTAGATGAAAAAAAAACTAAAATCAAAAGAGGTTATGCCCTTACCCCAGGTCACGTTCCCTGCTCTGCCCCAGTTCTTTTCACAGCTGGGTCTAAAATAAATTTAAATGTCAGCGCAGTGTTCTTTCCCATAAATGCATACTTAACTCAAAATCGTCTTCCATTTATTCTTTCAATCACATCAGATGATAGTATCTTAATTATATGCAATTTTGTGGTTCCTATTTGTCAACTAGGGCTTTTTAATGTTGCAAGGAGTCGAAAGAAATAAAAACAATGCAAATAGGTTTAAATAAACAAAAAAGAAATTGAATTGAGTCACTCATAAAATTGTGAAGTCCATAGATAGGACAAGTTCCGGGTTTGCCTTAATTTAGTGGTTACAAAGACCTAATTTCTTTCTCTCTCCAAGTGTGGTAGTTTTTTGTTTTGTTTTGTTTTGTTTTGTTTTTTTGTTATGTTTTGTTTTGTTTTGTTTTGTTTTTGCTTTTGTTTTCTCCTAAAGCTGGATTCTCACATACGGTAACAATTCCAGGCTTGAAATCCATGACCTCTAGGGACTTTTTCAAAAGATCAAAGAACATCATTTTGCTAAAGTCTCAGCAAGTCTTCCTTCATGGTTCAGTTTAACTGGGTCCTTGTTAATTCCTGATTCAATTCTCAGAGCCACACAAATTCTGATGTTGAATGGCTTAGTCTTGATTAGATTAGTTCAGATTCTAACTGAAGATGTTACTGTGATCTGATCGAAGCCATCAGCGTTCAATCAGGGAACTAGATCGATACTATTCCCACCCCACCTCCCAAAGACATAAAACCAAAGACTGATACTTGCCAGGAGAGGACCAGGAGGATTGTTGTTGAGATGCAAGATGCCAGCACACCTATGGCCCAGGAGATTCACGATGTGACGGTGATGCTTTACTAAGAATGCACCCTGGGTACCCTCTGGAATCTTTGTGTTATTGTTCCTTTATTTTAACTTTTTAGTTGTGAACTAGAACTTACATACTGAAAAGTCCATTAAATATAAATGTATGACATCATTAATCATCGTAAGTGGAACATCGGTGTCATCTCTATCTAGGTCAAATAAAAGTGCTTCCCTGTGCACTGTCGTAATCACAATCCCTTCTCACTTCCCTGAAGGTTATCATCATTACACATTGTGGTAAACATTCCTTGCTTTACTTAAACCTTACTGTGAATCCCTGAACATGGCGTAACTTAGTTTTTCCCATTTGTCGCCCTTTGCAGAAATTGAATTATACAAGGTGGGGGGCTGGCTCTAAAAGTCTGTAAAATTCCTTCATGTTGCTGCGTGTGTGTGTTTGCATTCTACTGAGTTTCATATTCTTGAATATGTCTCTTGGCACACCCTTGACTTCATTCCTGTCAGATATATGCCTCTAGATTTGTGGGGTCACAGGAAATATTAGATATTGCCAAATGGTTTCCCAAAGTAGTTTAACCACTTTATTGTCCTGCTGGCAGTAGGAGAGTTTCTCTACTACCACACCCATTGCTAAATCATGCCCTCGTCAGGTGGATTTCAGCCCTTCTGGTGGATTGCTCATTGCAGCTTTACTTTACATATTCCTGGCTACAAATGAGATCTGCTGGTCTTTTGCATTTCTTTTTTGTTAAATGGATATTTTATATGGAGTGAGTCTCATAAGCATGTAAGTTTCTTGAGTTTTTCACTTTAAAAACACTCTCCATTCTCAACTTCCAGACTCTCACCTTACCACTTCTCTGGGGTCCTCTGAGTGCTCTATGTAAGATTCTCTGCCTCTACTAGACTATTATTCTTAGGGACCCACTCTCGTCTCTTTTCATTCTGTCATTTCTCCTAGGGCAAATTCGTCAAAATCTGCAGCCATCAAAATCTATAAATCAAAATCTATAAATGTCCTTTACATGTTTTGTTTTTCTCAGATTATCTGATTTCTTTTGTATTTAGAGGTTTCATATATTCTGATAGGAGTTCCTTGGCATTTTTTTTTTTTTGTATTGCAAGTATCTTCTCCCTATGACTTCATTTTCACTTTCTTAATGCTCCTTTGACAGAGTTTTTTTTTTTTTTAAAGATTTTATTTATTTATTCCTGAGAGATACAGAGAGAGGCAGAGACACAGGCAGATGGAGAAGGAGGATCCTCACAGGGAGCCCAATGTGGGATTCGATCCCAGAACCCTAGGATCATGACCTGAGCTGAAGGCAGATGCTCAACCACTGAGCCACCCAGGCGTCCCAAGAGTTCTTAACAATGTAGCCAAATCTACTAATCTTTTAATTTATACTGATTTTTGTGTTCTATAAAATTACCGATGATAAATCAAAAACTAAAGTATTTGTTTTATTTTTTCTTTGACATATATAGTTACAATAAACTTAGAATTGCTACTTGTGTGTGGTATGTGATAAAGTTCATTTTATATTTTCCTTACATATAGCTCTCAATGTCACAGCACCATTTTATGGGAAAAAAATTCTGTTTTGGCTATTGTAGATAATGTTGCAACAAACAAACATGCAGGTTCTCTCAAACTAGTGATTTGTTTCTTTTGGAAATATACCCAAAAGTGGAGTTGTTGGATCATATGATAGTCTTGTTTCTGTTTTTAATTTTTTGTGCAAAGTCCATGTTTTCCATAGTGACTGTACCAATTTCTATTCCCACTAAGAGTGCACAAAGTTCCTTTTCTCCACATCTTGCCAACACTTATCTCTTGTCTTTTTGATAATAGCTATTCTAACAGGTGTGAGGTGACATCTCATTGTGGTTTTGATTTGCAGTTCCCTGACGATGAGTGATGTTGAGCACCTTCTCAGGTACCTGCTGGACATTTGAATACCTTCTTTTAAATAATGCCTACTTAAGTTCATTGCAAGCATTATTTACAATAGCCAAGACATGGAAACAACCTAAGTGTCCATTGATGGATGAATTGATGAAGAAAATGTGGTATGAAATATCATCCAGCCATAAAAAGTAGGGACATCTTGCCAAATTGGGGCAACATGGATGTAACTTGAAGGCATTGTGAGTCATATAAAGAGATACTGAATAATGTATGATCTCACTTATGTGTGAGGTCTAAGAAAACAAAAACAAAAAGAACTTATACAAACAAAGAACAGATTGGTGGTTGCCAAAGTTGGAGGAATTGGGAGAGGTTGGAATGGGTAAAGGTGGTCAAAATGCACACACTTCCATGGGGGTCTGGGTGGCTTAGTCATGTAAGCATTGGGATCTTGATTTGGGTTCAGGTCATGATCTCAGGGTTGTGAGATCAAGCCTCTGAGGGCTCCACAGTGGGTGTGGAGCTTGCTTGGGATTCTCTCTCTCCCTCTCCCTCTGCCCCTCCCCACCCCTGCTTCTGCTCTCTATCTCTTTCTCTGGAAAAAAAAAAAAGAAAAAGAAAAAGCACAAACTTTTACAGTCGTGATAAACAAGTTCTGGGAATTTAATATACAGCACGGTGAGTGTAGTTAACAATACTGTATTGTATATTTGAAAGTTGCTAAGAGACCAGATCTTAAAAGTCTTCATTGCAAAAGAAAAAGCTTTTGTAACCATGTGAGGTGATGGATGGATGTTACCTAAACGTACTGTGGTCACTATATTTATATCTATATATACATGTTATATGCCACTTATATTTCTATAAAACTGAAAAAGAGGGGCGCCTGGGTGGCTCAGTCAGGTAATCATCTGTCTTAGGCTCAGGTCATGATCCATGGGTCCTGGGATCCAGCCCCACGCCAGCTTCCTGCTCAGCGGAGAGTCTGCTTCTCCTTTTCCCTCTGTCCCTCCCTCTTACACTCGTGGTCTCTCTCAAATAAATAAATTTAAAAAAATGGAAAAGAAAAAAATCATTTTTCCAATCTTCTGCACTGCAATGTTTCATAAATTTTCCATCAAAAGTACCTTAGCTTTTCTTTGCCCACACTATTTTCACCACAATTTGTAATCAGCTCCTAAGAGTCTACCATAAAAACCTCTAACGAGTGAACATACATTGAATCTATAGGTCACTACGGGGAACAATTTCTTTGTTATAATTCTCAGACTTCCAATGCATGAACGTGGTCCATTTTTCCTTTTCCTTGGGTCTTCTTTAATATTATTTGGTAGTTACTTTCAAATTTTGTACCTGACTTTAAAAATATTAGTATATTTTTGGTATGTTGAACCTACTGAAATTGTATGTTTCTTGAGTTCTCAGTTTACTTTTTGCTGCCGGCATGACAGTACGAGTTTTAGAAGTTGTCCCTATATCCAGTAGTTTTGCAAAACTCGCTAATCCTTTTCACATCTGTAGATGATTTTGTCAACATACCAAATGTGTCTCCTTAGGAAGTTTACTTTTTTTTTTTTTTTTTTCCTGTGGAAGCAGAGTGATGATTGCCTGATTTCTTCCCTTTCAATATTCATTCATATAACCTCACTCATTCATTATTGTTTTATTGTACTGGTGAAATCCTCAATCACAGTACAGGGTCCAAGTACTTTTTATTTTATTTTATTTTTTTTTTTTGGGGGGGGGATCCAAGTATTGTAGTCAAACATCCTTGCCTGTTCTGTGTCTCAAATGAAAAGTTTTCAACATTTCATTATTAAAGACAAGAACTATTTTAGATATTTCTTAGTATGTTTATCACATTAAGAATGTTATTTTCTGTTCCCAAACTGCTAAGGTATTTTACTATGAATGGATGTTTATTTTTATCAAATACATTTTAGGCATCTATTAGATGATTATAAGATTATTCTTTTTATTTTGCTTATGTGAAGAATTACACTATTTGATTCACTGCTTTTTTTAGGTGAATATCCTCTTTATTGGATTTTTTCCTTCCCCAGAGGTAATAATTAAAATAGTAATCAACTGGCCCAGCAGAGGCAGCAATAAATCGGAATGGACAAAGTCTGTACACAAATAGCGCAGCAGGTGCATGCCAGCACCTTCACCTCTTCAAGTACATGACCTGTACCTGGGCCTGTGGTCAGGCCTTCGTTTCTGATTGATTCTTTCTTCTTTTTCCACTTCCTCTTCTTCTTCCCCTTCCCCTTTCTTCCTCTTCCTCCTCCTCCTCCTTCTTCTTTTCCTCCTTCTCCTCCTCCTTCTCCTTCTTCTTCTGTCATATCTACTACTTTTAATCCAACCTTTCATGCCAAGTATAAGCTGAACTTGCTCACACTAATTTTTTTTTGCCAATATTTGTTTGGAATTTTTGCTCTTCAGTTTTATAGGAGTGGCCTTTTTTTGTTGTTGTTGTTAATATATACTCTCCTTTTAAAATTTTTGTGAAATGAAGATAATACAAACTGAGGAGTATTTACTTACTTTCCTACTATTAGAGGTGATTGTGCAATTTGAAAATCCTTTCTCTTTTGGTAGAACTTCCTAAGGAAACCATTTGGAAACTAGAAATTGTGTGTGTGTGTGTGTGTGTGTGTGTGTATGCAAGTGTGTGTGTGTGCAAAATGAACAATTATAAGCAAATTCAGGTTTGCTAAATTTTCAAAAGCCAGTCTTGGTCTTGATAAATTACATTTTTAAAGAAATGTGTGTATTTCATAAATATTTTAATTCATTGGAATAAAGATATTGTCATCTTACTATTTTATAAAGGCTGCTGTGATCTGAAGTGATGTACTCTTTTTTTTTTCAAACATTGGTTATTTGTACCTCATTCTACTTTCTTTGTTTTTTTTTCCTCCTAACTTTTTGAGAGTTTTGCAGCTTGTTTTTTTTTTTTTGTTCTGATATATGCTTATAAGGTTATAAATTTCCTTTTAAATGCTGTTTAGCTGTACCACTCTTTTTGATGGTGATGTTTCTTGTAGTACTCAGTTTAAATATTCTTTGACCTAAGGGTTATTTAGCTATACACTTTAATTTTAAAACACCTGTATTTCTTTATGTTATTTATTTCTAATTTAATTAAATTGTGATCAAAGAAGTTACTGTTTATGGTTTAAATGATTCAGTATTTTGAAACTAGTTTTATTCTCTAATAAAATATTCAAATATTTTACATGGGCTTGAATAGATTGTATATTTTATTTTTATAGGTTCATTTGTGGATTCATAAACATCTAAACATTTTTATTAGGTGAAGTTGATTGTATTGCTTAAATTTTTTTTTTTTGTATTGCTTAAATTGTATATATTTCAGCACTATTTTTGATTGTTCACTTTATCAGGTGCTAAAAGAGGGAAAACGAATTGCTGATATGATTGTGATTTGTCTTTACCTACTTGTGTTTGGTCAATTTTATATTTTATATAGTTTGAAGCCATGTTTTTAGGTGCATACTACTTTAGAATTGCAAAATACTTCTGCTGAATACATCCTGATAAATAAAACATTTTCCTTCTTAATCCCTGGTATGCTTTCAGCTTATTTTTTTTCCCTGAATGAATATAGGTACTTTCCTGTGGTTGGAGTTTAAATGATATATATGTTTTATTATTCTTTGACTTTCAAACTTCTTGCTTCTTTATGATTTAAGCTTATTTTTTCTTTCATTTTTAAAAATTTAAATAAATTGAATTAACATACAGTGTATTGTTAGTTTCACAAGTTGAATTTAGTGATTCATCAGTTACATATAACACCCATTGCTCATCACATCATGTGCCGTCCTTAATGCCCATCACCCAGTTACTCCATCCTCCTCCCACTGGCCTCCCCTCTAGCAACCCTGTTTAGTCTCTTATGTTTAGTTAAGAGTCTCTTATGGTTTGCCTCCCTCCCTAATTTCTTCTCATTCTGTTTTTTTTTTTTTATCTCCTCTCCCCTATGTTTTTCTGTTTGTTTCTTAAATTCTACATATGGGTGAAATCATCTGTATTTGTCTTTCTCTGACTTATTTAGCTGAGCATAATACCCTGTAGTTCCAGCCACATCCTTGCAAATGGCAAGATTTCATTCTTTCCAAAGGCTGAGTAATATTCCGTTGTATGTATATGTAATACATTTTCTTTATCCATTCATTTATTGATGGACATCTAGGCTCTTTCCATATTTTAGCTATTGTGGACATTGCTGCTATAAACTTTGGTGTGCATGTGCTTCTTTGGAACACTGTGTTTGTATCCTTTGGATAAATACCTAGTAGTGCGATTGCAGGGTCATAGGGCAACTCTATTAATTTTTTTTAGGAATCTCCACATTGTTTTCTTGAGTGGCTATACCAGCTTACATTCCTTTTCTCAGCATCCTCGCCAACATCTGTTGTTTCCTGAGTTGTTAATTTTATCCATTCTGACCTGCGTGAGGTGTTATCTCATTGTGGTTTTGATTTGTATTTCTCTGATGCTGAGTCACGTTGCTCTTTTAGCTTATTTATGTATTTTTATGTTTCCTTTTATAGTTTGTGAGTTATACATTACTATTTCCAGGTTTCAATATACATAAAAATCTAGGTAATATTAATTGGTACTATTCTCTTCTCAATCAATGCAAAGGACTTCAAAGGGGTTAATTCTGTTTGCCTCCTTCTGATATTAATTTTATTTTTATTTTATTGATTTCCTTTTCTCTCTCTCTCTACACACACGCGCGCACACACACACACACACAGTAGGGCACTGGAAGAAAGAAGGCTTCAGCTTTGTATTGGTATGTAATACCTAAAGGAATGGACCTTCAGTGATACCATCCCCTCCCTCCACCTGACCCCTCACCCCTTCCCAGGGTGATCCCCCTTCTCTGGAAGATTGGAGGAAACCTTTAATCTGAATTGCATTTTTTCTGTCTTAAAAAATTACATCCTTGTACATATCTTTTAGGATGAATGTGCTGGTTACAATTTTCCTAGTGTCTTTTCCCCCTAAAAAAGTCTTTATTTTACTTTCATTCTCAAAGGCTATTTTTTCTTTTGGTATTTATTTCTAGGTTGGTAGTTACCTTCTCCACACTTTGATGATGCTGTTCACTGTATTTTGGCCTCAACTATTTCTGTGGAGAAGTCAATTTTTTTTTTTAATGTTTGTTCCTTCTAAGCCCTTCAATGTTTTACCTTTGGCTTCCTTAAATATTTCTTTCTTAGTAATTTATGTCTTACAGTTATACTATAAGTGTCCCTAGATATGGCTTTTATGTATTTTAATCACACAGGAGTACTTAGAGCTTCATATATCCCTAGAACGGTGTCTTATGATCAGTTTCAAATGTTACTTCCAATGTCCACAATAGCCAAAATATGGAAAGAGCCCAGATGTCCATCAACAGATGAATGGATAAAGAAGATGGGAGATATAGATCATATATATCTATAATGGAGTATTACTCAACTATCAGAAAGAATGGAATCTTGCCATTTGAATGATGTGGCTGAAACCAGAGAGTATCATGCTAAGTGAAATAAGTCAGTCAGAGAAAGACAAATATCATATGATCTCACTCATATGTAGAATTTAAGAAACAAAACAGATGAACACAGGGAGAATGGAAGGAAAAATAAAATAAGATGAAAATAGAGAGGGAGGCAAACCATGAAACTTTTCACTCTAGGAAACAAACTGAGGATTGTTGGAGGGGAGTGTTGGGGAGATGGAGTAACTGGGTAATGGGCATCAAGGAGGGCACATGATGTGATGAGCACTGGCTGTTATATACAACTGATGAATCACAAAATTCTACCTGTGAAACCAATAATATAATACACGTTAATTAAACTGAATTTAAATAAAAACTTAACAGCAACAATAACAAAATAAATGCTGCTGCTCCTCCCATTCTCATGGGTATTCCAGTGGGACTCAGTTTAACTAAACAAAAATCCGTTTTTCTTACTGTTTTCATTTTGTTAGTCCTTTTACTATCAATGATCTTTTTTTTTTTTTTTTTTTTTACAATTTGTATTTATTTATTCATGAGAGACACAGAGAGAGAGAGAGACAGAGACACAGGCAGAGAGAGAAGCAGGCTTCCTGCAGGGATTCCAACCTGGAACCCAATCCCAGGACCCCAGGATCATGACCTGAGCCCAAGGCAGATGCTCAACCACTGAGCCCAGGTGCTCCAATAATCTTTTTTTTCTGTTAGTTCTTTAGTCTGAATAGTTTTTTTATTTAGTTATTAATTTTCAGCTAATTTTTCTAATCTGCAGTCAACCCTACATTCTGAATTCATAAATTATTGCAAATTTTTGTTGTAGACTTTTTAAAATACAGATTTGCCTGTTTTTTTGCTCTTTTCCAATGAATTATTTTCTATATTTGGATTTATAGTAGCAATAATTAATTTTAACATAAAAATGTAGGAGTAACATAGTTTGCCTAATTATTTAAAATTCTATTCTTTACGATTCCAATATTAGAGACTTTGTTGGTCTATTTCTATGGCAAATCCATTTCTATTGATTGACATTTGTTTCTCCTTGTGTGCTGGTTATTTTTAATTTGTGCCCATTTATACAAGTTGCTTCTAGAAATTGTAGAAGTAATTTAAGGCCTAGACTGATGTTAGTATTTTCTTTCAAAGAGAAATTTTGCATTTCTTTAAGTTTATGGTCATCAAAACACTAAGTAAAACTTTCAGTTTTAGGTATTGATGGAGCTTTTCCGTGTTAGATGATTTGAAACTTGAATATAATCTGAGCAAATGGTTGCTTCATTTTTAGTTCTTCCTTATCATACGATTCAAACTTTCGGCAATTTACCTCAAAATATACAAGCACACATCTCCTCCTGTTGGCAGACCCCAAAATGTAGCATTTGCATCCGTAGTACATTATGCCAACAGACACTACACAGTCCCTCAGATGCTTTCATGGAAAAATAGTCTTTCCAGATGCGAGGCTTACCATTCTGAAGCTTTGCTTTTTTTTTTTTTTAATATTACTTATTCATGAGAGTCACACAGAGAGAGGCAGAGACACAGGCAGAGGAAGAAGCAGGCTCCTTGCAGGGAGCCTGATGGGGAACTTGATCCTGGGACCATGGGATAATGCCCTGGGCCAAAAGGAGGTGCTCAACCAGTGAGCCACCCAGGCATCCCAAGAATTACCTGATTTTTTTAAAAAAGATTTTATTTATTTATTCATGAGAGACACACAGAAAGAGGGACACACACAGGAATAATGTTAACCAAATATCTGGGCACTCCATGGCCCAGTCAATTTGACACATAAAGTTAACCATCACACCAAGTTTCCAAGTTGTTCTGAGTGAGAGATGGTCTAAATTACCTCATTTGTCATCACTGGAGTTGGAAGTCTTCCCAGAATCCTTTAAAAACATGGATACACTAAGGGGCGCCTGGGTAGCCTACTCGGTTAGGCGTCTGACTCTTGGTCATAATCTCAGGGTCCTGGGATCCAGCCCTGTGTTGGGCTCCCTGCTCAGTCTGGAGTCTGCTTCTCCCTCTTTCTCTGCTTCTCCCCCATCTCATGCTTTCTCTCTCTCTCTCTCTGTCTCTCTGTCATAAATAAATAATAAATAAATAATAATAAATAAATAAATAAATAAATAAATAAATAAATAAATAAATAAACTATGTCTTCAGGAATTTATTTTCTTATGGAATGAGAGACACTGGCAATCCCCAAATATCCATTATAAATGAAGTAACAATGTTATTGAAATCTATCCTTTAAATGTTCCATGAAATATCTTTTTATCTTTCAATGCTCCATTGAGACTAAAGAATTCTCAAATTGTGAGCTATAAATCTTGTTTTTTTTTTTAACATTTCTGCTTAAATAGGACATTATTACTTCATAATCTTTGAAGGCTGATACTCAGGCAGTGTTCCTTATAAAAATAAGAAGTATTGTATTTCAGTACATACTTTTTCCTTGAAAAATAGATTTTCCTCTTAAGTTTCAATTACCTAATAATGTATCTAACAAAAATATGTGATTTCAATGTACTTTATACAGAGATAACATTGTCCTTTAACCATTAACCTAAAAATAATTTGCACTTTGATTTCAGATGTAGCAGCCTTGATCTTGACCTATCAGTTATTATGAATATCCACTGTTTTTATCACTTACCACCTAAGTCCTGCTTACTCTCCCTTCTGTGCCTATGCACTTAGGAACTTTGAAAAGTAACTCAAATTTAGAGTCAGGAAATTAGAGTGAAAGTCTATCACTAATCATGAGACAGTAAATAAATGTCTAATTTACATTCCTTAAATATTAATGTGTAGTGGAACTAAGTTCTATAGCTTGAAAATGAATAGTGAATCATCTTTCATACAATATTTTAGTCAACCTTTGTAAAATATCTCTCATCATGTAATTATAAATTATTAGTTATATAACGCTCATTATAATTTACCAGGGAATACTTCTTCCTTGAACGTCATTTTAAGGATTTAGAAACAAAAATACACTACCAAGTAATAAATCATTCCACATATTTGAAATATGTACACAAACATTTAAAATATATATATATTTACTGTATTCCCAGATATACACCCATCACCAATGTAAAATATATATATATTAAATATATTCTGCAGCGTATTTTCCCCTCGGTATGCTGTATCAATGACTTGCAATGGGAGGAAGGTAGTATTATCAGCCTTTGAGAATCACTGCTATATTGCACCACTTTATGTATGAGTCCTCAATTTTTTTAGTACTGGTAAAGGAAAAAAATATTTTGGACTATTGCTCTATAATTGCACTGTTATATTTCTGAGGACTTAAGTCTTAAAGTTTGAGTTGATCAAGAGGCGTTTCATTTAAAATCAGGTAAGAACCCAACCAACTGGAAGGTACAAAGCCACAAATATATATGGGCACATATTTCCTTGAATTGTTTCAACAGTACATGAAAAATGAAATAGTGTTGCAAGGTGGCAAGAACTGGTTGCTAGCAGCAGCTATCCTTATGACCTGGCTAATCTTCAGTGCAGGAGCAAGCGTGTTGGCTGCGGAGATTGAGTGACAGGCCACCTCACCTCGCTGACCCAAAGAACCCCTTGGTAATTGCTACACTGACTCTGTAGCCCCCAGCTAAGTTTACCTCACTGGAATTTTTTTCTGAAGTGTTGGTTCACCCTTAAATTATTCCACATCACAGAAAACAAACTGATCTAAGTTTTACCAGTTGGGTCGGACTACCTTGCTTCACCTAATGCATTTCTAATTAAATTACTGGTGGTAATTTATTAAGATATCAGGAACGTTAGAGGGAGCCTTCTTTGTGTAGAGAATGCCACTTTTGTTCTACGAGAAATGCCAATTTAATTCTTAGTGGGGAAAAAAAGACAATAGAAATGTCAGTATGTTTTCCCTGAGGTAAAATATTTATTTCCATTTCACCCAGATTACTGTCTCATGGATTTTTTTTTTTTACCTAGAAAAATCTGTACCTGTGCTTTATGTACCCATTTATCATGTGTGAGTTTTTTTAATGTATATTTTGAAGATATTTCTGAATATGTCCTATTTGTATATCTGTATTTTTATTCTCTGAGGATTATTCATTGTTTCCATTTACCTTTGGGTAACCAGTAACTGATTGCTAAGTAGCACACTGATATTTTATTAGTCTTAATTAAAATGATTTGATAAAACCATGGAGGAGTACTTCACAAAATTTTCTCATAATGATGGCTCCATGATTTTACCTGAAAATAACATTCCTAGCAACAATTCCCATCATCCACCCTCACTCTCTAATAAGCAGTAAATTAGTCACCAAATGTAGCTGTGCCGAGGAACCAGACATATCTTTATGAAGCAGAAGCTTAAGGCTGGAGTTATAGGCCACTTGGACACTGGAACTGGCATAGGAATTCTAAAAACAATTCACCTCTCTGGAGAATATAGGTTACAAAATGGGGAATAGAATCAGAAATCCCTGTGTAAAGGAGGAAGCTGGAGCAGTTCTCTCTGCTGAATGAAGGCTGGAAATGATGGTGGCCATACCTTGGCACAGTCCTTGATGAGAACCCACTATCCTTAAAGGTGATATAAGACAGGAAAGAGTTAGGCAACCCTCAGATTGACCAACAGGCTAAATCAGTGGGCAAGAGCTCTTTGCTGCCAACATAATATCTGCCACTTTATTGGGGGTTCTGGGAGCCTCGGTAAAGGTAACGCAAAACTCCTAGAAATGAAGACATGAACAGAACAAGAAAAGAGAAGTTAGTTCCACTCAAAGTTGTATCCAAATTAAAATTTATAGACACAATCATATATACAAAAGTTATGTGTATGTAATATACATTATTTAAATATATTAGGGATATATTTTATTAAGAAATTATATCTATATCTAGTTTACATGCAAAATAGAAACCATGAGAAACTGTTCCCTGGGAAAGAAAACTAATGGACATAGAGAATGACTCAAAATCCTGTTTACAGTCTTTAAGGAAATCAAGGCAAGAATGACTTCCACTAAAAAAGGGGGGAGAAAGGACAAGGGATTGGCAACAACAGCGTGGTTTTAAAATCCTTCCAGATTCCTATGTAATATACAGGCAGGACGCCTTCTCTATATACAGGATAGTAAAGTCAAAGAGCCAAGAACACCACCTACAACAATATGTGTTGAAAGGGTAGGCTTGTTTTCCCCAAACCACCGGAAGGTG
This sequence comes from Canis lupus baileyi, assembly GCF_048164855.1. Taxonomy (NCBI): domain Eukaryota; kingdom Metazoa; phylum Chordata; class Mammalia; order Carnivora; family Canidae; genus Canis; species Canis lupus. The sequence goes on from NC_132858.1 coordinate 51,387,189, forward strand.
GGACAACATGAGTCATTCCTGCAACTGTGAGCAGAGAAGTTGATAGAAAGTAAAGTGACTTCCAATGTCCCAGTGAGCCAGAAGACATAACGTTCACAAACAGTTAATGTCCAAAAGTGAAAGATGGAAAGCTGAGGAAGACAACAAAACCATGAAATGTGCAATCTCCAATTTGCGAGTGATTGAGGGATTTTATAGAGACGGTTAGTGCTGGAGCAGTCCGGGCCCTAAAAGCTCTAAATTAATCAACCTAAAAATCCCCCTAAGAAAAAGCCCATGGGGAGGTGAAATTCTGTGAGTGGGAGAGACAGACACGGTAGAGGCAAAAGAGAAAAAAGGATCCAGACAAAAGTTGGAGAACTGTGTTTGAATCTTTCAAAAAAGTTTGAAGTCATATTTTTGGGAACTGTATCGTGACAATAAAAGGAAGTTTCAGAATCTAGAGCTATAGGGTGTGAAGCTAGAAAAGTTATCGAGATCCACCTCCTCTTCTAAGAATAGAGGGAAAGTCACCACACTTAAACACGAACTAGAGGAAATATTATAGTTTGATCCCATAAAAGTTTCATCTACAATATATGAAGACTAAAGAGAATAAGAGTTGTAAAAAATGGCAATATTTTACCAGAACGACAAGACTTCAAAGCAGATGCAATCTGCAACCTAATATTTCAAAGTGCATTAGAATAAATTACAAAAAAAAAAAAAACAATAACACTTATGAAGCAAAGCCCATCTTAGAAATACTCAGAAATAAGATTGGAGAAATAAGAGATTTGAAAACAACAAAATAAGAATTGCTAATGAAATGAGTAAAAATCATTTTTGAAAAAAAAGATTAAACGAGATGGAACAGAAGAGGGATTAACACCAGGTATAATGCCATAAGATGAATAAAACGTGGATAGACATGACTTGATATAAAGCAATAGCTGCACGACATAGCATCTGAGTGAAGGGGCCCACTAGGAAGGGAACCAAAGCAACAGAACAGAACAAGAAGCAAAAACTATTGTCCAAGGAAACTTTCCTGAAATAAAGCTTCCTTGCAAGTCTGTATTGAAAGAATACACATCATACTTGGGAAAATCAACTTTGAGTGGCCAATGCTGAGGCATAGTTTAGTAAAACTTTTGAATTTTATTTTATTTTTATTTTTTTTTTAAATTTTTATTTATTTATGATAGTCAGAGAGAGAGGCAGAGACATAGGCAGAGGGAGAAGCAGGCTCCATGCACCAGGAGCCCGATATGGGACTCGATCCCAGGTCTCCAGGATCGCGCCCTGGGCCAAAGGCAGGCGCCAAACCACTGCGCCACCCAGGGATCCCAAAACTTTTGAATTTTAAAGTAAAAGAAGAAGATATCCTCAGAGCATCCATGGAAAAAGTTTAAATTGCTTTTAATTGGAGTGACCAGATAATTTATTATCCAACCCAGGAGACTAGAGAGTAAAAGGAAAGAATGCACGGGGTTGTAAAGCAGGAAAAAAAAAAAAAAAAAAAAAAAAAAAAAGCAGAAATATCCCGGCAGAAAGGAGCATTTGATCCTCCTATTTAGAAAAGAAAGAAAATTGAACTGACATCAGCCTTTTTGACAGTCATCGTTTATGCCTGGAGACAATGGAGTAGTGAATTTAAGTTCATCAAGGAAATAAAATAAGAACTAAAGATTTCATATCCAGCCAGATTGACTTCAAAATGCCAGGGGGGCTGTAATAAACATGCAGAGACTCAGAAAGTACTTTTCCCTTGATATACCAGAAGATCTACACAGAGGAAGAGGCAAAACAAATAAAATAGTTCCCACAGACTACAGTCTAGTAATAATAATAATAATAATAATAATAATAAAAAGAACCAAAAGCAAACATTTGATCAGATAAACATGGAATTTTCTTATTTAAGCCACCAATCACAAAGATTTTAGATAACTAACAAAGCGAAATCTGGCATTTTAGCACGTACAAGAGACACCCCCGTCTTACAAGACAGGATTTGGAAAGATTAAAAATGAAAGGATGACAAATATAAACCAAAAATAGGTCAATGAAAAGTCGAAGAAGAGTCTCATACTTGGTGTTAGAATTCGGACCAGGAAGCAAAGGTCACCTTATAAGGCTGAAAGGTAGAGTTCACGATGAAAATATACCAATTTCTATGAGTCTGTATCATCACTCCCGCACCACTGTCACGTCTGTCTTCCAGGAGAGACCACAGAGCTACAGGTGCTTGGAGGAATAGAATCAAGCTAAGAGTAGAAGAAACCAGCAAATGTCTCAGTGCAGACCAAGGAAGATAGAGGCAAACAACACAGCTGGCAAAGCGGATTTTATAGATTTGTATCAATGCTACAACACAAAGAGCTGAGAATAGCCCTGCTAAGTTTATGTGAGACATTACCTTGTAAAGAAACCCCTAATGAATTGTAAAGGATGCAAATAATCCAAAGAGTATTCTCTGCCCAACATCTGATATCATAATCATTTTTAAATAAAAGGCTTTTTTTTTCTTAGAAATAATGATAATAAAAAAAAACGGTCACAGTATGCTCTAGGAGAGCTCCTGCCTCCCACCTCCTGGGCACGCTGCAGGCTGTGCTGCCCGGCCCCAGCCACAGGCTGTCCAGGGGCCGGGGAGATGCAGGGACCTGAAGGAGGGGGGGTCCACACAGATCCCGGGGGGGTGGCGGGTGGGGGGAGCCTGGGGCTGAGCCTGCAGGGAGCAGCAGGAGGAGCGCTGCCCAGAGGCTCAGCCCCAGGAGGTGGCCCAGAAGGGCTGCCCGCCCTGGACAGAGCTTCTAGCAGTAACGCTGGTGCAGGTGATGGTGGCTGCAGGATGTCCGCTCTCCATCCCCACGGGTCTGCACTGCTCCTGCCAGCAGGGCCCAACACCCCAGGCCGTGGCGGCCACGCAGGCCCTTTCCATCCTTTTTCTTCTTTCTTTCTTCCTTCCTTTCCTTCCTTCTTTCTTTCTTTCTTTCTTTCTTTCTTTCTTTCTTTATTTCTTTCTTTCTTTCTTTCTTCTTTCTTTATTTCTCTTTCTTTCTTTTCCTTCCTTTCTTTTCCTTCCTTCCTTCCTTCCTTCCTTCCTTCCTTCCTTCCTTCCTTCCTTCCTTTTCTTTCTTTCTTTCTTTCTTTCTTTCTTTCTTTCTTTCTTTCTTTCTTTCTTTCTTTTCTTTCTTTCTTCTTTCTTTCTTTCTTTCTTTCTTTCTTTCTTTCTTTCTTTCTCTTTCTTTCTTTCTCTTCCTTCCTTTCTTTTCCTTCCTTTTCCTTCCTTCCTTCCTTCCTTCCTTCCTTCCTTCCTTCCTTCCTTCCTTCCTTTCTTTCTTTCTTTCTTTCTTTCTTTCTTTCTTTCTTTCTTTCTTTCTTTCTCTTTCTTCTTTCTTCTTTCTTTCCTTTCTTTCTCTCTCTCTCTTTCTCTTTCTTTCTTTCTTTCTTTCTTTCTTTCTTTCTTTCTTTCTTCTTTCTTTCTTCTTTTTTTCTTCTTTCTTCTTTCTTATATTTTATTTATTTATTCACGAGACAGACAGAGAGAGGCAGAGACACAGGCACAGGGAGAAGCAGGCCCCATGCAGGGAGCCCAATGCAAGACTCGATGCCGCGACCCTGGGTCACGACCTGAGCCCAAGGCAGATGCTCAACCGCTGAGCCCCCCAGGGCCCGGAGGAGGCTTTTTGGGAGCCCAAGTCCCGGGGGGTGGCTCACCAGTAGTATCCAGAGCCCCGGGCAGCACAGGCTCCTGCGCTCGGGAGTTAGAGCCACCCCTTGTGCGATGCCGGGGGAAGCTCTCCAAGGGCGCGGCCTGCAGCCCCAGGGTGCACGCAGTCTCCAGGCCGCGGGGGTGCGGCTCTCAGACCTTCGGCGAGGCCCGGGGAGGGCTTCCCAGCACATCCTCCGATCCCCAGGGGCAAAACCTGCCAACCTGGGATGTGCCCTCAGTCAGGAAGCAAACTCCTTCCAGAACCCCGATTATTTCTTAGGACAGGAAGGCTTCACCCAAGGATCAAGAACAGACCCTTGTGCCGCGTGATTTTGCGGAACAGGTTTGAAAGCAACTTGCTGTGTTCTAATGCCTGTAATTTTCCAGGTCTCTTCGATCCGGAATTGTGAGATCTGGGGTCTCTGGATGGGGTGGTGGAAATAGGGGAAGAAATGCCAGAGCTGCCAAAGACCAGTGCTTGTGCCATGGCAACCAGGCATGGCCTCGCCCCCATCAGAGCTCTTCTCTCCAAGCATTCAGTGATTTCCTGGCTTGGCTTCATTGTTTTTGGAAAGTGCCTGTGCTTGGTCTTGCACGTTTAAATTAAATTAAGTTAATTTAAAAGAATTAAAGAATTTTAAACAAAACAAAAACAAGGTTTGGGAAAGCATTATTCATGACTGAGAGACTGCTTTTGTTAAGTTCATGATTATATGATGTTCAAACGTAATTGAAACTGGGAAACTTACGGAAATCCAACCAGTTGACTTAACCCATATATGAGTTTCTTCTTCCATTGTTAAAAGTAGGCTAAGGAGGTCATTAGAGAAAGAGGAATTCAAATGATTATCACCCTTCCTGAGATGAAAGAGTTGAAGAGAACAAATTACTGAACAGAATTCGACAGGCTAACTAGATGTTGACACTCATACACAGGACATTGTGCAATATTTTGTAAAGCCTGATCATTCTGGAAATATTTAGGGTAAACTTTCTTATAAATTATTTGGAAATCCAATGCATTTCTTTAAGCCTTGCCATTTCTATTATTTTTCATGGTGAAAATTTGCTGTTGGCATAGCCATTCCCTGAGCTTCTTTAGTACCACTCCTAATAATCTTTCTTCTGTGAAAGAAGGCAGAGAATCATGATTGAGAATAGTCAAGCTGTGTATGAAACCTGACAGGAAGTGGAAAATGAAGCATATACATCCCAGCTTTAGACGAACTCTTTCAATACTGCTTTTCTGACTAAAATTGTTTACCGGTCTTTGAATGTTAATGCTTGGCTAATTAGGTCATTGCCCAAATCATTTTTCCTCTTGCCGCATGAACAATACTTTCCTTTACATATATTGGCATGATATCAAATGAAGGACAAATATTGGGGATTTTCTATATATATATTATTATTTTCTATATTTTATATATAATTTTATGCATTGTAGAGATTTTTTACTGGCTGATTTGAACAAAACAAAGAATTCCCTGATAAGGCTAAAAAACAAACAATCAAAAAAACCCCAAAATCCAAAATATATTCTAGGGGAAATAGAATCCAATTACCACAGAGGAAATAGAGATAATGTTTAAAGAGCTCCTTCATAAAACCCAGCATGATTCAGGTGCTTTCACAGTGGAATAATTTATATGGATTTTTCTCATATCTGTGGAAGAAGCACTGCTGAGAAAATGAACTGGTTTCTCTCGACATACTATTAGTCCTGGACAGTACCTAACACTATATCTTTTGTTTAATAATTTCCAGTTCTTTTGTTTTTAAATTGAAAAATTTAACATGTGTGATTTCTGCTTTTATTAATTTATTTAAGCCATGATTCTCTAAGTGGTCATGTCTCTACAATAAAATTTGGAAAATCACTTAACTCTTTAGTGTCCCAATGCCTGAAAGGTACAATTATGTTGTGTGTGGATGTGAGGTTCTAGGTGGCCCATGATATTTGAGAAAATCTTTTTCTTAAAAGAATTTTCGTGCATCCTGCTTAACAATAAGATGTCTCCAGATCATTCATGTATGTAAAAATCTCCATGATTATCCATTTTTGATATCAAAAAATTATATTTTGAGGTATTTATTATTTAATGAGTTGTCCAGGAATGCATACATATTTTTGCTTGGAACTTTTCCAAGAATTTACTATTTTGTAAAATTATTTCAATGACTAAGTATTTGAGCTACCAACTCAAGAAAATTGTGCACGTCTTCGTTTTTTGTTGTCACATTTCTGATTGTTCTATATATAACTATATTTTTGAAAACCTCTCATAAAGTTTAAGATTGACATTCTATTGAATAATTGAATTTATTTTTATATCTTTGTGCACAGTTTCTCCTATGTCAAAAAAAAAGATTGTTTTTAATGAAGCAAGCAAACTGTCAAGATTAAGCAAATGTTTTGCACACATTTACTAAAAAATTTTGAAAAGACATATCTTACTTCTGACATACAGAGGAAAACTATTGAATATTATCTTTGGAATATTGAAAAGTCTTCTAATCAGCAAGATAAAAACATCAATTTTAAGTGAAAATAGGAGGAAGTAATAACCCTGATAAGCCATGGAATATTGAAAGAAAATTAATCTTAGTAAATGTGAGTGGGGTTATTAATACACTGATTAAAAAACTCAAGTGAAGTTATATCTCTGTCCAATTGAGCAATGATACTGGTTTTAAGAAGACTCAATGAGATGTCAAAACATTTCACAAATAAGCATGTAACAGACTATAGTACAACAAATTTTTATTACAACTCATTGAAATCATCCTATGTGACAAATGAAGTTTAACTAGTAGCATATATAAGTTTTTTAAGGAACGAAAATGTCATAGAGGAAATGATATTTTAACATAATTATTTATAATGATACAATGGGGTTGCTAGTATACACATTCCTTAAAAATTATTCCTTAAAAATTATCTTTGTTTCTGGAACAGAAAACCACAGTTATAATTCGTCCACAACATGGGTGTACAACACTCTGGGAGATAACATCAAATGTTTTACTTCTTTATTTCATTATTACTGATAATGTTTATTTATTAAAAGATCTTAGTAAAATATATGACAAATCATGGAATGATATGATATGAGTGCTATCAATATAACATCAATCCTTTAAATGACAGATTATATGGTAAACTCCCACAACAATGAGGAAGATGTTAACATCTGAGGTTACAAAGAAGTAAGATGAGTCTCTAAAGGAAATTGTTTAAATACATAATGTTTATTACATTATAATAATGACATATTATGCTATTAGTTATAAATTAAGGATACCATTATCACTTCTAGTTAGAATGTAGTAAAATGTTAATGGTTGTCACTTTTAACAAAAAGAGGGAAAAAAAGGTTAATGGATAAAATGAAATCATACATTGCTATGAGATAAGCTGTGGGTACGAGAAAGGTCTGGTTGATTAAGTAGAAATACAAATCCTTCACGTTAGCAGAAAACCATGGTATCATCGATAGATTAGGGATGCAGAAAAGTGGGTCTGTCATCAAGTCTAGACTGGAAAATTTGCAGGACTGAGAAGACATAAATTAAGCTTTAAGTGGCAGCATAAGCTAGAAGAATGGGTTCATACCTAGAGAGCCCCAAATGGGGAAGTAAATAGCTTAATCACAGTGTTTCTCTGCTACCCTCCCATCAGACTGTAACAAAGGAAAAGTAGTGAAGAGGCAGTAAATCAAAGAGAATTTATGTACTGTCCTGTGTTCTCAGTGTGCTTGAATTCTGGGGTCCTGACAAAATTGAATACAAAGTTGAAGAAAAACTAACTGAAGCTGGAACATTTCCCTCTCAGTTCCAATCATCTCAGATCAGAAGTTCAGCCTTTTGGCGATGCCGGCATAGAGTTTAAAGATTAGTTCACTTTAAATGTACTTAATTTAAATAAAAGTGTGGTCCAGTCCTAGTTCAGCTCAATCACGGAGGAATCAAAATAGCTCCTCATCATAACTGCGGGCTACAGGAGAGAGCTAGAGATCTCTGTGAAAATAATAATTACAATTTAAAAATATGCTTCATTCTGCATTTTTAAATCTTTAAATAATATCTGGAATTAAACAAAATTAAACAGAAAGGAACAAGAAAATGCATGTCTAATAAAGGGGAGCAGGGGGAAGCCAATAGAAGTACATTCTGAGTACCAACTCATTGGAATTAATGCAAAGGACTTTAAAACAATTTTATTTTTTTATATAGGAGGAATGGGTAATACAGAATTTTATAAGAGAAATGAAAACTCTAAAAATGATCAAATGGAAGTCAGAAAACAGTAAAATATCTGAACTAAAAATGTTAGATAGGCTTAAAAGCAGGCTGTCTGCCGCAGAAGAAAGGATCAGTGTTGTTAAAAGCAGATTAAGAACTGGTCAATTAGAAAGTATCCAACTTGAAGCTCATAGAGAAAACTGAAAAAGAAAAAAGTAAAGTCAGTGACCTGTGAGGCAATACCCAGTAGCCTAAATTATGTGTAATTTGAGACCTCAAAAGATAGGAGAGAGCCTGAGGCAACATTTTTTGAAAAATAATATGTATAAATCACACAACTATGATCAAAAACACCAAACCCAGAATCCCAGTGAACTCCCTCCAAAAATAATTAGAAAGAAAACAATCATTTAGGTAGATTAAAGTCAAACTGCTGAAAACCAAAGAAGAAGAGGGAATCTTAAAACAAAACAAACCTAAAACAGAAAAGAACACACTACATACCGCAGGGAAACAACAAGCTTATCTAGAGTTAGCCAACAAGAAGTGTCAGGAATGGGATTTAAATCCAGTTTTAACTGGCACCTGTATTTATGTTTCTATGAAACACTATGAAAAGTATGGTTTCTTCTATCAATGAAATTTCCCACATGACTGTATTAATGTGGTATACCAACATATCTAAAGGACATTATGTTTTTACCTCCATAGGTGGATAAAATATTTTTTTAAACATCCAAAAAAAAAGTTTATCAAAAATAAAACCGAAGAGGTGCCTGGATGGCTCAGTCAGTTAAGTATCTCACTTCAGTTCAGGTCATGATCTTGGGGTCGTGAGATCCAGCTCCACCTGGGCTCCCTGCTCAACGGGGAGTCTACTTCTCCCTCTGCCTCTGCCCCTCCCCCTGGTCTTGTTTTCTCTCTCTCAAAGAAATAAATAAGATCTTTAAAAAAATTAAAATAAAACAAGAAAATAAAACTGTAGATCAATAAATAAGATCTTAAAAAAATAAAATAAAACAAAATAAAACTGTAGATTATTATTATTAGTATGCTGCTTTAATTTTTTACTAATATTTTATTGAGGATTTGTACCTAAAAGATTGTTCTGTAGTTTTTGTGGATTTCTATGTAGCAGAAAAACATTTTGGAAACTATTTTATCCACGTTCTGAATAATTTTTAAAGTGTTAGAATTTGCTGTTCCTTCAAGGCTTTTTAGAAATTTTCTGAGCACATTCCTATTTATGGGATGATTTTTAATACATCATTTTATGTATTATATGATGATTGGATCATTCAGATTTTTATTTAGTCTCTTAAGGCCAGACCTGACAATTTATAAGCTAGGAAATGATTCATTTTCTCTGTTTCAAATTTATTATACTAGAATTGAGCAAAGTAGTCTATGATACTCCAATTGATTCCTCTCACACATCTGGTTATTTCCTTATTTAATTTGTTATTTTGTGTAGTTACTATTCTGCTTCCTCTTTTTCTTGTCTAAGTTATCTGATATAATAACTCTTTAGTTATTTCCCTCAAAGAAATTACTCTTGAATTAATTTATTAGTTACATAGTTTTCATCTGTTTTCTTATTTATTTCTGTGTGTTTTCTTTATTGCTTACTTTTGCTTCTCTTGGGTATATTTTGTTGTTCTATCTCTTTGAATTTTCTGGTTCCAGAATAAAATAGTGTAACAGGTGTGAAATTAATAAGTCTAAAGGGCAGCTGGCAGTGGACCTCTAATTCCCTACCACTTGTCCATTGCCAACCCAAGAAGACTTATTTTTTAGAATTTTTCTTTCTCTTTCTCTTTCTCTCTCTGTTGGAACTACTTTAGTTGTGTAGCACAAAATCAGAGGCTCTGTTATAGAGTATCAGAGCTATTTGATCCTTATGGATTTGGTAGAAATTTCCTGTGAAACATTTGTAGTTCCGGAGTAAGATTTTCTATGTCATCCATAGACATTGGTTGTTTAGGCTTTCTGCCTCTAGTGGCTTAATTGTCTTAGTCTGTATTTCACTAAGAAATGATCCCTTCCCAGAGAAGGAGACTCTTAATGACAGAGAACGAACTGAGGGTTGCTGGAGGGGGGAGTGGGTGGGGAATGAGCTAAATGGGTGGTGGGCATTAAGGAGGGCACTCGTGATGAGCCTTTATTTGTAAGGATAAATCACTAAATTTCACTTAAAAAACCTATACTACAGTCTATTTTAACTAACTTGAATTAAACAAAAATTAAAACAAAAACCTACCCCTTCTGATGTGGTGCTCATGTTCATATGCCTAGAAGTCTTCAAAATAGCTTAAGGTTTAAAAACATATATATTTTCTTCTTTTTCAATGGTTATTCACCCTTCTTGCTTATTTCTTATTCTGTACTTTTGTTCTTTAGTAATATATTTTTAAATTATATTACTAATTTACTAATTAAGCAAGTTAGGCGGTGACATATATATTTAACCGCATTTTCAAACACCAGGATTTTTATCCATTCATTATTAGCTTTACTCTTTTTTCTATTCCCTGTCACTTTAGTTTCACTTTAGTTTTCTCTTTTATTATTCTCCATCTATGATCTGGTTTACTTTGTTGTTCCCTTTCTAGGTTTTTGGGCTGAGAGCTTAATCCATTTATATTAATTTTCTTTTCTTTTTTTTACTTATAAACGTGTAAAGCAGCATCAAATTTCCTGTGATCAATGCTTTTAATATGTTCTAGAGATTCTGATTTTTTTTCCATTATCACTTTCTGTTAGAAATACAATCATTTTCATTTGTGTATCTCCTTTGATACAAACATTGTTTAATAGAGGGGGACAACTGATATTTTTAAGCAAAAATTATAAATATGTGCTATGGTTTACTTTGAAGTAAACCATATATGATTGTAGCACAAAAAATGAGAGGAGATACAAATGGAATTATAATATTTTAAGATTTATTCATTCAACAAAGAGTGATAAGATGCTAATTCATGGCAGATTGTGGTAAGTTAAGGGTGGTATTACAATTTCTACAACACTAATTTATAAACAAACAAAAAACCCAAAGTGAGACAGCTAAAACACAAGAAGAATACTGAAAATAATCATTTGATTAATCAAGACAAGGCTGTAAAGGAGAAAATAAATAAAGCAAATGGAAAACAAACCACAAGATGATAAAGTTAAATTCAATCACATATATAATTACATTAAATATAGTTGGATTAAGCAATTAAAAAACATTTAAAAGTCCAATTAAGAAGATAGATATTGCCAATCTGTGTTTAAAAAAAAAAAAAGGAAGACTCAGGTAATTCTATTTAAAAGAGAGGTACTTGATATATGAGGACATAGGCTGAAATTGAAAGTAAAATGATTGAAAAATATAGATCATGAAAACTTCAAGTATAAAAAAAAGCTGGTGTATTAATATCAGAAATAAGCACATCAATAAAATGGAGTGCTTTAAGATAAAAGGGTTTATTTATCCAAAAAAAACCATAATAATTTTAATAAGTATGTATCTAGGAGACTCACTTCCAATTAAATGAAGCCAAATCACATCCTTTTACAATTATTTACAAAGAAACTAAATTACTTATTATAACATTTCTTAGTTACATATTTGATTGAAAATGGTTTCAGTGCAGTTGTGCAGTTAATGCAGAAACAATGAAATCAATTTGAGAGTCCTTGTAGAATAGACCTAATATTAAATCACCATCAATGAATACAAGAATCTATCATTTTATTAATAATTATTAAACCAACATTATGTTATTTACTGCATATGCATTTCTATAGTTATTGAAGCAGAATGAAGAAAACTGTTTTGAAAATTGAATATTATTATTATTTTTTAATCTTAAGATTGCCTGTTGTTCGTCAAGCTTATCCTGGTATTGTCTCTAAGGTTTAACATTAAATTGTATGTTACCTCTTTTCTCCCTGTCACCTATTTAAAATATCATCTCCAAGATTAAATGTTTCTGGATATATGTGATAGGTCACACAGTACAGAAAAAATATTTCCCGTTATATTTGGTACAATCACACCTCATAATATGATAAAGGAATTTATTTTGATATTATACTTTGAATAAGGTCCAGATCATATACAAGAGCATCTTATTTCCTCATCTTTGAAACTAACTGGTTCTGGCTTATTATTCTTTCTTAAGGTGATTTACCTCTTATCACATACAAAAATAAATGGCTTATTCTTACTTATTCTCAAATTAATTCTATTTCTAGCATCTAATAGCTATTTATTTATTTATTTAGGGTGTGTGTGCACAAGTGGGAGGGGGAAGGGCCAGAGAGAGAGAGAGAGAGAGTCTCTTAAGCAGTCTCCCTGCCCAGCACAGAGCCCAATGTAGGGGTGGATCTTAGGACCCTGAGATCATGACCCAAGCTAAAATCAAGAGTACTTAACCGACTGAGCCACCTACGTGCCTTTCTAGTGTTTAATTTAAAATCTGTATCAGTTCTTGCATTTCTTTTAAAGTTTTCCAAAAAATAGAAAAATTTAATGCCTATGATCATTTTACTTTATTTAAATCCAAACTTACTCATTTTAGATATCTATATTCTATTATTTCTTCTAATTTTGAAATATATATTTTTTCCTGAAAGTTATTTCCTATAAGATTTACATGATAATAAGGCCACTATAAATTATTTTAGAACTTTTATGTATAGATGGCTTATTAGTAGTAAATTCTATTAAAAATTCAATGTTAAAACAGACTTTACAAAATATTGGATAAATGGGAAGGTGTATTAGGTCTGATTAAGTTGACCTCTAATTTGGACTTTCTATCTAGCAAGACTTATGGCTAAGTTGTCATTGTTCCAAGTTTTATTTCCATAAATTTCCTAAATATATTTCTCTAATGCTCTACTATTACATATTTCAGTTTCTTCCTTTCTATATCCTTTAATTAATTAATTGTTATTGAAGTATAACTATCATTCATTGTTATATAGTTTCATGTGTACGACATAATGGTTCCACAGTTGTATGCATTACTCAGTGCTCACTAAATAAGTGTAGTCACCATCTGTCATGAAACGAAATCATAACAATCTTATTGACTGCCTTCCCTATGCTGTATTTTTCATCTTCATGATTGAATTTTGCAGCTGGAATCTTGTACGTCTTAAACCCCTATATCTATTTCGTCCATCTCCTGACCCACCTTCTTCTGGTAACCATCATTTTGTTTTCTGTATTTAGGAGTCTTTTTTTTTCCTTTGTTCATTTGTTTGTTTTTTTATTTTTTAAAGATTTTATTTATTTATTCATGAGAGACACAGAGAGAGCAAGAGGCAGAGACGCAGGCAGAGGGAGAAGCAGGCTCCATGCAGAGAGCCTGATGCGGGACTCTATCCCAGAATCACACCCTGGGCCGAAGGCAGGGGCTAAACCACTGAGCTACCTAGGGATCCCCCTTGTTTGTTTTTTAAATCTCACACATGAGTGAAATCATATGGTATTTGTTTTTTTTCTGATTTATTTCACTTCATATTATTCCCTCAAGATCCATTAATGTTGTTGCAAATGGCAAGATTGTATTCTTTTTTTATGGCTGAGTAATATCTTAATGTAGGATATATATATATATATATATATATATATATATATATATATATCCTACATCTTCTTTATCCATTCAACTATTAGTGGGCACATGGGTTGGTTCCATATCTTGGTGATTTAAATAATGTTGCAATAAATACAGGAGTGCATATATTTTTTCAAATTGATGGTTTTGTTTTTTTTGTGTAAATACTCAGTAGTAGAATCACCGTGTTTTATGGTATTTATGTAATCCTCTACCATCACATATTTCAGACTACATATTTAATATGGTGGAAAGGGAGTAGATGAAAAGCCAGAACATCCCTTTCTTATCTGGTTGATTAGAGAAGTGGAAGTTTCCTTTAGTAAAGAACAATCAAACCTGTGGTTGGTTGCTGGGAGACCCGTTTCTGCCACCGATATTAACTAAGGGTCAAAAAGTCATGTTTATTTAAGAGAATATTTAGCAGTAGATAATAGAAACAAAAGACACTTTTTGTGAAATCAGAGTGGAAAGGACCAAAAAGTTATGTAAAGGCTAATAAAGGGCCAGCAAATCTTATCTTCAATTTGTGCTACCCTTCTCAAGACTGACTTGTTATTGCATAGAGAGGCAAATCCAATGGGAAACAGGTCAATAATTATTATTTCATATGTATATGATGTATTTTATGTATTTGTTATATTTCATAAAAAGGCACAATATAAGGCATATATAAGGCATAATATAAGGCACAATAAGGTTGTATAAATATTTTCAAATGTTGGCTTTCTAAGATACCTGATTTTTTTCTGATCAGGTTGCATATATATATGTATGTATATGTATATGTATATATATATGTATGTATATCCCATGCATTTAAATATAATATATATGTAATATATATATTATATATGCATATAAATATATATAAATATAATATATATGCATATAAATATAAGGCATAATAAGGCACATAATAAGGCACAATAAGGTTGTATAAGTATTTTGAAATGTTGGCTTTCTAAGATACCTGATTTTTTTCTGATTAGGTTGCATATATATATATATACATATATATATATATATATACACACATATATGTATGTATGTATATCCCATGCATTTAAACATATAAATATGTAACATACAAATTGGAACTACTAAATACAATTATTAGAGCTAATGGCAGTGTGCATTATGTGAAAAGGAAAACTGATTTCACATTTACCTCCCTTGATGAAAGCCTGAAACAGGAAGGTCATCTCTTCATACTCCTGTTCACTTTTCTGGTGCTGTATTTCCTTGATTATATGAGTATAATGGTAGATTTAAAATTCTTGTCTGAAAAAGGTTTTTCAGACCTCTTTGTGAACTATCACTCATGATATTACAAAAAATATAAAATACATAGGAATCACTGAAGGAGGGGCACCTGGGTGGCTCAGTGGTTGAGCCACCTGACCCTTGGCTCAGGTTATGACCCCAGGGTCCTGGGACCAAGTCCCCACATCAGGCTCCTGGCAGGAGCCTGCTTCTCCCTCTGCCTGTGTCTCTGCCTTTGTGTCTGTGTCTCTCATGAATAAATAAATAAAATCTTAGGGGGAAAAAAAAAAAGGAGTCACCCAGGGATCCTGTTACAAGGTGGATTTCTGCCTTCCAGCCACAGAGATACTAGGTCAGTGGACCGAATATTGCTGATATTGCTGGTGTATGAACCACCCCTGGAGGAGTACTGGTCCAATTCGCAGACTACACTTTATTCCTAAATGGTTCTATCTAACAACTCTGATGGAGCATGCACTTGCATTCCACTTTTGCTCATGGATTTTGTAACCTCTAAGAACTGACTTCATAAATATTTTTCTCTTTACAACTCTCCCTCGTTAACTCTTTCCTTTAAGATTAGAAACATCTTATTCTTTTTTTTTTAATTTTTATTTATTTATTTGAAAGAGAGAGTGCAAGCTGTAGGAGAGACAGAGAGAGAGGGAGAAGCAGACTCCTCTGCTGAGCAGTGAGTTTGAGGTGGGGCTCAATCCCAGGACCCCAGGATCACTACTGGAGCCAAAGGCACTCAACCATCTGAACCACCCAGGCAGCCCAGAAACCTCTTATTCTTAAACAACAACAATAATAATATCCCCTTTCCCTCATCCCAGCTTTCTTTTTTGCTGCTGCTTCTCTGTGCCTTCCTCACATCTGCCTTTCTCAACCAATCTTCTTACAGGCATCGTCTACTCCTAGACGTCAACTCTCTCATTGCCTGATAACTCAAGGCATTAAACCTGCCATAACTCATGCTGCAGTGCAACAACTGACAAAATCATCTGCTGCTCAACATCCTGCCAAAAACAATGGGCTTCTGCTGTTCTTGTTTTACTATATCTTAGTTTCACTGAATTATTGTTTATACTGTGGGCCATTCGCTCATTAAAAGTCTAGTCTCTTGGTTCCAATTACCAATCTGTCATGGTTCTTACCTTTTAAATTCTCACTTTTCTGTATTTTCCACAAGATCCTCCACTTCCTCTTTTGTGGATAACACATCAAAATCTCCAATATTCTGTCTCTAGCCCATCCTTTTCCTTATTTATGAAATGGTCTATTTCATTTTTTTTGCTTCATCTTTCATGTATTTCAATGTTTTTATAATTTTTTCCAAGATTATTTTTATAAATAGACTTTTTTTGATAGGAAAAGATAAAATATCTTACTGGCATTTTTATTTTTCTAAGTGGTTACTGTTTTTACAATGCTGCTGGCATTCCCATTTTTGAATGTATCCAGCAAATCAGCATGCTCTGCAATTTGTCTGTAGAATCCTTTGCATTTTCTGGATAGACAGAGTAAAATTCTAAAGCAATGAGAAATTAACTTTTTCTTTTCAAATTTTCTGCTACTTTTTTTTTTTTTTTTTGCTTGTTTTATTGTCTTGAATTTCTAATAAAATAATGGTGACAAGATGTTGTGCTTGACCAAACTTTAGTCAGGTTGTTTCTAGCAAGGCCTTGAACTTGGCCTCTATCCTTGCCAGATATGCAGCTCCTAGTTTGAGCAAGAGCCCTGCTGCTAGTTTAGAGGAAATCTCCTCCACCCTTATTATGTGATTAGTCTCAATATCTAGTCAAATTCCTCATCTTCCCCTCCTCATAGCTGGTCCTCTTGACCTGCCTCAGCCTGACTCCCCTCTAACATTTAATATCTCTTTTTTTTTAGCAATTTTCCATCCACTGAACTACACCCCACACATCTTTTTCCTAGCTATAAATCCTCAGCTTTCTTATTGTATTCAAAATTGAGCTTGGTTGGATACAGAGGTCTCTCTTCCCATATTACAAGTTTCTGAATGAAACCAATTTTTATCCCTTTAAGGAGTCTGGCACTGATTCTGTTTGATAATAGAACACTAAGTGTTATAATGGTTATGACTGGTTTCCTTCTAAATTTAATTGAAACACTATAGTGTAAAATAGAACCGTAAGTGTGAAGTTTATTATAGGTCTTGTAAAAAAAATATATTTCATTTAAAGTTTTGTGGTTTTTTTACCCCTCTCCTCAAAACTTTTATCACTGGTGTGTATTAAATAACTCAGAATATTTCATCATTAATGTGTGTTAATTTTATTTTTTATATATTTTCTTGTATTCTCTTAATTATGTTTTGTGTTTTTTTTTCTAGATAAATCCATTAACGGAGTGATTTACATGAATAGATTTATAATGTTGAAATGTCTGCACACTTGGAACCAAATTTGCCTAGTAATGATCTTTTGCTAGTTTTAATTTGCTGTCCTTTATTTAGGATTTTTGCATCTATGCTCATCAATTAGATCAGGCTTTACTTTTCTATTTTTTGTCTCTATTTGTCTTATTTTGGTATCAATGTTACACTACACTCATATAATGAAATGAATAATTTCATCCCTTTTCAAATTCCCTGAATCATCTCACAATTATCTCTTTCTCATCTTTCTGGAGGTTGGCAGAACTTGTTTGTAAAACCATGTCTGTAACTAGGTCTTTTTGATTAAAAACTAGAGGTGACAATAATTTAATTTCTCTATTTCATTGTTTTACTTAGGCTTTCTACTCATTTAAAAATAAATACAGTTTTTAAAATAAGTACTTTTAGTTTGTAAATTTCTAAACATTCTTTTCATGACAAAATAAATAAGCTTAAAATAAAATATTGGTATAATTTGTTCAAAGTATTCTTGAATAATTAAAACTTTTCTGGCTATAGTCATGCCCCAGTTTTATTTCTCACAGTGCTAGTTTAGGCATTTCTCTTCTTATTTAATTATTTCTGTCTGTGGTTTGTCCATTTGATGAGTTTTGCTGTGACTGCTCCTGCTGCTGTTGTTTTTGCTGCTGTCTTTAGAACCAATTTTGGTTTGCAGAGGATGAGGGACATTGCAGATTGCTACTTTGTATCCATTCCCCTTTAGCATTTCCAAGAGAGCTCCAATTTGTTCAGTCACCTATTCTTTTCCATACAAGGGACTCAGGGGAGCTAACCCTAGCCTCATCTACAAGGATGGACCTTGTCGAACTAGGGTCAATTCTATTTTACCAGAGAGAGATTAACTCTCAAATGAGTAGGTGAACACATTTGCCCAATGCAATGCTAGCTGATATTTGAAAGAGATTTGAGCACATTCTTTTTTGTTTGTTTGTTTGTTTGTTTGTTTGTTTTGTGTGAACTAGTGGAAGCTGTGATTTTCTTCTTCAGGATTTGTCCTGCACAAATGAAAGAGATCTCTGAGAATACTGTGGCACTTACCTGTCTGAAGATAAAGCCAAAACAAGGATAGGAACACCCAAGAGAACTGGAGAAATGGGTCTGAAGTCACTGGAAGCAGCCTTGAATCCCATTTCAACTCTGCCTTTCTGTGCAAGTGTTATGATTACTATTATATTTCAGTGTGTCTACAGTACGGTGACTAGTGGTTTGGTGAAACACTAAATGCTGCTGAGAAGTATTTTTAGATGTGAGTAACATTTAAAATAATTTTACTTCAGCTGAAGGAGATAACTCTTCCTAATGTGGATGGACTTTACCTAATTAGTTAAAGACATTAAGAACAAAGGCTATTTCCCAATGAAGAAAGAATTCTACTTCCAGACTGCCACATAGAAACTCAGCATGAGTTTCCAGTCTTTGAATTTAAGACTAGATCATCAACCTCTACCTGAATCTTCAGGCTGCCAGTTTGCCCAGGATTTCAGACTTGCCACCAGCCCCAACAACTGTATGAGTCACTTCTTTAAATATCACTCTCTTGTCTCTGACGCAGACCTTATCTATATCCATCTCTGTATTATAGAGAAAGACCTGAATAAGTAAACTTTAGGATTAACACTGGATTTAAAGGATATTTTTATGCTAAAGTTATTATTTAAAGCCTTAGGTCTTTGGTTTCAACGAAGCTTTATTAGCCAGTACTGAAATTTAAAAACAGTATATAGGAAAGCACTTCCAGAATAATAAGGTTAGTTAACTCCAAAAATTTACTTCTCTATAAAAGCATGAGAATGCCAGTTAAAATTATTAACATCAACTTTTACAGAATTCTGTGAATTAGTCAAAGACTGGCAATAATCTAAGGGATATTTATTCAAGAAAAATAGCTGAATCTCAGTAAGATTGAGCTTTATGAAATGTTAAATAGCCCTTTTCCCCTTCTGTGTCCCTAGCTCCAAGGGAGCCTTACAAACCAACAGTCTTGTTATAATGGTAGCCATGAAAACCAGCTGCCAAATACCTGTTGGAGACAGAAGAATAGGTTTGGAGCTTTCCCAACCACCTAAATAATTGTTATTATTTCACATATCTGGCAGTTACTTGAAATACCTCACACCAGGCTTATTTGTATTAGAAGTGATTTAGAGTTTGCTCAATTCTTTTCTATGGCGTGTTTGGGAAAAATCAGTGTCAGTTGGTTTAATATTGCAACTGCTTCGGGTGGTGATGTAGCTTGGGCTAACAAGAAACTAACTGCAAAACTTAAAAGGAAAAGCTGTGGCATGAGATAAATATAAGTGCTTTGAAAAGTTTTGACATATAAAAAAAAGGAAAAGTGTTGACATACTGAGAATCTAGAAAACCACATTCATGCACAGGGCTGGACATATGCTGGAAAGAGATTTGATGCTATCTTAATATCTTTCCTCTAGCTGACCTTGAGGCTCTGTGCAACTAGGAAGTGAAGAATAAGGCAGTGTTATAAGCTGCCTGCTGGAGCACCGAATGCATGCCACATAGACCTTCAGCAAAAATTGAGAGTCTTATTGTTTTAAGAAAATCAATATCCAATCATTAGTTGATCATTGGCCTAACTGAAGAGTCTTCAGTGGCTATACATGACAAAGAATATAGATTTTGCAGAATTAGTATAGGAAAGTCACTACCCAAACAAACAACAATAACAACAACATTAAAAAAAGCAATGGCGACAATGATAAACACCGAGCAGAGGGTAATCCGATTGCTACATTATATCAGAGTATCCAGCTTAAAAAATATATAAGATAGGCAAAGAAGTAGGCAGATATGGCCAATACACACACACACACAAAATAAGTCAGTGGAATTTGCCCCTAAGTAACTCAAACATTGAACTTACTAAGAATTTTAAGTCAGCTATTTTAAACATGTTCAAATAACTAAATAACCATGACCAAATAACTAAAGGAAAGTATCTGAATAATATCTCATCAATGGAGAATATTGATACAAATACAAATTATAAAAATAAACCAAATGGATGTTCTGGGTTTGAAGAGTATAACAAATGAAATAGAATGGCTTCTGAATGGCAGAAGATTTAGTGAACTTGCAGGAAGGTTAATAGAGAATATCTAATCTGAAGACCAGAAAATAAAAAATGAAGAAAAAAAAATTTAAATCTTTGAAATCTGTGAGATACCACTGAACGTATCCACATACAAATCTTGGGAATAACAGAAGGTGAGACAACAGAGAAAGAATACTTGAGGAAACAGTGGCCTAAACTCAAATGTGATGAACACTGTTACTCTACACATACAAAAAACTAAAAAAAAAATCTCCAGGTAGGAGAAATTAAAAAAGATTCAGTCCTAGACACATCATAATAAAACCATCAAAAACTAAAATCTAATAGAGAATCTTGAAAACACCAAGGGTAATGAGACTCTTTATATACAAGGAATCCTCAATAAGATTAAGAGATGATTTATCATAAGAAGCCATGGAAGAAAGAGACAGTGGAATCGCATATTTGAAGAGCTGAAGGAAAAGGATCACCAACCAAAAATTTAATATCCAGCAAATCTGTGTTTCAAAGGTGGAGTAGAAGTTACAACTTTACCAGATAAACAAAATTGAGAGGTTTTGTCTCAGATTTGGTTTACAAGAAAAAATAAAGGCAGTTTTTCTGGTTGAAATAAAAGAACATTAGATAAGAATTTAAACTCATGTAAAGAAATAATAAAACCAGGGTTGATGAACACGTGGAGATTCAGGGGGAGACTAGCCTGGAGAGGGCATGGAAGTTCTGAGCCCTTGTGCTATGCATCTATCTGGCAGTTCCTGAGTTACATCTTCTTTACAGTAAACCAGTGATATGAAATATGACTACACACAACTTTCTGCAGGAGAACTTCTTCATGATGAAAGGAAGAACCCAGATTCACAGTATGGTGACCTCACTATAAAGTATATTAAAGACTGAAAGATCATGCCAGTTGAGATAACCATCAGTTCAACTTAAAGAGAGTAATGGATCAGACAATGGCTGCCATTGATCAGAAGAATAAATTCTTGATTGATGGGTTTCCAAGAAATCAAGACAATCTTCAAGGTTGGAACAAGACCATGGCATGGACAGGAAGGCAGATGTGTTTTTCATTCTGTTTTTTTTTTTTTTTTTTTTTACTGTAATAATGAGCTCTGTATTGAACAATGACCTGAGGGGGAAAAGTAGTGTAGAACTGATGACAACAGAGAGAGCTTGGAAAAGAAAATTCAGACCTATCTTCAGACAACCAGGCCAGTTATTGACTCCTCTGAAAAAAAAAAATGAGGAAAGTCAAGAAAATAGATGCCTCTAAGTCTGTTGATGAAGTTTTTGATGAAATTGTAAAGATTTTTGACAAAGAAGGCTAATTTAAACATGAAAATTTAAACATGAAAGCATCCTTGAAATCATGGTTGAATGCGGCCTTGAGAGCTGTTATTACAACTCTTTTTGAAGGCGATTTTAGTCTCTCATAATTACATCTCAATTAATGACTGGAAAGAACACAGCAAGGCAAATTAAATTTCTTATCTTAGATTTTTTTTTTTTTTTGTTATAGGAGTAGACAGTAAATTCAGGCCTAACTTCATCTTAAATATGGCGCTCCCAAAACAAAGAGGATATCAGCCAGTTCTTTCTTTTTACTCAAAAAAACATATCCCTTTTATAGTTTGTGCCCTCTGCCCTCTGTGAACAAAACTGTTTCATATGTGTGTATATCCCCTTAATAATTACACATGCTAGAATTAGGAATTCCCCACTTCCTCATTTTCTTGCAGGTTTTAAATTTCCAGCTCATTAAATGAATGTGTGGACTTTTTGTGTAGTCAGTTCTTGCAAAATGTGTTTTTAGCAAACAAGTACATAAAATGAAGCCCTAGAAGTATTTTAGTATTTATCAAATCATTGACCATTTCCTATAGAAAAGTAAGAAAACTTAGGCTTTGTTCTTTGTTTTGCTACAACTTACACAAAGTTGTTTGACAGAGCATCTTCTTTGCTTCCAAGGATTGGAGTGGAGTCCCTGGAGGTTTAGAGACAGACAGAATTGTCAGCTTTATTATTATGAATCTGAGGGCAAAGGGCAACGATCACATCTAATGATGTGTGTTCCTGTGCTCTGTTATAGAGTCTTATTAATGACTCAATTTATCTTAACAAAACTCCTAGCAGTGGGACCTTGAAATGCACGTGATGGTAACTGATTTGGTTAAGTGTTTTAGTAACACTCACTCAAACTGTTTTTGTTTGTTTTCTAGACTAAATGTAGGGTTGGCATGAAGTAAATACATCTAATGGTTAATTTCCCACTTATGTTTTATTTTCTTGAATACTTGTTTTCAGTTATTTGTTTAAAGAGATTTAAAAACCATTGCACTTCGGTCAGAAAAATAATAAATATATCTTATAAATGTTTAAGAAAGAAACAATAACACCATAAAGGTAACTGTAAAAAAGTTCAAAAGTATTTTTTGTTTATGATTTTCTCTTCTGCTGATTTAAGGAACAGCTGCATAAAACAATAAATATAAAACTGTGTTGATGGGTTTATAATGTATAAATATGTAATTTTTATAACAATAACAGCACAAGGGAGAAAGGAGGGAATGGAGCTACATAGGAGCAAATTATCTAATAATGAAATCAAATTTGTATTAATCAGAACTAGGTAGATTGATTGATTTTAAAGACTTTATTTATTTAGTCATGAGAGACACAGAGAGAGACAGAGACGCAGGCAGAGGGAGAAGCAGGCTCCTTGTGGGGAGCCCAATGTGGGACTTGATCCCAATACCCCAGGATCACAACCTGAGCCAAAGATCAGGTGGTTCAACCCCTGAGCCCCCAGGCATCCCTCAACTAGGTAGATTTAAATTAAGATGTTACTGTAACCTCAAGTTCAACTGATAAGAAAAAAACTAAAAATTCTATGGTATAAGAAATGACAAGGAGCTTAAAATGGTATGCTAGATAGTATTTAACAAAATAAAAAAAATAGTAATGGAGAAATAAAGACCAACACAAAAGCCAATATGACATATACAAAGAAATAACAGTGGCAGATATGAATACTACCCTATCAGTTAATTACATTAAATATAAATGAATGAATCCCTCCAAACAAAAGGCAGATAGATAAAAAATAAATATGACTCAATTATATGCTCCCTGCAAGATACATATTTTATATTCAAAGACAAAAATTGGTTAAAAGTAAGAGAATAGAAAAGATATACCATGCAAACAAAAACAAAAGAAAACAAAGACAAACAACCCAATTAAAATAAAAGGGCCAAATACTTGACTAGACATTTATCTCAAAAATATTTTTTAAAAATTCAGTGGTAAATGTGGATATTAATAAACTCTTTTGTATGCCTAAAGCTACCTTAATATTATTTTCATTCTTCAATACGTGTTTTATTGAGTGTATGTCTCTGAATTAACTGTTACTTTACTCTACAGTTTGATAAATAATATTCCAATCACTTCCAGTATCTGTATAATTCTGATGGGTGGGATGCTCTCATTGTGAAGTTTGTTCCTTAAGTGACCTGTATTATCTCTTCAGGACTTTTAATAAATTTCATTTTGCTTGCTATTGTGCATTGTCACTAGATGAGGCCAGGTATAAATTTGGTTGTGTTTATCTTTTTCAGGATATAGTCTGCTTTATTCTGTCTTAGAATATATGTCTTTCCTCAATTCAAAAAAAAAATTCCCAGTTTTTATTTTCAAGGTTGTCTCTTCAGATGTCTTAATTTTGTTTAAAACAAAGAAACGCTAGAGTTCTAGCTCCCCAATCTTCATGGATCATTCAGTTTGAATGACTAATCCCCCATGTGGTTGTGAAAATTCCAACCATTGAGTTATTTCTGCTTTTCATATACTTCTGAGAGTTTGGCTCCAATTCCTCCTTATTTCCTCTGTTGATTTATGATATACTTTTGTTTTTATCTCACCCCTGGATATTTGCTTCATTTCTTTGATATTCACATATTTGTATTGGTGTGTATATATAAATTATTGCATTTTAGAATAAATATCAATGCAACTGGTGTGTAAGCACTGTGGAGAGGAAGAATTTCCACATGATCTCTATCCACCACACTGATTTTTTGTTGTTTCCCCTGAGTACTTCTGTGCACCTTTTAAGACCCAGTTGTCCTTTGATTTCACCATAATAGCCATCTCTGGGGAAACAGGCTACTTCTGAGCTCCTCCTATGTGTTCCCATGGGTCATTATGTGTACATCTAATAGTATATTATATCTACACAACAATCTATTACTTTAGCTTGTCTGCACTGCCAAGTTACATTTTGCCAGGCATTAAAAATAAATTTTCAGGATCCTTACGAACATTATGTGTTCTTTTTACTGAACACAAAGAACTTCATTTGATTCATATATATTTTAAGTTCCTAAAATAACTAATGCTAAATAGTTAACAAGTAATATTAGAGATTCTATTGTAGAGAAAACTTAAGATGTTAAAATTAAAATGTCATATCTCCACAATAATCTTTGTTTTCCTGTAGGCAATCAATCTCTCAGGGGTGTAGGTAAAAGATCGCTCCTGAAGGATGGCCTCAACTTCCAGACCAATTTAACTTCAAAGCTTCTGATATTGGTTATTTCTCAGGGGTTGTGATTTTTTTCTCTACCACAACCACAGTTGGTCTAAAGGTAATAATTTCCTGGGCAGGAATCCAATTTTGTAACTATCTCTGTCAGCATGCCGATTTTGTATTGTGCCTTATACGACACAGTAGGATCCATCAACATAAGCTCAGATAGTTCTACCACAATACTTAAATGTGTTCTTAAACTAAGGCATTAGAGACAAAGTTAATAACCGGAAATACCTACAGTAAATTTCTGAGATAAGCATTTTGAAATTTACTGGCAAAGATAATTATTTGTATATATCATGCAGGTTGCCTTTTATTTTACCTGCCAGTGTCTTCACAAAGGGTCATTACTCTCTTTTCTACACTACTGATATTCTTATTAATTTCATTTCATTCTCTAGGTAGAGTTCTTCCCTTGGTTTCACGGTCATTAATAAGGTTGAATAAAACATAGTAGGTAGATTTGAAAAGAAGTTCCAAGTGTAAGGAGGTGGTATATTTAAATATCCATATATAATCTAAGGGAGTGAAAAAAAAAGATAAAATGATAGAAAAGAGTAAGGTGAAAAACTTCAGTAAGGTATTATTACTGAAGAAATCCAGCTTAGGTCCCACAAAGACCACCAATGATGAAAACCTATATTATCACACATACTTATGGGACCCACAAAATATGAACAAATAAGAGCATGATTTTTAGAAATATTTATTTTTAAAATATAAATGGTTTAGTTTTTGTTGAACACAATTCTACCTTCCTGTAACAGGAAGTTTTATGCTATACCTAAGCAGAGACACATGGTAATCTTTTTTTTTTTTTATAAATTTTAAAATTTTTTTTTAATTTTTTATTTATGATAGTCACAGAGAGAGAGAGAGAGAGAGGCAGAGACACAGGCAGAGGGAGAAGCAGGCTCCATGCACTGGGAGCCCGATGTGGGATTCGATCGCGGGTCTCCAGGATCGCGCCCTGGGCCAAAGGCAGGCGCCAAACCGCTGCGCCATCCAGGGATCCCAACACATGGTAATCTTAAGGAAGCATTTCTTGGAAAATATGGAATGAAATTCTATTTTCTTACAGACTAAAGATGGACCTGTACATCCTATTTTTATCTTCTTCTTATTTTGGGGCCAAATGTGAATATAAAACATTGTACATCAACAAGCTTAAACTAAGTATCATTTATACCATAATATAAAAAAGAAATCAAATGATGTGAAAACTGAGTATTATGTTAGAAATTTATACGCAAAATTTTTATTTAAGCTTCTAATAGATTTTTGAAATAAATATAACACATTAATTTGATTGTTCATATATCTTTTTTCTTTTTCTTGCAAAAGGAATATAGGTAGTATATACTGTGGCTGAATGTGCATATTTGCCAGATGCTATAATTTGAGTTTTACTATGTATTGTGGCTCAAGAAAAATACACCCCCTTTGACTGAAGTGAACAACATACACACTAAACCTTTAGTCTTGGACTTTTTTGTAATCTCAAAAGCCACATTTTAATGTTGCTACTGACCATGATATAAAATTTTTAAAAAATGATTTTTTAATGAAGTAATTTCCAGATAGTGACCATTAACAATATATTAAACCTGAATTGTAGGTAAGCAATACAATTTTATGTTCAAATGCAACTATTAATTTGAAGATAAAACACTTTTGATCCATATTTTAAAGCAAACATTGAAAAGAAACTAATTGATAACTCAATTTTTATGATCAAGTTGATCTAATGTATAGTTGAAATGATTCAGGAGTTCCTCTCAAATGAGAAGGATGTCAAGTCTATAACTCTTTATCAGTCTAGCGGTATAAGTTGTTAATAATATAGGAAATTCCCATTATCTATATGGCATCTAATTATAAATGCAACATATATTTCTCATATCTTCACATTTCTTAAACTTGAAACAAGTAACTTGACTGAGTGAAAGTACACCCAGGCTGAATAATACATATATTCAACTTTTCTTCCATCTCAAGTCTCTTTGAATGGAAAGCCTAGAGGCCTCTGAAACATTTCCTTAGCAGAGAACATGGAGCTAGGAGTCAAGGAAGACCCAGTTGATTGGGTTTGTGAGACAAAGGAGTATAGAGAACAGAGCTGCATGGACGGGTCTCTGGAGATCTGTGGAGGGTCTTTGTTGAGCATTATTCAGCTATGCATTGATCAATGAGTGAGGAAGCCACTTCCAAGACTGGGGAGAGACCAACTGAAAAGATCATCAGTGAGATTGTCTGAAGTTCACACAAGGCCCAAAATAGTGTAAGCGTTACTGTAAAAATGTTTAGGTAAATAGTGGGACACACTCTAGAAACATTAATACTTATCATTTGTAGGTGTCCATAGATATCCAGGAATCCCAACTACTCAATAAGAACAAGTAGTATAAAAACTAGGAAAAAGATTTTATATATATATATATAATATATAAGATTATATATATATACACATTATATATATAATGTGCTAAATGAAGAAACAAAAATAAATTAAAATCAATAGAATTTATATCTAGAGAGAGCAAAAATAGAGAGTAAAGAAATGATCACATCTATAAAACAAGAACATGATGTTATACACAAGAAATAATCATTAGTCTTGCAAAATATATATGTAATTGCTGAAAAAAATTAGTGAAATAGTTACTGTATACTTGAAGACTGGTAACACAGGAGTAGCTTAATGTGAGGAGAGAGTTTCAAGAATAATTGAAAAGAGTTTTATCGATTTATTGTGCATCAAATATCCCTGTTAAAAAACAATGAAAGAATTCTGGTATAATGACAAAGGCATAAAACTGTTACTTTCCATCTCCCCCTACCCCCATCTCCACTCCCCCACCACCAGGAAGCATTTAAAAGCAATAAAGCTAATTTGAAACAAAGTACAATGACTGTTGAAACTAGAAAACATTCAAAATTACAAACCCAATTGTGCAAAACTTCCAAAAGCAGTGGAAATTGAGGAGGCAGGCCTGTAAAAGCAATCAGGAGAAGACACTGAGGCTACTGCTTTCAGAAACGGCCAGTAATGAATGCTTCTTGGAGGCAAGATTTCAATTACTTATTTACAATAACAGAGTGGTGGTCCAATACCTGGAAGGAGAAGCTCCCCTGAGCCCAGTTTGGTTCCAAAGAGCATAGGACGCAAAGCTAAATGACTCACAGCCAAGTCATATTTGTAAAAGGGTGTCAGTAGCTGTCGCCAAGTGGAAGAACTGAGGATTCACACTATAAACCTCTGCAGCTGCCCTTCCCCTTTGAGCAGATATGAATGCATCCTTATCCTGAATGACTCTTTTGCACTGGCTAGGGAAGGACCATATGAAAATTTAACTTACATTTTGCTATTATGACCTCTTTGAATGCAGCCTTCTCAGAATGGCCACTTTCTCAATAGGCAAGATGAAGTACCAGCAGCAGAAAAGTAGGCGTTAGGCTACATAAATGTGAGAGAGGATTTACTATTAATCATCTATCCTGAGATAAGTATGAACTGTTCTATTCAGTATCCAGAAGCATAGTAGGACATTAGAAGAACACAGATATTTTGGTGGTAACCCAGATATGGTGGGAAATGTAATTGCCTCCTGGACATCCTTCAATAACATCTGTTGAGTAGCAGCAAAGTGATTTAGATGGATTGACCCCATCCTTAGCCTCCTCTTTCCATCTCCACATCACAGTAATTGGTGAAGGGCTGAGTATCCAACCCACATTTCAGACCATCAGCATGTAGTCTGGACAGCCTGAATGTTTCAGGGTCGGCACATACCTTTGGTTTGGAGTGGAGCTAGGGGTTTTTATGCAGCTGTTGAACATATTATCCCAGGAACTATTAGCATTCATCTTGTACCCATGTGAGGGCAGCCTTAAATAAAACTGTTCATTTAGAGGGCAAAATAGAAAGACATAAATGAAGTAGTTCCTTAGTGATATCATTGACCTGATGTACCAAGCCTAATCTGACTTGAATTACAGGAGTTAGAACTTATTCCAGTTAGCTTTATATTGGTTTCCTGTGACTTAAGATCAAAAGTATCCTGCCAACGCAGTTCCCCAGAACTATAGTCATCCTAGAGGTTGGTGGTTTCTAAGTCCAGTTGGCAGTAAAAATGCTAGAAGATAACCTAAAATGATGACTCAGTCACTGAAACTGGCATCTGTGAGGGCAATGTGACTTTAGATTATATTTACTCTTGTCTTCATGCTGGAGGTAAACAAAGAACGAAAATTGTTGGTATACCAAGGGTTACATAATTCAAGATTGTCTTAAGACTAAGTGGTGAGCAGTTGGAAAGTGAGAGACCAAAGGAAAAAAAACACATGATCTTTGAAAAACAGTGACTATGGGTCTTTGGTTTGAGATTATGTCTCTCTTCCAAGATGAGGTAGCTGAGCACTGGAGATTTTATTTAACTTCCTCAAGGTGATTGACTAGAAAAGTAGGGTAAGGATTCAAAAGCGTGGCTACTGATCCCAAAAGGTAACACTTTGCCTTCAGCATAATTAAGTTCTCTAGAACCAGGAATATTCAAGCACTCCTGGGCAAACATATTTCAAGGCTTCATAGAACCGATTTCCAACCGTGAGACTCTATGTTTCAATTTCAGTGTCTAGTATTTATCAGGTAGGTGTCATACCCTGTTTCAACACAGCTCCCTAAAACAGCCTGTTGTCATATACTTACTGATTCCTGTCATAGTTTTCTTTACCAGAATGCAAGGAAGAAAAGAGAGGTAGGACGGGGTGATTAGTTAAGGTAGACTGGTCAGTTTGGAGTGCTCTTGTCCTTGGTGTCATTGACACATAAATTGCTCTCATGTTTTGTTATTGTTGTTCTTTTTCTTCTTTGCCTTTTCTTGGGTCCTCTATACCTTCCTTTATACATATGTTATTAACACCAGATGTTGTCAAATCTGATTTTCTTATTTGGTATTTGAGTTTTTGTTTATTAGAATGGCTGCCAACACAGCAAAATTCAGTGTAATCTCTCACGTCTGAATGGCCCATATGCAATTTGGACAGCATGTGGATTATGCTTAGTGTAGACTGTGACATGAATTCAGTTTATTTGAAGTTAATTGTCAGCTCTTACAGCTATAGTGACTGCAGAATAGTCAGCAAAATGCTGCAATCACCATCATTAAGAAATTTTGAATGACTGCCTTTAGATGCAGCATAAAGCTTATTGATGTGGGGGAAAAAAGATCATTTTAGAATACTGAACATTTATCATGGTACTATTGCCAAGTTCCTAATTATATCTTAAGGCATAGCTTTGTGAAGGAAACTGCACAGAACTGAATCCACTGTCAAATTCTACTGATGTCGGTAACAAGAACTGACAGGCCAGCATTACAGCTAACGTGCATACACCATCCATTGTTGTTACTAATAATGCAATAAACTTGATTATTAAGTAACTCACAGAAAAATGACTAAAGAGAGAGCAGAGAAATTTTGACTAGCAATAACCAAATAGGGAGGAAGCTGTCAGCATTGAGATCAGGGTTCTGTCCATTACATAATGGCAACACTGTCTACAGTTATAACAGCCGGTAGATAGAGGCTGAGCTGAAGGCAGTGTTCTTGTCAGATCTACAGCACCTGCTCAGAAAACACAGCAGTAATTGTGAGGCCAAGTATAAGCAAAAGAACTAGATGACAATATTATAACTTTTACAAATAGAAACACTGTTTCATGAAAACTCCAAATCGTAAAGAACAAAACTGTACTTTCTTGACTTCTGGAGGCCATAGATTTTGTTTGCATGCTAGTAGTCAAATGTATGATGGACTTGTGTCCTGTGGTTTCAGTTATTTCCTGATACCTTCCCATGAGAAATATATCCTAAAGCCAGTGGTTGATACTTGCCCATGATTTCCCTCTCATCTGTATGTGTACTTTTTGATCTTTTGACCCTATGATTCAGGTTGATGTGGTAATGAGCTGACGATTGTTTGCGTCTGTATGTAAGTTCTACTTTTTCATAGTGGTGTTCCATTTTCAATGCTTATTCAGAGCTCAATATTATTGATGTAGGAATGAGTTAGAGGCGGATAGGGCTAGGCAGGGAAAGATAAGGGAAAGGCTCAGAGTCAGGCTCCCAGAAATCTGTGGGCTCCTGTAAACCCCAAGGACATCGAAAGGCCCAGAGCCAGGCTCCTACTCATCCCAAGAAAACAGAGATAAGACAGTAAAAACAGAGAAAATAATGAACCTGGCTCCCTAGCTCCAAAATGTTAGGGAGTATCTCCCTTTAATGGCTACCAAGTAATCACAGAAACTCATCAGACCACAAAGAAATATGTCATTAAGGTGTTATCAATAGTCCCTGCTCAAACCAAGACTGCACAAGAATCTCAAAGCCATGGGCTCCCTGGCTAGGTTCTCAATAAAAGATGCCACTAAAGGCCCTCAGTGTTGACCCCTCTCACTTCATTCTTGACTCCAAGAACGAGACGACAACCAAGCTCTCCAGTATCATTATCAGTTTATATCATTTAAATCTCTCAAACTGCTTTTGAATTAAATGTTGCTACCTACCAAATTGTCAGATGAGAACGATGACAATCAGGTTAACAATTTATGCAAACATAAACACGTAACCAGTGGAAGATCTGCAGTCTCAATATGTCAATTAAATGCACATTTTATGACCTGTCCTCAACTCTGTGTGCAGCCTTCTGGCAAGATGGTCTTCACATCCTTCCTTCTAGATACTGAAAATTTTATCAGTGCACAGAATTTCAAGGAAGCGGATAGAGGAATCAAATGATTTCCATTTTTATCGTTTCATTTTACTTTGTGAATTAACTGATAAAATTGCAGGATGATCCATAAAAATAAGAAATACTAATATCTTAGATCTTTACAAACATAATAAGAAAATTCTATAATCCTATAATAAATGCTTATCTTCTTATTATATCTTTCTTCTTTCAACAAAAGTTGATGTTGCCCTATTTTAGGAGGTGGTGGTCTGTGATAAAATACTGCAATTTAAGGAAAAGAAAATCTGGGCTGAGGCATAAAAGCTTACTTTTGAAATTATATCTCACAAGGCAAGGATGAGTGAAATTGCAGTGAAAGCCAGGGTAAAAGATGTGAAGAACAAATGTCAAACTGTAGGAATAAAATCAGTTATATAGTGGATAACTTGGGAAATTTTCAGAATGGGAACTGAAACATAGAATTAAAGAAAATAAATAAATAAAAACAGATTCAGTTTAAGGCCAAACCTCTAATCCATGGTTCAGACTTCAAAACCCCTGCCTTCTCATCAATAAACTGCTATCACTCCATTAATTTAATTTGCTGCTGGTTCTTTCATTTCATCAAGTAAACCTGTAGACTTTATTTAAATTTAAAATGTAAACAAAAACAATATCTATGGATCACATCATCAATGCTGGCCACTGATCAATACTTGCCCCCACTGACTGGTCACTCTTCAGTTCATGACTCCTCTGGCATTGCTAAAAGCTTTGCTAAAGTCCTCGATGTCTTTGAGTGAAAGCGACACTTTTAAGAGTGTATCACTCTTGGCTTCTCTATGGCACTTGACATTCTGCGACATTCAGTTGTTACAATTTTTTTTTTTTAATTTTAAAAATTTGTTAAAACATGGTTGATATATATTAGTTTCATGTGTACCACATAGTGATTCAGCAATTATATACATCAGGCTGTGCTCGCCACTACAAGGATAGCTAACATCTGTCACCATACAAAGTTATTACAATATTATTGACTCTATTCCCTATTGATTCTTTTCCCCTAGTAGTATTCCCTATACTCTTTATCCCTGTGACTTACTTTAAAACTGGAGGAGTGTACCTCTTAAGCCAATTCACCTATTTCACCCAACCCTCAACTTCTCCTGTGTGGCAACCACCAGTTTGTTCTCTGTGTTTATGAGTCAGTGTCTCTTTCTCTTGCTGTTGTAGTTTGTTCTTTTCTGTTCTTTTTCAGATTTCACTTATAAGTAAAATCATATGGAGCTTGTCTTTCTATGTCTGACTTATTTCACTTAGCATAATATATTCTAGGTCTACCCCTGTTGTCACAAATGGCGAGATTTATTTTTTTATGGCTAATATTCCATTGTGTATATAATCGATATTTTCTTCTTTGTCCATTCATCTACCAGTGAATACTTAGGTTGCTTCCATATCATGGCTTTCATAAATAATGCTACAATAAACATAGGTGTGCATAGGTTTTTTTTTTTTTTTTTTGATTAGTGTTTTTGTTTTCCTCAGGTAAAAAATATCCCAAAGTCATATTACTGGATCATAGGATATTTCTATTCTTAATCTTTTGAAGACCTCCATACCGTTTTCTATAGTGGTTGCACCAATTCATTCCCACCAACAGTGCATGAGGGCTCCTTTTTCTCCCCCTTCTCTCCAACACTTGTTATTTCTTTCTTTTTGATACGAGCCACTCTGTCTGGTGTGAGGGGATATCTCTGAGCCATTCAGTCTCTAAATCATGGTCTTTCCTTGGTCTTCCTGGTGTGTCTACTACAGTAAAAGGTGTTCTAATTCTCTCTCACAGTATCTGTTTTCACTTCTTCTTTAAAGTTGGAATTCATCCAGTGGCTCATTTATTCAATGCATGATATTAAAAGCCTATAATGGGCCAGCCCAAACATCTGTTCCTCAGCCTAGAACTATATTTAACTCACTTGTACATGGACAAATTTCAGTTACTTTACATTTCACAGATCAAATCTTATTATGTTCTCCACCAGGCTTTCCTCCTCTCAGCTTATCCTGTTTCAGAAAATACTGTGAGAGTTGAATGATTACTCTGGGGATTGTTAAACATCATCCATATATCTCCAGGCTTTCTAACAGATGTCTCTTCATATGTAATATTCACCTCCTTTCAGGCTACTTTACTGTTTTTTAATTTATTTATTTTTATGTTTATGTCATAAAATTTTATTTATTTTGAGAGAAAGGATAAGAGAGACCATTGGGGAGAGTTTGGAGAGTCACAGAAGGAGAGGGAGACAGAAACTTAAGCAATCTCCATGCAGAGTGTGGAGCCTCATGCAGGGCTCAATCCCACAACCCTGAGATCACAACCTGGGCCAAAACCAAGTCAGATGCTTAGTAAACTGTGACACCCAGGTACCCCTACTTTACTGATTTTTAAAAGAATTCTCTTCCATAAGTTAAAATCTAGTTATATGACTATAATCCTCAAGAGTTTTCCATTCACTTTAAAATGAAACCTTCCTTTTTTAATATGATACATAAGCACATGAGTGTTTGGGGCCCACTTTCCTCTTTATTCTGATCTGCTTAGTTCATATTCACCCTCCAGTTTAGCTAGGCTGCACTATTTTATTCATTGAAGGAACCAGGCCATCCCATATATGTTGTACAATACATATATATTGCACTTTTAGTCTCTATTGTGTAGGATGTATGACACCTCTCTGCTCACTGCCCTTTGCTCTGCTCTAGTTACATCAGACCATTCATGTTCCTGATTCTCCTGTGTCCTGTGCACATTCACATTTCTGCTTTTAAATCCCTTTTTTATGTGCTGTGCTGCTACTGTAGTATTCTTTCTCAGAATTCTCACTCATTGTGATAAATATTTATTATGTGACTTTTAAAATCTTCCACAGGCAAATATCTCCAAAATGTTTACTTCCCATTGGAACAAAATTCCAGACTTTTATTTTTGACAGCTAATTATAAATTCCACTTGGATGTTAATAGGTATGTCAAATTTAACATGTCCCATACTAAAATCTTTATTTCTACTTTAAATTCAGAGAGGATTTAAATGTAACAATTTCACTGAAATTGCTATTTTATCTGTATCTAAAACTGTTTTATTTCATAGCACTTATAATTTTTATAATTATTAATTAGCTTATTAAAGTTTCTATAATATATGATAATATATAACAGTTTTAGTTATGTATTGCTGCATAACAAACCACACAGAAACATAGAGTCTGAAATTCACTTTGATTATCCTTGTAGATGTGTGGGTTGGTAAGGCTTGGGTAGGTAGTTCCTTTGCTTCCTTTAGAGTTGGCTGGAGCTGCAATCTCCTGAAGGCTTCGCTTAGGTGGGCACATCAAGAAGTCTTAGTCTTAACAACTAACTGTTTATGTTGGCTCTCAGCTGAGGGCTCAACTAGGTCTATCAATAGGGATAACTCAGTTTTTCTGCACATGGCATCTCCATGTGGTTTACATTTGTCTCACCATTGCCACCGAGTTTCCAGAAAGTGCATTTCTAGCACCGTAGGCAGTTGTTGTAGAAGATGCATAGGATCATCTGTAACTCATCCTATTGGTCAAAATAAGCCACAGGGGGAGCTGTGATTTAAGCAGGTTGGGATATGACTTTATCTCTCAATAAGAAGAACGAAAAATGTTTTGTAGCCATTTTTAATCCCTAGAATCAGCTGCCTGGTCAGAATTGTTTATTTTTTTTCTCACATGCAAAGTGCATTCACCCCTCCTAAAACTGCTTAAATTCTCATTCTATTATAGCATCATGGTCAAGCTTACGGTCTAGGATTTTTCATCTAAGTAAGGTCCAACTGAAGATGAAGTTCTTTGCATGCATTTTGTTTTGTTTTGTTTTGTTTTGTTTTTCCAGGTGCAGGGATCTATCTACCTTATGCTCCCTCATTCCCAGCACAAAATGGGGTGATGGGAACAGTACAAGTGCAATGGACACTCTTGTTCAAAAATGAGGTCTTATGGGCTGAATTGTGTGACCTCAAATTCACATGCTGAAGCACTAATCCTCAATACCTCAGAATGTAACTGTATTTAGAGATAAGTCCTTTAAAGGTTAATTAAGTTGAATGGACACAATGGGTAGGGGGTGTCATAACCCACCTCTTAATATAGGAGAGAAGAATGGAGGATACATAACAGTCTTTGGACTACAATACTACAAATCTAACCAAGCACATGCTACTGATTCTCCTGCTCCAGGGACAGAGAATAGTCCTTGCTTAGGAATCAATTCTGTTTATTTAACGACATCACTTCTCTATGGGTCTGGACACCACCATCTGGGTCCTCAGTGTTCCTGTTCCATCAGAAATGGCCTGTGCTTGCAACTGAGTAATAATCTAAGCCTGATTTCTGACTATAGAGGTCCGGGGGCTCAAAGGCATCTTTTCATTTTGAACTATATTGTAACTATCAGTCCAGGTAGGATAACTCCTTTAAGTACTGTTTAAATTTCTATGTTTCAAATTATAATCCAGTCTATGATATTAAAGCACACCCATAAATCTTACCAGGTAGGCCCTTCTCAATTTTTCTGGTATGTGTCATAGCCATGCCTTTGACTTCATATTTACTGGATTTGAACTTTGCTCTGAAACCATTTCTTAATTGGTCAACCTTGGATAGCTGGAGAAACTAGGAAAACTATTTTATTTTTCAACTCAGCAAGACCTAGGTTGTCAATTATCTAAATTCTCTTTAAAAACTGACAGTTGAAAAAAAAAAAAAAACCTAATAGTTGTTTTTAAGTTATTTTCTTTTTTGGTTTTTCTTTTTTGGGGGGTCATGTAATTTTTCATAGTAAAAGGATGTGGTGCTTAAAACATTTTGCCGGGAAATCTCATTTTATATATGTCCTTATTTACATTTTGCTGCAAGTAACACTTAGCTAGCAGTTATAGTATATATAATTTGAGACTCCTTTTCTGAAGACTTAAGTAGTAATTCTATGAGTAAATGGCATGTTTTAAGCCTGAGGGGTTTGAGGTTTTGCCTGGTCCCAAAGCCGAATTCACAAGGACCAATTTCTGTTTCAATTATACATTGATAAATAACAAAAGATTCTAAAGTTAAGGGTTTAAAACATTTAGTATCTCTTACAATTCTAGAGATAGACTACCTATAGATTATTTATATTCTTCCCACATAAAAATACATAAAGCTGCTACCAACATTCATGGATTCTCATTTCACCGCAGCCTTAGATACTGGGGCTGGGGGCTGGGACATCCCAGATGGCAGACTCACAGAAGGCAGTAGTTTTTCAGATTTCTCCGTTGGGATTTCTCCACTGGGAGTTAAACTAAGGGTCGATCAAGGCACCTTGGTTTCCATTCACCTGAGCAAACCATACAGCCTAGACTTCTCATTTTATGACTCGGACCAAAGGGAGCATTCCAAGAAGTGAAGAAGGAACTTGCAGATCTCCTAATGTCTGACTTGGAAGCTACATTTCATCAGCCTCACTGTCAATTGAAAGAGCACTAATATTTCAAGATGTATTTTAATTATCCATTATCTGGGAAGCCTTTTTAATTCATCTATTAGATAATGGCTTTCTTTTCATTTTAATTAAATTATAATGCTCTTCATGCCCAGCATAATACTTGTACAATATATTCATTTCTGTCTTCACTGGAATGCAAATACTTTGAGAAAAAAAGACTGAGTTATTTATACATTTTTACCAAGTGCCTACAACTGTGTCTTTTTTTTATTAGTCCTTAATAAATAATTATTGAATATTTGGTGTTTTAAATTGCTGATATTTAACCATGGTTTAAACATAGGTTTACAAAATTTAGTGAGGAATAAATTAACTTATTAATAAGAATATACATTTTCTAAATAAACATTAAAATGTTTTTAGATAGTTTTAGATTTATAAGAAAGGTATGAAGATGGTACAGAGAATTCCAATATACTACCGATATTACTCAGTATTAACATCTTATGTCTTAATATGGCACATTTATTACAATAAAGAACCAATATCAATGCATTATTAATTAAAGCCCATAATTTATTCAGACTATCCTGGTTTTTACCTAATGTCCTTTTTGTGCTCCAGGATCCTACCCAAGATAACACATAAGCTCCTTTTGGTTGTGACGGTTTCTAAGACTATCCTTGTTTTCGATGATCTAGATGGTTTAGAATCACTGATCAGGGATTTGTAGAATACCCCTCCCTTTTTTTCTTTTTTCTTTTTCGAGATTTTATTTATGTATTCATGAGAGACACAGAGAGAGAAGCAGAGACACAGGCAGAGGGAGAAGTAGGCTCCCCATAGGGAGCCCAATGCGGGACCCAATGTGGGACTCAATTCCAGGACCCTGGGATCATGACCTGAGCCAAAGGCAGATGTTCAACCACTGAGCCATCCAGGCATCCCTGTAGAATGGCTTTCTATTGCGACCTGTCTAATATTTGCTTCATGATTTAGACTGGGTTTATGTGTTTTGGGGTGGAGGATCACAGAGATACAATGTCATTTTTATCACATTTTATCAAGTGTACATATTGATGACTCATTACTGTTGATGTTGATCTTGCTCAACTGACTAAAGTAGAGTTTTTCAGATTTCTCCATTGGAATCATCTCCTTTCCTTCCACACTCTTCTCAATGGGGGAAGTTACTACATATAGCCCACACTTAGTGAGTGGAGAGTTATGTTCTGCTTCTTTGAGGTAGAATATCTACATCAGTTATTTTCAGTGTTTCTGCACAGGGGTTTGTCTAGTGTCTCCAATTTATGTATTCATTCAATTATTTGTATATATCATCCTGGAATCATGGATAATACTATTTTTAATAACCTTTTTGTACAAACTGTGCCAGTCTGAGCATTAGGAGATTTTTCAGTTGGTTCTTGTCATCCTTTGACAAACCTCTGTTGTTGCAAATTTTTATTTTTAAATAGCTTCCTTACTTTCAGGCAGTACAAGATACTTCAGGTACATCTTGTATATTTCCTGCCTTAGTCTTAGAATTAGCCATTTCTCCAAAGAGCCCTGATTCCTTTCCTTCCTTTAATTCCTTTTCTAAGGGTATTGAAATCAGATCTGGGTGCCAGATGTTGCTACTGGATATCATTGCTCTTAGGCCCTTCCGCTAATAGAGCAAAGTATAGGTACACTAACCCTTGTCTACATGCATGTCTCTAAATATTTCTATATGTAACTATACATATCTATATTTAGCTGAACATGAGTTCATATAGATGTTTTCAATTCTAGTCCATGACCGTAAGACCATTGTACAATCCTCCACAGGCTTGCTTGTCATATCCAACTTCAACAGTGGGAATCCTGGCTCCCACATTGCCATTCATTTACTTAATTTTTCAATTCCAGTATCCATGTGTAGTGGTGTCAGCTGCTAACCTGTACCCTGTCAGAAACAATTTTATCAAGCAGAATACAGTATGCTTTATAAGTTCCATTTATAAAATTATGCATAATTTCTTTTGCCTTTATTGTCATAGACCCCTTAATGTCCAAAGATAGATAGGTCAGCACCTTCTCTCTCCCTTCAGTACAGCTGTTTCATACAAATGTGATACATTTAGATTATTTTGTCACATTCTTCATTCTATTCTGGGATCCCTGAACTCCTAAATGACTTTAAAAATTAGCATGCATTTACGCTCCTAATTATCGTGTAAAGTTCCCTGAGTTTTTGACAAATACTCAATATGCTGTGTTCACCATTACAGTATCATACAGAATGGTTTCCCCATCCTGATAATACCCTGTCTTTCTCCTATTCAACCCTCTTACCACAGCAATAGCTGATTGGGCAGATAATTGAATTCAGTTCACAGTCTCTCAGGCTGGCTTCTTTAACTTGGTAATACACATTTAAGTTTCATCTATGTCTTTTGTCATTTGATAGTTCATTTCTTTTTATCGCTGAATAATAATTCATTGTACGTTGTTTCATAGTTGTTTATATCTTTACCAGTTGAAGGACGCCTTGGTTGCTTCTAGTTTTTAGAAATCATGAATAAAGCTGCTACTAACATTTAACCTGTAGGTTTCTATGCAGACATACATTTCAGATCTGCAGGATAAATACCTAAAAGCACAATTGCTGCATCATATGGTAAGACTGTATTTCTTTGAAAGAAAAATGGAATATTGGGAAGATGATTTTAATATTTATTTTAATTACAGGTATTTCTACTACATATTATGATATAATCTAATACATTATAAATAAAATAGAAATATACTATATGAATATAATACAACATTTAAGTAAATCAAATAAATACAAAAAGAAAATAAAATTCATCAATAATCCATAATTTATAGATAATCATGCAAAGTTTCATATTCTTTTTATGTACATTCTTAGCTTTTTCTAAAGATAGCACACGTGGCATTTTCGGCACATTAAACATTGTGTTGACTCGCATAAATCTAATACTTCTCACTAATAACAACTGAGAACACAAAATTCTCTAACATTTTAGGGCTGGGGTCAACACTTCAATTTAATCTGTAGTGCACAGTAAATTTGTAGAAATAGATTACATTTTTTTTATCTTTAGCTCTTTGTGACATGTGTAGAATAGTAACATTTTATAATTTTCATTTATCAAATTATAATAAAATCATGTCAAATCATAAATTGCCTCAAATTCCAAAAAAAAATAAAATGGTCTTCCTTAACATCATTTTAATGAGATCCATATTTTTCTATTTCAAGGATTAAAAAAAATATTTATTTGAGAGAGAGACCAAGAGGGGGTTCGGGAGAAGGTGCAGAGGTAGAGGGAGAAGCAGAGTCTGCGCTGAGCTGGGAGCCTGACATGGGGCTCAATCTCAGGACCCTGAGATCATGACCTGAGTTGAAGGCAGATGCTTAATGGACTGAGCCACCCAGGTGCCCCCTCAAGGATGTTCTTATATTAAAAATATCATTTTTTTTTTACAATTACTCTTAATATTGGACTGTGTAACTTTTAGGTAAAACAGTGTGTACATTGAAGATATTTTGGATAAACTGTAAGAGTGAGATGGCTGAGGAAAACAGCCTACATCAATAGTACATGAACAAAATTTTAAAAAGAGTGCTTGCTTGTAGTTGTAAATGAATACTCCTTAATGGTTTCATTTTAATAGTCAATATTCTATAATACATTTTCTAATGTTATTTGGTTTATAGTGCATTTGTGCCAATGTGCATATGTTGCTTTTCATAATTTCTTCTAATTTGTTTCTAAATTAACAAACAAGATTCACTTCAATTTTTTTTAAATAAAAGCATGTTTTTCAAAGAAAAGAAATACTTCTAATAATTTAAAAGGCAGTAGTATTTATGACAGTTGAAGAAATTAGAAATAATTTGAAGTTAATATCACTAATATTATTATAAGAGCTACAGAATAAGCAAACATTGATAATCACATGTTATCATAGGTTAGTTAATTTATAGCTAACTTGCACTATGACATTAAATACTACTGTGTGGGTTTATTTAGTCAGAGGAGAGTGAGATCATAATGAGGAAAAACAAGAACTTCAAAACACTTCAGTTTCTCTAAAAAGGATTCATTGATGATATTACAGAAAAATAAGCAATTCAATAAAATATTGTGAGTAGGTAAAATCCCATGATAAATATAAATAGACAAATAGTTTTTGTCCAGAAGAAATACCTTAAATGTACAGCAATGAAGTATATTAAAGAATCCAAGTTTGGAAAGTTCTTACATATTCTATATTTCAAATGTCCTGAATATCTCCAGTACGAATATGTTGTAAATAACTAATAAATGAAAATACTGCTGCTTTCAAAAATATTATTATGGCTGGGACATCTGAGTGGCTCGGTTGGTTAAATGTCTGACTCTTGATTTCCTCTTAGTTTGTGACCTCAGGGTGTGGGATCGGGCCCGAGTAGGCTCTGCACTCCGTCAGAAGTCTGCTTGAGATTCCCTCCTTCATGCTCTCCCTCTGCCCTTCCCTACATGTGCATGCTCTCTGTCTCTCTGAAAATAAATAAATAAATCTTTAAAATATTATATGTTTAAAAAGAATGCTGGCCGAGAGAGATGTTGGCTGTTCCCTTTGGAAATAGCCTATTTGATATCTCCATTATCGTTATTAACAACACAGAGTTTGGGTGGAAAGAATTTGAAAACAGTGATGCATGCCATTAAGTGAAAGAAAGGTTAAAATTGTACCACATCTGCATCATTTTTGAATGTGCAAAATATACATTCTCTTTTAACTTCCAGAGAATGGAAGTTAAATGGAATGAATCAGTATTGTGATTCATTTTCACTTTCAAATATATTTTAAAATTATGGTCTTCAGAGAAAAATATCAGAATCACTTATTTTACTGGTAAAGCATATAATATCTGAACCCAATTATAGCAAACATGCAGTACGATATTGGCAATATATGAACCCAGTTATTTTACTAAATTAGAATTATTTGGGGAAAGCTATGGATATTAGTGTTTTTAATAATCTCATAAAATCCTTTCTTAATGAGTTCTGCAGTTTGCTAAAGTGTGTTTTCTTAGTTAAGTTAGAAAATAAAATTGTCAAATATGATGTATTGACACCCTGTGGACTAATCATCTGATCATATGAAAGAAAAGGGGTTAGTGAGAGGGGAGTCTGACATTTGAGCTGCTTTGTCCTAGTTAGGTGATTGCTGATTCCCCATATTTAACGGCATTTGAAATGATAAAGTAAGTAGAACTTTTGGCAGGCTTTGGGGTTCAGGACCTGCCAAGGTTGAAAAGTCTCAATAAACTCTTTAGGTTTTCCCTTGGGGACACCAAGGGCTATATTCAAAGGTCTAAACTGCACAATCCATACGGAAATCATATCAGTCTCTCATTGGATTATTACATTGATTCACCCTCAGATTACTTGCTCCCTGTCAGCAAAAATAAATAATTTCTGGAGTAGAATAGAAAACAGAAGCTACTTAAACAGAATTATACATCTAAACATTAAAAAAAAAAAATCAACTGCCTAGGAACTAGTCCGGCAAAAGTTATGCAATAGCTTATAGAGTAAGTAATAAAATATCATAAAATACCATTAAGAGAGAAATTTAAATGCCTAATAAATGGAATATAACATTTTCATTAATTATAAGTATCTATATTTTAAATATGTCAGCTATCCTCTTATTGATCTAAAAATTTAATGTAATCCTAATAAAAATGCTTATCAAGTTGTTTTGTGAAAATTTGCAAGCCACTTCTACAAGTTATTGTGGAAATACAAAGGGCGAAGAATAGTGAAGACAATGAAGATGAAAGATGAAATGGTAGACTTTCATTGCCATAAAATCAACACCCATAATAAAGCTATAGTAAATAAAACAATTTGGTATCAGTACCAAAAGAAACCATTAAACACAATAAAGAATCCAGAAAAAAAAAAAAAAACAAATTTGGGTGGAATGAATTTTATGACAATGGTGACAAGTGAGTTTACAAGATGAAAAGCATCTGTAATTTGTGGCCACAGTAGAAGCGCTTGTGAAATCCAAACACACCTGTTTCCTCTGAGCTCCTATCTTTGCATTGCAATCCACTTTCACATGGATGCACCCAGAGCACTGGGAAAAAAATGTTTCCCCTTTGGAATATCCATAAGGAAGTGAATGACTGCATCTGCCTTACATGGTACACAAAAACTATACATGGCTGATTGGGGATCTAAATGTGAAGGGGGAATTAAAGCTTAGAGGGGATAGCACATTTGATCTTACTGGTAGTGAGGTGGGAAAAGATTTCTTCAGAGTACAAAAGGCACTCACTGTAAGAGAAAAACCTGAGAAACAGGATCACATTCAAACAAGGATCTTCTCTTCGTAAGAATTCATCATTAAGAAATTCAAAATTATGCCACTGACTGGGATAGAATATTATTGGTACATATGTCAAACAAAAAGCCGTATTCAGAATATATAAAGAAAAATAAATCAATAAGAACAAAAAGGACAACCAAAGGGATATGGGCAAATTTCTTACACAGTCACTTCATAAAAGTGACAAAAAGTCATTATTTTTCATCAGGAAAATGTAAATTAAATCCTCAATCTCTGTACACAGCAAAATGGCTAAAGTTATAAACACCAATATTACCAAATGTTGGTGAGAATATAAAATAAATGGAATGCTCACCAATTGCTAGTTGGAATGTAACCCGTACAAGCACTTTGGAAAACTGTTTTTTGTCGTCTACTGAAGATGGACATATGCTTTGATCTAAAGGATATACTTCTTAATATGTACTCAACAGAACTGTTTCTGCACAAGAACATCCATAATAGCATTACATACCAAAGTTCCAAACTGGGGGGAAATGACATTTTCTAATGGATAAAAATGTTTAGTTCACTCCTCGAGTGGACTACTACACAACAAACAGAATTAATGAAACTATAGGTGTATGTAAGACATGGAGGAGTCTGACAGAGTTTGAACAAAAACAGAAAGACAAAATTATCAATATTTGTTGAAACTTATCAATTATTTGCATTATAATCAATTATTTTTTGGATGAGTAATACAAAATAGTTTAGAGTTGTTCTTTTTCCCTTACTATAATTTTTTTCTTTTTTTTTTAAAGATTTTATTTATTTATTCATGAGACAGAGAGAGAGAGAGAGAGAGAGGCAGAGACACAGGCAGAGGGAGAAGCAGGCTCCACGCAGGGAGCCGGACGTGGGACTCGATCCCAGGTCTCCAGGATCACGCCCTGGGCTGAAGGAGGCGCTAAACCGCTGAGCCACCAGGGCTGCCCCTAATTTGACTTTTTCATAGTCAAAATCAA
This sequence comes from Canis lupus baileyi, assembly GCF_048164855.1. NCBI lineage: Eukaryota > Metazoa > Chordata > Mammalia > Carnivora > Canidae > Canis > Canis lupus. Next base: position 51,431,735 of record NC_132858.1, read on the forward strand.
TTATGAGTTATTTCACCTAAGATACTGTGGAATCCAAATTTTTGCATATTATATGACCCCAGATATTAACATGACATTATTTAGCATTTTAATATATTTGACGAATTTTCTGGCTGCTTACTTCTAAAATATGGTCCATTATGTTTGAAATAAAAAAAGTTAAGGTAAACCTTGATTATTAATTAAGAAGCAAAGTATAAGTACTTATGAAAAGTGACATATATATATTAACATAAATGCACTGCAAAGCAAACATCTACCACAGAACGACTACCAGGATGATCCAAGAGGTAGATAATTTGTAAAAACAAGTTAACTTTGCCTCCCCTTTAAAAAAAAGTTCACATACTATAATTTTTCTCAGTTGTCCCATTTCAAATAATTTATCTAAAAAACAAAGAATAATCTTTAGTGAACAGGCATTTTTAACTAAACAATATTCATTTCAACAATATGTAAATTAGTAAAGTATTTTTATATAATACAAAAGATTTTGAAGAATGCAATAGTTATTTAAGAACATCTAGTTATTTTTAATTAATTAATTTGAAAAACTACATGCTACTAACATGAGGTAAATTTTCATCATTTCTAAAGTAGAAAATTTCCCATAATACATAGGAAAAAATCTTAATTGGTTTTCAGAAAAATATGAAGACATCAAAACTTAGTTATTTTCTAATAACAGAATGAATGCTAAAGATGAAATTAAAGAATCACTCTGGCTACAAAATATTAGATATGGTAGCTTTTGTTTTTATCATTGTTATTTGGAGAAACATTAAAATGGTATTTGTTAACTTCAAATGGGAGAAGTAAGAAGAAAATTTGAAGCACAGAAAAGTAATGTATATCCTTAAAAAGTAATTCTGAGTGTTGATAAAAGTAGGGAGTTCAAACAATCCATCAATCACAATTTAGTTGTGATTATCTGAGTCATGAAATTATGGATTTTTGTCTTTTTTTTACCCTTTGCTCATAGTTTCCAATTTCTCTACAACAAGTAGACTATGAAAAATACAAAAATACACACTGCTAAAATAAATATTAAACTTAATTCAACCTATCACACAACTTCTTCTGTTAAAATTTTAATCCCATGTTTAATTCATGTTGTAATTTAACATCAACTATTCAACAATTATTTATTAAGAGCTAACAAAATAGACACGGTTATAGTAACTTGGGAACAATTATGAATAAAATATTGTTCCTTTCTCAACTTGCTTACTATGTCATGCAGAAAGGAATTTAATATAAATCTCAAATATGATGCTGGGAATGAAAAATGTCATAATGCAATTAATATGAAGTGAAAGTCATAATTTTTGATGGAAGAATAAAAATTGTGTGTTCCCAGAGAATGGGGCAGTAAACTAGACCTTGAAAAATGAGTACTCTCTCCACTGATGAGTGTGGGTAGCAATTTATCTAAGCTGAGATAAGAATTTTTTTCATTAATATAACCAAAAAAGTTTTAGTTAATACATAGGTGATCTCTGAGATGGAACAAAGGTGAGAGGATTTTTTTTTCCACTCTTACCACTCTTAGGTAAAATTTAAGTCCACTCTCCTTCAATCTGGTTGACCCTGGTCTTTTTTCACCAGTGGGATACTGCTGAAGCCAGAGCTGAGCCTTCTGTAGATTTGCAGTCCCCATCTCCACTATTTTGAAAGTGTCCCTTTGCAACGTAGCTATCCAGTGAAGAGCTAGGCCACATCAAAGTCAGGTTCAGGACACAAATGCATATGGTCTGTGTCCATTTAAGTGTATAGATATAAACTAATCTATCATTTTAGAAATCTAAGTAATGGTTGAATTTAGGAGGAAGAAATGTGTGGACAAGGCATCTTGGATCTTCTGGAATGCTGCTGATCTTTTATGACTTTACCCATGTGTTATGTATGTGGGTGTTTCCTTTGGATACATCACTGAGCTGTACAATTATAATTGTAAATTTTTCCATGTGTGTCTTATATTTAGTAAATGTTTGTAGAAAATAGATCTTTTTTTCGTGCCCATGCATACAATTTTTGAAGAATTAGTCTCTTCAAAATAAATACATTTGTAATATGGTTATCTGCAGGTATGTAATTATCAATAGCATGCTGAGTGCAAATTGGATTGGCGAAAATTAATTGATCATTGAACTTATCTTGGGCAAAGGGATAAAGGAATTAACATCGAGAGCCTGTGGTGTGGCAGGCATTTTCCTTGGAATACGAAATATGTCTCTTTGTTTATTTTTTATAATGATTCCAGAAGTTCTTTTGAGATGAAAAGTCAGCTTATTGTGACACATTCTGAGATTTTGTGCAAAGAACAGTATTTTGTACTTTAGTGATAGAATAACTGTGGATTAAACCAATGTTAAGGGTGAACCCTGAGAAGTGCCGCCATGCTGAATTAAACTGGAAACAGATGTCACAGGTTGGAGAAGGTGAAGGAGATATAAGGTCAGTGTAGACTGCATTGTGTATGTGATCCCCACACTGTTGTCTGCAGCTGACCCATAGGTAAAACTGAACAACCCCAAAATTCACAGCAAGACTAGAAGAATGATTTGATGGTTACGTAAGATGCTACTATATTTTTAAGCTAAAACAATTTGATGCTTTTCTTTCTTTCCTTGTAGGGACTGTGTCTCTGTTGTTACTTCCTCCATTTTTAACCACTCAACCACTCAGTCTTGGTCTTCTTTGTAGGTACCAGAAATCTTACTCGGCCTTCTACTCTAAACTTATCATTGGACATTATTTTGAGTGAGGACTTTCTGGATCTTTCCTATAACATAAGTAAAGATGCCTGTTCTAGATGCCCCCTGAGAGAGAGGCTTTGTCCCACCACTCTACATAGTACATTGGGATTAAAGGAAACACTGGATGATGGGACGCCTGAGTGGCTCAGTGGTTTAGTGCCTGCCTTCAGCCCAGGGCATGATGCTGGAGACCCGGGATCCAGTCCCACATCGGGCCCCTGCATGGAGCCTGCTTCTCCCTCTGCCTGTGTCTCTGCCTCTCTCTCTCTCTCTCTGTATCTCATGAATAAATAAATAAAATCCTTAAAAAAAAAAAAAAAGGGAAACACTGGATGCAAGAGTTTTCTCATCTATGGACCAGAGGAAGTCAGTGCAAGTAGGATATAGGGATGCTAAAAGGTAATATATGCAGGTCAGACGGTGCTATAAACTTCCAACCTTAAAATATTCACCACAGGATGATCAGTTATGGATGATATTTTGAATGAGGTCATGTATGATCTTCAGGATATTCTAATGACCCTTTCCAAATACTTGCAACTGGACCCATTTTGTAAACATGGTAGTCTTAAATGTGCCGACAGTCATTTATAAGGTTCAGGTACATTCCAGAAATCTCTGTAAAGATAATAGCTGTGACGATTAGAGATAAATGAAATTACATTGCAATGTGCCCTTTTGCAACATAGCTACCCAGTGAAGAGCTGAGGGACATCAAATTTGCTCATGTCCTGTTATGTAGGACACACACAAAAAAATGCATATGGTAATATTAAATTACATTAATTTAAATTGCATAGAGAAGTAAACAGCAACACATTAAATTGTACAGAGAGGTCAACAGGACATTCTTTAACCTCATATTCTATAGGTGTTATAGTTCATTCCATCTATTTCTGCTCCTAGTCTTCGGAAGTGGACATAATTAGCTACCTTGATAGATCTGAGGAACTGATCCTATATAGAGGCCTGCGGGGTAAAGGAAAATATGCAAAACTAATCATACTATTGATTCAGTCATGGATTTGGAACATAGTATCAACAGATGGCAACAAAATTTGGAGCATGAAAGAGAAAAATACAAATGAATGAACAAAAAACTGACCTCAGAAAAAGCAGGCAATCCAGCAAATAAATAATTAAGACAATTTTCTACTCAGTACTCTCAGATTTTGAACTACTTTGCATTCTTATCAAAAGAACATGATGTAATGAAATTGGAATAGAGAACATGAAAAAAAATTAAAAGTACTGATGCCAATGTATTTTTAAACAAATTAACTGGGTCAAGTAGGGGAACTGATTCAAAAGGTTATGGAAAACAGAGTAAAATAATCCAGAGATAGAAAATACAAAAATGCAAATTGGAATAGAAGCTAGGAAATGAAGTGTTTGTCTATGAGCAGTCCAGAGGAAGAAGGGAAAAAAAAAAAAAAAAGACAGCCATATCAGATATATGGGTATTGATTCTCATTAGAGGAAACAATGTAGAAAGAAAGAGAGTATAGAGCTTAAAATACAATCTATCCAAGTATTAATATATGCAGCTGGAGCCTTGTGCAAAGCTCTGTCATCAGGATTCCTGAATCTTCCAGGTATTATGTTCTATGCTGTGAATTTTGGTTTTATTTACTTATTTTTATTTTTTTCTGTGCTTATTATCATGTTTGATTGGTTGGTCTTATAGTAAAATCTATTTTCATTAAGTTCTGAGCTAACAGCCATAGCAGTGAGTATTTCCCCAATGATGATGATACTGACCCTGGTTTCCCTGACAATTTTATCTGCCTTCTTGGCTAGTGTTTGCTGGAAAGTCCATGTGTCATATATAATTAATGCCATTTACGTATGAGATTCACTTGGTACTCCAATCTACTCAGCATTTAGCCTGCTTACATTTAAACATAACATATTAGCTATAATCAATTTAAGAAACTATGTATGTATATATCATGATGCCCCATAAAGACCTAGTGGAAGCAGAGGAATATTTTCACTTCAATAAACCTTACACATCCTTCAATATCCCATCTCCTGCGTTTTCTTCCAACTATAATACTCTGGAGGAGGTAATGGTTGGAAACTAGGAAGATGGAAGAGATAGTTGGGCAGATATGTCAGTAGGTAGACAAAGGGATATTAGATATTTAGAAAACTAGCTGTATGGGCAGATAATCTGCTTATATGTGGCATATATATATAGCAAGTAATAATAATTGAAAATTACATAAAAATCAGAACTGAGTGATTGCAGATAAGAGTTTGAGTAAAATTATCAATTAATTTATTTTTTGTGTGTCTGAGAAAGTCCTTATTGCTCCTTCACTTTTAAAGAATAATTTCATTGTATATAGAATTAGATGTTGAGGTGCCTGGGGGGCACAGTTGGTTAAGCATCCAACTCTTGGCTTGGGGTCACATCATGACCTCAGGGTCTTCAGATTGAGCCCTATGTCTGGCTCCTCACTCAGTCAGCATGGAGTCTGCTTGAGATTCTCTCCCTCTCTCTCACCCTACCCCTCCCACTTGTGCTTTCTCTGTCCCACTCTCTCTCAGATAAATAAATAAAATCTTAAAAAAGAAGAATTATATGTTTATGTGTCTGATTCTTTTTTTTTTCTCAACATTTTAAATATCTAACTCTTGCTTATTTGATTTCTCAGGAAAGGTCCACTATAAGTTTTATCCCTTTTTCCTCTCTCTATTTAAATCAATCTGGCTTTTTGCTTGTTTGTTTTGTTTTTATTCTGGTTTCTTTCAAGATTTTCTCTTTATCTTTAGTTTCCTGTAGTTTTAATATGATATGCCTAGGTGTGTGTGTATGTGTGTGTGTGTGCGTGTGTGTTAATATTTATTCTGCTTGGTATTCTCTGAACTTCCTGGATCTGTTATTTGGTGTCTGTCATTAATTTTGAAATGTACTTGGATGTTATTACTTTCAATATTTCTTCTGCTCTGTTCTACTTCTGGTATTTCAATTACACATATGATAAAACATGTAAAATTGTCCAATGGAAAAAAAGTAAAAAAAAAAATGTACAATGGGTCTTGGATTTTCCATGTTTGTGCATTGTTATTATTATTATTATTATTATTATTATTATTATTATTATACTATTTCTTCTCCTTTCATCTCACCTTGGGAAGTTTCTATTAATATATAATCAATTTCAATGATTTTTTTCCTTTGACCATATCCATTCTACTAATGAGCCTACCAAAGGTATCCTTCATTATTTTTCAATGTTTTTTTATATCTAGAATTTCCCTTTGATTTTTTTTTAGTTTCCATCTTTCTGCCTATAATATGCATGCTCTTGCATATTGTATATTTTTTTCTGTTAGAGCCCTTAGCCTATTAATTCTAGTTATTTTCAATTTCCTATTAGTAATTCCAACTGAGTCTGGTCTAAGTCTGGTCCTGATAATTCTGTCTCTTCTGATTGTGTTTTTTTTCTTGGCACTTGGGGTACCTTATATTTTTTTCTTTCTGTTGGAAGCCAGACATGTTTTCTTAGGTGATAATAACTGAGGTAACTATACCTTTAGTGTGAGGATATATGTTACTCAGGCTGGGAATTGAGCTGTGTTTAAAGTACACTACAGCTGTAGGTGGTAGAGGTTTCAAATTCCTCTATGGGTCTTGTTTTTCATTTCTCCTTCACTTTGGGTTTCTCCAAAGTGTCAGTGTCTTATAGCCCTTTTAGCTATGATGCATTGTTATTCTTTTGGAGCCCTGATAGTGTGGTGAGATGGTGTGGGAGAGTGGGAACATTCTGTAATCTTCTGATTAAACCTTGGTGTTTCAGACAAACTGTGGCTTAAGTCTCTGATCTCCATGAGTGTCTCCAATGGTATGGCTTCCCAATTACCCCATCCTCACCCCTACTTCGTTTCAGGGCTATAACCCTCTGAACCTATGTCCCTGAAGCTCTGATTCCTGTTGGCTTTTTCTTTTTCTTTTTTTTTTTTTTTTTTAGGTGAGACAGAAGCTGTAGAAAGAATGCCCTTCCCCCAGGTGGAATATGGTTCTGGCAGTCTTTTCTCCTGAAATGTAGGCTTTGATTTTAAAGAATACTGGAAACATTTCAGTTACCACTCTTCTCCTTCCCCTAGCAGAGGCATGAGAATATCTTTCTCAGATATTCACTGTGAAAACTTGGTGGGATTCCTAGAGATAAAGACTTCAGTTTCCAGGAGTTTCTTAGTCTCATGCTAGTCCATACTGACCACCAGCAATTCATCAAAAAACACCATTGAAGTGCTCTTACCAGTTTATGGTTCCAGCAGCTTCTATTCCAGATATGCAGAATTTAATGGTGATTCTCTGGATTTGGGGGTGGTGTTTTGCCTTCAGAATTTAGCTCTCTAAGGATTTCAAGATAAACCATTGATTTCCAGTTTGTTCAGGTTTTTCATATCAACTGGAAGTAGGACTCCAAGCTCTTCACAGTTAAGGGCTGAGACCAGAAGTCTGCATCCTTCTTTCAGAGAGGGAGTGCCACCTTCCCTAGGAAGCTCAGCCTGGCAATGTGGACCTCTGGGCTCTTCCTTCTTTCTTCTTCTTAATTGGTAGGATTAGATCACAGAACCAATACATGTTTTCTCTTTGTTTTCCTATCTTCTCCTTGTCAGTTATTTTGAGTTATTTTCTCTGGAAGGTAAGAATTTCATCATTCTTCCTAACTCTAATCACATTGAGATGTTTCAGTACTACATTTACAGATAGAGTTTTTGCTATTGCTGAGCTTCAAGTGGAACTCTTCTGTACTCCTTATTTATTTTCTTTTTAAATTTAAGGACTATGTGGTTTGAGATGGTTGTGATGTTTTAAAATACTTTTAAGATTATAGTCTAATTTTAAGCTTTTAAAACAAGATTAATGAGTTGTTTCATAGTTAAACTGTTTATGTTAAGCTTTACTCAATATTAATTTTTAATAATTTCACTGATTTGTCCAGATTTTCTTTTTGTTTTTTTTAATAATAAATTTATTTTTTATTGGTGTTCAATTTGCCAACATACAGAATAACACCCAGTGCTCATCCTGTCAAGTGCCCCCATCAGTGCCCGTCACCCGTTCACCCCCATCCCCCGCCCTCCTCACCTTCCATCACCCCTAGTTCGTTTCCCAGAGTTAGGTGTCTTTATGTTCTGTCTCCCTTTCTGATATTTCCTACCCATTTCTTCTCCCTTCCCTTCTATTCCCTTTCACTATTATTTATATTCCCCAAATGAATGAGAACATATAATGTTTGTCCTTCTCTGATTGACTTACTTCACTCAGCATAATACCCTCCAATTCCATCCACATTGAAGCAAATGGTGGTTATTTGTCATTTCTAATGGCTGAGTAATATTCCATTTTTTTTTAATTTATTTTTTCATGAGAGACACACAGAGAGAGACAGAGACACAGCCACAGGGAGAAGCAGGCTTGATGCAGGGAGCCCGATGCAGGACTCAATCCCAGGACTCCAGGATCCTGCCCTGGGCTGAAGGCAGGTGCTCAACTGCTGAGCCACCCAGGGATCCCTGATTTGTCTAGATTTTCTAAAAAGACCCATGGCACACATAGCAAAAGAGAGCAAGTCTATGTTAAGTGTTAGTCTCTGAATAAAGGTGTGTATGTGTATGTCTTGATGTTATTATGTAACAGGATACCAAGAATGCACTGGAAATACAGGGCTCAAGCAGAAACCTCCAGGCAAAAGGGCAGTCAGGGCATGAATACCCAGTCTCTAACATCCCATAGAGACCTGTTTAAACTAAGGTGAAGTTGGATATTCACCATGCCAGTAGAGACACTGGCATGCTGTTGATCCTTTTTGGTGGTTTACATGTGATAGTCACCTTGTACAAGCAGAATATTTGATGACAGACAGTCTGAACTATGTGCATCAATTGTTGGTAAAGCCAGCTGCCCAGCACATAAAATCAATGCCCATGAGGGAGCTACTGACCCTCAGGGTCTGGGGAAGAAGACTACAAGAGGTTCTATTCCAGCTGCCCCATCTTCTAGTGGGGCAAAGGTGATCCCATTTCTAGCTACCAAACAAACCAGGACCAGTCCTTGCAGAATTCAAGGGATAATTCTGACTGCTTCTTTTTACAAGTGAAAGTTTGATCTTTCCTCTTACTTACATCATGTTTCACCTGACTCTCATTGGGAAATAAGTCCTCACTCTCTCAGCCTCCTTTGCAGCTGGTTATTCCCTCATGAGTTTATTCCCTCATCCCGTATTGCCTGGACTTTGCTTTGGAGCTAGTGACCCCTAAACAGGGACAGCCTGGACCATTCTTCTTCATGATGGTTGAAGGTGGGGTTACAGGGAGACTGAAAGCTTCCTGGGATGAGAATGGCAGCCACACTGGAAGCAGGAGCAGGATGAGCACACGTGATGTGTTGTCCTGTCCTCATCAACTGTGGCAGTGGTGTTTCCTAAGTCATCAGTTCAACCTGGGACACTCTTCTCCTTATGTAGCCTCCAGTTGGTTTTCATGGTAAATCTTTACAACAGTCAAAACAGTTATGAAATGATGAAAGTAATTACACATGGAACCAGTAATGAAAAAGATGTTTCACAGCTCACATATCTGTGGTGAGAAGGATGAGATCCCTGGTCTATAGACTCCTAATCATATGGGCCGTACCCGTAGCTTCTTTTTAAAATAATAGCCACATTTTTTTTCTCCTCGCTTTGTGGCACATTTTACTCATTTTTCAGTGTTTAGTTTTCTTCAGCTTTGGTGAGAAAGAATTGGAAAGATGGGGAAGATGGCAGTGGCGTAGGGGCACACTAGGCTTCCCTCATCCCCGGGTACAACTAGATAACTATCAAATCATCCTAAATACCCCAGAAATCAACTTGAAGACTGTCAGAACAAACTCCACAGCCAGAGATAGAGAAGAGACCACATCAAAGAATGTAGGGAGTGCAGAGATTGAGTTTGGGAGAGAAACAGATCATGACCACCATGGTAATGAAGGACCCATGATCACAGAGATGGGAGGGAGACAGACTTAGATGGGCGCCCACATGTGGAAGATGGATCCCCATAGCAATTAGCTTGGAAAATAGAGGGCCCAAATGTTATGAGTTCTTGCCTCCAGTGGGCTTAAAGCCTGGAGTTTTAAAGTCAGTACGCTCGGCATGAGAGTATGGAGGACACTAGGGCTGCTCTTAGAGCGAAGACAGGGCAAACAGCAAGTGGACATACAGTGTAGAAATGATTTGAAGAGTTGAGGCACACTATGGGGAGGTTAATTGCTTTTCTTGAAACATGTCCCAGAGAGGCAGCTTTCACAGAGAGAACCCTCTGGGAACAAAGAAATGGGCAAGTACCATTTCCTCCTCCACCCTTCTGCATAAGCACAGGACCACCTGCAGAAACCAGTGTAGCACCAATGCTTGCTACCTAACTTGGTTACACCAAGCCTTTCCCCTCAACTTTTCCTTGGACCTGCTTTTTCCAGTCATGCTTGCCTCGGTCCCAGTTCAGTGGGCCCATCTCTGAGAAGACTGCTGCAAACCCCTGCCCACACTGCATCTCCTGACCTAGGAATTTTGCAGGATCTTGGTTCTAGTGGTGGTGGCAACAGGTTTCACTTCACAAATAGACCAAAGCACATGTAGTTAATCACATTCAGACCAGGGACCAAACACTACCCACAACAGTTGAAGAAAGCTTCTGCTGATGACTGGCCTGAAGGATAAATTGGTCAAGACACAAGAGTGGAGCATGCACAACACACATTGGAGACACTCTATGAAGTGCCAGCTCCTGAGAAATAGAGGACACAACACTATAGGGCACTACAGGACCTCTTCTTCATATCATTAACCTATGAACAAGAGACATAACTGAATTTTCTAAGACACAAAGCATGCATAGAAACTTAGACAAAATGAGAAGACAAAGGAATTTGTCCCAAATGAAAGAACAGGACAAAGTTGTGGCCAGAAATCTAAACAAAACAGATATAAGTAATATGCCTGATAGAGAATTTAAAGTAATGATTATAAGGATACTCACTGAACTTGAAAAAAGAGTAGAGGACATCATTATCATCATCATCATCATCAGTGATTTTTTTTTAACATGAAGATAAGGGACAACAGCAGAGATAAAGGGTTCAATAAGCAAAATGAGAAACACACTTGATGAATTGAACAAGAAGCTGGAAGAAACAAAGGAATGAATTAATGACCTAGAAGGCAAAAAAATAGAAAGTAATGAAGCCCAACAAAAGGGAAAGAAATATGCAAAATGTGAATAGATTTAGAGAGCTCAGTGACTCCATAAAATGTAATAACATTCATATTCTAGGGATCTCAGAAAAAGAAGAAGAGAGAAAAGGGCTAGAAATTTCATTTGAAGAACTAATAGCTGAAAACATTCCCAATCTGGGGAAGAAAACGAACAAATATACAAATCCAGAAGGTACAGAAAATCCCCCAAAATATCAACAAAAGCAGATCTATACCAAGACATATTCTAATTAAAATGACAAAATGCAGTGATAAAGAAAAAAATCTTAAAAGCAGCAGGACAAAATAAGACAGCTATATGCAAGCGAAAAACCCCCTGGTGGGGAAACTTGGCAAGCCATTTCATGATATATTAATAATATATCCAGTGACTTGATATATTCAAAGTGCTGAAAGGAAAAGAATCTACAACCAAGGATACTCTATCCAACAAGGCTGTCATTCAGAATAGCAAAGGAGATAATGAGTTTCTCAGACAAACAGAACCTAAAGGAATTCATGACCACTAAACCAGGCCTGCAAGAAATATTAAAGGGGATAATTTTAGTGGAAAAGTAATACTGAAAGTGACAGTATGAAAGAAAGAAATATAAAGGTAGTAAAAATGAATATTTCTGTAAAAAGATTAGTCAATCACAAAATAAAAGGATATAAAATATGACACCATATATATCTAAAACATGGGGAAAAGACAGCAAAGAGTAAGTTCAAACTTAAACAACCATCAACTTCAGTTAGACAGCTACAGCTGAGAATCTTATATATAAACCAAATGGTAATAACAAATCAAAAATTTCTGATAGATATATAAAGGATAGAGCAGGAAATCCAAATATATCACTGAAGAAAACAAGCAAAACATGAGAGAGAGAAGAAAGGATCAGAGAAAAGCTTCAGAAATAACCACAAGTAATAAAATGTCAATAAATACATTATCTATCAATAATTACCTTGAATGTAAATGGACTCAATGCTCCAGTCAGGAGACATAGGATGCAGAATGGATAAGAAAGCAAACCTCATCTATATGCTGCCTATAGGAGATTCATTTTAGGTCTTAAATCACCTGTAGATTGAAAGTGAGGGGAGAAAGACATATTTATCATGCAAATGGATTCCAAAGGAGCTGGAGTAGCAAAACCTATGTTAGAAAAAATAGACTTTAAAAAACAAAGACTGTCATAAGATACAAAGAAGGACATTATATAATAATAAAGGTAATAATCCAATGAGAAAATAGAACAATTGTAAATACTTATTCTCCCAAAATGGAAGCAATCAAATACATTAAACAGTGAATAGCAAACATAAAGAAAGTAATCAATACTAATGTAATGATAGTAGGAGACTTTAACACCCCACTTTCAAATCACACTCCTGGGTATTAAATAATAATAAAAACCCCCGCTAATTTAAAGGGATATATGCAACTCTCTGCTTATGTAGCACTATTTACAATAGCCAAATTATGGGCACAGCCCAAGTGTCCACTGAGAGATGAATGGATAACAAAGATGTAGTATATATATGCCATGAAATATTATTTAGCCACGAAAAGAATGATATTTTGCCATTTGCAATGATGTAGATGGAGCTAGAGTATTATGTTAAGTGAAGTAAGCAAAAGACAAATACCATATTTTTTCACTGATATGTGAAATTTCAGAAACAAAACAAATGAGCAAAGGAAAAAAGAAGAAGGAGAGAGACAAGCCAAGAAACATACTCTAAACTATAGGGAACAAACTGATAGTTACCAGAGGGGAGGTGGATGGGGGATGGGTGAAATAAGTGATAGGGATTAGGGAGGGCACGTATCATGATGAGCTCTGGGTAATTTATGGAAGTGTTGAATCACTAAATTGTACACCTGAAATTAATATTATGCTGTATGTTAACTAACTGGAATTAAGATAAAGTGAAAGAATGAAGGAATCAAGGAAGAAAGGAAAGAAGGAAGGAAGGGAAAAAAAAAGAGGGAAAGAAAAAAGACATTCACTCCCAAAATACTTCAATGCTTTGGAAATAACATAATTAATATAATTATCATTAAACAAATAGAACATTTTGTGCCAGATATATTCTGAGATGGCCATATTTTGTCCCTGATAAAGTAATAGAATGAAATGAAGATAAATAGGATGGAGAATACATCTATATATCTATATATCATCTGTATATAAAACCACTAAGATGTCACATCATAATTCATCACCAGCAAAACAGAGTGTTACCTTTTGAGACTAATTTTAAAAAAGATACTTCATTGATATATTTTATTAATGCAAAGTCCGTGCACTTAAAAATGATTCAACTTATTTTAAAAACATTGTTGCATACATCTTAAGATTAGGGTCAGTGTAATGAAATCATATCATTTTACAAGACTGAGAAAAAGCTTAGTTATTTAATTCAGCCAGAAAAAGAGCAAATATACTTTTAAAAAATTATCAAAGAAGCTCCAACCAAGAAGTTAAGATGGCACTGCTTCCTTCTTCTATGTAACACCGAATATTTGAGTTACCCACAAATCTCTCTATGACATGGGTACTATATCTTGAGTACTTTAGGGCGCCATCTAACTCCTGCGCTCTCTTCTCCTAGGCATTTAGGATCATAGAAAGCAGAGAGCACAGTTAGGGAGATGTGGGTCATTGCCTATGCATGAAGAGGGAGATGCAAGGAGGAGTGTTTACCAGGAAGAAAACCTTGCACTCATAGCTGGTAAGAGAAAAGGAGCAGGTCTCCTGATCCCACGCTGGCTCCATATGGTGCATTGTTGTGGTTCAGCATCAGCATGGGGGGAAAGGCCAGGCCCTGTGTGAGGGACGGAAGTAGCTACAGTTGTGCTTGCCAGACTCTGTCAATGGATGAAACCATGTGTATAAGCCAGCTCTTCCCCTCAAAGGAACGCCTCCCACAGTATCAGTGGAAAAATGAGCAGAGCTGAGGGAAATCCACACATTGCCTGGGAAATCCAGGGTCTGGTTGCATATCTATTCCCTCTAAACATGATGATATAAAAAATAACCTAGAGACATATGAAACGAAATACAGAATAGGGGAAGGAACTCATTTTCTCATTATTGAAAAGTAAAGCACATCCATCAATAATTTAATCCCAGGCATTATAAAATATTTTCAGTAAACTATTTTATTCCCTTATCATTTTAGAAGGCATAGCCCCATGTAAGTAGACCAAAAAACTCTAAGGAGGGAATAGATAATCTAAGAAGAAAAAGAAAGTGTAGTCTAGCCAATGAAAATCAGGTGTGAGGCAAAAACAGCTCAGGTTCATAATTACATGGAGGCAAGATAAAAATCCACACTGGAGATGGTGTATATAGTTTATGGAGATTGAGGCAAAAAAAATGGTAACACTGGAATAGATTAAAAATTTGAATTTTTTTTTCTGGGAAAGCAGAGAAAAGTTAAAACCACTTAAAATGATGAGAGAAAAATCGACATACGGATTAATTGAGTCCAGAGAACAAAGATTCAAATTAAGAATGCATTTATAGAGATGAAACCTGAATAATTGCAATGAAAACAGCTAAGGAAGAGTGAAATTGAATATAACTTATGGAATACGAGAAAAAAAAAACCCTGAGTCATATTTGAGAATATTCCAAATTGTAATTTTGATTTCCCATTTTTACTTATAGAATTTTTCAACATATGTTAATGTCTTATTTAAATTTTGATACTATTCTCAGAATTTCATAGCATTAGAGAAAACTGGGGAACTTTTTCCTACAAATCTAATTTTTTAAAAAAATTACAAAATCTATTTTTATTGAATACGAAATAGCTTCTGAGGTAGTGATTTGTACTGGTATCTGTTGGTTGGTTCTCCACTCATTCACAGTGTAGCCATTGACCTTGGGGGGGCTGTGGCTTTGGCTCCAGCTAATGAAATGTTCATGCAGCAGCTTTCCTGTCTGAGGAATCATGATGGCAAGTGTCTCCGAGGGGCAGAGCCCGCAGGGGTAGCAAGAGAGAGGACACATTGCATTTGTGTCTAGCTCCTTGGATTCCTGGCTATTTCTTGCCACGACGTCACTTAGCCTGACTAATATGCTTGCTTCATGAAGAAAACAGGAGGAAAAAAAATCCAGAGGGAAATCTCTAAACCTGTCTCACAGCAGTAAGTTTCATAAATATTTTGGTGTTATGCCTTTGCTTGTCTTCATTTGCATCTATGCATATATATTTAGCTGTGAATTAAATCTGGTAACTGTCTTTTTGTTTGCTAAAGCATCTTCTCCAACCCCATGATTTTAATATCTGTCTAGCATACCATCACCTAGGTATAAATTGCTTGGGCTAAACAAAGAGTTTCTGTCGGTTGTTTTTAATTTTTTTTCAGCCTTTTGCCAAGAAATCAAACCTACTGCCATATGAAGTGCCCTGAGGGTGGCCAATGCGTTCTGTTCCAGTCTCTGTCGCCTCTTGCTGCCTCTGCCCCACTGCTGCCTTCTTGGGGCTGGCGGCCACCTGGATTCTGGTGGTGACTTCTTTCCAGCTTTGGCTCTAAAGGCTAACCCCGATGCCTTGTTGTCAAGGTCACTTTGGTCCTACAACTGATACCTCCCCTGGCCATCTCCCAAGCCGAGACTTAACCCCCCGTTGGTGCAACCAACAGAAACTACTGTTTCTTTCCCTCTCCACACCAAATACAAGAGTAGCTCATGATTACTGCTCAGAGTCTCAGCCTAACACGGCTCCTCCAAGTTGTTTCAGGGACATAAGACAAAGTGCCAACCTATCTCTCCCAAGGGCCTCAAATGAGATGCCATCTCAAAGCCTGTCCAAATTTGTATTTCTCTTCAAGATGAGCCAGCCTTGAGAGGGGGGTTTGCCTTTGATATGACCTTGCTTGCTCTCTGTCCCTCCATCCACCTTTCCCTCCTCTTGTCTGTAGTCTCATGTGTGCTGTCCAGGACTGCCACTTTTCTTTCCCTTTTCCCCGAGGCTATTCTAGCAGATGGGATGAGAAGAGCGAGGAAGTGTCTTACTAATAGAATAAAAATTGTATTCATTGCACATTAAAAGATTATGCAAGTAAATAATTTAAAGTTTTGTAAATACTTTTAAAACTCCCTATGCTTTCCTTTCATTTTCTCTGCAGTAAGTTCCAGATGCCCAGAGTAGTTTCTTCATATATATCTCTAATTCTTATGATGGCCATCCTGATTAAGTTTAGTACAGATTCTCATCTCTTTACTTGGTCTATGCTGGGAAAGACATTCCCATTACCTCCCCTTACACACAAATTAAGAATTTTATAGCTCATTCCTTTAGAGACAGAGTCGGAATGGATAAACCACTGAAAAGCATGGAAAGAAATTTGCTCCATGATCTTGTGTTTGGTTTTGTTTCTATTCTGATTTCCCTGATAAGAGCTAAAACTGTTTATCCACATCCTTCCCTCTCGACTTCAATTTTAGATCTTGTCAAAGTCTGAAGATAATAATCGAGGTGAAAAATAGGTGAATAGAGTCTTCTTTCCTCTGAAAGGCAGTGAAGCCACACTAGGTAATACACAATTTATTGGCTTGGAGGCTTACCCAGGATATCTCATCTTTCAAAAATTTTCTTGCAATACTTCTTACTGAATTTCAAAGTACAGTTAAGTCACTGTGTTTGCCTCCTATTTATGGGAATCACGTGGCAAAATGATTTAAGTCCATGGCACAGTTTAAGCTTCAAAATAGGGATGAGCAAAGAGTGTGCCATATACCTTCACAATAACTGCTATGATCAAATTATAAAGAAACCCCCTTCCCTCATCAGACTCAGAGGGACAAACAAACCCATCCCCGATTCAGGCTCATTATACTCTTCCTTTTCCCTGTGGTCTTGAGCAAATTAAGTATTTCAAGTTTCATTTCTCATAAACTTTTTAAATATAAAGTTATTTCAATTTTCAGCTTACTAGATTCTGGATTTTTATCTGTGCATGAGCACTTTCGTTTAAGACTCTTTTTACTTAAAAAAAGAGATTTTATTTATTTATTCATGAGAGACACAGAGAAAGGCAGAGACACAGGCAGAAGGAGAAGCAGACTCTCCGCAGGGAGCCTGATGTGGGACTCCATCCCAGGACCTCGGGATCACGACCTGAGCCAAAGGCAGATGCTCAACCACTGAGCCATCCAGGAGCCCCTATGACTCTTTCTTTTTAAATATTGATAATAAAACCCTGAATGATAATAGTTGTATTTATTTTTTAATGTATCTTGGGGCTATTTCCAAAATGCTTTAAAAATACTAAACTATAGCCAAAGCCTTTTTAAAAAAAAAAGTCACATTCATCAGCATTTTATTCTTGAGGCAATGAGATTGATGAGAGACACACTTATATATGAACATATGACAAAACTTCGTATTAAATGGGGACTCGTTTCCAGACTCTGGGGTCAATCCATAGTAAACTAGGCTTACCATGTGGAACTCGTTTGCCAAAAGTGATATTGGGTTGACAAGAAAAACTGAACAAAGGTCTGTTTTGACTCTTTCCCCCTAACCAAACCGTATATCAGAGTTTAACACCCAAATGTGCCTACACATCACTGTGGCAAACCACAGATTTGTTGCTTAGGTCAGGTGTGAAATGGGTCCAAGTGCCTCCCACAGACCTTTCAGAAAAGAGGGCAATGGCTATAGCACCAAGTCACCCAGGTGCACACTGGAAAGCAACCCCATGAGGGGAAAGAGTAGATAAAGGAGGAGGCCCACAGTTTTCCTGGAAGCCAACTGTCTTGCTGAGAATATGATAATGTCTGTTTTGGAGTAAGGAGTGGGGCATAATTCAGATACAGCTTCCAGTAATGCCGTGTAACCGTGATATAGTATGTGATTGATAAAACACCTGCTTGGCTTCAGAAAGGTTGGAAGCAGAGACTGGATATGGATTTAGTTAAACTGGCCCTGCCCTTTGAATGTTGGTCCCTACCTACTTCTTAGGATAAACCAAGATTATGCCCTTAGACGATGTGTGGTTGCCAGGTTGGGGTAATGGAGAAGAGAGACAGCCTGTTGTCTCCAGACATTTGCCCTCACCTATCATCGAGTGGAAACTGTCTTTACAAACCCTTTATTTGGAAACTGGTTAAAATCTATCGTGCTGCTATTACTGGTTGCTGGAAACTTGATTTACTTGTCCAAATAAAATAAATATATATATGAAAAAAAAGGTTGAAAAATGACCCCCCAAAAAGCAAAATTTGAATAAAAGGAGCAGATCTGGAAAACCTTATGTCAGACGACAGGTAGTATGTCCAGGTATGTTTTTCCAGAGGGAGGTTCTCTAGATTTAGGTTCTCTAGTGCATTTGAGAAAAATGATAGGAGAAAAATTATGGAATCAGAATATCAAGATTTTCCTATTTCAACATTTTTGCTTTTAGAAAACTGCTGGTGGAGTCATCAGATTGGTCCTTTCATTATTTGCTTATAGAGAAGCCAGTAAAACAACCTGCTGGCATCAATAACCTGATTTGGCAGCAGCACCCCCTTTTCCTAAAACAAACTTTTTAGAAACTAACATTTTAGAAACCTTAAAGCACATTCAGGTCAGTCCTACTGTTTTGTTCCCTGAGATGCTAAGGTTTATTATGTGACATTTAGGAGCAGATCTAGGACCACAAGCTGGATCCCACTTTGCTAATCCAGAGATCTCTCTATTGCCTAAAGTCTGGAAAACTGAACATACTTGCTTCTTAGCCTAAAAGACTTATGCTTTAATTGGAGATATTTTGAGGAAAACATAAAATCTTAAATTAGACATTATAGAAATCTAACTAATTATAGAAAAATATGAAAAGATGGTACAATTTACATTCAATGCCTACTGAATGACTTCCAAAAACTATCATGGATAGATTGCATAAATAATTTGTTTTAAAATGTGATTAATGCCTAAACTTCAACATGATTAAAATTTCTAATCTCTAGATGCAGTAAATAACATGAAGCACATGGAAGACTTTTTTTTATTAAATAAAAAATGAAAAAAGGAGGAAGGAAGGAAAGAAGGAAGGTAGGCATAGAGAGGGAGATGGTTACTGAAGCCACATAAGGACAGAGTAAATTGAGTGGGTATGTTGTGCTCTCTTCAGCACCTGATATAACCAAGAACATCTTTTTCAGTGTGAGTCAATTCCATTAAGAAGAATGACTCCGACACTAAAACTGCAGCAACCCATACCCCCTTCCAATACAGGGTTTTATTCATGGAATTCCAGCAGCAGTGGTTTTAAATCTACTTCTATGTGGCTCCTGATGACCTCTTTGGTTCTCTCTTGAGAACAGTGGCTTCTGTGTCACAGATGCTCAGAGGAAGACGAGAAAGCAAGTGTCCTGCTGTGGGCTTGTCCTAATTCTCGACATCTGCAGACCCAGCTGAGAGCACCTGCATTATTAGCTTTAAGACTTAGAGACACCTATAAACTAAAAGGCAGAGTGTCGTGAATTTCAAAGTGAAAGTACCCTTTGGAGAGCCATAGTGCTTGTTGGTTTGTAACATGCATATTAAAGTCCCCATAATGCTGGGCCAAATGCTGTGATGTGATTCAGGGGCTGCATTACAGATGCATCTTTACAGTTGTGAGAACACTAAAGAATCTGTGTATTTTCTGTGAAATCTCCATATTCACCTTATTTTCTTATTCAGAACCTACAAGAATGGTGGCCTGAAAAAAAAAAGTTCAACAATGCAGACTATGAACACACTGAAAACACCTAGCAATATCTTTATAGCGATGCCTCCAGAAGAAATCTCAGGCTCTGATATGGAAATATGACACATTTTTTAAAACAAATGCTAAATAAGGAGAGAATAAAGTCTCTTCAAGGCACCACTTCTCTAAAAGCAAAGTTACTGAGACAGACTCCAAGAGAAAATGATTTTCTGAACTTTTATCTTTTAGATATGCACATATGCAAAACTGTGGAAGAACAGATGGAAAAATAATTGAACATATATGACAGAGAGTTGATTACCATATATATTACATCTGAATGCATTACAGATCAATGAGGAAAAGATGAACACAATCATAAAAATAGTCAATGGACGCAAATGTAGATTCACCAAAATAATTGCCTGTCCTATGGGGGAAAAAGAAAACAATCTTACTAAGAAACTCTAAACTCATCAAAATAATTTTAATTAATTATCAAAGAGAATTAATAATATCTCACCTTATTTAAAAAATTCATCCATAATTCATGTGAGGAACAGCACACACTGGGATATTATCTTTAGTGTAAATTGTTATAGTGTTTGAAGAAGATATTTGGCAAATCAACTTAAACTACCCTGATTTGTTCATACATTTATGTGGCAATTTCACTTAAAGGGTAATTGCAAATACCACAAAGATTATAATGGCAATAAAATATTAAAAAGCTAAGTAACAGATAATTAAGGATTGCAACTTAAATCTTCTATCACTAAATATTCTGTAATTCATATCATGTGAATATTTAAGGTAATTTAGTTGATCAAAAAGGATATGCTACACTGTGAACAAAATGGATTTTGATGACATATGTAATATATACATACCCCATTTAATAAGTTTTTGATACATATGTTTAAGGCCACGTTTTAGGTACATAAAATTTCATGATCGTACATCTTCAACTGCAGGCTATATCTACATAGTTTAGTTTCTTTTTTTTTTTTTAAGATTTTATTTATTCATTTGAGAGAGAGAGAGAGAGAGAGCAGGGAAAGGGCAGAGGCAGATGGAGCAGCAGACTCCTCGCTGAGCAGGGAGCCCAACATAAGGCTCCATCCCAGGACCCTGCTATCATGACCTGAGCCCAAGGCAGATGCTTAACCAACTGAGTCACCCAGACTCACATAGTTTATTAAGAGAAGTGCAAAACAGTGCACTGTGTTTACTATAAATTTTAGGCTTTTAAAACCAGATCATTTGAGGACATGATGGGAGTAATTCAAATATGAAATGTAAAATTTCATCATCTTATACAACATCTAAGAGTAGAAACCAGAAGATGTAGCCTTAAATACTCAGCTTCAGAGGGTGTGAGTGAGGGCCTAACCATTTTTAAAAAGTGTCTCAAGTGATTCTGTAGTTCTCTTGAGGTAAAAGAAAAGATAAATCAGTGAAAACACTCTGTGCTCGATGATTTGAGAATAGACTCTAACATGGTTGAAGTATCTTTTCTGGGCATTTATATACATTTATTTATGTATTGCTGGTCATTTCTATACATATAACCTTTTCCTGACTAACTTCCACTGCCAACATAAGTATGAAATGCCGTTGATTAACATGGACACAATTAGATGCAAGGGCATAAAATTGTGGAATCCGTCCCTCCTCCATCAGGGAGCTGTGGTTTGGAGAGAGGGGGCCTAAGCAACATTACTAACTGATGGGGATTCACTACTGCTCCTTCTCCAGTGCTCTGAAAGGCTTCTTCCAGCTAGATGCATCTGTTGTTCCAGGTTCAAAAATAAGTAAGTAAGTAAGTAAGTAAATAATTTGATTTATTTGATGAATGGTATTTTGAAGCATCAAATACCAACTCTACATTCTTACCCTTATCTGTCCTCTTCTTAGTCCATAGCATGGTTTATGATGAAACTTGACCAAATAATAAATGTTAGTATTACAGTGTTTTGTGTTTTCATGAATGGGTTCCTCAATACTCTAAAATCAAGAAAGTCACTTGAAGATAGGAATTCTATGTTCTAGCTTATTTTGGTGGAAATATTCTGTTGAAGAGTAAATCTTTCTCATGATTCTATCAAATCTTCGTGAAACTGTTTCCTCTAGGTAAATACAAGTTTTCTTCTTCTCAGTTCCCGCAACATATTTCCTGTAACTCGGTTGTGAAACTCATTTCCATTCTATTCTGCTTGGCCTCATAGATATTTTCCCATGTCTTCTTATCATCACCATCTATCACAGCAACTGAAATAAACCCCCCTTGAAGGCAGGATCTTGTCTAACATTTGTCGGTGTCTGGTTGATCTGATAGCAGAAGTACTAGTGTAATAGTCAATGAATGTTTTAGAAAGTTGGATAGCATATGCATAGGTTTTAAAAGTGTGTTTGCTCAACTTAAAGAAAGACTGAATAAGTTATAGACTCATTCAAAGTGTATAAGGTAGACCTCAGAAGCAGTAGTACTTTAAATTGAACAAATCCCTAGAAAGGGTTATATATGTGATGGGAAATTCTATGCAATTTCATTTTCGGAGGCCAGAGAATACTTTTTCTTCATTTAGGATTCTGGATTTTACATTGCTGCTCTTGGGATTATAGGAAAAAAAAAATCTCACTACTCCTAGAATTATAGGCAAAAACCTGATTGAGAAAACTGTGTAGTTTTTCTCTTCAACAAGAGAAATTCTATATATCTTAAATAAAATGGTTCATATTTATATAAGATAGAAATATTACCCTATTATATGACTGAGATAGTATTTGTATTCTAATAGGAAAATAGCAAAAATAAACAATTCATAATGTTTAGAGAATCTTTAATTATAGTATTATCATGCAATAGAATATTATATAGACATTAATTATATTTTAAATGGTTAATGAAATAGTTAATGAAATCTAATTGTGTGTGTGTATGAATGAGCATATATAAACAGAATACCCTAAAATGTTTGCAATAATTTTGAAGGTAGGAATTATCAGAGTGATATTTCTCCTTCCTTTTTTCTATATTTTCTAAAATTACCGTTTTTGATCAGAAAATATGATTTCAAACATACTAAAGTGGTTGTACATATAAATATTTAATTTACTATAGCACCCACAGCAAGAAAGAGCTATTGAAAGTTCTCATCTGTGACAAGTAACTTATGGTTTTCTGAAAATGATTGAATTGTGTACATAAAGGGGACTTCCCCAGCTAATAACTCTTGGTACAATAAATACTCAGGAGTCATATGCTACTGCTGAATAGCCTTAGCCACACAAAAATTAAATCAACAACAGAAAATAAACAATTTATCTATTTTTAAAAATGTAATCTCTATGCCCAAAGTGGGTCTTGAACTCATAATCTCTAGATCAAGAGTAAGATGCTCTACCAACTGACCCAACAAATGCCCTAATATACTGTCCTGTTTTGATGCATGAATAGCTGTATTACTTAAGTATGAGATATTATGAAAGTATGCTTTCTATAAATTACATAATTTATACTTGTAATGATTTTTTTTCTTAACAACAGATGGTTTAGAGCAAAGATTGTCAGAATTCTTATGTGACTCTAACTCCAGTCACACAATAAAATTTTTAATTATCAATCTGTTAATATATAATTGAATAAACAAAGACTCATTTCAGTACTATTTTCAAGTTTGAAAATAAAGTAGCTTCTAGGAAAATAACTTTTTTTAAATAGTTTTTTTTTTAAGATTTTATTTATTTATTAGAGATACAGAGAGAGAGAAGCAGAGACACAGGCAGAGGGAGAAGCTGGCTCCATCCAGGAAGCCCGATGTGGGATTCGATTCCAGGTATCCAGGATCAGGCCTTGGACCGAATGTGGCGCTGAGCCACCTGGGCTGCCCCAGAAAAATAACTTTCAATATAGAATGCTTCTTTTTCTAGATCACTTTGTACTCTGGCATATACATAATCTTAATAATATTTCAATTTGGAATTTAATGATTGGTTTGATTGGTTTTGCTTCAATTCAGTAGTTTATTTTTTTATTATTATTTTTGGAGAAAAAAATTTACTTTTGTATAAATAATATAATTGGATGAGACAAATGCAATATATTTAAAAGCAGGGTCCTCAATCATACCTCCTGATTTCAAATCTTAACTGCCACTTGTTAACCATGTTTTCTCTGTCTAAAAATGAAATTAATAACAACTTCTTAATATTATTTTCTTGATGATTGAATTCATGCATATATATATATAAAGCTCTCATCAGAGTAATTGGCCTATAATAAAATTCGATAAATGTTAGCTTCTAAATATACTTACCAACTTTGAATGTAGTCTACTTTGAGAATTCAAGAAGTCTTATTGAAGTTACTAAAACTTTTAATATCATCAAAGATGTTTGAGCAATATATTTCTAAGAATTTCTGATGATGTCATTAATTTTTTTAAAGGTTTTATTTATTTATTCATGAGAAACACAGAGAGAGAGACAGAGACCCAGGCAGAGGGAGAAGCAGGCTCCCACAGTGGAGCCCGATATGGGACTCAATCCCAGGATCCCAGGATCACCACCTGAGCCAAAGGCAGATGCTCAACCGCTGAGCCACCCAGGCTTCGGGATGTCATTGATTTTCCTGTAGGAAAGAGGACAGGGTAGTTTTTCAAGACATCTAAAAGAAGTAAAATATCTAAAATACATTTACAACTTTCAGGCAAATTACAAGATTAACATGCAAATTCTCAATGGCAGAAAAAGACTATGAAATCCTTTGGATGTTAAGTATTCATAATCTGGAAGTCTTGAGTTTGAAGCTCCTAATTCATACACAAACCTTTTTACATAAATGCATAGGTGAATATAAGAGTCTCCATAACTTTTTTTAGATAGTTAGAGGTGTCAATGGATTCATAGCAGTATAGTAACTCCTGTGCTAAATTTTTGTAGGATATGTGGTTATAGCATCAATGAAAAAAATAATGAACTCTGCTAGTACTGAGTACGGGAGACTTTCCAATGAAGGCAATCACATAGCTGAGCATTGAAAGGGGACTAAGATTTTACTTGGAAGACAGTAGAAAGTAGTTTCAGAGAAAGGGATCAACATGCACCCAGTGGCATCGGTATAAATCAGCATGGCATCTTAGGGTAACTGCAGAAAAGCAGGAATGAACAGGACAATGGGTGCATAAGGGAAGATAGGGAGATATGAGGATGTTTAATTGTATAAATAGCCTTTATGCTATAGATAAACTGGAGTTATTCTAAAGTAAATGGCAACATAGAACAATTTCCATAGGGCGATAGTCTGCTTTTTCTTTTAAGAGTGTAATTCTGAAATATTGAAAAAGGCTTCAAGCAAGATAGCACCCCAAATACAATTTATTTACAAAAGTCCATTTTTAGATATAAGGGAAGCCTGAGCCAAGATGGTGTCATGGGAAAGACGGTTATGGAAGTGGCATAAATGTTTACCTACAAAATGAAAGGAAAAATGGGTATTTAAGATGTTGCTCAAGATTCAGACTGGGTGGCATAGAGGATGTGAGGCCATTTGCTAAGAAAGGAATCAATGATCAGAGTTAGATTTGGGCTGCAGCGAATTCACATTGGGGCAGGTATTTAGAGGTCAAGAGGATGCATGCTGAGACACGACTGGGAGATCATGTTCCATCTTGGCTCATATACCTATATTACCTTAGCCTTCCTGAGTCCGATTTCATAAAGGCAGTGAGATAAAAGGATTCAGAAATCAAGGGAGGATAAAAAGAAATCAAGGGGGGAAATATAGTGGGTAAGGAGTTTTTCTCAACATAGAAATTTGAAGAAAATAGTGATCAACACATGTGATTCTTTCATCCTTTGTCATCACAGTATCAGTGTGCTGGGGAGAGTTCTCCATGAGTCCCTAACATTATAGACTCAGGCACTCTGTTCATTTTGTATTCTCTTTTAAGGGTGTTTATGTAGTGATAGAGCTGATGTCTCTTCTAGAACAAACGTTAGACAGGTTTATAATAGACTCCAGTTTCCTAAGCTCATGCTTCTTCTTCTTATGCAGTGACGTTCCTGTACAGACGTCACCCGGTCCTTCTCATATCATCCTGTGGGAATTGCGGATCCGATTCCTGGCATGTGAACATGCTGATATTCTCTCTACGGTTAGTGTTATGAGTAATAAAATCCTTTGTCTAAAACTGAGGGGTCTTGTATCTTGTGCCAGAATCCATGAAAGTGAGGCAGGCTAACCTTTTAGCTTACAAATTAAATAAAATCTCAGACTTTCTGCAGTTCCTGATACACTTTGTTTTTAGCATTTAAAAGAGATAACTCAATAGGAAACTGAGCAATAATCCACACTCAGATATTTCCCTTCCAAAATATCAATCTTATAAACATCTTCTCAAAGGGGACACAGTGCTCTCAAATCGCCTTGGGACACTGTCTATGGGACCGTCTTTTTACATTAGATCCTTTATCTAATCCTGATCCTCCATTGGGTTTCAATTATCACTAGATGAGATTTGGTTTAAAAAGAAGAAAACAGGACAGCCCGGGGGCTCAGCAGCTTAGCTCTGCCTTCAACCCAGGGCCTGATCCTGGAGACCCTGGATCGAGTACCACGTCAGGCTTCCTGCATGGAGCCTGCTTCTCCCTCTGCCTCTCTCTCCCTCCCTCTCTCTCTCTGTGTCTCTTATGAATAAATAAAAATCTTAAAAAAAAGAAGAAGAAAACATAAACCTCTGCCATAAATTAAAAAAAAATACTTTATTAGACTGGAAGCATTTCAATTTGAATAATTTCATAAAACATAATGTTCTCATTTTAAACCATGTTCCCAGCAACACTGAAATCTCATCCTATAGAAAATGCTTTTATTTTCATCCTATGAAACCAAAGGGCAATTTTGTTTAAAATTATGGAAAATGATAATTTTCCAAAGGAAAGAAACAAAACATGAAAAACATGTTCAGATAATGAATCTTTGTAATATTAACTTAGATACAAGTAGAAAAACCATTCAACCCAGAATTTAAATAAACAATGTCGAAAATATGTTATTTGAAATAATTTCCTATTTCCCAACATCATTACTTTTAATGATCAATGACATCTTCAGGCTCTTGTAACAAACCATAGAATCATCATAGTTTAGGGTTTTAGAGATTTCCAACATTCTGACAAAACAAAACTGCAACAGGTAAGTAAATCTATAGAATTTCATGAAACGAGTTACTGGAAACAAGGAAATCGGAACATTAGTTGTCATTTTATTTTATTTAAGAAAAACTCCTGGGTTTCTCTTTCAGATCCTTTACTTGTATTTTTATGTATTTAAAATATATCATTAATTAGATGTTGAATATATGTTAGTATTGAACTCTTACTGTATTAAATGTTAAAGCTGCCATCTTTCTGGGGCACTTGGGTGGCTCAGTTGGTTAATACCTAACTCTTGGTTTTGGCTCAGATCTGTGATCTCCTGGGTTGTGGAATCCAGCCCAGTGACAGGCTTGGGACTCAGTGGGGAGATTTTCTCCCTCAGCACCCCTACCAAAATGAATAAGTCACTCTTAAAAAATATAAACATGCCATCTTTCTTTCTAAAACCTTTCCATTAATTTTCTTTTATTTATTTTTATTTTTAAATTTTCTTTTATTTAAGAAAGAGCATTGAATGTTGACCAGTCCCAATGTCATTTTTGTCTCTTGTAATTCTTCTCATCTGAAAAATAGTTCTAGAAAAAAGTGAATGTGTTTTAGAATTTGATGAGTCTAATAATCTCATTTTATTCACAAGGTAACAAATATGTAAAAGTTATTTGCCTATAAATCATTCATAAGTATTTGTTAGTGTCCGAGCCTAAATTGATATCCCAAATCTTCCTTGCTGACAGGTGTTCTTTTGTAGGGGACAGATTTACTGAGAGTACTTGGCTTACTCTCTCTCTGGTTCTGTTTTCTATTTCAAATCTTGCTTACCAACTTTTTGTAAAAATTTGAAAACTCTGAAAAAATAAAACTTTGTAAAAATACAAAACTCTGAAAACCTCTGCAGTCTCAACTTCATGTTAAATAAATGAAAGGCTTAATTCTTGAAGATATAAAATCAGACAGATTCAAGGACTGATTATGTGGACTATATTGATCATGCCTTGACTGACTCCTTGGTGATCATGGGAACACTGGGTATCTGAATATCAGGAAAATGATAATTAAAAACAAACTTTTTCTCCCCATTTTTGATTTTGATGTAAATTCACTCTTATTGAACATCTGCTAGTATAGTACAAAGAATTCCCCAAAACTCTTCACCCAAATTCCCCAAATATCAACAACTTATTGCTTGATGCCTTTTTCCATGCTATGTCCTGATATTTTATTTTTTAGTAATTTAAGAGTATCTTGCAGACATGGTGCCTCTTTGTAACTAAAAACTTCAGTGTGCACTGTGTAAAAACAATATTCTCATAAATAAAGCTAGCTTATCAAAATAAAAAAAATAATACTTGTTCAGTATTATTTTCTAATGTGATATCCCTATTCGTATTTCAACAATTTCCTATTATATTTTCTTTTTTTATTGAAGTATAATGGTATACCATATTATTTCAGTGTCATGTGTACAGCAAAATGATTTGACATTGTACATTGTGAACTGAACACAATAAATCTAGTTATCATCTGTTACCATAAAAGGTGATGCAATGTCACTGACTGCATTCCCCAAGCTGGACATTATATCCCCATGATGTATTTACTTTATAACTGGAAGTTGGTTCTTTTTGGTCCCCTTTACCTATTTTGACCCCCTACCCCTGCCCAAGTAACCACACCTCTGTTCTCTGTATTTATGAGTCTGGACTTTGTTTTGTTTTATCTGTTTAAATTCCACTTATTAATAAAATTATGTGGTATTTGTCTTTCTGTCTGACTTCACTTAGCATGAAACCCTCAAGGTACTTCATGTTGTTGCAAATGATGAGACCTCATTCTTTCATGACCAAGGAATATTCCATTGTATATATGGAATGTATATATGGAATATATATATGTACATGTACCTGTATATATACAATGGAATATTATATATATGTGTGTGTGTGTGTATATATATATATATATATATATATATATATATATATATACATACATCTTTTTACCCATTTATTTGTGGATGGACAATTGTGCGGTTTACATAGTTGGGCTATTATAAATAATGCTACAATGAACACAGAGGTGCATATAACTTTTAAATTAGTGTTTTTGTTTTCCTTGGATAAATACCCAAATGGAGAATTGTTGGGTCATATGGTAGTTGTATTTTTAATTTTGAGGGGAACCTCCTTACTATTTTCTGCAGTGGCTGCACCAATTTACATTCCCACCAACAGTTCCTTTTTCTCCACATCTTACCAACACTCATTTCTTATCTTTTTGATAGTAGTCATTATGACAGGTATAAGGTAATATCTCATCATGGTTTTGAGTTGCATTTCCCTAATAATAATGTTGAATATCTTTCCATGTGCCTGTTGGCCATCTGTATGACTTCTTTGGAAAATTGTTTCGCAGATCCTCTGCCCATTTTTTAATCAGATTGCTTGTTTTTGTGGTTGGTGGTGAGTCTTATGAGTTCTTAATATTTTCTGAATATTAATCTCTCATCAGATTTATGATTTGAAAATATCTTCTTTCATTTAGTATATTGGCATTAAATTTCATCGATCATTTCCTTTGCTGTGCAGAGGATTTTAGTTTTACTAAAATTTTACTGACGAAGCTGTGTATATTCTTGCCTCTTTTGTTGTAAATTAATTGTGTAATTGTGGGTTGATTTCTGGGCTCTACTCTGTCCTATTGATTTGTGTGCCTGTTTTTATACCAATACCATACTGTATTGATTCCTATAGCTTTGTAGATTAGTTTGAAGTCAGAGACGGTAATAGTTCTGGTTTTGTTCTTTTTTTTTTTCAAAATTGCTTTGGCTAATTAGGAGTCTTTTGTGATTCCATAAAAGTTTTTAAATTTTTGTTCTAGTTCTGGGAAAATGTTATTGCTATTTTGATAGGATTCCATCAAATCTGAAGATTCTTTTGGAGAATATTGTCATTTTAATAATATTAATTTTTGCAATCCATTTATTTGCATCATTTTAAATTTCTTTTGTCAACATCAGTTAATTGGTCTTTTACCTCCTTGGTTAAATTTATCCTGGGTATTTTATTCTTTTTTAATATAACTGTAAATGGAATTGTTTTCTAAACTTTTATTTCTGATAGTTTGTTATTGGTCTATAGAAACACAAAGCATTTTGTTGCATTATTATTATTATTATTACTATTATTAGTTTAATGAATTCATTTATTAGCTCTCTTGGTTTTTGGAAATATTGTCTCAACTGCAGATAGTGATGCTTTTGCTTCTTCCTTTTCAATTTGGATGTTTGTTATATCTTTTCTTGTCTAATTGATCTAGCTACAACTTCAAATGCTATGTTGAATAAAAATCAGGAAAGTGGGCATTCTTGTCTTGTTTCTGATCTGTGTATACTATCTGTGGGTTTGTCTTATATGACCCTTATTATATTGAGGTATATTCCCTTTATACCCATTTTACTGAAAGTTTTTGTCATAAACAGTTGTAAAGTTTTATCAAGTGCTTTCTCTGAATTTATGGAGATAGTCATATAACTTTTATCTTTCATTTTTTAATGTGCTGTGTCACATTGATTTACAGATGTTGAATTATCCTTGAATCTCTGTAATAAATCCCATTTGATTATGGTGTGTGAATTTAATTTGCTAATATTTTGTTGTTCATTAGGGATATTGGCTTGTAATTTACTTTTTCAGTAGTCTCTTATCTGGTAAAATGGCCTCATAAAGTGAATGTGGAAGCAAATCGTCCTTGTTTGCTGTTTGTTTGTTTGTTTGTTTGTTTGTTTGTTTGAAGAGTTTCAAAAGGGTAAGCATTAATTCTTTCAATGATTGGTTTATTCACCGGTAACAGTCTTGGACTTTTGTTTGTTAGGAGGTTTTTGATCACTGATTCAATCTCCCTACTAGTAATTGATCTATTTAGATTTTCTATTTCTTCAGGATTCAATCTTGAAAGTTTATGTTTCTAGAAATTTATCCAGTTTTTTCTAAGTTGTCCGATTAGTTAGTGTATAGCTGTTTGTAGTAGTCTCATAATTCTTTGTATATCTGTGGTATTAGTTGTAGCTTCTCTTTCATTTCAAATCTTGTTTATTTGAGCCCCCCATCTCTTTCTTTGTAGCTACAGATTTGTGAATTTTATCTTTTCAAAGAACCGGCTCTGTTTTCTTTGGTCTTCCTTTTTTCCTTTCTTCTTTCATTATTTTGTCTCTACTTATTTCCAATCTGATCTTTATCATTTCCTTCCTCTAATGATATTAGGTTTTGTTTGTTCTATTTTTCCTAGACCCTTTAAATGTAAAGTAAGTTTTTTTTTTTTGAGATTTTCTTGTTTTTGAGGTAGAGCATATATTACCTATGAGCTTCCTTCTTAGAACCATTTTTGCTGCATCCATAGATTTTAGTATATCATATTTCTGTTTCCATCTGTTACTAGGTATCTTCTTGTATTCCTCTTTTGTTTTCTTCAATTACCCACTGACCTCCATAGCGTGTGTTTAATCTTCACAATTTTGTACTTTTTTTCCAGCTTTTTGTTGTTGTTGTCTTATAATTCACTTCTGGTTTTGTATCATTGTGGTTGAAAAGATACTTGATATGATTTCAGGTTTTTTGAATTTATTGAGACTTGTTTTGTGGCCTGTCATGTGATCTACCCAAGAAAATGTTCCACGTGCACTTAAGAAAAATATGTATTCTGCTACTTTTGCATAGAATATTCGGAATGTATCTTTTAAGTCTATTAGATCTAATAGATCTAATTTAAGGCCAATATTTGCTTATTGATTTTTTAAAGTTTTTATTTAAATTCCTGTTAGTTAACATACAGTATAATATTTGTTTTAAGTGTACAATATAGTGAGTCTACACTTCCATACAACACCCAGTGCTCATCTTAAGGAGTGCCCAAATGCACTCCTTAATCTCCAACCCCTATTTCACTCATTTCTCACCCATCTCCTCTCTGATAACCATCAGTTTGTTCTCCATAGCTTAGAGTCTGTTTCTTGGTTTGCTTCTCTTTCTCTTTTGAAAAATCTGGATGGGGAGGCCTGGGTGGCTCAGCAGTTGAGAATCTGCCTTTGGCTCAGGGCATGATCCTGGAGTCCTAGGATCGAGTCCCATATTGGGCTCCCTGCATGGAACCTGCTTCTCCCTCTGCCTATATCTCTGTCTCTTTCTCTGTGTCTCTCATAAATAAATAAATAAAATCTTTAAAAAAATCTGGATGATCTACCCATTGATATAAGTAGGGTGCTAAAGTTATTTAAAATAATTGTATTGCTCTCAGTGTATCCCTTTAATTCTGTTAATATTTGCTTTATATATTTTGGTGGCCCTTTATATATACAGGTGTTCCAGTATGTATATTGGATGCATATATATTTATAAATGTTATATCTTCTTGCTGGATTGACCTTTGTATCATTATGTAATGCCCTTTGTCTTTTATTACAGTCTTTGTTTTAAAGTCTACTTTGTCTGATACGAGTATAGCTACAGCAGCTTTCTTTTTGTTTTTATTGACATGGAATATATTTTTCCATCTTTTCACTTACATACGTGTGTGTCCTTACTTCTGAAGTGGGTCTCCTTTATGCATAATATAGATGAATCTTGTTGTTTTATCCATTCAGCCACTGTATGTCTTTTGTTTGGATAATTTAGTCCATTTATATTTACTTATTTTTATTTTTTTAGTCCATTTATATTTAAATAATTATTGATATTATGTATTTGCCCACATTTTTTAATCGTTTTCTGGATGTTTTGTAGTTCCTTTCTGTTTCTTTCTTTTTAAAGACATAACTTTCTTTAGCGGCTGTGACTTTTGCTAGTGTATGTTCAGATCCTTTCTCATTTTCTTTTGTATAATTACTGTAAGTTTTTGCTTTGTGGTTACTGTGAGGTTCATATATGCCATCCTATACATAGAAAAGCTATTTTAAGTTGATAACAACTTAAATTTGATACATACCAAAACTATATTTTTAGTTTTCTCCCATTTAATGTTTTGATGTCACATTTTACATCTTCTTATTTCATGTATCCTTAACTATTTATTGTAGTTTAGTTAATTTTATTACTTTTGTCTGTTGACAGCAAAGAAACAAACAATCCAATTATGAAATGGGCAAAAGACATGGACAGAAATTTCACAGAGGAAAACAGACATGGCCAACAAGCACATGAGAAAATGCTCCACATCATTGGCCATCAGGGAAATACAAATCAAAACCACAGTGAGATACCACCTTATACCAGTAAGAATGTTGAAAATTAGCAAGACAGGAAACAATAAATGTTGGAAAGAATGTGGAGAAAGGGGAACCCTCTAAAAAAAAAAGTTTTAAAAGTGATGAGTATACTACTTTTACTACACATTCATCTTTTCCAGTAGGATTTTTATTTCTTCATGTTTTCTTATCTTTTTATTAGTGCCAATTATTTTCAACTAAAATGCCCCTTTAATGTTTCTTATAAGGCCATTTTAGTGCTGATGAATTTGATTAGTTTTTGCTTGTCTGGAAAGCTCTTTATCTCTTTTATTCTGAGTGATTACCTTCCCAGGTAGAGTATTCTTAGATGACTATAGTGTGGCTGTGGAATGGCGGATGTTCCCAACTACATTAGCAAGTTAGAGAGATTGCTAAAATTGCATTCATTAGTGCCTGCATTAGCAAGGTAGAATGATATTGGAAAAATGGTGCCTGCCAATTTTAATCCACAGAGAGAGTCCCAACAGATTCCTTCCTCTCTAGCTGTTGATTCAAGATCAGCAGATGAGACTTCTCACATGTAGTCTAGACACTCTTAAAACTGCTGCTTTTTCACTGGGTGCTGGAGTGAGTGGGTCTGTGTGGGAACGTTTTCTGTACCCTATAGTTCTTTGGGTCTCTTGAACATAATCCCCATTGGTTTTACATTTTGGGAAATCAACATTGTGCAAACCTAATGATTGAGGTGGCTGATGTGGAACAAAATCCCCTCTCCCCTCAGGGAAAGTTACATTTTTTTGAGATCCTACCTGATTGCAGATCACTGCACTAGATAAGAGTGTGTCTCTGCCTCTCCTACCCATGTCGATGCAGCCTTTTTGTATTTGTGGAGGTGCTATTCATCTACTTTTTAGGACTTTTTTTCAGAGGAAATTGTTGCATATGTAGATGTAAATTAGTTGTTTTCATGGGAAGAAAGGTGTTCAGGGTCTTCCTATGCCACTCTCTTAACCTTAGGTTCTCCATTTTCCTATTATAGGCATTAAATCTTTTTATAGCACTCTGTTTAAAGATTTGTGGCAACCCTGCATCAAGCAAATCTATCAGCAGTATTTTTCCAACATTTGCTATTGCTTATTTTACATCTCTGAGTGACATTTTGGTAATTTTCACAATATTTCAAACTTTTTCATTATTGTTGTTACATTGATCTGTAATCAGTGATTGTGACTTTCTGAAAGCTCAGATGATGGTTAACATTTCTTAGCAATAAAATAGTTTTTATTTAAAATAGGTACTTTTTAAAACATAATGCTATTGCATCCATAATAGATTACATTATAATGGAAACTTAATTTTTATATGTACTGGGAAACCAAAAGAAATTATTTAACTCATTTTATTGTGATATTTATTTTATTGTGGTAGTTTGGAACTAAACCTGCACTATGTTGAAGGTATACCTGTTCATTCTTCATAGCAAAAGAAAACTCTGGATTATGTGTTGCTTTTAATTTAGAACAGTTCCACAGCTTTGTTTGTCTTTGGTGACATGCACATTTTTGAAGAATATAAACCACTTATTTGTAGACTCTCTCTCCGTTGAGTGTGTATATATTTTCTCACGATTAATCCCAAGTTATGCATTTTTGGCAGAAATATTTTTTTCTGTATATCATAGGAAGTTACATAAAATTGATCTGTCCAGTTACTGGTAATGTGAACTTTAATCACTTTGTTAAGGTGATGTCTTCCCAGTTTCTCAAGTATAAGGATAATACTTTTCCCCTTGTAAATCCTCATTATCTTTGGGGGAAATACTTTGCGGCTGTGAATAGTCTTTTACTCCTCAAATTTTTATTCACTGATTTTTTGCATCCATTGATGACTCTTGACTAATTATTATTCATATATTTTACTACTTAAGACAATATAAAATTATAAAAGTGTTTTAGTTAAGGATTATCTTTCCCTCTTATACCATTTACCCAAATCCCATCTCTTCTACCCACACTCAGATTCAGGGACTGGTGCTAATTTTTCTAATCCTTTCCACACTGAGAATTTACTCTCAACGATTCTATCTTCTGTTTTCTTTCCCCCCTTCCAAACCCAGTGCAACTATTTGCCTCTTCCCTCTCTCCAATAATAGTCTTTGTTCATTGTTTCGCCTAGTTTTACAAAAGTCCCACCCCAAAGTAGGCTGTACTGCTGCTATTTGCTGGCATATCAACCACCAGAAGTGCAATTGACAGTCTCTACTCTGATCCTGATCAACGTGGCTCCCATATTTGAAATATTCAGTTTCATGGGACATAATAGCTCTATTGAGTGAAAAGATCCTCATTAAGGACAATTAATTATTTCAAATTATTTTCAATTATTTTGACAAATTAGACTTTCTAATTCATTTTAAAATTACTAAAAGCTCCATTCAGGGAGATAGCATGGTGAGATCCTAACCATAAGGGGACTATTGTATTGATTTTTTAGAGGTTTCAGAGGTTGCTAAGGTTCGTGATATGTGGAATTTAGAACATTTATCTCCTCTCATAATTATGATTTTACATTTCTTTTCTCATATTCATACTTTAAGGTCTTTTATCTATGTAGTCATCAGAAGGGACAAAAAAGCTTTGGAAGGAATAAAGGAAATGAATAATATAGGGTTATGTGGCTCACATAGTGATTTTCTTTTTTAGTCAGTTTTTATACTAGTTCCTTGGCAAGCCATATATGGTTTTTCTTCACACAAACAGTCCCCTGCCAATTTGTGTAGGGATGTTTGAATACATTGCATCATTTCTATGATCTTTTAAAGTTTATTCCACATACCCATTGCAGATTCGATTGTTAGTGAGAACTTCAGTGCACAATTGTTACTGAGCAGAGGGAGTACAGAATAAAATACCTAATAACATGAGGAAAATAGGTCAGTTATATGAAATTTGGAAGCTACAGATATAAAGGATAAAATAAAGACAATATATATTTCTGCCACTCCTGATAACTTATTTTGACATAAAATTTTCATGTATTTTTTACAAAGGATGTGCATACACATTTTATAAAAAGTCAGAATTAAAAATGGTATTTTTATTAACATTGAATTGTGAAAATTTCTGTATATAAATACATTTTTACCAAATAATTTAAATGTTCCTATTTCTCAGGGTGTTTTGGGACATAAAAGGAAATGTAAATAATCACATAATGAGCCTTTTTCCAGAAGTAGATATTTATGCTCCTTAGCCATGAACCACTTTCATTTGTTAAATGTATCTTCTGGTGCTTTCACTGGACACAGGGTTGAATGAAGAAAAATTTAAGTTTTTGGTTCTATACCCTTTCATGATTACAGTATTCATTGACTTTTCTAATAGTATTTTTGTTTTCATTTTTTTGAAAGATTTTATTTAGCACAGAGGAGAGAGAGAGAGAGAGAGAGAGAGAGGCAGGCTCCATGCAGGGAGCCCAATGTGGGCCTCGATCCCGGGTCTCCAGGATCAGGCCCTGGGCTGAAGGCGGCGCTAAACCACTGAGCCACCCGGGCT
Organism: Canis lupus baileyi; assembly: GCF_048164855.1. Classification (NCBI taxonomy): domain Eukaryota; kingdom Metazoa; phylum Chordata; class Mammalia; order Carnivora; family Canidae; genus Canis; species Canis lupus. The sequence continues at coordinate 51,468,382 of NC_132858.1, forward strand.
GCCCTTGTTTTCAATTTTTAATGCCTTATACAAAGAATACTGAATTCATTGAAAAAAGCATATTGCTGGAGAAAAGTAACTAAGTACTCCAGATTTATCCTATCACCAAACTAGGGCTGTCATTCAATAAACTATATATTGTAAATTCAAATCCAGAATATTGTTTAGGTTGCAGTTTTTTTTTCTCATTGTGTGTGTGTGTGTGTGTTTCTTTTTTTTTTTTTAAGATGTTATTTATTTATTCATGAGAAACACGGAGAGAAGCAGAGATATAGGCAGAGGGAGAAGCAAGCTCCCGGTTGGGAGCTTGATGTGAGACTTGATCCCAGGACCCAGGGATCATGACCTGAGCCAAAGGCAAATGCTCGACCACTGAGCCACCCAGGTGCCCTCATTGTAGTTTGGATTTGCAGTTCCCTGATGATTAGTGATGTTGAGCATCTTTTCATGGATTTGCTGTCCATCCTTATGTCTTCTTTGGAAAATGTTTATTCAACTCTTCTGCCCATTTTTTAGTAAAATTGATTATTTGTTTTTTTTTTGTTTTATTTTGTATTTTGGTGTTGAGTTGTATAAGTTCTTTTTATGTTGCAGATATTAGTCCCTTATTGGATATATCTTTTGCAATTATCTTCTACCATTTTGTAGATTGCTTTTTCACTTTATGGATTGTTTCCCTTGCTGGCCAACAGACACATGAAATGATGCTCAACATCACTAGTCATTAGAGAAATGCAAATCAGACCACAATGAGATATCACCTGACACCTGTCAGAAAGGCTGCAATCAAAAAGACAAGTAATAAGTGTGAGCAATGATGTGGAGAAAAACGAAACCCTGTGCACTGATGGGAAGTAAATTGTTTCAATCACTGGGGAAAATAGTATGGAGTTCCTCAAAAACTTAGAAATAACATATGATACAGTAATTTCATGACTACATATTTACTTAAAGAAAACAGACAAACAAAAAACTAATTTGAAAGGATACATGCATTTCTATGTTTACTGCAGCATTATTTGCAATAGTCAAGATATGGAAGCAACTCAAGTATGCATTGATAGATGGATGAATAAAGAGGTGATATTTACAAGATGGAATATTACTCAGCCATGTAGAAGAATGAGATATTGCCATTTCCCACAACATGGATGGATCTAATGGATACTGTGCTAAGTGAAGTAAGTCCGACAGAGAAAGACTAATACTATATGATTTTTTTGTTTATGGAATCTAAAAAAACAAAAACAAAAAGCAGAAACGGATCCATAAATACATAGAACAAACTGATGGTTGCTGGAGGGGAAGGGTGTGGGAAGATAGGCAAAGTGGATGAAGAGAAGTAGGAGATATAGGCTTTCCATTAAGGAGTTAATTAGTCACGGAAATAAAAAGTACAATATGGGGAATACAGTCTATGGTATTATGATAGAATTGTCTGGTGACAGATGGTAGCTACATTTGCTGTGGTGGGCATATCATATGGACTTGCTGAATCAGTGTGTTGTACACTTGAACCTAATGTAACATTATGTGTCCACCATACTCCAATTAAGCAAAAAAACCTTAAATAACAAAATAAAAAAATTAAAGAAAAAAAGGAAAAAAATAGTATATCTTAAAGGAAATAAAATATTTTATACATTACATTGATTTGCTTTCTAGGCTTCTAGATTGTAGGCTCAAGATTATGAAAAATATTATTTGGAGCTTATTTTTCATTTCCAAATCTTAAGTTTGAGGTAAGTTTCATTTGTTGCCTGCAAATACAATCTTCTATTATTTTTATAGATACTCCCAAGCTTTGCCTATAAGTCATTATAATCTAACCATTATAATCTGAGACACACAGAAATTTTCTTTGTTCTAATTCCAGTTTACATTTGCCTGCATTTCTCATTGTGCGTGGAAGGTGGGAGTAATGGGGATATAAATTATTAATCCTTAAGTTATTGAGTCCTATTCAATTAGTTGTTATTTTAGCATAATTCCCATAGAAAACAAAGATCAAGCAAGACAGTAAAAACTATTGCTTTGTCTAGAAGGTGCAGTTCCAGAGCATAAGAGTGAGGGAAAAGAAATGCAAGGTGATACATTAACAGGTTGGCCATCCATTTGCAATGAGACATAGAACCTGCTGCTCATCTAGTGTATTCCCTCAATTAGGCAGGGCATCTCTAAATGGATAAATGGACTGTTCAGAGAAATCATGCCCAAGAAAAGTCCTCCTTGGGGCATGAAAGACAAGAAGTAAACCTACCTGGGAGCCTCCTTCTTATGTTTTTTAACTGGTAAATATCTGTCCCATTGGAGTTAGTTTTTCTGCATTTCCAGACTGAAACATTCAATCCACTTGACAGTTTCTCAAAAAGCCGGAGTCTCCTCCTCAATTTCCCATATAGTCATCTAAACATTGAAGTGATATGGAAGCAAGACCCCAAATGTGTACAGCTGGTCTCCTGATGAAGCCAGGCTGCACAGTATCCTCTTTCGGGCCAGGAGGCAGGTCAGAGCCCTGTGGTCTGAGCAGTTGGTAGGCTGGGGCAGTGGCTGCAGGGAAGCAGGCAGCTGAATTTTGAGAGATGGAGGCACCAGAAGAAGCTAAGGAATCAGAATTGATGCTTCCACTTAAATAGGTATAACTTAAGAGTTTACTGAATGAAAATATAGTATTTTATGGGCTTTATGTATTTCTAATATTACTGCATACTATTTTCATTTATTGTGAAGTTAGTAGAGTTGAAAGTAGTGGTAACCTGGACCATTTTCATTAGTTTTTGGACCTAGTGACTACTCTGTTGATTGAAATAGGTCTTTTATTTTTGCAAATAGAAGTTAATAAAATTCTTATCAATAACTGTTTATACACAAATGGTTCCCTTCTGCAGTAGATTGTCCAAGCTACACAAATTCTCAAGACTGAAATGAAACTGTCAATCTTTTCGTTTTTAAATTAATTTATTAGATCAGATTAGAGGCTGTCAAAGTGGCTAACTCACATGACTTTTCAATTCAATATTTCTTTAACTTTCTCTTAAATTAACTTTCCCTTAATATTATCTGTGAAATGTAATCAACTAGGAAATTATCTTGTCACAAAGCATAAAGCCTAACATCTTCCTTGGGAGTTATAGGTTGCTGCATTTTCTGTTACTGTTGTTATTTTGTGCCATTTAAAGGAAGTTTTGTTGATAAACTAAACTCAATAAAATTTGAACAACATTAAAATTCACAATAGTATATTTTTAATCTGGATGCCACTCTTACCAGTGTCCCTTCCTTCTCCACCCCTGCCCTCATTCCTTCACCTGGTATCCCCACTCGTCCCTCTGTTCACCTTTTGTCCTTTCTCAGTCTACTACTTCTTTTTCCTCATGCTGTTTTACTTGAAGGAGTATTCATTATCATAATTTCTCTAAAAAATTATATACTTTAAAGGGAGTTCTATATGAAAATGATATCCTTTCTCTTCAGAAAAGAGAATGAAAACAGTGGTGTTTACAAATAAAACATCAAAATACATTTACAAGTCAAAGCTCAAGATGTATCCACTGAAAGGTCAAAATACAGCTATAAAAATAAATCCATCTGAAGAAATTTCATTCTTACCAAATTGATCAGATTGTAAAATATGTTAGGGGATCCATTTGAGTCCATGTACCCATGAGCTATTTAAAAAATAGACCAAAGATATAATGCCAGTAAATTCTAGAGCAAAAATTGCTACTCATCACATTACAATGAAATAAATGGACATTACAGATGATCCAGGCAAGCATCCTATCATATAAGATGTTTACTGATCTTTTTTAAACAACTTTTGAGTAAAAATGAATCATAAAAGTCTAAATTGCTGAGCATAGATACAATTATAAATCTCTCTCTTTCTCTTATGCAGAGGTACTAAATAATATAGTACATAAGACACAGGTATTCTGCTCTCAGATGAAAAGCCTAAATTAATAAGCAAGAAATAGCAAGAGAATAAATCAATTTAATGAACGAATTCAAAGAGATAGAACAACAAAATATACCCAAGAGAAACAAAAGTAAGCAATAAAGAAAACAAACAGAAATAAATAAGAAAACAGATGAAAACCATATAACTAATAAATTAATTCAAGAGCAATTTCTTTGAGGGAAATAACTAAAGAGTCATTCCGTCAGCTAACTTAATCAAGAAAAAAGAGGAAAGAGAATAGTAACTACACAAAATAACAAATTAAATGTGGAAACAGCCAAATGTATAAGAGGAATCAATAGGAGTATCATAGACTAGTTTGCTCAATTCCAGGCTAATAAATTTAAAACAGAGAAAATGAATCATTTACTAGCTTATAAATTGTCAAGTCTGGCCTTAGACTAAATAAAAATCTGAGTGATCCAATTGTCATATAATACATAAAATAATGTATTAAAAACTATCCCATAAATAGCATTGTGCTCAGAAAATTTCTTAAAGCCTTAAACAAACAGCTAATTCTAACACTTTAAAAATTATTCAGAATGCAGAAAAAATAGTTTCCAAAATGTTTCTGTACTACAATAATTTGTAGCAAGCTCAAAGATATTACTGAAAAAAAGAATCTGCAAAACTATAGAACAATCTTTTATGTACAGACCCTCAATACAATGTTAGCAAATAAAGTGAAGCAGCATACAAAAATCTATAACGTGTATTCTCATTTTCTTAAGTTGTATTTATTTTTTTTAATTTTATTTATTTATTTGAGAGAGAGAGAGAGAGCGGGAGCAAGATCAGGGGGAGGGGCAGAGGCAGAGGGAGAAGCAGACTCCCCCTGCTGAGTAGGGAGCCCAGGTGGGGCTCGATCTCATGACCCCAAGATCATAACCTGAGCTGAAGTGTGACACTTAACTGACTGAGCCATCCAGGCCCCTCTTAAGTTTTATTTTTAATAAACTTTTTTTTTGATGTTTAAAAAAATATCTTATTCATCTATGGAGGTTAAAACATAATGTCCTTTAGATATGTTGATACACCATCATTAATATATTTACGTGGGAAATTTCATTGATAGAAGAAACCATACTTTTCATAGTGATAGAAACATAAATACAGGTGACAGTTAAAATTGGGTTTAAATCCCAACCTGATATTTTTTATTGCCTAACTCTGGATAAACTGATGTTTTCTCCCCCAGCAGTAGTGGGGTAAACATACAATGTTAGCCCATGGCACCTCTAGCACACAAGTAAGTCCTGTAGCACGTAGCTCCAGTTACAGCCATCATGTAATGAAGCTAATAATAGAAACTCACTTTATTATAATTTCACATTGCATATTCTTACATTACTTTATTACCTGAAATCATTGAAGAACTTATAAAATTCAAAAGACAGCTACTTTTAGGGAAGAATGGGCTACCATGAAAATCAGTATATTTCACATATTTGGATTGCTAAACCAGATACTCAAAACCTTGTGTGCAGAACTGAACCAGTAGACGAGGACTTTCACAATATGACCTCAGAGTTCCCTTTTAGTCCTAAGAGCCCCCAATAGTAAGGGAAATATGAAGAATAGTAAAAAATGGAAGTGTGCTTGTTTCTCATCCTAGTATTGGCTTAACAATGAAACCTGAGAAAAGGGAAGAAAACCCATAGTCTTTACATTGCATTTACATTTTGATTTTAAAATAATAGCCATACATTCATAAAGTGATTTTCCCCTAATTTGTTGCATAAAGAAATTCAATTGAAGAAATATTTAATGATTTTTTAAAAATCTTGAATAAGGACTGTTTATACTTGTTTTCCCTTGAAGAAACTAATACGCAGTCTGTTTTACAGGTTAAAAATTCTACTGCAGAATTATAGATGGAAAGTTATTGTCGTGTTTTATATAATGATTTATTTTTATTGAATCATTCCCCAACTGGCACAAAATTTTCCCCTTTGTGAATTTTAATCTTAATGAGTAAATGACAAATATCCAGCAGGCTTACTGTCATTTCACCATTCACCCGTCTGAACTTTCATCAAGACCAAACCAGCTCTAAAATACAGTGTATTGAAAAAAAAATTTGAATAAAAATAAAAACATAATTCCATTCTGCCTTCGGGTTTTGAAATGAATATTAGATTAAACAGCAGAGTCACACACTGAAAAATAAAAGTTATTTAAAGGAGCACAATGTCCTGATGACATCTTTGCCATCTGTGGTCAACCACCAGAATTTTAGACAGAAAATAATCTGTAGTGTTCATCTGAATGAGACTGACTTCACCCCTCTGTTCTCAATAGAGTCCGTGCCCTATGACAATGATGACATCTCTGGGCTTATCACCAGGCTTTGTCTGGGTTTACCTTTTGACTTGCATCATGCATAATGCAATGGTTAGTCAGAATTTGAGAGTGATGAAGCAAACCAGCTCACCAAAGCTCAAAATGTTAAACTAGCCACACACCACATAATTCTCCTAGTTACCTGAGTAAAGCATGTTTGTAAATTTGTTAAAAGAAGATGTGAAGAGTAGAACACTGAGATATTAGGATGCAAATTAAAATAACTGTAGCATAGAATCAAGTGGCAAATATTTTTAAATGTTTTTAAAGTTTGAAAATTCCCAATTTATTCTGATTTGAGCACACTAGAAATAATAGAAATGTAACCACAGATTGTGTTTAAATATACAAAAAAATGAAGGCTTTTGTACAAGTCATTTCTGAGGTTGCTGTGATCTTATTCAATAGTTAAATTCAAAATTAAATTATATAGTGTTTTATCTGCTTATACATACCTGCTTCTACATTGTTTTATGCCTCGCTGGTGTATCCCCTATCAATATGCCCAACTCACAAATGCTCCATTGAGATTATCTAAGTGAACTTCTACCTAAATAGTTGCTTTAGAAAGGCCATGTATAGAATATTAAGGATCTTTATCTTTTAAGTTTGCAAAAACTTTTTTTTCCAGGTTAGAGATCTGGTGACTTATGAATTAGAGTTAAGAGTTACATTTGGCTTCAAATGACAGAAAGTCCAAAATAACAGTGGCCTACATGAGATGCAAGTTTACTTCTCATGTATATAACACAAATCCTCTCAGCCAGAGTTCAGAGCAGGGAAGAATAATCATTCTAGAGCAGGGAAGGGTTTTATTCTAGAGGTTTTTTTTGTTTGTTTGTTTTTGCATGTCCTTAGAAAGGCAGAAGGCAGTATTTGTTAATGTGAACAATTCAAATGTGGCCCACGAAGAGAGCTCCCTCCTCTGATGTCACCTTGGAGATGCACTGACCCCGAGCAGTCTCAGAACACACTAGAGCTGGAGACAGGTCACCCAAAGCTATGATCTAGAGGTTGGGAAGTCAGTATAAGAAATTGGCCTTGCTTGCAGTTGCTTCTGATTCTAGAGAATAAACATTGGAATCTGCTAGAGGACTATTGCACCCTACTATCCTGTCGCATCAGACAGGAACACTGAAGAAAGACCTCTGCATCCCTTCCAAAGGGAAGGCGCTACCACATGAGCACCTTTAGGTTTTGGAACTGAATTCATACCCATATTGTCTCAAAGGGATTCTACAAAATATGGTATTTAGGTTTTCTAACTTTCTAAACAAAAGAGAGGGGTGCAATGGAGGTCGACAAAGCCAATCCAAGAAAGTATGCCAAGCTTGCATGTGGGAAGTCCAACTGATGTGGGGTTTCTCAAAGTCATCGGACACTGATGCTCCCTCTAGATTTCTGCTCTGTGACCCCAGTGATCTCACCCTGGTTCTTCTTGTAGTCTTAGTGAGTAGAGTGAGAGTCATCACATTTATGTCCCTGGCAGCCGCTGAAGGAAGGGGGCAGGAGAAAAGGTGCACAGGGTGAATGTCAGTTGTCTGCCAAAGTGGGTTTTGAGGAAGCTGTGACCCAACACTCATGGGCTTCTCACTGGCTACGACATAGCAGAGAGTCACACCCAGCTGGCCGGGGAGTAGAACATAGAGAACTTGGAGTCATCACTGCAGGCTGCCATGTGCTCCATCGATAGTAGGATTTCTATTCAAACAAAGAAGGAATTAATCATGTTCCATGCAGTAATGAATTCGAGAAGGGACCTAACATTTTATTTATCTTCTCTCAAATGCCAGAATCTCATCACTCTGCATATGCTGTGTGATTTAATTATAACAATTATACCAAGTTGGTATTTTAACACCTCTTTATAAATAGGGACGTTGTAGTTAGAGCAGGTTAAAGTCTCATATTGGTCAGAAAAGTCTACCTCAATGTTAAAGCATGTACACATTTTTAAATTAAAAAGCTATCAGACTTGGATATAGAACAGAAAATCACAAGGATATAGACCTTGATAGAAGACAGAGAAGATTTACTGTTCTTTATCTTTATTCTGCCCAGATGGACATGAAATCACATTTCAGGTAGATCTGGACTTAATAGCATCGTACATAGTCAGTGAAGCCAATAGCTTGTGGAGAAAAGTGCTTCAGCTTTAGTGGGTTTCTTTAGATCCCCTCCACCAGCATCTTCTTTCTTTAAAATGGAAAATTGAGTATTTTCAAATTTATGTAAATTACTTTAAAATTACTGCTTCAAGACAAATACTTTAGTTCTGTCTTCTAAGTTGATTGCTGAATAAATCTTATTTAGAAATTGTGAAGCTATAGCTTATGCCAACACGTTTAAGCAAAGTTTTATTGAATATAGAAGAGAGTGCACACAGAATAATAGTGTGTGGTTGTTTTTTTTTGTTGTTGTTGCATATGGTTTCTTTTTTCTTAAGGTTATATTTGTGAATTTTATAGATTGTTAAGCCTAGAAAATGTTTTTTCCTATTTCTGTATAAGAATATTATTCCATTGTTAAATCTATCACAATTTATTTATATATTGGATACTTTCAAGTTTAGAGCTATTATAAATGTGACGTTATAGTTATTTCTATAGCTTTAAAAAACACATATATACTTTCTTTTGGATCATCTAGTATGCTTATATTCAGTGTTAGAAATATTGCTAATAAATGTCCACTCCAGCTACTGTATTTTATGCTCCCATCAATAGTGTTTGAAGATTCTAATTTCTTCTCACTCTCAACAATATTGGTATTTTTGTATTTTTCATTTGACCCATGGTTCCTATTCAGCATTATTTTCAATATGCAGTTCTTGCCAAAGCAAATCATCTCCATTTATAAAAATGATTGGCTAGTCAAAACTATAAAATGGGAGAAACAAACAAGCTAATTAATGCTAATCAGAAGGAAGGCCTTGACACACTGACAGACGTGTAATTTTAGGTGCCAAGGTAACGAAAGAGGTTCAATTAGGTTATTAACATTTTAGGTATCAAAAATTTCAAGCAGAGATAGTTGGACAAAAGGAAACTTCAAATGACCTCTGTTAAGATTACCATTTTTCAACTACCTAATGTATTTTATTTTTATCAAATGAGAGCTGGTTGTTGTGAATATTATAATAAAGCTTAAGAATGTAATAACTATTGATACTAACAGCATAGTCAGAGATATTCACTGCTCCATTTCTACTCAATAGGCCTTATTCTGTGTATGTTGTGGGTCAAAGGAATTCATAGCTCTTACCTATCTCATTGGGTTACTCCCTTGGTTGAATGTAGCCAGTCTTGTTGAAAATAATTATCTGGTGAAGTGGTGTTCTTCCTTAGTAACTAGATTACCTGCAAACCTAAATTTGGCAGAGTTACCAACAGTTGACAAATATGAAATATAAAGCTAAAAGTCAGCTATGGCTAGCACGAGAACCCAAATATCACCTGGTCTTTGTTTGAAATGGATAATCTTAAACTGAAGCATTTCTGATTCTTTTTTTTTTTTTTTTTAAGATTTTATTTATTTATTCATGAGAGACACAGAGAGAAAAAGAGAGAGAGAGAGGCAGAGGCACAGGCAGAGCAGAGGGAGAAGCAGGCTCCATGCAGGGAGCCTGACGTGGGACTTGATCCCAGGACGCCAGGATCACGCCCTGGGCTGGAGGCTAAACTGCTGAGTCACCCGGGCTGCCCGAGTTTCTGATTCTTTTATTCATTAATGGGTGTTCATCTTATTTTAATATTCAAGTTTTTATCCTTCACTACATTTTTTTCACTTCCTTATACTTGAGCCAATTTTAAATATAATTTTAATATAGTAAGAACTCTTAATATCAGGTCTACCCTCTTAACCAATTTATAGGTACACAATGCATTATTATTGATTATAGGTCATGTACCTAATGGTACAGTATAAAGATACGGTACATCTTAAAGCTTATTCCTTTTGCTTAATGACTTTATGCCCATTGATTAATAACTCCTTATTTTCCCCTCCCTCAGCTCCTGTCAACCACTATTCCAATCTTTGGCTCTATGAATTTGACTATATTAAGTACTTTTTACAAGTGAAATTATGTAATATTTGCCCTTTAGTTTTGGCTTAGTTCACCTAGCATAATGTCCACAAGGTTCATGTATGTTATTACATACTGCATCATAATTCCCTTATTTTTAATACCATGTTTTCTTTACCAATTATTGTTTTAAAATTTTATTTATTTATTCATGAGAGACACAGAGAGAAAGGCAAAGACATAGGCAGAGGAAGAAGCAGGCTCTCTGTGAGGAGCCTGTTGTAGGACTTGATCCCAGGATCCTGGGATCATTTTTTTTTTTTTTTTTTTTTTTACCAATTCTCTGTCAGTGGATATCTAGGTTATTTTCACATTTTGGCTATTACGAACAGTGCTTCCATGAACACTCATGTGGAAACGAATATGGGAGTTCAAATAAATGGTATAGCTGCTATGGAAAATATAGGGGTTCTTCATTAAATTAAAAAATAACATGATCTAGCAATCTCCTCTTTTCTGGATATTTATCTAACAGAATCGGAAGTATTTATCTTCCACACCTGTGTCTCAAGCAATGAGAGTAAAAAAATGAATAGCTCATTGTCCCTGTCTTGTTACTTATAATTTAATGAGATACAATTGTTCAAAAAATATGAAAAGTAATAACATTCACATATCTAAATAGGTGAATATTATTTTATAACTCTGAGTATAAAAAATGTATAGAACTATAAAAGTCTGTTTCTTGGCTTGCCTGTCTCTTTCTTCTTAATGTTATTTTGTTTTGTTTCTTAAATTCCACGTATGAGTGAAAGCATATGGCATTTGTCTTTTTCCTGCTGACTTATTTCACTTAGCATAATACTCTCTAGCTTCATCCACATGGTTGTACATGTCAACATTTCATTCTTTTTGATGACTAATATTCCATTATATTATGTACACCACATCTTCTTTATGCATTTGTCAGTCAATGGATATTTAGCGTCTTTCCATAATTTGGCTATTGTTCATAATGTTGCAATTAATGTTGGAATCCATGAACTCTTTCAAATTAGTAATTTTGTATCTTTTGGGTAAATACCTAGTACTGCAGTTGCTGGATATTATGGTAGTTCTATGTTTAACTTTTTTTTTTAATTTTTTTTTTTTTTTTATTTATTCATAGAGACACAGAGAGAGAATGAGAGGCAGAGACACAGGCAGAGGGAGAAGCAGGCTCCATGCAGGGAGCCCGACGTGGGACTCGATCCAGGGTCTCCAGGATCACGCCCTGGGCTGCAGGCGGCGCTAAACCGCTGCTCCATCGGGGCTGCCCTATGTCTAACTTTTTGAGGAACCTCCATACTGTTTCCCAGAGTGGCTGCATCAGTTTGCATTACCACCAACAGTGTAAGAGGGTTGCTCTTTCTCTGCATCCTCACCAACACCTGTTGTTTCCTGTGTTGTTAATTTTAGCCACCGTAAAAAATGGGCAGAAGACATGAATAGACATTTTTCTAAAAAAGATGTTACAGATGGCTAACAGATATATGAAAAGATTCTCAACATCAATCATAATCAGGGCAATACAAATCAAAACTACAATGAGATACCACCTCACATCAGTCAGCCTTCACTTTTTAAAAGAATTAATATTTCCTACTTTCTGGATGCCTTTAAGTATTTGCCAAATGCAATGGTATCTGGCTCCTTTGCTATGAAAAGCGCTAAATAACTAGTCTCTATTTGCTCTTATTTGAGTGGCCTTCATTTATTCCAGAGACTTTAGTTATACATAATAAGAGCATAATGAAATATCACCTTCCTGGAAAGTAGGAAGTGATATTAAAAAAAAAAAAAAAAGACTATTTTTTTGGAAGGCTGAATTACCTCTAGATGCCTGGTATTCAACTATGGAAACAAAGTGGATTGACAATAATTATGAAATTAATTAACAATCTGTTTAACAACCAGTTTTTTCAGCTCTTCCTCCTCATTTTTTCTGCCCTTTCAGCAGGATTTCCTTTCTGTCTTTCTCTTAAAATAAGTAACAACAAACTAACAATTAAATAAGTAACTAGAATAAAAAGAATAGTATGAGAGAAGAGCTGGGAGTCTTAGTTTGGATGTTGGCACTTGAGAGAGAAAAAGGGCAATTGTACATACTAAGAAATTACTAAACATTCCCAATTAAAGGAACATTTAAAAAGTAATAATAAAAGAAAATAAAAAACATTAGGGGAGGCAGAAATCATCCCTAAGAAGAAAAAAATAATGCTCCATTTTGCCTGTAGTGGAGGGAGAAAAAGCCTACATATCTGATACTAACTGCTTATCTTCTTTATTTTATTTATTTATTTATTTTTTAAAGATTTTATTTATTTATTCATGATAGTCACACAAAGAGAGAGACAGAGAGAAAGAGAGAGAGAGAGAGAGGGAGAGACATAGGCAGAGGGAGAAGCAGGCTCCATGCACTGGGAGCCCACGTGGGATTCGATTGCGCCCTGGGCCAAAGGCAAGTGCCAAACCGCTGCGCCACCCAGGGATCCCTGCTTATCTTCTTTAAAGGGAATATGGGTGGTTGGGACCAAGTCTCCACTGCTGTCCTGACAATTGAGTTTAGTCTCATGGGAAAAGAAATACCCACATTCAGAGGAAATTGATGCCATCTAGTTTAATCAAAATAGTTTCTTGTTTCTGATATAAATGGATAATCAAAAATTAACAGATATTTGAGGAAAATTAAAATGAAAATGATGGAAAAATGATCCAGAAAGTGTTAATACATCAGAGAAGAGAACATTCAAAATTCCATTGTGTCCTTAAAACAGGTCACAATAGTATTGCCTGTTAAACATGATAATAGGGATTCCTGGGTGGCTCAGGGGTTGAGCATCTGCCTTTGGCTCAGGGTGTGATCCCCATCTGGGGATCAAGTCCCATGTCAGGCTACCTGTGAAGAGCCTGCTCTCTCTCTGCCTCTCTGTGTCTCTCATGAATAAATAAATAAATAAATAAATAAATAAATAAATAAATAAAATCTTTAAAACAAAACAAAACAAAGACAAAAATCATGGTAATAGCTTGGTTGAAGAAGAAACAAAACATAAACTAAAAGTCGAAAAATACGATTACTTCAATAAACTATATCAGTCTAGAAAGAAAAGTCCATCTTTCTGTTTTGTTTTTCTTTTTTTCCCAAAATATAGAACATAAAGATAAGATTTTAATATAAAAGTTGAGGGGAATGAAACCTCTAATAATTCTAGTAATAAAGAACAGAGATATAGAAGGTGATGCTTTAGTAGAATGTGTTTTTGAAGTAAAACAACCTACACATTACTAGGGTGTCTACAAGAAGTTACACAACATACCACATGCGCATCTGAAGAGAACCTGGTAAAATCTCACAAAAACAAGAAGACAAAAGAGATCTAAAAATCTTCCAGGGGAAAAAAAATTAAAAAAAAAAAATCTTCCAGGGAATAGGATGTAAAACCATCAAGTAATTGCAAGGAAAATTGCTGTCAGATTAATCCGTATCGACCTTAGAGTAACAAAACAATGGAGCAATATATTTCTATGTTAAGAAAAATGATTCTGAACCTAGATTTCTCTATCCAATCAAATTTAAATTGCATGTAGAAATGAATCCATTTTAATCATACAAAGACAGAAACTGTAATTCCCACACAAATTTTCTAAAAATACAGAAATTACTCCAGCAAAAGTATAAAAAATAAATCTATAAATTATGTAAACATGGAATTTAAGGAATAGTGAAACCATTTCAGGAGAAAAATAGAAAGAAAGCACAAAGATGATATCAATGCTTATAACCTGAAAGCAATTTATTCTATTCAATTAGGATAAGAATCTGAAAGGTTCCCAGATTATCTTCCAAAATATAGTGGTTCATAATATCAACTAGCGGACTTTTACAAACACAGTTAAAACAAAACAACACTAGATTTAGAAAATAACAGATTGCAAAAGCTATACCAGGTAGACAATAAATTGAATATTTTGGAAAAGATAATCATGATTTAGGAGCAACAACAAATCAGACATGAATGAAAACTTGGCAAGATTGCTGTGTCAAGTGCTTTCAGTTACTGATTGGATGAAGGTGGTATAACCCCATTCTATCTGCCAACAAAGGAAAAGGGTTAAATCTTCTACATGGAAAAAGTACATCTAGGGTTTCTACAAGTTTCTTTCACAACTCAGTGGCAAATAGCTAAGCATATCAAGAGACTGTATCAAAGTAAAAGAAAATTTAATAAGTACAGCAAATTATAGAAACAAATACAAAGGTAACAATAATAAGTTATCAGGTAAGGACTTCTTTGTGATTATGAATAATATGTTCAAGAAAAGAGAAGAAAGAAAAAATGAGGAATCAATGGAGAATTTTAGTTAAAACTTTGAATCCATGAAAATCAAATTGAAATACTAGACTCAATAAATACATAATTGAACTGAAAATTTTTGAGTCTAAAAGCAGATTAGTACTCCAAACAATAGGGTTTACTAACCCTATAGAAGATGGATCAATAAGACATACACATGGCCAATAGGTATATGGAAAGGTGCTCAACTTCACAAATCATCAGAGAAACTAAAATTAAAACCACAGTAAGATACTTCACATCTGTTAAGATGGTTGTGAAAAACTCAAGAGACAACAAATGTTAATGAAATTGTGGAAAGAAGAAAACCCTTCTACATTGTTGAGAATATAAATTGATGTAGCCATTATTGACAGCAGTAAGGATATTCCTTAAAAAAATAAAAATAGAACTATCTTTTGATTCAACAATCCATTTTTGGGTATATATCCAAAGGTGAAGAAATCAGGATGTTGAAGAATTATCCATACCCCATGTTCATTTTAGCACTTTCATAATAGCCAGCAATCTAAATGTCTATCAATGAATGAATGGATTAAGAAAATGTGATTATTAAAGCAAGCACACACAATATCTATCTATCTATCTATCATCTATCTATCTATCTATCTATCTATCTATCTATCTATCTATCTATCATCTCTCTATCTATCTATCATCTAGCTATCATCTAGCTATCTATCTCATCTATCATCTAGCTATCTATTTGTCATCTATCTATAAATCATCTATTTAATGGAATCTATTTAATGGAATATTATGCAGGCTTAAAATAAAGGGAAGGTTCTACCATTTGTAACAACATGGATGAAAGCAGAGGACATTACATTGAGTGAAATAAGCCAGATGCAGGAAGACGAATACTGCATGATCTCACGTGTATGAAGAATCTATTAAAAGTTGAACTCATGGAAGCAGGGAGCACAGCAATGGTTTCCTGGACCTGATGGGTGGAAGAAATGGGGAGATGTTGGTCAAAACGTGTGGAGCTCCAGTTATACAAGATGAGTAAGATCTGGACTACAATATGATTATAGTTAATGATATTGTTTTGTATACTTGAAACTCTCTAAGAAGGTAGATTGTAAGTGTTCTCATTACAGACACACACACACACATACGTGCATGCCACACCCCACACACGTACTAAAGAAAGAAAGGTAACCATGAGAGGTGATGAACGTAGTTTAAGCTTAAGTAGCCTGACTGGTATTTAACCATGTTTACATGTATCAAATCATCAAGTTGTACACATTAAATATATATAATTTTAAATTATCAGTAAAAGACGAAAGACAGGTTATTTAAAGAAATAATAAGCTAAGTTTTGGAATTTAAGATGTTCTGCATGACCTAAGCTGAATCCAAGATTGAAGATGGAATTAACATAGTTGGACAGTTTGGTAAATATTAAGTAAAGATGGTGTCTCACACAATGTGGGATCAACTAACAAAATAAGTTATGTCTTTACTGGTGAGAGCAAACCATCTGCAGGTAAAAGTCTTGTCCCTGTTGTCACATTCTGAAAATATATAAACTCTAGAGAGAAAGGAAATAAATCCTTAACCTATTCTATTGGTCTAATTTTTTTTGAAAACACAATTTTAAAAAACATTTATTTATTATTATTTACTTACTTGTTTATTTACTTTAGAGAGGGAGAGAGAGGACACACGGATGAGGGGAGAGGCAGAGGAAGAGAGAGATAATATTCAAGCAGACTCCAAACTGAGTGTAGAGTTCAAAGACCAAGAATAACCAAAGTAAAAATGAAAAACAATAACATTAGCACAAATACTGAGAAATTGGAAATATGGAGCAGTCATATGAGACCGTAAGGCTGAATTCAAGCCAATGGATTAGGGACAGAGATAATAGTTGTCATTTGCATGTCTGGCCTCTAAATTCTCTCACAAGATCCTACAATAATTTCTCATCTCTGATTGGCCACTTGGGTTCCAAATAGCAGAATAATTTAAGGCCAAGAGGATGGTTGAGTCACTAGGTAGAGAGAGCCAGGATCTGCAAATGATCACGTGAAAAAGACGCTTGTAAGCTCCACCTTCATCCCAGCATGATATAAGAAAGAATTGAAACGTTGTTTTCAAGCATTGTGATTTTGGAATTATTTCTTACAGAAGCTAGTGTACCCCGACCAATACTTTCAGATTCGTTCACAGGCAAGGCAGCTGCATGGCCCCGTTTCACTCGGGGAATCTCTGTCCACAGCTCCACACGTTAGGTATTGTAATTTCTTATTGTTCAGTGGCACTCTTACTGCTTCCATTCTGTGATTTAAATCCCAGCTCCAGCAGCATGGCTTCACACATTAATTGCTGCTATGTTACTCTGTTGCATATTAGGTTTAAATACAGATTTATGTCATTCATGAATCTGTTATTTTTTTGAAGTAAATATTTTATATAAATGTATGTGTCATAGATAGTGACTTTGCGTGACCTCATCCTTATCCCAACGTCTTTAACATTGTTTAGTTTTCTAAGTCAGTTTGAAAGTTCCTTTGTAACATGGCACTAACTTATTTATTCCAATTTAGAATATGTTCTTAATTACCAATAACAGGAGGGATTCAGGTGACTTTAAACAGACCAAGATTTAGTAACAGATATAAGGTAAATTATGGAGTTATAGACAGAGTAGATAATAGAATTATAGACAGAGCCTCAAGAAAGGCTTGAGTTTAAGTTTTCAGATGTAATGCCCCAACCCAAGTCATACACAACATGTTGATGTTACCACCATCTACTGTGGCTGGATGTAAAATGCTAGAAAATTATGTCTGTTACAATTGTTCCCATGCCATAAATGCTACCAGTTCTCCATTAGGAGCCTTACCTTGGAGCCAGGGAAAATGCCAGGGTATCAGTTACCACTGGCAAAGGCCAGTTCTACATAGAGCCTTTTCCTCCATGTTGTTCACATTCAAATAAGAAGTGCACTTGATGTAACAGATTGGTGTAACCTGTCTACGTACTTCCTGTAAAGGGGCCTGGGAAATGCAATTGAACAACTGACTCTCTATGCAAAAAAAGACTGGGTGCTTAAATCATTGTCCTTTCCTTCAATTTATCTACAAAACTTTGTTTTGTTTTTGTTTTATTTGTTTGCTTACTTTTTATTTTTAGTTTGAAAAGCTTAATTGAGCTTCTGGAAATCTTCTTTTGCTTGTTGCATATTTGTCTACTCTGTTGTCATCAGCACCATCATGGCCATTATGCACGCAGGTGTCCATGTCTCCTCTAGCAGAAACAGAGTGGGTTTGTGTTCTGTTTGCTGAAATGAATGCTCTTCATTATGGCTTCTGAAGAGCTTCAGACAATCAATTGCCATTTGGTTATTATTGCCATTATTTGATTTCTCTAAGTTCGCAACTGAGTTTCTGAAATACCATGAATGCTGTGAATCTCACTGTCAGTGAAAGATAAAAAAAATCACAAGTCTGTGCCTCCTAGATTTGTCCTCTCCCACCGTAACAGACAGGGAAATTCAGCTTTCATGTTTACTTCTCTCCCAAGAGGAGGATGGGCAACTCAAGTGGGATTAACCTTGACCCTAGCTCAGATTCAGCAGATCACCATGACTGACAACCTCCTTCTGGGACCAGGGGCAGGTCCTTGCCCCCATGCTTTTATCCTGTTCTGCTGATTCCCCTTGGAGAGCTCATCAGGAAGCAGATCCATACCAATCGCATCAGCGGGGGCAGCAGCGACACAACCACTCACCTTTACTCAGGCTCCCAAATCCTGGAGCTTTTGTCATCTGATTGAGACAAAGTCTGCTTGTGATGGTGCATGAAGATAATGGTCCTCCTTCTAAAAATTTCTTCTAGCCCTACTGCTGGTCCCCTTGAAGGGCTCTCTGTATTTTTATGAAATAAACAGCATATTAAAACAACCCACATTTTTAGCAAAAAAAAAAATCACTTCTAAAACTGTATTGTAAAAATATTACTGAACTATGTAAAAATATAAGTATTCATATATTTATTGAGATTTTCTTAATTAAAGGTATTAAAAATAATCTGTACACATAAAATAGGCAATTATTTAAAGAAAGTCTGATATAACTGTGTTGGTTCAATTTAAAATTACATCCAAGGAAAATATGTTGAGTTTTTGGAGAAGTGTTATGCTGTAACTTTAACCGTAAAGTCAGAATGAAAAACAGTATTCATGCTATCTTTGAAGAGATGCACCATATGTTTTTCTGACTTGCAATGCTTTTGTCCTTGTCTTCTTTGACACCCTGTCTCCTGATTTCCCTTCCAAACTCAGATCTCCTATTTCTCTTTTCTTTCTCTGAGTGTCCCCTCTCTTACCTGATCTTCAAGTGTTGGTGGTCTGTGGAGCTCAGCCCTTCTCTCACTCACATTCTCCCAACAGAAGGCATATAACACCATGCGCTCTCCTTTGGAGAAGAGGGAGCTTATATAAATCTCCCTCTGCACAGTTGTCAATTAAATGGAAACATGAACTGAATCATTTGGACCTTGTGGCAGTTAAGGGAAGCTCAGGGAAGCCGACCACACGAGTAATATGGAATAAGAGGTTTCTCATAGCAATTCATACCATTCATTATGCAACGGCAGAGTCGGTGAAAACGTGTGTGCAGAAAGCTGCTACCTCTGCATGTGGCGATGAGCATGAAGTGGGGGTAGGACTCAGGGCCAGCAGTCAGGGAGAAAAGGTAGGTAGAGAGACTGGAGAATGGGGACATGCTGAAAATGGGAGGGGGGAGGATAGAGTCTGTCTGTCTCTATCATTTCTAGCATCAGTCATGTGTAGGGCTGCAGGGTTAGCTGCCCAGGGTCACAGAAAAGCTAAAATAAGAGATCCAGGGCACGTGCCGTTCCTGTAAGGTGAACCATCAGGCATGTCCGGTACTCTACTATGATTTTTAGAACATACACAAAATATCTGTCCCTTTTCTTCTTCCTGGGAAGTCTCCTTCACATTTCCAATATGGCCAAGGCCCTAACATGGAGCCATGTGGGAAAGGAGTTCTGGGAAACACAGTCCCGGGCTAGCTAGGCTCACACAATCCAGAGCCACCACAGCCCTCTGAGATGATATGATCCTGGGTTATAAATTGTCTTCTGTATATTAAGGAAAGTGTAAAGAAATAGACTGTTTTCCAATCAGGACCTTAAACAATGAATTCATTTACTAACTGAACAGGACAAGATAAAATAAGATTAAATATGATGAAAGCTCTGTTTTTTGTCATCAGCAACAGTTTTCTCTGCTGTGTTCCTTGATAGCGTGTACAAAGAGATAAGGAGCATTGGCTTGTCAAACTGTGGTACGCAGAGCCCGTCTGTCTCCTAGAATGAACCCCAGAATCCTTGTTTGTAAGAATGTCAAAGTCGTAAAGTAGGGTTTCGATCACTGTAGCAAGTCTTCTGTGGGTACGGTGATCACATTGGCCTCCCTTTGCTCTAAATGGACTCGCAGGAAAGTCAGTATTATATTTCTTCCTCCTGTCCCATATTGCACGGTGGTGGGGAATTTAGAGTCCTGGGCCAGAGGCCTACGCTGGAAGCCTGGCTCTACCAGATCCAGCCATGTGACCTTGAGCCATTGTCTATGACCTAATTCCCTAATATGTAAAATCGTAATAGGCATTGCATGTGTCCTCTTGGGTTGCTGTGAGGATGGAATGGGTTAAAGATGTAAATCGGCAGAAGGAGGAGACCCTGGTGCACAGAAAGGCCTTTCTGAGTGGTAACTTTTATTTTAACTCTCGAACTTGAACTGAACCCTCTCTGCCACTCACCATGAGAGCTTGGCGAGCATCCGGCGCCTGGCAGAGCTGTTAACTTACTGTCTCCACGTTCCAGGACATTTTTAGCAGCACCGAATTACATAAAAGTGCTTCGGACAGCTCTGAACCAATTTGTAGTCGTGTGCATCTTTGACATGAGGCAACCTTGTCCAATCTTATGGTTTAATTACTATAAACATTCTGAAAATTCCCTAATGTGCTTTTCCGTTTTGAACTCTGGACTTAAGATGTTCCCAAACGTTTTCATCTGGAAGTCTCAGCATCACCCCGAACACCGTATTTCCAAGATAAAAGTCACAACTGACACCTTCATGCATAATATATATTTTTTTCTAGTTCAGTAAATAACCCAAGCCAGTTGCTTATGTGAGCTACCTGGATGCACGCAGTAAGGTGCTTTCCTACACTCCTCTTGCCCTGTTTCTCTGTTTATTTCAATGAGCCCTACTCTCTTCTGCGTCTTCAATAGCCCATCTGTATTGGCTCCTTAAGATCATCAATACAATATTCTGTTTTTTTTCCCCTCCCATCTAAAATACAGTTTGCTCTAAATCTTCTAGTAATTCCACAGCTGCTTACCTTGTGGCAATTTGAGTTGCGGGAATTATTTTCTATATGCAAAGTTTTTTGTTCCTCACTCACTTTCATGAGTAATCAAAATGAACTCTGTTTCTTGTTTCCTCACAATAGTAAAATATTTCATTCCAGAGTCAACAACAAATTACCAATATTTAATTTCAGGGGATAATTTTTCAGCCCCTTCTAACCTGGTGTTTTACCAGGAGGTAAGACTCTTGACTGCACCTTCCTTCTTGAGAAGTAGCCTCTCTTAGTCTTTTCTGATTCTACACTCTACTAGTCATCCCATGTCTCCACTTTTCTGTTTTTTTTTGGTTTTTTTTGTTTTTTTTTTTTTTTCCAGCTTCCATTTCAGGCTTTTCTTCACTCTACTTAAAGGTAACTATTTCTCAAGTTTCTCTCCTAGGTCCTGTTCTCTCCTAGGTCCTGTTTCCATTTTACAAACAGAAAAGTTTGAAAAGTTTGTAAAAACTCACTGTTTATTTCATTTATTCCTGTATATTATATTATTATATTATATTATATTATATTATATTATATTATTATATTTATACACAAATAATAAGTCTATATCTAAGACACAGTTTCCTGAATTTAAACCCATACTCCAACTGCATCCTTTACATCTCTATTGGGATTTCTCAGTCATGTTTCAGATTCAACAGGTCCCAAATTAGGCTCGTCATCCCTGTTTATCTTCTATATTTGCTCCTTGTGCAGTTTTTCCCATCACAGTGGAAGATTCCTTCACTTTCTTTCTCTCCCTTCTTCTATAGCTAACAATCACTAAGTTCTGCCATCATACCAATTCAGTATTTCTCAAATCTGTTCTTTTTCTTTTTGTATCTGTATCTACAACTCAAGTTAATCCCACTACATAATCTCCCTCTTATTTACTGGAAAACCTTTATCGTTACAGGTTTACCTCTGGCCTTTCTCCTACCTCTTGATAATACATACAGTAGTCAAAGTGATTCTTCCAACCTGTAAATTTTAACATTGCAACACCTTTCCTAAATATTTCATCTATTTTTTGCTTATCTTCATATTAAAAAAAAGTCATAATCACTGAATTGATTTACAAGTTTTGTTTGTTTTAATGAGGAGTCCTCTACTTATTTACTACAACCCCATATTGTACAATCCCTACCTAATATTGTATCCTATCCTGAAATACTTTCCCTTGTGTCAGCTCCCATTATTATCACCTCTCCTGGGAAGGCTCATCCCTCATGTTTTTGCCTGGCTATGGCTACTAGTCTTTCCACTGAAACAGGTTGCAGAGGATGGTTTTTTTGCATGGCTCTCTAGAAATAAGACTATCTCTGTATTAATTCCCTCACTGAGGGCTGCCTGAGTGGCTTAGTGGTTGAGCATCTGCCTTTGGCTCAGGGCGTGATCTCAGGGTCCTGGGATCGAATCCCACATCAGGCTCCCAGCAGGAAACCTGCTTCTCCCTTTGCCTATGTCTCTGCCTCTCTCTCTGTTTCTTTCATGAATAAATAAATAAAATATTTTTTTAAAATTCCTGAATTGACTCTTGAACTTGCCCTTACATAGCACAAAGCAAATTTTAACTTAATTCTATTTAACTACTGATCCTTACCAATCGATTCAAAGAATGAAGGTGGGGAGCAAATCACATATCTACTTTTCATCCTATGAATCTTCACTGCCGAGCATAGAACTGGTATTAGTAGTGACTTAAGAATTGATAGTTAAATTAATAAATGACTACTTTTATTTCCTACTGTCTGATAGTCATCCACTTTTTTTTTTTTAACTTGGTCATTTCACTGGCGAAACAATCCATTAAGAATATTATAAAGTATTTAGAGATTCATTAAAACTTGTCTGGTGCTTTATTTTAATGGCACAATTGTGGAATCCCTCAATAAAACGTGATTTTAATTACTGTTAGGAGTCATATAATACTTATTAAGCTAGTGAGCCACTGTTTACTTTAGTGTACTAAGAGGTTTTAAAAATCATGAATCAATTTTGAATTTTATCAAATAGCTTTTCTAAAGTAAAAAAGTGTAATGGTGAAAGCCGTCTGCATATTTACTTTGGGCAAGTTCCTTAATTGCTTTGTGAATAGATTTCCTTATCTGTAAAATGGGCACAATCTTAATAATTAAAATAAGGGAACAATACATGACATGTAGTCCCAGTAAAAACAAGGTGTAGAGCATGGTCATGAGAATAAGTGGATAAAATTCAGTGTAATTGAAGGGCATTGAAGCTGAACTGATCTAAGAAAATAACACACATCATTGATAAAGGTGGTGAGAATCCAGGATGTTTTCCCTATTTATGGGGAGGGCGGGAGTAAATTGTCACAATATTTTAATAGATTGACATTATCTGTGAAAAATAAAATGGGCCTAGCCTTAATCTGGAATTTCTAGAAATTCACTCTTTAGAAGTAAATATTTTCATTTGTTTCAAAGTTATGACTTCATGGTTATTATTAACATTATTTGAAATTTTGAAAAGAGGGGTTAAATATGGATTTGTTAAAAGCACGCTACACTGATCTACAATATTTTATTAAATACAAAAACAATTTTGAGTACATTGTATTTTGCTATGGTGCTGATTTGCAAATAAATTAAATAAATTATATATAATAATAAAACTTGTCACCATGTCTTTCATCCCTACTTTTATCCCTACTTTTACTGGTCCCTGCTCAAAGTATAAAAATATCTGATCTTGTCACCCACCTACTTACAATGCTGCAATGACTTCTTTTTAGGATAATGAAGATAATACTTGTCACAATCTGTGCTTCCCTATGTGATCTGGCTCCTATCCAGCTCTTCAGACTCATCGCACAACATAACTCCTCTTTCGTGTGCACTGCAACAATCCATTCTTCTCCTACACCACATGTCCACTGCCAGACTAGGGATCCAGAATCCACCTATTTACCCTTCATATCTCAGGCAACTTTCTTCAAAAATTAAGTAAGTCATGTTCTTCACATTACATCAAATCCCCACATTAGGTATTTTCATAGATCACCGATCTCCCCATCATACTCTTATTAAAGCTGCTCTTTATATATAGCCTGTGGTTGTTTGATACCCGTCATCAGCTGCACTGACTTATATACACCCTGAGGTGGAAATATCTCCTATTATTGTTCATCACTTTTCTTCATTCTCTAACACAGGATCTGCCACCTGTGTAGTAAGGACAAAGTTGACACGTGGTTGATGATTAAGAGTTGTATCTCTCTGATGATATGTTTACCAGGTACATAAGAGTGTTTGTCTTTGGGACATCAGTTTGTGGAGGATCCTACTTTTTCCTCTTATGCTAATGCACATTTGACTGTTTTTTACAGAGAACATAAATTTACTCTTACCATTAGAAAAATAAAAATATCACAAGGCTTTTTTTGGAAGAAAGCCTTCCAGTCTGTAAGCTCCATGAATGTAAGGACTATTTCTGACTCTCTTAAGAATAGTGTCTGTCAGAGATGTGTAGTTGGAGTGAATGAACATGACACGTTATGTCTTCCCTGTATATCCTGAAATATGGTATTTCAGCTAGACAATCAGGAGTTTTCTACTCATGTTCCATCATCAAATACAGCAAAAAGTATAGTGGCCTCACTGCCAATATCTATTATTACAGCAGTCCTTATGGTAAATAAAATTAAAAGATCATCATATAAACACGGTTCATCCTTTGGTTTAATATTTCTTTATTTAATCCCTTGATTCACTGTTGCTCTTTTCATGTGTATATGATACTATTTTTTTTCTGATTCTTACAGAGACTAACTAAAATGCATTTTAAGAATTTCTGAATATGCCTTACAAAGATACATCTCAGAAGGATATAGTAAAGTAAATATTAGGAATTATGGCTTAGGGCAATTTAAAATTATTGGCACACTATTGATTTGTAGATCAATCCCTGTAAGTGTTCATGCAGAATCTCAGTGGCTTGATGTAGTTCTCCTTAAATTGGCTATTTGCAACAGATAAACATTGGAAATTGAAAGAGAGGAGTGCTGTGTCTTGTAGATATACCCCTGGGAAGCTTGTAGTCTCATAGTAATGATTGAACAAAAGAAAAAAAGATGTCAGAATGCAGAGTTTACAATTACTAAAGCTCTAAAGCTAATTTTAAAGCATTTATATTTGCAAGAAGGTCATCATTGCAGTCATTTTAAAACATCTACCCTTGAATAAGTTTAAATTACTGGAATCTCATTTACCACTAAGGAAAAGTAAAAAGGTGGTTAAGCCCTGGCTCAAATTATCTTTCAGCGGCTTAAATATTCCTTACTCATACTGATTCTTCATTTGTACTGATATAATGCTATACTGTGTGTGTGTGTGTGTGTGTGTAAAATGGCTGATGTACAGTTTACATAATTGTACCAGTTCTGTAGGATCCAAAAGGCATTTCTAAATGTCATGAGTGGAAGAGGGTGGGGCTTTCATTCAGGGGATGCTACATGGGTTTTAGGGTTTAAGGAGGAAAATAGATCTTAGCTAATAAGGAAGACAGAGTGAAGGAGAAAAATTTCTGAGTGATCTGAACATGCACAAATGGGAAGTAGACAGAGTGCTGTTATGGTCTGTAGGTAGACCACCCGACAAAGCACCACAGAAAGGCTCAGAGCAAAATTAAAGGGCTCTGAACACATGATTTTCTGAATCAGAATAAAGCATAACACAGGAGGCAGAGAGACAGAGAAGAGGAAGATTACAAATTAGGATAGGCGGCCAGCAAGGTGGAAGGACCGCATTGCCTGATCCAGTGTTTCTCTGGAGGAAGCAGGTGACTCTCTGAACAGCCAGTTAAATCATGGATAAACTATCATCCAATTGTTTAGAAAAGGCAAATGACTATAATTTTTAATAATTCCTGCATTAAACTAAGGCATGTGTGTATAAATATATAATCGTGAATGGCATATATCCCTCTTTTCTCTCAAGTCAGTTTTCCCTATGGAAAGTTGTGGTGGTTCAAGAACTAGCATGCCGACTCAATACATCCCTGTTTTTTTTTGTTTTTTTTTTTAAAGAGAGAGGATTTTTTTTTTTTTTTATGATGGTCAGAGATAGATAGAGAGAGAGAGAGAGAGGCAGAGACACAGGCAGAAGGAGAAGCAGGCTCCATTCACCGGGAGCCCGACGTGGGATTCGATCCCGGGTCTCCAGGATTGCGCCCCGGGCCAAAGGCAGGCGCCAAACCACTGCGCCACCCAGGGATCCCACATCCCTGTTTTATTGAAGAGATAAAGGGGCAAGAACATATGGCCAGAGCTATAACTCACTAAAAATCTACAGAGCAGCTATCATTTTTATAGGCAAGTCTTAGATAGAGAGCACTAGAGACCATTTGAGCATCACGCATGGGTGGCCAATTTGTGGATGCAATGACTATCGTGAAGAGTTGGTGTCTCAGGAGTATTTGTTACTTAATTAGTCCCTTAATTCACCTTCCTGTCTATTTTATCACACATATACACTTCTTATTATCTGTGTAACATGTCTCACCAGCTAGTTGTGAGACTAGCTAAAATGGATTTTATCCTTTCTGCTTGATTTATACTTATTATTTATAGCCAAAGTGAATATACTTAAATGACACAGTAAACTGATATTGCATGTAACATTATAAATTAAGAAGGAAATTGGAAGTAGAGAATGAACTAGAATAATTTGGATATTCTGTATATTGATATTCATATGCTCATATGTTCAGAGTTTGGAGAGCCTACAGTTTGAGTGTCCAGAGACTTGTGGATTTAGAGTGTCAGATGGGTGTTAACCAACAAAGCAAGGATAGCAAGGCTAAGAGACTTGATTCAACATATTGGAGATCTGGGTTTATATAGCATGTTAATGATCCTGAAGCTCATTCCAGATCCAGAAGCAATGGCAAGATGATTGTATTTGGGGAAGAATATATGAACACAATCAAGGAGAGTATCCACGTGGAGCTCTGGGGGTATGTGGAAGATGTGGTATCCAAGATTGGGTACCAGTGCTTCCAGTGTAAATGCAGGCCCAGAACTGAATCACAAAAGCTTGATTTTTTGAAAAGTGTTTACAAGCAGTAATAGTTTTGGAATTATTAAAGCACAATTTGACTTCTTGGATTTTACTGATCATTTCTTCAGAATGCATAAATTCTTGAGATCTTTGGATAATTTATGTGACTTAACACTGAAGATTCGGGTTTCCTACCGGTGTATCATATATGAAGGCTAAAGCAATTAATTTAAAAAATAAAATAAATGAAATCAAATTTCTATCTAAATTCACGAAGCAAGTCTTAATGTTTTCTCTCCGTGTAATTCCTAATCTTCTGCAACAATCTGAGCCTGTCTGAAAGTAGTGCCTTGAAACCTGAAGCTGAACATAAAGATATAGGAACCATAGATGGAACAAATCTTAAAAGAATGAAAAAAAGATGGAGTCAGGAGGTATGGTGGAAGGGCTACCCCTGAAATAAGGGATATTTTTACAAGATGGGATGGAGAATTCATTGTTTTGAGAGAATATTGAGGAAATGCCAACTACAGCCTCTATTTCCCTTTTGAGGCAGTTGATAACCTCTAGCACCAGGATCCCTATAAATTCTAAAAAAAAAAAAAACAAAAAAAAAAAACAGATCTGCAGGAGAATCATTGTGACTCCTTTTACAAAAGGAAAGACTTCAGTATCTCTCAACCACCCCTCCCATTGTTTGGAAAAAGGATTTCATTTCCTATGGCTTTCTGTTTACCAGTGGAGGAACATTCCTAGAGGGACAGCCCTTTGTTTTGTTTGTTTGTTTGTTTGTTTTTTGTTGTTGTTGTTGTTTGCTTGTTTTTCCACTCCCACATTCATTTTGAAAGAGAACTTTGTTTCTTCCTCTCAATCTCTTCTGTTTTTGGAGAAAGAAATGCAGTTTTGTTTTTAAAGTTTGTCAATTTCTATTTTTTTTGTCAACTCAGTTGTGATATTAAGGTCTGGGCCGTTGCAATGGCAACTTTTAGAAGAAACGTCTGCCAGCTACCAATTTATTTCAATACATGTTCTGCCATAATGGACAGGATTCTGTTAAGCATTTCCCCCATACAGGAGCACAATGTTAATTAAGCTTTCTCAATAAAAGTTTCAGAAAGGACATTATAGGGGGAAAGAGCTGTTTTTGTTTCCCCTTGAGCGCTTACTCTAGCCTGGCAATACCCTTCCTGCTGCCTTCTCCACGTGGAAACCAGTGCCCCGAGGGTTTCTGTGACACCGTGACACCTGTTTGCACTAAGCAGCAGCTTCCTTCTCAACCCCACACTGTCCCATGCCCACATCATTGGTTGCTGGCCACTTGATGGTCGGTCCTGAACTCTGAAGGGCTGCTTCTGAATTGCTCAGTGACTTGTAGACTAGCTTCAGCCTGGGCAAATCTGCAAACCTCCTCGGTCCATAGGGCTCAACACACCTTTCTTAATGAGGCTTGGGCAGTGACATCTCTTCCAAGCTTGTCCAATGCGTGTAGCCCCTCAGCCCTAGAGCACCATGGAGTTTCCTTATATCCTGTAACAGCTTTTTATCATTGGCATTTAATAATTCTTTATATTAAACTTGCGTCTTACTGTTTTACTGGACTAAGATTGGTGCAAAGATTCTGAGTAGAATTCGTTAAGGAAAAACAGTTGTTGACTACAGCTTTTGGCAGGGCAAGGCCACAAGGACTTTTGCTCCTGGTAATTTGCAGGAAACTATACCAGTCCCCTGACTCATTTTTACCCTTTTGCTATTGGGTTTTAGCCATTGCAGCTCAGCAGGACTTTGACATTTTAGGTCACATGTGATTTTGGCCTTGGCAGGTCACTGCAGTTTATAGCAGCTTGTCCAAATGTGAGTGGCTATTTTTATATAGGCGGGGGTGTGGGGCTGAGGATCCCTTAGCCAAATAGCAGTGACCCTAAAGCACAGATTGCTGTAGTTTGAGCTTGAACCACACAAGTGCAGCCTGGTTTCATATTGCAGACAAAAATTCAGGCAGAATTTTGCCTAGAGCGTTTTAGACATCGATGAGTACAACATTTTATAGCTTTAAAAATTGCAGTGCCATTGGGCTTTGTGTTCACTACAGATCACAGTTAGGTTGTACCCTTAACTTGTTATAACCTAGACCTGGGTAAGTATTTAAACTAGCTGCATTCAGAGTTAAAGAACGAATGAAGAGGCAGCTCACCCTGAATTCATCTACATCCTGTTTAGATGTAGATGGTCTATGGCAACACTGATAGTGTTCAGGGGAACAGAACCTGTCCTAGGATTTCTGCTTTAGGAAATGGGCATTGACATATTCTCTGCCTTTATTTTTTTTAATATTTTATTTATTTATTCATGTGAGAGAGAGAGAGAGAGAGAGAGGCAGAGACAGGGGCAGGGGGAGAAGCAGGCTCCATGCAGGGATCCTGACATGAGACTCTATCCTGGATCTACAGGATCAGGCCCTGGGCTGAAGGCGGTGCTAAACCGCGGAGCCACCTGGGCTGCCCCTCACCCTGCCTTTAGTATGAAGCTAACATTGTAATAATTTTTAACATGGAGAATCTAAGATGTGAATCTCATTGAGAGATGTGGTGTTAAATATACTTTATAATGTGACTTTTTCTTTTTTAGTAGGGTTTATTTTTATTTCCAAATTTGAACTCGAGATTTTCTAACACAAAGAATAAAGTGCAAACTAATTCTACACAGTTTTGGAAACACGAATGTCAAAGATTTCACTTTTCTGCAAAAAGTCCCTACTTCGAATATAACTAAACTATATATTTGATTTGGATTTCACCATTTTTTTGTTGTTGTTGTTCCTGCTTCAGAATACCATCCAAGATGCCATGGTGTGTTTAGTAATTGTGCCTTTTTAGTCTCTGCAAATCTGTGGCAGTCTTCAGGTTTTCTCTTGTTGTCCATGACTCTGACACAGCTGCGAGGTCTAAGTATGCTGTAGAATGTCCCTCAGTTTGAATTTGCATGTTGTAGGGTGCCTGGGTGTCAAGTGGCCAACTCCTGATTTTGGCTCAGGACATGATCTCAGGGCTGTAAGATTGAGCCTTGCGTTGGGCTCTATGCTCAGTGGACAGTCTGCTTATGGATTCTCTGTCTCCTTTTCCCTCCCTCTGCTCTCATGTGCTCTCCCTCTCCCTAAAAACAAAGGAATAAAATCTTGTATTTCCATGTGATTTTCTTAAGATTAAACTAAAGCCACATTTTGAGGGGGGAAAGTAATGCAGAGGCAAAAGCCTTTCTCACCCCATTATATTGTCAGTATATGAATGTTAACTTTTAGTCCTTGATTAAGGAGGAGTATGCAGGATTTCTCTGCTATAAAGTTACTATTTCTTCCCATTCTACCCTCTGTTAGAAGCAAATTTCTAAGTCCTGCAATCAAGGAATTTTGTGACATCTATAACTGTATCTATCTACATATATATAATCCTAATATATATAATATATAACCTGTACAAATAATAATATATATAATATATATATGATATTATATATATTATCATATAATATCATATATATTCTAATATATATTAGAAAGATACTTTTAGACTGTGCAAATATGCTGTTTTTCTTTAAAATTTTACCCACTAATTTTGAAATGCATCCATGGATCTTGCCTGCAGCAGTTATTGCTATAGTATTATAATGGTGATTTTGCTATTCCTGCATTCCTTTATATTACTCAGAATTTTTTGTAACAGTATTTTCCCCTGTCTTCCATTTATTCATGTATTTAATCATTTACTTACATTAACATGACTCAAGGATGCTTATTTTATTCAACACAGCACTATCATTATTTCCTTTATTGCACAAATTGTTCCAGCGTTCATCATTGAGAGCTCTTTCAGATTGGCTTCTTTTGACAAGACCCTATCTTCTATTTATTATTTTTAAAGCATTTCATTATTTTCTGGCACTCCAATATGGTCTGCTTCATCTTGTGTTTTTCCTGACCTGGCAGGGAATCATTGGATGCCCCAGAATCAATCATGTATGATGAGAGCTCTGGTTTCTTTTGTTGGGTAGCAGTATTTTGAGAATAAATATGGACACTGGTTGTGCTTGTTGCTATCAGAGTGTCACTGGTTCCAGGCCCTATTGTTAGACAGAATTAGCAGTATTTGGATTCATATATTTAGTTAAGTATATCGAAGTCATGTGACTGATTATCATACCCATTTGTCTATCTACCCACCCATCTATCGAGGTATCAATGTCTATCCATCAAATATTTATCTCTAATACCTCCAAAATCTATCCATGTACAATCTCTTCATCTCTGTTCAAATATACATTAGTTATTATTAATCCCTCCTGCTTTACTCTAGCACCCACCAGGTTTATTCTAACTTTCCTCCTGCTGTTTTATAACCTCTTTGACAGCAAAAGACGTAGCTCCTATTAACTACAATTTATTTACTTATTTGTCCAGTGAAGTATACACATAAAGTGGTTTCAGAATTGCTGACTGTACCTCGGGGAGAACCAAATCTACCAACTAGGGTAAGGGGTTTACACAGAGTGCACACTTCTTTCCATCTTCAGGCTTAACGTGGTCAGCTCAAAAGATGTTTTCCAAAGTTACAAGGGTCAGCTCCTTTTTCCATCCACTATAGCCAATGAAATTATGCTATATGCTTTCAATGCAGTTAGACTCATTTGACACCGTCTGCCTTCCATTCTGGGATTCCCACCTTCTGGTTGATGTTTTAAATTTGCCTACAGTAAAGTTCATCCTTTGTGTTGTAGAGTTCTAAAGAGTTTTGACAAATGCATGGAGCCATTTAGACCAACCTGGTACCACATAGAACAACTCCTTCAACATAAAAATTTCTAACTGACATATTTTGGAGAAACTATACACCTAACCTTGTGAGAAACAGTCCAGGAGGCTGGGAACCTTCCTCCATGCAAACAATAAAGATTTCTTTAGCTGAGAATGAGATTAAGAAATTGATGAGGACTTTATAGTAACTTTATTACCCATACAGATGGGTCATTTGGTATTACATTTAAGTGTCATTTTACATGTTTGGACTTCAACGTAACGTAGAAGACGTTTATTTTCTAATATTTATATTTTCTTTAAAATTGATAGGAAGAAAGTTTATATTTAAATTTGAGCTAGCTCCATGTTGTTAGTGTTGTCATTGAGGTACCTCTACATTAACCTCTATATTACCGTGCAATCTCATTCATGATTTGTTGATGTCATACATATGTCTGAACATAACGGGATGGGAAATAGAAAGCCGTGCACATTCAGGCTTGGAGGTTCTGTAGGCAGTACACTGCTCATGAGCATCACAAAATAAACCTGGAGCATACCAATGTTTGGATTTTATGTTTTGAGAAGTTTGAGATTTTGTGTTTTGAGATTCATTAGAGTTACATTTTTTAATCTTTTTTTCTCCCTTGTGATGGTTAACTTTATGTGTCAGCTGACTGGCCATGGAGAACCCAGATTAAACGTTATTTCTGGATGTGTCTGGGAGAATGTTTCTGCGTAAGATTATACTTGAGTTAGTATATTGTCCCCCCACCCCCCCGCACCCAATACTCATACAATGTGGGTGGATGTCATCCAATTTAAGGTCCTGAATAGCACAAAAAACAGAGGAAGGTAGAATTTACCCCCTTTTCCCCCTGTCTCACTGTTTGAGCTGAAGCATCTCCTCTCATCTTTTCTGTCCTCAGTTGGGATTTACAGTCAGCATTCCAGCTTCTCAGGTCTTCAGACTCAGACTAAATTTTACCACTGGCTTTCCTTGACCTCCAACTTGGTGGGACATCTTAGCCTCCATAAGCACATGAATGTGAACCAATTACTCATAATAACTCCCTCCCCTATAGACTTTCTCCCCCTTTCTCTCTCTCCTCTATCCCTCTCTCTCTCCCTCTTAGATTTGTATGTACAGACAACCCTAATACATCTAGGTATGTGGACAATTGAGCACATTTAAGATTGAATGGACTTAAACTCATTAGCAAAGTTCATAGGGAGATTCTAGTTTGAACAAGTCCATGAATCTCACTGGGAATTACTGCATATTAGAGCCAACTATTTTTAACAATAATATTTTAAGCAAATATATATATATATATATACACACACAATATATATTCTATATATAATCATACACATATCTATGTTCTTTATATATATAATACATATATACATAAAATCTTTCCCATTAAAAAATAGTGTATACTTTTTCATAATTCTAGCACCAGAATGTATGTAAATCTTATAATATTATTTTTTTTCACTCAATGATGCATGAGTGTTTTCTTCCTTAATTTTATATTAAACACCCTTATATATTCTTACATTACTTGTGGACAACAATTGAGACCATGCTTTTTAGTAGGAGAAGTTCTACTTTCTGATAACAGCAAAATTTATGTATTCTGATATCCACAGTGGCTTTTAAATCTTTCTTCATTTTCACTTCATTTTTTTTCTCTTCCCTTCTCTTTTTTCAGATAGTTGGATGCAGAATATGCCTGTATTATATCCTGAAGGTCCGACTCACATACATATCTCATGAGCGAATGTTTAGCCACTGGCTAACTTTAGGGTTAATGAGATCATAGGCACAGAGGTATTAATTTAGAGGACAGCTAGGGAACACATGTTTCAGAACAGACACTAAGTTCCAGTGTTGCACACCACATGTAAGAAAGCTTGTACTGACTTTCTGAGTTATTTATTATGTCACCCTAAATACAAATATTGCAGGTCCCAGATTTTACCTGTTATTGGTAGTTTTTGGCATGTTCTTGCATGGTCCACATGTATATAATGGCTTCTTAAATAGCAGACTACTCTATACACAGCATGTTTTGAATACAGGTGTAGCCTGTAGATGACAGCCTGAGGAAAAACATGGTTCAGGTATTGTTTTCATTTGAAGGCCTTCTGCATTTAGTTATAGGCTAGTCGGACATCTCCTAGACTTTACTCCTACTTGTCTTTCTTCCTCTTTTCTGATGATTTGAATCTATTTTGTTGTGACTTTATTCTACTTGCTCTTTATATCATATGTCCAACTATTTCTCTCTAGGTTTTAGTGTGTCAAGACAGCAGCATCTATGAAATTCACATATAAAAAACAAAATTTTCATTTACTTTTGCTTTCTTTGTCCTTTCTTACACAACATTCACTGAAAAAATATAATCTAGTTTTTAAATCTGTATTTAAATGTTGCTACTAAATATTATTTTATTAATATTAAGGTTTTTTTTTTTCCTTTACACTGTTACAAAAGTATGTTAAATATTTGCTCAGATTTAACGATTTTCCTGTTATCTGATGTGTTTCATGACTGATCACATCTCCATTTGTGAGATCAGCTGGCTCTATAAGTCAACAAGTTTAGATGTGTAACTTGTGGCTATGTGAGAACTTTTTTCTGAGAGCATTAGATATATAGTTTTTCCCCCTTACTTTTCTGACTCACAGAGTATATAGAAATATTTAGTAATAACATACTCTACACAAAGCTCTATGTATATTTCATTATATTTAATCATTTAAAATAAAAACTTGAAACTCTTCTGATTTTAAAATATATTTGTAGATTTATGTCTGAGTACTGGAAACTCTCTTTTTTTTAGTAAGTCTGAAATTCAGCAGGTTTGGGTTTTATTCACTACTTGTGGAGCAATTAGGGAAATTAATTTTAAAATCTAGAGACTTCAGAGAAGAATACATATTTCTTTTATTCATCTTGCTACTTCTACCTTTCTACTGATCTATATTTTAATCAGGTAATTTCTTTCATACATGAGGAAGAGTTTCATTATTTACCTTCAAAAATTCATATTTCCCTTTCATAGTTTGAATTTTATTTATTTATTTATTTAATTTATTTATTTATCTTTTAAAACAAATTTATTTTTTATTGGTGTTCAATTTGCCAACATATAGAATAACACCCAGTGCTCATCCCATCAAGTGCCCCCCTCAGTGCCCGTCACCCAGTCACCCCCACCCCCGCCCACCTCCCCTTCCACCACCCCTAGTTTGTTTCCCAGAGTTAGGAGTCTCTCATGTTCTGTCTCGCTTTCTGAATTTTATTTATTATAGAGAGGGTACCTTTAATTTTATCGATTTGCTTCTTACAGAAGTTTGTTTCTTTTGGGGGTTGTTTTTGCCTTCTTTCTATGTTTTAAGTTGCATGGACGCTGTATTTTTGATCCCATGGAGGGTATTTTAGTCTCAGAATATGCCCTTTTCATAAGTTCACAGGAACCTTTTTGTTTACTTATCGTTTTGCTTTATTTCTGAAAAGCAGAATATAGAATTTTGCTCTGATTTTATTCTTAGTACATTTACCTTTATCCTTGACAAGCTCTGCTTTTGTTCTTGTTTTTGTTATTGTTTTAAGGCATGGCAATCTATGCCATCATCCTCTCTGCTCTCTGAGGGAAGAGGATCCATCTCTTTTAATCACTTTGTATCCCTGGGCTCTATAACAATACATAACAAGCATATCATTCTTAATAAATGTTAGTTTATGAAAAGCACAGGAACAGTGCCTCCATGAGATCATTGCCTCTGCGATTTACAACACACCAGTGGGCATGGACTAAGTGTTCATACCAAGTGATCCACATAAGGCAAAGGCTCAGGTTTAGAATATATAAGTAGGATGTCTCACGTGGCAAGCAAAGGCCTTGAGCAATGAGAAACATCAAGACTGATTTCTGAACAATGAAATCATCAGCCTTACTATTCATAATCGTCTTCTCTAGGATTTGGTGCTATTCTACAGACACAACTATAGTTTTAAGTTTCAATGTATAAAAGATACAAGTGAATTTCAAAAAATACCAAATCCTAATATTCAAAATGGATTTTTAGAGGTACATTAGATACTAATGGAGTCATCTAGAAACATAAAATTTTACTACTCAAAACTGTTGATTAAAAAAACAACAACAAACATTTGGGATGAATGAGACTATATAATTTTCATTCAAAAAAACATAGCTATCTATAAATAATATGGCAAAAACTAAGAGTGTACTTCCAGGTTTTTATGAGATTTATAAATCAGATTTATGAAAATGTTATTACTTCCAACATATCTTTAATCTTAATATATTTTTCTCCCTGAATAGTCTGATAAGAACTGCAAAAGTAATATGTTCCTGAAAGAGCAAATATTTGAGGGAATTATTAATATTAAATAAAACACATTTCCCAAGTGTGTCATCAAGACATGTAATCTAGAGAATAACATTAGATTTAATATTCCCCATCCCAGTCTCTGCAGGCATTATTGATCATATCTATAGCTCTATGTGGGATTTTATATTACAACTTGAATGGATGATGGAATGTGTTTTTCATGTTGTATCTGATATTGTAGTGATTTTATTAGAACTTGATGAAATATATTCTATAGTTAATTCAGTTGATTAATACATTTTCTTTGTGAAGTTACACACATTTGAATTCAGTTTTTTTGGAACAATCCTCCATTCTATTGTCTAAAATGGCCTGCTAACCCCAAGCAATCCATTAGATATACCCAATAGAAGTTGTAGGCATTTAGAGACAGAATGAGTTAGGTGAGTTTCCAGGGGTAATACTCTCTGGTTCCATGTCTTGTGGCCTTACAAAATGTAGTAAGTGAATTCACTGCATTCCAGTGAATTTATGATTCCTTATGTCAAAATTTCATTAAATAAAATGATATTAACGTCTGTCAATTGATTAGTTTTTCAGTGAAAAATGGAAAAGTTTGGCAGGCCACCATCTTTATAGAGACCTGTCCAATATATTCTTTCCTTAGGAATACAATACACAAAGAGACAATCAGTCCTGAGTTTGTTAAAAAGGCAATTTTTACATGGTTTGAAGACTTAAAACATCATATAACAAAATCTCAACATAGATATTGAAGGAGAAATATTGATGTCTGATTTTCAAAAGTAACATCTTCCCAAGAAAGTGTTTTTTTAAGTAGTGCCTATTTCAATTGTTTTGTGTTCTCCAACCTGAC
The DNA here is from genome assembly GCF_048164855.1 of Canis lupus baileyi. Lineage (NCBI taxonomy): Eukaryota > Metazoa > Chordata > Mammalia > Carnivora > Canidae > Canis > Canis lupus. The sequence goes on from NC_132858.1 coordinate 51,505,559, forward strand.
AATATCCTTCCTCCTAACTGGCATAGTATTCCTTTATGTTGCAAATTGGGTTATATGCTAATTTTGCTCTGGCCTCTAAACTACTTTGTCTTCATAAACCCTGTGTAAACATTTATAATTCAGGGATCTCTAGGTGACTCAGTCAGTTTAGCATCCAGCTCTTGATTTTGGCTCAGGTCATGATCTAAGGATCATGAGATCGAGCCCCCATGTTGGGCTTGGCGTTGAGTGAGCATGGAGTCTGGTTAAGATTCTCTCTCTCTCCCTCTTCTTCTGCCCCTCCCACCTCTACTATATGTATACATATATATACACACATATATTTATAATTAAGTTATTTGCATTCAATTATCAGAATAAAATCTTATTTTTTTCTTATTTCCAAGTTTTAGAGGTACATGTGTTTATGAACCTATGGGAACCAAGGGCAGAATATATAAAGTCATCTCCAGGATACATCCATCAGTGTAACTACAGATGCCAATATTTACAACATTCAGGTTTGTTCAGTAAAATTATCATCACTTATTAGCACATCCTATCTGAGTTTCATAGGCTTATAGTATGAATTGATTTTATTCAGTCAATTTTCATGTACTTGTACCTTGGAATTTGTATGAGATAAATATTGAAAACTAATAATAAATCAATGCATCTTAAATGTCTCCCTTTAAAAATTTTTGCATTCTTTTTATGTATTTGGGTATCAACATTTATAGTTTTATTCTCTGAAAATATCAATAAAAGTTAAATGTGAAAACAAAAGCGCAAGGGAAAGTCCAAGTCCTGATCATCTTATAAAATTTTCTTCTCCCTAAATTCAAACACTGTTTTCCATAACAAATTTTGTTAGACAATTTTCCAATGTCTTTCTAATTTATGGGCTTGGCATCCAGGATAATTGATAATATTCAATTATTATAGTGCAAAACTTATAAAGGTTTACATTTTATAAACATCTGTCTTTCTAAATTAAAACTTTAATTTTATGTTGAATTTACATCAAAGTTCTTATATTTTGGTAGTCTACATTGTTAAAATTTACTTCTTCATTTTATTTTATTTAAGGATCATTCCAAGTTCTCTTTATCAGTGAAACTTTACTTTCAAAGAGTGCCTTGTTCACTCTGGGTAAATAATTTAGGGGCTTCTCTGGTCTTTAGGTCAAGTATTGGTGTCAAAGGTTCTTAACAGTCCTAAGATCTCCTTTACCTAACTGTATATTCTGTAAGTTTCCCCAATATCATTGTTCAACACACACCTTTCCATGTCCTTTTAACTTTCCCCGTGGATGTCCATGCTGTGTTATTCCTACATTACATGACCCTTAAAGCTGTTCCAAGGAGTGGAGGGGATGTTCTATTGCTCTATGTTCTGTATCCAAAATTATTTTTTTCTACTACTTGGAGCTACCTGACACAATATACTAAGTCTAAAAAAATAAGAAAACCATATCAAGCATAGCAACATAGCAACATTGTGTTTCTATCAACCTCTAATCCAATACCTATTATTTATCTATCTTTTTATGTGTGTGTGTGTGTGTGTATGTATATAGAAAGAGACAGAGGGATGTTTTATTGCTTCCAAATATTAATTAAATTGAGTGGATCTCAATAATTTATCATCAAGCCACATTTTATGTTAGTAAATAAGGGTTCAAAAATCATATAAAAATGAATTTAAACTTGCTGAATGTAAAGATTCAACCTCAAATCACTGTAGCTTCAATAATTTGTTACTGTATTAATTCAGATGCTAGCACTGCATGCACTATGCATAATCTGCTTTTATTAAAATAAAAAGTTGAACACTATGCAAAAAAATCAAAATTGAAGAAGTTTCCTTCTATTCCCAGTTTACAGAGGGTTTTTATTATGAATAGCTGTTGAATTATGTCAAATGTTTTTCTCCATCTACTGATATGATCATATGATTTTTCTTTCTATTAGTATGATGAATTACATTAACTGATTTTTAAATATTGAACCAGACATGAATATCTGGAAAAATCCAACTGGCTTGTGTTGTATAATTCTTTTTATGTACTGTCGATTCAGTTTGCTAATATTTTGTTGAGGAATTTTGAAACTATGTTCATGAGAAATATTGATCTATAGTTTTCTTATAATAGTTTTGCATTATTTTGGTATTAATGTACTGTTTTCTTTGTAAAATGAGTTAAGAATTATTTCTGCTTCCATTTTCAGGAACATATTCAAAAGAATTGGTTTTCTTGAGTTTCTCATTTTTTTTCATTGAGTATATATATACATACCAATAGGAAGGATTATAGTAGATTATGTGTTTAGAGTGTTTATACATTGTATTTATTACATTAGTCAATAAATCACATCATTTGTAATAAAAACTATTATAGCACTGACTCCTCCTGATATGGCTTACACTAATAATTAATTTCTTCAATTATCATTTTCTTTTTCAAATTATAATTTGGTATAAAAATTCAGAGTGGTTTATTTGGAGGGCAGATAGACAAATGTCCTTTTGACTTCAACAGCTATTAGTTACCACTTATATGACCAGATCAATGTACTTAATCTCTCTAAACTTCAGTTTTATAACAAATGGAAATGACAATAGTAATAGTCTCTAATGGCTTCTGTGGGAGTTGGAGGGTTGCATGAGATAACCTGTGTGACAGGCTCAGCATACCAGAGGCTCACAGGAAGTGTTCATTACACATAAGCAATAATAATTTTCTGGACTCTAGGATGAGCAATACTGGGGAGATATTTTCTGAGGTTATCTCATTTTTGAGATTTTTGGCATTTCTCCCTTAACTAAGGACAGGTCTCAGGATGTAGAACTTTGATCCATGTTTGGTTTCACTGATTAGAGGGGAACCCTGAAATAAGTAGAAGAGTAAAGTAGTATGAAGACTGCATTATAGTTGTGCAAAATATTGATGTTGTTTCTTCTGTTTTATCTAATCCAAATAAGACATGCCTAAGGGTATTGATCATGTGCTTTTAATACTGTCTAATTTCACACTTCTATACAATCATACCTTCTTTAAAAAGAGTGCACCCTGTAGACTCCATACAAACGTAAACAGATTATGATGATGATAATGATGATGATCGAGATTAGTACACTCTTGTTTCAAGGGTAAGAGAAAATGAGTTTGTGTTTATTAAGAATACAAAGTAGAACTGTTTTCCTTTGAGAAAAATGGTAAAATTACTGCTATATATTTGCATATTGTTAAAACACAGCTGAAATACTGAAGGCCCTAAATGCTAATGTCCTTGTTTTCTTACCCATCACACTATGAACACTCTCTTTAATTTCTCTCATATTTTAATTTTCTTAGTTATATTGATGCATTATTATATTTTATAGAGCATCGTTGCTGTAAACAACACTACATAGTATGAACTTGAAAATATTTTTGGAATTGCATTTAACATGCATAGAATGTAATGTCCGGCAAATTATTTTTTAATGATTTTAGATTTGTCAGAATAAAGACATCTAGACAGATGAAATCCTCTTTTCTTTTTAGGGGTGGTTGGAGAAGGAAGTCAAGAACATAGCACAGAAGTGATTTTACTCCACAAGGTATGGTATCATTTATTATCATTTTATATAATGGTCCTCCTTTTATTATATTATCAATTGTTCTTTGTTACCTAACACAATTGCACTCACCTTTATTTTCATTGCTACCCATTTTTTGTGTGTTCGATGTGTGCAATTCCAATTCATCTTCCACACATTTGTTTTCATGTATGTTTATCCATTTAGAACATCTATCAGTGTTTTATGTATTTTAAATTTACATTAATTTTCCTATATTATTGGACCTATTTACACTGAATATTATGTTTTTAAGATTGTCCATTTATCTTTGTGTGGTCCTAGTTAATTCAATTGAACTGTATTATAGTGTATGTATATTTCATATTTCATTGTTATTCACTTACATAAAGCCACCAAGTTTTCTAAAAAGGCTTTTCCCCACCATGACAAAGATTCTTCTATATGACTGCATCTGTAGACCAAAGTTTGCTTAGAGTTTACACCCAGAACTGTGTGTGTGTGTCTACATGTGTGTCTATGTAAAAGCAATAAGTATCTGGAATTTTTTTCATATGAGGATCCATTAAGCTATAAGGAAAGATGGAAGGGTATTTAACTGACTAGGTTAACAAAGAAGGTTACAACTTGCCTAAAAATGCTTTTAACTTTAATAAAAATATTTGAGATAAAATGATACATTAGAAACAGTAATAAATTCTCAAGAGTGTCTACTTCAACTTTTGGTACATTATTCTAGGCATCTAGAATAGATGCTGAAAAATGTATTTCTGCTCTTAAGAATTTCACAATCTATTAGGACACTCAGCAAAGTAATACAATATCATAAAATATAATGATAGGTCTCATAGTAGGAATACATTTAACTTATATTGTTTATGTGTATGTGAAATATGGAGGGTGATATCCTAAAACACACGAGTGAAAATATGCTTCCAAGAGTATTATACTTCTCTGAATTTTGGATGATTGAGCACTTATGTACTAGGCATATAGAAAAAAAAATCAAGGTAAAGACAACAAGTTGTAAAAAGTATAGAGTTTGTAACTGATGGAAAATATTTTGTATGTTTGGAAGATTTTGTGACATAGTAGAGGCAAGTTCAACAGGGCAAAATCCTGCCAGGTCAAGTCAGCTAACAGTGAAGCTTGAAGACATATTTTTTACTCTGTGGGCCAATTAAAGCAGTGTGATGTTCAGAGAAGTGAACTTTAGAAAGATAATTCTCTCCCATCAGGAGACTCTTGGAAATCCCTGCCACTTCGATCAAGATACTTGGCAATAACATTTTAACAAAGTTTACTTCAACGGGAAAAGTATATATTTGTTCGATTCTCATTAATCTTGATAGAGTATATCCACATGTGACAGTTCTCTCCAGTCCCAAAAGGAACAGTGACAGAAAGGAAAGCAAGAATTCTTCTGCTAAGTGAGATATGTTGGTCTCTGACCTGAGACATTATGTCTTCTTGATACTTTTATCTATGAGAATAGAGAAACCTGACATGACACCATGCTCCAAAGGAATTTGTTGTACGTGGTGTTATCCTAGTCATTCACCATGGCTATAAAGGAGAAATAACCAGGTCATACATTTGGAATTTAGACATGACTGAAAACCTCTTATTACCCTTCTGAATACAACTTTTCATTGCTGAGAACTTTGAGTTCATATTGATAAAAGAAATTTTCAACTTTCGAGGTTTGTGAGCCTTCTCCTGGTCTCCTAGGGAAGCCATACCTTATCATTTATGAAGGTCAAAATGACTTGGCAAAATCTCAAAGCACGGTCTTTATTTTTGCCCCAAGCACACATGGTACATCTGCTTCATTAAAGAAAATAACCAAAAAAGAGCATTTTGAACACAAAATATTAGAAAAAGGAAGAAACTTCCCTGGTTCCCATAAGATTAAAGTCATATGGCTCTGCATATACTAGAAACTAAAGTCTACAACTTTCTGAAATGTCCTTTGTGTGATAATTTGTAACTTTTTATGGAAAAAAAATATATTTAACCCTGTACAAAATATTCCTTTGCCAGAGCACTCTTTATTGTGAAGAATATGTATCCTGAGCAGCTGTCATAAATTGGGCTTGAACAAAACTCTTTCCTTTTCTGAAGAAATTCTAAAAGGTTCATTTTGTGTTGACAATATGGAAAGAAAGTTCATCCCTCAAAGATGAGAGGGCATTGGATGTAATATTTTCTTATTGTTTTTATCTTGAGTAAAACATACAGGGTTTTCTTTGAATAAAATGAATATTGATAATATTGTCTTTCATGATTCTAACTTCTTTGCTCAAAGTTATAGAAATTAAATAATTAACACTCCATAAGGAAGGAAGAATCTTTATGATATTTGCCAAAGCATCCCCCCAAATAGCAGTATCAATGTGGCAAACCAAATGACACATTCTCTTCTTCTTAGAGGGCCATTATTTTTTTTTTAAGTAAAATATCATCCAAATACAGTTAGAGATACTTGAGGAAAGTAAAAACACCTCAAAACTAAGTGTAACACTAGCACCATTTCACAGTCGGATGTGCTGGAATCCTGGACCAGAACAATTAAAAGAAAGGTTAGCTGAGGTTCTACAGTAGGAAAAGGGAGGGCATTCAAAACTTGGGTAACTCTCCACTTATCCCTGTTTCTGTTTTCTATGCCTACACAGCAAACTACCCAGAACTAAAACAACATTGTTATTGTATTTTGTGGATTAACATGTCAATCAAAGCTTGGCTGGGCAACCCCAATTCACATGACATTGACTAGAGTCACTTGATGTATTTACTTGGGCTGGACTGTAGATACAAAATAGCTGGGACAGCTAGAGGGCTGGGCTCAGGTGGGCTCCTCTTTCCCTACATAGCCTCCCTAGAAGAGTGCTTGCATTTCTTCCGTGGCATCTGAGGCTTCCAAGAAACTAAGGCAAAAGTGGCCAGTCCTTGTAACACCCAGGTTTCAAACCAATACCTATCCATTATACATCCCTAGCCCAAACAGTTCACCCTTGACCCAAGAAGAGTCCAATTAGACCCCACCTCACAATGGGAACAATGTCAAGGAATGTGTGGCCATCTTGAATTAGTCCTAACTCTATAAATCAGAAAAAAAAGATGAATTTTCCTCAGTCTTGCAGCCAAGTTTGCACTTGAGATGCAGAACAGTTCACAGGCAGCTAACAATACTTGGAAGGGAAAAGAAGTAGATGAATACAGAAGACTAGCTTTCTATGCACTTGAATCAAAATCAGGCTTAGTCTATCCCCAAACCACAATTATCAAAGTGAGGAGTAAAAGTCCAGGATCCATTTTTACTTTCCCTTTCAAGATATGGTGGGATACAGGGTTAGAATGAATGAAGAACTTGAGGAGAATTTAAACTACAGATATACTCACATTTAAGATTATCTACACCATGAAGGATATGCAACAATTCAGTAAATACAGAATCTTATCCCTTATAACCATTTTAATATAACAACCAGGAATAAAGCTTTCAGAATTGTGAAGCAGGCCTAAGACATACAGAGGATCATTTCATTCATATATCTGTAGTAAGACATTATGATCAAGAACATGGAGCAGGGGAAAGAAATAAAGGTCCAGGCAACAGAAGAATAAAGTAAAATGATTATTAAAAAAGGTAGATTTTCTGAATAGAAGATTGGACAAGGATTTTCCAAAATTAATGACACACCAAACCAGAGATCCAGTAAATTCATAAAACCTCAAGTAGAAGAGATACTGGAAGTATATTCCTTAGACATACATATCAAAACTGCAAAAACAAACAAACAAACAAACAAACAAAAAAAACCAAAAAACCCAAACCCCACAAAGAGAAATTCTTGAAAGAAACCAAAGAGAATAACATTTATGGAAAAACAAGGATAAGAAGTACAGAGGACTTTTCACCAAAAAAAAAAAAAAAAAAAAAAAAAAGAGTGAAGTATTTCAGTGTTGAAAGAAAAAAAAAGAACCCTACCAACCTAGAAGTCTATAATCATTGAAACTGTCCTTCAAATATGAAGAAAAAATACTTTTTTATATAAACAAAACTGAGACAATAAACAGTAAAACTGCTTTGCTAGACATGTTAAAAGAAGTTTTTTAGAGAGAAAGGCAATGTTACAGTTCAGAAACTTGAATCCACATAAAGGATGGCAGAGGGTTGGGTAAAAAATACACAACGTTGAAATAATCTTTTATTTTTCTCAGTTTTAGTTGATTTAATGTATAGCTGGGTTTTTTGTTTATTTGTTTTAAAATACTAATAGCAATACTACACTAGGTGATTATAGGGTATGGATAAATGAGTGACCACAATGTTTTTTTTTTTTAAGATTTTATTTATTTATTCATGAGACACAGAGAGAGAGAGAGAGAGAGAGAAGGAGAGACAGGCAGAGGGAGAAGCAGGCCCCATGCAGGGAGTCTGACGTGGGATTCTATCCCGAGACCACAGGATTACACCCTGAGCCAAAGGCAGGCGTTCAACCACTGAGCCACCCAGGTGTCCCAAATGACCACAATGTTATAAGAGATGGGAACATGAACTTGGGAAGGATCTTTTGTAAGATACCTGCCACATCCAAGAAGTGGTTTAATGTTATTTAAAAGTGGACTTAGTTGTAAATGTGTATGACAAACTCTAGGGTATCCACTAATTTTTTTAATGTAATTCATATACTAAGAACATGAAACCATATAAAATGCTCAATTAAAACTTGAGAAGGAAGAAAATCGGTAGGTAAAAAGAGAAGATAATATGGTTTAAAAAAAAGACATAACAGGAACAAGACAACTAAAATGATTTGTAGGGACTCAGAAGGAAGATATGAAGAATGCATAGAGAGTTTTTTAGACCAATGAAATTCAAGTTGGATACATGAATAAGACTCGTATTTATCTTAATATAGATACAGATGACTACATGTAGATATATTCGTAGATCTATGCATATACACAGGATACACACATGTACTTTTTTGCTCTGTCAGCTTGGGATACCTAAAGAAATGACTCTGTAGGAGCCAGGAGAACTGTTAGTGTTTAGATTTTGCTTTTGAATACTATTCTCAAAAAATAAATAAAATGAAATGAAATGAAATAAAATGAAATAAAATAAAATAAAATAAAATAAAATAAAATAAAAAATAAAATGAAATATAAAATACAATGAAATATAAAATAATATAATAAAATAATAAAAAAATAAATAAAATAAATAAAATAAAATAATAAAATAAAATAAAATAAAATAAAATAAAATAAAATAAAATAGGAAGTGAAACTCCTTGGAGAAGTGACTTCATGTAAGACAGGAAAAGGAAATAGACAAAGTAAATCTGAGGTATTTTGTAGTGTCAGAATGTAAGGCAGTGCTCAAATACATACATACCTACATATACATACATACATATACATACCTACACACACCCACACATACACACATACATCTTGATGGAGGCATATCGAAATAGGTATAGAAGCCAACTGAAAGAACTCCTAATGGCCAGATCTGAACCAATTTGAGCAACAAAATAATTGAAGTAGTACTGGATTATGACATAGCGTATAAAATAAATATTTATGAGTCCATGCTGATATAAACAAATAATGGAATAAATTAGTAAACTTGATCCTAAGAGGTGAACATAACCTCCCATTTCTTATGTGCAGACTACACATAGATTGCTTTCTCTCACAGAGTACACTATGGAAAGGGGGCAAATAGGAGTAACAATGGTGGAGAAACCTGACAAAGTTTACCTCTGCCAAGTGATCTATATCAATATCAGTGGTCAGAAATCTGGTTCATAGTGTAGGAAATGCTGTAATGAAAATGACAATATATCTTCGTGTTCTTCCTCCCAGAAACCCATAACCCACTCTAGTCATGAGAAAAGCAATAGACAAATCCAGCAGGGACATATCCTATAAAATACCTGAGTCTTTAAAACTGTCAAGGTCGTCAAAAACAAAGAAGGCCTAAGAAAATGTCACAGCCCAAAGGAGCCTAAACAGCCTTGACAACTGAACACGATGTGGTATTCTGCATGACATTCTGTAACAGAAAAAGAATATTAGTTAAAATAAAATAATCTAAATAAATTGAAGACTTTATTTAATAAGTTAATATCAGCTTGCTAATCGGGACAAATGCACCACACTAATATAACTGTGTGTGTATGTGTGTAGGGAGGCATATTGGAACACTTTCTACTATCTGCTACATTTTTTTTCCTGTAAATTCAACACTATTTTTTTAAAGTCTATTTTTTAATTGATAGTCATCAAATACCCCACAAAGTTTAGAGTGTGAAAATTATAAGTAACTAGGAGGTATTCTGAATTGTGCCATCAGATGATCACTGGTAATATTTGCCAGTACATTTGAGTTAAAATGTTGGTGTGAAAGTCAAGAGGAAATGAGCAGTGAGGTAGAGACAGGGCTGTCAGACCACAGAACTGCTTTCAAGGATGACATGTGATCTTTCCTGCTGTTTCCTGCCTACAAGTTTACTATTCAATAGACTGTAAACTTCCCAAAGGCAAGTGTTCATTGTAATTCTTTGGGGAAGAACCCAGCACTGTGTTTTGCCCATATCAGACATCCAATACATATTTTTAACGTGTGAAAATAAAATAAAAAAAGAGTAATCATATTTACCATGAAGTTGAAAGGAACAAAGATAGATATAGATATAAATATAATTATATAGATAGATAGATCCATCTCCTATTTTATATTTTGATAGGTCTGTCAGTAGGAATCACTCAGAAGGAATGTGTAGATTCATCTCTCTATCTGGATAAGTTAAATTATATTTTGTTTTAAAAATTACTTGTCTTCTAAGTAAATTTTAAACTCTAAAACAGAATGAAACAAACAAAAATCTCTTGAAGGGAAGTCCTTTGTGGGGCATGTATGCACATCTAGTCAAGACTGCAATGTTTCAGATCGGTGCTTTACTGACAGTTTACACCATATACGTCTATAATATATTCTGTAGCACAGCATACACTCATAGGTACACATGTGTATGTATGCGTGTTTGCATGAATATTCATACCACAAAATGGTAATCGACAGAACCATTGCCAGCACTATCAGCAGGAAATAGTCTCATGAACATGATTATGATGGAAGATGGGAGCATATGGGATCAAGGGCTCCTGAGTCATAAATCAATGCTGGAACCTGGTATGACGTATACTTACTTTGTGAATTCCTGTGCAAATTTAATTTATGCAGGCTCCACAGCCGTGTCTGTCGGATGGGAACAATGACTATTCCCACGCAGATGCCATATGTGAGTACTGAGTGGACTAAGTATCAAGGGCTGCACACATTGTCTTGTATAACAAGACTTGACAGGGTAGGATTTTTTTTTAATTATATTGTGTGCCTTTTTTTGTTTCCTCAACACACTCAGAATATAGGAATGGGGTTGATGAAATAAAATTCTAGAAGGAATAGCCTGGAAGCCTAAAACTTCTAAAAATCAGCATGAAAAGTAACTCATCAGCGATAATTTAGACATCATAATGTGTACTTCCTCTCTTTCCCAAGTTTATGAGTAGAAAAAATAACCCCAAATTCATGAAGCCATGGTGTTTAATGTCACTTCTTGCCAACCTGGCTATGCGTTAAGAAAGAAACTGCCACAAAGTAGAATATGAAAAGTCTCTGAGAGGATGCTCCGTCCTGATTTGGAGCAGCACGTAGGATGGCTAGGCAGTGAGTCTCTGATCTTGGTTAGTTCTTTATCAAAAGATAATTAAAAGCATTCAAATGTGAAAGTGTAAGTGTTCTGTAACTTCAGTTATATGATTTTTTTTCTCTTCTATTTGTAGCATTTTAAAGCTAAATTTAATAATGGTGAAAGTCAGCTGACACTAATTATGCTTTTTAAATCATGAACAATTTTCGAAGTTACTTCAGTGTCAGTCACGAACCCAGCTTAAGAATTAGTTTATATTATATTCATGATAATGATTACCCCCATAGAGAGGCATTTTACTTGGCATGAATATCTATGTCATATAAGGTTATAATGAAAAAGTGGGGCAGATATTTTTAGTAGAATTTTTACACTCCTAAGTAAAAATCAGTGCTGGATAGTTGTTTGACAAGGACATATTATCTATGCTGATTACCCAGCTGTTTTAAAGCACTTTAATATTCTGGTGAGTCCAATAAATATGAAGAGATGAACCCTGGATTTCAAAATGTATATGAATCTTCCATTTAATTTTTTTTCTGAATTGTAATCAAATTCAAATGGAAGTATCTCAACATGGTGTGGCCAGTATTGAAATCTCTTCATTCATAACATTTTAAAATAACCTGTCTAAAGTTGACAACCTTTAATATTTTATGTAATGAGTTATCTGATTTCATAATTCATTGAAAACATATTTAGGTAAATAACTCATGCCACGTGGGATATTAGAGAAGGGATGACGAGGGTAACTTTTTAGTACAGAGACATTTGAAATCGAGTTTTTGTGGGGAATCAAAACAAGCATAATTTAGAACCGCAGGAAGGCTGAGAGCTGGAAGGTACCAGGAACTTCGGAGGCAGGGGAGTAAAACAGATGCTGGGTTTCAAATGATCCACTAGGAGTATGGAAATTCCACACTCCACCTCCACACCACACCAGATCCCACTTTCTAACATAGAACTGGAGATTTACGTTCTGGAGAGAGATCGCTTTTAACTCTTAATGCCTTCTTCGTGTTGAAGTAAAGATTAATAACAAAGCAAGAGGTAGGAATCCAGTTTTATTTTTCCAGATAACTTCAACAATATTTATGGATATACCTGTCTCCTACTTAATTATGTTATCGTTTTCAAAATATATTATTTTCATGTATGTCTGGACTTATATGTCTGAACTATCTCTTATTCTGTTTTTTTCTGAGATATCTTCTCTGTTCCATATATATCTCTGTTCAATGATAATAAGCATTTTTTAATACTATAGCTTTAAATGTATTTTAAATTTGATAAGTCATGCCTCTCCCTCACCAATTTTTCCAGGTTACTTAGCTACCTGTGGACCTGCTGTATGTCTATGCTGTGAATACGATACATGCCCCACCAACACACGTACAGAAAAATTATTGAGAGATTTAAAACTTCCAATCATGTATTTAAATGACCTTGTACTTATAGATTAATTTTATTAGATTTTACATTTCAAATAATCAGCTATTCATCTTTTCAACTGCCATTTCCATATAGTTGCAAAGTCTTCTCTGTGGGATTCATGCATCTGCTTGGTTAACAACTTCCTAGATACTTTCTAATTCTATTGCTTCACTATGTAGTATCTTATGTTTTCTAAATTAAAATGATCAGTACACAAAATTTGATAATTAAAGTAATGGAAACGTTTCTAATCTAATTAGTTAAAAATTTTGCTGTTGGTTGTTTCAGTTGGTTTTTCCAATTCAATAGGTGATCATATTGTCTTAAAGTGCTGGTAGTTCAATCTTTTTTACTCCAGGATGTAGAGGCCTTATTTGTTTTCCTTTTAACACTGGCCAGGAATAATTTTTGCACCCCACTAAATAGCATGGGAGATAGGGGACATTCTACTATTTATGATCTTGAAGATATTGTCTCTAATGGGTCCCTGGTGAGTATATAATTGTGATTCAGTTTTGTCTAACCTCTCATCTCTTTATCTCTCTATCTCTCTATCATGTATCATAAAATCTTTGCAAGCTAAAGGAGTTCATTTTTCCCACTTAGTTTTGTTGTGTAGTTTTTAATAAGGTATGAAACATTATCAGATAATCAGACTTTTTGGTTTTTGTGTGTATGTGTTCTTTTGCATTGATGGAAATATTAGAAGATGTCCTTTTTAAATTAATCACTATTAATAAATTAATGTAATAAGTTACATTTCTAATATTTATTTATTTATGAGAGAGTGATGTGAGCAGGGGTAGAGATGCAGAAGGAGAGGGAGAAAGAGAATCACAAGCAGGCTCCACGCCCAGCATGGGGCTGACCAGGGGCTTGATCTCACGACTCTGAAATCATGACCTGAGCGGAAATCAAGAGTCGGATTCTCAATGGACTGAGCCACCCAGGTGCCCCTACATTCCTAATTTAAATCATCATGAAACTCCTAGAATAAACCTTAATTGATTATAATGCATTGTATTTCATTTCCTATTGTTATTTAGTTAACTTGTATTTTACTTAATGATTTTTGTATCTATTCATTATTGGAATTGTATTATATTCTATTGTCGTTCCCCTTTATTAGGGCACACTAGATTCAAAACATAAAATTGGCAGCTGTAAAAAAAAAATTGGCAGCTGTAGTTCTTTTCTACTTTCTATCTTGCATAATATAGGAATTAACTTTAAAATTAGTAATATTTACACATTAAGTCATCACGGTCTGGAGATTTTAGGGGCATGAACAGGTTTTCCAATACCGTTTCATTTTCTTTAATTGGTTTATTAAAAGTCTATAGGTAGCGGGCAGCCCAGGTGGCCCAGGGTGTGATCCCGGGTCCGGGATCGAGTTCCAGGACCTTCTGCTTCTCCCTCTGCCTGTGTCTCTGCCTCTCTCTTTCTGTCTTTCATGAATAAATAAACAAGATCTTAAAAAAAAAAATCTATAGGTAGCTTTGTGCCAGTTGTTGACATTACATTTGTTTCTAAAGCCTACTCATTTAACCCGGATTTCAAATTTATTAGCATTCAATTCGTGATAACATTGTCCTGTTTTGTTGATGCTCCTCTGTGTCTATAATGATTTCCTTTTTTTCATCCAACATTTCAAGTGCATCTTCTTCCTCCCTCCTTCCCTCCTTTTCCTCTTTCCCTTTCCTTTTTCTTTTTCTGTGTTCCCATGATCAATCTTGCTAGCGCCAAAAATAAACTTAGTAGAGCAGCAGCAAGGATGAATCTCAAAATCTACACTGAGTAGTAGAAGCCAGATACAAAAAAAAAAAAAAAAAAAAGTATAGTTTTTAATAATTCCACTTATGTAGACTCCTAGAAAATACCAATGAATCTATGCTCTTAAAAAGCAGATCTGAGTTTTTCTGCTTTAAAACTTTATCTCAGATGGTTTGTTGCATTTCTTTCATGGTCATTGTATTGTTCAAATGTCGTATGATTTTGACCTGTGAATGCATGTTATCGTGTGAGGCCTTTCCAGCATCCTGGGCATGTTTTTTTTTTTTTTGTTTTTTTTTTTATGATAGTCACAGAGAGAGAGAGAGAGAGAGAGAGAGAGAGGCAGAGACACAGGCAGAGGGAGAAGCAGGCTCCATGCACCGGGAGCCCGACGTGGGATTCGATTCCGGGGTCTCCAGGATCACGCCCTGGGCCAAAGGCAGGTGCTAAACCGCTGTGCCACCCAGGGATCCCCCTGGGCATGTTTTAAGGGAAGAGAGAAGCAGAGCGCTAGGGCAAGAGTTTAGAGTGGCACAAGTCACCAAAGACCACTGGCATTTGCTGCAATCCCATGCTGACGGACGTTTACTGTTTGACTTTCAATTTTCCATGAAAATAAGTATTTGTGATGAAAATATCCTCCTTGGTATTTCACCCACTGGGGTTTTTGAAGGGGAGAGTAGAGGCATAAATGATGAGGGGCTTGTCCTGCTGGACTGGCCAACTGTTCTCTTGGTTACATTTCTATACCCTTTCTTCTGCACCAGCACTCAGGGCAGGAGATATTGTCCAGGGCAAAGCAGTACAGATTCCAGCACAGAATTTAAAAAACTTCTTACAAGCTATCAACCATTACTTCCAGCAGTCAGTATTTATTTTATTTACTTATTTATTCCTGTGCTATATAGATCCTAGAACGTTTGCAATGCAGGTAGGGACATGTCTGACTTACTCAGCATTAAAATTCCAATCTGATACTAGAAGGCATCAGATCATTATGTGTTTAATGAATTACCAAAAATAACGTGAACCTACACTCTCTTCTTTATACCTCTCTGTGTGTATGTTTCTTCTGAGGCTACTACAGTCCCAGGAGATAAGACACGATGGTATGTTGCTTATTCTCACAAATATGGTCATACTAATTTTCTGATAAAACAAAAGTATAAGTTAGTATTGTGACACAGCACGATTCCAAAAATAATATAACCTAAATTTAAATGATCAGAAAACAAGGAGCATAAAGGAAAATTTCAGTCTATATAACATGTGGATGAATGACATCTAGTCATTTTTCTCTGTATACAAAGCAGGAATAAACAGATCACATTTTACTATAGTATGGAATGTATCAGATTAGTCTATGTAATTATGTTAGATATCTATTAAGAGTATGCTTAGATTAACCATCAATGAGCATCTTGGATAATCAAGGTTATGTATTAAGGCTAGTCTTGCTATAGGTTAATGAACAGATTTACCCACATTATACAGGTTACAGAAATAAGAAGTTTTTGACTGAGAGTAATTAGCCATAGCAGTTAACCCATGGAATACACAGCATACAAAACCTAAAAGGAAACATGGCAAATGATAAATGTCTGTAGGATGTGCCAAGGAACTCCAAGATGGCCAACATTCAAATGGAGACTCTTCCCTATTTTACCTATGCTATAATCCCTTTTAATTGTGTCCAGTCATCCAGGCAAGTCAGTTCATGCAGCAGCCTATTAGGAATATCTATGTGAATGAAAGAGAAAAGAACTGATTTGCACTTGGAGTCACATAAGACCGCTCCCACCCCCAACAGCAGTAAGAGTGTTCCCAGGTTGCCAGAGATACCTGCATCTGTAAACACTCAGAAAAAAGAAAAAAAAAAAAAGAAAAAGAAAAAAGAAAACACTCAGAAATACCAGCGAAGGAACTGGCTTTCTCTTGAATATGGGATGTAAGATTAAGTACTTGTGAAACTCATTAAAGGAAAGAGTAAAAATGAAAGGCAAGAAAAAACTGAGTTGAAATATTTATTTTCTATGCAATATTATAACTTATAAAATTAACAATAGGTCATGACCACCCACATGTATAAAAACATTTATATAACAACACAATTTTAACTTTTTTAGAATGCAGTTCGATACATTTACATAGTCATTTAAGTGGCCTGTCACTTTTTCTGTAACAAAGAAACTATAATGTTTTTCCTTAAATATATGCCCTTCATTTTAAAATAAATTCCTGTCAGTGGAATTATGGGGTAAGTCATTTTAAAATATTTAAGGCTTGCTGCACATTTCCAAATGTCCCTTTAGATTATGTGTGTCAGTTTGTATTTTCCAATACCTTGCATTATATACAGCAGTCTTGTTAGTGCTAGTGTTAGTGGAAAGTTGTGATAAAAATACTAAGCATTTCCAGATTAATTTATAATAGATATAAGTCCTTAGAATTCAAGTTCTTTTACCATTTTATTATTTAACTCAGTACCTGTTTGGAAATTATTTGCCCATCGTTTAAATACTGATCATTTCTGAAAAAAAAAAAAAGTGGATCTACTATTTAAGATGCCTGTAAAGCTGCCCATTGCTTATTCAATGTATCATCAGGAAGTTCAGGCTGCCAATTATTCTGTTATAATTTTAAGTTGCATTTGCTTTTCTTCGTGTTTTGGTCTTAGCATCCATGCTGGCTTTAGAAGAGTGGCAGGAGGGTCTCCATTCCAGCCACTTCCATGGCTGTAAGTCCATCCTTCCAGTGACAGACCCCAGCAAGCCTTCTAATCCCTTTCCAAATGTCCTCCAGCTACCTAGGACTTAAAACTCCCTGCAAATTGGCCCCAACACACTTCTAGTGCCAGCATGCTCCTGACCCTCCAAAGGCAGATTTCAGGGCTAATGAGCATGCCCTGGGCCTGAGGGATGGTGAATGCACAGATGAAGGCAGGAAAGGGGACATTCTCACATGTGTGCAGTCAGCTGCTCATGGTTGTGGAAGAAGCTAGAGCGTAAAGCAGCATGGCTGTGCTGGGTGCCTGCTGGTAGGAGCCAAAGCTCTTCATCTTAAAATCTTATTGCACTTGTTCTATATAAACAACCATCTGAAAGTAAAAAAACCAATAATATTGATACTTCTTTTCATATTTATGCTGTTTTGCCCATAGCTTAGAAAACCGCATGTAAAAATATGAGTATATATTTGTTACTGAGAAACTATGTGATAATTCTTTTTTTTAATGTTTTATTTATTTATTTAAGAGACAGAAAGAGAGCACAAATATGGAGGAGCAGAGGAGAAGGAGAATGAGAACCCAAAGCAAATTCCCTGCTGAGCACAGAGCCAGTCACAGGGCTCCATCCAGGGCTGGACATGGGGCCGGGTCCCAGGGCTCCAAGATCATGACCTGAACAAGAGTCAGTTGCTTAACCCATGGAGCCACCCAGGTGCCTCCCCACCCTCCTTTTTAAAGTTAGGCCTATAAACACACATCCTATGATGTAAAAATTCATTTTTAAATCTTTAAATTTAAAAAGTGGGATGGACTAAATTTTGCTTGTACATGAAAAGTGAAATAAAGTGAAGAAGAAAAAGTAATCAACATCCAAAGGAGAAAGATTCATGGCAAAAGAAAATCAAATTGGATGAAAATATCATTTTTCTAATGATGGGATAAAGTCCACAATGAAAATTTGATTATCTTCAAGTAGAATATTAAAACATACAATACAACATCTCTTTCCATTGCTCAGCAACATTGATTCAAGTTCCAATAATAATGTTAATTGTTGACATTACTATATGTTACCAATGGGTGGAAAAAAAAATACCAGCTAATTAATTCCATTGGTTTACTAGCTATTTATAAAAATATATATATACATTCTAAACTGAAATACTAATTTTTTGAATGCTCAAAATGGTTACAAAATTAATCACTTCTCAAGAATGACAAAAAATCCAACACAGAAACTATGCAGTTCAGTATATCTAATCACAATGAATAAAAATGGATTTTATCACCACAAAGATAAGAAAATTTTAAAAAATAATAAGGTAAAAAGATACGCTCTCCTAAATAACACTTTGATTAATTTTGAGAGGAAATATTTGGGACTAAGTGATAAGTATTAAACATGTGAAGACAAGATTACTAATATATAAATAAGTGGACTGTGTTCACTAAATTATGTCAAATTTGTGCCTGGGTCTGATTTTAAGAGCTATGGCACAGATGTAAGCTCTGTTGGAATCTTCTCTGGAATACATAGATTTTTTTTTCCTTTTGAAATTCTTCTTTTCTTTTTCTTTTTTTTTTTTTAATTTGAATATAGTTGATACACAATGTTACATTATTTTCAGGTGTATAAAATGATTCAAGAATCTCATATGCTATGCTGTGCTCACCGTGAGTGTAGCTACCACTGATCACCATACAACGTGATTACAACACCACTGACTACATTCTCTATGCTGTGCCTTTTATTCCTATGACTTATTCCTTCCATAATTGGAAGCTTGATTTTTAAGCTCCTCAGGATGCTACAAATGACACTATGGTGTGGCCTTTCTCAAGCCATCACTCTACAATTCTGGTGTCACATGATGAAGGTTAAGTAGAACCAATTGGTTCTATTAAAACATTGTGATGTTAACCATTTTCACAGAATCCAAAGATTTGGACTGGTACATATTAGTTACATGAAATAAAAGAGAAAAATTCTAATCAAAGGTCACATTTCTTCAAATCTTCCATCTTCCTGCCTTCCTAGTTGTCTCTCCTTTTCTCCTCCCTTCCTTTCCTCTTTCCTTCCTTCATTTCTTTGTTTCTCTCTGATAAAATTCAATGTGCTTTCGACAAACATTTGACATCTGATTTCATTTACATCCCTGTGTTAACAGAATTATTTTACAGTTCCTTTGAATCACATAAGTTCATCTTATTCCAACTCCCAGTAGATAGGAAATAACTTTGTACCTGTTAGGTTTTGAAGCTTAAATGAAGAAAAGAATAAAAGTTTTATCCCAAATAAGTTCAGCTTTGTGACTTTCTAAAGAAATCTTCTCTTTTATAATTCTTGCTCATTTTAAATTCTATAACTCAGTGAAATATCTGTTCAACAAAAATTTCCCAAAATATTTACAGTATCTTTTACAAAAAATGGTTTTAAATATTCTTATTGAAATTTTATTAGATATGAATTAAACACAAGCTAAATAAATGACCCATCATTTGTGATTTTTAGTAAACTCTAGGCTTTATGTTATAATCCATTCTTTCCTCCTTTAGAATTTAAAATTCTAAAAATATAATAATAGTAATTAATAACAATGTTACTCTAAAATATCCTGTGTTTTATAAATATTGAATGTGGAAATAAATCATTTTAATAATAAATTGGCTGTTCATATATATTACACAGTATAAGTCATAAAAGATCAACTATTTTTTTGACATATGTGTGAATTGATGCATAGAAAAGACTAGGTATTTGTTATCCAATTTGATAATCAAGATGAGGAGGTGGGTTTATAGCCTGTTGTCCTCTTTGTGTGTAATTGCCTTTTTATCCCTAAATGGTCTTTCTTGATAATGCATTGCTGCTATACACTAAGTGCTGTTTTAAAACAGATCTGATGAGCTACTCAGCACTTTGATTTTCAAATGAAATAAATATGATTAAAAGAATTTCTGATATGTAAAAACTGTTACACATTTTGTATCCAAACATTAGATTTTGTTTGAAGTTAGCGTTCAGACAAACATACCACAGATCTAGGAATAAGCATTCTCCCTCCACATCCTGCTATAGGCTTAGCCACCATCAGAAATAGGAGCCAACTGGGAATATGTGGGCATGAGGAGATTTATTTTCATATTCCCAGAAGAGACAGCACATCTTGAACACTGTTCATGGACTACATTCCATGATATAGAGGGCAGTCAATGCACGTGAGTAAATAAAATGACCAGAAATGATAACATCTAAAAATACAACAAAATTTAAGGTTCACTGTTATAAATTTTAATATAAACTCTATTATATCCTTTTTTGGTAAATATTCCATTTATTTATTTGAGAGAGAGAGAGAGGAAAAAGAATAACAGTGAGGAGGGGCAGAGGGAGAGGGAGGAGCAGACTCTGGTGAGCAGGAAGCCTCATGTGGGACTCGATCCCAGAACCCTGAGATCATGACCTGAGCAGAAGGCAGCCACTTACCAACTTAATCACCCAGGCACCCTGTAAACTTTTTTATTTTATTTTATTTTATTTTATTTTTTTATTTTATTTTATTTTATTTATTTATTTACTTTTTTATGATATTCACACAGAGAGAGAGAAAGAGGCAGAGACACAGGCAGAGGGAGAAGCAGGCTCCATGCTCCAGGAGCCCGACGTGGGATTTGATCCCGGGTCTCCAGGATCACGCCCTGGGCCAAAGGCAGGCGCCAAACCGCTGCGCCACCCAGAGATCCCTATATTATATCTTTATAAGAGATATATATGTATAAAATGTTATGTATCCTAGTAGAGATAAAATTCTATCTTAAGGTATACTTGCTATTCTTTTTATGAATAAAGGCCTAATTATTACTATTTCAGAAATACTTACCTAAATCCCAAAGCCTTTGAAAATATTTGTAATTCAACTTTAAAAATCTGAATTAGATAATAATAAAAAATCAAATTGAGAGCCAGTGGATGTTTGAAATAAGATCGTTTCATTAAATGGAAAAATCACATAGAATTTAGGAAAGTACTTGTTGTGGTATAGCAGGACCATTCTTTTCAGAATTAAAAAAAAAAAAAAAAAGTTGGTACATTTGATGGAGAATTTATAGAAAATGAAAAGACGCAGAACAGCAAAAACATCACTGAGGGAAAGCTGAGCATTGACAAAAGGTCAAGTGTGCCCAAGAGTTCATAATGAGATTAACGTGGCATCGCACATTAGGGTCTAGCGACCAGAACCTGTAGAAATGATCCACCAGGAAGTGCAGCCAGCCCTATGGGCTTGGTGATGCATTTATCTTCATGCCTATCTCTTTTGAACTTCAGCAAAAATTCTTGCCTTATTTAGAAGATGCAACCCATAAATTTTATCCATTTCTAGACATTGGTTCCCTTTTTTATTCTCTGAGTCTTGCATTGTCTTGACTTCTTGCCACACATTCCTCTCCTCATCTCCTATTGCTATTGGCAGCACATTTTTCTTTCACTTCTGTTTAGTGTCTGAGGTCTTGTCACCTGAACAGTGCTAATCCTGGTAACCACTGCCTGACCTTCTGGTTAGATTTTTGAATGCTACTGATTCATGGATTTAGAGCCACAGATATTGAAATGCTATTCTGAATCTCTGAGGATAATCAGGTGGCCTACCTCTCAGAGTTGTTTTTTTTTCTTTTTTTTTTTTTTTTGTGGCATTATGAACTGAATGAACTCTATTCCTCTGCATTTTCCTATTACAGAGCTAAAGAACCCACCCTCCCCACCTGCTCTGCTATTCTACTCTACCTGGATCATCATCAGCCCTTTCCCATTCTGTGACATAAATCATGGTAAGTGGCCTCTCTTAAAAAGCACTGAAAAGAAACTCTGACTTCTCTTGTATTTGGCTAATGTATCTGTCGGATAATGATGTATGATGAAATCAAGTAGCAAAGAAGAGCACAAACGAATGTGATGGATCAAGAAGGAAGAATACTTTTGAAAATAGCATTGTTAAAGGTAAATTCTATTTGTTCTCAATAAAAGTAAATTCTTGTTTTCTTTACTCTGTTGAGTTTTTCTGCATTTTCTCTTACCAGATAAGAATCAGCAATTTGCCCTTTATTTTTAGCTTTATGCAGCATAATGAATTAAATTATATTTTAAGTCACCAATTTGATTTAATCATAAATATATTATGAAACTTTAAAATACCACTATACTGAGCCAAAGCCTGATACATGCAAAACTATAGAAAGAAATGAAATAGAAGATTGAATGCTGAGAGTATCAAGACTCATAAATTTCTCTGAAATAATGAAGTAATAATGCATGGTATTCTGAATGAATCAGTAATTTGGTAATGATAACCAAAATCTAAGTAAATAACTGGACTCCCAGACTGAAACTAGTGAAGCTTAACTATTCACATCATATAGCTCTGGATGATGTTTCTTTGGCTTAATTATCAAGAAAGGATTCAATTTTCAAATTGACATCAAAATTTATTTCAAAACTATGGTGCCAATTAGTAACTTTTAAAGTATAAGAAATATATCCCCCTTTTTAAATAAGTTTTCTGAAGTTTTTGGTGCCAAGTAAAAAGAAAACAAAACATTTCTATTCTTTTTTTTTTTTTTAATTTATGATAGTCACAGATTGAGAGAGAGAGAGAGAGAGAGAGAGAGGCAGAGACATAGGCAGAGGGAGAAGCAGGCTCCATGCACCAGGAGCCCGATGTGGGATTCGATCCCGGATCTCCAGGATCACGCCCTGGGCCAAAGGCAGGCGCTAAACCGCTGCACCACCCAGGGATCCCAACATTTCTATTCTTTTGCTATGTATGTTTTCACATAACCAGCTCTTATTTGGTTTAAGAAAGTTGATGACAAATATACAAATCAACTGGTTGGGCAAAATTAAGCATATATACACCAAAATAGTTGGTCTAGTGCCTTCACATTTACATGTTTGAATCCCACCAAATAAATACTCTTAATCAATAGTAGTTTAAATAACTGGGCAAATGGGTGAGTGTAGGGATTCATAGAAATAAATTTCAGGCAGGGTAAAAAGCAAATGATAACGATGTTGGTGGTGGTATAATCCAACACTTTTGAATACTTCTTAAGGATAAGGCATTGTTCTCTACAGAGACTAAATAATTTAATCCTGACAATAACTCAGGAGCCGGAGTACCTTTCCCATTTTCCAGAGGCGAAATAGAGGTGGTTAAAACTGATTAGGTAACTTGTCCATGGTTAGACAGCTGGATTGCCTACCCAACCTAATTTTAGGAATAAAGGATCTAAAGAGTTATAATTTTAGGAACTGGATGGGTGTACTGTTTCATAAACTCAAAGCAGAGATTATGGGAGAGACAAAGAGGGTGTGAAATTACAGAATAGCCAAAATGAAGGCAATGGGAAACAGTGGATTCTTTTTTTTTTAAGGGTTTTATTTGTCTATTTGAGGGGGGGGTGCAGAGAAAGAGAGAATGTGCACCAGCAGGAGGAGGGGCACAGGGAGAGGGAGAGGCAGAGACTCCTAGGCAGACTCCATGCTGACCCCAGAGCCCGAGGGGTATAGATCTCAAGACCCAAGAGATCATGATCGGAGCCGGATCAGGAGTCTGATGCTTACCAACTGAGCCACCCAGGCACCCTGGTAAACAGTAGATTCTGTTCCTAGAGAAACACACTGACCAGGGCTAAATAGTGGGTGACTGACAGGGTTGCCGAGGGCTGGTCAGGGCCTCCACAAACAAGTCTAAGTTAGAATCAGGAAAGGTCATTTTGCCCAGTGCAGATATAGGCCCAGGGAGGATACAGAGGGTGGGGGTGGAATGGAGCTCAAGCTGTATATCAGCCCATAAACTCCACATACTTCCCTCAACCAGGTGCCCTCCAGCAAAGCTGAGAGCTAGGCACGGGGCCAGAGGAAAGTCACTTAGATCAGAAAGATGTTGAGCATCAGAAGGAGAAGAAGAAAAATGTCAAGAAAAGTGGCTTTCCTCTGTGGGGAGTGGTGCTGACCAGCTACCTTCAGCCTTAGAACAGTCATGGTTATTTCCAGAATCTGACCTGAGCAGGCTGTGATATCATCCACTGGGTGAGAGGGAAAGACAGCTGGAGAAGGTTAGGACAGGAAAACAGCAGGGCATTATGACCAGAAGGTGTGCTCTCTACTGGACTCTTATTATTTTGCCACATTTCTATTTTCTTTGCAACTAAATATCAATCTCCTTATTCACAATTTGTCTTTCTAGCTATTATTAACATCTATCCAGTCCTTTCCAACTCTATCCTAAAAATCTACCTGGGATGAATTATTCTTAGTACTTTTTTCAGCATCCAAATTCAGAAGAGTGCCTATCCTTTAGATATGTAGATTCTAATGTATATTTAAACAACCTATGCTATTATTCAAAGTAAAGATCCTATTTTGAGTGACTTTAGAAGTCCTGCAAGAAAATTCTGATTTCTTCTGATGCTCAGATTAGTCTGAATACCATTCATGAAATACTTTAAAGTGTACTTGCTGTCACCTAAAAAAGCACTTTATTTCTAACTGTAACATTAACATTTTTCTAGAAGAGTACAATTATGAAAACTTTCACAAATTCCATTGATGTATATACACTGAAAAAATAATAAATTAAATAAATACTTATTAAATGACTAAGCCAAATATAATACTTAATAATGACTTGACAATTAACTTTGAAAACCACACCAGTCAGGTGTAGTTTGTTTTCAGGTAGGGAAGCCTATAATGAAATAGGGCTAAATTACTCCTGGAATGAGCCCAATTCAATATCTTGTTGATCTCAAAGATAATCTGTTGCTCTAATTAAATTCATGAGTTATAAATTAAAAGTTGGTACAAATAGCATCAAAGAAGTTGATAATACAAAGAGAGAAGGGAAATTAGAAATATGAGAAAAATTATGAATCTTGCTGGAGAAAGCAGAATGACAATGAGGAAGGTGATCACTTTGCTATTTATTAGTGTGGATGCTAACTTAGTACAAGAAAGAAAAAATATCAATAAATTGAAAATACAAACACACATTTGGGTGACTTGAAGTGTTTGAGGAAATATCTTAAATATTATTAGAACAACAAACTGTAAATTTACATAAAGATTAGTTAAATAAAGTTATCCTGAAGAAACTAGAAATGATTTCTTTAGTGAAGAATATATTGAAAAAATAAAACCATTGAAATACAATATACCTATTTTGAAAATGATATCCTTGTAAATTAAAACTCAGCAAAAACAAATAAAAATAATTTCACAAGCTTTTTGATCAGTCAAATATTACAACTTAGATCATAATTTTCCAACCTTCAGATTTGCTTAAAATAATCTTAGAATTTTTCCAAAGAAAATTATTGGAAACTATGTTAAGTTGCTGCAATAGAATGAAGATTTGGTCTCCCTCCCCCCATTCATATGTGAAATGCTAACCCCTACTGTGATGGGATTTGGAGATAGGGGGTCTTTGGGAGATGATAATGGTAATGAGGGTGGAGCCCTCATTAATAGGATTCTTGCCCTTGTAAGAAACTCCTAGAGCTCCCTTGGTCCCTTCTGCCTGTGAGGACACAGCAAGAGGACAGTCTTCTCAGGACAAGGAAGCTGGCTCCCACCACACACTAACTCTGCCAGAGCTGATCTTGGACTTTTAATCCCCAGAACTGTGAGAAATAAATTTCTGTTTTTTTCATAAGCCACCTGATCTATGGTATTTTGTTATAAAAGCCCAGAGGGGCTAAGACAGTAGCCATATAAGTTAGCATTAGCTAAAGCCTGGTGTGGCCAACAATCAAAACAACTATGGTAGTTAATTTTTCTGTCATTTACAATATGAGCAGGAAGCAACTGAGGGCAAGTTTGATTTTGCTCCATGGAATACTAAAAAAAACAGCTTCCTACATTTCTTCCCACTTTCTTCTCCACCTTACCTTGAGTTTGGGCTGCTTTTTATCAGTTCAAGCTTAAAGTTTCATATCCACATTTCCAGCATTAAGAACACTCTTGGAATTACACACAGAACTTCACTTTCCACTAGTCATGACTTAGTCACAGGCCACGCATAGCCATAAGAAAAACTTAAAAAAAAAAATTGCTGTGGAGTGCCATATGCCACCTCAACATTTGGTTTAATAGGCAAAGAAATACCCAGAGAACTTAGAGGTCAATGAAATATATATTTGGAAATTTTAATCTGTTCCTCTTCTTTTCTGTAGATAAGAAGACATGCAGATGGTCAATAGACACATGACAAGATGCTCAACATCACTAAACATCAGGAAAATTGAAAATCAAAAACCACAGTAAGATATGACTTTATACCTGTAGAAAGGGCTAGAATCAAAAACAAGAAATAACAAGTCTTAGGGAGGATGTGGAGATAAAAGAACCCTCGTGCCCATTTTGTGGGAATATAGATTGGTACAGCCACCGTGGAAAACAGTTTGGAGGTTCCTCAGAAAATTAAAAAACAGAACTACCATGTGATCCAATAATTTCTCTATTGGGCATTTGCCCAAAGAAAAACAAAAACACTAATTTGAAAACATGTGCACCGTGGCAGTGTTATTTGCAATAGTCTAGATATGGAAGCAACCTCAGTGTCCATTGACAGATGAATGGATAAGGAATATGTAATTATCTCTTTATCGATCTATCATCTATCATCTATCTATACAATAGGATATTTGACTTCCATAAAAACAGATGCTATTGTGCCATGGGTAACAACATGAATGGATTTAAAGAGTATTATGCTAAGTGAAATAAGTTAGACAGAGAGGCAAATACCACAAAATTTCACTCACATGTAGAATCTAAAAAAATTAAAAAAAAAAAAAAAAAGCAAAATCAGATCTGTAAATAGAAAGAACAAACTAATGGTTGCCAGGAAGGGCATAAGGGGTGTCAGGGAGTGGGAGATACGGAGTGAATAAGTCATGACAATGAAAGGCACACTATAAGGAATAGAGCCAGTGGTATTGTAACAGTAGTGTATGGTGACAACTGGTAGCTACACATGCGGTGAGCATAGCTTAACATATAAACTTGTGGAATCACTATGTTGAACACCTGAAACTAATGTAACATTGGAGTCAACTACATTCAAATAAAAACATATAAAAATGAGAATATTTGGCTTGAGCAGTGATGTTTGGATTTGAAAAGTCAAAAGAGAAAGATGTTCTCCAAAATCATTGTTTAACAGATAGTTCTGTGTTATAGCATTCACAAAATAAATATATCTCATTTTAGTTTCTTTTCTCTGGAAAGCTATTCTCTTATTCTAGAGATGAATATATTTTTAATAACTAGAATTTGCTTCTTGACATTGGTTTTGAGGTTAAATTACACTCTTCAGATTGTTAGAAAATACCGTTAGGATTTAATTGATCAAGTTTAACCCAATTATGGCCACATACGTCAAACCTAGATATTTACATGTCAGATGAAGATAGTCTTTAATTGAAAGAATTTTACAACTAGCAATTCTTATTTTACTTTGCATGTTAACAGAATTCAGCAGAGATAATCCATTTCTTAGACAACAGAGCATAATCTTAAGAACATTGTTTCTACTTCTTATAAATCAGCAAATGGGTTATTGTATTCATTTTTCTTTTTCTTTTATTTTTAAAAGTATGTAAATAACCAGCTGTCTTGTTTGCTCAGAGTAGGGCCTTGTATAGCCTAGCATCCCAGGATACATCTTATGGGGTTAGCTGCTCTGTTTCATAGCTTCTGTTTGGTTGAAGCTAACTGGCCTCTTAAAAGAAGATTCTCTTTTCTTAGAGATTGGAATGCTTATCTATTAACAGATGAGCTGCAGCTTTGTTCCACATCCTTTTGACATGGGCACAAGCTGATGAAGCGGCTTCAGCCTAGAGCAGAGGGACAACGGTGCTTGTCAACTTCTGCCAGGGACAAATGTGTCCCTTCTATTTCTTTTTATTGATTGGGGAAGTCAGAAGGCTAGCACTGATGTCAGTAAGATGGAGAAGTGTCTTTCTACCCTGGTGAGGGGCAAAGAATAATTTGGCGTCACAACACAGCAGGGTCTATCTTCTAGACATCACTTTTGCTTTCTTCCTCCCCTCACAGGGCATATGCACTCCCTCATCAAAAGCATCAAGCCCAAATCCTAATAACATCGTCCATCACAGCCATGTAGCAGTCTGTGCGTCTGGGCTGGAGCTGTGTCTTCTTGATGAGGAGACCTATGAACTAAAACCAAGTTAAATGCCTCCCCACACTCCGTATTCAGTGGAGTCACAAGAAACAATGGAACTGCGATAAAAACTCTTATCAGAAAAGAGAACAATTGGAAGCAGCCAGCTATCCCTGGTCTGTAGTAATCCCCTAAACCTGCTGGGGGATATTTTGAGAAGCTCTTGCGTTTAGGATGCATGTTGTTTAGGCCTCCTCCTCTACAGCCATTGCCTCTACTTTTGGAGATTTCCTTCCTTTTCACCATCTTATTTTGCTGTGTCTGAGAAGGTCTTTGAGAATCTGCCCTCTGTGGGGACTGGATAGACTTCTCAGTGTGTTTCTTGTCCTTTCAAATTTGGAGAATCAATGCTACTTTATGTTCTGAATAGCCAAACTCTCTTTGGGTCATGCTGATGGGAGGTTGGAAATACAACTCTCATAAACTTAGTTATCTTCTCAATCTTCTCTGGAAGAGGAAGAAAATATTTTTGAATATAGTAAAATATTTGTAAATAATTTTGAATATATATATATATAATATATATATAACCTTTGATAAACTCAATAGCTATTTCTATCTGCTTTTTATATTTCATTTTTATATGTGACTGGGGTTTGCTTATTAGAAATGATATTTGAAACACACTTAGAAATTCAGTCTTGCAGCTGATGGTCCCTATATTCACCATTCCTGACCAAATGGTCATTAAGCCTCCATATGAACAAAAGCAATATATGGGATCTTACAGCCTAATGAATCTGTTCACTGATTTTTCTACTCATCAGCTGCTGGAATATAAATCTATCTCCCAGTAGTTTCCAGGTACCATTCTTCCTTCAGTCAACACACATTACCACACAATAAATACAAGCCATCTTATAAGCCATCGCTGACCAGTCAACATATCTCCTGCTGTGAGCCAATAATATTGCCTAAAAAAAATCTCTGGTTATTAAAACTATATTTTCACACAGCATATTCCCCTCTTTGTTCCTCTTTCAGTGTGCTCTATTTAATTTGTGTTTTGTCTTTTAAAGTGTGCCTCACAAACTAATTGCAGATGTCTAGGCATCCTGAGGGTCACTGTAGAATTGAATAGGGCTGTTATTCCCTTCATTTTAAATAATTGCTCTTTTATATTTTGAAGATTATGTATTTGCTCATTTTCCAGGTGTATTCTGAATTGATTTTTGTAAAGGAATCATCTAAATCCTCTATTATTTAATTAGTCATTTAACACAGTTGCTATATATCCTTGCTACTACTTATGCCTTTTATATATTTTTTTTTCAAATGATTGATAAAATTTTGAAAAGGACATAGCCAAGGATAAAGCCAGTGGCACCCTACTGGAAACCACCTTTACACATTGACATCCATCCATTAATCATTTCTTTGGGTTGAGTTTTTCAATCAGCTACTAATCCATCACTTTGATCTTGCACTTTTCTAAATCTTGTCCACAAATGCCTAGTCTGACATGATTTGTTCTTTGTGGGTCTATATTCACCTCCTCCTCTAAGGAATCATCTTTCAACTTTAATGATGTGTTCCTTAGAAAGGAAGGCAATATTATGCTACACAGCAGCAGTAAGCAGAATCTTCATCCAACTTTTCAAAGTGTAATAATTATTTGTCAAACTTCAAACTTCTAGAACTTCTAGGTTTTACCAAGTTTCTTCAAATGTCTTCAAGAATATGTCCGTGAACTCATTTTCAAATTAGCTGAGAATCTTGGGTATTAATCCATCTGCTTTAGTAGACATACCAAATAGCTATGTGTGTTACTAAAATTCTCTTCACCTATCCCAGTTCTCATATCTTTTTTTTTTTTTTACTAGTCTTCTTCCTATTTGTCCATGTCTAAGACTAATTCTAGAAACTGTACCCTCACTTCCTCATTGTGGTTCATCTATTATAACAAACCCCAGACCAAGTGTTTTCTAGTCATTGCTGAAATCTCAGCAATGTTTATTATTTATTAATGTTTATTTATTTATGTTTATTTAAAACATCCATAATTTTTACCTCATCTCTCGTATAGTTAATTTGCTGAAATTAGGTTAAACTAGGAAAGTGGGTGCTTTAAGGTTTAGATGTTACAATGTTTCCATTACATTTAAGAAGGAAAAACAGGACTTGCCATGGAAAGAACCCTGAATGTGGGTTCAGATATAAAGGTCATAGGACTCAACCCAAAACTTTCTAGTTCTCTGTTTGGGGGAGCCATACAATTCTTTAGCTTACAGTTTCGTTCTGTAAGACTATGAACTTTTTTCTAGTGTGGAATGCTGCACCAATGATTAAACTATGTAAACTATCTTGAAGTCCTGTGAAAATGGGGAATATAAAGGGTCCTGTTATTGTTATTACTTAGTAATATAAAGTTGACATAAGAAGGAGGGATAGAAAAGGAGAAATGAAAGCAGCATGTTGAAAACTGAGAGCAGAAATGGATTATATATATGCTGAGATTGTATGTCATGGAGTTAGCCCATGTATGTGATTAATACCTGAGAAATAGTCTATATGTCCTTCTTTAGTAACTAAAATATATTAATTATAAAAAATGAATCAATAATATCATAAATTAAGTGGGAAACTTAGAATTTTTTGTTGTGCTGTCACCACTTGGCATTTGAGAAAATTTTAGCAGGTTTTTCTTTTTTTAATTTCATAGATCACATTTTAAATATTTTTGTAGTTTTCTAAATTTAGAAAGTTTAATTGAATTCCATATTAAAAATATTTGTGATGTGAAATTGGGAACATTTTTCTTTCAATCACTAGTTTTTTAAATAATTGACATTGAATTAACTTTACAGTGAAAATTATAAGTTATTGAACTGGCTGAGGGCATAGATTTATTGAATTCCTTTGTGTCAAAACTTAATTACTTACAGGTATGACCACTTGTAACTGTTTTAAAGTATGAAGTCACAGACATTTTATCCATTAAGTTTTATTTTAATTAAGATATTCATTTGGGACCTAAATTATGTGTATTTATTTTTCAGAAAGAAACACACCTACAAAATTTGTTTTAGCTGTTTATGTATTTTTTTATAATCCTTTAGTAGTTTATGTGCTTTAAGAATGGGGAAAATAACTATCATTAGTATTTCAACACAATTGTGACATCAGAAGATAAAATAATAATGAATACAATAATATCTTTAACCTAGTGTTCATTTTAAATTAATGGCTAGTTTATAATTAATAATATTTAAAGAACTAGTTATTTCTAAAGTGGAAAATGTACTTTAATTTCAAAGGCATTTAAACTATTTAAATGGGCCCCATTACAAAGTTAATCACCTTTCTAAAATATTACAGCATAGATGAGTTTTAATTCTGAGGTTCCTATAATTCCATTTAAATCAGCATTATTGTACTGTGCTATGATGATACTTTGTCACTTCATCATAATTATTTGATTTAGTCAAATTAAAGTCTTGTCATGGGTTTAAGACACAGTAATATACATCAAAGCATCATCCATGTAGCCAATAAAACTCTACTCAATGTTAGTTATTTTTGCCAGATTCAAACATTTCCTTCAGAACAGCCACTCAAAGGGATAGGCAACAGTGATGCCCAACATTTTTTTGTGTAAGTGCAGAAAAAAACAAAAGACATAATTACAGTTATGTGGATGCATGCATGTTCAACACGCTTATGTGTCCCTTGGCTTAGGCCTAATCGTACATAAATGTACTTATTTTTTTCCCCTCCACACTATGGGGGGAGCTTACCAAAGCTCTTCATCTTACTTCCCTTCTCAGAAGATAAAGGTACAAAGATAGTTATTTTCAATTTTCTTTGTTCCCTCTCTCCTCCCCAAAGATGGACAAAATTCGGGGATGATTAGTGGAGGTAAAATAGTGCTGAGAGGTCCTTTTCCAGAGCAGTGCAGAAATCCCCTCCCACGTGGAAGTGATTTCCCAATTCAGTTATTTGTTCTACACAGTTTATGAAGCCACATATCTAAGCCCCATTCTCCAATTAACTGTACTGTTAATTAAGCTGATATTTTGCTCTATTTTTATGATCCCTATATCTTATATTTCAATTGATTCCAAACTATTAGTAGAAAGAAGGAAGAATGTAATTAAATGGCATTTCTAAATCTCACCTGTTGACAAATATATGTTCCCTCACCCTCCACACTTTTAAAATTTCTGATTGAGAGATGGGTAAGTAACTATATGCAGCCCTACTAGGAATTTATTTACCAGAGAATTTGAGTAGAAAAGTCTTTCATTGCTGTTTTTGTGAAGTTTAGTAGTAGTGGGTTTCCAGTGGAGCAGGGCTTACCTGGGAGAAACTAAACACGCAGAAACCCAATGAACACAGGTGGAAGCCATGTCGACTTCTGTTGTTGTTTTCACTTACATAAGCAGATAAATTTCCAAGCTTCTTTAGACAAGCTTGAATTGGATTTCTATATTTTGCAACAAAGAGAGTATATTTAAAAGAGGTAACTGTGAATTAGGATGCAAATACCAGAACATGAAATTGGCTGTGTTGAAGGGAATCCCGGACGATGAGGATGTCTCTATTTCCAGCTAAATAATTGCAAATTCATGTTATGCAGTAGGAAAACATCTAGTTACCTACTGTGTTCAGTTCCACAAGACTATTGAGCACTGAGAGTCATTATGGAAAACTCTTTTTTTTTTTAAAAAAAGAACTCCACTGAGAAATAAATCATATAATATACAACTTGTTCATTTAAAGTACAACTCACTATATAGCAATTATATTTCAGTATATTTACAGTTATGTGATCATAACCATAATCTAATTTTAGAAATTTCACCATTCTTCTCCAAAATAGTCGCAATTATTAGCAATCAAGCTCCATCTCTCCCAAATACATGCCACAGCCCAGACCTTGCAATCATTAGGTTGCTTTCCATTTCTATAGATTTGCTTACTTTGGCCATCTCATATAAATAGAATAATATTTCAAGTCATTTATGCTGTAGTGTGTTTCTTTTTGTTGCCTAATGTTCTTTTTGTTAATATTTTTTTGTTTGTTTCTTTTCTTTTCTTTTCTTTTCTTTTCTTTTCTTTTCTTTTCTTTTCTTTTCTTTTCTTTTCTTTTCTTTTCTTTTCTTTTCTTTTCTTTTCTTTTCTTTTCTTTTCTTTTCTTCTCTTTTCTTTTCTTTTCTTTTTTCTTTTCTTTTCTTTTCTTTTCTTTTTGTTTCAGGGAATCGGGGCCAGCCCAGGGAGGGGTCTCATTCTCAGCATCTCCCCTTCACCTTGTGACCCATCAGGCCTGTGTTTTCTGATGGTTGGGTCATCCAGCAATGAGAGACTGAGCAGGCACCCAGGGATCCCAGAAATCGACTACATGCATGGGAAGAGTTGGGTTTTGTGATTTGTGTGGGAATTTGATCTTTGGAGCTGCCTTGACGGGTTGTAAAGTTTCAGACAAAAGGCAATGTCTGGCATCCTGTATGGATTATACTACATACTATTTATCCGTCCACCAACTGATGGGCATTTGAGTTGTTTTGCTTCTTTGCATATTACAAATAATGCTACTATGAACATTCACGTACAAATTATATGTGGACATTTTTACATTTCTCTTGGATATATAATTAGGAGTGGAATTTCTAAATCATATTGTAATATAATATATCAGCAACACAGAAGAGTTCCAACTTCTTCACATGTACTGTAACTTTTCTTATCTTTTTTATTATATTATATATATTATATTCATCCTACTATGTATGCAATAGTGTCCTCTGATTTTGACTTGCATTGCACTAATAGCTAATGATGTTGAACATCTTTTTTTTTAATAAATTTTATTTATTTACTCATGAGAGACAGAGTGAGAGAGAGGCAGAGACACAGGCAGAGGGAGAAGCAGGCTCCATGCAGGGAGCCCAACGTAGGACTCAATCCCAGGTCTCCAGGATCAGGCTCTGGGCTGAAGGTGGCACTAAACCACTGAGCCACTGGGGCTGCCCATGATGTTGAGCATCTTAAAGTGCTTATTGACCATTTGTATATCTTCTTTGGAGAAGTATCTATTCAGATCCTTTGACTAACTTCTATTTTCTTTTAATATTTTAATTGTTTAGCTGTAAGAGCTTTTTAAATATATATATGTTATATATATATATATATTCAGAGGCTAAGTCCCTTATCCACATATTATTTGCAATATATCAGACAGATATGATTTGCAAATATGAAGGTAAATATAAGAGAGATGTTTAATATTTTTTATCATTTGAAAAGATAATTGAGTATAAAGAAAAAAATTGTAACATATGTAGTAACATAAATATATGAGATGTATAGATGTATAAAATTTGGAAATAAAACAAAACATGAAATAGACAAAATAAAAATATAACATTGTTTCTCTCACTATAAGTGAAGTGTATATTTTTTTGAAGGAATACTGTGATAAGCTATATAATGTAAATCCTAGAAAATCTTCTTAAAATATCTATAATGAGTAACACAATAGTGGACATAATGGAGTTATACAAAAACACCAATTTAATCTGCAAAAGGTAGGAAGAGGGACAAATGGGTGAAAGGGCAGATGAGACAAATAGAAAATGATAAACATGATAGTAGATTAAAATTCAACCATACTGTAGTATCTTATTGAAATCGGTATTGAAATCTTAATTTTTAATAAAAAGGACTCAGTGTAGTTTAAAAAAAACCCTCAGAAACCCATTTACAGTATAAATGTGAGAATGTATACATTTTGTTTTTGTTTCTCAAAATGCATACTGATGTGTATGGACATGAAATAATGTATGTCTTTTATTTACCTTATGATGCTTCATCCAAAAAGGGGGGAGGGGAGATAAAGTAAAGAGAGAAAAGAAAATAAAAAATGAGAAAGAAGGCAAATTAAATACATATTGTGATAAATTGAGTTCTAGGGTCCAGAGATGAAAATGTGGGTGAGTTTAATGCTGTTTTTGTGTATGTCTAAATATTTTTCGTGATAAAACACAATACATAATTATAAAATTTGATTTTTTTTAACTTTGGCCTTTGCAGTGTCACACATTACAAATTATTTCTCAAAAGTTAAAGTAATTGCCAGCAAAGCCAGTAGGGACTAGAAAGCACAGCTGGGATTCCAATGGGTTACTGTCCTGGGGCATCCCCCAGTGACACCACTGAACATTTCCTCCACCTTAGAACCCACTGAGGGAGGAGAGGGACACTGACTATATGCCATTTTCTCTGGTGACTGAAGAAGAAGAAAACCTGTTACTCTCTGGCTGTGTGGTCTCAGAGTGAGAGCTCCTCAGATCAGGAGAGGTCAGCCTGAGTGTAATGCTGGCTTCCAAGAAGGCTGAGCAGAGCTGAGATCAAATCATTCCTGTGACCATATTACATTGTAATTTTATGAATAAATTAGCAAAGGGTGAGGGGCTTTTTTTTTCACTCAATCTGAGTAGAATTTTCTGATATTGCACACAAACTTTCCCAAGTGATACTTATTTAGAGACCAGTTCTAGGGAAGCCCAGTTGACTGACCAAGGCAACCCTTCCAAACCTTTGGTTGTGTAAATTATGGATGTTTGTGGATGAGTGCTGTGTGTTGATTCCACTGTCTGCAATTTACAAATAGCTTCCTTTTTTATCATTTTGTTTTATTTTTATTTTGTTTAATTTTGTTTTGTTTTCTCTTTAATGGCAGCCCTCCTGTTTTCTTTTCATACTGCATGCTGGATGTGCTTGGGGATGTAGTCAAATTTATTGCTAGCTTAATCGTTAGAACTTAAGCACTGATATGTGGAACTAAGAATAACTAGCACCCAGAGGGAGAACACACACACACACACACACACACACACAGAGTAAAATTTCTTTTTATGAGCAGGATATGTTTGAAATTGTATGTACATAAAAATGGAGGCAATTGTAGATTTGTTGACTCTTATGTCTCCCTATTCCCTATCACAGAGGTGAGTCAGGAAATGAGTCTTAATCCATCAGAAAAGTCCATCTTTCTAAACAAAGTGACAAGTATTGACACCCTAAAAAGTCCTTTTCTTTCTTTCTTCTTTCTTTCTTTCTTTCTTTCTTTCTTTCTTTCTTTCTTTCTTTCTTTCTTTCTTCTTTCTTTCTTTCTTTCTTCTTTCTTTCTTTCTTTCTTTCTTTCTTTCTTTCTTTCTTTTTCTTTCTTCTTTCTTTCTTTCTTCTTCTTCTTCTTCTTCTTCTTCTTCTTCTTTCTTTCTTTCTTTCTTTCTTTTTTTTTTTCTTTTTTTTTCTGGGAGCTTTAAGAGCTCTGTAGAAAAGATCCCTCTTTTGTGAGGATTTCTAACCTGATCGAATATGAGTACAAGTATATGATTCCTGGTGATTATGATACTATGCTTGCTTTAGAGGAGGAACATATGTGAGCCGGTGAGAGAATGCATCCCTCTAGATGTGTAGAAACTCCTCTTTCCACAATTTCTGATTCCAAATATCCAGGTATTTTGGCTCACTTTATGGCTTACTGCCAATTAAACTGAGATTTTCACTTGTTGCAGATTAACATCAAAATTATACGAGCATTTTCTGGAAAGACTAAAGAAGAGAGTCCAAAAAGAGGGACATCAGAAAGTCCTGAGTATAGAAATGAGATTGTAATGCTGCAACGTCTGGAGGCTGAAAGTAGAATCCCTTCCCTCTCGGCATCCCTTTCAGCTTCCAGAGTGCCAACAGCCAGTATTACTGAGTTAAGGACAAATGGGGCTATGCAGGGCTAGGAAGGGGACCATGGAATCCCAAAAATGCTGAAGTGTAAGGAAACCAGAGATAAGCCAGACCACTCTACCCTAGGTGTGGATAGGTAGTGTGTCCTTTTTATGACAATCATCTGTGACCAACAAAGAATAACCAAATCCCAAAGAAGAAGTAAGGCATTAAAGATATTATCACTGGTCCTTACACAGTGGTGATATTGGTAGATAATGTTAAAAGGACTTAGGATCCCTGGTTTTCTTCCAATAGAAGACCAACCTTACAAGCCCGCAGTGACAACCATATCAGGACCCTTCTCACTCCTGAGAGCTTTCTCTGTATCTTTACTTAATAAACCTCACTTTACTCATTCTCCATTGTGCATGAGATTCATTCTTCGACTCCATGACACAAATCAAGCTCTCCCATATCATTATGATCCCAGGTAGAAGACTAGATAGAGTTCTTTTCTGAGTAAATTGAATAGGTCAAAATAAGTACCCACAGGATCCACATATGACTAGATCTAGCCCATCATACTATTGTTTGTGAACCCTATGAAAACAGAATTCCAAATAGAGCTTGGCAAATACCTTACCCTTTAATTGCTAATGAAAAGATAACGATCCATAGGCATTTAAAGAAATATGCTAATACCAGAGAGAGAGATACACTTCTTTAAAAGAAAGAGAAGAAGGTAGAGAAATAGAATTCAAAATAATTAAAAATTAATAAAAATTTTGGGGATGCTTGGGTGGCTCAGTCAGTTAAGTGTCTGACTTGATTTCAGTTCAGGTCATGATCTCAGGGTCATGAGATTCATTGATTACAGAGCCTCTTTGTTCCTCTGTCTCTGTCTGTCTGTGCTCTCTCTCTCCCCCTCTCTCTTTCCCTCAAATAAATAAATAAATAAATGAATAAATAAAATCTTTAAACAATACAATATAATTTAGGGAGACTTTTTAAAAATTTATCTCTTAAAATAATTAGTAAGATTGGGATATACCTATGAAATATCCTTGTAGGAATAGAGCTAAAGAGTAAAGAGGTAAAAAGATCAGTGTTAGAAGATAAACTTGGAAGTTCATACCCTTGAATATAAAGAAAAAGAAAAAAAAAGGCAGTTTCCTAAAACTGAAGGAAATGAGTTACCTGATAGAAGATGTCTAGTGGAATGCAAAAGGATGCATATCAAAGACATATTCGCTTACACATGCGCGTACACACACCAGGAATTTTCAGAGAAAATTCTATCAAAGTGATAAAATAGATCACTTACGATGAAATAGAAATCAGAGTGACACCAAATTGTATGATAGCAGTACTGGGAGCTGGAAGCCAATGAATCAGTTCTTTTAAAATTCTAATGGAAAATTATTTCCAAATTATCAATCAAGAGTGAGGCAGGTTAGGGCTCCCATGAATCCTCTTCAATAAGTTTTTAAACAATGGTGTAGATAAACATGAAGACAGACTTGAGAGACAAGAGATATAGCACAGGGCAGAGCAGAGGAGGGAGGGAGGGAAATCATGGTGAAGTCCTTGATGGCAGCTGTGCCAACAGTCTCTCCAGAAGTAATGTTCTCAAGAAAGTGAAAAGGGCATAGGGATGTGCATGATCAGTTTAAGAGGAGGTTTTGGTATTTAGTGTGTATTTGGAAATAACGACCTATATGTATGAAGATTACAAGGTAAACTTTAAAACATAAGACTATTACGTCCACGAGAAATCAATGTACAAAATAAGAAATATAATAATAGTACACGAAATAATAAATAATAAAGTAACCACTGGAAAGCTAAAACTGACAATAGGAGAATTGAATTAAAACATAAATAAATAGAATCATTTTCTATAAAAAATGAATTGATAATATTTACAATTCATTAATCTAAGTAATAGTAGTAGATTCATTTTATTTTGATAAAGTCATATTATTTAGGAAAAGTTGGAAGTAGTTGCCACTTCAGTCCTAATGGAGTAGCTGAAATCAGACTTTTCCTTCTGTTATAATTTTAGAAACTGGAAAAATAATAAAACACTTATTTTAGGCATTAAGAAGCAACCAGAGTAAGACCATGATCACCCTCGGTGAGCCCTCTAGCTTCTCCATCGTTTTCCCAGAGGGCCAGCGCATAGAGCCCAGACAAGGAATAGAGGACACAGAAATCCAAGTTCAGGGGAATGGAGGCAACTGAATTTTGGGAGAATGTTCCAAATAGGAAAAGTCATGAAGGGATTATATTATATGGATAAAAGTTTCTACATATCTTTCAAGGAATTCTGAGCTGGCCTAGGGGAAGCTATGCAGAGGACAGCACCTGAGGAACTGAGGAATTGGGGGCCTGAGTTGTGGCTTGTGGCTGACACT
Organism: Canis lupus baileyi; assembly: GCF_048164855.1. Classification (NCBI taxonomy): domain Eukaryota; kingdom Metazoa; phylum Chordata; class Mammalia; order Carnivora; family Canidae; genus Canis; species Canis lupus. The sequence goes on from NC_132858.1 coordinate 51,545,118, forward strand.
TCTGGGGAAGCCATGGGCATGCAGAGAACCCTGGGGGAGGGATGGAGGGGAGGGGCATAGATTCAGTTGGGATGATGATGGAAAATGTGGCAGCAAATGTTGCTAAGTTTTCAATTTGAGCAACTGGAATTTGGCAGAATGATTAATAAAGACAAAAAACAAGGAGCAGTTAAGAAATTGATTTGGTAAATACTTAAAACATTCTTAGAAAGATTGCAGAACTCTGAAGTTAGTAGGTAGAAAGTTTGAAATTTGTATCATCTGGATCTGGAGAACAATTTGTCCCAGTGTTATGAATGGGGAGATCATTTGTGAATAAATGACAATTGAAATGAATGACTAAATATTATTGAATGAATGAAATCTTCCACAGAATATACAGATTAAAGGAAGTGTCTAAAGGAACACCAACATTTAATGGGTGGCACAGGAAGAGGAGGATGCCAGCTAGGGAATCTGAGAAAGAGTGGCTATAATAAAGAAAAATAAGAGGAAGTTGTCACAGAATTTAAAAGGAATAAATAATAACAATTTCATCTGTCTGGTCTGGTGCCCAGTAAATATTTGTGGAAGGAGTGTGTTAACAAATGAACCAGTGAGGTCAGCAATAGCTGATGACACCAAAGGCTGTGTCAGACCGCGTTTATGAACTACCTTCACAGTCATGGTGTCAACGCATTGTTTTAAGCACAAGGCAAAATGTAGAGAAGAAAATGGTAAGACAGTGCAAGGGAGAGGCTTCTTGTGAAAAGCAAGCCTGATTAGTCTAAATCAACAATGCACACAAGGACACAATGAATATACGAGAGAAGTGTTCAATTATCACTCCACTGAAAATATCCTCATTAAATCTGGTTGTCTCCTTATAAACAATGAGAAGTTTACATTCCAAAAATATGCTTAAAAATCCATCTTCAAATATCAGTAAAGCTTATTTGTTCTCTAATAAAAGAGGAAAATGTAACCATATGCATAGAAGAGCAGTTTCTCATATGATGTCACTGGGATTGACAAGTATCCAACTCTCCCTTCCGCAGGAAGCAGGAGATTTGAGGAGGAATCAAAACTGCAGACAACTTGCTAATGGAGCTTCCAAAAGAAGTGAGTTTATGGTAAATGAAGACAATTAGCACAAAATCTCCATGGACATCAGAAAATGGTTTAATCACATCCATTAAACTTGTAACTGGTATTTGAATTACTTAAAAACTTAATAAAAATTAATGCAATGAAAGAATCAAGCAGGACTCCAAAATTTATTATTATGTAGTTGATGTGCTAATTACATAATTCAAAATGTTTTGGCATATATTCAAAATGCAACCATATAGTACAATCACATTTTTCACGAACAGAAATTTATTTGCAAGCCAACTCAGAATACCACGTTTTATAACTTCTCTCTCTCTCTCTCTCTTTTTTAAGATTTATTTATTTATTCATGAGACACAGACAGAGAGAGGCAGAGAGATAGGCAGAGGGAGAAGCAGGCTCCTCGCAGGGAGCCCGATGCAGAACTTGATCCTGGATCTCAGGATCATGACCTGAGCCGAAGGCAGGCGCCCAACCACTGTGCTACCCAGGTGTCCCACATTTTATAACATTTTTTTAAAAAAATTTTTATCACATTTTATAAGTTTTAAAGCTCATGTTTCAAAACCAAAATAGGCCACCTTAGCACAAAGTTGCTGGTTGATCTCCAGCACCCAAATTAAGTTGAGAAAGCTGAAATTATAATCAAGTTCTCTGTTCTCTCTGACAATAATAAAGATGTGATCGTCCTCAGTGAAATCAGTCATTTGGAGGAAAGACCAGTAAAATAACATGATCACATACATAAATCGATCAAACTTTTTTAAGAGGAAGAATGTTCTAAACAAGTGATTAACCCTATTCTGCTAAGAAAGCTAGAGTTACATGAATATAATCCCTGAATTATAGAAGAGGAATAATACTTTAGAAATGATCCTGACAGGTGGAGCTATTGTTGTGAGAGTTGATTTAATAATTACCTATGATCTCATCAGAGGGATAGAATGTACAATTTAAGGTTATATTTAGAAAAAAAATAATGTTGTATTTAGTTATCAAAGAGTATTAGATATATCCTGATAGTATTAGCATATCCTGATAGGGTATATCAAGTCCACAGTACCCTTCAAATTTCTTCATATGACTTAATCAATAGCTATATTTGTGTTTTATTGTGTATATTTGTCTTTTATTTTGATTGATGCATAGCATCGGGAAATAATTTTTCATGGGCCTTTACGTTTCTGTACAATTTTTCAGCAGAGGCATTTACTTTGTTCTCACCTATCTTCACAAGGATGTTGTAAAAGAAGAAGGAAGACAGCGACAGTGCCTCCGATAGAGGCAGAAGTCAAGTGGGCCTAGAGCTCCCAACTTCACTAAATTAAACTGCAGGTGACCAGTTAAATTTGAATTTCAGATAATTTTTTTTGGCATAAATATGTCCCATGCAATATTTGGAACATGTTCATACTAAATAATGATCTATTGTTTAACAATAATTCTGATTGAACTGGACACCTGTGCTTTATCTGGCAACTTTCTCTTCTGCCCATTGTAAGCAATTTGTTCTCTGTAATTTCAAGTTTCTCTCCAGCAATATGGGCCACTGTTTCAGAGCCATCATCTGGGCCTCTTACCACTGCCTTGGGCAGCTGTGCCTTAGGAAAGCAGTACAAAGGCTGTTTTTGTTTGAAAAATAGTCTTTCATTTCTGACCACAGGTCTCAAGTTCTGTCAACATCTATGAAACTGGTAAGCAAGCTGTTTTAGCTTATAAATAGAGTGGAATCTCAGAAACATCATGGTTCTCGACATTCATCTCCCTTGCTAAAATATAAGGGCCTTTGACAGCAGAAACTAGTTTTGTTTTGTTTAACGCTGTGTGTCTGGCATATTGCCCAGTACCTCTCACTTGATAAATAATTGTTGAAAAGGTGAATAAGAGAATAATTGAATAAGCTGTCAATTGAGTTTCAGCTGCTAAACTCTGGAAAGCTTTGTAATGTAAATTAGACTATATTCCTTGGAGTTAGATTCCTTTGTGTCTCTTTCTCCCCTTGTGTATCTCCATTCTATCTTCATCATCTCTTTCTTCTGTCTTGGCTTCAGAACTCCCCACAGCAGGCCAGTTCCAGGTCTAGCCCTTAACCATTCTTATATTGAAAAGCTAATGTTGCTTGAATGGGCCCAAGAGAACTGCTGAGAAACCTGAGTGAGTTTGTCCTGAAGCTGGGCTTCAATTTCGGCAACTCCACCTCGACTCCCATGTGTGATTTATCATTAGGGTATTCCAGGGACACCTGGAACTAATCATTGATAACTCTCAATTGATAGATTAATATGGCAATGATTGATTGATTGATTGATTGATTGTATAATCACTTGAACAGAATTGAGAGCTAGTTTCCTTTGTAATAATCTGATCCTATCCCTCATTGCACGCCAGAAAGAAATGAGCCTCAGAGTTTGGAATGTGTCTACACCTACAAATCCCAACTTAATGCTGACTTAATCATCTAAGAATTTTTCAGATATATTCTGATATGGTATAAAAAGAAAACACACTATAAATATGAACTATCCACTTGGTTACTTAAGAATATGCATATATCTGTATTTCCATATCTTTCTATCTTTATCTCCATGTCCATCCATCTATTGTTAAGATGAACATGCAACCTCAAAGAAATAGCCTCCTAGCTGTATTCAACTTTAAGTTAAACTCCTTGATCCTTGGGGGTCTTTGTCTTTCTCCTATATCTTAAAGTTTATTCCAGAAAAAAAAAAAATTTGTAAACACCGACCCATTCCTATAATTTCTCATACTTTGCTATTTTCCCTACACCAGTTTTCTTCCCATCTTCTACTCCCCATACACTGAATTTGCCTGCTATATGAGAATGTGAATTCCAGGGAAAAGATAGCCAAAGCACTTCCATGACAAACCAGGGTCTGATCGCCAGAGGTATAGAGTGAGATTAACTGAAGCTTGACTCTTTGCAATGCTACCTATTAGTTTGTGACTTCAGAGAAGCTACTTAAGCCATCCAGCCTGAATTTTCTTGACTTTAAATAAAAACAATAACATAATGATGGCAATTATGAAGATTAAATAAGATAATACATGCAGATGATTTACCCAGCAAGTGGCACAGAAAAGAAATAAAATAAATAAGAAAAGATATTATGGGAGTTCAGACCAAGCTGGTGTGGGTTACAGCAGGAGGACTAGATATCACCTTGACTGTCCATAGATGTAATGTTTCCAGGGAGCTTTCACTTTGAAAAGCAACATATAGATTCACTGAAGAAGAGACCTCAAGTCAGTACTAGAATAACAGCTCAGGCATACTTCATTTTATTGTACTTCACTTTATTGTACCTAGACATTGCATTTTTTTTAACAAATCAAAAGTTTATGGCAACCTTGTGTTGAGTAAGCCTGTCAGTGTCATTTTTTTCCAACAGCAGTTGCTCACCTTGTGTCTCTCTCAGTCACAATTAGATAATTCTCACAAAACTTCAAACCTATAGTGATTATTGTATTTGCTATGGTGATTTGTGATCAGTGATCAATGACGTTACTAATTGTTCTGGGGTACCACAAACGTTCATATAAGACGGTGATCTTAACTGATAAATGTGTATGTCTGACTGTTCCACTGACCAGCTGTTGGCCCATATCAATCTCTCTCTCCGGTCCCCTTGGGACTCCATATTCCCTGAGACAAAACAAAATTGAAATTATGTCAATTAATAATCCTACAGTGGTTTCTAAGTGTTCAAGTGAAAGGAAGAGCAGCATATTTCTCACTTTAAATCAAATGCTAGAAATGATTACGCTTAGTGCGGAAGGCAGGCTGAAAACCGTGTAGACTGAAAGCAAGGTCTCTAGAGCCAAATAGCCATGGTGTGACTGCAAAGGAAAAGTCCTTGAAGGAAATTAAAAGTGCTATTCTAGTGAACACATGAATGATAAGGAAGTGAAACAGCATTATAACTGATATAATAAAAGGTTTAGTGGTCTGCATAGAAGATCAAGGCAGCCATAGCATTCCCATAAACCAAAACTTAATCCAGAGCAAAACCCTAATTCTTTTCAATTCTATGAAGGCTAATATAGGTGGGGAAGCTGCAAATGTTTGCACTAGCAGAAGCTGGTTCATGAGATTTAAGTGAAGAAGCTATCTCTCTGACATAAAAGTGTAAGGTGAAGAACAAGTGCTAATGTAAAACTGCAGTGAGTTATCCAGAAGATCTAGCTAAGATAATCAATTAATAATAATTAAATAAATAATTTTATTACACCAAAAAATAAATTCTCAATGCAGACAAAACAGCTATTGGAAGCAGATGGCATCTAGGACTTCCACAGCTAAAGAGGATAAGTCAGTATTTGTGAGTAAGGGACAGGTGGGGCTAGATAGGGAGAGATAGGTAGGGGGCTACAGGATCAGCTCATAGAAATCCCCAAAATGCTGAGGTGTACAAAAAAAAAACAGAGATAAGGGATTATGACAGTCATCTATGACCAACAAAGAATAACCAGACCCCCCAAAGAGAAATCATTAAAGATGTTATCAGCAGTCCTTATTCAAACTAACACATCGCAAGAATGATAAGGCCACAAGCTCCCTGGTCATTTCTAAATAAAAGACTGTCAGTGGAGCCCCACATTGGGAACCCTGTTGGGGCCCCTCTCACTCCTGAAAGCTTTCCCTATATTCTTGCTCCCTAAACTTCTATTTCTTTACTCACTCTCCCTCATTCCCCAGATTCATTCTTCGGCTCTGTGAGACAAGAACCTAGCTCTCCTACTTCACTTGGCTTTAAAGTTTCAAAGGACAGTCTGACTGTTGCTAGAGGCTAATGCAGTTGATCATTTGAAGTTGAAGCTTCAAGTTCAAGTGAAATGGTCATTTACCATTTTGAAAATCCTAAAGCCTTTAAGAATTGTGCTAAATCTACTACGCCTGTGCTTTATCAATAGAACAGCAAAGCCTGTATAACAGCACAACATGGCTTACTGGATATCTTAAGCCATTGAGATCTACTGCTCAGAAAAGAAAAAATTCTTTCAAAATATCACTGCTCATTGACAATGCATCTGGTCACCCAAGAGCTCCAATGAAGACGTATAACAAGATTAATGTTTTCATGTCTGCTAACATAATATCCATCTACGTCCCATGGATCAAGGAATGATTTAGAGGTTCAAGACTTCTTATTTAAGAAATACATTTCATAAGGCTATAGGTGCCATAGATAGAGATTCCTCTGATGTATCTGGGAAAAGTCAATTGAAAACCTCTGGAAAGAACTCACCATTCTAGATGCCATTAAAAGTGTGTGATGACTCATGAGAAGAGGTCAAAATATCAATATGAACAGGAGTTTGGAGGAAGTTGATTCCAAACATCATAGATGACTTTGAAAGGTTCAAGAGTTTATTGGAGGAAGTAACAGAAGATGTAATAGAAGTAGCATGAGAACTAAAATTAGAAGTGAAAGCTGAAGATGTGACTGAATTGCTGTAATTTCGTGATCAAACTTTAATAGATGTGGAGTTGCTTCCTATGGATGAACAAAGAAAGTGTTTCTTAAGATGGAATCTACTCCTGGTGAAGATGCTGTGAAGACTTTGAAATGACAACAAAGGATTTAGAATATTACATGAACTTTGTTAATAAAGCAGCAGTATGTTTTGAACGGATTGATTCTAATTTTGGAAGAAGTTCTACTGTGGGCTAAATGTTATCAAAGAGCACTGCACGGTACAGAGAAATTAGTCATGAAAGGAAGAGTCAATCCATACAGCAAACTTCATTGTTGTCTTATTTTGAGAAATTGGCATGGTCACCCAGCCTTCGGCAAGCGCCACCCTGATCAGTCAGCAGCCATTAACATCCAGACAAGATCCTCCACCAGCAAAAGCATGAAGATTTTTTGAAAGCTCAAGTGATGGTTAGCATTTTTCTGCAGCAAAGCCTTTTTAAATTAAGACATGTACAACTTTTTAGACATAATGCTACTGCACACTTAACAGCCTGTAGTATAGTGTAAACATTACTTTTATATGCATTGGAAAACCAAAAAAAAAAAAAAAACATTTGGTTGGCTTTTTTGTAATATTTGTCTTACTGGAATGGTCTGGAACTGAACCTACAATATGTCTGAGGTATACTGGTATCACGGATCAGATGCCTGGGATAAGTACAAAGCCAGAGACAAGATATAAGATAAAAAGGCCAAGACTTAGAAGGATGTGGAAGTATCACAAAGTGAAATTCAATGTGAGATAGTTCCTAAAGCCAAAGCCTGTAAATTAGACAAGGATGCTAAGGGCTGATATTTACAGGATGTTGGCTGTGTTCCGTGTCTGGGAGTGGGCACGCAGGTAGCAGACCAAACTAGCCAGAGATACAGCACCATCGATCCTTCTGTACTGCAGGAAATGGTTAAGAAATTATTTTCAACAGACTCTCAGCAAACCCAAGCAGTGTTGAGATATTTTTTAGCTTTTAAAACTCAAGGTAATTCCCAATGTAATTTTTTTTTTTTTCCAAACTATGGTCCTGAGTTTCAAAATTCCACACAGGCATGTCAAGGACAAATGTGAGAGCAAAACACAATCCTTACATTATTTAGAATAGCATTGACATTGCACACTCGGATAAGCACAAGCAAATATAAATTTTTCCAACTGTTGGCTTTTGACTGCATCAGTTTCCCCAACTGACAGGGTTTTCTAATTATTATATTACTGGCCAGTTTATGTGCATAAAAGAAAAAGATATGGTCATTGTACCAACAAATTTGTTATCACAAAGATAGTCATTTTACAACTTTCCCCTCAAGTTCCTGAAGTCTGAGTCATTCTTAGGCCACAGCTTAATACCTCTGGAGAATATGTTTTTATAATATAGCCCTTGAAAGCCAATATAAATAATTATTTTTCAAAAGTTACTAGTCCAAAATGAGCCTTAAAGTTTAAAATATTACAGCATGCTCTGTTTTGTGATTTTTTTCTAAGTTTATTCTGAAATTTCCAGTACATGCTTTAAAAAAAAAAAATCTAATTGTGTACTTTGACTCTGTGAAGAATAGTTTTTGTTGTGGTTATTATTTTGAAGACATTAAGACATTTCGTTTCAATAATCCTGCTCTTCTCACTATAGATGTTAATATTTGCTTAATGTACTTAAAAGCCTTAAATTAATTGAAAAGTAACAATTATTGAGAAAAAATGACATTAATAGTGTTAAATCATCTTTTAGAATCATTTTGGATTTACTGTGAAACATTTTTTAAAAGTATAATTTAGGAAGAATTGGGTTCTTTTTCAAATTTCAAAAGTGGTAGAGGAGAAGAAAAGAAGGCTTGTCAGCCTTCTGATAACTGGAAAGAAGTTTTCAGTTCTAAATTAAGACAGTAACATTTTCAGTAAAAACATACAAAAGACAACCACAAGTGTCTCCCTAAGCCTCGTTGCTGTCTTTTGCAATTTTACTAGAAACTATTGTGCATTTTTGGATAATTAAACCCTTTATCCTTGAACAACAGGGACTTGAACTGTGCAGGTCCACATACAGGCAAAATTTTTACAGTGCAGTATGTGAAATGTATTCTTTCTTTCTTATGACTTTCTTAATAACATTTTCTTATCTCTACTTAATTGTAAGGATATAGTTTATAATACATATCTAACATATGCATTCATTGACTATGTCATCAGTAAGATTCTGGTCAAATATTCGTAGTTAAGTTTTCAGGAGTCAAAAGGTGTGGATTTTTGACTGTGGGAGGTCCACACCCTTCATCCTTGCATTGTTCAAGCATCAGCTGTGTGTATATATAATGCACGATTATTTATAATAATACATAAGATATTCTTTTAAATAATTTAAAGAAAAATAGTTAAAAGATAAAACTACCTAAAACAATGCTACTTTCTAAGGGCATCGCTAAATAGGCCTTCACACCATGTTTCTTAAAGTTCTCTTAGAAAATGATTTTTTTCATACAGTAGAATCTGAAGGGAACAAATTTTTACCACAAAATTAATGCCTGATATTTGTCTTCTCTCAACTTTTCCCTTGATTTAACATCTAGATAACCAGGCAAGCATAGAATTCTTAAAGTCATCCTCTCTCATGTCCTTGGGGGTTGGAGGTACTACTCCCACTGTGCCATTTCCAGAGTATTTTCTCAGGGGATTATGTGGTTGGTTTATCATGAGCACTTAGAGTGTTTAAATCTATTATTTGTTACGTGATATCTGTGACATGGAACCACTTGAAATCATTTTCTTCACTAATGTTGAATGGCTTTATCTTAGAATTAAAATTACAATTAGGACAATGGTCTCCAGATGGGTTTTGGGCTTCAGTTGATCATGAATTATTTTCTTTGAATTTCAGGGACTTAAAATACATCGTAAAACACACAATCCTCCCTATTATTATATTTTAACTTATGCTTTCACAAAATGATGTCATTAGTTATTTGGACTCCACAAGGAAATACCTTTAAATATTTTAACAATATTCTCTAAAAAGAAACATAAGCTATACTTACCTTTGGTTTTAATTCTTGATATATGTTTTGGGCTAATTATTTTAGGCAGTAAAAAACTTATTGAAATATTTAATAGAACACTAGTTTTTGAAAATAAAAGTTACCTAACAAAAATAAACTATACTAAAATAGATAGTTTGCAAAAAGTGCTAATGTTTTGCAAGCTAATAAGGCATGCTCATTTTTATAAGATTTATATTTGTATTTTATTGCTGAATTATTTTATTATAAAAGTTACATTTGCTTGCCAAAATATCCATTGATCTTAACCATTTCTGATTTTGTCTGGAATTGCAAATCACTCAATCAGAATTTATTAAAGGGAATCTGGGCCTTTACAAAGGAGGTAACATTAGAAGACTTTCCTTCCCCAGAGGACTCAGCCTTTTGTTCCCTCTTTATAATACAGCAAATTTCTCACTCAGGTAAGAAAAAAAAAATGTAGGTGGCAATATACCTTTTCATAATAAAGTGGATATCTGGCTATGTAATTTCCATATATAAGGTCTTAGATTTCTCAACACTTAGAAATCCCCATAGGTCAAAATTTGTGGATCATCCATTCCTGGTGAACTGGATAATTATATCAGCTTAGACACTATTTTTGGACAACACAACTGTTAGAAAACAAGACAATAGGCCCAAAATGGAGTCACTCATGCTAAGATACATATCAAGTCAAGACTTAATATAATTACAGCTTTAGCTCTCTCAGTTGATCAGGAATTGTCTGACCAGCACTAGTGAGATAACAGTGCTGACAGACTTCTGTCCTCTAAGGGAAATTAACCTTGCAGTAACCATATACTAGTATAACTTCTTTGTTCCTGCGCCCTTCTGCCTATAACAGTCTTTCATTTTATATAGCTCCTTGGAGCTCCTTTCTATCTGCTAGATAGGATCCTGCCTAATTTGAATGGATTTTTTTTTCTCAAACTCTTAAAATTTGTAAGATGCCTCAATTTATTTTTAGACAAAACACTAGACTTCATGGTTCCAAGATTTTTTAATTTGACAATCACTTAACTTTGTGGTATCTTACACATCAAAGAAGAATGACAAAATATATTTTTCATATTTTTGTGGATTTAATTTCAATATCCCTGTTGCACAGCCTACCACCTTTACTATATTGGTTATTCTAGTTCACAAATGGTTATCATTTTATTTTGAAATGTTTAAGAGGTTCTTTTTCTATATAATATTTTAATTACCTTATCAGTATTATTCCCTTGTAAAATTTGGTAATATTCATATTCTAAAAGAAAAAAATAGATGCAAATCAAAATATAAAGCAGTGTTGACTTATCTTTGTCTTAAACATTAGAAGAAAAACCCATTTACTCTTTTAAAAATACTTTGTTAAATTACTGAGACCCTACAATCTGGTAATTGTTATAAAAAATATCAGCACTTTTGTGGGTTCTTGAGGTTTCCTGGGAAGCTAGAGTGGAAAAGAGTCAAACAGAAGTAAAATACATATGTATGTTCTCACTCTTATCCAAGAAAAGTGCAGCCTGGTCCTGGATGCCTATGAGCACTGCCTGCTGCCCTACTTGAGGAAAATAAGCAAAGCTGCTGCATAGACACATTGGCTTTACTCATGATTAATAATTAATAATTGTAAAATTAAAATAAAAAGATAGTTGTAAATGAAAGCTTATTTTTTCATAATAATTGTATGTTTCCCAATATAGTCAGTGCACTAAGAGCAACTGCTTTCATTGTTTACCATTTATTAATATTGGTTCCTAGGAGATTGGATTTCTGATGTCCTCAAATCAGGCATCAAATGTAGGATACTGGGATCCCTGGGTGGTGCAGCGGTTTAGTGCCTGCCTTTGGCCCAGGGCGTGATCCTGGAGACCCGGGATCGAGTCCCACGTCGGGCTCCCGGTGCATGGAGCCTGCTTCTCCCTCTGCCTATGTCTCTGGTCTCTGCCTCTGTGTGTGTGTGTGTGTGTGTGTGTGTGTGACTATCATAAATAAATAAAAATTTTAAAAAATGTAGGATACTTAGTTAAATTAATTTGAATTTTATCTAAATAGCCAATCATTTAAAAAATTTTTGGTATCAGTATATTTTAAATATTGTATGGGTCATATTTATGCTCAGAAAAAAATATTTATCTTCTCATGTTTATTTGCTAAGTCCAGTAATCCTACATCAAATATACACATATGCTGGGAGAAAAAAAAAAATCCATCTACCAGTTTAGGTCTGACAATAGTCAGATGAAGAGAGAAAACTTTATTATGCATGTGGGACAATTCAAATGAAGAGGCTCCCTAAACAGACAGGAATAAAGGTTTATATACCAATTTAATAGAGGAAAAAGGCAGGGTAGGACTTCTCTGGGATGTAAATGAGTTTTAAGGAGAGACAAATGGGCTTTTAGAGGAACAAATGGAAGGTAAGACAGTTTGTGGTAATGTTTGTGCAACTTCTCATCCCTGTGCTAATGGTCAGTCTCTTTCCCCAATGGAAGCTTCCCAGAGGGATTTATGACAGCTTCGTGTCCAGAATCTCTGTTTTTACGAAGAAAAGGGAACCTTCCAAAATGCTTCTTTCTGCATCTGCTGTATCTCAAATGTCTTCAGTTTGAAGTAGTTTTTATATTGTTGTAAATCCCTTCACATATGCTGGCAAACCAGTGTGGCTAGTGCTTATTGGTGCAATATTTTTAGGAGGCAGTTTGGCATTATCTATACTAGTATCTATTGATTTAACAATTATGCTTCATGGTATTTAACCTGAAAATATACACACAGGCCTTTACAAAGGTACATTTTGTTTTGGAATGCTTTTAACATTAAATTTTATTTTCAAATCGTAAATTAACAAAACACAAACAAAACAAGCACCTAATTGTTTATCAGAACAGGACATAAAAATGAGCTGGTGCAGAAGGCCAAACTGGCCGAGCAGGCTGAGCGATATGATGACATGGCAGCCTGCATGAAGTCCGTAACTGAGCAAGGAGCTGAATTATCCAATGAGGAGAGGAATCTTCTCTCAGTTGCTTATAAAAATGTTGTAGGAGCCCGTAGGTCATCTTGGAGGGTCGTCTCAAGTATTGAGCAAAAGACGGAAGGTGCTGAGAAAAAACAGCAGATGGCTCGAGAATACAGAGAGAAAATTGAGACCGAGCTAAGAGATATCTGCAATGATGTACTGTCTCTTTTGGAAAAGTTTTTGATCCCCAATGCTTCACAAGCAGAGAGCAAAGTCTTCTATTTGAAAATGAAGGGAGACTACTACCGTTACTTGGCCGAAGTTGCTGCTGGTGATGACAAGAAAGGGATTGTGGATCAGTCACAACAAGCAAACCAAGAAGCTTTTGAAATCAGCAAAAAGGAAATGCAACCAACACATCCTATCAGATTGGGTCTGGCCCTTAACTTCTCTGTGTTCTATTACGAAATTCTCAACTCCCCGGAGAAAGCCTGCTCTCTTGCAAAGACAGCTTTTGATGAAGCCATTGCTGAACTTGATACATTAAGTGAAGAGTCATACAAAGACAGCACGCTAATAATGCAATTACTGAGAGACAACTTGACATTGTGGACATCGGATACCCAAGGAGATGAAGCTGAAGCAGGAGAAGGAGGGGAAAATTAACCGGCCTTCCAACTTTTGTCTGCCTCATTCTAAAATTTACACAGTAGACCATTTGTCATTCATGCTGTCCCACAAATAGTTTTTTTTGTTTACGATTTATGACAGGTTTATGTTACTTCTATTTGAATTTCTATATTTCCCATGTGGTTTTTATGTTGAATATTAGGGGAGTAGAGCCAGTTAACATTTAGGGAGTTATCTGTTTTCATCTTGAGGTGGCCAATATGGGGATGTGGAATTTTTATACTAGTTATAAATGTTTGGCATAGTACTTTTGGTACATTGTGGCTTCACAAGGGCCAGTGTTAAAACTGCTTCCATGTCTAAGCAAAGAAAACTGCCTACATATTGGTTTGTCCTGGTGGGGAGTAAAAGGGATAATTGGTTCCAGATACAGGTGTAGTTATTGTGGATACTTTAAGGTTTAGAGCACTTACAAGGCTGTAGTAGAAATGGGTATCCCATAGATACTACATGTGAACCACAAGTATCTGTGGAATACTCATTCTCAATGTGCACACCTTTGACTACAGTTTCAGAAGTGTTCCTTTAGTTGTGACCCAATTTACTCTGGATAAGGGCAGAAACGGTTCACATTCCATTATTTGTAAAGTTACCTGCTGTTTGCTTTCATTATTTTTGCTACACTCCTTTTATTTGTATTTAAATGTTTTAGACAACCTAAGAACAAATGTACAAGTAAAGATGCAGTAAAAATGAATTGCTTGATATCCATTACTTTATGTATATCAAGCATAGCAGCAAAACAAAAATCCCATGTATTTAACTTTTTTTTTTTTTAGGGTTTTTTTTTGTTTGTTTTGTTTTGGTTTTTTGCTTTTGTGATTTTTTTTTTTTTTTGATACTTGCCTAACATGCATGTGCTGTAAAAATAGTTAACAGGGAAATAACTTGAGATGATGGCTAGCTTTGTTTAATGTCTTATGAAATTTTCATGAACAATCCAAGCATAATTGTTAAGAACACGTGTATTAAGTTCATGTAAGTGGAATAAAAGTTTTATGAATGGACTTTTCAACTACTTTCTCTACAGCTTTTCATGTAAATTAGTTTCTTGGTTCTGAAACTTCTTTAAAGGAAATTGTACATTTTTGGAAATTTATTCCTTATTCCCTCTTGGCAGCTAATGGGCTTTTACCAAGTTTAAATACAAAGTTTATCATAACAAAATACTACTAATATAACTACTACTGTTCCCAACCATGTCCCATATTCCTCCCCTACCCTGGGGGGGGGGGGGGGAGCTTTTTTTCAGAGACAGGGGATTGATTGGAAAAAAGTAATGCGTTCCATTTAAAATTTTGGTATATGGTATTTTCTAACTTAGGAAGCCACAATGTTCTTGGCCCATCATGACATTGGGTAGCATTAACTAAGTTTTGTGCTTCCAAATCACTTTGGTTTTAAGAATTTCTTGATATTGTTATAGCCTGCCTTCAATTTTGATCCTTTATTCTTTCTGTCAGGTGCACAGGATTACCTTTTTTAGCCTTCTGTCTTGTCACCAACCATTCCTACTTGGTGGCCATGTACTTGGATAAAAGGCCGCATGATCTTTCTGGCTCCACTCAATGTCTAAGGATACCTTGCTTCCTTTGCTTGCATCCCACAAACTATTTCCCTCATCCTATTTACTGCAGCAAATCTCTCCTTAGTTGATGAGATTGTGTTTATCTCCTTGTAAGCCCTACCTATCCTGAATGGTCTGTCATTGTCTGCCTTTAAAATCCTTCCTCTTCCTCTCTTTAAATAATGATGGGGCTAAGTTATACCCAAAGCTCACCCTACAGACTATTTCCTCAGTACCTTGCAGAAAACACCAAACAAAAATACCATTTTAAAAGAGGTGTATTTTTTTTTCTTTTAGAATGTAAGCTCCACAAGAGCAGGGACAATGTTTTCTGTATGTTCTATTGTGCCTAGTACACTGTAAATGCTCAATAAATATTGATGATGGGAGGCAAAAAAAAAAAAAAAAAAAAAAAAAAGAACAGGACTTGTGAAATCAGCCTTGATGAAACTATATAATGAAATACTAAGTAGCACTTAAAAAATAAGCTAGATTTATTTATATTAATATAAAAATACGCATTATGATTTTATGAATTCTCCCTGCATGTTCTTGTTCCTAATAACAATACACAATAATAATTTTAAATGAATCATATATGAGTCCACATACACTGAATTCTTATAAATTAAGGAGCTAAGCCCTATTGTAAGAGTTTTATGTGCATTATTGCACTCAGTCCCCACAAAAGATTTTTAAGATGTGTATAATTCTTATTTTTATTTATTTATTTATTTTCTAGGAAATAGTGACATGCAGACAGAAATCACTTGTTAAGGTCACACAACTAAGAACCAGAACTTAAAGATCTGGAAATCTCAATTAGCTACTCCAGCAGAAACACTACCAGTCTGAACTGAAGGGGACAGAGACAGAACAATATGAAGGAAGGCTACCAGACTTTTAGTTCCTAGAGGACCAGACCATTTTGCTATCTGACTGCAATTGTGCACTGTTCTTCAAGATCAAAGAATGGCCCCAAAGGTAATTCAGAAGTCTTCAGGGTCGCCTCTTCGGTTTTAAACCTGCGGGAACTGCCTCAGTCTTCACAGGTCAGGCAGCCACCGAGAGGCTTCGGAGTGCAATTACTGTCTGCAGAGGAGCTACTGAGGCAGAGCTATTGCTTGAATGAATCCCAAGGGTGGGTCTACTGTGTCATAAAGCAGAGCATCCATGAGAATATTCTCATGCATTAATATCTAGTGGCATTGCCTTGCTGGGTTTGGGACTTGCTTGGGACCAATACCCCTTTCTTCCTTCTGATTTCTCTCTTTTAAAGTGGGAACATCTATCCTATACCTGTCTCATTATATTCTGGAAGCACATTACTTACTTGGTTTCATAGGTTCACAGCTGAAGAGAAACTTTCCCTCAAGATAAATTATATGTCAAGGCTCAGTCATACCTAATTTAGATGATATTCAGATAAGACTTTGGACTTTATAGACTTTAGAGTTGATCCTGGGATGAGGTAGGATTTGGGGGACTGTTGAGATGGTCTGAATGTATTTTGCATGTGAGGACATAAATTTTGAAGGCCAAGGGTAGAAAGTTATAGGCTGAATATTTGTCCCCCTTCAAATCCATATGTTGAGTCTTTACCTTCAATGTGATGGCATTTGAAGGTGTGGCCTATGGGAAGTAATTATGTTTAAATAAGATCATGAGAGTGGAACTCCCAAGATGAGATTACT
Source organism: Canis lupus baileyi (assembly GCF_048164855.1). Classification (NCBI taxonomy): domain Eukaryota; kingdom Metazoa; phylum Chordata; class Mammalia; order Carnivora; family Canidae; genus Canis; species Canis lupus. Next base: position 51,561,636 of record NC_132858.1, read on the forward strand.
GCCTTTAGAAGAATAAGAAAGAATAGAGATCTCTCTTTCTCCTCCATGTGTAGATATGGAAAGAAGGAAGCAATCTAAGAAGAGGACTCTCCTCAGGCATCACATCTGTCAGCAGATTGTCAGGTTCCAAAACTGTGAGAAATAAATGGGTTTTGTTTAAGGTACTACAATGTTTTGTTCAAGTAGCTTGAGATGAATAAGACACTATGCTTTATTGTATTGGCATTTTGAACATTTGAGATATCTTTGGGGTCTGGCAGCAGGAAAAGGTTCTAGAAAGAGATAATCTGTTCAGATATTACTTGACTTTTGAGAGAAGAAAAAAAAATAGATACTTTACCATCAGTAAGCCTTTAGCTAGGCTAATTAAGGAAAAAAGAAAGATTATACAAATTATTTATAGAAATCAAAGAAGGGACATCACTCCAAATACTGTGGACATTTAAAAGAAATAAAGGAATACCATGAACAACTCTATGCCCACAGATCTGATATCTTAAATAAAACAGACAAGTTCCTTAAAGACACAGTCTGCCAAAACTCACACAAGAAGAAATAGAAAATGTGAATAGGTCTATATCCACTAGAAAATTGAATCAATGATTAATAACTTCATAACACAGAAAGCACTAGGCTCAGAGAGGTTCATTCACTAGTGAATTCTACCAAACATCTGATACCTTAATATGCAGTATAGATATTTAAAATATGAGACACTAGGAGAAGGACAAATGTTATTTGAGAACTGTATTTCTTCTTTTGTGGAAAGGGTTAGTATGTTTCTGGTTATCCATAGGATAGTTGTATCATGTCAGAAAGGTTAATCACCTTGTTATTGTTTTTATTTAAAAATTAAGTTTGGTTAAAAGATATGGCATGTAAGTAAGTGCCAAGGTGAATAGGAAGACTTGTGATAGTTTGCTTTATGTGTCAACTTGACTAGGTCAAGTCAACCTAGGTCAACCCTGACTAGGTCAGGGTTGTCCAAATTAGACATTATCTTCTTTTGTGTCTTTGAAGGTGTTTCTGGAAGAGATTAGCACTTGAATTAGTCAACTCAGTAAAGTAGATGTCCTCCCCAATGTGGCTGGGTGTCATGCAATCTTTTAGGGCCTAAACAGAACAAAAAAGAGAAGGAAGAAGGAATCCGCCCTCTTGCTTCCTGTCTGCCTGCTTGAGCTGATACATTGTTCTTGTGTTGTTGGACTCTAATTTACCCATTGGCTCCCTGGTTTTTAAGCCTTTATTGGAATTGCACTTCTAGTTCTATGGGTCTCCAGCTTGCAGACAGCACATTATGGGAATTTTAAGTCAATTCTTTATAATAATATCTATATGTATATCTATCTATCATCGATCTATTTCCCACTGATTCTCTTTCTCTGGAACTAATACAATTAGTCTCAAAATATAGAAGGATCACCTACAACTCAATAGTTAAGAAAACAACAACAACAACTCATAACTTGAATAAAAAATGGACTGAGGACTCAAATAAGTATTTCTCCAAAGAAGACATACAAATGGCCAACACATATATGAAAAAATGTTCCACATCACTACTTATCAGGAAAATGCAAATCAAGACCACAGTGAGATACTATCTTACACCTGTCAGGAAGGCTATTAGCAAAACAAACAAACAAACAAACAAACCACAGAACACAACTTGCATTGAGGAGGTTGTGTAGAAAAAATTGGAATTCTTATATAGTGTTGGTGGGATTGTAGAATGATGTAGCCACTATGGAAACAGGATAGAGATTCCTCAAAAAATTAAAAATAGAACTCTCATATGATCCAGAAATCACACTTATGGGCTTTCTTCCAAAAGAATTGAAATCAGGATCTAAAGAGATATTAGCACTGCTATGTTCCTTGCTGCACTCCTATGTTCATTGCTGTAGTATTTATAATAGCCAAATAGGGAAGCAATATCAATGTTCATTAGCAGATAAACAGATAAAGAAAATCTGGTAAATGCATAGAATAGGTGGGAATGTGAACTGGTGCAGCCACTCTGGAAAACTGTGTGGAGGTTCCTCAAACAGTTAAAAATATACCTGCCCTACGACCCAGCAATTGCACTGTTGGGGATTTACCCCAAAGATACAGATGCAGTGAAACGCCGGGACACCTGCACCCCGATGTTTCTAGCAGCAATGGCCACGATAGCCAAACTGTGGAAGGAGCCTCGGTGTCCAACGAAAGATGAATGGATAAAGAAGATGTGGTTTATGTATAAAATGGAATATTACTCAGCTATTAGAAATGACAAATACCCACCATTTGCTTCAACGTGGATGGAACTGGAGGGTATTATGCTGAGTGAAGTAAGCCAGTCGGAGAAGGACAAACATTATATGTTCTCATTCATTTGGGGAATATAAATAATAGTGAAAGGGAATATAAGGGAAGGGGGAAGAAATGTGTGGGAAATATCAGAAAGGGAGACAGAACGTAAAGACTGCTAACTCTGGGAAACGAACTAGGGGTGGTAGAAGGGGAGGAGGGCGGGGGGTGGGAGTGAATGGGTGACGGGCACTGGGTGTTATTCTGTATGTTAGTAAATTGAACACCAATACAAAATAAATTAAAAAAAAAAGAATACTATTCAGCATTGATAATAAAAAGACATTCTTCAATTTGGAACAATATTGATGAACTTTGAAACCATTATGTTAAATGAAATAAGCCAGATGCAGAGACAAATATTCCATGACTCCACTTTTATGAAGCATCTACGTAGTCAAATTTATAGGATCATATAGTGGAATGATGTTCACCAGCACCTAGAGTAGAAGAAATAGGGAATTACTCAACAACAGGTATAAAGTTTTAGTCAAATAAAGAGAGAGAGAGAGAGAGAGAGAGAACTCTAGAAATCTGTTGTAAAATACCGTATCTATAGTCAACAATAATCTATCATATCGGTAAAAAATTGTTGAAAGGATAGATCTCATATTAAGTGTTACCATCATAAAGTTTTTAAAAAAAATCTTTGCATCTACTTTTGTAGAGTGTGGTAAAATGGCATTCAAGCAATTATGATTAATAAGGGATCAGAATTAATAAGTTAATCATTGCTAAGTAATGCTGAGAAGCTTAAATATATTTTGAAAAAGCAATTCTAACTTTTTTATTATAGGTGAATTTGAGCTATGGGAAAATAGTTATGTGCAAATAACTGTCTTTTCACCATCATTTATAATATAGATATTTCTATAAAACATGATAATCATCAAAGAAGAATTTACATAAAATGAAATATGTGGTTGACATGGCCCCAAAGTTTGAGGCACTTACCTTCCTCTTCTACACTAAATGATTATAAATTGTAAATAAAATAGAAAAAAAAATAGGAAACCAAAAAAGACATAGGTATGGTTAGTAATGAGATTAATAAGGGTGAAAGTTAACAGGCTCTGCTAGACTTCGATTTAAAAACAGGCAGTGGCCTCCTAGATGTGGATCCTTGAGAGGTGAAGCACAATTCAGAGTTAAAAATAAAGTGTCCTGTCATTCCAGGGGGAATAAAAGAGAGAGAGAGACAGAGAGAGAGAGAGAGAGAAACACAGACAGAGAGATGCTTACTATAGCATGAGGTTTTTAACCTTTATAGGTACCCAATGCATAATTTGTCTCAATACTAAAAATGACACATAAGTTGGAGGATGCACACCACCTGATTTTACTGGTCAGGAGTCAGGAGTCACCTGACTCCTTATAGCGCTTCAGAAATGAAGTGATATTGGTGAACAAATAGATTCATAGCTCAATGGAACAAAGTAGAAAGCCCTGAAATAGACCCACACAAAAATGGTTAATTGATTTTTAAGGAGGAAACAAAGAGAATTCAATGGAAAAGGGATAATTTTCAAAAATGGTGCTGAAGCAACAAGATATTCACATTCCAGAAAATGAAATTCAATCTATATCTTACACTTGATATAAAATCAACTCAAAATAGATCACTGACCTAAATATAAAATGTAAACTATAAAACTGTTATTAGAAAATGGGAGACAATCATTATGACTTTGGTTAAACAACAGTTATATACCTCTATACAAATGCTATATACATGATTCATGAAGGAAAAATGATTATTTAGACTTCAAAAAATTAAAATAAACAAAAATTTGCTCTGTGAAAGATACTGTTAAGAGAATGAAATGAAAAGCCACAAACTGAGAGAAAATATTTGAAAGTCACTTTGGATAAAAGGCTTATAACCAGAATACTTAAAGAACTTTTAAAATTTAACAACCCAGAAAAACTGGGCAAAATATTTGAACAGACATCTCACCAAGGAAGATATACAGATGGCAAATAAGCACATGCAATGATGCTTGACATCATTAGTCATCAAGAAAATGCAAATTATTACCACAAGATACCTTGGCACATATTTTAGGTTGCTGAAATTTAAAAAAATGTATTTACAGTACCAAGTTCAGACAAAGATGCTGAGGTCTAGAAATTTCATAAATTGCTAGTGGAATGAAAGATGCTATAGCCACTTTGGAAAATATTTCAGTATTTTTTTTATAAAGTTAAACATACCTCATATGAGCCAGTGGCCCCACTTCTACATATTTCCCCGAGAGAAATGAAAATTTACATTTACACAAAACTTGTAATTTCTATTCATAATAGCCCTACACATAATTGCGAGAAACAATATAGTCTTCAATGGATAGATGGATAAACCATTGGTACATTATACAATGGGCCACTGTTCAGTAACAACACAGAACAAAGTACTAATATGTTCAACAGTGTGGATTAACCTCAAATGCATTATATAAATGAAAGAATCCTAGAACCAAAAGTCTTTATACTGCATGATGGCAAAGTATAGCATTCTGAATAAAGGCAAGAGAATAGGAACAGAAATTGCTGAGTTGGGGAAGTGGACTATAAACTACAATGGATTACCAGACGGAGTTTTGTTTTTATGGGGACAAGGGGAGGGATGAAACTGCTCCATGTCTTGACACGAGAGTGATTCCATGGCCCTGTATTTGGGAGGAATTACTTTTACTCTATGTCCTAAGGAATTACTTTTACTCTATGATCATAAAAAGAAATAATAATTTTAAAAGTGGTTATATAGGAGTGAAAGTTTATATTATTTTAAAATCTCTGTATTTTCAATACCATGACGAAAAGTGGGACATTATGAAGAAAGACAGCTCATCAAACTTTACACATATAGTCAGCACTGCAAAGTTTCCGCATGTTCTCAGATTTTCTTGCTCTTTGATGTCAAGAATGTCATCAGTGCCTCCCAATATTCAGGATAAATGGTCAGATATCCTCTAAATGATTTAAAACCTTTACCTCATAAGAAGGAGACTGAAGATGAATCTTTTGAAGATAGAAGGAAGGAGACCAGTCATCTACTGATGTGCCCTCTTCTACAATAAAGTAGTAAAGAAGAATAAAGGATATAATACTTCCTAATGCTATTTTTTCAGTGTTTTGCGTATTCTCAATTTTGTGTAACATAAATCAGTTACTCTTACAAATTGAAAAAATACACATTTATTTTCATAAAATATTCTCTATGAAATATGTCACTCTTTGGTTTGTCTCAAGCATTATTATTAATACGGCACATATAATGAATTTTGTGACTGTTTAAGCACATCTTCCTATAATGCTTAATAAGGAATCTAACTTATATTTAGCTTATATTTAGCTTATATTTTATCTTAAAGACCCTTACATCACCCCACACACACAATTCAATGTAAATTATTTTATTTTAGAATAATACATAATTAGATGCTTGGATGTCTCAGTGGTTGAGCATCTGACTTTGGCTCAGGTAAAGACCCCGGGGTCCTGGGATCGAGTTCCACATTGGGCTTCCTGCAGGGAGCCTGCTTCTCCCTCTGCCTATGTCTCTGCCTCTCTCTTTCTCTGTCTTTTATGAATAAGTAAATAAAATCTTTTTTTTTTAAATATATACTGATACACCTCTCAGATCATAGCTTTTATGTTTCTACTACATAGAAATGTTAGCTGGTGTTGACTTTTACTTTTAAAAGTTTTAGTGTTTCTACCTATATCTGCATTGCAAAGTTTCCTCAAAATGAAAATTAAAAATCTGAATTCAGTGTATATTTAGTAAGAATGGAGAGTCACTTGAAAACCTGATTTCAATTCAATGTGAATTTTTTGCTGTAAGATATAACACTGTCAAACTAATATTGAAAAATACATCTGATCTGTTCTGTCTTCATGGGCCAAAGACTATGCAGTACTGTCCTCAGAGGACTGTGAATAGTCTCTCCTTTTAAATTTTATTGTGATCCATTACTGCTCCTTTACTTCATTGCTATCTAACATTTTAGGGAACAGAAATTAAATGATTATCCATGATCTTCAAAAGTAAGAATAAATATTTTTTAACTAATCAATATGTAAAATTGAGTTTCGTAAGTCATGAGTTTTTGTGATGGACCAGGCTATATTATAGGAAAAGATAATTTATTCAAAAAGAAAATAAAGTATTCTAGTGGATTAAATATTCTAGTTAACATTGGTTTACTTTTTATGAAATAATTACTGATTTTCAGTCACATAGATTCAACATAATTTATCCATTTTGCTGATAAGTCCCTCTTATGTTTAGTGTCATCCTATCAGCCAAATGGTCATTGTTTTTTCAAGAGGAAAAACATTGTTTTTTCAAGAGATCACGTTCTTTTAAAATGTGGAACAACTGTGAAATGAAGGCCAAATTAAACAAAATAATCTAAGAGATCACATATAAATGTATTCAAAGGCTTTGGTCCATATTTTTTTTTAATTAGAATATTATTGAAATGCTATAGGTAATTTTTGGAAAGGGTGATAGAAGGTAAATAACTGGCCACTCGTATTCCAATTATCAGAAGTGAAAGGATTATTGTAAATATTAAGCTTGACATTGAGACTGGAAGGATAGCATAAAGTACTATTCGAGGAGTGTCATGTCTGTCCTCAAATGGGTTCTGGTTCACTAAGAATAACTTGCTGTCTGACAATAATGCTTGTGTGTTAAACAATGGAAATGCATAATGGTATGTTTGGAAGGCAGTAGGAAAGTAAATGATATTTCTGTGGAAATGAAGAAATACAGGCTCACTGCTGGTTCAATGACGGGAACTAGTGACTATTTGAAATACTTACATTAACAGTTACTCGTCAATTTTGTCGTAGAAGAGAACTTTGATTGCAACCTACCTACCTAAGCATTGTTTTTTTCCAATGAACTGGATGAAGATATGTTTAATAATTATATTCTTTATTTAAAGATATGTGAGGGGTCCAAGTTTGGGGTGACTGAGTGAAAAACTCATGAAACCTCAAGGAGCTACAACATTAGAATAAATCTAGTAAAATATATTTTTTTAAGATTTTATTTATTCATGAGAGACAGAGAGAGAGAGAGAGAGAGAGAGGCAGAGACACAGGCAGAGGGAGAAGCAGGCTCCATACAGGGAGCTCTACATGGGACTCAATCCCAGATCCCAGGAACACGCCTTGAGCTGAAGGCAGCCGCTCAACTACTGAGCCACCCAGGCATTCCCCCCGCCCCCTTTTTTTTCTGGGTTTAGCTGACTTCATTAGGTCCAGATAGAGCTACAGTGGTGATGTGTGTATGTGGTGAATATGTGTAGCCAAGGGCTTGCTGCACAGCAGGCTTGTGCTAAGTGCCTTCTTGCCTAGTGTCCAATAGCTTGCAGGATTTCCAGGGCCAAGGAAGCCATCACACTGTCAGCAGATAATTCCCCAGCTGGGGCAAGCCACTCCAGCGCCCGCAGCAGGCTGCCTGCATCCTTGAGATTCTCCAAGTGCTTCTCATTGGATGTGACCTGCCATCATTTTTCTCTTCTATTTCATCAAAGGCCATATAAGGGCATTTCCCTCTTTCACCTTGTACACTGTGATCATAGGAGGGTTTTCTTTGCTTTTCTTGTTTCTCAGCATCTTGTGACAAACTATGCACATTTCACTCTCGCATGGAGGAAGTACTGTACTAAAATATTAAGCATTCTTCTGAGAATCTTCAACAGAAGCTTCTGTTCTTTGGAGTCCTCCTTAGATGTTAGTAAATCAGCGAAGTTCTCTGCATTTTCAGGAGAGCAAAGTGTAAAAGGTACTGTAGATGAACATGAAACTGTACAAGACAAGATAAGGAGGTCACTCTATTTAACCAAAAGAAAAGAGTATGGCTACTAAAAATAGCTACTTTCATTGACAAAAGTATAAAGCAATTCAAATTTAGTATTTTGTAGTTAATTGCAATTCTCTATACCTGGAGTTTGGTTTTCTGTTTTCAATATTACTCTGTAAATAAAATATTAATCCTAGAATATGATTAGCAGCAAACAGCCAGGATAGCAAAGGATCTGGGTATATTTAGTTTGGAAAAGGAAAAAACGTGGGCAGAAAATTAGAAAAGTTGGTTGTTAGAAGCTCCACCATGTAGAAAAGGGTCTATTTGGCCCCAAGGGATAGCACTGGATCAAAGAACAGCCTTTACAAAAAATAGGTCTCAGGGATTCATCAAGCCATATCTAATCCAACACTGAAGGGACTCCAGAAACAATGACCTGCTTATCATTGGAATTGCATAAAAGTAATCAGAAGGGTTCGAGGGTGAAGGGGGTGAGACTTAGAGGTAATTATTGTGCAAGGGGGTTGGGAATGTCACCTATCACCTTTCAGGTCTTTACAGTCCCTACATAATTAGAAAATGCATATCTAATTGTGCATATGTATGGATTGGATTTGGGAGTCCTAGGAGTTCCTTTTCGCCCCCAAATAGGAGTTTTTCATGACAAACCTACACAAGACATTTTACTCAGCATGCAAATCTTCTGGAAACTTGCCTCTGCCTCTGGCCATGGCTCTTATAATCAAATATTAAGGTATTTTAGTGTTTCTAAAAAGTTTAATACTTCTGATTTTAGGATTAATTATGAAATTCATTATATTGTATATATATATACATAGATATATAAATATTATGTTTCTATTTGATAGAAAAATCATCAAATATCCAAGAATGATTTATAATAGTCATCTCTTTTTTGTTTTGTTTTTTGTTTAAACCTATGAAAAAATTTTACTATTATTTATTCTGATAAGATATGATAGGAGAGAAGATGGTTTAGGTTTTCCAAGAATTAGAAACACAATCTTTTATGTTTTTATCAATCTCATGGGGTTCAAAATCGTATACCCAGTGGTTAGTGCCATTTTGTCCAAAAGAAGTCCAATTTCATACTGAAACAGTATGAAAGTCTTGTTTTGTTCTAAAATGAGGAGAACAGCGCTTTTTGCTGTCCCACTATGCATACTCTCCTTTTCCCTATCTTCCTCTGTACCTCTCCTACAGCATTACCACATGAGTAAGGCTCTGAGTAGCTTTATGAAGTATATAAAACCTTGCACATATTTTCTGAATGTTTTCTTTTTCTCTTAACAGTTGTGCTGGATTGAATGATGGCTCCCAAAGATGTCCACCCAGAACCTTATTTGGACAAAGGGTCTTTGCAGACACACATAATTGAAAGATATCAGGATGAAATTGTCTTGGATTACCTGGTGGCTCTAGATTCAGTGATATGTGTCCTTAAAAGAAAAGAAGACTTAGGCAAAGAGGGAGAGGCCATGTGATTGAAGGAGACAGAGATTAGGGTTACGTTGCCATAAATCTTGGAAAATCTGGACCTACAAAACTGGGAGAGTAAGGATTGCTTCTCTTAGAGACTTCAGGAGGGAGTGTGCCTGCCTCCACTTTGTTCTGACTTCTGGTCTGAAGAACCATGAGGAAATAAATTTCTGTTGTTTTAAGCCACCAAGTCCATGGCAATTTATTATAGTAACCTGAGAAAATTAACACAGCCATCATTTGTATTTAGCCAGAGTCTTACTTTTAAAATAAGAAGATTTCATATTCATAGCTCAAAAAGAAATAAATATGAGAGAACAATCAGTCAGAAAGTTAGGTTGCCTGATACAGTAATTAATATACTTTTAAAGTCAGGAAGGTAGGAATTAGTGAGAAGCTCTGGAAAAGTTCTTTGGTCTCCTTGCAAAGATAGGGAGCTGCCCGTGGCATTTTTAAACTTTTCACTCAGAGTGATTTTTTTTTTTAATGATGGGTGATTTAAACTACTTATTTCTAAAATAAATTATGGACACTAAGAGTGAAATATGTTAAAAAAAATTAAAAAGTAACCTCCACTTCTGGTCCTGGAATAGCAAACATCCAGTCCTCCACTGGTAGTTTACTTAGTGTGCAAAGCATATGTCAGCTATTTTAAATCCAATTTTTAGGTAAAGCAAGTGAAATGCAGAGTGGTTAAAAGAAGCTACTTCAGGCATGTTGCCATTAAAAAAAATATACGCTAGGCAGGCCTAAGTGTTCCCACCCTGTGGCCAGTAATCTATCACACAGCTGCCACATTCCTTTAAATATTAAAATGATGAAATATGGAGTAGACATGCCATGGAAATAAAATTGGCTATAACAGTGGGAGAGGAATGGAAATTAGTCCAGCGGCATATACAAATTTTGTCAGACATGCTGATTGTCCAAATGAGATTGAAGGCCATTAATTTATAAGAATACCCAGCTACATAGTAGATGGTATAGACTGAACCTAGTTTGCGATTTAAAGAGGAACATACGGTAAATTTGAAGTCAAATTATTACTAATACACATAGAGACTCTCCAACATAATAGCAGAGGAAATTTATATTCAAGACTTATAACCGATCAAGGCTGCTAGATCAAAGATTTTATATCCTTATATAGTTTCTTGTTAAAAAAAATTAAATGAAAACACATGACCTCAGACAATAATTTAGATAAAAACATAATTAGGGTATGGACTTTTTTTAATGGATACATAAATCTTATTTGTAGAAAATTGCACGCCATTCCAGTTAGTTAACATAGGGTAATATTAGTATCAGGTGTAGGATTTAGAGACTCAACACTTAATTACAACAGGGTATGGATATTCTTATACTTTCTTTTTGCAAATAAATTTCAGAATCAGTTTCTCAAGTCTCATCATAAATAAGGCTGATATTTTGATTGGGATAGCATCGTATTTGTACATCAATACTTTCACTTCTTAAGAGTATTTGTCTAAAATCATAAGTAGATTTTGAATTTTATCAAGTAGCTTTTTAACAGTTATCACTATGTTCATTTTGATCTTTTCTTGATAAACTGATAGAGAACATCAGTCTTGGTGATATATTGTTGGAGCAGAATAGCTAATTTTAAAAAAAAGTTGCATTTATGGTCACATGTAAAATGAGTCTCTATTCTTGTTTTACATTTGTTTTAGTATGAGAGCTTTTCTGGATTTATAAAATGACATTTTCTATATCTCTTAGGAACTTAGTTATATGGATGTTGAAAAGAATTTATTTATTTTATTTTTTTTAAATCCTTTTTTTTTTAATTTTTATTTATTTATGATAGTCACAGAGAGAGAGAGAGGCAGAGACATAGGCAGAGGGAGAGGGAGAAGCAGGCTCCATGCACTGGGAGCCCTACGTGGGATTCGATCCCGGGTCTCCAGGATCGCGCCCTGGGCCAAAGGCAGGCGCCAAACCACTGCGCCACCCAGGGATCCCCTGAAAAGAATTTATAAAGCAAGCCATTTAGAATTAGAGCATCTGTGAAGGTAATTTGGGAGCAATCATTTTTTTTCCTTGTCATATTGTTCAATTTGGATTTTTAAAATTTTCAGGCAATTTTTATCATTAAAAGAATTATAACAATTCACTTGTGATGATAGTTTCAAAATGATTAACATGTAGATGTATCATTACGCAACGTTATAAAAGCAAAATAAAGCAAATTTTTCTGCTGCAGTAGCATCCTTCTTTTTCTTAAATAAATATTTTTTGTTTTATACCTTTATTTTTAATGAGCTATTTCTCCAGGAAGTTGTCTATATTTTGATTTTATTCTTTTGGAAGTTGTGTATATATTTTTTAAAGGTTTTATTTATTTATTCATGAGAGACACACAGAGAGAGGCAGAGACACAGGCAGAGCCTGGGATCATGACCCGAGCCAAAGGCAAAAGCCCAACCACTGAGTCACCCAGATGTCCCTGAAATTGTCTATATTTTAAACTAAGGTGTCTGAAATTCTGTTTTCTTCAAATCTTCATTGTGGTTATATTACTAAACTTTAATAGTATTTATTTATTTATTTCTAATTTGTGAAATAAGATAATTATTTAATACAATTTTTTTAAATATGTGGTGACACACTTGTTTATCTTTCATAAGTACTAATGGGTAATATTTTTATTGCTGTTATATTTAAATATTCTGTAGACAAAATTTAAAACTTCTCAACTACAATTATTCAGATGCATGTTTTATTAATTTCCAATTTGTTGAAATAATTTTGTTCAAACTTTTAAAAATGCATTATTATTCCAGTGACAAATATGAACTTTGAATGATGAATCTACATTCAAGCTCTGATGGTTGGGTAATGAACTCTGTTTACATTACTTATTTTATGCAATGCATGACACATATTTAATACTTAATAAATTGTGGTACCATTAATAGTTCTTATCTATACTATTGCTTTCATTATTCCCAAAGAATGTTATCTGCATTTTATGACATTTGCTTTGTGCCCCAGTATATAAACACATATACAAACATTACAGGGACACATGTTGTAAAGGTATAATCACATTTATTATAGTAGAGAATGATTGATTTTAAAAATACTCATACTGGGCAGCCCCAGTGGCTCAGCAGTTGAGTGTCTGCCTTTGGCCCAAGATGTGATCCTGGAGGCCCGGGATCAAGTCCCACGTCGGGCTCCCTGCATGGAGCCTGCTTCTCCCTCTGTCTGTGTCTCTGCCTCTAGCTCTATCTGTGTCTCTCATGAATAAATCAATAAAATTTAAAAAATAATAAAAATAGAAATACTCATTCTAATACCTTTCCTATAAAAGCCTTCATTTTTTCATTAAAAAAACTCATTATGAAAGCATGAGAGTTTTAAGGGTTTCTCCCACTATAACTGTTTTTCTTTAAATTGTCCAGTTATATGATCTGCACATGAATTAAGTTTCTCCCATTATCTTGCCACTCTTGTTATTTCATTCTCTATTCTGTGGTTCAAAACCTCCATAAGAATATTATATAATATGAAAAATATACCGAACATTTAACGTAATATGTACAATTACAGACTAATTTGTTTCTTGTTTCATGTTATTTTCCCTTGCCACAAACATATTTACCATTGGCATGAAACATAGCTCTAACAAATTGAAAATAAGAAATCCTTTAGTAGCTGAGAAAGTTTAAATATACGTATATCTAAAGCCACTTGCCTTAAAGTAACATGATTGGCATGTTTTTGTTTCATTATTAATGCTTGAGGAAGAAGGTAAAATAGCATCCAATTTCACAGTGAAATATAGGCTATGAAACATGAGACTCACTCTAATTGAATTAATTGAAAATTTATAGCTTGGAATAAATATGCACTAACATAATGCTAATGCTTGTACTGCTAAATGTTTCAAATAATATTTTCTCAATTCAACATCTGTTTTTTTTTAAGTGTGCTAAAAAGTGTCTTTTTCAAATAACAGAAAGACCGAAATTTGATGTTAAATTATTATAGAAAGTATGTTCCATTTGACAGTTTCCATTGTGGGATAGAATACATTTCTGTCCAATGAACACTACTGATTTAAAGAAAGTCTTTATAAAATGTGCTATCATTAACATAAGAAGATTATGGTATGAATAGAACAATCTTAAAGATTGTTTATCACTAGAAAAGAAGATTCAATGTCTGTTTCATTGGAAAGTTATTTGATCTGATTTAGGGAAAAGATAAAATGGAGGCTTACTTCCTTGGGCTTAGTAAGAAGCAGTGTTGGCAACAGCCTATAGAATTACATGATCAGAGATGATCAGAGTACAAATTGGACAATGGCTTTAAGTATTCTTCCAAACTTGTTTCTAATTACTTGCTGAAGCAAATTTAGAAACTAACTACACAGTAACACTGTAATTATAGCCAGATGAGTTGGAATGCACATTGCTGATAATTTATAAATTGATTTTTATGATGTGTATGAAGAATGTAGTAAAGTGCTTATACAGGGTGGGCTCCATTCAGGAATCATACATTATAATTACTTGTCCTCATCTTAGTCTCATTTTTAAGCATAAACACCCAAACCATTTTAATTATCTGTAAGCAAAAATTGAAACTTTCCTCCTCCAAGGCAGTTGATATGCTTTGGTTTGAACTCAATTTTATCAATATTAAGTGGTCCTATTTATTCTCAACTATTTGCTTTTGTGTTTCATTTATGAAATTCCTAAGGAAGAAAAAATTACCTCTAGTTATTAAGAAGGTTGAAAAAAAGGTGGGCTCAATTGAGATTTCCTGCCAAAATTTTAGTGTTCAGACTTGACAGAGCAGACAAGCAAAGTGTCACTCAGAGAAAAATATCTATTAGGGGACATGGTGTCATGGGGTCTTTGGCAGCATCAGGGATGCACTTGGGACTCTGACTGGTTTGATTTCACGAGAACCAACACAGAACAAACCTTTCTCAATTTTGAATGTCTTACCCTTTGTACTGTCCTTGGCATAGTCAGTAAGGGCCTTCCAAGCCCAAAAGTAGGAGTCAAATGTACCAAGTGCATGACTGGTAGGGAGATCATCCTCCTCCCAAAGCCCTCCAAGCACTTTACAACCCTGGTGCTGTCTTGGGGCAGTTACAGCATCAAATAGGCACTGACCCACTCCTTCGATAGACTTGTACACAAACAAACCCACTGCAAGAGTTTGGCCAAGGAGTCTTGGAATCTCATCTTCTACTGTGCTTGATTCAGACTCCTTAGAAGTAATAAAAGATTAAAGTGTAAAAAGACTGAATAGGATATAAATATTCCTTCAAAACAGATACACATTTGCAGAAGACAAGAAACAATGAAGTTTGTACCAATTAACTTAGCTGTCTCTGGAGATAATTACCAGATAGGCGTTTTGATTTTATCAAACATGTATGGTACTTGAGCTATAAGAATGGGTAGAAAGTGTGAAAACACTGCATTTATGAATTCATTTACTTTGAGCTATGCATATTGCTATGCTATGGGGATACATTTTGGTAACAGAAAAAAATATATTTTTTAATCAGAATGATGTGTAATCATGAAGATGTTATAGAAAGCACTTTGTTTTAAAGAAAAAAAAATTATTCCTTAGAAGAGTAATGCATTATTGAAACTGTGCAGGGTGTTGAGGACAATTGTCGCTGTATTTGCCTAGTCATTCCATCAATCAGAGAACATACTGATGGTCTAAATGATGTGGTACAAGGGTTGAAACTATGAGTACCCTTCTTTCTTGGGGCGACCTTCCGTTCCCTAGGGAATGATCAATAACTATTAATCAATTGAGACTGAGATGAGGCAGTAAAGAATGATACATGGCCCAGGGATGCATGGGCTGTGCTAACCTGAAGGAACCTGTACAACTAAAGTTTAAGTCTAAAAGATAATGTAAACATAATTTCAGAAATACTCGATGCTAAATCTAAGGAAAACAAAACAAAACAAAAATACGATCCATTAACTAAATGTTGTCATTTTTAAGTTTATGGCTTGTCCTTCACGTTTATTGAGGAGATAAGGAAAATGGTTTTGTCTTAAAAATTCTGCACCTACATTATATATGAATGTGGAATTTCTGCACTTTGATATAGCATACTTTGTCAAGCACACAAAAATCATATCAGAGTTTTTGTTGCTCTGTTGCTTGGTTGATTTATTTGTTTTCAGACTAAATTGAATTCAAGGCAATAGCATTAAGGAGAACACAGGACTATTTTTATTGTAAAACACAGTCTGCTATGAGGTTATATATGGGAAATTATAACATAAAATATTTGAAATAAAATATTCATGGATTTGAGGTTTGCTTTGTAAGTCCATAAAGCCATGAAGCACTTCCTGGAAAATGTATTTAAACATATACCATTCACATAAGACCATACAAATATGATGTTGCACATAATTTTTAGTAGGACATACAAAATAAATAATTATGAAGAAAACAGTAGAAAACATTTCTTTGAAAAACCTAACAAGAAATATGTAGAAAGTACTGGATAAAGACTAGATGTTATAATAAGAAATATTTTTTAGAAAAGAAAGTATCTTGGGCCTGAGTGTCTTTGCCTGAGTATTGGAACAGTGAAAATTTTTACAAACTAACTTATTGCAATAAAAACTTAAGAAAATATATTGAACTTTTATAATATAATGGGGTGTTAATAAGAATGTGAAAATGGTAAAATCCAATTTAAAAAGAAAAATAAATTGATGAGATTAAAATATGCTACAATAAGAAAATTATCTTCTACTAGCTTTTGAGGGTATATTATGGATGAGGAGCTACTTAAGTACTTATTAATACATTTATTCTTCACAAAAGCCTTTGAGGCAGATAAAGAAATTGAGGCATGGAGAAGTCTCATAATAGAAATTAACTTATCTGGGAGGTAAACACAAACAACCTGCACTAGAACTCAATGTGTTATCTGGTATATTATGCTTCCTTTCTGTATACAACTACAGTAATTAAAAGTGGAAACTGCACAACCAATAGTATGTTGATGAACAGAAAAAGTATTCCTGAAACAGAATTATGTATATAAAATCACACTTTTAGGATGTCTGGGTGGCTCAGCGGTTGAGTGTCTGCCTTCAGCTCAGGGTGTGATCCTGGGGTCCTGGGATCGAGTCCTGCATTGGGCTCCCTGCATGGAGCCTGCTTCTCCCTCTGTCTGTGTCTCTCTGAATAAATCAATAAAATTCAAAAAAATAATAAAAATAGAAATACTCATACTAATACCTTTCCTATAAAAGCCTCTGTGTCTCTCATGAATAAATAAATAAAATCTATAAAAATAATAAATAAAATAAAATCACACTTTGTATGTAAAATGAAGTCTCACAAATCAATCAGTGTTATTTGGGTGCCATAAGGACAGCATGTTACTCAATCAGAGTAATCTTAAGTAATAGACAATACTACTCTTTTGGTGAAATCTAATGTTTTTTTATCTCACTCCATGTTTAAGACAAACTTATAAGGGTGTACAAGGATCAAAATCATCTGTCCCTCTGTCCGACTCCCAGGATTTGCTTGCTATCACTTCCTTTTAGCAACAGAACCTGAGGGTTTTACTGGGCACATGGAAATCCCATCTAGTGTCATATTTCTCAGATTCCCATACAGCTTCAACCGCTGTGTGGTTAAGTTTTAGCCATGCTGCACAAGAGAACACAATGTGTGAAATAGCTCATGGACTTTAAAGATAATTTCTTGCTTTCCACCTCTTTTCTTTCTCACTTTTCTGTACACTGGAACCTTGGAATATGGACTTGGTGCTGATAACCCTGCTCTGATAATGAAATGAGAGCGAGACTTTAAAAAATAATGAAATAAGACGATAGAAGGAAACTGGGTATTGGATGAAGCTGTGATCAAGTGCTGCCTCCCCATTAGAAACACCTGCCTGTGTTTGAAACTGCTGTGTGCAAGAAAAATAAATGTCCACTATGTGTTAACCGCTATATTTTTTTGCTCTCTTTGTTGCAACATATATCCTCATTTGTAATGGTTTCTTTGCTACCACTACAGTCTCATTTCTTACCATGTTCCCTCTTTATTTATTCCAATGGCAGCAATAGACTCTCTGTCATTTCTCAAAATAGAACAATCCTAATTCAAGAACCTTCACATTCTCTTCCTTATGCCTCTCCTCACAAATATCTCATGGCTTCCTCTCACACATCTTCAAGTTTCTGTTTAAATATTAAGTAAACATGGAGATTTTCAAACTAACTTGTATATACCACTCCAAATCTCTTTAACCTCTCTAGAATTTCCTATGGATTCTGTCCCCCAATGTGTGTTGTCCATATTGTCCTATGAAAAATAAAAATCTTTCTTTTTTTAAAAGTGCACATGAAACTCACAAAATCAATCATATATTAGATAACTAAGCCACATGAAGTTAAATTATAAGCAATATCCTTTGATTATAATTCAATGAAATAAGAAATTAAATGAAACATAAATGGAAAGTTTACAAAAGAAAAGAATTCAAATACATATAACATCATGTTTTCTTTTACTCTATGGAAATCAAATAATATTAAGATAGAAATACATTTTAATCAATAAAACTAGTTAATTTATTCTTTTTTTGTTAATGCTGTATGTATGTAATGCTTATGGGAGCTTAATTTACTACAGACTTTGAGAAAAGCAATTTGACTATATTTATATGGATCATTAAAAATGTTTATATACTCTAGACCGTTAGTCTTGCTTCTGTAATTATTTTTTTACATAAAATGATCTACAAGGCAATAAAAAGTTGGTATATGAATATATTTATTGCACCACTTTAGTAATATGGATAAAATAAAAATATGCTACATATTTATTGAATAGTCATCTTATCAGGCTGTTCTAAACTGATGTGGTATAATGAAACTTCCAAAATAATAACTTTTAGGTATAACCCAGTTATTAAATAATAATTATTGAATAATAATAATGATTGATTTATTTTCTTGTGCTAAATAAATGACATAGTGCCTCCATGCCTCCATATATAGAAGTACAATTGAAAGAAACATTTGTTTCACTTAAGACAGAAGTGTCAGGAAAAAAAAATGTCTATATAGGATTGGGGATAATGTGTATATTCTGTAGGTAGAAATATAGCTCAAATAGTTCTGGAGAACATACCTTGTTGTCTGCAAGAAACCAGATAAAGAAGGAGATGCTACATTGTGTTAGCATTCTTGTAACTGAAAATATGGATAGTCAAGAACAGGTGATACTCAACCAAATGGAGTAATTGTCCCTGTAAGATGAAAGTATAAAGACAGTATTTCCAGTTTCCTTGATGCATCTCCTACTGCTCATACCCTAAACATGAAATGTGAAATGATATGTAAAATAAAGCGAATAGTTTTGCAGTAGACAACCCCTGGTAGAGTCAGTCTCTCAATTGAGGAATAGTCAAAGAATGGGAGAAAATTTGGTGCAGGAAATAATATGGGATATGAAGCAATGAATTTTCTTTACAAGTAAGTTATTCCATTAAGCAGAAAGTGCATTGCTTCTTGGGTTTCATAGACTTTTCTCACTCTGTGGTCAAAGACTGTATAAGTAAGTGTCCTTGAATACACACTGCACAGGAGTGGGCTACTCAGAGATAGAATCTGAGAGGTGGGGGAAGAACTGTCTGTAAGTATTCAGCAAATAACAATGTGAAGAAATTATGCAAGATCAAAGAAAGATTCATCCAAAAGTATTTGAAGGAACAATACTGAGAATTCACAGAGAACCAGCAATAGAATCAACCTAGAAAACGACTCAAAATTCAGTGTATTTGACAGACTACTTTGCCTGCCAACCTATCAAATAAATCTTAAAAACAAATATATAGAGGGTCCACTTGTCCCCAAGTACCTAACCTGTGTCAAAGAAAGCTCAAGAATATACATAGGACTAAAGAATATATAGCACCCAATAAGTTATAATTCATAATATCTGACATCCAATTAAAGATTACCAGACATGAGGAGAAGCAGTAAAATACAACTCCTTAATGAAGAAAAATAAAATCAATCTAAATTATTTAATAACTGGCAAAGATACTAGAATTAGCAGGTATAGGCAATGGAGTAGTTCATATCCCATTTGTTCTGAATGTATTTCAAGGTCATGAAAGATTAAAAAGATCCAGTGTGGACGTAGAGAGAGAAAAATATAATGTCTGAGGTAAAAAAAAAAATGTACTCAATGAAATTAAAGCAGACTAGGCATTGCAAAAGTAAACATTACTGAATTTGAAATTATAGCAATAGAAACTATCAAAAATAAAATGCAGGGAGAAAACTAATTTAATTGTTAAGCTATGGAACTTCATGCAGACATATGTATAATTAGGCTCCCATAAGGAGATGGGCAGGCAGAAATATATTTTAAAAATAATAGCTAGAGATTTCCAAATTTGGTGAAAATTGTGAATAGTCATAACCAAAATCTCAAAAAACTCTAAACACGAGAAACATGAAGAAACTTATACCAAACTATACCAAAGCATAACAGGAAAATTGCTCAAAAATGATGATAGCAAATGTTAAAAGTTGCCAGAAATAAAAAAAGAAAATGACATGCTACATACAGATTAATGATGATACAAAGATAAACATAATGGCATATTTCTCTTCAGAATCATTACAAAAGACATTACACTATTAAAAGAAAAAAATAAGAAACAAACAAATAAATACATAATATAATAAAATAGTCAACCTAGAACCTTGTACCAGGTAAAACTATACCTCATTAAAAAATAAAAAAAAAAATTCTGACATACAAAACTTAAAATAATTTGTACTGAGCAGAATTGGACTAAATAAACAAGGAAACACATGACAAAATCTATGAAAAGAAGTCTCCCAGACAGAAGTGAAATCACAGCAGGCAGAAAACTGATCTACACAATGAAGAACACTAACAGTGATAACTATGTGGGTAAACGTGTACAGTATTTACCAAGTAACTGGTATGATAACAATAATATAAAACCCTAAATATTGTTACATTGTTATGTGTCAAGTGGTAGATTATCACTTAAGTACAGACTGTGTGAATCGAAGATATATACTTTTGTTGACCTAAAGCAACAACCAACATAACACCAGAAAAATCTTATGCCTAACGTGCAGTAAAAACTTAACCTCTCACAAAAAGTGTGTGGCCTTTGCCACCTTACCCCGTGTTCCCATCATTGAAGAAAATCTTTCTGTCATGGCCTTGGGCTGGCCAGAGTGTAATAATGTGATTTAGGGTGCAGGAAAGCAATACCAAAAATGACCATAAATGTGATTTAAGGTAGGGAATTTGGGTGACATTTTATCAGATAACCTGGAGACTGAGATCAACCATGTGGGCGATGGACCCCAGTAAAAACTGAACACTCCGCCAAAAAAAGAAAAAAAAAAAAAACTGAACACTGAGATTCAGGTGAGCTATGGTGTGAGCAAACACACTCTGTGTGTAGTTCCCCACATGACACCAGGAAATCAATGCACCCCAACTCCATAGAGAGAGGAAGCTCCACATGTAATACTTTTCCAGACTCCAATGTGCTTCTTTCCTTGAATGACTTGAATCTGTGTTTTTCCCATAATGAACTGTACGTATTAGCAGACCAGCTTTAAATCAGTTCGGGGACTCTTTCTAGTGAATTATGAAACCTGAGAAAGATTTAGGAACCCACTTGTGATGGTTAATTTTAATTGTATGTGTCAGTATGGCTAGGCTATAATATCCAGTTATTTAATCATTCATTGATTTAAGTTTCGCCATGAAGGTATTTTGTAGTGTGGTTTCTCTACGTGATAAATTCACTTTAAATAAGCACATTACCTTCGATAACATCAGTGGGCCTCATAAATAAGTTTCCTGGAGAGAGAAGAAATTCTGCCTCAAGAATGGCGATTCGAAGTGTGCCAGAGTTTCCACCCTACCAACCTGCCCTACTGATTTTAGTTTGGACAGCACACACAGTCACATGAGCCAATTCTTTATAATATATCTCTTCATATCCTGTTTCCAGTAATAAAGACACCACTAAAAGTCTATGGCATGATATAGCAACAGAGATAAACAAAATATCACCATTAGCTAGTCCTAATCAATATATATTCAGAGGTAAGCTTCTAGGTATATATATATATATATATATATATATATATATATATATATATCACACCTTAGAATATTTTTGTCAAAATCATGAGTATAATGAAATTGACTTGTTGCTTGTAACTGTGCTAGATCAATTGGGGAAAGACAGGGATAAGATCAGGGCTTCAAATTCTAATTTAAACATATGTCATCATTTGCTCCAGGGATCTGATAATTCTTTCCTTCCATATGACATACACTGGTCCCTTATATTGATGACAAGTTGGTTGGACCTACTGAGCAAGAAGTAGCAATTATTCTAAACTTCTTAGTAAGACATTTGAAGATCAGATGATGGAAGATAAATCTGATGAAAAAAAATTGAGGGGGCATCCATCTCAGTGAAATTTCTAGGGGGTCCAGCAGTGAAGGACATGGTAAGGTATCCCTTCTGAGGTGGAGGATAACTTGTTGCACTTGGCCTTTCCCACAACTAAAATAAATAAATAAATAAACAAACAAACAAACAAACAATTTCCAGGGCTTTGTGCTACTCTTATTTAGTGAATGACCCAAAACTTGCTAGTTTTAAGTAGTGTCCAGAGCAAGGGAAGGCTCTGCAGCTGCAGCTCTTCCAACTGAGTAGTATGATCCAGATGATCCAATGGTACCTGAAATGGCAATGGAAGTTAGGGATTCTGTGTGGAGGTTTTGGGTGTGAATCATAGTGCAGGACTGGAGGAGTTTGAAACAAATGCCTGCCTTCCTCTCAGAAAACTAATTCCTTTTGAGCAAAAGCTCTTGGTCCATAATTGGGCCTTAATCAAGATTAAATGTTTAACCCTAGGCCACCAACCCAACCTGCCCGTCGTGGACTGGATGTTGTATGATTCACCAAGTCATAAATTTGAGCATGCTCAACTTCCATCGTGAAAGGGCTAGCACTTTTTTTTTTTTTTTCTGGCTGAAATATATACTTTCTATGGGTATAGATGAAGTGTTTTTGCCAAAACTACCATCTGCGGACTTACCCATGGTCATGATTTTTTATGCAACATTATTTCTAATCAAATAACTCACTTCACAGCAAATGAAGGGTAGAAAAGATCTCATGCTTATGGAACTCATTGTCTTACCGTGCTTTCATCATCGTGGACCAGTTGCCTTGATAGAGGGGTGGACTAGCCTTTTGAAGATTTATTTGCAATGCCAGCTAGATAGCAATACTTTATGAGGCTGTGTCAAGGCTCTTGAGAAGCTGTTTATGGTCTGAATCAGTGTCAAATAGATGGTGTTTTTATCTCCGGGATTCACGGGTCCAAGAATCAAAGGATGGAAATGAGACTGGCACCACTCACTCCTACCCCTAGTGACCCACTATCATTTTTTTTTCTGCTTTGTTTTATTTTGGTTGCTTTCTGTTACTTATTTGCCACTAGTCTAGAGATCATACTTTCAAAGAGAGAAATATGCCAGGAGACACATAACAATTCTATTGAATTGGAAGTACAAATCAAAATTACTTTGAGAACTAGTGTTTTTATTTCCAAACAAATACTTATTAATAACATGGATCTTTCATAAACTGTATCTCCTACAGGATAGTTAGTCTAAGTTACAGAGCATAACGAAGACATCTAATACTGTTGGCAAGTTCTGTGAGTCATTCCAGTGAATTATCAAACTTGCAGAAATTTTAGGAACCCCTCTGTGATTTTTTTTTTTTTTTTTTTTTTTTTTTTACTTTCTAGGCTATAGTACAACTATAGCCAAAATTGAGTTGGACTATACTATACTCCAACTATACCTATATAGTACTATAGGTATGATCTCAGGTCATGATCTGAGTTGTGAGGTTGAGCCCTGTGTAGGGCTCAGACTCAGTGCCAGGTGTAAGCCTGCTTAAAATTCTCTCTCTGCCCCACCTTGCACATGCTCTCTCTTTCAAAAAAAAAAATCTTAAAAAAATTGCTAATTTAGGTTATGCTATGAAGATATTCTGTACATGTGATTAACATTTGTAATCATTTATTTGACTTTTAGAAAAGGATTACCCTCCATAATGTTGGGTGGGCCCTATCCAATAACAGAAAAAAATATATATCAGTAAATAGCTTCAAACTAGTGAAGAGCTATTGTTCCAGTTCTCTCTGGTATCTTCACCAAGTGTCTCCAGTCTAAATACTGTAATCCCAATTAGCCTGCATCTCCTCCTCTACCCTTTTAGAGTCTCTGGGGGTTCCCAGTGATTCCAGTTCCTACTGCTCAGGAAACTGTATGCTTCAGTGGTTTGGCCAACCAACTTTCCTCCCAGCCAGTTTCTTTTGCATATAGGCAATGCCTTTATCTGATATGCCACCTTGATTTGGCCTAGCCACCTCCACAGGGATGCCTTCCTTTCTGTAGCTCTGAAGAGAGAACTCCAAAGTAGATCAGGATATGCATATTATCACGGCATGTAGTGCCCACCTCAGAACAGTAATGGAGACCCACTCTCTTTCTTGGATCCTAGGATTTCCCTACCTCACCTGGGGCCAAGAACCATGTTGCTGAAGTGGGATGCCAACAGTCTTCTGTGATGCACCTTGCATTGTCCTGCTGGATGGAGAATGGCAAGTAAATATCTTTGCCAAGAGCCAAGAAATATGGGTGACTGATGTTTCCTTTACATATATTTTCTCTCTACACTACTTTCTATAGTTTTGTTTTTAAACAATTTTTGTATCAAAAATGTATATCTTAGTGTATATCTTTCAGAAACACAGATCTGGGGGAGGCACTTCACTCTGGTCTGTCAACTTAGAGAGAGCCCTTGAGTATGCTTCATGAGACTGGAGTACCAAGCAATGTCACTTAAGATGTTATAATGTGAATTCTCCCTGTGAGGCAACTCTTAGATACAATCTTTATTCAAAATATTTTATGTCTTCCAAGTTTATGATCATCTAGCATCAAGAACCATGATGCTTAACAGACCTCATTGGATGTTTTAAAAATCATTATTTTACCACATTTGTTGAATAAAGGAATTTACTCAATGTTATTTTTGCCAAAGTGTAGGTTTTATAATATAGTCCCACCATAATCTATCTCCATGGAAATTAGATTTCAATATTTAAATTTAATTTGTAAGAGGTTTGATTACTAATTTTAAAAATTGAATTATCCACCATTTAACTAACCACTATTACTTAGAATTAATAAGTAGGTTTTTAAGTAAATATAATTAACATTTAGAAAATTACATTTTCTCATTCAGTGAAATTGACATTTCATGTAAAATTCTAATATGCTGACCATGTTTCCACTGCATAAATTTGGTATGTCTAATCATAAATATAGGAGATGGGGTGAATTCTTACTTTTAGCTCCAGAGATCCAAACAGGAAGGAAGTTTCCAACAGAGGAACTATTCAGCTCCATTGGATCACAAAACCATAGCTGCCTAATCTGTTCTTTTTCTTCTTCTTCTCTTTACTTATTTCTTTGGGCTCAGAAGTGGAGGAGTTACCTGTTTATATACAAAAAGCAGCTAGCAAAAGTGCATTTCATTTTTTTTATGTATAGAACTTAACATTTCATATTATTTGCTTTGACAAATTATTTCTAACTCCACAAGTAAGTGAAATCTATTTAAAATTAGATTACAGAAGGTCTTTTTAGATTAGAATAATTTTTAAAGAAGTTTTATAAGTGATTCCCTAAAAACTTCCTTATTATAGTCCTGAATATACACAGTGTGTTCCTTTCTTTGTAGTGACCTCACTTAGAGCAATATTTAGCGTTCACCCTGAGCCAGTATACTTTTATCACAATATTTACATTTGTTGGTTTACAACCTTCTTGAGAGTTTTTTAGGTGGGATCTGAAACTGGTTCCCAATGGAGATCAGGGAAATGCTGAAGAAGGAGGCAGGCTATTCCAGATAAGCAGGTGGTGGATGTAGAAAGCAAGGGAATTTACATATGTGGCTTATCTTGGGCAGCCACAAGACAAGGAGATCTCCACCCCGGTCTGCCAAATCCTAAAAAAAAGTTTCTATGATGACCTTGCCTGGGTTTAGTCACATACTTAATCCAGATGGCCTCAATACCATCTTTTTATTTCAAGGCTGTGACCTTGGGGCAGCCTGTGGGAATAAGGAAGGGAAGAGGGTTGCACATTCCAAGGACAGGGGAGGGGCTTAGAAGCCTCCTATTCAGCTCATATATCAGCTGGTGGTCATGTCTTCTTGAGGACCTCCACTAACAGTATAATCCTGACGTCTCTTGCAAATTTGGAATGCATGGGTTGTTTTTTGGAATTCATTCCTAATTATTGCATAACAGCATAAAAACTATTTCACATATGTGGTGAATTGCTTTGTCACTTGCAGAAATCAATGCATGTCCCACTCATGTATCTGTTCCATTTTGATCTATTTCAAGATTCTTTTCACAATTCAGGCTGTAATGATTTTTACCACCAAATGCTTATGTTCACACCATTTTAATAGCAGTTTTAGATCTTTGAGCAACTGGTCAAATGCTTGTTCTGGGTTTTTTTCCTTTATAAGTGGGTTCGTTTTTCGTAACAAGGAAGCCAAAGTCACGTGGCACAGTAAGAAGAGAATGTATTTACCCTTAATAGTCTTATACAACAATAACGCACACATTACACACACAAATACACACATATAAATTGAAATTTGCAGTAGCTCTGAATTACCAAAATGTGTTTGACTTTTATTATCATTGTGATATTTTTAGTGATCTCTATAGAAATTGAACAGATGGCTTCATGTTATAATGGAGGAACAATTATCATTAAATGGGTAATGATCTACAACATGTGAAAAAGAGAAAAAATAAAATTCTTTTTATAGGTTTTCAGGAGATGTTTCTTTTTCAAATAGGTAATAATTTTGTGCACTCTTCTATACTTCTTTTGAAAAAAAAATGGCAAAAATACTGATTAAAAATGCATGTATACTCACACTGGTGTGTTGTTCCTAAGACATGTCTCTCTCATGAAATCCACACCTTCTCTAACACTGTCCTGACAGCTTACATTGCAGAGTCTTGTAAATACACAAGCTCAAGAAAGTGTCATAAAGGATGCAAATTCTTGTACATAGTATTAAAAAAAAAAGCACAGAAGAAAGAATTAACTCTCTTAAAGCCTGCTGGTGAGGATAAATCAAAGAGCAAAATTTCAAAGGAATTTGGAGGCAGCTGGATTGGAAAAATCAGTATGTGGACATTTAACCAAATCATGCACAGCAATTGCAAATAGTCAGGCATTGTTCTTGGAACATAAAGATAATGCTTTTAGAAAGGAAGATTTGGGGACAGAGTGAGAGAGAAGGTGCCAGAGAAACAGATCTCTGGATTTAGACACACCTTCACTCCCCCTACCTCAACACACACAAATACCATCTCTTTCCTGGGCTCTAAACTGTACCTCGTTCCTGCTCAGGGACCCCTTGAGATACTTGAGCTGTGTAGGCCATTACTACAGGCCAAGAAAAGCATTTGCATGACTTTAAGGATGAGCATTTGGAAAGGAAGAAGGATAATTCATAGAGCCTAGACAAAATATTAAAAATATATATTAGCAGAATTTAAGTTCATGACTTTTTGTCTGTAATCTTTCGGCAGTATTCCAAGAATTACATGCTCTCCAGAGACAACTTATGTTATCTTCATATGGATCTGAATGTGAATCCTCTTTCTCACTTCCCACCTGTAGACAGAACTCTCAATTTGTACCATGCTCTCTGGAACAGCCGTTCCACTGTAAACAAACTTCTCCCATTGTTCCTCTAGCTCACAGTGGACATGTCTCCTCACCCCAACTGAAATATGATCTTAACTACCTTACCTTACTTGAAATAAATCTGCCTTCTCATATCCTCCACATCCACCGGGTGGGTGTCTGTGACATCTGTAGGTAGTCCTTGACCCAGCGGTAATGCATTAGACAAGCTCACACAGGGATATCACCTTGGATTAACCACTGATTCCCCTTGTTCCTAAATTGGTTTTCTCTTGGTGATATCCACAGTTTGTTGTTGTTGTTTCCACTTCTATTCTTAAATAAATTTCTTGGCTTAAATATCCAACGTCCCCAATTTTCATAATTCCTTACACTGCACTTGAGAAACTCATTCCCTTAACCACTCTCTGCATCTTGCTATTCCAAGACTGTTTCACCTCTTTGATCTTAAATTCCTAGGCACTCCAACCCTCCAATTCTAATTAGTTCTTCTACCTTTGACTTTCACACTGTAATCCTATGTCAGTGTGCTCCAGGAATTCACCAAGACACCCACTCTGTTGTATTCATGATTTTCTCATTCCCTTCCTCCACCAATTGAGACTGCATGATCTGATATGCTTGCCACTTTTCATAATTTTGTAACATATACCTTAGAACCTAAGAATTTCCATTAGTTAGGTAGCGATGGAGAAACTGGAATAGCCATTCAGGCTTTGGTTACTGCAAATTCTTGAAATCAGACCTGAATTAGGTATACTTAAATATTTACTTATAATTTTTCTGCATTTAATATTCATTTTCTCAGCCAATAGTTTCAAACATTTTTTTACTCAAACTCTCATCGTTTCTTCATTTTCACAATGACACAGATAAAGATGTCTTTATCTTACATCTTCTTTAATAGAAGCCCTCTGATAAGATCTATCTTACCTGTACCTACTCCTAATGTTTAGAAAATTACTGAATCCAATAAATGTTGTTCTCTTTTCTAGTATCAGAAGAATAATAACTTATCATACTATTCTAACATCAGAGCCCATCGCAAGAGGTCAGTGTACAGAGCCAGAAAATATGGAGAGCCATCAAAACATTCTAAGCAGCAGAGGGGCTTATCAGAATCATGGCATGGTTTATCAGATGCATATTTTAAAGAGATAAGTGGGCTGTATTGTTGAAGGAAGCTTGGTAGCAGTCTGGAATCCCTAAATACTATTAGAGAAGAAATGGTGGGAATGAAAGGCCGGGTAAATCATGTTAAGTGGCAAGGTCAGAATCATTAAAATTTGTTGAGTCATACTGAGATTATGTGGAGAAAGCCCAGTGCAATCCTCTTGTAATTTTTCTGTTGAGCTGCCAGTGAGTGCAACATGAATCACAGGCTCAGTAGCAGTTCCAAGTAAAGATTCTAAGTTTCTTGGATGTTTTAAATTAAAGGTACCTAAAGCGTTTTCATGTAAAAACACAGTAGTCAATCAGATGTACTCAACAGATACCCCTGGGTTGTATATAGAAAACTGAGATTTATCATAGAGATGTGTGGCTGCATCTCCTGGGTGAACACAAGTCACCCATGCATTGTATATAGACTGAGAAAAACAGATGCTTTAAGACAGACTACTATAGATAACTAGCATTTAATGGTTAAAACAAATAAACAGACCCGACTACAAAGACAGAAAAGCCATAGAATTAAAACCAAGAAAAAGCAGTTTGAAAAACTGTGAGATGAATGAGTGTTAGAAACTGGTTCATCTGTATAGTTTCTAATTCTGGAGGAAATCAGAATTTTGTTCAGGGCTGTGTTCTGTATCTGTGACATATGTCAAGTGTAAGGATGGAAATTCAGCTCTAGAAATGTCAAGTTTAAGTGGACATTTAAAAAAAAGTTTTTATTTTGAAATAACTTTGGATTTATGTAAGAGTTGCAAAAATAGTATAGTTCCTGTAAACGCTTCAGTGGTTTTTCCTGATGTTAACATCTTATACAACCAATGTATGTTGATTAAAACTAAGAAATTAAGATTGGTACAATATTATTGCAATACTAGAGCTTTTATTTGCATTTCAGTGGTTCCACTAATGTCCTTTTCAATAGTGTCTCTTTTATGTAGGAGAATGTACTCAGCATAAAACATGGCATATTCATCATTTTTCCTTAGTCCTCTCTGGTCTGTTAGTTTCTTGTTTTTCTTTTGCTTTTATTATTCTGATACTTTTGAAGAATACTGATCGGATAGTTTGTTGAATGTTCTCCATTTTGATTTGTCTGACATTCACCATCATTAGACTGAGGCTATGGATTTGGGGGAAGAACACCACAGAGTTAAGTGCTCTTCTCATTACATCATACCAGACACAACAGCAATGTGTCTTTTCACTAGTGATGCTAACCTTGGCCTCTTGATAAGTGATATCTTCCAGCTTCTTCTACTGCAAATTTACTGTTATTTATTTATCATGCTCTAGTCTCTGGAAGTAGCTCACTAGGAAGAGAATGTTATTTAACAAGCTCATTTTGTAATTATGGAATTTGAAGACAGGAACCAGGGGTCTTTCAAAATATGAAGATGTAGGCAAATCTCTGGAAAAAAATTTAAAAAGATAAATTTGGAATTAACATTCAAGTCTGATTTTGGAAATAAAAATCTTGAATAATAAGGATACCTTGAATGGCACAATTTCCTTCAGACACATAAATAATTGCTCTAGGTAAGAAAGGAGAATACCATCCCCTCATGAGACACTTCAAGATGCAACTTAGGTGAATTGTCACCTAACCCTCTGGATTAGGTTCCTCAACAAGGAAATGAAGAATGAGGCCATGTTGCCTAATAGATATGTTAATTCTACTGCTCAAGTCTTGTGACTTTTTTTTTTTTCAATTTCACCATTCAGTTAACAGACAGAAATTTTTCAGTGTTCTTCCTGTAGAATAAGGATTCCAAAGAGAAAAAATAAAAATAATCATCATTCATTTTTTGAGACAGTAGGTAGTTTCAGTTTTTGATGAAGACAATGCTCTTGAAACCGTGACTTTCAACTAAGATCCCGAGAGAAAAAAATATATATATATATATAGATTTGTATCAATTCCAAAACCATAACTTCAATAGTAAGATCTTAACAATTAAAAAAATTTAAAAAATCAAGCATATTTGGAAAAGCAAGATCTATTTGCTAACCAAATGTAAATATGGTTCAATATAAAGTTGAAAGAAGACAATCAGAGATGATGTGACCAGGGTGGGACACTGGTAGCCAGGAAGGGAATTGGTGTCAATTCCTGTCACAAGAGGAACTGCAGACAGAAAAAAAACTCTTCACCTTCATAAGGTTTGCACAATGATTGATCCTGGAGTAGAAGTTGACATTGTGTGTGGGCAGTAAAAGGCAATGAGTGAGGGGAGATGAGAATGCTTGTGGCTCTGAAGGCATCTTCCTAGGGTCCAGTAAATCCCAGTGTGGCATGAAAAGAGTAGTTTATATTATCCGTTTCCTGAGAATGGGAAAGTGCAGGCTTACATGGATGGAAGGGGGAGGAGGAGGTAGGATGGAGCCACAGGCACCAGGCTACTGCAGGCAGCAGAGACATTTATTCCTATACCTTGTTCATAACCCAATAGAGGACAACTAAAAAAGAAAAGTAAAGACCAGACGAGCATCTCCATCCTGGATGTTAAGCAGTTCTCTCTTGAAATAAGAAGCAACCAGAAAAAGGAGGTGGGCAAGAATAAAGAATGGAGAATCCTGAATTGACTAATTAGCGATTTGAAAGAATTTTAATGAAAAAAAAATCACAGAGAAACAGCATCAGATGCTCAGTAAAGGTGGCAAAACATTTTTGTTTTGTTTTGTTTTGTTTTTTGAGCACTGCAGTAGGGGAGAGACTCCAGTATAAATTGATCTCAATGGGTGCCTGGGAGGTTCAGGGGATTAAACTTTGGACTCTTGATTTTGGCTGAAGTCATGATCTTAGGGTGGTGAGATTCGGTGGTGATGAGCATGCAGTCTGCTTAGGATTCTCTCTCTCCTTGTCTTTCTACCCTCCCTCCACCCCAGTCTCATGCTCTCTCTCTCTCTCTCTTAAAAAAACAAAACAAACAAAACAAAAAAACAGAAAAACAAAACAAAAAACCTTGATCTCAAATCTAACTGACAAAGTTGGCTGAAGTTTAAAGGGAAACAGAGAGGAAACAAAAAGGAGCTATGGGGAAGTACCAAGGGGAAAAGACAAAAAGGGAACAGAGGACACAGGGGAGATAGCAATTTCAGAAGGAGGATGATTGAAAACTTCTTGAAGACAGTTTGGCTGTGGACACAGTGTATCTTCTGGTTTAGCAGTATTATATTTTCCTGAGCAAAGAGAACAAGGCCTAGGGTTGACTTTAGTGACAGGCCTGGTACAGATGGAAACCTGGCAAAAATGAGTTAATTCTCTCCACACAGTGTTTGGACATGTTTTTGTGTTGTGTGGGAGTTCACAATTCCCAAGGAATACTCTCTCTGTAAATTCTCACGATCCAATTTTCAATTATCAAGAACTTGAATGAGACTCCTAGGTTAGTTCAATTATCAAGAAATAAAGAACAGTCTTAAAAATCATATCTGAGATTGTTTTTAATGCCTGAGTAGTAATGTAACTTTTAATACCAGTACAAACTAGTGGTATTAAAAGCTTTTTACCCCATCTGTGAGAGAATAAAAGGGCATTTTCAATTCCAACACACGTAGTACCATTCAGCTTCCATAAAACAAACAGCAGGGAAGACTGAGATGCTAGGCCACATACTATAGAAGGATAGCAACACCAACTCTATTAGCAAGAAAAGTTTCATTTGGGAGCCAAGTTGAACCTCATCAGCAAATAAAATTCCATCTGATGCTTGAATAATAAGCATAGTGGGAATTGTGGGCTGTTTCTCTCACAAAGTGGATGATAATCACCCTGGAGAGTGCTAATGCAAGCGGAGTTGTCTGGACTTAAGTTTGAGTTCTGGAAGGCTCAGGAATATCCTGCTTTTTCTGTCCCTTTGCTATGTAGGCACACCCAAAGCTAATTTAGCTGTTTCTTGGCATCCTTTTCTCTACCAACCATCATCTAAACTTTGGTTCTGTTGTCTGATGTTATAGCATTCTCTCCCAGCAAACTGACACCTCACAATTTGGGGTATTAGTTAATATCTGCCCAGTACTCATAACCTTGCCCCTAGTGTCACTTCTGTGGCTCAGATGTTTTTAATTATTTTTAGATTGGAACATTACAAAAATGGAAGGAAGAAAGACATATATATGGATAAGTTATGTGGAAAAATGCATTTAATCATAATATTCAACATTTTGTTGTTGTGAAAAATAAGTCTAATGAAAAATTATTTGCTTGCAAAATCCCTCCAGATAAATTATAGAGATAAACTTGAATTCTAAATTTAAATGATATCCCCAGTTTCTGAATAAGCAGGGATTAATTAATAAGATATTTAATTAGTTAATTTAGACACTTAATAAGGGCAGTTATAGGAGGTATCCTAATTATTTGGGAATTTTCACACACAAGATGGTAATGATTACCAATTATATATAAAATATATAATAGTGAATTATTTTTAATCCTTGGAATTATTTTCAGAAGAGATTTGTCAGAACAAAAACTTGAAATTTAAATGTGATATTTCTCAAAAGATGATATTCAATATAAACATTTAAAAATAAATAAATTAGAAAAATAGATATATTTAACTTATGAATAGAATTAATTATTAATATAGTAACATAAGTAATTAGACAGTTGATCCAGGGGTTGTTGCTATACAAATATTTGATGAGAAAGAAAATAGCAAAAAATTTTATCAACTAACTTTTTTTTTTTTCCAACTAACTCTTTAAGTTACTTTGCATCATTTGGCTAAGTGAAATTTCTAATTGAGGACTCAATTACTGCTCCTGTGTCTCTAGTTACACTCTCCATAAAAGCTGGGATAGGAAATCTAGAGAGTGGTGTCAACAAGATTGTGGAGACTATAGGAAAATAAAATTACAAGCCAACATACCTGATGAACAGAGATGTAAGTATCTTCAACAAAATACTAGCATTCCAAATTCCACAGCAGAGTAGGAAAATTATAAATCATGATCAAGTGGGATTTATCACTGTGATCAAGTATAGTGCAATATATAAAAATCAATACATGCGACATGCTATATTACAGGCTGACATTAGCTGTCAATACAAGGATGCCCACTCGACCACTTGCACTTAATATCAGAGTAAAAGTCATAGACAGAGAAGTTAGCCAAGAATAATGAATCAAAGGCATCCAAATAGGAAGAGAAGACATGAAAAATGTGTTTGCAGATGACATGGTCTTACACAGAGAATCCTAAAGGCTCTACCAAAAAACTATTAGAATAAATGAGTTCAGTAAAATTGTAGGATACAAAATCAATATACAAAAATTAGTTTCATTTGTATACATTAACAATGAACTACCCAAAAAAAGAAGTTATGAAAACAATCCCACTTATAATACCATACAAAACATAACCAGGAATGAATTTGCCCAAGAAAGTGAAAGATCTGTATGCTGAAAACTCTAAGACATTGATGTGATAAATTGAAAAACACAAATAAGTGGAAATATATCCCATCTTCATTGATCAGAAGAATTGATATTGCTTAAATAGTCATATTACTCAAAATAATCTGCAGATTCTGTGCAATCTCTATCAAAATCCCATTGGCATTTTTACAGAAGTAGAAAAAACAATTTTAAATTCATTTTGGTCCACAAAGGACCTCAGTAGCCCAAGTAATCTTGAGCAAGAAGAACAAATCTGGGAGCATCACAGTTTTTGATTCTGAACTATGTAACAAACTAATCAAATAACATGGTACAGCTGTGAAAACAGACATATAAAAAATATAGTAGAATGGAGAATCCAGAAATAAACCTATCCATACATTCAATGAATTTTTGAGGAGGGCACCAGCTAAAGGGCACCCACACAAGGGGGAAAGAATAATATCTTCAAAAAATGGTGTTATGAAAACTGTGTTCCACATGAAAAATGAAGCTGAACTGATAACTTGTACCATTCTCCAAAATACATTCATAAAGGAGTAAAGACCTAAGTGACCTGGAACCATAGAACTCCTAGAAGAAAACAGGTGGAAAACTCCTAGATACAGTACTTGGCAACGATATTTTTGCTGTGACACCAGAAGCAAAGAGGACAAAAGAAAAAAGAACACACTTCAGCACAACAAAAGAAACCATCTTCAAAAAGAAAAGGCATATGCAATGGGAGAGAATATTTGCAAAACACATACCTGATAAAGGTTTAATATCCAAAATATAAAAGTGGTTCATAAGCCAAAAAAAAAAACAAAAAAAACAAAAACCAAAAACAAATATCCAATTAAAAAATAAGCAAGGACCTAAATAGATTTTTTTCCCCAAAGAAGATGTGTAAATGGCCAATAGGTATATGAAAAAGTACTTACTCTTCATCAGGAAAATGGAAATAAAACTACAGTAAGATATCACCTTGTGGCTGGCAGGATGGCTCTTGTAAAGAAAACAAAAGATAACAAGTGTTAGTGAGGATGTGAAGAAAAGAGACTCCTATGCACTATTGGTAGGATCGTAAATTAGTGCAGCCGCTGTGAAAAACAGTATGGAGATTCTTCAAGAAACTAAAAATGGAAGTATCATGTGATCCAGTGATCCCAGTTCTCGGTATATACCCAAAGAAAATTAAATCATAGGATGCCTGGGTGGCTCAGTGGTTGAGCGTCTGCCTTTGGCTCAGGGCATGATCCCAGAGTTCTGGGATCTAGTCCCACGTGGGGCTTCTGCATGGAGCCTGCTTCTCCCTCTGTCTGTGTCTCTGCCTCTCTCTGTGTGTCTTTCATGAATAAATAAATAAAATCTTTAAACAAAACAAAACAAAAAAAAAAAAAGAAAATTAAATCACCATGTCTAGGAGATATCTACATTTTTATGTTCATTGCAATATTATTCACAATAGCCAAGGTATGGAAATCTCATATATATGTATGTATATATGTATGTCTTTGTATATGTAATATGATGTAATATAATTGTATATATATATTGGAACATCTTTCAACCATAAAAATGAAGAAAATCCTGCCATTTGCAACAACATGGGTGAACCTAGGGGGCATTATACTGAGTGAAGTAAGCCTGAGAGAGAAACACGTACTGTATGCCATCAGTTATATGTGGAATTAAAAAAAAAATGAACAAAACAACAACAACAACAACAAAAAACAAGAGTAGAATGGTGGTTGCTTGCAGCTTCGTGGTGAGGGAAATGGGGAACATTGGTCAAAGGATTCAAACTCTCAGGTATAAGATTAGAGACAGCATAGTGACCTTGAACATGGGTTTGAACACTGCAGGTCTTACAGATTTCTTTTTCTTTTTATATATATACAGTACTGTAAATGTATTTTCTCTTCCTTATGATTTCCTTAATGATCAATAATTTTCTTTTCTCTAGTTTACTTTATCGTAAGAATATAGTATATAATGCATATAACAGAGAATATGTGTTAACTGTGTTAGTGATAAGGCTTCCAGTTAACAGTAGGCAGTTAGTGGTTAAGTTTTGGGGGATTCAAAAGGTAAACATAGGTTTTCAACTGCACTGGGGTTTGGCACCCCACATCCCCATGCTGTTCAAAGGGTCAACAGTTCATCAAATACTGAATTGCAAACTTGAAATTTGCCAAAAGTAAATTTTAAACATTCACACCAGGAGGAAAAAAAAAAAAAGTAACTGAGGTAATGGGTTGTTAACTTGATTGTGGTGATTATCTCACAATGTATTTGTATAGCAAGTCCTCACATATACATCTCAAATATATATGATTTTATCTTTCAGTTTTACCTTAATGAAGCTAAAAAAAATAAAAAAAATTAAATTACTTAAATTTTAAAGATAATATGTGTATGAGGAATGGATTTAAATTAAATCAGCACTTTTAGTGCAGGGATAAGAACCACATGCTCAGCAGTTATTAATTCAACCTTTTTATATGATTTACATTACCTAAATTTCAGTGAAACTGTCAATCCAATTGAGAGAATGCTGTGACTCGAGGGACCATGTAACTGGCAGGAATAACACACAATTTAAACCATTTTATCCTTGATCAGTGCATAATTGATAATGTCCTTTTCTGGACACATATTATTTTTTTTTAACTTTCTGAAAACCTCTCTATTAGCATGAATTAGCTTCATTATTTTTCAATGGTTAGACTAAAGGAAAAAAGGAATCTACTCACCCTAGGCAATGTTTCTCAAGTTCCCAGTACAAACCATCATCTGGTCCAATCCTCTTTGAATTTTGGCTTGATCTCAAATCTCAGAGTAAAAGTAATATCCATATTTTGGCTAAAACAATATCGATGTTATTTGAGATTATTCTTTAGTACAATTTTGCTCAAAGTAAAATATCACATTTATAAATTTTCAGAACCCAAATTATATACTCCTTTGTGACTGCTCTATAGATTCATTATTTTTGTTTTATATGATGATTTTAGCTTTCAGTCTTCCTATTCCAATTTTCATTTATTGGTGTTTATTTTGTTTATCTGCATTTCTGTTTGCAAATCATCATAAATCAATTTTTGATACACAACGAGTCATAAATGAATAATGAGATATAATTAGATGGATATTGACATTATCAAATTCATTTAAATCAGAACATATTCTGTTAAGATTGCACTAATTAGTTTTTTCCTTTTGAGGAAATCGCAAGTCAAACTTCTCATCAAGGAGAAGTTAATTTAGTTGCCAATGGCTATGTTTAATGACCCAATGGCATTTGCTTCCACTTTATGGGCTTAAGTAGTCAAGGTTAGCGTCCCAAAAGCTGTTTTATTTTTTATCATTCTGTCTTCATTTTTTTTTCTGTCTTCATTTTGAAGAGTTAAACTAAGGAATAAGAATAATTCTGAACAGAATAATTCTGTTCTTTAAATAAACAAATTAAAGATAATTTAGGATGTTTTATTTAAATATAATTTCTAGAAAAATAACAAAATAAGCAATGTAGTGGTAAAATTATTCACATAACCAAAACTTTTTATTTTTGTTATTGGTTCTGTTAAACACACTTCTCATTAGACTAGTACTGGGCTCTGACATCAGGCCAAGAGATTTTAACAATCAGGAAACCTTCCTGATAGTACCTTAGAAAGAACTTGGAAAACCAGGCATAGTTCAAGGTAAACCGAATGGCCTCTCTCTTCGGGTACAAAACAGATATGATACTCAGCAGTTTTGATGTGAAATGTGTAATTAACTGCTCACGTGTCCTAAGTACGGTATAGTGGCCTTCTTTTCTTTGTACCTCTTAAATGGTAATGCCAAGAAGTATGCTTTCCACTAAAATAATTTTTGGCCTTACCATTTAGGCAGAACAGAGGAAGAAGGAAAGCCACTATCACTCATATAATTTAATACTGTTCCAAATATTCTAGCTAATAAGGTAGATTGAAAAGTAAAACAACAAAAGATAGAAGATAACAATATCAAGAAAGAAACTTATTGTCACTTCCTATCTCTCTTAGGCTCAGATCTGTTCTATGTGGCCTTACCATGGTGGCCTCAGAGCAGCTGGACAGATCACAGGTTGACTCAGGACCCTGAAGAATAGAACCTAAGCTGTGTTATCCTTTATGACCTAAGCCTTAGGGCTCACTCTGCCATATTCATCAATTATAGGGGCCTCACTAGCTGAGCCAAGATGTCTTCAGGAGAGACACAAAGGTCACCTTGTAGACAAAGGCTAAATCTGGGGGAGATTGCCTCAGCCCTCATTAGGACATATCACCTGCAAATCCAGTGTTCCACCTGAAAATAGAAACAAAAACAAAAAATGATATATTTATATCCATCTATGTCACGTGACACCTGAAGGAAACCAAAACACTTTATTAAGAGAGTTGATTTGTCTTTAAAGCTTTGAACACGTGCAGAAGTAAGCCACATTTCTGAATGAAAATAGTAACTTTTGTAAAGATGATATACATATATTTCATATAGTTCAATAAAATTTCAAGAGAGTTTAATTTTTTCAATAAGTCAGAATTATTCTAAAGTACATCTGTGGGGATCCTTGGGTGGCTCAGCAGTTAGGCAACTGCCTTCGGCCCAGGGGGTGATCCTGGAGTCCTGGGATGGAGTCCCACGTAGGGCTCCCTGCATGGAGCCTGATTCTCTCTCTGCCAATGTCTCTGCCTCTCTCTCTGTGTCTCTCATGAATAAATAAATAAAATCTTAAAAAAATAAATAAATAAAATACATCTGTCGAAAGAGATATATGAAACTAGCAAGGTCCCCTTTGGCAAAAAAAGTATGAAGAGGAGAGCTTTTAATTAACAAATAATAAATAGAGAGTAAACTAAAATTATTAAAGTTATACAATGTCAGTTAAAGAAATAATCATCTGCTCAGTGGAATAAAATAAATATTGCGGACATAATATAAGTAAAAATAAGAATTGGATATATGATAGAAATGGCATTTGAAGTCAATCGAGAAAAAGATGTATTATGTAATTATTTATTAAATAAGGTTTGCTTTGGAAAAAATAAATTACAGGTGTGTAGCTTGCATTTGAAACACAAGTGACCAAATTCCTGATGTATTAAAGAGAAAACTGTAGGGGCTCCTGGGTGACTCAGTGGTTAAGAATCTGTCTTTGGCTCAGGTTGTGAATCCCAGGTCCTGGGATGGAGTCCCAGGTCGGGCTCCCCATGGGGAGCCTGCTTCTCCCTCTGCCCATGTCTCTGCCTCTCTCTGTGTCTCACATGAATAAATAAATGAAATATTTAAAAAATAAATAAAAGAGAAAACTGTAAAAATTAAATCATAAAGATAAAAATATATGAGGTTAATACAATAGAAATATAATACATCACAGCACAATCATATATGATATACAATCACAAACTTATAGTCTCGTTTTTTAAATTTTTTTTATTGATTTATGATAGTCACACAGAGAGAGAGAGAGGCAGAGACACAGGCAGAGGGAGAAGCAGGCTCCATGCACGGGGAGCCTGACGTGGGATTCAATCCGGGGTCTCCAGAATCGCACCCTGGGCCAAAGCAGGCGCCAAACCGCTGCACCACCCAGGGATCCGCTTATAGTCTCTTTTAAGGAAATTGTTGATAGTTTGTAAATAAGTATAATAATGGTAGCTTACTAAAGTTAAAGCACACAGAAAAGGAGAGAGAAGCCTTACAAGCAGGATGTGAAAGAGGAATAAAAGAGGAATACAGAAGCCTAAATATTGTCATAATTATGAAAAGGAAACTTCCAAAAGAAATAAGAACATCCAGCTCAAAACACATATATTAGCATTATCTGTATATTGTCATTGGTGTTATAAGCAAGATGACAATGGCCAAAAGAAATTATAAAACAGAGTGATCAGATGCTAGAAAGTGGGTTCTTTTATCCTCCGCCGGTGAAATTATAAATTAGCATATTCTTTCAGGAAGGCACAACAATGAAATGTTTTTGCACAACCAATTTCTGTCCCAGGAATGTATTCAAATAAAATAAAAGTGGTTGTGCAAAACTATTTTTTCCAATATTCATTCACAACTATGACTGCACATGGGAACCCCTTGGAGGTTTTGAAAAGTGTGCTGCCTGGCCCCCGCGTAGATTTTCTGATGAAATTGCCTGGTTGCCTCCTAAAAGACTTGTGAACATTCTCATATGATTCAAATTTGCAGTCAAGATGGACAACAATCGATCTAAAAATATATTCGATGATGTCTTACATATACTAATGGATGATGTGGAAGTAAACTGGATCCTAGGAGAACAGCTAAATGTGGTAAAGTAATAGTATGATGACAACTTTGAATCATTAAGACATAATATGGCTTAGAATTAATATAAATTACTTTAAACCATACATTACTTTAGAAATTATGCCATATTTACAGTATTCCATAATTCTACCTATTTATTTATTTCTAGCATTCTATTTATTACCTCCATTCATACACTTGAATAAACGTATATATATATATATATATTTGTTCTTTAATATTCCACTTATTTTGTTTATCATTATTATTTATTAGCTATTCAAGATGGATACATTTTTCCCATGACAACTCTCAGCTACTTATTGCTAGTATAAAGAAGAGTCATTGAATTTAAGAAAAAATTACACATTATTACTTTTAATAATTCTTTTAGTTGATCCTGAAAAATCAGTATGTGTTCTATTTATTTTTCTATTCTTTATTCCTTGACAAAAAATTTTTAAATCTCTTTGGTGTAGATAGGTAAAAACAGTTTATTGGCATGACTTTCAAACAAATGTGCTTTGAGAAATATCTATTTCAGATTTTGAAGGTCATTTTACCATGAATTTAAAACATTGTATCAAATTATTACAGAATTTTATTTGGATGGGGATCTATTTATTGATCATCTGTACAATTCTAATTATGCGAAAATATCCTAAAATTATCAACCTTGCATTAATATGATTGAAAAATAGTTGGCATGGTGGATAATTATTTTAACATATTTTTTAATTTAACTTGCTGATAGGTTTAAAGGTTTTTTTACATCTATATTCATAAGTCTATAGAGTTAATTTATCATAGTATGTCCGTATTTATTTATAAAATTGGCATTATTGTTTTATCATTGATGTAGTTTTAAGTTCAACTTGAAAAAATTTTAAAGTGTTTGTTTTTAACTGTTTTTCCAAAGTCTGTAATGACCTACAGGGTTACTTGTATCATTATTTCAAGAGTAAGTGGTGCCCACATGACCCACAGCAGTACCTCAGCATTTTTCGAGCTGGGAAGGGTCACTAAATGCAATATGGATTTGGTCCCTTCTGAATGCTTGGTCATATATTCGATCTCATGTCTCCTGATTTCCAGACTGTGCAGGCCAGGCCTCTTCAATCCTCTGGTCCTCATTTGACAGTAAGATGGATGCCTCCAATATATCCTCTGCTCCAGATGTTTCTATCATTCTCGGAACATTTCTGTAAATTTCCCCTTCCAATACCTGTGGAAGAGACTGTGACTTTGTCAATCTACGGATTATGCCTCTGAGGCAAAACCTGTTGTCTAAGCAGCGATGAGATATTTTGCACAATTAAAACATTCAATACCTGAGTTGGTTGTATGACAAAGGTGAGAAGACTTCTTCTAATGATGTTCAAATAGGTGCCTGCATGGCTGGGATCAAATTATAAACACCTCCTGCACAATAGGGGTGCGGTTGGTTCACTTCTGGAAATATGTAGAAGTTATTTTTATTTGAATTTTGGGGAATATAGAAATTAGTTAAAATTGTTGGAGTTTTCTTCAAAAAAGTTTTTTTTTTTTAATTTTTATTTATTTATGATAGTCACACAGAGAGAGAGAGAGAGAGAGAGAGAGAGAGGCAGAGACACAGGCAGAGGGAGAAGCAGGCTCCATGCACTGGGAGCCCGACGTGGGATTCGATCCTGAGTCTCCAGAATCGCGCCCTGGGCCAAAGGCAGGCGCCAAACCGCTGCGCCACCCAGGGATCCCTCAAAAAAGTTTTTGGGGTTTCTTCCATGTTAGTCTGTTTCTGTATCTCCATTACACTCCTCCCCACTGTTGTTTAGATTAAAAGATTAGGGTGTCCCAGGGTAAAATTTCTCCCCTTAACCCAGCCTCATTCCTTTACACTTCTGTGCTATTGCCAATTTTTGTCTCTTATAGATACACTACCCAGCATATATTTTAGTGTGAACTTTAGACAATATTTATCTAGCAATACACTTCAAACTAGAGTTAACTTCAGATTCCTTCTTCCTGAGATTGTTCTATGTCCACACAGAAACTGTGCTACAGTCAAAAAGTCAGTCTCAGAAGTGAAAAGTGTCATCCTATCATCAGTGGAATGTGCCTGATGCTCAGCTCACACACTCTTGGGACCTGAATCTATTCAGCTGATATTAAATGCTGTGTAGAATTTAAAATGATTCACGAAGGCTTTTTTTACTCACTGTGTATGAAATAAACCAAATGTTCCTCTCAGGTTTTTTGTATTCTGAATATCAAAGTGAAGCTGGAAGACTATTAACAAAGTCTAGGTTGTGCACACTTTATTCAGCATCAATTTTAGCCTTTCCAATAAAGTAAAATTGCTACTGGATATTATAGTAAATGATCCCTTACCAGGTAGGCAAGGTGAGATGGAAATAGCAACATTTATAGAGTGAATTTAGGATTCCAGGGATACTTCTAGCATAATCAAAAAGCACAATCATATTTGTTGGAAAGACTAGGTCAAGCTTATTTATTTAAGCTGAGTTTAGAGTACAAAAGGATCTATTAAATGTCTTGATCCGTTTCAATGCTATTTTTATGCCCGTCGTGTCCCCTAGGGCCTTCTGTTGTTTGACACAATCACTTGCCAGTCTGAGGAGTCTTGATTTTCCTTCAGGTACAGATGGTTTCTCTAGTTCTGTATTTTCTTCCATTCTTTCCAATATTTTTTTCAAAGATCATTTACGTTTTATGCTAAGATAATGAAAATTATTCAGAGCAAATAGTATTGAGAAGTGGAATGAATGCTTCATTAACAGCAAACCTATAACAACTAAACACAATTTAAATGGGTAAAGGTAGTGGAGAACATAATGGCAATTTACAATGATCTGAAAGCTATATACCACAGCTTTAATAAATAATAAATTGAAGTAATAACAATTACAATGCAGAGTGATTATAAGTATGCACATTAGAATATAAATTTTAATTAATAATATATTAGTTTCCTAATCTGCTGTAACAAATTACCACAGACTTAATACTAATTTATTATGTTATAGTTCTGAAATTCAGAAATCTGCAAAAGGTCTTATGGATGGAAATAGTGTTGGCAGAGCTGTGTTCTTTCCATAGACTCTAAGGAGTATCTGGCCTTTTTCAGCCTCTGGTGACCACACGCTTATCTCAGCAGATGATCCTTCCCCACATCCCTCCAACCTCCACCTCCATCACCAACTATCCTGCTCCAACTGAGACCCTTGATCATATTCTCCTTAGAAGGACTCTTGTGACTACACTGGACTCACTCACATAATTCAGGAAAATAATCCTTATTCCAAACCGCCCCCCCACCCTGTTTTTTTTTTTTTTTTTTTTTTTTAAGATTTTCTTTATTTATTCATGAAAGGCACAGAGAGAGGCAGAGGCATAGGCAGAGGGAGAAGCAGGCTCCCTGCAAGGAGCCCCATGCAGAATTCGATCCCAGAAGCCTGGGATCACACCCTGAGCCAAAGGCAGATGCTCAACTGCTGAGCCACCCAGGCGTCCCTTTATTCCAAAATCCTTAGACTAATAGTGTCTGCACAGTTCCTTTTGCCATGCAAGGTAATATATTCACAGGTTCCATGGTTGTGGACATGGACAGCCTTGGAGGTCAGTCTATAACAAATAATTATCATATATTTTTTCATTAATTAAATAATGTTAAAAAAACAAAATAAAATAAAACCTCATTTAGGTGGGTCATATATAATAGGAGATGATTGGGTAAATTCAGGAAAAAATCGATATATCTACATACCTTCATTTCAAAA
Organism: Canis lupus baileyi; assembly: GCF_048164855.1. NCBI lineage: Eukaryota > Metazoa > Chordata > Mammalia > Carnivora > Canidae > Canis > Canis lupus. Next base: position 51,605,867 of record NC_132858.1, read on the forward strand.
TCTTTACCATTATTTTATTTTATATACTTTATTTACTCTTTCTTGACATTGTTTTATTTTTATTTTTTGACATGGTTTTAGTTTTAACTCATAATAAATCTGATATGTGTGTCCTAAGAAAAGTAATTGTTTTATGTTGTTAAGAAAATGAGAATAGAATAAAAGCATAAATTAAATGTTATAAAATACTTAACATCAATAATCCCATTATTCTTGTTTTTATCTTTAATTTTTAATTAATCATATTTGCATGTGTCATGCCACTTTTACCTTAAAGGTGGATATAATCTAAATTATAATGAATAAACATTAATGTAAATAAGCAAATAGAGATTCTATCTTTTCTAATGATACTTAGTTACGGATTTGTTAGTATTTTAACTTCTATTTCTTAATATAGCATTAGTACATTCACAACAATAAATCACATTTTTCTAAAAAATTCAAAGATATAAGGAAAGTCAGTTAATTTTTACTGATACCATTTTAACTTTTAAGCAGCAAAATATAAGTGCAAATATACAATTGACATTGTGTTTGCAGTACATTCTAGTTTTCAATAGATATGCTATCAAATTTAGAAGCCTTCATTCAGCTATGATCAATTGTCAGTTATTTAACAAAACGTTTTACTATTGCTAAGATAACTGATGAATAAAACTATTGTCAGTGCTTGTTATTACCATAAGTAGACTCTTCTAATAACTAAAGAGAAGTGATAATTTTAGAAGTATTACATTAATATATCTTTCTACTCTCATAAGCTATGATACAGCTATTTTAAAATATTTATTTCATAAGACTTTGTCATTTTTAATTTCATCTCTCAAAAATTTAGTACACTGTAATACAAGGCCAAAGTATATCCTTGAGGAGAGACTTGTAGGATGCATATAAATGTACTTGGCACTAACTAAATAAGTAGAAAATTAGTGTGGCGTACTTTTCTTCACTTAGTAAAAGAGAAATGTTCCATATCGTATTATTAGCTGAATAATGTAAAGTAGTGCATCTTTTAGTAAATTCAGTAATTATTAATATATGAATTTAGAACCTGCAATATCCAACTCTGCAGCAGAAAATTGAATATAACAACTCCTTAAAATAGCTTATTTCAGAAGATCAGATAGTAGTTTCTTGATTCATATATTTTTTAAAGATTTTATTTATTTATTCATGAGAGACACAGAGAAAGAGGCAGAGACATAGGCAGGTGAGAAGCAGGCTCCATGCAGGGAGCCCGATGTGGGACTCAATCCCAGGTTTCCAGGATCACGCCCTGGACCGATGGCAGGCGCTAAACTGCTGAGCCACCCGGGCTGCCCTTGATTCATATTTTTTAAGTAACCATTGTATCTCCTAGAAAATGTAAGTAAATAAGAATGAAATGAATATCTAACAAGCATTTTGAGGGTCTGGAAGTATGGACTTCATCTATTCATTCAAATCTTTAGTCAGTTTATTACGTTATGCTGTTTTCCACATGGTAGATTTTGAATTTATCAGTAGTTGCACTGTGCCAACAATACAATACACTTGAAAATTAGGTTGCATTGCTAAGAGAATTTTGATAGAAAAATTATTTTATAAACACTTTGGCATTAATTTATGGTTACCTATTGCATATCTTCAGTATGTGGAAAATAATTACACATGAAATGAACAATTACTAGGAATAAACTCATGACATTTTTCACCTGAAAAATGGTGCTCTAATTCTTTCTACTTAAAGCAATAATAACATGTTGAAAGATGGACAATTCTGTCCTCAAAGATTTACTTTTACAAGACAACATATAACTGGTTTTTAACTCTTGCTAATATAATCAAATGTATTAAATATTACAATACCTTGTACACATAAATGTTTGGCAAGAAGTATAGTAAACAAGATCTAGGTTTAGTAATGAAAGATCCAGAAAGTTGGAGTATCTTTGGATAAATCACTTTAATAATACTAGACAGGCATACAGCATGGTGCTGGTGGTGGTAGTTGTAAGAATATACTGAGTGTTTTGGGGGCAAATACTTTCAAAAGTACTTTACAGATGTTTAATCACTGAATATTAAATTTAACAATTTTATATATTAAGTATGTAAATATTTAATACTAAAATATTTTACTATTAATATTTTAAAAAGAAAGGTGGGTATTATTTAATATAAAATTAAATTTGTATTTAATATAAAAAAAGAAGGGTGGGTATTATTATCCTCATTTAAGAAAGGAGGAAGCAAATATTCTGAGATGCAAAGTAACTCAGACAAGATGCTAACCCAGATTTTCAGAGTACATCCAGAACCTTTATTATAATTTTGAAGTTACTGGGACGCCTGAGTGACTCAGTGGTTGGGTGTCTGCCTTTGGCTCAGCGCATGATCCTGGGATCCTGGGATCAAGTCTCACCTTGGGCTCCCTGTATGGGGTCTGCTTCTCCTCTGCCTGTGTCTCTGCCTCTCTGTCTGTGTCTCTCATGAATAAATAAATAAAATATTTAAAAATAATAATAATAATTTTGAAGTTATTTGCCACTCTTATGTTACAAGGGGCTTACATTCAAATTTAATTTGCTTACATAAAATATCGTGATTTGTTGGTTTAAATAAATAAACCCCAGAAAGGTGGGTTAAAAATACAACCAGACTGCCAGGACTCCGTTTCTCATGATTATCTCTTATTTCTACTTTTTTCATCATGTGTGATTCATACTCTCAAACCTTTGGTATCTATGACACTAGAAGCAGAGATGTGGGAGTAGCACATGGGCAAGGCCCAGCTAGATCACATGACTGTCTCAAGGTTAACCACTGTTTCCTATCAATATGATGATTTTTTCATCAAAGTCAATGCCACTTTCTTACATTGGAAACAGAGTAGGTACTGTCATAGTTTGAATAAGTGAGGAGAGGTTTTCTTTCTTTTTTCTTTTTTTAAATATAAATTCAATTTACCATGATATAGTATAATATCTAGTGCTATCACATCATGTGCTGTTCTTAATGCCCTCGCTTTCCAGAACCATTTGTTTGTTTCCTAGGGTCAGGAATCTCTCACGGTTTGTCTTCCTCTCTAATTTTTCCCCACTCAGTTTGCCCACATTCCCTTATGGTCCCTTCCACTATTTCTTATGTTTCACATATGAGTGAAACCATATGATAATTGTCTTTCTCCGATTGACTTATTTCACTCAGCATAATACCCTCCAATTCCATCCACATTGATGTAAATGGTAGGTGTTCTTTTCTGATGGCTAAGTAGTATTCCATTGTGTATATGTGTGCATGTATTTGTATACACACACACACACACACACACACACACGTCAAAGGACATCTAGGCCCCTTCCACAGTTTGGTTATTGTGGACTTTGCTATTATAGGTATCAGGGTGTAGATGTCCCTTCATTTCACTACATCTGTATCTTTGAGATAAATACTCAGTAGTGCAATTGCTGGGTTGTAGGGCTCTATTTTAACTTCTTGGAGAACCCCCACACCGTTTTCCAGAGTGGCTGCACCAGCTTGCATTCCCACCAACAGTATAAGAGGGTTCCCCTTTCTCCTCATTGTCATGAACATTTGCTGTTTCCTGTCTGGTTAATTTTAGCCATTCTCACCAGTGTGAAGTGATATCTCATTTGGTTTTGATTTGTATTTCCCTGATGACAAGTGATGTGGAGCATTTTTTCCTGTGCTTGTTGGCCATGTGTGGGTCTTCTTTGGAGAAATGTCTGCTCATGCCTTATGCCCATTTCTTGCCTAGATTGTTTGATTTTGAGGGTTGAGTTTGATAAGTTTTTAATAGATCTTGGGTACTAGCTCTTTATCTGATATGTTATTTGAAAATATCTTCTCCCAATCTGTAGATTGTCTTTTAGTTTTGTTGACTCTTCCCTTTGCTGTGCAGAAGCTTTTTCTCTTGATTAAGTCCCAATACTTCATTATTGTTTTTTTTTTCCCCCTTTACCTTTATAGACATGTCTTGCAAAAAGTTACTATGGCCAAGATCAAAAAGGTTGTTGCCTGTGTTCTCTAGGATTTTGATGGATTCCTGTCTCACATTTAGATCTTTCATCCATTTTGAGAGTATCTTTGTGTATGGTATAAGAGAATGGTCCAGTTTCATTCTTCAGCATGTGTCTGTACAATTTTCCCAACACCATTTGTTGAAGATACCGTCCTTTTTCCATTGGATATTCTTTCCTGCTTTGTCAAAGATTAGCTGACCGTAGAGTGGAGGGTCCAATTCTGGGTTCTCTATTCTGTTCCATTGATCTATGTGTCTGTTTTGTGCCAGTACCATGCTGTCTTGATGATCAGAGCTTTGTACTAGAGCTTGAAGTCAGGCATTGTAATATCACCAGCTTTGGTTTTCTTTTTCAACATTCCTCTTGCTATTCAGGATCTTTTCAGCCAGTTTAGCTGCCCCAGATTCTACACAGTGAAGAGAACCAATAGGCCTATTGTCTTCCATGACCACATATGAGAAAGTACTATGAAGTTACTTCTTTAGACGGATGTCTAGTGATATAGTGGACAATATAGACACCTATCATAAGATGACACTTGAGAGAGGAATTGGGTCAAGAAAGGAAAGCATGGCACACATATTCAAGTATAAGAAGCTAAAAGTAGAGCAGTGGAGACTGTAGGATGTTAAAAATTGAAACTGGACATGCCTTGTTAAAAGTTTAGTTTCCAACTATAAAATCTGTTTCTTCCTCTTGATATATTGCACACATTTCTAATATATGCTATATCTGTTATCAGTTTTTTGTCTCAGAAATATGATATCTATCTCCGGGTACTTAGTAAAAACATGTCAATTTGATTTTCCAGTAGAGAACATTAATATTGTCCCATTATCACTATAAAATTAGATAATCTAGGGTTTAAAATCTAATAATAAAAACCAAGTCTATCATAAAATATTGTCAAGGCCAATAAGGAAGTGAGGTAACATAAATTAAGAGAATTATTTTGCTTGGTAAAATCTTAAGCTTGTTCTTGAGCTTGGATTTCCCATCTCCAGCAAACATACCCATGGTTCCATGACCAAGTTCCCAAATGAACCTGACTCTCCAAATGGTATTCTTACAGAGTCTGTAAGTTTAATAACAAGTATCACTCCACAATCAGTTCTATCTCCTTGATCAATGTCTACCATAAAGATTGGTAATATTGTGGAGGGGAGTGGATGAGGAATGGGGAGCTTTCCTTACTAGCTTATACAATTTCCACTTTTTCCTAACAGAACCAATCCTTTCTTGTTTAGTTGAGATTTCTTGTTTGATGATCTTCATCATTTGCACCTAAATATTGAAGACCATGGCCTTTAGTTGACATTTCGAGACTATAGGCTAAATCATGGTAATTATCAGTTTTTCAGATGTACAAGCTTCTTTACAAAGTTTTGTAATTGGGACAAGTTAATTGAAAGAAAGATAAACTGTTTAATAGATAAATTAGTTTTCAAACCTATTCTGTTTTGAGATTTGTTGGCAATGAGTTGTTGGAGGGTGCAAAGTCTGAACTTTTAGTGCTCTAAGATTCCATCTCTAACCTCTCTGTGACTACTAAAAAATGATGGCTCAACAAAGGCCAATTATGTAATTGAGGAAGTTACTAATAGATTGATCATTTAGCAGTCATTTTGCAGATCTACTTAAGGTCTTTGACTGGGAGTAGAACCAGTATATATCTTGAAGCCAACACAGTATATATCTTGACTTCCACATGCCTAAATTAAATAGGAGCAATAAGCCAAGCTAAACATAACTGAAATATATTAATCAGAATTTATCACATAATTCTAAACTTACTATTAGAATTGAATATGCCTGCTCTGCAAAAAGAAAGAGCTCTAGAGTATGATGACAAAATGCTCAAGGACCCGGAAAATAGGCCAATGAAAGAAGCTATTAGAAAACCAGATCATTGGAGAAGGGGTTTTTAAAAATCTAGGCAGAAATGATCTGCCTAAATCATTTTTAAAGTAATTTGTTACCTGAGAAATATGGGGATGGGCTAACTAGTATCCTACTCTCTAAGCTTAAAGACCAAAAGCAATCACTTACATAGTTAACTAAAAATACTTAAATTGTGTACACCACGAGAAGAAGTATATGCATATAAAACAGAACATCTCTGCAGTACCAGGAGAGACAGAATATCTGGGGTCAACTGAGTCTAGTTATGTTAAAGAAATATAACTTTATATTATTTGTTTTAGCTTATATTAAAGAAAATTCAAATGTCTTACCCTGGATATACCTTGATTTATAGTGCTCACCTTTAAGATTGAGTGTTTTAAATATTGATCTCCATAAGATACAATTCCAATGAAATATCAATATTTTTTGTGGAATTATATAACTTTTAAAAATTGAAGTTGGTACAGGTAAGAATAACTTGAAAAATACATTTGAATAAGAGATTAAAGTATGGGAAACTATACTTATTGCTTATTAAAATATACTTTAAAGCTTTGGTAATCAAAAGAGTATGATCTTTTCAAAGAATTAAAATAAAAAACATAAAGTCATGGGGGCCTAAGAATTTAAGATATCATAAAATAGAAATTAAAATCATTCTGGGCACGTGCATTATTTTATGACTTGTGTTTAGGAAAAAAAGGGGGGAAATTATTTTAAACACATACAATAAGACCAATTCTTTTTAAAGATTTTATCTATTTATTCATGAGAGACACAGAGAGAGGCAGAGTCAAAGGCAGAAGCCGAAGGCAGATGCTCAACCACTGAGCCGCCCAGGTGCCCCAAGATCAATTTCTTAAAGCTAAAAGGTTTTATAATGAAAAATACTTCATAGAATAATAGACAAAGTATATAAACAAGTAGTACACGGATTAAAAAGAAAATATAATTAGCTATTAAGCGTGAAAAAATGATACACAACATGAAACAAAAATAAAAATTAAGATATCCATGACATTGGGTGTTTTACTTGTCAGTTTGGGAAAGATAAAAAATTATGAAAATAATGTCTGGGAAGAGAAGCCACTGTTTACTTGTCTAGATGGTTCCAAGATTTGCCATAATTATGTCTATCCATTATGTTTTACTGTCTTTTCCTTTATTTCTTTTATTGTTTGATTCAGTAGTTTGTATTCCACCTTCTGCCTGGAGCATGGGATACCAGAAATGGAGACATGTATTCAAGAGAGTAAAGCAACCAGTGCTGGCAATCATGACCTCTGGGATATACAAATAAAGGCAAATTAAGTGAAAGCAATTTATCATTGCAGGTTGCTCAAAGTTTTCTTTTTTTTTAAGGTTTTATTTATTTATTCATGAGAGACACATAGAGAGAAGCAGAGACAGACAGAGGGAGAAGCAGGCTCCTTGCAGGGACCCCTATGAGGGACTCAATCCCAGGACCCCGGGATCACTCCCTGAGCCAAAGGCAGGCGCCCAACCACTGAGCCACCCAGGCATCCCTCTAAATTTTCTAAAGGGTTCAAGTGGCTTCACTCCATATTAGCCTTTGTTATTTAAATTCTCACCATTGCTGTTACAGATAAGAACAGAATCCAGGCTTTCTACACGTATGTTTAGAAAGCCCATCTCAGGAAATGAGGGAATATGTAAACGTAAAATATGAATTAGTTCATTGGTAGTCGAGTTCCCTTGCCTAGAAAGTTAAGTGTGGGGATCCCTGGGTGGCGCAGCGGTTTGGCGCCTGCCTTTGGCCCAGGGCGCGATCCTGGAGACCCGGGATCGAATCCCACGTCGGGCTCCCGGTGCATGGAGCCTGCTTCTCCCTCTGCCTGTGTCTCTGCGCCTCTCTCTCTCTTTCTGTGGCTATCATAAATAAATAAAAATTAAAAAAAAAAAAAGTTAAGTGCTATCTTCCTCAATTGCCATGCAGGTAAATAAATTTAGAATGAATTATTTTGATTTAGTTCCTTAATTGCTCAAAGAGACTTATATCAGAGACATGGCTCATAAAGAAATATTTACTTGTTCCATGTCTCTGTTTTGGAAGGGCTACATAAATATTATTTTTGATCCTTTTTCCTTAATTATTACTTCAATCTAAGGTATGGGAAAAGGATTCTCATGTTTCTTTACAACCAGAGGTACTGGCTGCTGTTGTTCCAGGTTATTTTTCCAAGGATTTCTGCAGAGTGAACAGTCTTAGAATAGAGAGGCACAGGAGCAAAGGGTGTGTTTATTAGGTTTCCAGCATGATAAGTATAAACATACTGTCCACCTCCAGGACAAGGGCCAGGAGGCCTCATCTCCACTATGAGAGACCTGGGTCCTTGCACTTGGCTTTCCTGTCCTATGTAATTAACTGCCTTACAGGCATTACCTGACCCACTTTATGTCATCCAGAGGGACTTGGTGATTGAGGAACCAAAGCGAATGCTGATATTCAACTATTGCTATGTCTGTACTAATCTTTTTTCCTCTGATCCGGGAGTTCTATGTCTTATGCCTGCATCCATATGATGAAGGCAAACTAGTTTGTTACCTTGCTAGAAAAGTAAAATATCAAACCCTTCACAGCTCTTGACTATTGAGGTGACAAGAATGGAGTGGTGTAACAGATGTGTCTTAATGTGAGAGGTAGGATGAAAGTCTCATGGGTTGATTAAAAAGATTTGAGGAAAGTCCACGGAAACCAGTGATGAACATGTTCATCTAATTGTGTTATCATACAGGAATAAATAGTTCTCTACTCTATTACCTATTCAAAGGGGGAAACTGGGGAGGTAAATAAACTCCTAGGGCTAGCAGCACCTGGGAGACTATGTTGTAGGTGTCATTCATCAATGTCTCTGACTCATCTATGTCCCACTTAAGGTCCCAACAATTGTAAACAGCACTCTTTCCAGAGGCACCATGTATAAAATTATACTATTTGTTGAAACTGGACATTAACTGGGCCCCTCGCCACCCTCAAAAACAAACAAACAAACAAACAAACAAACACTAGCCAAAAACCTGACAAAATGCACTTTGAGGCTGGTCATAAGTAATCTTTAAATGTTAGGAAGACACCATCAACGGGTCATGTAGCCTTCACACAATTGCAGACATATCTCTAAAATGACACTGACCTTGGTTATTTAGGGGATATTCCTCAGCCATTAGAAACAACGAATACCCACCATTTGCTTCAATGTAGTTAGAACTGGAGGGTATTACGCTGAGTGAAATAAGTCAATTAGAGAAAGACAAACATTATATGGTTTCATTCATTCGGGGAATATAGGAAATATTGAAAGGCATTAAAGGGTAAACGAGAAAAAATGACTGGGAAATATCAGTGAGGGGGACAGCACATGAGAGACTCCTAACTCTGGGATAAGAACAAGGAATAGTGAAAGGGAGGTGGGCGGGGGACTGGGGTAAATGGGTGATGGGCACTGAAGAGGGCACTTGATGGGATGAGCACTGGGTGTTAGCTATATGTTGGCAAATCAAGCTCCAATAAAAATATACAAAAAAATAATAACTAGTAGATAATTCATTACTTAAGTGCAGAGAGATAACTTCATTCATTATTTAGGCACACAATGTTGGCAGTTTCCTCCATGAAGGGAATCATCCAATTAGAAAAGATAGTACAAAAGTTTGTGTCTGACTTTACCTGAATTGATCAATGGCAACACAGTAGCCCTGGAAGGCGTTCAGGTTTGCCTTAATATCCTGCAGGGCGGTTAGGATGACAGAACTGCTCTAAACTTCTTCCTGGCAGGTAAAGGTAGAGACTGGGCGATTGAGAGTACATCCTTCTCTACCTGGATTACTGCCTGGGGTCCAATAATGCTGCATCTAGGACTCTGGAAGTGAAGCTCAAGTCAATATTTTAAGTTGGACTCATCCTTCAGGAGTCCTATAGAAAGTAGACTTAATTAAATGATGTATGAGATACATTGAATGGATGTGGAACCAGCTTCTGCCAGTCAGATTAATTAGACTGGTCAAAGTAGTGGCGGACTAATGGGGAGTTTTTCAGAAGCCAAAACAGTATAGGATACAAGGGGAAGATATTACCGGGAGAAATTTTGCCATGGGTCTCTCACATTGCTGCAAGTCCTGGGATCGTGACTGCCTTTTTGTTTCAGACCATCTTTCCAAGAATCTTTGTACAGTGAGTGACCTTGAAGACAGTGTCTTCCCCACACCCTCTTATCTCCACATCCCAGAGTACAGAGTTGTTTTATTCATTGTCCAGTATGATAAGGAAAATGCCTTCACCTTAGGCAACAGTCAGATGGTTGATGTTTAATTTTATGTGTCAATTTGGCAGGGCTAAGGGATGCAAATAGCTGATAGAATGTTATTTCTGGGTATATCTATGAAGGTGTTTCCTGAAAAGATAAGCATTTGAAACAGTAGACCAAGTAAAGGATATCTTCCCTTACACTGTACCTCACCAATGTGGGCTGACCATACGCAATCCATTGTGGGACCGGACAGAACAAATAGTTGGAGGAAGAGTGTGTTCTATCTCTCTTCTTGAGCTGGGACATTCATCTTCTTTTGTTCTCCTGGTTCACAGGCCTTCAGACTTGGACAGAATTATACCACTGACTTTCCTGCTTCTCTAGTTTTCAAACAAGATGATGTGGGATATCTCAGCTTCTATAACCATGTGAGCCAATTCCATAATAAGTCTTATTATTCATATGTAGCCTATTGGTTCTATTTGCCTGGAGAATCCTAACACATAGGCTTATCGCCCCTTATAGAAAATTTGGTTTCCCTAAGATAGGCGTTGTTTTCTTCTAACACAACTCATTACATGTGTGGGCATCACCTGACCCTCTTTGTATCATCCTAAGTGATTTGGGGCACAAATGCTGATTCTCTAGCTACTACCATTTCTCTGAGCACGACACTATCCTTTATTCTTGACTCAGAAGTCTTATATCTTCTGCTTAGCATCCCTGGAGCTGTGACAAGTTAAGCTTTCAATTTGGTAATAGGATAAAATCTCAGAACTTTCACAATTTTTGTTAGAGGATATTGGCAATAAGTCATAAAAATGAACACTAAAATTTAACCAAATATATACTTGATATGTATTATCAAAGGAACAATCTTCAGCACGGAGAAATGGACTTTAATAGTAGATAACACAAATGTAGCTTGAGTGATATTTATTGAAATCCATGTGGTGAAAGAAAGAAAGAAAGAAAGAAAGAAAGAAAGAAAGAAAGAAAGAAAAGAAAAAATAAAAGAAAAAGTCAACAATTCTTTATGTCAGGCCTAACACAGAGCATGTAGGAGGGAATTAATTATAAAAAATAAAAGGCCTTTTTCTACTTAAACTCCATTTTTTTTTTTTCTTCCCTCCCCTCTCCAGGTGAAACAGGAAGTTGAATCTATGACTCTGGACACAATAAGAAAGTAAATTAATGGAAGTGGAAATGACCTGAGAGGAGCACAAATTAAAAAGCAGCTCATTGAAGGAACTTTGGAAAAGCTTAGTTTAAGAGCAACATAGAGGAAATATAGTCATCAAAATGGACTGAAAGTGAACATTTTGAGAAAAAGACTGAATTAGGAACATGTAGAATCAGGGAAGTCGAGAGAAAAGGGTATAAAATGAATGTGGGTTTTAACAGGGTCAAGTAACTGCAGAAAGGACGATTAGCATAAGAACTCTAAGGAGGCCAATGGTTTTTGCAATTAGGAGGTCATTGATGACATTTAATCTTGCAAGTCACCACGTAAATCAGCTAATGAAGACAAAGCTGTCTGGTGCCCCCAGTGTATCATAATATCAGCCCTACGGTGAATGATATTATTCACAGGGTAACACTTAATGATGAATAGCATTGTGATTAAATTGCTATAGAATACCAATGGGAATGTTCATTGCAACCCTTTAAATACCAACAGCACGATTAATACTCCAGATCAGACACGTAAGAAATAGATAGTGGTTCGCCACTTATATCACTGTCAAATTTTATGTCACCCTTGGGTGTTTATTGATGTGAAATGAAGTACATTTATTCAAATAGAGTTAGTTCTGCTTTATAAGGAATAAGAAACTATTTAAGTGGGCTTAACATAAAATAAAAAGTTGAAGTATTTTTTAATATGCATATGTTGTTGCTCTTCTATAATTGCCATGGCTGCAGTTTCTATAATTTGAAGTATTTTTTTTAAAGAACTATGATGACAATTGTCAGGTGACAAACATACCTTTAAGAAAGGTCATCTTTTTTGATCCCTGAAATAAGTATATCTTATAGGTATTTTCTGTATTAAGGAATTCAATTCTATGTAATTAAGTGTGTTGTTCTCCTGTGGTATTGTGAAATCATATTTTTTTCTTTCAAAAATGAATATATTTCAGAATTTCCCAGATTACCTTACATTTATCATTACACTCTTAAAAAATAACCTTTAAGTGCTAGACTGACAGTATATAATAGTAGATTGTCACTACTTGATTTTGATGTTTAAAATCTGCTTTACATGCCAAAGAGAAGTGTGCATATGTGTGTTTAGATAAGGGATTGATAAATATTGTATTTAAAGGGATAGATAGAAAAAAAATAAAGGGATAGATAGTAAATACTGTGGACTTTTGCAGCCATAAGATCTCTGTCACAATTATTCTTCTCTGATACTAGGGTGAGCGAACAGTCACAGACAATATGCAAACAAATGGGTGTGCTGTATTCTAATAACACTATTTACAAAAACAGGCAGAAAGGGGAAGATTTGGCATGAAAGGCTGTAGTTTGTCAAACTCTATTATAAATAAATACATAGTGCTTCCTTCCTGACAATCATTATTTAGAGTAAGATTGAATCAAGTATGCATAAGGATCACCAAAACTTTTAAGGTAGGTAATAGTAAAAAATGCATAATTTTTAAATTACAAAATCACTCAGAATATAGCAAACTGAGTAATCTTTATAGCATATTACAACAAAATGAATATGTAACACCGAAAGCATTCAAGCAGGTGACAGAAGTGAAACTGGTGTCTTCAGTTAGAAGAATAAATGTAAATGTGCACATTTTTCCTTAGAAAGAGAAAAACACTATGGTTAATTTTTCCTTTCAAATCAAAATTATTTTAAGAATATCATATATGGGAAATAGAGACATTTTAATTTTTAAAGTGTAAAGATACATCAATTAAATATAGCTAGATAAAAGATAGGGTGACAAGTGAAAATAATAATACTGGATGGCAGAGTAAAGAAGTGATAGAACAAAAGAATAAATTTGCTACAGAGAAAAATACCAATGAATAATTTACCCAGATTTCCCATGTGCCAAGTGTTGCAAGAAATAATTATATTTTAAGTATAAAAAACAAAAGGAGAAATGTTTGGTATGAAATGGATACATAAAAGATAACTTAAAAATAATTAAACAGAACTGATTTTTTTTTATTATATTTTATCTTTTGGAGAGTATTGTTAACAATTTATGTTGGATATTGGCAAGAATGCATTTTATACTGGACTTCTATGAAATACCACGATATAAAATATTGTTTGCTTTTACTTTCTCCATATGAGTGGTGTGTCTGTTTCCTCATTTGGTTCTTCTTTCTGCTTGAAATTGAATCAAAAGACTGAAGGTGGAGCCCCCCTTGAAAGCATGTTGGAAGGAATAAAAGGAGGAACAGGGTAACAGAGACGTGGACCTTTAATGAAGAGGGTTCACTAGCCCTTCTCTGTTGATCTCAGTTTATAAGTTATGCAAAACAAACAAATAAAGAAGCAAAAAACAACATTGTTTTACTGACCTACATTAGTGTGATGTTCGTTACATGCTACAAATCATACTCAACTGAAATGATGTTGGAGATTTTTGCTTAAGTTCCGTTTTGCACCTGGTAATGGAATATTCTATTACGACCACACATTTATATTCTGACACTGAAAATAGATTCAGCACAGGAAAACAAAACAAATAAACAAGCAAAAAACAAATCTGAGTCTTCCTGCCTCCGATTCTGCTCTTGCAGGTCTGTTTGAGTGGATTTGTCCTCCGTCCCAGAACAAAATCCACTAGGGCCTGGCACCAGTCTCCTCCTTTGTCCTGAGTGTTTGCTTTTTACCTTGGAGGCCTCCTAATAGGTGGATCATGAGAAATGTGGTAGAGAATCTAGATTTCCAACTACCTAAAAAAACATATACTCGGGGGCCAAGGGTGACATTATTATTGCTTTGATTACAAATATGTGTTGCAATGGAACAGAATAGAGAACCCAGAAGTGGACCCTGAACTTTATGGTCAACTAATATTCGATAAAGGAGGAAAGACTATCCATTGGAAGAAAGACAGTCTCTTCAATAGATGGTGCTGGGAACATTGGACATCCACATGCAGAAGAATGAAACTAGACCACTCTTTTTCACCAGACACAAAGATAAACTCAAAATGGATGAAAGATCTAAATGTGAGACAAGATTCCATCAAAATCCTAGAGGAGAACACAGGCAACACCTTTTCTGAATTCGGCCACAGTAACTTCTTGCAAGATACATCCACGAAGGCAAAAGAAACAAAAGCAAAAATGAACTATTGGGACTTCATCAAGATAAAAAGCTTTTGCACAGCAAAGGATACAGTCAACAAAACTCAAAGACAACCTACAGAATGGGGGAAGATATTTGCAAATGACATATCAGATAAAGGGCTAGTTTCCAAGATCTATAAAGAACTTAGTAAACTCAACACCAAAGAAACAAACAATCCAATCATGAAATGGGCAAAAGACATGAAGAGAAATCTCACAGAGGAAGACCTAGACATGGCCAACATGCACATGAGAAAATGCTCTGCATCACTTGCCATCAGGGAAATACAAATCAAAACCACGATGAGATACCACCACACACCAGTGAGAATGGGGAAAATTAACAAGGCAGGAAACAACAAATGTTGGAGAGGATGCGGAGAAAAGGGAACCCTCTTGCACTGTTGGTGGGAATGTGAACTGGTGCAGCCACTCTGGAAAACTGTGTGGAGGTTCCTCAAAGAGTTAAAAATAGACCTGCCCTACGACCCAGCAATTGCACTGCTGGGGATTTACCCCAAAGATTCAGATGCAATGAAACGCCAGGACACCTGCACCCCGATGTTTCTAGCAGCAATGTCCACAATAGCCAAACTGTGGAAGGAGCCTCGGTGTCCAACGAAAGATGAATGGATAAAGAAGATGTGGTTTATGTATACAATGGAATATTACTCAGCCATTAGAAATGACAAATACCCACCATTTGCTTCAACGTGGATGGAACTGGAAGGTATTATCCTGAGTGAAGTAAGTCAATCGGAGAAGGGCAAACAGTGTATGTTCTCATTCATTTGGGGAATATAAATAATAGTGAAAGGGAATATAAGGGAAGGGAGAAGAAATGTGTGGGAAATATCAGAAAGGGAGACAGCACATAAAGACTCCTAACTCTGGGAAACGAACTAGGGGTGGTAGAAGGGGAGGAGGGCGGGGGGTGGGGATGAGAGGGTGACGGGCACTGAGTGGGACACTTGACAGGATGAGCACTGGGTGTTATTCTGTATGTTGGTAAATTGAACACCAATAAAAATTATTTTATTAAAAAAAAAACAAATATGCGTTGCATTTTTAAATCAGGGAGCAAATAGTAGGGGAGTGTCTGAGAATTGCACTGTTTAACTTCAAACTATAAAATCTTTCTTTTTTTTTTTTTTTTCTAGATATTTGAGCCCTGAAGCCAAAGCCTACAGTATGGACTCCAGTTCTCTCTATTGAGTAGTTGGTGAAACTTTACCCAAAGCATGAGCACCAAGTTGATAAATTGTTTTTGAATTTTTGTATGATTTTTTGAATTCCCACCCAAACTTCAGAAACTTAACAGAAATTGTCAATTTTACCTCATCACCATTTCTAAATTTCATTCTTAGATAGCTGCCCAGAAATTTGCATATGCTTTGCAAACATTTGTTTCCAAATATTCATAGCAGTTTTGTGTAAATATAGAAACAATCTATATGTTGATCAACTAACTAATGAATGGATAAACAGAGTGAATGCTATACCCATAAATGAAGTACTATTTTTAAAAGATATTGATTTATGCTATCGCATGGATAAATCTCAAAGTATTATTCTAAGTGAAAGGAACCAAATACAAAAGGTCACATGTTACATGATTTCATTTAATACAAAATGCCCAAAAGGAAACAGTATGGTTACAAAAAGTTGATTTTTGCCTGCTAGAGCTAAGAGTAACAAGAAGGAATCCTTGCAGATGGACACAAGGAAATCTTTTAGAGTGACAGATATCTAAATTTGAAACTGGATTGTGGGGACGCCTGGGTGGCTCAGCAGTTGAGCATCTGCCTTCAGCTCAGGTCATAATCCCAGGGTCTTGGGATCTAGTCCCGAATTGGGGTCCTTAGGGTGGGGGCCTGCTTCTCCCTTGCCTGTGTCTCTGCCTCTCTCTCTGTGTCTCTCATGAATAAATGAATAAAATCTTTTAAAAAGTGTGAATTTTATACTTCATGAATTATATTTCAAATTTGTAATTTAATAAAACTTTAAAAAGATATTTTATGTAAAAATAAATAAAACTACTAAATCATTAGAAAGCTACCACAAGAAAAAAAAATAAGCTACAAAAAGAATGTGGGGCACACAATATCAAGGATGCATTGCATGCTGTTTTGCAGTAAGGTAAATATTTCCCTGTGAGTAAATCTTATCATTAAGTAGGATATGAGCTCTGATCATGATTCTGAGGCACATCTATTTCAGTTGAGATCTCAGACACGTATCAATGCCTTATTGTCCTGCTTCTCATGTGTTAATTTCTTACATACAATAGTTTCAGTACTGGCTTTTAGTATTGGTAAAGCCAAGAGATGAATGATTGCAGACTGATAACATTCTAGTGGAAACTCAGGAAATTAGGAAATAGGGCCACAAGGATAAAACCCAAATTGAGATTTAAACCAAAATTGTAAGGATCAATAAAGATGTAACATCTGAATTTGGGGTAAAATGAAACATTAGTAATGCTAAAGGTGCATTCATACTGTGGAAGCTTAGCTCTCAAGCTGTAAACTAAACCCAGGCAGGGATGGGTGGCATTGCCAGGGAGAAGTGGGAAGATTACAACACATTAGCAACAATGACCCTTGAAGTGTTTTTTCAAGTTTCCATGACTACCCAAGCCTAAGGCAAAGAGTCATCAGGGGTTCTAGCTATCTAGTCCTGAGAATTCCATTAAGGGACAGCCAGTGCTCAAGGACAGAAATTCTGATCCTTGAGACCAAACTATGAATTTTGGCATATGTATTGAGTAGTGAATTGTTTATCTTGAATCTTCTTTATGTGCAAAAAGTACTCCTAAATCTCCTGTGGTTGGCTGAAAAATACTATCCCCCATCAAAAACCCAGATATCCCACATCTTAATCTTTGGAGTCTGTTATTACCTCAAATGGCAAAAAAAAAAAAAAAAAAAAAAACGAGAAACGAGGGGTATTTGCAGATGTGATTAGTTGAGGGATTTTGACATGGAGATATTATCCTAGATTATCTGAGTGGGTCCTACATGCAAACGAAATATTCTTCTAAGAAGAAGGCAAAGAGAGATTTCATACACAGGAACAAAGAAGTGGTATGAAAATGGGATGAGGAGAAATTTCAAGATACTAGCCTGAAGCTTGGAGTGATACAGTCAAATCCCAAGGGATGCTGCAGCTACCATCAGAAACTGGGGATCACAAGGCCCCAGAGAGAGTGACTCCCTGATGACACCTTCATTATAGCCCAGTGATAGAGATTTTGGAGTACTGGCCTCTAGGACTATGTGAAAAAAGATTTATTTTATGCCATTAAGTTTATGGTAATTTGTTACAGTAGCCACAGGAAATATAGCTCACAAAATTGTTTTGGGACAAAATGTTATTACATTATTGAACCTAAAATGAAGACACTGAGCCCTCTCACACATCCCCAAATTCCTTTTTGGATAGATGACATATGGACATTGTATTCTTACAGGAAAAAGATTTCAAAATATTATGGATCAATCAGGAGTTAATTTATCCCAGTGCTCCACCAGGTTGACGTAAGCAAAGCCTCAACCTCAATCTTTGTACCCTGAGGTTAGTGTTGTGTTGTGTGTGTGTGTGTGCGTGTGTGTGTGTTCTGCTTCTTCAGTTTACACTGCTGGGTCAACACAGAACTGTAGCACATGTCACAAATGTATGTGCGGTACAAAACTGCTCTTGCCAAAGAAGTCATTTCTGTGTACACATGCTCTATAATGAGCATTTCCTGTCATTTATTTGAGAAGAGTAATAGAGACATCCCTTTTACCCTGTGGGCACTTTTTTTTTTCAGTCAACTAAATCAAATCCTACTCGCATCTCCTAGTCTTTCAATTATTTTTATTACTTGCTTTACTTCCCTCTCCAATTTACTTTTGTTCATTTAAAATTGGGAAATTAACCATTGAATTAGTGTTTGCCGACACCATACAGATAAGACACATAGTCTGCCTGATATCACTGGGGAATTCTTTATTCTACTTTGTTTGATCAGTTATAAGACTTAATTTTTAAATAAATATAGCACATACGCAACCAGATAAATGTTACCCTTTGACATAGTTACTGCAGGTAAAGCACTCTTTCTGATACTTGCACTTAACAATTCTACATTTTTTTTATAGCAATTGCTTATAGTTGGTTTTCAGGTTAAACAATAAAAACGAGTATCCTATTATTTGAAGGTTGCAATTTGTTTCACTTTGGGCAAGAACAATATCTAAATTCATCAACTATCAATTTTCATCCATTTATAACATGTTAATCTATATTCTAAGGATTTTTGTTGACTGTATTTGAGAACATTTTAAATGAGAATTTAGTGTTCAAACAATCTAATCCTTCTTCTGGTAGTGGTTAAATAGAAACAGCTTTGTCCTGCAGTTGAGTCCCTAGACTCAGGCATGGAAGCCTGCGTCTGGTACCTCTGGGAACCGTGGGTTTTGGAGAGACCTTCTGGATTCCAAGTTCCCTTCAGGTGCTTGAAGCCTGTTGGCCTCCAGTGTGGCCTGGACAGGGTACTCTGAGTAACTCAGGGAGCACATGGCTCTTATTTCTCCTCTTTGACTCTTCACCTTGCCTACTTCCCTTGCTCTTGGGGACATTCAGGTGCTCAAAAGATAGGGAGTTGGCATCCATGGTATGGCCTCCTACCAGAATGGTGTTGACACACTGGCTTGGGGTAAAACTCAGTTGCTTTGGATGCAAGCCCACAGGTTCCTGCCTACCTTTTGTCTGCACTCTGGTGCAATGTAGAGGTTAGCCTCCCCCTCTGCAGTCTCAACCCAGGGGCAGGCCAACCTAGGGTCCTTTGCTCTGCAAAGTCCATAGGCCTTTTGGATTCACAGCAGCGGTGGCATCGCTCTCCCAGGGTGTTCCTAAGACACTCCTGACTGAAGGAAGGATTTAGGGTTGCTTGCTCTGTCCATGGTCCTGACCATTCTCACCACTCTAGAAGTGTAGGGGAGTCCTGTGTCCTCAAACATTGAAAGAGACCCTTCCTGTAGGTTAAAGTGTTCCAGAAAAGACATGGTTGAACCATGTGTTTTTTAAAATTTACACCATAAAATTTAATTAACATGACTAGGAAACAAATCATCATTCACATTTTTCCATGTATTTTGGACATCATTTGCATTTGGATTTGTCAATAATGAAGACAAGTGACAACTTTTGAGGAAGTCATTGTTGCACAATGGACAGACTAGATGAGGCATCATGAGTAATAATGTAACAGCCTTAAATAAACAATATTAAGGAAAACAACAAAGGCAAGATCATCTATACTACTTGGGTGCAACAAGCCCTGAGATGAGTAATAGCACTGCCACCTTTTCATTCAGTGGAGTCATGAAATTATGAAGAAATTGTGCATTTGAAAATAAAAAATAGAAACATGAAAAGATGTTTCCTAGACTTAGAGGAAGAGGGTACTTGGACATTATGAAGACTTCATCATCTGTATTTGATTGGACAGAGAACAAATATGTAGGAAATTTCCTTTTCTCTACACATCATCCTTCACTGATAATCACTATACTTTACTTTTCTTGAGCCCATGAACTTAAAAAACCTTTTATTATTATTTTTTTTAACAAAATTGTTTATTTAGGCAAGGGCCCTGCCCACAGAAAAATATTTAGTGAGATCCCTGTGTATACTTTGGACAGCTTTGTACTCTAAATAAATAACTATACTGACTCCAGATTCATATGATAGTATGTATGATTTACACTACAATTCATTTATCTAATACATAGTTACTGAGCTCTCACTAAGCGCTAGAAATTGTTTTTTGGGGACAAGAAGGAGGAATGTATTTTATAAGAACATCCTCTCTGAAGAAGTGACATTAAAATTGAAGCCTTGGTGAAGTTTTTCCAAAGACCTGGGGAGAAATTATTTCAGAGAAAGTAAGAAGAAAGTGCAAAGCCTTCAAAGTCAGAGCAATACAGCTGATGCAGCTTATTCAAATTATTTTTAATATCTGAGTATCAACACATATCATTGGGATGACATATCATAGTAAAGATTGTAATTTTATTTAGTAAGATGGGAAACCATTGTGATATTTTGAACAGTACCTTTTTATGATCTGATTTATATTTTTAAATAATAACTTTAGTTCTTGCATAGACATATGTGTAGAGGGCAAAAGTGGAAACAAGAACTTCTTGGGATCTTCTGTTTGTTAAGATAAAATTTGTTGGTGACTTTATTTTTGTTTTTTTAAGAATTTATTTATTTATTTATTTATTTATTTTATTTATTTATTTATTTATTTATGAGAGACACAGAAAAAGAGAAAGAGGCACAGACACAGGCAGAGGGAGAAGCGGGCTTCATGTGAAAAGCCTGATGTGGGACTTGATCCCGGATCCTGGGATCATGCCCTAAGCCAAAAGCAGACTCTCAACTGCTGAATCATCCAGGTGTCCCTTGTTGGTGACTTTGAAGAGGGAAGTAAATCATTGAACATTGAATCATTGATCATTAAATCATTGAACAAAGGCAGTGGTGGAAAAGTCTTTTGTGAAGTTAGAAGTTGAATATGAAAGTAAAAAAGAGAAAATAATGTCTAGAATTTTCTTTGGAACAATTAAATAAACTGAGTGCCATTTTCTGAGAAGTTAAAATGGGTAAGAGAGAAGCAGATTTTCTGTTTCTTTATTTGGAAAAAGCAGCATGGTCTTGGACATACCGAATTTGGCCAGCCTATTAAGCACTCAAATAGGAACCAAGATTAGCAGTTAAAGGTTCAAGTCTAGAACTCAGCTGAAAGATCAGTTCTGTGGGTATTAGTTTGAGGATCATTAGCAGAGAGATGGGATTAAAAACCATAGGATGGTGTGAGATCTAGGGATTGACTATGAGGTAGAACAAAGAATGAGCTATAGACAATATTTAGGGGAAAAAGAAGAGGAGGAGGATTTAGCAAGGTAGAAAGAGAGAGATGAAATGGTCAGTTATGTAGAACGATGACAAGGAAGGGACTTGGGAGTCAAGCAAAGAAAGTATTTTAAGAAAAAGAGAACTGTCAACTGTCAAAAGTTGTCAGAAGATCAAGTGAGATAAGACCCCTGAGAATGGTCTTAAAAATGAAGACATTGATGGAAGCCTTGGTGGCTCAGTGGTTGAGTGTCTGCTTTCAGCTCAGGTCATAATCCCAGGGTCTTGGGATCTAGTCCCGAATTGGGGTCCTTGGGGTGGGGGCCTGCTTCTCCATCTGCCTATGTCTCTGCCTCTGTGTATTTCATGAATAAATAAATAATTTAAAAAAAATGGAAACAGGGCAGCCTGGGTGGCTCAGCAGTTTAGTGCCATCCTCAGCCCAGGGCCTGATCCTGGAGTCCTGGGATCAAGTCCCACATCCAACTCCTTGCATGGAGCCTGCTTCTCCCTCTGCCTGTGTCTCTTCCTCTCTTTCTCTCTGTGTCTCTCATGAATAATTTTTTTTTAATTGGAAACATTGGAATTGTTCATGTTCATGAAAAGAGTAATATTCACCTCAATGGAAATGAAAGTGTAATTTAAATAGCTTTACACTGAATGGTAGTTAAGGAAATGGTGAAAACACACAGACATATAGCATTACATTAGTTGTAATGTGGCTTTTATATAAAAAATGAGACAAGTGAAGAAAATTAGTAAAATGAAAAGATCCTAGATTCTTTTTGTTGAACCTAACCTAGATTCCTAGTAAGTATAACATGCATGGAATATAAATCTACACATACACACACACACACACACACACACACACCATACATAGCTAAAGTATGTCTTCAATACTTTGCAGAATAGTTAATGAATATGGTAGAAAAAAGTGATTATGAATGAATCTTTAGTGAAAAATATGTTTTGGAGGATGTCATGTATTATATGGAAAACACAAGAACACATCTTTATCTATACTTGGAGGTGAAAATATTTTACTGGATTCTAAAAACTCTCCCACTCCAATCTAAAATTTAAATGATAGTTATCATGCTTTTAAACTTCTGGATTACAGGTTAGAGAGAGATTGAAAATCCTTTGTACCACCAGTAAAATAATGAAAATGTTTATAATTGAAATATATTGTTGATATTTTCAATAGCAAATCTTCATTAATTAAAATGGGTTTAATAAGAGTGACAGTTCCTTCTCTTGCCTGGTAACCTTAATTACAAATAATTTGATCAAGAGGGACATCCTTTCTGAAGTGTTAACTGGTACAGAATGGACCTAATATGAGTAAGTTCCTGGTTCTCTCATGAGTCATTGAGGGTGTATGGGGTGAAAGACTAGTGAACTCTTAAGTGAACTCTAGCCCCAAGTTGAAAATCTAGCCACTGATGTTCAAAATCCTGGTTTTCCACATAATGCCTATAGTCCAGCTATTTCTCTCTAGAAAAACAGTTAAGCTATGGGGAATTAAGAATCACTGTTAGCATATCCCACCCTCTGCCATCTTCTTTATAAGAATCATGATTGCATGTGAAAAATATATCTTTAGATCAATGGCTGAGGTGGGAACAGATGAGGGTGCTGTTCTACCTTAGAGTAAATGTGTTTGTTCTAAGAACAGAGGTATTTTGTATCATTAATGTGGTTCAACCAAATGGACTAGCTAGAAGCACAGAAGACAGTAGTTTGTTGCTCTATCTTTTAGGTTATCCTAAATCAATTCAAGATGTGGTAAGAAATGAGGGACAGTTAGGCTAAGTGTTCATGCATTTGATGGAAAGTAAGCATACATCATGGAATCATGTGATCCATGTGACATTTGATTTAGTATAGGATTTTTTCCATAGGGTGAGCCACCTGGTAAACTATGACACAGTAAACAATTTACTAAGTTTATCATATGATCCCTCTCTTGCTAATAATTTAATTGTATCTTGTTCTCTCTAAGCTAGCATCTAATCTTTATGTTTATCAATATGGTACATTTTAGAACACAGTGATGAAATGAAAATACAGACCATCAAAGCACAAGGCACCATACTAAAAACACATTAAAGGTTAAGTTTCTCCAGTATGGAAATATACTGGAATTAATATTTGGAACTAGGGCAAATTATATGAAAACAAAATTCCCAGCATCCTTTCTAGGCCTTTGGTCTGGACAAGCTAATTACCTGGAACCAGCGAATAATCTGAATATAGCTTTCTGGGGCTAAGGGTAGTTCTAGGATGGGGATAAATTAATGAATTGTTCGCATATAGATGTTATTTTAAAAGAGTTCCTACAATTAGAAAAGGAAGTGCCTACAAAAATAAATTAAAAATGAGAATCCAACTGATGAATTATTGAAAACTATATCTGAAACTAATGATGTACTCTACATGTTGGCAAATTGAACTTAAATATAAAAATTTAAAAAGAAAGTTGTTTTCTACAGAAAAAAAAGAGAGAATCTAAAGAGTGGGAAGGAAAGTATACTATCAAGAAATCCAAAATGAGAGTATACCAAGAATAAGTGTCCTCTATACTCCTAGGAAGACAAGAGAGATGAGAGTTCCTCTCTCTGACATAAAGAGAAATGGTATTTCTGTCAAGAGGCAGAAATGAAGAGCTAGATTCTCTTTTCCAAATCAGAGGCTGCTATAGGTTCTCTCACACATACAAGATTAAGAAAAAGTTATAGATTTTATTCAGTTGCCCTCTAGGGAAGCAGAATGACACAGATAGTCTCTCATAAATAGAATATGAACCACTGGCTTGATATCAGATCTGTATTATCCACATGTAACCATTTAGCAAAAGTTCTAAGACACCTATGAAAATATTGGTTCCTAGGATTGTGTGGAAACACTCATAAAGCAATCAAAATAGAACGAAAAAACACAGAAAAGGAATTTGAAAGCTAGATGATAGAAGAACAAAAATTAAAGCAAGTAATAATGTTTAGTAAGTTGGATTTCCAAGCAAAACATTGAAAACATACAGAAAAATATTAACACTAAAAAAGAAAGCCAACCATATCCACCATAATGATGCAATTTATTGAGTCAAATGAAAAAAAAAAAAAAAAGAAATAGCGGAAAAACTAACACAAGTTTAAATTAAGTATATTTAGGATCTTCAGAGAGATAAAGGAAGAAAGATTAGCCAAAAAATGAGAATATGAATTTACAAAATAAGCAGAACAAAAAGAGATATGTATTAACATATTATTTAATCTTAGTAAATTATAGGAACCAAAATGTTTTAAAAAGTTGATCGTCATTAAGAAAAAGAAGAAAAGGGGGAAAAAAAGTTGATTGTCTCAATGAACTGTATGCCAGACTGGAAACAGGCATGTTAATGAATTGCAAAATGATACAGAAGTAATCTAATTGGCATCATGAAACAGCAAGAGGATTCAGTTTTTAAGGAACTTAAAAGAAATGGTAGCAGCCTCTTCTTAAGTGAGGAATAAAAGATTCCCAAGGACAAGGTCTAAAATATTAAAGATTAGTGCAAACAAATAGTAAATGCAACATATATGTAAATTAATTTAACTATCGACTATAAAAACTTAACTAGTGTTTTGTGTTTACAAAGCAAAGCTATCTCTCTAGACAGAAATAACACAAAAAATTATTGTAGAGAAGGTATCTATAAGAAGTAAAATCTCAGTAAGAACCTTGTTTTATTCAAGAAGAGGGAAGTGCAACTGAATAATTTTAGACTTTGTTAGAAACTTTGAAAATTTAATTAAACATGTTAAAATTATAAAGCTAACAGATAAATAATTGAAATGTTCTCTATACCTTCCTTCTAAGTAAGAGAAAAAAGAAAAAGAAAAAATAAAAATTTGATCAATCCAACTTTAAGCAAGAGAAATTGAAAAGAAGCCCAGAAATATGAAGGCAAACAAAAATATGAATATTATGCAAAAAATGTTACAAATATATGGATAAATATAATTATGACAATCTCACCAATTAAGAGCCTTTTTCATTAACACTTGTAGATATAGCTAAACAGTGTTTAAAAGAGACAAAACTAATAAACAGCGTTGAACATTAAAAAAATAAAGGTGGAAAAAGATATATCAGATGGTTTATTTTATGCGTCAATTTGACTGGGTCACAGTATCCAGGTATTTGGTCAAACATTTTTCTGGATGTTTCTGTGAAGGTGTTTTTTGTATTCTACTTACAATTAAATCTGTAGAATTTGAGTGAAGCGGCTTGACTTCCATAATGTGGGTGGATTGCATTCAATCAGTTGAAGGCCTTATTGCAACAAGACTGATCCTCTTTGAGTAAAAAGGAATTCTGCAGCAGATGACCTTCAGACTCAAACCACAACTCTTGGGGCACCTGGGCGGCTCAGTGGTTAAGCATCTGCCTGTGGCTCAGGTCGTGATCCTGGGGTCCTGGGATTGAGTCTCTCTTAGGCTCCCTGTATGGAGCCTGCTTCTCCCTCTGCCTGTGTCTCTGCCTCTCTCTCTCTCTGTGTGTCTCTCATGAATCAATAAATAGACTCTTAAAACAAACAAATAAGCAAACAAACAAAAACTCACAACTCTTCCCTGAGTCTCTAGCCTGCCAACCTTCCCCTCCATATTTTGGACTTGAATGTCTATAGCCATGAGGGCCAATTGTTTAAATTAAATCTCTCTCTCAATTTCTCTCTCTCTCTGTTTTTCTCTCTCTGCACAAACACACAAATCTGTTGATTCTGTTTTCTGGAGAAATACACTACAATAACACATATATTTCTATGTTAAATTATGAAAAATTATTTTTAAAACCAAAAGGCGGTCACTGAGGACTAGTTAACCATAACTAATTTACAACTCCAAATTGTGTATCTTTCAGCGTTCAAATAGGGAAGCAGAATTAACACTATATATATATGCATATATATATATATATATGCATATATATATACACACATATATATATCAATTGGTTTATCAATACATATATATAGTGGTAATAAATAAATATATATAGTGGTAATAAATATATATATTATAAAAGCATATATATATAAATATATATGCTTTTATTCTCTGTACACTATACCTCAATAAAACTAAGAAACCTTTGTGATTGAAAGCTGAAAAGGCAGCCTTAAATAATGAGTTGGGTAAAAGGATGAAATTTTGAAATATTTATAATTGCACAGCAAGAAAATCCATTTCTAAACTTGTAGGATAGTACTAACGCATTAATTATAAATGTTTTTATCTCTTTACACTTAATTGCGAAGGAAATGTAGACATAAAATTAGAAGTCAGAAAGTTTGTTGGATATAAATTTGCTGAATTCAAGATGAATATACACCAGCAATAACTCATTTGAAAATATAATAGCAATAAAATAAAGGGGAAAGAACAGCTAATATGAATAAAAACTAAATAAAATGGTGGGATCTGTATTTTTAGGTATCAAAAATTATTACAATTAAAACAATTTGCATTTAGGTGGCCTAAAAATCAGTGGATCCTACTGAAGAGTCCAGAGATAGTCTTACACCTAGAGGACACTTTTAGAGATAATATCAGTAAATATAATTACCTAAAAATATAAAGCATTTATAAAAAAAAAGACACAGAGATCCATTTTAAAGCAAGGGCACAGCCTACAAGAAGATATAATTTATGTCATATACTTGTCAAAAAATTAGATTGCAGAATATGTAAATCAATCCTATATTTAGACAAAGGCATGCAACTTAATAAGTGGCAAAGTAGGTGAAGAAGTAATTTACAGAAGAGGAAACCCAAATCTCCAGTATATGGAAACCTGTCAATCATAATGATAATCAAGTAAATGCAAATGCATTTCACACACATTGGGCTGCAAACATTTTGAAAGACTGACCATAACATATGCTATTGGTCTGATGGAGGAAAGTGAATCCTCATGGTGTTGGGGCTAATGCAAATTGATAAAACCAATTTACAGGGCAATTTGACATCTACTCAAGTTGGGAATGAGCATATCCAATGAGCAAGTTACTTATATCCTGGGTATTTCCTGGAACTGATCACACCCGTACTTGAAGAGAAAGGAAGGCAACTTTTCATCACAGTATGGTTTGAAATATGGAAATAAGAAACAACTTTACTTTCCGTCTAAGGAAATTACCAAAACATGGTAGTGTTATTCAATGGGATAGTATACAGCATCTGAAATAAATTATATAATTCTATATGGAATGGTGTAGATAAATCTCAAAAGGTTAAAAACTACATTTTGTAGCATAATGTTATATACTATATATGGATCTAAACAAATGTGGTAAAAATATAAACATGTAGGACTAGACTAAAATTTCAAAACAGTAGTTACCTTCAGAGAGGAATGAGAAAATAGTAAACTGGAGGGGGAACTCTGGCATTTCATGTGATACATTTGTATTTCATTTCTAAAATTAGCAATCTGAACCAACTACTTAACAAAATAACAATTATGAAATCTCACTGTAGGGCAATACACTGATTTGGAATTTTCTACATGAGTGAAACATTTCAAAATTCAAAATGAAGAAAACGTGTAAGAACATGCAAACTGTTGCATAGAAAGCATTTAAGGATTTAGTTGGGTGGAGAAATATATTTTTATGGTGAAAGAGGTTTTGGAGTAAAGGACTGGCTTGTTATTTTTGTGTTTCCTTTGATTTAAAGATAAAGAATTATTGATCGTGTGTGGATTCTTAGGATAAACAAGCCAGCAGAGAAAGAAGTTGAAAGTATCTGGAAGGACGAAGCATCCCCTGGAGCAAGGCCCCAAGAAAAGAGAGGTGGGTGGATGAGGTGAGTGACCTAGGTGATGGGGATTAAGGAGTCCACTTATCGTGATGAGTATGGAGTAAGGTACAGAATTGCTGTATATTGTACACTTGAAACTCATGTAACACTGCATATTAACTACATGAATTAAATTTAAAAATTGATTTAAAAATAAAAAACAGTAAAAAAGAAGGAAAGAAAAGTAAGAAATAAAGAAAAAAGAAAAGAAGAAAAGGAAAAGAAAAGAAAGAAAAGAGAAAAGAAAGAAAAGAAAAAAAAGGAAATGAAAAAAGAAAAGAAAAGAAAGAAAAGAAAAAAGAAAAGAAAAGAAAAAAAGAAAAGAAAAGAAGAAAAGAAAAAAAGAAAAGAAAAGAAAAGAAAAGAAAAGAAAAGAAAAGAAAAGAAAAGAAAAGAAAAGAAAAGAAAAGAAAAGGAGAAGAGATGTGGGAAGGATGCCACAAATGGAAGTAGGGGTGTGTGACACTGGTCCTTGACAGAAAGAGGGTCATCTCTTCCACGATATCAAAATGCTCTCCAGATGGAGTGGAGAGTGGCCATATTAGTTCTACAAACAGAGTGGCCAGAAGATGAGGGAGATCCTAACATATTTTCTGATTTTCTATGAAATACAGACAAATTCTTTTCTGAAAAAAGGATTGCAAGGCAGTTTTGTTAGATTATAAGTCATTTGCCAGAAACATTTTGTAAGTCTGCAAGGCAACACTGAGTACATACCTGTGGTTATAATCATGAATTTATAGTATTATCATTATTGCATTATTCATCTTATTTTTCCTAACAGCAATAGACATACAGGCAAGAAGGAGGCCAGGGAATCAAAATGCATATTGATTCTTAATATTTTTTATATTAAATAGTGAAGTATGTGTGTGAATTTGCTGTGAATGCTTTATATTTATTTTCTTTTTAAACTGGGCTCTTTATCTAAGGTAGTATATACATTTGTTTTGTAATTACATCTTAAATCCTAAATTTTTTAACTTTCTGAATATCCTCCCTTGCTCAAATTCATTGTTTATTCATGCACATGGCTTATTTAATACAATATGCTTATTTATCCTTTTGAAATTGTGTGTCTCTTAATCTTGTGGACTTAGATATCAGACTAATTGATTTGTTTTTGCATTGCTACTACTTTGCTGAATGATTATTCACAATTATAGTGGATTAAACAAGTGGAGATTTTGTCTAAGTAACATTCTTCCTTATGTTTCATGCTACATTTTGAGTGAAATGAAGATTTATCTCGTCTTGCAGAAAGAATATAGTCTCAGCAGGGCTTTGCAACAGCTGAACAAATAAAACTATTCCCATAAAAGAAAACAGTGACATCTACTAGTTCTTGATAATTATAATTGAACACATTAAAAGGTACAAGTAAAAATGCACTTTGTATAAGTGATGCTGGAGTCATTGCCCAGGATGAATGTATTCTGAGTTTGCTTTCTATGATGCTGTAGCGTGGACAGGTCAGTTCTCTCTCCTACATCTTAATTTCTTCATCTGTAAAGTGGCATAACTCATAACGAGACTGGAATTTGGCCACAGTTACCTAATATGTGAAGCAATATGCTGTTCCGTAACAATGATTAAAGGTAAATCCTGTTGTAGAGTCCAAAGGAGTCTCTCTGTGTGTCATGAAATACACCGTCCCAGAAAAAGCATAAGAAACAGAGCAAAATGTTAAAGATGGTGGAGTTATGGTGAGTTTTGTTTTCATCATACTTTTTCCAAATTTTCCATAATTAGCATGTCATACATATTTTTATAGACAGAAAAGCAAATTTACAAAAATAAATTGATGGCAGGATTCGGGGGACTGAATTAGTTTTATTTTAAAGGAACTCATTAGATTGGATTATCACTGGAGGCATGATTTGAGATATATTTGCACAATGTAATTAATTTTAATATAAGATGTATGTGATCATTTTCTCAAAGCACAGAGTAAGGCTTACTCCCTGCCCTCCAGAAGCACACACTCTCAGTGCTCATTATGTTTTAAGTGTTTTCATTTACTTACTTACTTCATTTACTCCATCATATTCATCAGGATCATAACAGTCACAAACTTGGCTGCAGTGTAACAGATGCTATCAGCATCTCCCATATGGAGCTTACAAACTAGGTGATTTTTTTTTAATTTTAAAGTTAGGAACCAAAACTGATCAATAAAGACCTTTATTCCATTTTTAAAGAGAGTGTATGAACCGTACAAGAAATAACAAAACCTGAGATGATGGAAGTTTTAGCAACCCAGGAGACCACTCAGATATTTCCTGAAAATAACCCACAGTCACACACCGGGGGACACAAAACAAAAACAAAACCAACTTATCTTTGGTCACTAGAGAATTAGAGGTTTTTAGGGTTTTTTGTTTTTACTTTTATTTTGGAATAATTTTGGACATCAAAGACATGTTGCAGCATCATCTAATGTGATCAAGCTACATGATCATATAATGATAAGGGTGTGGAGATTAATATTTTTTTTTGAGATTAACATCTTAATGCCTTTTTTCCTCCTGTTGAATGGACGTTTATAAGGGGATTCCCCTTTGTTACATCCATAGGAGATTGTCTCTGGAGATCGACTGTTCACATAGAGAATGACTCAAAGAGAAAGGTGGCTAATGGATTTCTGATTAGATTCAAAGCCTAGAGCTTCCTTCATGGCACAGACAATGACCTTCATCTTGGTCAGACAACTAGTCCAGCCCTATCTATTGATCATTCAGACCTCCCCCACCTTTAATGTAATTCCATCCTCCTCAGTGAGAAATCTGGTTCTCTTTATTATTTTCAATCTCTTTATGCATTTGCTCAAGGGGACATACACAGAAAACAGATTTGCAATTGGTGATTCAAAGCACTATAAAAAGAAATCCTACCATCTAAAGTTCATTATTTTTATAGTCCTATTTTTTAAATGTACACGTAAGTTTGTTTAAAAAATTTCATGTATCCTAAATACACAATTTGATGAGTTTTGATACAATTTATAAACTTAACTGATACATGATCTTCTCACCGTACTTTCTTCAACCTAGGAATTTCTAATGAAGGATTTTGCAGTGAATCCTTCCACCCAACCAGGATCGGCCTTTTCTCCAAAGAAATGGGTTTTAAAAACACCAGCTAAGATTGTGAGTTTCTGTATATCTTTCTTTAATTTTGTCAATTCTGCTGCATCCACTTTGAAGCTCTGCTATTAGATACATGCAAATTTAGGACTGTTCTAATTTATTTTGCTGATCAAAGACATTTTGTCATTGCAAAATGGCTTTTTGCATCTATACTCATTCATTTTGTCTTTAAAACTATTTTTTTCTGATTTTAACATAGACATTCTAGGTTTCTTTTATGTTTATAATTGGCACGTGGTGTATTTTCTATCTTTTCATTGTTAATCTGAATCTATATTTGAAGGATGCCTCTTGAAGACAGAGTGTCTTAGATCTTACTTTATATCTAGTTTTACTTGTATGGGTTTGTTTTATTTTATTAAGACCACTTGATATATATCTAGCACTCTTAACAGATAACTTAAGTGTCCAGTGGAGTATTGTTACCTGTAGGCACACTGTTTTATATCAAATGTCTAGAACTAATTTATTTTGCATAACTGAAATTTTATGCCTATTGATTAGAAACTCTTCATTCTTCTCCATACTAGCCCCTGGCAACCACCACTGTTATTTGCTTCTATGAGTATGATTATTGTAGATACAACATACAAGTGTAATCATGCAATATTTGCCCTTCTGAGATTGGCTTAGTTCAGTTAACAAGAATATCATCCAGGCTTATCTATATTGTTGTATATTGAAGGATTTCCTTCTTTTATAAGGCTGGATAATATTCCATTGTGTGTATATATTTTTAAATAAGTGTGTATAATGACATATAAAAATGTGATATATACATATATTCATATGTACATATGCATTCACATGCCGATGAGTTCATCTGTTGATGGACATTTAACTTGTTTCCTTGTCTTGGCTATTGTGAATAATACATAATGGATAGGAGGGTGGCAACCTCACTTTAAAATCCTGATTTCAATTATTTTGGATAAATATCCAGAAGTAGAATTGCTGGATTATATAATAGTTCTATTTTTATTTTTTATTTATTTATGATAGTCACAGAGAGAGAGAGAGAGAGAGAGAGAGAGAGGAGGCAGAGACACAGGCAGAGGGAGAAGCAGGCTCCATGCACGGGGGCCCGACGTGGGATTCGATCCCGGGTCTCCAGGATCCCGCCCTGGGTCAAAGGCAGGCGCCAAACCGCTGCGCCACCCAGGGATCCCTAATAGTTCTATTTTTAATTATTTGAGGAAACTTCATACATTTTTTAACAAAAAGGCTATACCGTCTTGCATTCCCACCAAAAGAGTACACGGGTTACAATTTCTCCAAATCCTTGCCAACACTTCTTGTCACTTTTGTCTGTTTTTTTTTTTTTTTTTAAATAATAGACATCCTACAGATGTGAGGTGATACTCATCAGGGATTTAATTTTAATTTCCCTGATGATTAGTGATGTTGAGCATCTTTTCATATACCTATTGGCCTTCTGTATACCTTCCGTGGAGAAATGCCTATTCATCTCTTTAGCTCATTTTAAATAATTAGTTATTAGGATTTCCCCCCTTTTTAAAGTTATTTGAATTCTAGTAAGTTAGCATAAAGTGAATATTAGTTTCAGGTGTACACTCAGTATTTTAATATTTAACATACAATAATAGCTGGTTCTCATTAGACAGATACACTCCTTAGTCCCCATCACTTGTTTTTTCCCCCATTCCCCCCATCCCACCTCCTCTCTGGTGACCATCAATGTGTTCTCTATAGTCTCGCTCTTTTTTTCTGCTTTGCATTTGTTTTGTTTCCAAAACATTATTCCAAAAATTAGTTTAATCCTATGGTATTTGTCTTTCTCTGACTGACTTATTTTGCTCAGCATGATACTCTCTAGCTCCATCCACATGGTTGCAAATCACAAGGTTTTATTCTTTTTTATGGCTAAGTAATATTCAATTATATATTTTATATATATAAATATATATAATTCCATTATAATATAATAATATTATTCCATATGTATATATATATATATATATATCAACTTCTTCTTTTTAAAATGATTTTTTATTTATTCATGAGAGATGCATAGAGAGAGGCAAGACATAGGCAGAGGGAGAAGCAGGCTCCACGTGGGGAGCCCGATGTGGGACTTGATCCCAGGACTCCATGATTATGATCTGAGCTGAAAGCAGACACTAAACCAGGCATCCCTATACCACAACTTCTTTATCCATTTATCAGTGGATGGACATTTGGGCTCTTTCCGTAATTTAACTATTGGAAATAACACTGCTACAAACATCAGGGTTAATGTACTCCTTTGAATTAGTAATTTTGTGCTCTTTGGATAAATACCTAGTAGTGTGATTGCTGCATTGAAAGGTATTTCTATTTTTAAATTTTGGAGGAACCTCCGTACTGTTTTCCGCAGTGGCTGCACCCACCAACAGTCTAAGAAGGTTCTCCTTTATCAACATCCTGGCCAACACCTGTTGTTTCTTGTGTTATTAATTTTAGTCATTCTGACTGGTGAAAGGTGATATCTCATTGTAGTTTTGATTTGTGTTTTCCTGACAAGGAGTAACATTGAGCATCTTTTCATGTTTGCTTGCTTTCTTTCTTCCTTCCTTCCTTCCTTCCTTCCTTCCTTCCTTCCTTCTTTCTTTCTTTCTTTCTTTCTTTCTTTCTTTCTTTCTTTCTTTCTTTCTTTCTTTCTTTCTTCTTTCTTTCTTTCTTCTTTCTTCTTTCTTCTTTCTCTTTCTTTTTCTTTCTTCTTTTTCATAATATTATTATTATTAGGTCATAGTAGTTCCTTATATATTCTGAAAAGTTAACTTCTTATTGGATATATGGTTTATAAATATTTTATACTTTTTTTCCTATTCTGTAGGTTGCTTTTCCACTCTGCTGTGTAGAAGCTCTTAAGCTTAATTTACTCCTATTTGTCTAATTCTGTTTTTGTTGCATGTGCTTTCTGTCATATCCTTGAAGTCCTTTTTAAAACCAAGGTCAAGGTTCCCCCTATGTCTTCTTCTAGGACCTTTTCAGTTTTATGTGTCACATTTAATTGTTTAATGCATTTTAGATTTAATTTTTATAATTTTTATATGAGTTAGGGGTCCAATTTCATCCTTTTGCCTATGAATGTTTAGTTTTCTAACCAAAAAGAAAAATCAGAAAAGCAATTCAATGTATAGGAGCATCAAAAAATAAAATATTAGGAATAAACTTCACAAAAAAGGTGAAAGATTTGTATACTAAAAACATTGATGAAAGAAATTAAACAAGACACAAACAAATGAAAAGACATCTAAGATTCTGGATGGTAGGTCTCAATATTGTTAAAAGGTCCATGCTACAAAAAGCAAGGTATGGAGTCAATGAAATCCCTATCAAAACCCCCAATAACATTTCTTACAGAAATAGAACAAATTTTTCTAAAATTATGAAATCACAAAAAATCTTGAGTAGCCTAACAATCTTAACAAGAATTAAGCTGGATATCTTACACTTCTACATTACAAAATATATTACAAAGCTGGAAAAATC
Organism: Canis lupus baileyi; assembly: GCF_048164855.1. NCBI lineage: Eukaryota > Metazoa > Chordata > Mammalia > Carnivora > Canidae > Canis > Canis lupus. The sequence goes on from NC_132858.1 coordinate 51,640,804, forward strand.
AAATCAGTATGGTGCAGACATAAAGACAGACACATTGGGATCCCTGGGTGGCACAGCGGTTTGGCGCCTGCCTTTGGCCCAGGGCGCAATCCTGGAGACCTGGGATCGAGTCCCACATCGGGCTCCCTGCATGGAGCCTGCTTCTCCCTCTGCCTGTGTCTCTGCCTCTCTCTCTCTCTGTGACTATCATAAATAAATAAATTAAAAAAAAAAAAAAGACAGACACATTAGCCAATGGAGTAGAATACAGAGCCAAGAAATATATCCACATGTAAGAGCCTGATCTTCAACAACAATGCCAAAAATATACAATAGGAAAAAGATAGTCTTTCCACAAATGGTGCTGACAATCTCTAAAATTAATTAGTGTCTAATATGTTCATATTTAATTTATTGGTGTGCTTGGATTTATGATGATCATTTTTTCTAATTGTTTCTATAAGTTCCATCTCCTTGATCATCTGCACCTATTTTTTTTTTTCTGACTTCTTCTGGGTTAAACCCATAGTTTCCTATCATTTCAATTTTTTAATTTCTCCAGTTGTTTTATGTTCAAAAGTTATTTTGTTTTTACATTTAGGTAAATTCACACTTTTTGTTGTATAAAATTTTGAAAATTGCACAGCCAAAATACAGTTCCATCATTTCCCCTTGAATCCTTATTCTACTTCTTTGTAATCAACATCACTCCTTTCTTAACCCATCACAACTTCTGATCTATTCTTTATCCCTACAGCGTTGCCTTTTTTAGAATGTCATGAATATGGGATAGTAGAGTCTGAAGATTTTTGAGATTGGTTTCTTTTGTGAACAAAGTATAAAGCATTTTTGAGTTAAATGGGTTTTCATGTATCAATAGCTTATACCATTTAGTGGCTGAGTAGTATTTCATTGTATGTATCTATAACTGTTTATTGCTCAGCTAACAGGCTTTTAGGTTGTTTCCTGTGTTTGATAATTAAAAATGAATCTTCCAGTAAAAAATAATGAATATGTTTTGGGTGAATAGGTTTTCATTTTACTTTTGCTTGGCATCAGATTGCTGGCTTGTAAGTATATAGTTAAATATATTGTAAAGATGATAAATACTTATATTTTGGGGTGAATACCCAGTAGTATGATCACTGGATCATAGGATAATTCTATTTTAACTTTTTGAGGAAACTCCAGACTGTTTTAGTTTTGTTTTGTTTTTTAGAGAGAGAGCATGAGCAGGAGGGAGGGGCAGAGTGGAAGCGAGAGAGAGAATCTTAAGCAGACTCCATGCTCAGTGTGGAGCTTGAGACAGGGCTTGATCTCACAACCCTGAGATCATGATGTGAGTCAAAATTGTCAGGCACTTAACTGACTGAACTACCCAGGTGCCCCCTGGGAACCTCTGTACTGTTTTCCATAGGGGCCACACCAGTTTGCATTCCTGCCAATAGTGCATGAAGGTTCCGCTTTCTCCACATCCTCACAAATATTGTTTCATTTGTTTTTTATTTTAGCCATTCTGAGAGGTATGTGGTGATATCTCATTGTAGTTTTGATTTTCACTTCCCTAATAATCAGCAATGTTGAGCATCTTTTCACGAATTCAAATGGATATATGTACCCCTAGGTTAATCGCAACATTATTTACTATAGCCAATTATGGAAGCACCTCAAGTGTTCATCAGTAAACAAATGGATAAAATAGTGGTATACACACACACACACACACACACACACACACACACACGACACAAAATTCAGCCATAAAAAGAATGAAATCTTTCTATTTTCAATAACATGGATGGAGGTAGAGAGTATGCTAAGTGAAATAAATCAGTACCATATGATTTCACTCATATGTGAACTTAAAAAAAAAAAAAAAAACAAATGACCAAAGGGGGGGAAAAAGATAGGAAAACCAAGAAAAAGATTCTTAATTATAGAGAACAGACTGATCGTTATCAGAAGAGAGGCGGTTGTGGGGGAGTTGGGGGAAATAGGTGATGAGGATTAAGGAGTATACTTGTGATGAGGACACTGGCTATTGTATTAAGTGTTTAATCTCTATATTTTACACCTGAAACTAATATTACAGTGTGTGTTAACTACATAGAATTAAAATTTAAAGACAATATAAGAAAATAAAAATTAAAAATGACATTTTTTGAGTGACTAGACCATTTCTTATTCCCACCACCAACGTATGACGTTTCCAGTTGATCCACATCTTTACTAACACTTGTTCCTGCCTTCTTTATTATTCCCATCTTAGTGTGTTTAAAATAAAAAACCACATTGTATTTATAATTTACATTCTCCTCATGAATAGTGACAGTGGTATATTCTCATCTGCTTATTAACCATTTGTATATTTTCTTTGATGAAATGTTTATTCAAATGTTTTTCCCACTTTAAAAACATTGGGTGATTTGTCTTATTGTTAAGTTGAATGAATTAAATATACGTTCTGGACACAGAATTTTATTAAGTATATTATTTGCAAACATTCTGTCCCTGATTCTGGCTTGATTTTCATTTTCTTAATGACGTCTTTGAAAGTAGAAGTATTTCTTTTTTATTTTGTTGAAATTCAATTTACCCTTTTTTTCTACTTTCATCCTTCTGCTTTTGATGATTTATTTGGAAATTACTAGAGGCGCCTGGCTGGCTCAGTCAGCAGAGTGTAATTCTTGATCTTGTGGTTGGGTATAGAGATTACTTAAAAGTAAAATCTTGAAAAAAAGAAATAATTACCAATTCCAAGGCCATGAATATTTACTCATATCTTTGAAGAGCCTAGTAATTTTATTTATTACATTTAGGTATCATATCCATCTTGTTAACTTTGTGTATGTTTTGAGGTAAGGATCTAAATCAGGGGTTGACAAACTTCATCTGTAAAAGGCCAACAAATATGTATTTGAAGCTTTGTAGGTTGTATCTTTCTTTACTATTCAACTGCACTGTTATAGTGTGGAACAGTCATGGACAATATGTACACAGATGGGCATGGCTGTGTTCCCACAAAACTTTATTTTCAAATAAAGGCAGCAAGCTGGACTTACTTTGTGGGGGTAGTTTGTTCATCCATGGTCTAAATATATCTTTCTGCATGTCCTAGCTCCATTTACTGAAAAATAAAACAAACTATCATTTTCCCTTTAAATTGCCTTGGTACTGTTGAAAATCTACTGACCATAATGAAGCTTTATTTTTGGACAGTCAATTATGTTTCATTGATCTGCCTGTCTATCCTTATGCCAATATTACAGCTTTGTCTTAAGTTTTGATATCAGGAAGTGTATTTAGGCTATTCTGAATTGTTTGTATTTCCATATAGATTTTATGATCATTCTGTGAATTTCTGTAAATACCCCTGATGGGATTTTGACAGAGATTGTTGACTCTATAGAGACAATGTCTATCTTAACAATGTGCATTCTTCCAATTAATAAATGGATTGTGTCTCAATTTATTTCAATTTTATTTAATCAAATTCTCATAGTTTTTAGTCTTTCTACATGACTTTTTAATTAAATTTATTGCTAAGTATATTGCCCTTCTGATGTCACTTAAATGAATTATTAATTCAACTTGTGGATTATAAATGACTAATAATACAAACATTTTTTGTGTTGGTATTATATACTGCTACCTTGTTGAACTAAAATTTTAGTTCTAGAAAGGTGTGTGTGTGTGTGTGTGTGTGAGAGAGAGAGAGAGAGAAAATATTTGGATTTTCTACATGAAGGATTATATCATGAAGACAATTTAACTTATTTTCCAATTTGAATGGCTTATTTTATTATTTTATTTTATTTTTGCCTGATTACACTAGCTAAAACCTCCAATTAAATGGAATTCAGTAGAATAAGTATTTTAATGTGGCAAAATGGTTTGGTCTTTTTCCATTAAGTATGATATAAGCTGTAGAATGTTTTTAAGAAGCCACTGATAAAGTTAATGAAAATTCTCTTCTATTCCAAGTTTGCTGACACATTTCATCATGAGTCAGTATTGGATTTTATCAAATGCTTTTTATTTTCCATTTATTGAGGTGATTCTGCATCTTTTGCTATTTGTTGTCTTAATAGAAAATGTTATATTCGTTCACTTTTGATGTTCAACCAACCTTGCATTCCTGAGAAGAATCCAAATTTGTCTTGTTGCATAATTCTCTTCACATGTTGCTGTATGTCCTATACATAATCCTTTCGGGTATTTTGCTGATATTTTTTGAATTTGTTGTTTTCATTCATGATAGATTTTCATTTGTAGCTTTTCTCTGTGTGTGGAGTATTTGTCTGGTTTTGATGTCAGGATAATACTTTTTTCAGAGAATTGGTTGGAAAGCATTCTCTCATATATTCTGTGGAAAATCTGTCAAGAATGATATTATTTTATATATATATATATATACACATATATATACATATATATACATATATAATCTGGGCCTGTGGTTTTTTCCTTGTTGGGAGATTTTTAAGTACTAATTAAAAAGGATTATAAAAAGATTATAAATATATTAATATATAATATTAAATTAAATTAAATATTAAATTATATATTATAATATATAATATATAGGATTATAATAAAAGGATTGTAAATATATTCAGATCTGTTTCTTATTGAGGCAGTTTAGACCATTTGTTTTTCTGGAAATCTGTCCATTTCATCTAAAGTAACTACTTTGTGTAATACAGTTACTAATATTGTGCTATAATTATTTTAATTTATGTAATGTCAATACTGATCACTCTTTCATTTCTGATTTTGATAATCTATGTATGTTCTCCTTTTTTTCCTGGTAAGTGAAGCTAAATTTTTACAAGCTTTGTTTATTTTTTCAAATAGTCAACTTTTGATTCCACTAACATTGCTTCTCATTATCTATTTCAATTTCTGTCTGAACTACATTAATCTCCACTCTTATCTGCATTATTTCCTTTCCTTTGCCTGCTTTCAGTTTAGTTTTTTTCTCTATTTTATAGTTTCTTCAGCTGCCATTGAGGCTGATTTTTATTGTTGTTTTCCTGATGGAGGTATTTACTGCTGTCAATGTCCTACTAAGCAAGTCTTTAGCTAAATCTAATTAGATTTTTTTTTAAATTTTAATTTAGTTCCAGATTTATTCTAAATTCCTTTTTAATGCCTTCTTTGATCAATATGTTATTTAGAAATGTGTTAATTATTTACCAATTCTTGGAGATTTTCCAAAAATATTTCTGTTATTTATTAGATTGTGGTCAGAAAACACCTCTTAGAACTTGAGTAACTTTGATATTATTGAGACTTGTTTTATGACCAGAGCATTGTCTATTTAGTACATATATCAAACACTCTTGAGAAGTTATTTCTTAGGTGAATTGTCTTATAACCCTCAGGAAAAGCTGGTAGTATTTTCCAGTCTACCATACTGTTGTTGATTTCTCCATCTACTTTCTTTAATTAATTACTGAGAGAAGGCTTTTACAATATTCCACTATAATTATGGATTTCTTGATTTCTCTTTGGAGCATTAGTTTTTGCTTTGTGTGTTTTGAAGCCATATCATTAGGTATTTAAGTAGGATTGGTGTATATTCTTGATTAATTTATCTTATCATTATAAAATTATGTATTTAACTCTAGTAACATAATTTTATATTTTATATGGTTATTTTTATATATTTTATATGGTTATTCCACTTTCAAGTAGTGGTAAGATGGTACACATTACCAGCCCTTTAGATTTAACCTATTTTTCTTTAAAAAAGAATGTTTTGGGGGCACCTGACTGGCTCAGTCAGTTAAGTGTCTGACTTGATTTGGGCTCAGATCATGATCTCAGAGTCATGAGATCCAGTCCCTGAATTGGCTCTGCACTGAGTGTGGAACCTGCCTAAAGATACTCTCTCTCCCTCTCCCACTTCTCCTTCTCCCCTGCTCACATATATTATCTCTCTCTCTCTCTCTCTCTCTCTCTCAAAAAACAGTCTCTTGTAGGTAATATATGGTTTTAAATTTTTATCTGATCTGACATCCTCAATCTTTTAGTCAGTCTTTTTGCTATTTGTATTTCATGTAATTACTGATATAGTTAAATATGACTCTCATCTTACCATGTGTTTTCTACTTCTCTCATCTGTTCTTTTTTCTTCTTTATCATCTTTTACTGACTTCTTTTAAATTAATTATTTTTAAAAATATTCCATGACCATTATTTTTTTGGTTTATTACCTGTTACTATTTTTTGTTACCTTACCATTCAGTTTAGGGTTCATTAGTTATACTTATCACTGCCTAGTATCACTTGATTCTATATAACTTCAAATACAGTAAATGAACCTTACACAATTTATGCTATATTATTGTCAATCATTTTATTCTAATGTATGTTATAATCCTCAAAATACATTATTATTATTCTATTTAAATAACCAATCCTCTTTTAAAGAGATTACTCAATAAAATGTAGTTGGCTGAGTCCTGGGTGGCTCAGTGGTTTGGCACCTGCCTTTGGCCCAGGGCACGATCCTGGAGACCAGGATTGAGTACCGTGTCCAGTTCCCGCATGGAGCTTGCTTCTCCCTATACTTCTCCCTCTTCTCCTTCTGCTTCTCCCTCTGCCTGTGTCTCTGCCTCTCTCTCTCTCTCTCTCTGTGTCTATCATAAATAAATAAATAAATAAATAAATAAATAAATAAATACTAAATAAATAAATAAATAAATAAATACATAAATAAATAAATGTGATTGGCTGAATAATAGGTTCTCAAAGATTTCCATATCCTGATCTCCAAAACCTCTGAATATGTTACCTTACACGGTAAAACATAATTTACAGATGTGATCAAGTTAAATTGTAAATTTATCATTGACGTGTTAAATTGTCCCAAATTGTCTCAGTTGGTCTCATAATCATAAGTGTTCTAATGAGAGTAACACAGGAGAATCAAAGTTAGTATTAGGAGAAACAAGGACTAAAACAAAGGTTATAAAGGAGAGAAAATACTATTTTGTTGAATGGATGTGGAGGGAGGGTTCATACCCAAAAAGTGTTAAGTGGCTTTCAGACTCTATAAAGGGCACAGATTCTGCAATAGAACTTTGGGAAGAAACACAGTCTTGCAGAACCATTTTAGACTTCTGATTTCAATATAGTAAAGATAATAAATCTGTTGTTTTAAGCTGTTAATTTCATGGCAATTTGTTAGGGCAGCAATAAGAAACAAATACAAATAATAATAAGAATATCTGATGTATCAGCTCATGTAGTTACCCTCTCCAGTGGTCTCTGTTCCTTTTTGGTGATCCAAATGTACATTTGGTATTATTTTCTTCCTTCTAAAGAATACTTACAATATTTCTTGTATTTCAGGTTTGCTGCAGATGAATTCTTTCATCCATTTTTAATATCTGAAAATGTCTTTATTTTACTTTCATTTTTAAAGATGTTTTGTTAGTTATGGAACTGAAGATTGATAGCTTTTTTTAATTGTCTTTCTTTTTCTTTACATCTTATAGATGTATGTCACTTCACTGTCTTCTCATTATGTCCTATTTTTTTCTCTGTAGGTTGCTTGTCATTCTCAGTGGATGCTTTTAAGTTTTTTCTTTATGACTTTTTAAAATATGATATACATAGTGTACATTTCTGCATGTTCCCTATGCTCTACATTGAGTAACTTGGATCTTCAGATTTATAGTTTTCATTAAGTTTGAAAAGTTTGGAGCCATTACTTCTTGAAATATGCTTTCTATCTCTCCTCTTCAGGGATTCCAATTAGACATATTAATTGTCCCATCACTCTTTGATGTGTGTCATTTTTTTTCTTCCTGCATTTCATTCTGGGTAGTTTATATTTCTATACTGTTGAGTTCACCAATCTTCTTTTTCCTTTCTAATCTGCCATTAATGTCATCCAGTGGATTTTTCATTCCAGATATTATAACTTTCATCTGTAGAAGTTCAACTTGTGTTTTTTTCAAAATATCTCCCATGTTTTTGCTTAACCTTTTGAACATAAAAAAAGTAATAATAGTATCTTCACTGTTATTTTTTCTAATTCTATCTTCAACGTCAGTTCTGGAGTAACTGTAATTGATTGATTATTCTCCTTATTATGGGCAGTATTTTTCTGTCTCCAGAAGCCTACTAATCATTCTCCATCAGTTGTGAATGTTATCAGTCTACTGTGTAGGACCAAGGAGTGTCATTAACACTATTAGTGCCACAGGTACTATTGCTATTCATGGTTTCTGATGATTCTTTCCTTGGCCCCAGAGAGTTTGCTCACACACATTAGCTTTGTTGTATCACTTAGAATATTTTTAGTGGTCACTCTACTAATTACAATAAGCATTTGAACCAATCACAATCATCTTGGAGTCGACATTATAAAATTTTACTTAGAATGCAAAATTCTTAAAACTGTAGAGTTCCATTTTAACAATTCATCTTTTGAACCTGCTGACAGTTACTTTGCTTTTCCTAGCACTTCATACTTATCATTTTCTACTAGCCTCAATTTTTTTTTGATATGATGTCAGCTATCATTTATTATTGATCCTTTGAATGTAATATGCCTTTAAAGGATTTTTTTCCCAAAATTTATTCTTTGCTCTTGGTTTTCAGCAATTTTACTGACATTTGTAGTTGTATTTTTCTTTTTATTTACCATTGAGGTTTGTTGAGCTATTTACATCTGCAATTTTGAGGTTTTTTTTTTTTTTCAACACGTTTTGGAATTTTTCTTTATTATTATTGCAATTATTTTTCTTTCTAATATGCTCTCTTTTTTCCTACTGAGTCTTCAGTTACAATTTACATGTGTATTAGATCATTGACCACCTGATATTCTTGAATGGATTACTATCTATTCTCCTTATTGTTCTTTTTCTTTTTCAAATTGGTTCATTGCTATAAATATTTCTTCAGCTTTATAAATTCTTTCCATCTGCAATATGATGTCTGATTAGTAAGTTTATCATTTCACATACTTTATTTTTTTTAATTTTTTAAAGATTTTATTTATTTGGAGAGGGGTGGAGAGAAAAAGAGAGAGAAAAAGAGACAGCAAATGAGGGAGGTAGGGGCAGACAGAGAACTGGGCTCCCTGATGCAGGCTCCATTCCAGCACCCTGGGATCATGACCTGAGCCTAAGGAGGGAGGTTAACTGATTGAGTCACCCAGGCACTCCTCAAATATTTTGCTTTTAAGTTCTAAAAGTTGTATATGTTATTTTTATAGTTTATATCTCTGCTGATTTTCCTGTGTGTTCATTCTTCATTGCCATACTTTTTTCTTTTAAAAATAATTAAAAATTTCAAGCATTCTTTTGATAGATTTTAAAACATTATTCTCTGATTTTTTCAACATCTGAATCTTTCAACATCTTATTTTGATTTACATTGGTTTCTTTTTATTTTGATTATGTCACATTTTCTAGAGTCTTCATTTGGTTACTGATTTGTATTATATACTGCACGTTGTGGTTTATGTGTTGTAGAGACTATGGGTTCCACTGATTTTTTAAAAGATTTTATTTATTTATTGGCGTGGGGTGGACAGAAAGAGAGTGAGAGGTACGAGCAGACTCTTCACTGAGCAGAGAGCCCAATGTGGAGCTTGATCCCAGGACCACAAGATCATGACCCGAGCCAAAGGCAGATGCTTAATCAACTGAGCCAGCCCTAGGTTCCACTGATTTCTATTAAAAAATGTGGGTGAAATTCTGCCTTTTTTTGTGATGGGCAGCAACCAAATCATTTCATCCTTCCACTTGTGACTTTATATTCCTACATGTGTACTATTTAGAACTCAGCCAATTATTTTGGTGGGGATTATATGCAGCTTTTTTGCTTTCCTTGTGACACCATCCTTTCTGGAATTTCTGTGATTATTTTCCTGTTATTCTGGCAGCAGCTTCAATCTTAGTTCTCTGACTCCTCAAGCCAGGGAAACTGAGGAGTTTTTTTTTTTTTTTCTTGTATAATTTCTTACTGATCCAATTGGGCTGTGTCAACTATACAAACACAATTCTCACTCAGAGTCATTCTCTAAGTTTCTTTTTCCAACACTATCAGGTAGTTATTTTTCAAGAATGTGCAACTGTTGTCGGTTAGAGGACAAATCCAACACAACCTCTACTACCATCATCAAAAATGGAACTCCATCTGCCAAAACATAAAAAGTCAGGTTCAATCTTCAACTAGTCTATTCTGTATTCTTTTCTACCACCCTTTCTTATAGGAACTACCTCTATAGATTGTTAAATCCTACAGGCAGCTATACACTTTTTCTTTAGTCATATTTTGAAGCACCTCTCATATTTATCTAAGATTGTTTATTTATTGACCTTATGTTTTCCTGAGTTTATTTTTTTATTTTTTTAAAGATTTTATTTATTTATTCATGACAGACACAGAGAGAAAGAGAGAGGCAGAGACACAGGCAGAGGAAGAAGCAGGCTCCATGCAGGGAGCAGGACATGGGACTCGATCCCCGGTCTCCAGGATCACACCCCGGGGCTGAAGGCAGCACTAAACCGCTGGGCCACTGGGGCTGCCCGTTTTCCTGAGTTTAGATACACAACTGAAAAACTGTTATTTATTTTATTTTATTTTATTTTATTTTATTTTATTTTATTTTATTTTATTTTTTGAACAGCCATTATGTTCTGGATAATTTCCAAGCCAGATTCAGACATGGAATAACCACCCAGAACTTTAAGCAGTATACATTGGATGACAATTCCTCTTTCATTCTACCTGAATTTATCCTCTCCTATACTCTACAAGCTGTTTTACATTTTGCAAAAGGTACTTCAACTGTGCACACCTTCCCATACTCACCCTTCCAATTAACCGTCTAAAAGATTAATAGATGAAGAAACAACCACAAATAAAATAATCAATGCATAAAAATGCTCTATCATTCACTTATTTTCAGATTCAGTAAATGATGTGCCTAAAAAACAAATTCAGACATATCCCATGAGACACAATTTACTAGAGGTAGAATGTGTATAACGTAATCCATAGTTTTGGTCATAGTAACAAAATTCCAGGTTGCAATCTATTTTTTTATCTACTTTTATCATAGATAGAGCATATTGGTTTAGTTATAATCTCAACAGCCTAACAGAGCTATTGCTCCTGAAAATATGTAAAGTTGCAAGGAATGATGGTTTTGAAGTTAATTTGTAGTTCTGCAAATCTCCCTCAATCTCAAATGTATTTGAAATTTAATGCTGTAGCAAGAAGTGCTATACCAGTCACATTCCTTGGAGCTTATTGTATAATTTTAAAATTTCAGAAAAAGAGAATCCATTCTAACAGTCTGATAACATCTGAAAAGTGTTTAACAACAGAGTTGTTTTCTGCTTTCTAAGGTAGAGTAAGCTGTTACTCAAAGTTTCCAGATGCTTTACTTTTTCTATTTTGTGATATGAGGAACTAGTTTAATATGGAAAAATATAAATAACTTATTCAATAATGTACACAATATTCAGTTCCAGAGAGGATGTATGCCACTATTTCCTGAATACATAAGCCATCCTCCTAGCCACCAGAACTAGATTTTACTGTCTATAGTTAGTACAAAGTCTGAGCTTACAGTTCCTCTTTCATTTAGTAAAATTGGAGAGTAATCAGACTGTGAAAATTTGTAAACCAGCTGTTCATTTACATTTATGAATTTTATTTCAGCCTTTATGGGAATGGTTAATCTGTTCTTTTTATGAAATGAGGCTTAAAGCATTTGATCCACCCAAATGCTGAAGCTGGACATCTATCCCCTCCTACTCACAGAAATATAAAGAAAGAGTTGGTTATCTCTAATGGCCTTATTTTCTCCAGTCTAGCATAACCAATAACCTTTGTGATTGTTTTTATTCTGGGAAAAATAGTTAATAGTACACAGACACAGTAGGGAACAAGAATTAGTCAGGCAAACCCATCTTCTCAGAGGCTCTTAAGGGAATGAGTTTTCAAGTATCTCTCTGGATATTCCAAAGGTCAAAGTTTTATGTGTGCTAGCTAATTCTGCTATATTTTTCCTGACTAAAATATTTTTGTTCAATTCTTTTCCAGTTTTGACCATAGTAAAAATGATTACATGTTTTGGACATATACTATTCAATATGAAGTCTTGAAATATAGGAAAAAATACTGTTATAATACTTAAATGTAGAAATAGTAAAAATATTATTGAGATTGTATGTGACAATGTAATTATTTCGAAAGATAATTCTAGGTGTTTGTCTATATGGAAAGAGTCTTTGTTCTTTGGTCATTAATGACTTTGCAGCTTTAAACAAATAAACAAAACATTCCTTTCCATTCTGATTATTTTTATTTTTTTTTTAATTTACATTTTTATGCACATGTACTGTGACACATCTTAACATCAGCTTTAATCTTCATCCCCAATATGACATTTACTCATTCCTTGCCTTCTATATTTTTGCATATATCTAGTGTACCTAATGGACAACATATCCTCTATTTTTTTCCTAGGATGGCCATATATTATTCTTTAACTTATCTGTTGAAGATGTTTTAAAATCAACCCCTTATGATTTCCTTTCTTCTTTCCACCCTTCCTTCTTTTTACGTCTCCTTCCTTCTCTCTCTACTTTCTTTATGCTCTAGACTTTATTTCCTTTTAGGTGAGACATAAATCTAAAGAAAGAGTAGAAATCACTGAAAAGACCAACACAAGTAATCAAATCCTGAAACTTGTAGGTATCCTCTTTTACACTTGTATACTGTTGCCTTTTATGTAATATAATTTTACATCATATGTGTGTATAGATATATGTGTTTATGCATGTTTGTGTAGATATGTAAAATACTGTATTGTGTGTCTTGAAAAAATATGGCATGACACAATACATTCATTCATTTGTATCTTGTAATTTCACAAAAACAAAACCATTTTGGGGGGGATTTATCCATGATGAGTCTTGTAGCCTGGTTCTATTAAAGGGTATCAGATTTTCTTTAGCAGCTGTATTTAAACTGTAGCTCATAGGTATTATAGAAGAAATGTGTCTCTAGATCCTCAACATTATTATGTGTCTTTTCTAAAAGTAATCTTATTAGAAATAAAGTGTTTGGTTAAGGTCAAGATGTGCCTTGTCAATCAGCTTCCTTCTATTTCTCAAAATAATTAGAAAAGGTCTTGTAGAAAAAATACTTTTTGAATATTAATTTCATAATTTGTTTTGCTTTTAACAACATTGAAGAAAGAATCAAGCTGTCATCTCTTCAATCACTAATATGACCCAGAAAGAATTCAAAGAATCAAATGACAAAACTTTTTACCTGCTTGTCTATTAATTCATGTGAACATAGATACAGTGCCTAGATCTAGAGAAATGATATTGAACTCTGACTCTTTCAAGCAGCAAGTAGTGAACACAATTTGAAATAAACCATGGTGCTGCTCATCTAGATATGCAGATAAAATTAAATGATATTTATATATTTATATTTAAGATTTACTAAAATTATAATGCCTTCCTATAATTTGACCAACTTTTCATGATAGTCATTGTAATAAATAAATCCAGATTATAAACTTGGAAACATGGAATTACAGAGATTTTTTTTAAAAAATCAGTGTTTATAGATTTAACTTTATAATAGAGACATGATAGAGCAATGAACAAAATTACTTCATTATAAAATATATTATTACAAAGGTAAAATACTGTGAAATTTTGTGAGAAATGGAATGGAATCATATGAGAGGATAAAAGATGAAACAATGTTTCTGATTTCTAAAGAAATGCTTGGATATTGAGAAGAGTAGCAAATCACCATAGTATTTGGATTCTTTTGGAGTGATTTCAAAGAGCAATTTAATGGTTTTATTTTTGAATATTTAGTCATGTTGAAAGTTTCACCCCATTTGACCCTTTAAGCTTTAAATTAAATTAAACGTTATTTCTCCACTGAAAAACATCCAAGGCAATATGTAGATTTCCAAAACTTTTAATTTAATTTAGATTGCAAAAATAAAACTCTGAAGAAAAATATTCTCAAAATCTTAAAGCTTGTTTGCTATTCTCATTAAGGCTTTCAAAATATTAACATTCCTTCATTGGTTGTTTTTGATTTCTACAATGTTGATTTTGGTTTACAGCTGTCTTACTTAACTCTGGTTATTTTGAATTGTTTTTATGTCTATAGATTCTCTCGGGCTTTCTCTGTAGAAAATTGTATTATTTGGAAAGAAAATTTAATTGTTTTTTTCTATTCTTAAGCATATCTTTTGTTCCTTTGTTTAAATTTTATCACTTTATTGTATGATACTGGAGTTGCAAAATACACAGTGGACCATTTTGTAACTAAGTGTTAATGGAACACAAGCATGTGCATCCGTTTACATATTGTCTATGGCTGGACTATAGTAATTGGAAAGGAAATCCCTTCAAATACTCCAAGCTTGAGAATTTTGAAGAGATGTGACAAGTAGAAGCAGGGTAGCAGGATCAATCCTGTATATCACAGCATTAAAGCAAAGTTTCCTGAATAATCCCTGTCCCTAATGCCTTTGATTTGTCTACATTTAGAGACATGCAAAGTTCTTGGCTCTCCCCACATCCATCTGACCAGAATATGGATGGCTGAGCAACTTGTCAATCTGCAAAGACACTAGCTGCTGCTTTGCTTTAGTTTACAGATGCCACGAGGTAGTGTGCCACCAGCTGAGCCTGATGATCTTGGCAGCCTTTCCTCACATTGAGGTATAGAAGAGGACCTCAGGAAGAAAGTGACCAAGAATCAATATAATTATATTCAAACTTAACTGCCAAACACAAAGATGAAACAAGACCTCTGAGGGAAAATTAACCACCAGACACATGATAAGCCTCTATACCCCAAGGTACAAATAATCAGAATAATCATCTGGAATTAATGAGATAATACTGCCTAAAAAATAACAGGAAGTCAAGTTTCATTATTTTCTTGAAAGAATAAAAACACATACCAGTTTATAGAAAATATAAAGAACATAAAGTCTTTATGACTTTATAATTTAATTCTTCTTTAAAGAATTTCTGAAAGTCATCGATACAAAGAAAACTCATAAAACACCCAAAGAAAGGGGCACCTGGGTTGGCTCAGTTGGTTAAGCCTCTGTCTTCAGCTTAGGTCATGATTTTAGGGTCCTGGGATTGTGTCCCGCCTTTGGCTCCTGCTCAGTGGGGAGTCTGCTTCTCCATCTGCCTCTCCTCCCTGCTTGTATTCTTTCTCTCAAATATATAAATAAATCTTAAAAAAAAGAAACTCCCAAAGAGAGAAAATACTATATTTAAGAAATGGAGAATCAGATTTACAATGTTTTCATAAAAAAACAACAAAAAATTAGTGTTATAATAAAATAGAGCAACATATATACAGATAACAGAAATAGTTGAAACACCATGATTATAATTCCAAGATATTTTTATGCTTGAGAAAGAAGGAAATATATTTTCAGGCATATTAAAAACCAAGAGTTATTATCACTGTTATAACACTCTAAATACATTAACAAAATAAAAGAATATTGTTTTTTTAAACCAAAAAAATCCCTAAAAATCAAAGAGAAAATACTGAATTCCTTTGTTTTGAATTTGGAAAAAATCAAGTGTTGATAGCACCACTTCTATTCAGTATTATTTTAGAGGTTTGAGTAATAAAGTAAGGCAACAACAACAACAAAAAAAAGGAAGGTAGAGAAACACAAAAAAAGATGATGCAATTGTGTATCAAGATCACCCTAGGACTGAATTGTTAGAATATATGATTAGAATGAATGAAAAACTATCACAACTTTATTGTGTGGAATGTCAGCAAGACATGAACTATAATTCTATAAACCAGTATTAAAGAAAATTAATAAATAATTTTAAAGCTACTATTTAAAATAGCAATAGATTACTTCAGAATAAATATAATAAAAGATATAAAATATATTTATGCAAGTAAGCTACAATATAGTATTGACATACACTTAAAAAGGCATAAATAAGCTGAAAAATATAATGTTTACATGGATTAGAAGACTCAATAAAGATGTTAATTCTCCCCACATTTGTTTCATATTAAATTAAATCAATTAAATTCTGAATAGAGATTTGTGAAAAGAATTGACTACCTAATTCTGAAGCTTGCATAGAAAAATGAAAGGGATGGGAATATACAAATCGTCTTGAAAAGAAGAAAAACATAGGGGCAGTACCTATATTATACTAAATTTATTTCAAAAGCTATATTTAGGACTTCTGCCAAAATGGTCCCATCCTTCCTCCATCCTCCTTCCTCTAATTAAAGGCCCTGGAGGTAACACGATTAACAAGGAGGGAAATCTCTGAAATGTGGGAAAAGGAGAAGGACTGCCCAGGGACTTTCAAATTTGAAGACTATCCCTGTTCTTATATATCCCATTCAGGGTGTTCCAGGGTGCTGGAACTTTCACCAAGGATAGACCAGAAGAGCTTCTTTAAGCCCATCCTTGAACCAAAGGATGAAGAAAAGGATGGCTTGACAACAAAAATCTTTTTTTAGCAATGCCAGCCCACCTTCAGCAAAACATCAATGAGAAAGCCTCCCCCTCCTGAAAGTTTCAGAGGAGGGCCCATAGGAAATTGATCTTGCACCACACACCTCACTCTCTACTGTGTCCTTTTTCCAAGATTTTATTTATTTATTCATGAGAGACACAGAGAGAGAGGCAGAAACACAGGCAGAGGGAGAAGCAGTCTCCATGCAGGGAACCTGACATGGAAGTAGATCCTGGGACTCCAGGATCATGCCCTGGGCTGAAGGCAGACACTCAACAGCTGAGCCACCCAGGCATCCCTCTACTGTGTTCTAAGGAGGCAGGCAGAAGTTCCCAGGGTCCTGAAGAATGCTGCCAGCAGGCTGAGTAGAGAGAGAGCTGGTCTCTAAACAGTGGAAACAAGAAGTTCACCAACTTCCCTCCTGGCATAGTGCTTCCCTCTCTGCCCACTGCCATGTTATCCAACTCCTCTGGGTAACTGAGCCTTGGCATCCACCTGACATCAACAAGGCTGAACAAGGTGGTACAAGTCAGGGCTGGAAAGCACTCCTATCCCCCTCAGACCTCACCCCTGGTTTCAGTGAGAAAGCACTGAAAGTGAGATGCAGTGGAACCTGAACTTCCACATCCAGCTGACAGCAGCAAGAAGACTGAAGAAAGCAGCACAAGATAATGGGAGCTACCACTCTACCCACTCCTCCAGCCCTTGATGTTAATGGGTCTAAGGAGGAAGTTTAGCTCCCGCTCAAACCTAGCATCCATCAGACAGGATGAGGTAGAAAAAGGTGGAGTACTCAACACGCAGTTCCCAGCCTTCCCTGGTGTATGCAGAGGCCAGGGGGGAGCGGCATGCTCATCTCCCACATGCATCATGAGGCAAGGGGGTCGAGGGAGAATTTGGCACTCTGGAGTTCCCCACTTCTCTTTGGAAGTTGGTAGAGCCCAGCAGGTAGCTGTCAGCAAAGAGCTTCTGGTACTCATTACAATAATAAATCAGTGTGAGTAAGTTCTCTGGTCTCACCCTCCCTGGTGGCATTTAAACCCAGCAAAGCTGATCATACAAACTTGGAGGCAAACATATGGGAATAAGTCAATGCCTCACATTTGAGGTGGTGTTGGTGGGACCCAGATAGAAGCTCATAGATGCATACTCCTGTCCTTCATGCTCCACCTCAACAGAGGTTCCTGGTAAAACAAAAATATTAAATAGGATCCAGACTCTCATAAAATAATATCCCAAATGTCCAACGTACAATTTAAAACACACTATTCATGTCAAGAACTAGAAAATTACAAAAACAATGAGAAAAAGACAATTGATGGATGCCAACATCAAGATAAATTAAATGTTGGGATTACCTGAAATGAATTTTAAAGCAATCATCATAATAGTGTCTTACTAAGTAATTATGAATTCTCCTGAAACAAATGATTAATCAGACAATATTAAGAAAATAATACAAGTTACTGCAAAAAATGGTAATTTCAGAACTAAAATACAATGAGTAGGGGCACCTGGGTGGTTCAGTACTTGAGCATCTGCCTTTGACTCAAGTTGTGATCCTGGGGTCCTGGGATCAAGTCCCATATCAGGTTTCTGGCAGGGAGAAGAAATGATCTTGAAAGCAGCCAAAGAGAAATGATGCACCACTGACAGGTGAAAGGCAGTTTGAAAGACGGCAATCTCACCTGAAACAGTCAAGGCCAGAAGGACCTGGCACGGCATGCTCAGGTAAAGAAAATGAGAACTGCAGCCGACAATTCTGTACCTGACCAAAGTGTCACTAAGAATGAGGGGAAATGAACATGACTCAGAAGAAGGTAAAGTTAGATTTGTTGCTAGTAAACCTACCTTTAAAGAATGACTAAAGAAACTTCTCCAAACAGAAAGGAAATAAGAAGAAAGCATGGGACATCAGAAGGGGGGAAAAAGAATATTGGAACGAATAAAAATAGGGATAATTTTGGGATGCCTGGGTGGCTCAGCACTTGAGCGCCTGCCTTGGGCTCAGGGTGTGACCCCGAGGTCCTGGGATGAAGTCCCACATTGGACTTCCTACATGGAACTTGCTTCTCTCTCTGCCCATGTCTCTGCCTCTCTCTGTGTCTCCCAAGAATAAATAAATAAAATCTTTTAAAAAATCAATGAAACAAAAATCTGGATCTTTGAATATTAAAAAAAATAACTTTTGGCAAGACTAATAAAAATAAAAAGAAGAAAAAAATCATAAAGATCTGGAATGAAACAAGAATCACTCACTGTCTTGAAGCCAAAATAAAGTTGATATGTAAACAGCACTACACTCATAAATTTGACATGCTAGGTACTATGTACGGATCAATTTCATGAAAAAAAGTACTGAAACACAATTAAAATGGACCAGACAACCTAAATAGTCCTGTACCTTCATAGAACTAAATTCACAAGTAAATACTTCCCCCTAAAAAATATCTAGTCCTAGATGACCTCACTTAGAATTTAGCTAAACACTAAAGAAGTTTAATGCCAAAAAATAAATAAATAAAAGAAGTTTAATGCCAATTTTACACATTTTCCAGAAAGTAGAAAACATTACAAACTCATTTTATAAGCTTAATATTCAGAAAAGTACAAAAAATACACAAAAATGAAACAATATCTCTATGAACTAAAACATAAAATTCCTTAAAATACAAGCAAATCAAATGCAGCAATAACTGAAAATAATTATACATGATAACCTATGAGTTTTTGTCTAGGGATGCAAGGCGGGTTGGCAATTTGAAAGTTAATCAATCTAATCCAATATGTCAACGAGCTTAACCAGATTCTACAAATTGATGCAGAAAAAGTTTTGACAAAATCCAAGATCTATATGATAGAAAAATGCTCAGTAACACAGGAAGAGATGGCATATCAACAGTTTCATAAAGAATATTTACAAAAGAATCTAAACAAAAAATAAAAATCTCTAGCACTAATATCATAATTACCAGTAAGGGACAATGCTGACAACAAAAGACTTAGGAATAGATCTGTTTATTGTATTGTGAGGACGGTCTCAGTACTTGAGGGAAACGTTATATATTTTGAGAACAGCATACAGAAGTGTTAAGACAAATGACAAACTATATTTTAAACTCAGTCTTGATTTAAGGGAAAGGCTATAAATTATTGGCCGGAATCCATTCGGCATGAACTCAGATTCTGTAGAACGTAAAGCATGAAAGGGTAGAAAAGACGCCTCAGTTCGATAAGCCCATGCTTAAAGCTGCAAGGACTTTTTGTTTGTACTTTTATACTAGTTTTCTTCTGAGACAAGTTCAATTTACTCCAAGACTTAAAGCCCTTCTTTGTAAAGAAGAATGGTGATGCTCACAATTATTGAAACTATGTAAAACCAGTAGGTTATTCCATCTGCCAGACCACCGTTCAATGACAGCACATCACCATGAAACCCAGGATGTACAAAACAGAGTCATGAAGACTTCACTCGCGTAAGTACTGTTAGTGCTAGCTCTACAAATAATCACTAGATTTGGAGCTTGCGCTTCAAAAATCTGTAGAGAACCTAATTCACATATAGCCTCTTGGGAATCAATCTAGTTTTTTTTTTTTTTTTAATCAATCTAGTTTTAAGAAAATAGTCCAGAATGATAACCCCCCCAAAAGTGGGACATTTTAAAGAAACAACATTTCTATTTCTATCCAGAGAATATTATATAAAATAATTTTATATGTGCATCTGGTGCATATATCACTAGTGTGACAGAGGATATCGCATAGAATAATAAAAAAAACATATTTTTTTCTCCCTTTGTTCAGCTCAGGGATGATCTCAAAAGAAGCAGTTGTTATCTGACTCTGCACTACTTCTTATGTGTCCAGTAACAAGGGCCTCTAGTCCCTGTTGAATTGGCTCCCGAATGCTGACGTTGGCAAGTCCATCTTCTCTGAATATGGAAGAAGCCATGAAGCCACAGTAAACAGAAAGTGTCTGGAATAAATTTTTGATAAACTCAGTACATTACTAGAGAAGGGTGCATAAGCAAGACCAAACAGCATAAGTGAATTACCACTTAAAACAGTGCTTATGTGGTGATGGTCACATAACTATGAAGATGTCAAAGCACTAGGACTATATGTGCAAAAAGTGTGAATTTTACTGTATGCATTTTATACCTCAGTAAACCTGACCGCAAAGAAATAACAATCCTATTTGCATATTTTTTTATTAGAGAGAGAGAGAGATGGGCAGAGGGAGAGGGGGAGAAGGAGGCTTATGCAGGCTTTGCACCAAGCATGCAGCCTGATGTGGGGCTTGATCCCACGACCCTGAGATTATGACCTGAGTGTTAATCAGGAGTCCCACGCTTAACCTACTGAGCCACCCAAGGCCCCCCCAATTTGCATTTAAACATTCTCTGTAACTTACAGAGTTGTGGACCACCTCCCACACCATATTTATGCTCCATGAGGAAAAAGACTATTTTCATTTTGTTTATTACTGTGTATCCCATTGCTCCCAGAGTCGGGATGTATAATATTGTTGAGGGAGGTCATCAGGAGGACATGATTGTCTGTTGACCCATGAGCTGGACCTCAGCAATCAGAGGCTCCCCAGGCCTTGGAATGTGCATCCCACTTGCCTTCCCTGCTCCCGGAGTCTGTTCCAAAGACACAGCCTTTAGCTAGTGATGTGGTGTTGAAACCATCTGGTTGGTATAAATCACTGAACCCACTTAAGGCTATTATAGAAACTTTTAACTTTTGGGTGTGGGGACAGAGATCTCATTTTATAGCACCCAAGAAAGCTTGTATGTAAGCTCCCTTACTCATTACACTGTCCACCTTCCATGTGGAGTCACCAGCCTCTTTCTTTCATTTCACCCTGCCCTCTACACAGGGTATTGGTTTCAGATCTTACCAAGGAAGCTCCTGAGGGGGCAAAACAATTGGTGAGCCAGACATGGGACCAAAGAAATTAGGTGTTCTGAAAGAGAGGCCATGTGAGGACAAGGATGTTCCCCAAATGCCAGCTGCCTTAATACACTTGCTTGAGGAACTACAAAATGCACTTTGAGAGAGAAGGGAAGCACATGGCCCAGAGGGCTGACTCATAGTGTGGGCAGTTCAGGTGGCCACTGATGCCCGACTAGAGGCTAAAGCCCAAGATAGGAGTTAGAAGAACAGTTGAGGTCAGAAAAGGAGGTATGGGTGTCCACTACTCTGCTAGCTTTGGCAGAAAAGGTGGGGGAGCAGGAAAATTAGTTAGAGACCTTAGTGGGCCCTTCTGCAAAGCTGATAGAGCACAAGATGCTGTGGATTAAAATCTGAGTGCTTGTGACCAAGCCTGGTCAGGATGCTAGGAAATGAAAGCCCTGGGAAAGCAAGGACACTAAAGAGGTTGTGGTGGCCATCAGTGAGGGGGACAGAGTACTCTCAGCCACCTGAATCCTAAAAAAATGGAAAGCAAAAGCATAGCCACAGCAGCCACAGCCAGCAAGGCAGCCCCAGTTCAGGAAGCACTCAATATGAGTGAATGTTCTCCTGCTGACTTTACACACAGCTGCCAAATTCCAGCAAAAGGCCAGGGAGAGCATCCAGGCGTGGTTAGTGCTGCTGTGGGATTTGGGGGTGATGCCATTACTCTGACTAGGCAGGAGGCAGAGAAAATGCAATGTCACCACCTGCCCTGCCCTTCAGCAGCACCTGCATTGCACTGGGAGAGGGGAATATTCAAGGTACTCACATCCTTAAATATTGGATTATTCTAGCCAGTAGGAAGACTTGGCTCAATGAGGAGGACCTCGCTGGGCATGTGGAACCCTGGAAATTGATGAAAGGGGTTTAACAAATTCTTAAAAAGTTGGGAATAAGACAGGTTCTTATCTTTGAAGACTCTGCTCTGATGGGACCACATTCACTCCAGGGATGAAAGCCAGATTCTCTAGTCTGCCCCAGCACCTGATATGGGACAGATAGCCATGCTGAGCCCAGGGGTGGCACAAGACATTTACAATGTTGGGTGATCCATTGTTGATGGAGTGGAAACTGACAAATCCCAGAACAGGTACAGGCTGTGGGGAACACTTGAAACATAAACGAACTCAAAAAGCAAAACACACATCCTAATCAGCTGTAAATGGTCCTGTAAAAATAACCCAGGTATTTTGACCTCATTGCAGTGGGGAGCCACCTGAGAAGATAGAGTGACAACCATATGCTGTGTTGATTGGTCAATAAAAATCCTAAAACCTGAACAACAGTTAAGACCTATCCCTTCTGCCCCTACCATTCCTGATGTCCATCAGCTCAAGCAGAGCCCTGAGGAATACAGAACATTAGAGATGGGTGCCTCCTACACCCTATGGGCAGGAGCCAGGCCAAGACTGACTCCAGGTGAGGGCCACTGGAGCTAATTGGAGACCTCCTGTTGAGCTCACTATTCTCTGGTCCTCCAGAAATGAACAGAAGTTGGCAGCTCTGGTGGATTCTGGAGCTCAATGTACTTCAGTATGTGGTACTTGGTACCCCCAGAAGTTTTCTGATCCCCTTGGCACTATTGACGATTATGGAGGCAAGCAGTTATGGTCAGGAAGGTCCTTTGACACTGCAAATTGGGTATTTTTCCCCTTGGGATTATAAATTTTCACCTCTGTAATACCAGGAACATATCTGGCGTGGATACCCTACAATGTCAAATCTTGTAAACCTCTAGCAGTGAAGTCTGCCTCCAGGTGAGAGGAATCAAACCTCTATTTGTTTGAGGGGGAAATGCCAGCTGAGAACAAGTAAGCCTGCCCTCCCCTACTCCCCATGGAGGGCATACAATATAAATTGCCTGGTTGGGGCGTGATGAGACAGGAGAAACCAAGAATTGCACTGAGCGGGCATTGTACACCTTACCCATCATGCATTCAACAGCCCAGTATGGCTGTAGAACAAAAATGGCTCATGGTAGATGACCACGAGCTACTGAGGTACCTCTATCCATATATCTATGCCCAACACGGCCACCATCTTAGGTAATTTGGCTATGGTCCTAGGAGGGCATCATGCTGGGCTGGACTTAGCAAATGCCCTTTCTGGTATATCCTTGGGGACTGAGTCACACCAAATTTGCATATTGAAATCTGCAAACTGTATTTGTTGGATAAGTAGATATGTGAGTTAGAACTTACTATTTGGCAGTAGATATATATAACTGTGGTGGATATTTTATAAAGAAAAATGATTCCTTACAGTCTCAGCTTTTTTTTTGTTTTTTTTTTGGCTTTCTACTGTCTTGTCATACACAAACATAGCACAAAATCAGAGTATATCAACGATTCTGTACTTGAAGAGGCATATTCTGACCTACAATCAGAACCAACAGGAGAGGTCAGTGTCATTTGCCAATCCAGCCTCACAAACCATTTTGGAATAAGCTTTTAGCTGAGGGGGAGAAGATTGAAAATAAAAAATCAGAATTGACTATTCAATTGTCCACTGCACCAGGAGTGGCAGACTGGTATATTCCAGTAGGAAGAAGTAAGCAGATTTGTTCACTCTATGGGGTCACTTATTTCAGCTCATTCAGAACGACGCTATTTTCCTCATGCTGAATAATAATAAAAGTACACTGGAGGAAATACAGGAAAGTCAGGAATCTATTGTACCACTCTTTATCAGATTTAAGCCACATCTCATCTCTCTGGAGTGAGGCATTTTACATTGGTTAACTTTATTATGTGCTGTAAATAGTCATTAACATTAATTATATTTGTGTTAACCATCACCTGTACAGAGGGAGGAAAAAGTCAAAGAGATTATAATTCTTAAAATGAGAAACTCATGAATTTCTTGCCTTGGGACTGAGAAAACAATCACTTGTATGGCATATTAGAAGCTCCTTCCCCTACTTAGAGAGACGTGCAGGCAATGAGCAGTAAATGACATGTACTAAATCCAACAAATTGCATCAGAAATTTCAGATACAGATCACTTCACAGAAGATTAACATGCTGCATATAAAATATATCTAAAACATAACCAAAAAAAAAAAGTACAAGACTAAATGCTTTCCCTCTAAGATTGCAAACAAGGTAAGAATGTCCACCCTCAACAACCCTCTTCAACATAAGGTCGGAGGTTTCAGCCACCTCAATAAGGCAGATAAAGAAATAGATGAAAGACAGAAATTAGAAAAAAAGATATAAATATCATCTCTATTTTCTCTATTTGCAGATGACATAATTGTGTATGCAGAAAACTTCAGAGCATCTGAGTAAGTTTGTTAAGGCTACCATAACAAAATGTGGTAGACCAGATGGCTTGAACAACAGAAGTTTGTTGCTCCATGATTTGGGAAGCTGGAGGGCCGACATCCAGGTTTCAGTATAGTTAGTTTCTCCTGAGTCCTCTTTCTTTGTCCTGAAGATACCTGTTTGTTCTCTGTGTCTTCAAATAGTCTTACTCTTTGTGTGTTCTCATCTTTTCCTATGAGGACACCTGTCGTATTGGATTAGGACCCTTCCAAATGAGCTACTTTTACCTTAATAACCTTTAAAACCCCTATCTTCAAATGTAGTAGTATTCTGAGGCACTGGGGGTTAGGACTTCAACCTACAAGTTCTGGAGGGTGGGTCACTTTTAGCTCATAATAGCATCAAAAATAAAAACTCCTGTAATTAATAAGTGTGTGTAACTAGTTTACTTATATGTAAAAAAAAAAAAAGAAAATCAATACTTAACAATCAACCACATTTGTGTACACTAACAGTGAACACACAGAAACAAAAATTAAAATCACAATATTTATTTTTCTTTTCTATACTTCATTTGGGTATAGTTGGCACACAATGTTACCTTAGTTTGGAGTGTGCAAGATAGTGATTCAACAAGTTTATATGCTATGTTACACTTATAACTGTGTAGCTACCATTTATCACCATATAATACTATTAAAATACCATAAAATCACAGTACAATTTAAATCATTGTAAAGAATACGAAATACTTAAATATATACTTTACATGTAAAGAATCTGAAAGTGGAAAGTAACAGAAAGTGGATGAAAGGAATGGAAGATCTTAATAAATGCAGAGGCATATTGTGGTCATGAATTCATAGAATCAACATAGGAAAGATGAAAATTCTCCTGAAATTGCTCTTTAAGTTTAGAGCAACCTTCATTTAATTGTGTGTGTGTGTGTGTGTGTGTGTAGACAACAGATTATTTTAAGATTTATATAGAAATCAAAGTAGCTAGAATAGATAAAACAATTTTTGAAAAATGTAAATAAAGTAGAAGAAATCTCTCTACCTAATTTTAATCATTATGATGGAGTGCAGCATTTTGCATTTTGTATAACTGGGAAATGGAGAGATTCCTAGATCAATAGAATAGAATAAAGAACCCAGAAGACTCACATAAAATGCATAAACTATTTTGGTCAAAGGACAAAAGCAGTTCAATGTAGAAAACACAGCATTTTAAACAAATGGTGCTTGACTAAGTGGACGACATAGGAGGAAAAGATGCAAAAATTTTTGCATAAGGTACTTTATGCAAAACTTTACTTTAAAAATTAACTCAAAACGTGTCATGGACTGGATTGTGTTAACTTGACCAGGCCATGGTGCCCAAATAGTTGGTCAGCTCTTTTTTCTGAACATTATGGAGTTTGAGGATGATTTCATTTAAATTGGTGGACATTCAGAAAAGCAGATTGCTTTTCATAATGTGGGTGGTCCACAACCAATCAGTTGAAGGCCTTAATAGAACAAAAGACCGACCTCCTCAGAGCAAGAGGGAATTGTTTTTTAAATTAAATTTAAAATTTTAATTCCAGTAGAGTTAATATACAGTTTTATATTAGTTTCAGGTGTACAATTCTATACAGTACTTTGCACTTATCATGAGAAGTATACTCCTAATCCCCATCATCTATTTCACTCACCCACCTCCCCACTGGTAACCATTTGTTTGTTCTCTATAGTTAAGAGTCTGGTTTTTGGATTCTCTCTCTCTCTCTCTTTATCCTTTGTTCATTTGTTTTATTTCTTAAATTCCAAATATGATAAAATCATACGGTATTTGTCTTTTGGCTCCTGCACTTAGCAGGATATTCTCTAGCTCCATCCACCTTCCTTACAAATGAAAGATTTCATTATTTCATTATATATTTTCATATATATATGCATATATATGCCATATCTTCTGTATCCATTCATCAACTGATGGACACTTGGGCTGTTTCTACAATGTTTCTATAATTTGGGTATTGTAAACAATGCTGTAATAAGCATAAAGGTATATATTACCTATCATATGATATTTGTCTTTCTCTTACTGACCTATTTTGTTAGCATAATATACTCTAGCTCCACATCGTTGTGAAAGGCAAGATTAAATTCCATTAATATTAATATTTCATTAATATTCCATTTTATATACACCACCTCTTTATTCATTCTTCAATCAATGGACACAAGCTATTTCCATAATTTGGCTATTGTGTGTATTGCTGCTATAAACATAACGGTGCATGTATCTCTTTGGTTTTGGTTTAGTATTTTCATATCCTTTGGGTAAATACCTAGCAATGCAATTGCTGGATCATAGGATAGTTCTATTTTTAACTTTTTCAGGAACCATCATACGGTTTTGAAGAGTTGTTGCATCGGTTTGCATCCCTACCAACAGTGCAAGAAGGTCTCGTTTCTCCACATCTTGGCCAACACCTTTATTTCTTGTGTTGCTTATTTTAGCCATTCTAACAGGTGAAAAGTGACATCTCATTGTGATCTAACTTCCCTTTTCCCTGATGGTTAGTGATGTTGAGTATCTTTTCATATGTTTGTTGGCCACCTGTACATCTTCTTTGGAGAAAGATCTACTGATGTCTTCTGCTCCTTTTTAATTGGATTATTTGTTTTTGGGTCTTGAGTTTATAAGTTCTTTATATAGTTTGGATAATAATCCTGTATCAGTTATGTTATTTGGAAATATCTTCTCTCATTATATAGTTTTGATGATTGTTTCCTTTGCTGTGCAGAAGCTTTTTTTTTTTTTATGAGGTCCAATTGTTTATTTTTGCTTTTATTTGTCTTGCCTGAGAAAATCTATCAAGACAAATGTTGTTGTGGTTGATATCATAGAAATTACATGTGCTCTTTTCTATGGTTTTTATGGTTTCAGGTCTCCTGTTTAGCTCCTTAATTCACTTTGAGTTTATTTTTGTGTGTGGTGTAAGAAAGTCATCCAAGCCACTCAGACTCCCCTAATTTTTGCATATCTATTATTTACCATTTTCAGTTACTATTCAGTTTTTATATGACATCTTGTGCATATAGTGGTCTAAATTAAGTTGATGTTTACTTAAGTTTGATGTCATTCTTCCTTCCTCTCTCCCTCTCCATTTTAGGTATGTGGTATCATCCTTCACATTCTTTTATTTTGTGAGACCCTTGACTAATTTTATAGACACACTTATTTATACTCCTTTTGTGCTTCCTAGTTTTCTTATTGTTGCTTATGGTCTTTCTACTCAGACTCCCCTTTAATATTTCTTCTAGAGTTGTTCAATGGTCATGAATTCCTTTAGTTTCTGTTAGTGTGAGAAGCTATTTATCTTTCCCTCTATGCTGAATGACAGCCTTTGTGGGTAGAATATTCTTGGCTGAAGGTGTTTCCGCTTTAGCACTTCTAATATTTCATGCCACTGTCTTCTGGCTTGCAGACTTTCTGCTGAAAAATCTGGTAATAGCATTTGGGGTTTCCGTTTATGTAACTGTTCTTTTCTCTTGGTGCTTTAAAAATTCTCATTATGACTACTTTTTGCCGTATTCATTACTATGTATCTTAGTATGGACCTCCTTGAGTGGATTTTGTTGGGAGATCTCTGTACCTTCTGAATCCCGATTTCTGTTTCCTTCCCCACATTTAAGAATTTTTCAGATATTATTTCTTCAAATAAACCTTCTGGCCCCTTTTCTTTCTCTTCTCCTTCTGGGATCCCTATAATGCAAATGTTATTATGCTTGGTGGAGCAAGTGAGTTGCCTAAGTCTAATCTCCTTTTGCCTATTTTTCCCCCCTCTCTGCTCAATTTGATTATTTTCTGTTACTTTGTCCTCCAGGTCATTGATTCAACCTTCTGATTCCTCTCATCTGCTATTTATTCCATTTAGTATATTTTTAATTTGATGTATTGTGTTCTTTATCTCGGATTGGTTCTTTTTTATCTTCTTGATGAGGTCTCACTAATGTTTTTAGTCTTTTCTCAAGTCCAATGAGTATCTTTATGGTCATTAATTCAAATTATCTATCAGGCACATTACTTATTTCAATTTCACTTAGGTCTCTTGCTGTGATTTTGTCTGATCTTTCATTTGGAATGTATTCCTCTGTCTCCTCACTTTGTCTAACTCTCTGTCTATTTATGTATGTTAAGAAAGTCTGCTATGTCTCTTTCTCCTGAGGGTAATGGCTTTATGAAGAAGTTTTATAGTATCCTTAAGTGCAGTATTCTCTGTTCATCAGAATCTAGCACTTCTGGGGAGTCTCTTATGTGTGATGCATGTACCCTGCTGTTATACCTGAGTCACTGTTTCCTTCAGTCCAGTCATCTGCAATGGATCTTTTTTCCTGTTGTGGGCAATGTTTGGTCCCTGTCATGTTAGTGGACCAGTCTAAGGTGCCTTGGGCTTGTGTTGTCAGATCAGGCATTTGCCAGAGATACAGTAGCACCAAATTACAAGGCATTTTTCCTGTGTTGTCCTCTGAGAAACTTTATTGGTGGGCAGGGCCTGTGGTCTGACCAGTTGACAACCTCCAGCCCACTACTGGTGCCTTTGTCTGATAGTTTGTGTGGTTATCTTTCCCTTTTTCTGGGGAAGGATCCACATTGGAACTGTGCTGGCCCCTGTTGGGGTTGTTTGCAGACTGCCCCGCCTGTGGAACCACCCTGGATAGGCTCTGGACAACAATGGCCCTGCAGCATGGGGACTAAAGCAGATCCATCCAGAGGGCAGTCTGGCAGTCGGTGGCAGTAGTAAGGTTTACATGTTACCAATCTGCATGAGGGGATTCATTTTTTTAAGACTTTATTTATTTATTTATTTATTTATTCATGAGAGACACACAGAGAAAGGCAGAGACATAGGTAGAGGGAGAAGCAGGCTCCATGCAGGGACCCTGATGTGGGACTTGATCCCGGCATTCCAGGATCATGCCCTGAGCTGAAGGCAGATTCTCAACTGCTGAGCCACCCAGGCATCCCTGAATGAGGGAATTCTGAGCAAATGTCCTTCAGTCTATAATTGTGATGTCAGCTTTTTTCTGGGTCTCCAGTCTGATGGCTCGCCATATAAATTTTGGGCTCTCCAGACTGTATAATCATGTGAAACAATTCTTTAAAATAAATATTTCTTTGCATGTACATATACCATTAACTATGTTTCCCCAGAGAACTATGAGCAATAAGAGAACCTACATGTACAGCTTAACCAACAAACTCTCATGTCAAAGAAGTTAGAGAAAATCTTCAGGATCCAGGGCTGAAAACAAACAAACAAACAAACAACAAACAAACAAACAAACAAAGTTCACATAGCTGGCACTAAATATGATTCATAAGCAGGAAAAAATTAAACCAGACCTCATTAAATTAAAATATCATTAAAAGAATGTAAAACAAGTTACTGACTGGGTGTAAATATTTTCAAGTCACCTAGCTGACAAAGGAATAGTATCTCGAATATATTAAAAACTCCTAAAACTCAACAGTAAAAAAAAAAAAATAGAATTGCTAAAATAAAATAGATATATTAACACACCAAAGCTGGTGATGATATGAAGCTCTAGATCATTCATGCTTTGATGACAGAAGTGTAAAATTGTACACACACTCTGCAAAACAGCATGACGGTTTTTAAAATAAAACTAAACATGTAACTACCACACAGCCAAACAATTAACCCCTGAATTTATCTCAGAGAAGTGAAATTTTATGTTTACACAAAAGCTTTTAAGAGGAGGTTTATTATAGATTTTTTTAAAAATAGTATTTTAAAACTGGAAATAAACTAACAGTCTTTCAACGGGTGAATGGGTAAAGAAAGTGTTATATATTTTCACCTTGGAATACTACTTAAAAGTGAAAATAAATTCATTATTGACACATGTAAGAGCTTTCGTGAATCTCTAGAAAAATAGGCTGAATTAAAAAAGCCAATCCCAAAAGGTCATGTACTGAATTATTTTGTTGGTATAATGCTCTTGAAATGTCAAAACTACAGAAACAGAGAATATTAATGGTCACCAGGTGTCAGGGATGGGGTGGAGGAAGTGAGGTGTTTGCAGCTGGAAATGGGCAACAGTGGTGATCCTTATGCAGATGGATATGTACTGTATCCTCATAGTATCAATATAAACGTCTTGGTTGTAATATTGTAATATAGTATTTCAAGTTGTTACTTTTGAAGAAAATGGGTAAATGAACAGTAGCTCCTACATTCATTATTTTTTTTTTGCATGTGGCTCCTTTATTATTTTTTACAACTCATGTGAATCTTCAACTGCATAAAAATTAAGCATTTAATTTAAAACTTATATGAGTTAAGACAATGTAATATTTGGCCAAGATTATATTCACCTCTATATTGAAACTTGTTTCATTTATTTATTATTTTTAAGACTGTATTTATTTATTCATGAGAGACACAGGCAGAGAGAGAGGCAGGGTCCATGCAGGGAGCCCGACGTGGGTCCCGATCCCGGGTCTCCATGATCACACCCTGGGCAGAAGGCAGGTGCCACATTGCTGAGCCACCAGGGGTCCCTGTAACTTGTTTTATGATAAAGATACTATGGAGGAACATTAAAGGTAAGACAACCATTTAGATATTGGTGCTAGCCCAATTGCAAAAACATAGGGTGAAATTAAACTTGGACAGTTCTTCATGCCATAAGCACAATTGAATTTTAGATGAGTTATGAACCTACATGTAAAACACCATGCTATGATGTTTTGGGAGATAATACACAATAATGTCTTCACAACCTTGAGAATGGAAAAAAAAATGTCTTTAACTAGATACAAAAGTTGTAAAGGAAAAGAATGCTATGTTTAAATGCATTAAAATTGCCAACTTCTATTTATTAACATAAATATTAAGATAATAAAAAGAAGTGAAGAAAGGTAGTAAAAGTCTATATAATGTGTATTTTGACAAGATCATGTCCTTAATCTATGAGGAACATCTACAAATCAATCAGTTTAAAAGATACATAGCCAAGGAGTAAAATGAGAGAGATTAGAACAGATATTTCACAAAAAGGATCTTCAAATAGCAAATAAAATTATAAAATAAATCCTAAGAACCAAAGGAAAGCAAACAAAAACTATTATGAATAGCTATCTATACAACAAACAATATTGACAGTTAAAGGTCTGAAGGTAAAAAACTGACACCCCCATGGTGACATGATGGATGCACCATTTTAGAAATCAACTTAACATCTACTAAACTGCAAGCCATACAGTTCACATGATTATTTCTATTTTCTTTGACATATATTCAAGAGAAATATGTAAATTTATGCATCAAAATATGTAGATAAAAATTTTACAGTAGCATATTTTATAATACAAAATCAGGAAATGACCAAAATTTCCATCAGCACATAATACATGGAAAATTATCTTTATACAACAGAACACTATAGTGCAATGGAAATGAAGATTACTATCTGAAATTACATTGAAAGTTGAGATATCATGTGATTGAAAGAAGATGGGTATACCAGTGTCCTGAATATTCTTAGTGATATCATTTAAAAACAAACTTTAAAACAATGTATAAGTATGAACACAGCAGTGATAGGTTTTAAAGAAATAAATGACTTCCAAAAATGTAAAAATAATTGTTGCCTTAATAGAATGAGACGGTTGTGATTACCAAAGTTTATACATTGTGGTATTGTGATATGCTGGTAAATTCTATTTCTTGACTTGAAGAGTGATTATATGGATCACTTAAAGTCATTCTTTAGGCTAGGTATTTTGTTTTATGCACTTTTCTTTATGAGGGATATATCTAAAATCTACAAAGTTAAAAGGAATTGGTAAATAAAATTTGTAGTAAGCCAAGCAATATAATCAAAGAGACCAATATTGCTTCTAAATCAAAATAAGTATGGATAATGGAGTAGCAAAGCCCTGTGCAATTATTTTAAAAAGATTCCTAAAATCAAAAAAGGTAAATATTAAAAAAAATAAATTCTGGAACAATTCTAAGGCATATGATACATTTCCATGAGATTTTAAAGAAATAAGCATGTAACATAAACCATTTTTAAAACTTACACAAAAAGATTACTCCATTTTTTAATAGTTGTGTAATATTGCATTGTGTTCACTTGCAAGTATACAAGTGTGTATGTAATTATTAGTCCACTATTGTGGGTTATTTTGGTGTTCTCTAATAATCTATAGTAGGTGACTTCAAATACATCTCTCTCTCTCTCTAATTAAGCTTTTCATATTTGCTAGGGTCAACTTTCCTAAGTCATAGAAAAAGAGAATGTCGCTGTGTAAACCTATGGAATATATAAGTCTTTATGTTGTTAAGTCAAAAATTCAGATTGAGGTGAGGAAAAGAAAATGATGTTACAGAAGGAAAAAAAAAGTATCACAAAATGATTTATACATTAAATAACTGTCAATTATCAGAATATATGAACTATCATTACTTCCTAAGGTGATCATGACTATAACTTTGTGAAGCATCTGGGTGGCTCAGTGGTTGAGCGTCTGTCTGCCTTTGGCTCAGGTCATAATCCCGGGGTCCTGGAATCAAGTCCCCACATTGGGCTCCCCACAGAGAGTCTGCTTCTCCCTCTGCCTCTCTCTGTGTCTCTCATGAATAATTAAATCTTTTAAAAAATGATTATAACTTTGTGAAATTATTTAAAACATGTTTAGCAAATCTAATATTTGCATGAAACTTCAAGAGCTTGCCTGATGAATGTAGAATTGTTTTAAAAGTAAGCAGCTATATCACTTTTTACTGAATGTTACGAAACGAAAATGTGAAACATCATGATATAATAAATTCAAAGTATGGTCTAAATGTTTTACTTCTGAATTTTGTCTTACACTTTTTCTTAGGTAAATTTTGGAATTATTTGGAGATTTTGAAATTTACATTGAGATTTTGATGGGACTCACCCTTCAACGAGTGTTATTATTTGTTGGTTTACTACTAATATTTCTTTATGTAGGGTTGCAGTTGTTCTGCATTCAATCTTTCCATTATATTTGTCAAAGTTAAGACTGAAGTTCGTTGGAGACCTTTTCAGTGTCTTCATTTTGCCTTTCTCTCCACTCCAATTGAAATTTCCAAGATATATGCTTTTCTGTCTCTTTTTCTCTGAGTGTAGACAGGATGGATTACATTCTGTGAGTGCCTTTCACATTCTCTACTATATAAATCTTAAGCTGGCCAATACTGTTGACCTTTTTCTCAACTGCATCCCACCAGACAAATATTCCTCAAATAATCTCATTTCTTTAGGGTAATAGGTCCTTTTTTTCCTAGCAGTATTGATGAAATCTGCTTTATGATTTTGTGTTTCTTTACTATTTTTATTTTGTGATCTTTGGGTAATTACTCCTGTCATCTTCATAAGAACATACAAATAGAGGGGGAGGAAACTCTGTTTTGGTTTTAAAGGTGTTTATTCCTCTAATATAAAAGATGCAAGGGTAGGAAGAATTGTAAGTGCCTGGCTTAATGTCCAGTGACTGACAACCATTATAAAATTTTGATGGGGCTGATGGGTGGAGGCATCACCACGTCCTACTTCAGCTGCCTAGACAATTTTGAAGCCATTCCCAGGAAGCTAACAGACCCACATATAAATTCTTCCCCCCCCGCCCCAAGCTCTCTAAGTATTAGAAAACTATTTCTCATGCTCATTATTTTTGGAGGATTTTTACTTTTGCATGTGAGAGGAGCAAGAAAGCATTTTAGAGTGGGTAGATACTGAAAAACAGTATTCACCTAGTAGAGAGACACAGATCTATTTTGGGGGGGTTTCTGGTTGGAACACGCTCCAGTTTTTGTACTTAGGGATAGAAAATGCTGGGTAATTGAAGAGAAACAACAGCAAACTAGAACAAAAGGATGTTTTTCATGTTCACTTCTAAGTGGTGAAGATATCTCAGCATCAGCTGTTGCCTGAGATTTTGAGTCAAACGTGTCATACAATTATGAGAAATTTGCTGTTTATTGATTGATTGTTATTTTGCTTTGTTATTATGATTTTTTTATCCCTCCTTCCCCCTGAATTTTAGAGTGTTTTAGTAGGAAATGGGGAAAAAATAAGCCAAGGACTTAGATACCATCTTAAATGGGTAACCCGTACTGATATTTTAGTGCAAAACAAGCAAATATCAACATAGAGAAGAGCCCTGTAAATTTCTATATTATTTTAATACTTAGTTTTAATACAATACAAACTTGAACATATTTTATATATTACCCTATTAATTTGAAAAGATACTACAAGCCTTTATAAAACCTCTAAAATAATTAACAGTCAGCCATTATTTTTACTTCCCCAATGATTATAACATCTTTATTTCTCTTTTGTGCAAACAATTCAAAGTTAATTACATGGTTGTCCATCCTTAAATGCTATCATTATTATTATCTTTTTATTAATGTATGGCAAACTGCTCAGCTTAGCTTGTAATAAGGAGTTGAATTATTATTGGAGCCATAGAGAATTGAACAGTTGGAAGTCCTAAGCTAAATGACTATGGGGAAAAATAATGTCATGTTGCTTAACTAGCTCATGTCACAAAATAGTTTATTTAGCTCCATTCTATACAGAGATAAATATCACGCAAATTTGTTTAATTTTCTACAAGTCAGACTTCTAAATAAAAGTGTTTGAAAATTCCTTACCAGTGGCATAGCTGGTGAGGCACAACGTGGATTTCAGAAAACAAACATATTGCATCAACTGGGAAATTTACCCACAGACCAGTGCTGACCGATAACAGTAAGACATTCATAGGATTCTGAAAGAAGTGTATGGAACTGTGAGAAAATAAAAAAAAAGGTTATAATGACATCTTTTAAAGTAAAAATTAGTTCATCAAAAAAGTATTTAGTAGAATACATACAATTGTTTCAAACTTTTTATTTTGAGAAAATTCTAGATTCACATGTAGTTGTAAAAAAATACAGATACATCTTGCACTATTTACCCTGTTTCCTTCAATGGTAACAACTTGTACAACTAAACTGTAATATTGCAACCAGTGTATTGATATTGATACACAACATTTCTGTCACTATAAGGATCGCTCACGTTCCCCATTTAGTCATACCCACCTCACTGTGTCCATCCCATCTCTCACCCTTGGAAGTATCATTTTCTATGGTTTTGACATTTCAAGAATGTTATATGAATGGAATCATTGAGTGTGGGCCATTTTATAATTGACTTTTTTCACTCAGTGTAATTCTCTAGAGATTCATTGCGGTTGATGTGTATATCAGTAACTTATTATTTTGTATTACATTTCATTACATTGTATGAAAATCCTAGTCTGTTTAGCCATTTGCCAATTAATGGACATTTGAATTGCTTCTAATTTTTTACTGTTAAGAGAAGTAACTGCTATGAAATCAGTGTACAGGTTTTTGTGGGAACATAAGTTTTTATTTCTCTAGGATAATTACTCAGGAGTACAATTGCTGGGATATTCAGTTATTGCATGTTTAATTTTATGAGAAAATGCCAAAATGTTTTCCAGCGTTCCTGTGCCACTTTAAATTCTCTGTCAGAGATCCAGTTTTTCTACATCACCATCAGCATTTGATGTTGCCATTATTTTTTATTTCAGACCTCCTAAGAAGTTTATAGTAATATCTCTTTGTGATTTTAATTTGCATTCCCTTAATGGTGAATTGTGTTGAACAACTTTTCATGTGCTTGTTATATGTATATCTTCTGCAATGAAAAGTCTGATATGCCTTTGGCCCTTTTGGTAAATTTATTTAAGTATTATAATTTGTCACTCTTGAATTTTGAGAGTTCTTCATACATTCTAGGTACTAGTAATTTGTCAGTAGGTTATTTTCACATGTTTCCCAGTCAACAGCTTGCCTTTTCATCTTGTCAAAAATACATAGGCAAAACAAATTAAGGAAGTCCAATTTATCAAATTTTTTGTTGTTTATGGTTTTGGTGTCAGGTGTATGGACACTTTGCCTAGCTCTAGATCCTAAATATTTCCTCCAAAGATTTTTATTGCAAACTAAGTTTCTCACTTGCATACAGGATGCATTTTGAGTTAATGCTCATATAAGGTGTAGTTTAAGGTAAAGTTTAAGGTAAAGGTTTTTTGTTTGTTTTTGTTAGTTTGTTTTCTGTTCTTTTTTTTTATCTTTTTTTTTTTTTTTTTTTTTGCCTATGGGCGCCTAATTGTTCTAGCACTGTTCTTGGAAGGCTATTCTTCTTCGATTGAATTTCTTTGTGTCTTAGTAAAGGATGGATTGAGCATATCTGTGTGTGTCAATTTATGAGCTCTGTAGTTTCTTCCACCAATTTAGTGTCTATATCTTTATCAATACCACAGATCCTGTTTTTAGAGTTATATAGTCAGTTTCCAAATGTAGGTTTATTCTTTTCAATTTGCTCTTCTTTTTCAAAAATTGTTCTACCTATTGTTCCCTTATCTTATATAAAACATATATAGAAACATAAAAAAGCTTGTAGGAAATATAAGCTTTAGAAAAATATCAATATGTACAAACCTTTTTCTGGCATTTTCGTAGGAATTTCTCTAAATCTATATATCAGTTTAGGGGAATTGACATCTTCAGTATGTTGCATTTCAATACGTAAAATGGTACATCTTTTAATTTTTTTAGATCATCTGACTTATTTCATCATTTTTTATGGTTTCACTGTAAAATTTATGTAGTTTTTTTTTTAGATTTACACCGATATATTTTATTTATTGAGTGTTTTTAAATGGTATCACATTTTTAATTTCTCTGTCAATGTGCTTTTTGATATTGTATCAAATAGTGGTAGATGTTTGTATGCTCTAAACTTTTGAATATATTTATGAGTTTTAGGAGTTGAGTTTTTGTTTGTTTTGTATCTTCTTTAGGCTTTCTGTGTAGACAATCATGCCATGTGAAAATATGGACAATTTTATGTATTTATTTTTAATCATTGTGATTTTTATTTCCTTCTCTTTATTGCACTGGCTAGAATGTTATCACTGCATTGAATGTGAGTGGCAGAGCAGACATTCTTGCTTCCTTTCTATTCTTAAGAAGAATGGATTCACTCTTTCACGATTATGTATAAAATTAGCTATAGGTTTTTGCAGACATTCTTATTTAATTCAGGAAGCTCCCTTTATACATTTTTTTTCCAAAGGATTTTGGTTTTGTTTTGTTGTTGTTATTGTTTATAAGAGGAGATTGGATTTTGTAAAATGTAATTTTGTCTCAATTAATAAGATCTTTTAATTTTTCTCCTCTAGCCTTAATATGGCACCTTATTTTAATCTTCAGATGTGAACCAATTTTGTATCTTTGGAATGAACCAGTTTATCATTTCAAGTATGTAAAGGTTTTTATATGTTGCTAAAAATATTTTCACTAATATTTGATGAGAATGTTTTCACTGTATTTATGAATGATATTGATCTATGATATCTATCATCTATTATCTATCTATCTATCTATCTATCTATCTATCATCTATCATCTATCTAGCTATCTAGCTATCTAATCTATCATCTATCATCTATTTATCATCTATCTATCTATGAGCTGCCTTTGCCATATTTTGGTATCCAGCTAATGCTGTATCATAAAACTAATTTTCATCTGTTCCCTCTTTTATTTTCTAGAAGACATTGTATAGAATTAATGTTAATCTTTAAGTGCCTAGGGAATACTCTAATTATTACTAACTAATCTTTGAGATTTCTTTTTTGTTTTAATTATAAATTCAAATTCCTTATTATTTTAAGTTAATCAATAACTTCTTTTCCATATTGGGTCAGTTGTAGTAGTTTGTACTTTTTGAAGAATTAATCAAAGTTGTAAAAGTTATGTCTGTAAAGTTGCTTATGGTATTCCTTCATTATTGTTTTTGTAATTGCATAGCTCTATTTCATGGAATTTTCTCCATTTTTTTTTCTGTATTCAAATGTATTGATTTCTCCTGTTACCTTTATTATTTCCATTATTTAGGTTTATTTTATTTCTCTTTTTCTAGGGTTTTTAAGCACGATCAAAAATGACTAATTAGATACTTTTCCTCTGTTATAACACATACATTGAGCACTAAGAAATCTCTCAAACTGCCTTAGTTGTGCCTTACAAATTTATATATGTTGTATGTTTATTTTCACCCAGTATAATATTTTTATATCCCTTGAGACTTTCTCTGTGACCTATGGGATATTTGGAAGTTTATTGTTTAGTTTCCAAATGTTTGAAGGTTTTCTTTTTTTCTATTACTAGTTTCTAAACCAAATTTACTGTGATTGGCATATGCTCTCCATTATTTCAGTTCTTTCAAATTTGTGAATGTTTAATGACCCAGGATATGGTCTCTTTGTAAATGTTCTAGGATTCCAATGACATGGCTGATAGGTTGTTGTTGTTGTTGTTTTTAATAGCCACACAGATTTATTTCTTCTTTGTAACTGAAATTGATTAATTTAAATTGGTGTGTCACTGATTCTTTCTTCTATCCTCCCTGTTCTTGAGTCCACCCATTGAAATTTAATTTCAAATGTCTTTTCACTAATATTATTATTTTGTTCTTTATATATTTTATTTTTTGGTGAAACTTTCTATGTATTTGATGAGTCTATTTTTGTTTTCATTTATTTAAAGTGTGCTCACAATTCTCATTGCAGATTTTATGATAGCTGCTTTCAATTTTTGAGATAATTCTAATATTTCTGTCATTTTTCTATTGATGTCTATTAAATGTTATTATCTTCATTCCACTTAAAGTCATCCTGTGCTTGGTTTGATGATTAATTTTATGTCGAGACCCACACATTTTAGTGTTATGTTACAAAACTGTAGATCTTTTTGGCCTTTTGTTTTGCTGGCTTTCCCTGATATGATACAGCTCTAGCAGGTGAAGAGAAAATGGAGATACCAAAAAGTGAAGGTAGAAGTCTGGGTTTCCCAATCATTCTCCTTTGATATCTAATGGTGGGAGGCTGAGGCTTGTCAGTTACCTAGTGATGGGTGGGGTGCTTTCATCCTGCTTCCTACATGGTTTTTCTAGTACCACTGGAGAATGACATAGCCTTTTTGTTGTTAGGTGGTGGTGGAAGTTCTGAATTAGTCAGAAAAGGCCTCCCTCAGGCCTCTTCTGACAACACCCTGTAAGGAAAGAGGTGGGGGGCATCATCACTGCCCAGTGGGGATGAAACTCCTAGCTATTTGGTTTCTTGCTACAGTCTAAAAAGTGTGGGATTCCAAATTCCCAACTTGGCTTTGTTGCCATGGAAGGATTTGACATTCCAGGTTTCTTGGGTTGTTGGGTTGGAGTAAAAGGATTATTATCTAAATTTTCTGTTTTTGTTATAATGCCCACTTCTTGGTGCTTTGGACAGAAAGCAAACCTTAGGATTGGGTCTATTTTTTTTTTCTTTTTTTTTTTTGTCTGTTTCCACTTGTCTTTTTTAAGTTGCTGACTTTTTTATTCCAAATCTTGGAATACGAGGCAAAAAACTAACAAACAAAAACCTAGGTGCTCACCATCACATTGTTCCTTGTGTCTTGAGGTCCTGAGCTAATCTCTTCTTCTGATTATCTTCCAGAGTCTTCTTAAATTCATTTAATATGTAGTATTATAACTAGCAGGGGACTAGAAAAAGTATATTGACTTCATCTTCCCTGAAGGAGAGATCTGCAGTATGTATTACTTTTTAGTTCAATGGTTTAAAAAAAATGAATTTGAATGTTCTTATTGTTATAAAATGTACATA
The DNA here is from genome assembly GCF_048164855.1 of Canis lupus baileyi. NCBI lineage: Eukaryota > Metazoa > Chordata > Mammalia > Carnivora > Canidae > Canis > Canis lupus. The sequence continues at coordinate 51,681,353 of NC_132858.1, forward strand.
ATACACAGTTTACCATTTTAACCATTCCAAGTGTAAATTCATTGGCAGTAAGTATATTTATACCAGTATAATCACAATCTCTGTCTATTTCCAGAACATTTCATCATCTCAAATAAAAGCTCTGTACCCTTTGAATAATAATCCCCCGTTCTTGGCAACCTCTATTATAATTTCTGTTTCTATGAATTTGACTACCCTAGTTATCTCACATGAGTGAAATCTTACAATATTTGCGTTTTTGTGTCTTACTTATTTAACTTAGCATAATGTTTTCAGGGTTCAACAATGTTGTAACATGTGTCAGTACTTCATTTGTTTTTATGACTTAAGCATTCCATGTATGTGTATGTAATATTTTATGTATCCTTTCATCCACTCATGGACACTTGGGTTGTTTTCACCTTTTGAGTAATGTAATGATGCTATGAACATTGATGTGCAAGTAGCTGCTTCAATCTCTGTTTCCAGTTCTTTGGGTTGAGTGAGTCAGATTGCTGGATCATATGACAATGCTATATTTAGGCTTTTGAGAAGAAGCTGGAATGTTTTCCACAGAAGCTGCACCATTTTATATTCCCATAGTGGTGCACAAGGGTTTCAATTTCTCCACATCATTGCCAGTACTTATTTCTGTGTTTTTAATTTTTATATAATAATTATTCTAACCGATGTGAAAAGTGTCTCATTGTGGTTTTAGCTGGCATTGATTAGTAATGATTTGTGATATTGAACATTTTATCATGTGTTTATTGATCAATTCTGTATCTTCTTTGGAGAAAATTTGCTTTGGGTTGAATTGTAACCTCCAAGAAAGATATGTTGAAGCCCTGACACCCAATACAGCAAAATATGATGTTATTTGGAAATTGGGTCTTTGCAGAAGTAATCAAGTTAAAGTGAGGTCATCAGAGTAAACTCTAATCCAATATGACTTATATTTCTAATAGGAGGGGGAATGTAGACACAGAAACAGACATACACAGAGAGATTATGTGAAGATGCAGAAGGAGAAAACAGCCATATGACTAAAATAATGTATCTACAAGCCAAGAAATGCTGAAGATTGCTGGCAACCAACAGAAACTAGAAGCGACAAGGAAAGATTTTCCCCTAGAGCCTTCAGAGTGAGTATGGCCCTGCTGATATGTTGATCTTGGACTTGTAACGTCTAGACCTTCTAGTAAATTTCTGTTGTTTTAAGCCACTTAGTTATTTTGGTATGTGGCTATAGCAGCCCTAGAAAACTAATCAGATTTTGGTACAAAAAGTGATTCAGAGGAATAGAATTTTGAGGATGAGTGTTCTAAATTGATTCTGTGGTTTCTGGAGTTCTCTGATTTGACTGATTGTGAAGATAGTGATAATTCTCTTGCCAGTAGTAAAGGTAACATGATGTGGCAGTAGAAGTATGCAAATTATCACCAATAAATACTCCTAATTACCTCATTGACAAGGTTCTGAATAATCATGTATTTGATGCTTTAGCCCACTGTTAAGCTCTTGAGTATAATGAAAAAAGGATGAGCTCACGGATAAAAATTCCTAGCTTAAATGCTATGTAAGTGACCTGCAAGCTTCTTTCTTGCCCTGAAAGAAATCTATATCTCCCGTAGCCATAGAGCTGAGGTTTTTTTTAAAACCTCCAGGGTCTCATCTTGTAAGTGGCAGACTAAAATGCAAACGGAATTCTCAAACTCTTAGGATGTTCACTGTGAAGTGAGGGCATTGATTGGGAAGGAATGGGATCCTCATAATTGGAATGTGCATGTATGGGCAGATCCTATTGTAGCCTGGGACGTTGTTCCTCTAAATTCTGTTGTTTGCCTGTTAGTAGAAACAACCATTTCATTCCTAAGGAAGTTATCCCTTCTTTGCTTGGAGAGACTGGAATAATCTCCCCTGAGGTAGTTGTTCAAAACCCTGCTTATTCTCTTCTAGGTACACCCCCAAACCCTTCTTTGCTCCTAGAACTATAATGAGACTCAGATACCAGCAAGCTCCAAAAGAGGAGTTATAGTATGACCCGTGGAAAGGTGCACTACACTCTGAAATTCCTCCATGTTTTTCTCAATTAATATAAACAGAAATCTAGGGAGTAGGTATGGGATTGAATATTAAGGGTGTGAGAAAATGGCAGAAATAATATAAAATTGGATGCAGCAAATTATTTTATATAAGCCCATGAAGCAGAGATTCTGGATTTAATGTTGTAGCTTGAAGGGTTAGGAAGGGCTCTATATCATTCTGCTTGGTTTATATAATGTATCAAATATATTTAAATATAATTAAAAGGTGGACAATACTAAATGACATTAAAATGAAAGGAAAAAGAGATACAAAGGGATGGGGAGATTGTAATGTTAGGAAATATTTATTATATGGGACTGGTCATCTCCCTGAAAGGATCCAGATTCTGGACCATGACTTATCCTCACTATTTTCACTATGACCGTAAGGAATAAATTTGGAAAGGGAAATATAGTATCTTCGACGAGCACTGGGGTTGTTCTTTGCTGTGGGTCAGAAATTACAGCAGAGCTGCTGCTGTCGAAGCAGAATATTTAAATACAATAGGGATAATTGGATGCAGAATTGGAAGGAGCCAAGAGGCAATACTTATCACCAAACACAAGGTGTGTGTGGTTACTGTAATGAGCGATAGAGTGAAAGTAGTAATCAGAAAACTATGATTTGCACAGACTTGTGGTGTTGGCTTGCTAACCACAGTGTCCTTAGAAGTAAATAAATGGACATTCTACTGAATTCTTACTTGACTTGCATGAGCTGAAGACTTTTGGCTCAAATGAACTAAAGTACTTGATTTTCAAAGGAGAGAGATTAGTCTCTCAATAAATTTCCACACATGGGCCACTTTGCAGACCCAGCATCTCTTCAATGAAGGAAAGACTGGGTCCCTTTGATGAACTCCACCACACTGCCAACATTTTATATTCTTAATCTTTCTCCCAAAGGGACCTGTAAGATAACTATGCATTAGGGACCAGAGAGGGAGACAAACCATATGATACTCTTAATCACAGGAAACAAACTGAGGGTTGTTGGAGGGGAGGGGTGTGCAGAGATGGGGTAACTGGGTGATGGGCATTAAGGAGGGCACATGATGTCATGAACACTGGGTGTTCACTGATGAATCACTGATCTCTACCTTTGAAACCAATAATATACTACCTGTTAATTAATTTAATTTAAATAAAATTTTAAAATTAATTAAAGAATTAAAAATAAAGAGGAAAAAAACTAGATCTTTTGCAGATTACTGGCACTGGCCCTGAACTGACCAATTCTGAGAGACCGAAAACATCACTGTGTCACAGTCAGAGCAGGGGTTTATTGAAGTCAGGTGATCAACGGATTTGCTCAAGTTTATCTCACAGCAGACCTAGTGGGTCCCCAAAGTCATCCCATGGATGTTTCCTTTCTTCCAGATTGTGTAATAGGAACAGACACAGAAGCAACTGGCAAAATTTTTACATCGATTCACTGACTTGTGGAATTAGACTTGTTATGATAAGTAGGGCCAAGTGGAAGCCACTACAACAGTCTCTACCTAGGAAAAGAGTAAACCAAAAGCAGTATTGCATTCATTGAGTACCTGTACTTTGGGTGTCATAACCCAGTAATCATTGCCAAATCTAATACCAAGAAGTATTTCTCCTATGTTTTCTTCTATGAGTTTTAGTTTTAGTAATTAAGTTTAGGTCTTTGATATATGTTGAGTATGTGCTACCTTTGATTTCAATAGTTTGCAAAATTAAATATATAAATGAAAGAAGCCTGTAAAATTTTCTTTAGTTGATTATTTCAAATCTTCCTAAACATACGATTATATTTTACAATGAATATGTCAAGAAGCATTAATAATTTTAATTCTAAAAGAATACTTATAAATTAGTTAAAAAATAAAAGTTGATTCACAAGGGTATAATATAAATGTTCAATAAATACAGGAGCTAATTGAATTAAATAGATACCATTTTCAATTTTCTTATTATTTAGAGAATAATTTTTGTCCTGTTTTTCCCCCTGAAAGAGACCTGTGTCTTTACATAAAGACCAAGCTAGCTGAGTGAATTTACATATTCATTAATTACCAATTCTTAAAAAGTATAATTAAGTCTACAGAGTAAAATTAAAAGTCCATAGTAAAAAAATTAAAAAAAAAGATTATTGGATGCCTCATCAGCCTTTAGCTTAGAGGCCCAGAGAAGTTTGTATGCAGAATAAATACTTAGTTTATGTTTAATGAATGACAAAGCACTTTATAAGAGGGAATTCTGATTAAGATGTGTCCAGCTTATAAGCTGAGGAAGTAAGAAAAATGGAGATAATTTTTTTTTTTTTTTTTTTTTTTTTTTTTTTTTTTTACAGAAAAGTGTGCCAGCACCATTTGGTATACCCAGCAAAAGCAAAGTGGTCTAACTTTCTCTTCCTCCTTTAATACCCCATGTCTCATAACAATATCAGGGAGACAGGGTGAAATTGGGACAATAAAGTCATACCAATTTAGAAAATACTGAGAGCCAAACTTGTACAGTATCAGCCCGACGGATTGATGGTTGGGAATAAAACAGCAGAATGAGCATCTGAGCCAGGTAATGCTGCTAAGCAAGCCTATGGTGTCCCTTTGTCTGTGCACTTACAGAGTCTAAATATAACTCTCCCTCCCATAGTGCAGAAGGAGTAGGAGTCATGGGCAGCTCATTGTTCCTGGTGAGCACTTGGATCAGACAAAGGAATCAAACTGCAAGGCTATGAAAGATCTTTGTTTAATGTGGAGTTATCAGTGGTGAGAATTTTTGCAGAATTAAAGGAAGGAAATTAAAATGTAATTGATCAATTCTTAGTCTATAAATTGAAGTTTGAGAACATAAGGAGAGTTTGAGAACAGAGCCCAGATATCCTGTAATATTGTCCCAGCTTAGAATGGCATGAGGAAAAAATAGTATGATACAGAAAAATGCCAGATAATCATTGACATCTTGAAGAAAACAATCAAGCTAAGGATTTCTTGATCATCAAGTGCTAGATACGAATATCAACCACACAATGTATTAGATATAATTAACTACAGCAGACTGGATGCAATTCTTATATTAAGTGTATGTGTAGCCATTGAAATAACCCTTTTCGGTGACTTCATAATAACCAGCATATAGCTATACAAGTCCCTTAGGTAATTCCAGAAACAACTGCATTTATTGCACTTCCCATCCTAAACCTCTCTCCATCCCTGTCTTCCCTATTCTCACCTAGGATTCCCCCAATTACCACATTTCCTAGAAAAAAAATACACCTTATGTTTCGAAACAAAATTTTTCATGTTGGTGGAGTTCTTTAAATCTTTGAAGAATATAGTTGTAACACTCTAACCTCTGATTTTTTAAACTTTTTTTTTTTTTTTTTTTATTTTATTTATGATAGTCGCACAGAGAGAGAGAGAGAAGCAGAGACATAGGCAGAGGGAGAAGCAGGCTCCATGCACCGGGAGCCTGACGTGGGATTCGATCCCGGGTCTCCAGGATCGCGCCCTGGGCCAAAGGCAGGCGCCAAACCGCTGCGCCACCCAGGGATCCCCTAACCTCTGATTTTTTAGATGTCTGATTCAAATGACAAAAAAAAAAAAATCCATCTGCTGTACCACTAATCTTTGTGAACACAGCATAAAGCTTTTCCTCACAAGGAATTTCCTTAGCTCTGGAAACGAACTCTGGAATATCCAGCTCTTGCAGCATCATCACTCCTCTGGTCTCCTCTCTTACTCTTAAATCTTCCATTTTGCAAATACACCTCCTTTTGTTCACCAAGTACAATATCCCAATTGTGACTTTCTACTCTTATGAAGCTTTGATCCAATGCTTTGATGATCTATCTGCTTTCTTGCTAACATTCAAAATTTTCACAATCTCAAATTGGATCATGTGACCATCTACCCCTTTGCATTTATGCACCAGGGATTTTGAGGGCTGAGAGAGAGAACTGCATGATTAAGAGAGAAGCACTTTCAGATTTGTAGCTTTTGGTCTTGTGTGGGGTCTTAATCCTGACCAGGAAGCTTGTGTATACATTTATCTAGACACTCCTTTAGTACCCTGTAGAAATTATTCTGTATCCTTTCCTCTTCAAATCCAACTCCATTCCCATACCTTTCCAGGCAGCCAACCATTGGAAACAAAATAATAAAGTTCACACTATGTTCTGGCCAAATTAATTATAAAGCTACAGAATTAATTTGAGCACAGCAGTACGGGGATACACAGATTGAGTTTATAGAAAGTCTACAGTATAGAACCAAACATATACAAACTAAAGTACAGAATAGAGGTAATATTTCAAAGCAGTGGGGGAGGTAGATGTACCTTTCGGTGCATGCTGTGAAAACAACTGACCAGGCAAATGTTTTTGTGTTGAACTCAGATCTACACCCAAATAAACTCTTCTTATACCTAGATATTGGAAATATCAAACTATTTGTGGTTCTCAAGAAATTAATGCTCAGGTCATGTCTCCAGGTCACTGAATATTATAATTCCTCTGCCTCAAATGCCCCTCTATGATAATCTCTGTCTTATTCTTCACCTTTAAAAGTTGTTTCTAGCTCTCCCAGATTGAATTTTTGTGTCCTCCTGGAGCTCTTTAACATCTGACAGCATATTTTTCTGTTATTTCATTTCTTATATACCTGCTCTGCCCATATCAGAAATTCCCTTGGTCACAAGGAAGGTATTAAGTCATGTTTATCTCTAACATCTGCCTCAGTGGATGATAGGGGCTAAGCAATGTACTAATTTTGAATTGGGGATCTTTCATTCTACAAACATTTATTGAGCCACTACTATTAATGTAGAGGATGCCGTGAGTTATGAGACACACAGTGATGATAAATAAGACGAAGGACCTGCCCTGGAGTGGTTCCATAGCCCAGTGGCTGAGGCAATTTGGCTTACAGGGGAAAAAAAAAAAAATATATATATATATATACATATATATATATGTATATATATATATATATATTATAAGAGAAAAAAAGAAAGGTCTGGATGCACTTAGCCTGAAAAACAGCACCATTAGGAATGATTTAATAACAGTGTGATCATATTAAGGTTAGAAAAGGAGATGCATTAAACAGTTCTCTATCTTTCTGAAGACCTAAAAAGACTATTAAGTACCATATGAAGAATGTGTTTCTATAAATGTTTCAAATAAAAAAAAAATGGTTAACTTAGGGTTCATGATTATTATTTCTAGTGCTATTTCAAAATAAGAATGAATTGACTTGTATATAATTTTTTTCCTGACCAGGGATTGTGTGAAATACTCTCTCTTTGCACATTATTTTATGCATATTTTATAATTTTAATTTTAGTAATGCTTGACAATAAGTTCAAAAAATATTTATTTGGCTTAATATTGATATTTAATGATATCAACTTGGAAGTGAATGATAATACATATTGTAAGGCTCTCTTGTATGAAATATTTATGGAATTATAAAATAGATCTTATACATTTATGAGTATTCAAATGTTCCTGTTCAGTTATTATACAAAGATAACTTGAGAATGTCATTTCTATTCCAGGAGATTATATGCGTACAATCTTCGATACAAAGTCACACTTCAACAAATTAGATGGATTCAGACCTTTAGAAGTTGTGACATTTGCATATAAATTTAAACTCTGCCCCTGAGCTATAAGAATAAATTAATAATCCAATTTAAATATTTGACAGATATGTCTCATAAGAAATATGGTATTGAAAGATATATTATAGTATGAATACAGTAGAAAAGCTATTCTTCCTAATAACATTTAATTTACTATCACAAAAATAGGTATATGGAGTCCATGCAATTTTTTTTTTATTAGAGATCTAAAATACACATCTTTAATTAAAGAAACTGCCCTAAGGCAGAAGTAATACTCTCATTGACAATTAAGGTTAATTCATAATTTTTTGGTGAAGAAAGAGAGTGATTCTGTTTTAAAGAGAAAATTAGGAAAAATTTTAAATTAAAAAGGAACACTAGCAATAATTACTCTTTAAGTAAAACATTTTTAAAATATACACACCTTAGCATAATTTTAATTTGGTAGAGGCTTTTCTGGATCACTAAGTTAAAGCTATATATTCATTGTTTACTTACCATCTAGAATAGAGAGACACCAAACTTTCAAAGCTATCTGAAGTTCCTGAATTTAGGGTTTTCTGAAAATAATCTGGTTACATATAAAAAATGTGTTGTTTTATTGGTTACATTAAAATGTATGTCAAGGAATATATTGACAAAGGATATATCACCAGAAGTACTTAACCCATGTATCAATATGATAGCATATCGATAAAACTGCTCATGGTAAAATTTAATTCACTCAGTTAATGAACCATTAGAACAACTTCGTGTGTATGATTCTTCTGAAATATAATTGGAATCATGTTAGTTTATTGAAGTTTGACTTCATTTAATTGACAAATTGTTGCTCGGCTTTGCACAGTTATATCTATAACAACTAATAGGAAGAAAGAGGAGAAAAGGAAGAATTTACATAAAGTAGTGAAATATTATTTAAAGTCACCAGGATATTTATATTTGTAATTCCTTGATATGCTTTCAACTGACTGGGATTTTATATGTATAATATATACATATATATTATATAATAATATATATGTATATATCTCCCTTTAACTTGACCTCTGTTTTTTTACTCAGCCTTATGAGCAAGGCTTTTCATATCTGTTATTTTGTGTTTGCTGAGAGGAAACTTGCCTATGTGATGATAGAGCTGATCATTTGTTTGTCAATGATGCTTGTCCCTTGTTTTCTCTGTATGTAGGCAAACTGGCTGTGAGATAATAAAATTAATTAAAGGATAGTTTATCGGCAGAGATTTATCCTAAGCAAAGGAAATCACTATTCAAAATTATTTCCCAAATATCTGCTATTCAACATTTGGGTTAATAAATTCCTTTACAAATACAAAATGAAAAAAGAGGATTCATTTTCTTCTTTTTATGAGTATTTTATCAAAGAAATCACATTGATCAATCTCAGAGCATTTAGTGAATATACCAATGCATGGTGCAGGGTGTGATTAATTTTTTTAAAGATTTATTTATTTATTCATGAGAGACACACAGAGAAAGAGGCAGAGACACAGGCAGAGAGAGAAGCAGGCTCCCTACAGGGACCTGATGTGGGACTGGATCCCAGGACCCCAGGATCACGCCCAGAGCTAAAGGCAGATGCTCAACCACTGAGCCACCCAGGAGTCCCTAGGACATGATTAATTGAACTGGAATGTCAGGACAGGTATGGAAACAATGATGCGTTATGGATGATTAGGTCACATAAGCAACAGTTATTTTTTCTGGAATATTATGATTTGGTTTTAAACATGGCCATTATTAAAAATTAAAGAAGCATAATTAAATAAATCACATTTAAAAAAGTGAATATATATTCAAACTATTTTACTCCTAGTTATGTTATGTTTTTATATTATCTGTGCCATTGAGGTTATATGTCTATTGACCCTGTGTGGTGGATATAATGTACCTCAGTGTGGTAGTGCAGATCATGTTAATAGCTTGATTTTGGCCATGGTAGAAATAGTTGCACCATGGAAATCAGGGTTTTAACTATGGTTCTGTTGACTCTCTAATCTTAAAACAATGATGGAGAAATGTAAGTAGGTTAAGCTTATAAGTGTGATATGTCTTTAAAAAAGAAAGTGTGATAGAATTATAGTCCTTACATCATAAATAGAGCATAAATATTGAGGAAATATTTTGTTTCAGTATTAGGAAACTAATATTTAGTTTGGTAAAGAAGTCACTCCTGTCAATGATGAATAAGTGAAGTCTCAACATAAGAGTGTCTTAATTGTTTTAATGTCATCATTTCTAATTAGTATAAAAAAAAAGCATCAGCCAAAAATAGTCATGTCATAAGTATGCTCATGTGTCAATTTTAACCAAAATTTTGCTGCACATATGAAAGGTTGGCAAAAAAATCAATGAAAGCATTCTGTGAGAATGAAATGGATAAACGTAATTATAAAAAATATTATTACTTCTAAATTGTATGTTGTACCTTCTTCATATCAGTAAAATTTTTAAAAACTTAAATACATATTAAGTTCAGACTTTTTTTATTTTTATATATTATTTGTTCAGACTTCTTTCTGACCAATCCAAGACCTCTCTCAAACACGGAATCGGAAAAATATTAATGTAGTAGTTTAAACCATAAACTCCAATAAACTCATTATCTCAATGTATATGATGAGGCTTGCAAACAAACTATATAGAAGATATCTGCAATGCAATCTTAGTTAATTATATGATACTCATTCATTTTTTTCAATCTCTCATTAAAATTAGCACCCCTCTAGCCAGAAAGAAAGAAAGAAAGAAAGAAGAAAGAAAGAAAGAAAGAAAGAAAGAAAGAAAGAAAGAAAGAAAGAAGAGAAAAAGAGCAAATGTTGAAATAGCATTGCCATATTCCAATGATGTAACATATTTCACAAAAAAATTACCATTAATTATAGAAGAATGGGACATAGAGAATATTTGGTTTTAATTAACTTACTTCCAAAACTTTCCTATAAAGAAACTTTACCAAATGGGGAAATGGCATGTTCCTTCTACCCATGCCCATCTTCTAACCTGATATCAGGGAATTAGCCCTGGCAGTGAAGCAGAAAGCTCCATTTATCTCCCACAGAGTTTCTTTCAGAGAAAGTCTATCTCATTTTCTACATCCACTTAGGAGTCTGTAGCTTCAGGTAACACAAAAGTCTCAAGAAAAAAAGGGAGCAGAATGTACTATATTATATAATGGTGTGTAGGGTAAGATGAAAAACACAAAAAAGTACTGATCTTCAAGGCATAATTGTTGACAAAAACAGTAATTCAGTCTATTTAATACTATTACAAACAAACATAACTTGATATTCAATGCAAAAATTAAAATGAAAGGTATAAAATGATATTCAGTCAAGGACATATAAAAGGAATACTTATACATTGACTTATTGACTTTCACAGTAAAAATTAAAGAAAATAAGTCAGTTAAAGGTTTGAAAATCTATAATTAAATTTTAAAAAATGGGGAAAATAAAAGCAAAATTTTAAAATAGGAAATGAAAATCTGGTAGTAATTTGTGTTCTTAAAATTGTTTAGTGTTTGGTTGTAAATAAGTAAAATGGGCAAAGTCAAAACATTGACATAGGGGAAATATATAAAATATGGAAATAATCCCAATTAGTTGGAGTTCATAAAACTTTTGTATGTCACTATGTTTTTAGATTTTGACTTTCTATAGTAGTTTCTGTAAAAGCTAATAATGCCTAAATTGATTGCAAGACTTTGGAAATATTGAATGGACAAAAATAAAATTGTAAGACTCTCTGAAAAGTACAGACCAGATGGTGACATGAGCTAGATTACATGAGTAATAAATTTTAGTTGATTTTTCTAGAGTCTTATAGACACAGAAATTTTTTTATCAATTTATTTAATAAGACTAGCACTGTCTTAATGGTCAATAGCTTAAAACACACACACACACAAACATACACACAATAACATGATGGTCCTCAATTATGAAATTATGATGCATACACACAGTAAGGGAGGATTCCCTACATAGAAATTAATATAAACTATGATAAAAGGTATTAAAATACTGCAAGAGTAACCATACAATGTTCATCTTTGAAACATTTAAAACAGGGAGATGATTTGGGAAACTTCTTTATTATGTTTAGAAAGTCTTTGAAAATTCAACATCTTTAATTATAAAACATCAATATAAAAATAATATAACTTTACTTCTTTAGTATGGTATATTGTCAACAGCAAACATCATAAAAAATGCTGAAGCACTGCAGGCTTCACCATTAAACACTTTAAGAAGACCGGTTATGCATTTTCATCACTAAAGAAAATTTTTTTCTTGGATTTTAGCCATTGCAATAGAGTATGAAAAAAGTAATTAAATGTGCTCATCAAAACTGAGCAAGCACCATTATCATTATTTGCCAGAGAAAAGATTTTGTAACTGAAAATTCAAACAAATCTACTGAAAACATTGGAAGCATAAACAAACAAACAAACAAACAAACAAAACCAATTTAGTTGGAAAAGGACAAAGGAAGAGTAAAAATTATGGTCTGCTGTATATGTGGAAATGCAGACTAAAAAGAATCTCATTATCATAGTGTAAAAATATTTCAAAAATTAGGAGGAACTATTGACTATGCAAGACAAGGCTTATGTGAAAATATAAAATACCATTTGGAGACAGAAAAATATTGAATAGGAGAGACTTAATTCTTCCCATTCTTGTATGGGAAGAATTAAGAAGAATTAATATTGAGAACGGGTAAATCCTTCCCAAATTAATCTTTAAATAGAATACATTTTCAGTCAAAAGTCTACTGATATTTCTAAGTGAGATTAAGTAATTTAAAAATTCACCTTGCAATACAGACACTATACTAACATAACTATGAAAGAACAAAAGAAAGGCTCTTGTTCCAAGAAGTACTAAAATAGTGTCTAAGTTTGCTCTATTTGAGCGACACTGCCTGACTGATGGATAAGCTAGCTCCTTTCCATGTGTCTTAAAAGATTTCCAGAGAACAATTATGTGTCTCTTTCACCACGCTTGAGCCTCTGGTCCAGGCAATTGGTTTCACCAGATTCTTTCAAGTGACCATCGCCGACACTTCAGCTGCTTTACTTTGTGCAGTTGAATCGTGAACAACACAGGGGTTGGGGCACTGATCCCAGTGAAGGTCCACTTACAATTTTGACTCCCCAAAAACTTAACTACTGTAGCCTGCTGTTAACACAAACAGTAGATTAACACCTATTTTGTATGTTATGTGTATTACATACTGTATTCTTACTATAGAGTAAGCCAAGAAAATGTTACTAAGAAAAATCATAAGAAAAAGAAAATATAGTGCTGCATTTATCAAAAAAATAAATAAATAAATAAAAGCACGTATACACATATAAGTGGACCTAGCAGCTCAAACCCTTGTTGTTCAAGTGTCAACCATATATTCTTTTATTATGCAAGATAGAATGAATGAAAGGCTGGCATTAAGCTGATACTGTATAATAAACCTAACAGGAGAATTGAGGCATTAAGGGATTAGCAGCATAAACAAGTAAACTTTAACTAGCACATTAGCCACCACTGCCAGCAGCAGAATAACATCCATTGCCCAGCCGGTGGAATTCTACTGGCAATTCTCTTCTTTTTAGACCCAGCCTGCTCTGCTTGTTGTTGGGACCCATCTTTCATCCAGATTGAAGTCCTCTTATCAACTCCTCTCTTACCATGTTTGGACATAAATCTCTGTGGACTGGCTCACTGGAAGTAACCTCATACTTCAAAAGAAACTCTCTACATCTCTCTACAGAATGACCACCCCTCTCCTTTTATTTAAAAGTAATTCCTTATATTGCTTACCTCTTCAACCTACTTCTCTAGCCTTGGTTCAAGCCTTTTCAGATTCAAAAGTTTAGAAAAAGCATTTTCCCAAATGAAAGTGCAGCATTTCCATAATCCCTAATACAATTATCATCCCTTAAAATGCACCAAATGCTACTACATGATGTATTTTCTTAAAGTGAAAGTGTTTTTAACATGAAAACTTAAATACAGATGAACATTTATATAATTTAACATGACTGAGAACTTCCTAAGCCTGACTCCAAGAATAAAATTTATTAAGTAAAATATTGATTTGACAATTTAAAATATTACAAAATGGAAAGAGGCCAAGAAGAGTGAAAAAAAAAAAAAAAAAAGAGAGAAAAGAAGGAAGGAGGGAGGAAGGCAGGCAGGAAGAAAGGAAAGAATGAAAGAAGAAAGGAAGGGAAAACGAAGGGAGAGAAGAATGGAAGAAAATTAAATAAACATTCACAGGGAAAAAAAGAAAAAAATAAGAACTATGAGCAAAAAAAAAAAATTTTAATGGGAACTCAGAAAAAATACTTGCAAAATGTATAAAACACTAAGGACAAATATTCCGAACCTATGATGTGCTTTTAAAATTTAATAGAAATAAAAAAAATAATTTAATAGAAATATCATAGTTCACAATGACGTAAAAAAAGGAATTCACAAAAGAAATATACATGACTAATAAATATACAAATTATTATTTGAGAATGCACAAATGCACTTTTATTCCTTTTATCAAACTAACAATGAAAAATGATAAATCCCAATATAGGTGTATATCTGGAAAAAAGGACATCAAATAACCTAGAAAAAAACAAGTGTAAATGTAGTATTTTTCAAGCTTAGCAAAAGACAGAAATATGTTACCTTGACACACAGAAATAATTTAAACTATTTCTCATTTTATCACAAAGTATTTTTCACAATTATTTAGAAGAGCCAAATATAGCATGACTTACAATAATAGATCAGTTACTAAATATCCAAGACAGTATTCCACATTATGAATAATTAAAGTATTAGGTGATATAAATGTTTTAATTGATTTTAGTTGAAAAGCAGATTATAAAAGAATATATTATCCTTTTTGTATATGTAGCCATTATTTTATTTTTAATTATAGATGTTACCTAATGAAAATTGAAATAAAATTTCATTATTTTAGGGTGGGGGAGGGTGAATGGGTGACGGGCACTGAAGGGGGCACTTGATGGGATGAGCACTGGGTGTTATTCTGTATGTTGGCAAATTGAACACCAATAAAAAATAAATTTATTATTAAAAAATAAATAAAATTTCATTATATTCATTATATATATTCATCTCATTCTGGCTTGTAATTACCTCTTTGGTTTGAGGAAGGCCAGGCATTTTACATGAATGCTAATGGATGGATGGATCATTTAAGATATGCTTTGGAATCAGGCAGCAATAGGTACACATCAAGGATGGCGGTCATAGCTGATTACATATTCATATTTGTCTAAGGAATCCTTACTTCCGGATGTGAGGGCGATCTGGCTGCGACATCTGTCACCCCATTGATCGCCAGGGTTGATTCGGCTGATCTGGCTGGCTAGGCGGGTGTCCCCTTCCTCCCTCACCGCTCCATGTGCGTCCCTCCCGAAGCTGCGCGCTCGGTCGAAGAGGACGACCATCCCCGATAGAGGAGGACCGTTCTTCGGTCAAGGGTATACGAGTAGCTGCGCTCCCCTGCTAGAACCTCCAAACAAGCTCTCAAGGAATCCTTACTTCCCATAAGACGCCTCAAGTCCCTTTAGACAAGTCTAGAGGATCAATTATTGTGCTGTGTTAACAAGCATCGGTGTGTTAGCTGTCATATTACTGATGATGCCCAGAGTATACTTAAATTTAGGACAGTGTCAATACCATAGTTTTCTATAAGCAGAATCTGAGACAAGGATCTAAGTGGCAGTAATTTGTTTGGGAGGTTAAGAAATTGGGAAGAAGGCCAGAGAACAGAAGGCAGATGACAAGGGTGTGTTAATGAGGTATTTACACTGGTGGCAATTGAAACTTAATTCCTCTCCATCAGGTCCAGGAGCCAATGTAGACATGTTCCTCAGAGTTATGCTGATTGAGTCAAAGGCACCAGGATATTTATTCAACAGCGCTTCTGGATGCCTCTGCCTACCATGAACCAAGTGTCTTTCCAAGCACTTTGGGAAAAAACCTCAGGTAAATGCTAATACTGGCAGATAGATAGGGTATTAGCACATGCTGAGGCCTTAGGGATGTCAACTATGACAGCCTAATATTTATTTATCTAAAAGACAGCCATACGTAAGTATCATATGGTTTTATAATCATCTCCAGTCCCAATCTCACCCTGTGATAGTTTTCACACAGCACAAGGATGGAACACTTTCTTTTTAGCCCAATCAAGTAAATGAGATGCCCCAGAAATTTAATTTCAGCCATTGAGTGCCACAAATATTTAAGGCCTCTATTGTTGTTTTTTTAAAGATTTTAACTATGTATTTATTTATTTTGGAGAGAGAGAAAGAGAATCTCAAGCAGATTCTGTGTGGAGCAAAGAACCTGTGGAGGGGCATGGAGCCAACGTGGGGCTCAATCTCATGATCTTGAGATCACAACCTCAGCCCAAATCAAGAGTTGGTCACTCAACCAGCTGAGCCACCCAGGTGACCCAAGACCTCTGTTTTATTTACTTTGTTTAATATTATCATATGTGGTTAACATAACAACCAAACAATGTGGGTTTTTTAATTTTCAATTAATTATTTTTGGGGGTATTTTAAGTGTTACACTAGTTGATCATCAATTATTGTCACTTATACTAGGTTGCTAGAATGATAAAACAGATATGTGGGGAGGGAATAGAGAGGTAAGTGGATAGATATAGACATATATACGTAATAGATAGATGGACAACCTTGACTATTTATTTTATTTATTTATTTTTTTAACCTTGACTATTTTAGTTGTCTGTGACCCTCGTCATATTTCCACAAAAAAGAGACAATCCATACAATTAACATATCCTATAGAGATAATATAAATCATTGTAACTGAATAGCATTCATACATGATGCATATCTTTAAAGATATTTTGTTCAATATTATAAAATTAGAATTCAAAATCCCTCCTAACGCAGTCTATCTGCAGTGACAAGAATTCTTAATTTTGCTCCCTTCCTGAAAGCATTTGCCAAAAAACTGCCAAGAAAGCAACCAACGTGCTTAGGATTGCTCCCCATGAAGCGTATCAAATCATCAAGAGGGAAAATCATGTACTTAGATCATCTATCAACTCAATCAACTTGCTAATGGACATTTCTCAGTTTCCTAGAAGCCAAGCACAGTTATATTAATAAAAAGTAAAATAGATAAAAAGGATTAAAGATGTAAAGGTTTTTTTTTTTTTTTCTTTTTAATAGCTATTTTGTGGCAGGGTTTGCACTGCTCCCAGTTTCCACTACTCTAACATCTTATGTAGGTGCGGTTCATCTGTTATGACTAATGAGCCAATATTGATGTGTCAGTATCAACTAATGTCCAGTTTATTCACATAACCTTACTTTTAACTAGTTATCCTTTTAATATTCTAGGTTCCTATCCAGAATGTCACTTTTAGGTGTCGTATCTTTCTAGGTTTCTTTTGGCTGTGATAGATTCTCAGACTTCCCTTGTTTTTGTTTTTGTTTTTGTTTTTGTTTTTGTTTTTGTTTTTTTATGGCCCTGACAGTTTTAGGGAGGATTGGTCTGGTATTTTGTGGGTTGTCCACCATTGGAATTTGTCTAACATTATTCTCGCAATAAGACTGGAGTTGTGGGTTGATGGGTGGAAGATTACAGAAGTGCCATTTTCATAGCATTGTTTCAAGAGCAGATATTATTCACATGATTTACAAATGTTGCTGGCTTTGATTGCCTGGCGGAGGTGGTGCGTGTCAGGTTCCTCTGGCTGGAACCTGATTTTCTCCTCCTTCCCTACTGGGCACTTTGGAAGGAAGTCACTATGTTCAGTTATGCACCCTTTGAGGGCAGAGTGCTGACATGTATTATTTGCAATTATTTTCCATGAGAGCATTGTCTTTCTTTCTCATGTACTGATTTACTCGATCACTTACTCAATAATTTATTTATTTAAGCCCATATTTATCTGCATGGGCTCATGAATATTTATTATACTAATAGGCCCTAGACTCATTTTGTATATTTATTGACCTCCTTCCTAAAGTCAGCCATTTCTCCAATGACCCGTGGTTCTGTATATTGGAGAAGAGTATTAGAAACAGATCTGGGGGTGAAGCATACTCATTGCTTTTTGGGTGTCATTTATTTTAGGCTCTCTCAACTGATAGTGCACAAGATATGTATGCATATATTAACCCATGCATAAACACATATATAAAAGGCTTCTCGGGGGATCTGGGGGGCTCAGTCAGTTATGTGTCTGCCTTCAGCTCAGGTAATGATCCAGGGATCCTGGGATGGAGCCCCACATTGGGCTCCCTGCTCAGTGGGGAGTCTGCTTCTTCCTCTCCCTCTGCCCATCCCTCTGCTCATGCTCTCACTCTCAAGTAAATATGATCTTTGAAAATAAAATAAAATACTTCTCATGTAACCATTTGTATCTATCTTCACTTAAAGCTAGTGTCATTCTGATGACTCCAACTCCCTTTCATTACTTACTAGATCATTGTGGCTCTCTCCTCTTGCTATAAATCCCCCTCCAATGTTAAGAAAACTGCTAACCATTTTCTTAATTGTTCCATTCTGGTACACATCCACTGCAGTATCAGAATTGCTAACACATACCTCTGTGGGATTCCTCAATTTTTAAAATTTGCCTACATTGGGATCCCTGGGTGGCGCAGCGGTTTGGTGCCTGCCTTTGGCCCAGGGCGCGATCCCGGAGACCCGGGATCGAATCCCACGTCGGGCTCCCGGTGCATGGAGCCTGCTTCTCCCTCTGCCTGTGTCTCTGCCTCTCTCTCTCTGTGACTATCATAAATAAATAAAAATTAAAAAAAATTTATAAAAAAAAAATAAAAAAAATAAATAAAATTTGCCTACATTGAAGTTAATAATTTGTGCTCTACTGTTTTATGGGTTTGAAAAATTGAGCATCTTGTCTTCATTGGTATGGTACTGTATAGAATAATTACTGCCCTAAAAATCCTCTGGGCTTCAAATATTCATCCCACCCCCACCAGCCCCTAGCGATCACTAATCTTTTCATAGTCTGTATAGTTTTGTATTTACCACCTTGCCATACAACTGGAATCACACCACTGGAAACACACAAAAGTAGTTTTTTTTTTTTTTTTTTTTTTTTCACACTGGCTTCTTTCATTTAGCAATATGCATTTAAGTTTCCTTCATGTCGTCTCATGGCTGGATTGCTTAATCCTTTTCATCACTGAATAATAGATGACAGCTTGAATTTATCATGCTTTGTTTATCCATTCACGTATTGAAGGAAAAATTCACGTTAATCCAGGTTTAGACAATTATGAATAAAGCTAGATAAACATTTGTGTGGAGGCTGTTATGAGAACATAGGGTTTCAAAATTGAGCTCTTTTTCATCTTTTGCATTTTGATATATTTTAGAATAAGTACCCTGCCACACACACACTTTCCACAATGCTACACACACCACACAAGCCTATACATATTCCTACAGGGATTGATTGGGTTTACTTTGACACTAAGATCATTTGAGAACTGACATCTATGATACTGAGTCTTCGAAACAATGGTCATAGAATATCCCTCTCAAAGTATCTGAAGTATATCTCAAAGTATTTCTAAAACTTAGTTAGTCTATAATATTGAAATACAATCCATTCTTGTATATTGACATCATATCCAGGTTTTCACTAACTTCACTAATCATTTATAGAAGAGTTCTGAATTTCAACATATACATTTATATCACCGGAAAATAAGGAGACTTTTCTTTTTTATGATGATCCATATCATCATACTTTTAATTCTTTTTTCTTACCTTATCACACTGAATAAGACCAACAGTAAAATTCTGTATAGATGTAGTGACAATATTCTCTGTGTCATTTCTAATATCTAATATTTCATCATTGATATTTTACCAAAATACATACCTTAATGTTTTAATGTACTTATTAGCAGTTTACATTTCTTTCAACTTCTATTTCACTAAGATTTTTAAATTATTATTGAGATATAATTAACATACAATGTCCATTTCACTAAGATTTTTAAATTATTATTGAGATATAATTAACATATAATGTCATATTAGTTTCAGGTGTATAACATATTGTGTTGACAAGTCTGTACATTATTCAATGCTCACCATAAACCTAGTCACCATACATACAATACATACATACAATATTTCTGACATGCTGCACTTTTTTATCTTCATGTTATTTTACAATTGGAAGTTTGGATCTCTTAATGCCCTTTAACTATTTCACTTATTCCCCCACCAGTTTGACTCTGACAACCACCAGTTTGTTCTCTATATTTTTGAGTCTGTTTCTGTTTTTGTGTGTTTGTTCATATGCTTTGATTTTTAGATTCCACATATAAGTGAGACCATATGGTATTTGTCTTTCTGTCTAAATTATTTCACTTAACATAATACTTCTAGGCCCATTTCTTTGTTGCAAATGACAAGGTATCATTCTTCTTTATGGCTGAGTTATATATATATATATATATATATATATATATATATATATATATACCATGTCTTTGTTATCCATTCATTTATCAGTGGGCACTTGGGCTACTTCCATCTCTTGACTATTGTAAATAATTCCACAATAAATAGGAGTGAGTATATCTTTTTGAATTAGGCTTTTATTTTCTTTGGGTAAATACTCACTAGTGGAATTAGTGGATTATATGGCATTTCTATTTTTAGTTTTTTTTTTTTTTTTTTTTTTTTAAGAACCTCCATACTGTTTTCTACAGTGGTTGTACCAATTTACATTGCCATCAATGGTGTACAAGGATTCCTTTTTCTCCACATCCTCATCAATACTTGTAATTTCTTGTCTCTTTTATTGTAGAAATTCTGACAGGTGTAAAGTGATATCTCATTGTGGTTTTTATTTGCATTTCCCTGATGATTAGTGATGTTGTGCATCTTTGCCTGTGTTTGTTGGCCATCTGGATATCTTCTTAGAAAAAGAAAGAAGAAAAGAAAGAAAGAAAGAAAGAAAGAAAGAAAGAAAGAAAGAAAGAAAGAAAGAAAAAAGAGAAAGAAAGAAAGAAAGAAGAGAAAGAAAGAAAGAAAGAAAGAAAGAAAGAAAGAAAGAAAGAAAGAAAGAAAGAAAGAAAGAAAGAAAGAAAGAAAGAAAGAAAGAAAGAAAGAAAGAAAGAAAGAAAGAAAGAAGAAGAAGAAGAAGAAAGAAAGAAAGAAAGAAAGAAAGAAAGAAAGAAGAAGAAAGAAAGAAAGAAAGAAAGAAAGAAAGAAAGAAAGAAAGAAAGAAAGAAAGAAAGAAAGAAAGAAAGAAAAAAGAAAGAAAGAAAGAAGAAGAAGAAAAAGAAAGAAAGAAAGAGAAAGAAAGAAAGAAAAAGAAAGAAGAGAAGAAAGAAAGAAAGAAAGAAAGAAAGAAAGAAAGAAAGAAAGAAAGAAAGAAAGAAAGAATCTATTGAAGTCCTCTCTCCATTTTTTTAATCAGATTATTTGATCTTTGGGGTTGAGTTGTATAAGTTCTTATCTGATAAAGGGTTAACACTAAAAATATGTAGAACTTATATATAACATGCGCAATGGCAAAAAATTAGATTTAGAGAAGAATAATGAATGTATATTATTCTATAAAGACTTTGTATTAATTTCCTTGACTTTTTTCCAAAAATTTTTCTAAAATCTTTTGCAGAAATGTTTTCTATAATTTTGGTGAGTTATATGAATTGATTTAGAATGTTAAAGTAATCTTGATTCAGAAAAAAATCACTCATTTTTATCTTTGTATACTAATAGATTCAGTTTGCTAAATATGAAAAATATTTTGCCTGTGATATATTTTTTTTTAAATATTCTTGTCAGGTTTTGGCATCAAAATTATTGTGATGATTTAGAAAATCTAATGTCTGTTTCTAGTCTTTGTAAGAGTTAGTGTAAATTTGAAAATATTTCCTCTGTGGATTACTGGAGCAATTGACAAGTCAAATAACCTAGGACTATAGTTCATTTGTATGAAGTCCTTTAATAGTGAAATTGATTTCTTTATATTTTTTTAATGTATATATATATTTTAATTTAGAGGAGAGAGCATAAGCAGGAGGAGGGGGAGATGGAGAGGGAGAGAAATTCTCAATCTGACTCCCCACTGAGCACAGAGCCCAGGTGGGGCTCCATTCTAGGACCCTGAGATCATGACCTGAGCCAAAATCAAGAGTCATTTGCTTCACCCACTGAGCCACCCAAGGCACCTCAGAAATTGATTTCTTTAATTTAGATTGGATTATACAGGATTTTTAAAATTTTTAAAGATTTATTTATTTATTCATGAGAAACGCAGAGAGAGAGAGACAGAGACATAGGCAGAGGGAGATGCAGGCTCCCTGCAGGGAGCCCAATGTGGGACTCAATCCCAGGACCATGGGATCATGCCCTGAGTCAAAGAAAGATAGTCAACTGCTGAGCCACCCAGGTGTCCCATGATTTTTTATTTTTATTTTACGTTTAGTAGGTTGTGTTTGTTTTTGAAAACTGCACTTTGCCCTATTGATTGTTGTAAAGATGTTCATTATATGTTTTTATTGCTTTTTTAATGTGATGACGTTCTTTTTATTCATAATATTTGTAATCACATATTTTCTATATTTTTTCTGGAGCAGTTTTGCTAGGAGTCTATCAATTTTATCAATTGTTTCAAATGCTCAATTTTTGACTTATTAATTTTTCTGTTTAACATTCATTATTATGCAATTAATTTCTATTTTATATTTATTATTTCCTTATATCTACTTAATATTTATGTTTAGTGTTTTTTTAAGATTTTATTTATTTATTCATGAGAGACACAGAGAGAGAGAGAGAGAGGCAGAGACACATGCAGAGGGAGAAGCAGGTCTCATGCAGGGAGCCCTATGTGGGACTCCATCCTGGGTCTCCAGGATCATGCCCTGGGTTGAAGGTGGCACTAAACCGCTGTGCCACCCAGGCTGCCCTAGTTTGTTTTTTTTTCCAATTTCTTAAGCTAGAAATGAATATCATTGATTTATTTAGTGTTGTAGTGTCTTTTAAAATAATTGTTTTTTTAAGTTTACCTTCTAATCATTTTTGTTGGTTTCCATATGTTTTGATATATTTGAATCTCATGATTCAATTAAAAATATATTTTATCACAATTTATTTGAATTGCAGTTTACTTAGTAGTCTTTTATTCTGTCTAGACACTGGCATTTTTCTTCTTATATTTCTTTTTGTTTTGTACAATTACAATATCATTAAGTTAATATCTAACTAATCTATGACATCTTTATGTACTCTCTAGTAGCCTACATTTTTATGTCCCAAGACAAGCCTTCATTTTCAGATCTGGTCATTGGTAAATGGTGATGGATATAGCTCCAGATTCTCAGCTCATTGCTAGGATTATTTCCTTCTATAGAATTTTATTTCCACTAGTCTTTGATCCTTCTGAGATTTTCTTATACTTTTAAACCTATGATTTTCATAATTTATCCAGCATTTCTTGCTTATCAGAGTGAGATCATTGACCTATGACAGTTTCATTCTGCTTATATTTGGCAATATAATAAATGTTTTTATGCTACTCATGCTAATTTGAAAATTATGTCTGTTTTCTAATTTTATAAAATATACTACCATAGTTTTATGTATCTTTTCATCTGATGCATTTCTTGAACTAATCTAACCATGTTTATCCCTTTCATGACCATAGGTTAAATTTATCAACTTATAAATAGCTTATGTTAAGGATATTACATGGATTTATAGAGTATATTTACTTTTTTTCCCTCTCCAGCAATCATTTTAAAGTGCCAAGTTCCTATCTCTAAAATAAATCAATTTGAAAGAGATGATCTTATTTCATTATACATATGAACCATTGATTGCATGTTTTATCTACATTTTTACTTGTACTTGGTGCTGATTAAGGACTTCTCATCACTGTTCTCACCACTTGACCTCAAATCTATTTGCATTGGTCAACAATGGCCTGTAATGGGGTCGTCATAGAGAGCTATGATCTGTCTTTCAGTATATAGAGCTAAAAACTGTGTTGTACAGGCAGTTTAACAGTTGGCCCCACTGGAACCATGTAGCAAATCAACAAGCTATACCTCTAGAATTTTTCAAATGCTAACTTATTTTTACTTTAAAAACACACATCCTTAAGCCTTTATTTTGTCTTATTATATATAAATTTTTTTCTGGTCATGCCATGTGCTCTTCAGAAATAGTTCTGAAAAAATATATATTATATTTTTCTCATGAAAATAGGTAGTTTTCATAGATGTAGAGATATGTCTGTCAATAATTGTGAAGGGTGTGAAAACAGTGAAATTTTACCCAACAAACAAGCCTGCCACACATCTTATTTCATGAAGATACAAGATTCCTGAATCGGATACACTTTATTACTCAAGTTAGAAGAAGTGGCTGGAATGTCAACATGATGTTCATGTTGCTTCACTTTCCTCAACTGTAACACAAAGACCTGTCTTGGATCCTGCACACACAGTTGGCAGTGTTTCTGGATAGGAACCCTGAGCTGGGGAATTCACTATTTTCACTGTGAGTGAAAACAAGCCTGCTCTGTTGTTTATCCCTTAAATTGGTCACTAGAGGGGATCCCTGGGTGGCGCAGCGGTTTGGCGCCTGCCTTTGGCCCAGGGCGCGATCCTGGAGACCCGGGATCGAATCCCACGTCAGGCTCCCGGTGCATGGAGCCTGCTTCTCCCTCTGCCTGTGTCTCTGCCTCTCTCTCTCTCTCTCTCTCTCTCTCTCTGTGACTATCATAAATAAATAAAAATTAAAAAAAAAAAATTGGTCACTAGAAATCATCCTAGGAGTTGATCCAGACCAAAAGTGATCAGATCCTGCTTTCTTGGAGTAGTATTAAGAAATGTGCAGAATGCTCAGGACTAACGGCAGATTGTGTCTCCCACGGGGTTCCTTCAATCTTATAGGTTGGAGAAAGGGAAATTAAATAGGTTGTCTCCCTCTGAGTTACAGTTTGTTTTTCTCCTAAATTCTGAAGGTGAGCAGTTTGGGATGTTAAAGGAGATCCCCACAATATAAAGACTGAATAAGTAGTTTGCCTATGATAACAAAGCTAGTCAACTAAGAATAAATACAGGCATTTTTAAATCTTTATCCTCCACTGTCCACAGAAAAACAAAGTGTCTGGATAAGGTACTAGAATAAATATAGAAATAATTTAGTTTAGGCCTGATTTTTATTCCCAGATCACTTCAATATCCTTGTAACTTCATGAAATGTTTAACCATGACTGATGGATCCCTCTCCCAACAGAGAATCTTGTTTGGTGTCCCTATGACATTTATGGCCACCATAAACTCATTCACAATCAATTCAGTAACTAACATTAACTACTGATGATCCTGCTATGAGGATCAGCTGTAGATTTGTTGGCAACATGTCTATCATTATGCTTTCAGACATGTCAGAGTGATCTTACCATAGACATGCCAAGGATACTTGTTTCATTTTGCGTAGCTCATAAATACCATAAAAATAATTCTATTCTGACAATTTGCTGGTCTTTAACCCCTAAAAGCAATGTTTCTAATATCTTCTAAAAGAAATCTTCAGTCAAGATTACAGTTACTCAATTCAATTATCATCAATGTCAGCACACACTCCTATAGCACATGCTGATTATTAAGTTTATTATATTCTTTAAAGTGATCAGAAAAGGAGTAATAGACCTAGAGATGTTTTACTACTTAGAATTTAACATAATTCATGTTGACATACTTTTTGGTGAGAATTCAATAACAGTGATGAGGCTGTGAACAACTCTTTGGTATCTGATCATCAGCTCCATGTCTTATGGAAAGATTCATATTTCCCTTCACTTTGGAAATTACTTTTCTTGCAATTCCATCCTTATAGTTTTGATGTCAGCCAATGGTACCTTGAATTTTTGGTTCCTTCTTTTTAGTTTTCTGGAAATTATAATAATTCTTATAACTGCTACCTTTTTTCTGCTACCTTTATTCACCACCCAGTTTAAGCTTTGCTGCTCTTTCAGTTTCCTAAGCTCTATCAAAACTCCAGATTTTCATTCAAATCTAGAGTCACCTCCACTTATGATTCTTATTCTCTCCATGGGAGAAAAGTAACCAGATGCTCCCCTACTTAACTGGGAGAAAGGCAGCCACTGGAAATGCTGAGACTTGCCTGGGGACCAACAGCCCTCCCTTGGAATCTGGGCCCACCCAACTGTGTGAGGGCCAGGCCTCAGGTATAAGCAAATTAGAATAAGGAATCTGCCCTCATGGTTTGAAAAGCATATATAATACCATAATCACATATTTTAAAATATTAAAAAATATGTTTAAGAAAAAAAATGGGCCAGTTATCTAGCCTATTCTATTTGGAAATTTTAGGTAGTTCAATATCAAACATTTGCAATTGAGAGTATTCCACATTATACGAAACATTGAACTGGGTGTGCGAGATTGTGAGGACAAACTCTAAAATGGGGACATCTGGGTGGCTCATTGGTTGAGCTTCTGTCTTCCGCACAGGGCATGACCCTGGAGTCCTGGGATCAAGTCTCTCTCATCGGGCTTTCCGCATGGAGCCTGCTTGTCCCTCTGCCTGTGTCTCTGCCTCTCTCTCTCTGTGTCTCTCATGAATCAATTAATAAAATCTAAAAAAAAAAAAAAAAAAGACTCTAAAATGTGGAACAAGCTGATTTGAGGTCTACCTGAAACATCTCCCTGAACACTGAACTGCAGGCCTTTCCACAAATCTGCAATACTATATCTCCTGTCTCAATTCCTTGATCAGATAAGATTTGGATCACCTCAATATTTAGAGCTCCTTGGAATAATAATGCCTTTATTCTTGACCCTGTCGAGAGAATCTTTAAGCCATATCGCTTATACTTCTATAAAACAAGAAAGAAATTCACTCCATGCCTGGATCCACTATGATTTGACACCTGGCTTCTTCCTCAGGACCAGGGAAAGATGGTTCTGGCCATGTTTCTCCTGATCATATACTTCTCACTGTTCTCAGTTTGACATTTCTTCTATCAGATCTCTTATAGTTATGTGTTAAAATTTTGTTTAGCATAGAAATACAAAGGTAAAACTCTGATCCAATTTTAAAAACCTGTTAAATATTTACTTCTCAGAAAACAAAAATTCTCCATACTTTTGGAGGAAAATGAATCCAATAAGTTAATTAAAATGAATCATTTAATATAAGGAAGGACACACTTTTCTGAAAAAAAGACATTAAATAAATGGCAATATAATAAAATTTTCTCCAATGAATCATTTTAATCAATTGAAAATCAATAGCGTGATGAAGTTTAGAGAAATAGTTATGAGGTATACTCTAAAGAGATATTCAGCTCTTGGAAATTCTCTTCAATTATCCCCTTTTATAAACTAGGAGAATTAGGTCAACCAGATGTCAATGGGAATCTGTGCTTCCACAGTAACTCTTATTGTAGCCACAAGGCAATTTTGTCCTGGAATCTATATTTATTAATGGCCTTAATAGGTAAGCCGAGAGACTCCTCCTGGGATTTGTTTTACTCAGGATTTTTTGAAGAAATAAGGTGCTTTAAATATTTAACTGAATATATTTCTGAATAGTTTTCCTATGGCCTACTTGACATGCTGCTGCTACCACAAGCATGGCACAATTGGGGCATTTTTAACCTGTCAGAAATCTGTGGACATGCCTTAGATCACAGAGTGATCTGCTGTCAAGGTAGAAAGCCCATCAATCCAAAAGTTTAAATAGTGCTAAGAATGCTTTCATGTCTTCCATTCCAAATTGACACAATAAAATAGTTTTTCCTCCTTCCTTTAAATCTAACCCAAAATATCAAAAATAAAGTAAATAATTGACAAGTAAAATTAGGAAACAAAACCCTATATCAAAAACAGTGAAACAAACCCAATTCAATACTGATTAATATGAACCTGAATCCAGAAGAAACTTAAGCTGATACATAGTATCTTGAATTACAGGAAATAGTATCTTGAATTACAGGAAAATTACCATTTTAAGATGAGGGTCATAGCTTTAAAAGATCAATCCAACAATTAGTTAATTAGTTAATCATTCTTTCAGAATGAAACTAATAAGCGGGCCTACCAAATGCAAAGCAGAGAATATATTTGGAATTGAAAGAGAAATTAATTCAATATCTTTTTCTTATTATCACCACCAAGGAGCAGAGATAGGGTAGCATGTAGGAGGCATGCTACCCTATTACACCATGATATGGTGTAATAATCACCATATCTACACGTGCAAAGGAAATGACTTCATGGACCCTAATGAACAAAAGGAATGTCAAAATCTTAAAAAGAAAGAAAGAAAGAAATGAATGAAATTAAAATGAATGAAATGACAGAGACAGAGAGAGCAAGAGAGAGGTAGAAAGAAAAAAAAAAGCAAACATAAATGTTACTAGAGAAGACCCAGAAAATCAGTTAGAAGCTTAGCTAAATTCACAATACCCCTGGTCATAATCTATGCTGTCCACAGTATGCCTCAGCAACTGGTTCATTCTGCATAAAGGTTAATCACAATTTAAAAACAAAAAGTATGAAAGAAGGAATTGTCTATCAGTTTTTCCCCCAAAGGATGTTACTTGCTATTAGCTAGTGACAGCTGAGGGATTTTCACTCTTCCATTTTCCAAATGAAGCTATTATAGTGTTTATATTGTTTATTCTCAACCATTTTATATTGGATGTGTTTGGAGCAAATAAACTATAAATTCATTGACTAATAATGAGTGAGGGTCAACAACTGTACATAGTGAAGAGGTTTTTATATTACCCAGATATTCTGAACTATTTCTCAAAGAATAACTAGAAAGCAATAACTAGATAAGGCTCTAGGGTCATCATCTTTAGAGATGGAGAAATTGCATTTTATATACATATATGAAAAAGCTGTGCATGAAAATTTGGAAACTTCAATGAGGGGAACCAACAGAGTCTAATATTGACTTCCCAATACCTATTTTTCTCTTCTTACTAAATAATAGAACTGTTATCTTCTTGGGAGTGACATTGTTTTCACCTTTTCAAAAATTATATTTGCTTGACTCTTGAAGAGAAGAATATCCAATTATATAAAAGTCATAGTTTCTGATGAAATGTCCAGAAAAATTGTGTTGATAAGTCACCATTTTGACCTTCCCATTTACTCTGTATCTTGACTCAGAAGGAACTGTGAATATTGAAGTTCCAGGGGCGATCAAATGAACACTAGGTACTCTTTATAGTGGAAGTCTGTGTTAAGGATGCTAAGGAGAGAGAGGGTTCTGGGGTAAACAAAATAGTATGTACTGCCTACTTTCAAACTTCAAGATATGATAGAAAATCACCTTAGCATTTATGTACTTCCATTAAAATTTACATACAAAGAAATGCATTTGTTTTAAATACACAATTTGATGAGCTTTGATAAATATATACACTCATGTACCCATTGTACAATAGTAAAAATATAGACTATTTCCACCATCAAGAACATTTGCTCATGTCCTTTTCCAGTGAATCTTCCTTGCCACTGTTTTGATTTCTAACACCATGGATTGATTTTTTTTTTCATTTATTGAGCTTCATTTAACTGAAATCATAGAGTATACATTTTTTCCTGTCTAGCTTTTCCCAAAACCACAATGGTCTTTAAGATTAATCTATGTTAGCAGCATTATCTATAATAGCCAAACTATGGAAACAGCCCAAATATCCATCAGCTGATGAATGGATAAAGAAGAGGTATATTATACATATATACATGTATATATGTATAGATATATAAAGGAATGGAATATTACTCAAACATAAAAAGAATGAGTTCTTGCCATTTGCAATGACATGAGTGGAACTAGAGGAGTATTATGCTAAGTTAAACAAGTCAAAGAAAGAAAATACCATAAATTTCACTCATATGTGGAATTTAGAAACAAAACAAACATAGGGACAAAAAATGTAGAGAGGTAAACCAAAAGACAGACTCTTAACTACAGAGAACAAACTGATGGTTACCAGCAAGGAGGTGGGTGGGGTAATGGGTGAAATGGGTGATAAGAATTAAGGGGTGCACTTGTAATGAGCACCTTGTGCTTTATGGAAGTGTTGAATCACTAAATGTATACTTGAAACTAATGTTACACTGTACGTTAACTAATTGTAATTTAAATAAAAAATTTAAAAAAACAGGATGCATGGGTGGCTTGGTGATTGAGTGTCTGCCTTTGGCTCAGGTTGTGACCAGGGGTCCTTGGGTTGAGTCCCGCATCGGGCTCCCCGCCGAGAGCCTGCTTCTCCTTGTTAAACTATATTCCATTGTATGAACATACCACAATTTGTGTTTCTATTTCTTCTCGATTAATATTTTGGGTGTTTGTAGTGTTCAGGTATTATGACCATTACAAATAAAACTTCTACAAACATCGGTTTACAAATCTTTGTATGGAGATATGATTTCATTTCTCTAAATATCTAGGTATACAGTAGTTAGAAAAAGAATTACTGAGCCATATGATTAGCCCATACTTAACAATATGAGAAACTCAAACATTTCTACAAATTGGTCATTTAATTTTATGGACCCACCAACAATGCATGAGAGTTTCAATTGGCTCCACATTCTCAACATTTGGAATTCTAGTAATTTGTAGGGTTCTGGGAATGTGGTAGTATCTTAGTGGGACTGTGGTAGTATAACCTTCTGATATTAATTTCTGTTTTCTTATTGAGCCATGATGTTGAGGATCTTCTCATGTGTTTATTGATCATTCATAACTTTCTTTGTGACATGTGTGTTAAGTTACTTGCCCATTTTAAATAGATTCCTTGACTTATTATTGGGTTGTAAGAGTTTGTATTGTGTACAAAAGTTCTTTAATCAAATATATGTCTAAGTAATTTAAATACCTCTCTCTGTGTGCGTAGGTGTGTGTGTGTGTGTGTGTGTGTGTACTATACACTCTGAGTATGCAAGCTTGCATTTAATTTTTCAATGTCTTTTAATTAAATTTTTAAAAATTTGATTAAATTTATCATTTTTTAAGTACTTTTTGTCTTTAAGAAATTTTCTGATTTGTTAAAATGTGATGATCTCCTCCACGTTATCTTATAGAAGCTTTATAGTTTTAACTTTTTGTGTTTAGTTAAATTTTGAGTGTGGCAGGAGAAAGTAGTTAATGCACACTTTTTAATAATCTGTACCTCACAGCTTCAGGATTATTTGTTAGAGTAAAAGTAAGTTTCATATAGACAAACTATAGTTGGTTAATTTTTAAAATTACTTTTACCATTTTTTGTCTTTATTTGGTGTGTTTAGATCTTCTACATTAATGTAATTATTGATATAGATTAGATTTAATCCAACCATTTTGTTATTTTTGTGTTTGTGCTTTTCTCTCTCTTTTGTAACATTTTATGTTTCCTCTTTTATTATACATGATTGGTAGTCACTATTGAAGTTTATCAGACAAGTGGCAGGATTCTGTTTTCATTTTAGGAAAACATTCTTGATTCATACCAGGAGAAATTTCATGACTTAGGAAAGAGTGAAGTCATGAAGACCAATTAAGAAGTTATTGTACTACTTCAGTGAGAAAGGATGGTGCATTCCATATGTATGGTGACAATAAAGTTGGAAAAATTTTTATAAAAACAAGATATATTATTGATTGTAGAAAAGATAAGATTTCCTATGCTTAACATAGAGTGAAAGGATGAAGCAATGAGAAGTATAAATGATACTTCCTAGGATCCTAATTGAGCATCTGAGTAGATAAATTTGATATTTACTAAAATGAATAATGCAAAATAATAGTTTTAGGAAAGGTAAAGAAGTGTTCAGATTTGACAATATTTGGCTCTTAATTCCTTAAGGCATTTAGTATAAATGTCATGTAGACATTCTTGCTAGTGAAATAAAAATATTACGTGCATATATATGTTGATTGAAGCTATTGGAATACTTAAGAATATTTCAGAATATATTGCAGGGTGAGCAATAAAGAGAATTTAATAATAAGCTAAAACCAATTTTAATAACGGATTATTAAAGGTGAAGCTGAAGAAAGTAGAAGAAAAATAGGAGTTACAGGCACAGAAGATATATACGAATGTGTTCAAGAAGAAGAAAATGATTCATTGCACCAGCTACTGCCTAGTGATCAAGTGAAATGAAAGTATAAAAGATATTGAACTTGACAATTTGCAGGTCACAGATGACTGTGGCAGTTCCAGTGAAGTGATATGGATGGATGCAGATTAAAGTGAGTTGAAGAATCAATGAAGAAATTTTAAGTTCAGGCAAAGTGGGACAAGGTTATGTAGAACTGTTGCTGTACCAATCTTTGAAATGCTGTGCAACTCTAAGAAACTTAAAATGAACTTTGGAGCTTATAAAAAAGAACAGAACATTTCTAGTATCAGAAACAAAGAGATAATTTAGAGCTACAAAGGAAGGAGTGGACTATATCATACAGAGTAATGGCTTTAAATACCCATGAAAGAAAGTATGTGGCTTGAAGTTAGAACTGAGATGTCTGCATAAAAGATAGAACCATTAAAGGAATCTAGAAAAAGGTCTGCCTGTAGATTCAAAAACACAGCAAAGAGTCTCCATACTCCCAAGTTAAAAAGCAATAAAGTTTTAAATGGAAAATCCAAACTCCAGTCTCATACATTAAATTGGTGTGAAATCTGAATTCATATTTCCCACCTGGAGAGAAAATTTAGAAGTTAGGCAATTTATATAAAACTTAGGACCTGGCAATGGTAAAGCTGGAGAAAATCCAAAGACCAGCTACATGTATAGGATCCCATAGCTGTATATGTGAAAACATCTCACCGAATAATATCTCATAGTGCATAACTATAAATAGAAAAAAAAAATCACCAGGGAACTAATTGTTAGATAAAAGGGTAGTTGATTTTTGGCAAGAGAGTTTTCTGGCACATTCGTTCACCTGCCTACTGTGTCCTATTGCCCAATTTAGTGGAAGCAACCATGGGGTGGTAGCTTGAGTTTTTGGAACAGATTGCTGGTGTTAGGCCACTCATATGGATGCTTTGACTGGCACAGAGTCTAAGTTTTGTTTTGCTGCCTCTCCCTCTCTACCTTGGCTAGAGCAGTTTTCTGAGCATTGGTGGTATCTGTCAGAAGAATTAAAGGGGTACACTTTCTGTTGCTATTTAAGCTAAGGTATGGCAGATGGAGCAAATAGTATGCAGACCCAAGCCTGGGCAGAAGAAAGCAGAAGGAGAAGTCTCTTATGAAATAAGAGCTCAGAAGAGAAAGTACAATTCATATACTGAGGATTAAGTACCTGTTTAAAAAATATCTAAAAAAACCCCATTAGACTGGCATCGCTGGGAACTTTGTGGACTCTGTACAAATAGGAGGTGAAGGCAAAAGAAAAAAAAATGGCAGCTTAATATTGAAGCAGTGTCCCAACTACAGTGCCAGAGCAAGCTGCAAAGCTCAGGGCAGTAATATTTTCTTTTTCTTCTTCTACCTCTAGATAAGAAAATCTGTCTCAGGTCACTGGCTGACCACTGAGATGATGAAACATTGCAGGAACCACCTATGAGGATATAGAGGGAATAAAGTTTTGAAGGAAAAAAAAAAGAAGATTAAAAAAATTCTTAAATAGATAACTGCAGACTTCAAGATCACAATGGAAATCCTAGGAAATAGAGACTCTGATTTTCAGATTTATTACATTATAATATTCAAATACAACAACAAAAACAACAGAAATACAAGTCAAACAAGAAATAGTAAAGTATGGCCAACTCAAGGTAAAACAAAATTGACAGACTTGTCCCTGCAGAGAACCAAATATTAGAATTATTAGACAAAATCTTTAAATCAGTTATCTTAATATATTCAGGGAATTAAGGAAACTAAGGGCAAAGAATGAAAATAAACCAGTAAAGTTATGTCTGAACACGATATCAATAAAGAGATAAGGATGTGGCAAGACAGAAGAAAGATAAGTAAAATTGAAAACTGGACAATTGAGATTATTCCATCTGAGGAGCAGAGGAAAAAATAGACTTTACATACAGTATATGGAACATTCCACCCAACAGCAGCAGAATAAACATACTTCTCAAGTGCACATGGAATGTTCTCTGGGAAAGACCACATATTAGGCCATAGAACAATATCAATTAATTTACAGAGATTTAAATTATATAAAGTAACTAATAAAGTTTTAATATAAAGAATATAAAAGGAAAAAAAAGAATATAAAAGGAACTTGTATAGCTGAACAACAAAAAGGCAAATAATTTAATTTTAAAAAATAGGCAAACAACTTTAATAGACATTTCTCCAAAAAAGATACACAAATGATCAAGAAGCACATGAAACGAAGTTTGACATCATTAGCATTAGGGAAATGGATATCAAAACCAGAATGATGTTTCATTTCAAACCCATTAGGATAACTATAATTTTAAAAATGTAAAATTGTAAGTGGTGATAAAGATGTGAAGAATTTGGATCTTAGGTACATTGCTATGAACATTGAATATAAAATGGCTCAGCTACGGTCAGAAACAATTTGACTACTTTTCAAAAAGTTAAACATAAAATTCCCATATGACCCAGAAATTCTTCAGCCACATATATTCCCCGATTAACTGAAAACTGGTACTCAAAACAAAAAACATGCACACATGTTCAAAACAGCACTATTTACAACAGCCAAAAGGTGAAAATAGACCAAATGTCCCTCAATAAGACTAGTGGATAAACTAACATGCAATGGAATATTATTCAGCCATGAAAAGGAATGGAATACATAATAAATACTATAGCATAGATGAACCTTGAAAACTTTATGCTAAATGAAAGAATCCTGACTCAAAATATCACTTATTTTATGATTCCATCTATATGAAATAGTCATAATAGGTAAATCTATAGAGACAGAATACTTATTGGTGATTTCCCAGATTCAGAGGGAAGGGATAATAGGGAACATATAGGGCTTACTCTTGGAGTGGTGAAAATATTTTGGAGCTAGACAGAGGTGGTGGTTGCACAACACTGAATACAGTAAATGCCACATTAATGAATGGTTCACTTTAAAATCTTTAATTTTATACCTTGTGAATTTCACTTTCAATAAAAATTTTAAAATGCTAAGATACAATTTAAAATTTAAAATAGTAATGCATAGGGGTGCCTAGGTGGCTCAGTCGGTTAAGCATCTGTCTTCCACTCAGGTCATGATCTCAGGATCCTGGGATCTAGTTCCACATTGTGTTCCCTGCTCAGTGGTGAGTCTGCTTCTCTCTTCCTCTGCTCCTTCCCCTGCTTGTGATGTCTCTTCCTACCTCTCTCTCTCTCATTCTCTCTTAAATAAATAAATAAAATCTTTAAAAAATAAAATAGTAATGTATATGTATAGATACATACACACACATACATGAACACATATATACATGTATATAAACAAAGAACATTTTAAAAGTTTTGAAAAAGAACCAATTAAGGAGACATTCCCTACTATATATTAGCACATTTTAAAGCAATAATGCTTAAGACAATATAGTGTCTATGAAGAACTGGAAAAATAGAGAAGCTGGATAGATCCCACAAAAAGGATTGTGAATATTCAGAACATGTATATATGAGATGAGGTGTTGTTAAAAGTCTACAGGGAAAACATGGTATCTTCCATGAATAGAAGTTTATGAATAATGCAGAGGCAAATGGTTGTCAATATAAAACATTATATCAGGTATCTTCATCACATGACACTGAGTAAGTAGAATTTCCAGAGGGACTGAAGATGTAAATGTGAAAAGCATATTGAAATAGTTGTAAAATTGATACACACTTGGCTAGGGAATAACTTACAATAAACAAGCAATAACATGCAAAAAATTTTTAACATTATGCCTTAAAATTATAAATCAATATATTAATAACAAAAAAAATGAATAAGAGATCAAGAGGAAATGATTAAAAAAATAGATTCAAATAACTTGTGTCTAAAAAAGAAATACCTATGATAACTACAGGGACATGACTGAAAATGAAAGAAATTTTTAATTAAACTTATGCAGTGCAGCTAATGTAACTTAGAAGGTAATTTTTATGTTTAAACTCAGATATTAGAAATGAGCAAATACTAAAAGGACAGACATGGACAATAAAACATGCAAAAAATATAGAAGGATGGAAATATTAGATATGAGAATAGAAATTAATACAATAGAAAAGAAAGAATAAAGAAGCTTAAAGAAACCAAAAATTTGTTCCTCAAAAATATTACACCGAGAAGGGGCACATCAGCCAGACCAAATATTTAAGGTCTTCCACATGCAAACCTGAGTCTGGCATGAAAGGTCACATCTGTATATGAATGGTTTTAATCAGGACAGTGATATGATCTCATTATAAATTAGCACTCTGGTTGATGTTTGTAATCTAGGGTAATCTAGGGTGGAGATAAGAAGGCCAGTAAGGAGATAAAGTGATGACAATAAATCAACAGGAATTGGTGATGGATTACATGTGGGCTATGAATAAGGAGTAAGGAATATCTTCTAGGTTTTGTGAATGAACAATGGGTGCCATTTTCATAAATGGGGGAATGATGGTGGCAGAATGAAAGAAAGTCTTTAATAAAAGTAACTGATGGACGTTTGAAGTTTGTGACATGAATGCTGGTGACTTAACCTTGGTGAAGGATCTTCTTCAATCAGTTCACCAATTCAAATGCTAATCTCTTCCAGAAGCATCCTCACAGGCACACTTAGAAATAAAGTTTAATTGACTATCCGGTCATCTTTTAGCCCAGTGTAGTTGACACACAAAACCATCACACCATCTGAAGGTTATTTGCTTGGAATGACAGAAAGCTCCTTGTTGTGTTCTGGAAGACTGATGGTGGATGCCTGCAAATTATACTGAGTAAAGATAGGTTAGCAGGAAAGAAAACAGGTTCATGCTCAGGTATATGGCAGCCCACAAAGAAGGAGCTAGCTCACGAAAGGGGAAAGTTTAAGGTTTCTATACCTAAGATGGTACAGAAGGGGGGGGGGGGGTCAGAACAGGCTTCTGTGCATGGAGCAAATAGATTTCTTGAGAAAAGACAAATGGATTTTTAAAAGAACAAACAGGAAATGACCAAGTTTGTGATAAAGTTTACTTATGGAGGTGGAGTACTTTTTCCTTCTTCTTGACAATGAAGTTCCCCCAAAGAGGGGATTTATGTTTATTTTTTTTAAGATTCTATTTATTTATTCATGACAGACACAGAAAGACAGAGGCAGAGACATAGGAGAAGGAGAAGCAAGCTCTCTGTGGGGAGCCCAATGCAGGACTCCATCCCAGGACCCCCAGGATCAGGACCTGAGTCAAAGGCAGACGCTCAATCACTGAGCCAGCCAGGTGCCCTGGGATTTATGTTATTTTAAAAGATGCTTTAAACAAATTTCTGTAATGAAAAGCTACTGGTTGACCTCTAAAATTCCGCCTCAGCTTCTCTGCCTTCTTGAAATTGCCATTTTTTTTTTTTTGAAAGAGATTAACAAGATTCTGGGAAGAGTCACTTGGCTGCTATCTTGTTTATGCAAATAAGGGAATTTAAAATACCCTTACAGTCTTCAGTTTTTGAAATATTCCTTGGTTTGAAAGAGGAGTACCTTGACACAAATGGATCCATTTATATGACGTCCCCACCATGAATCCAACATTTTTTTCTGTGAATAAAAGTTTTGGAAGACTATTGGGGTGGCCTTGATCAAGATCTTCTAGGAGGAAGGGGTCCCAATGTTCACAAAAATTAATATTTTATGTTATCATTTTCATAAAGTGAGCCTGTTTCTAGAGTAACCACTGTGTGATGTCATAGGTTTCTCATTTGAGACCTTTGTTTCAACTCTGTAAGACCAATTTTTCTGGGCTTTTCTCACACTGGGTCAGGAATGTCTGCAGACAGTTGGAGTTTTCATGTTTTGTCCTGTCACCTCATCTCATTGCTCATGGCCATTCATCTAAATCGACTGACTTAACATATTTCATTTCTACTAATTAACACCAACGTCTCCCCCTCCAACATAATATATTCTCCTTTTGATCAATGCTGCCAACTCAACAGTGACTTCATTTTCCTTGATGTGTTCCTCGAGGCAGATGGAAACAATATGCGTTCTTCTCAGCTAGTGAGGCCTGAGATTCAAGTATAAGTCAGCTGGGAAGGGACAGAGTTCCCTTGATCTATGCAGACAATTACTAGACAAAACTGGAAACAAACTTTGCACCCACATTGGGATCTGATGAAAGCTATTACTAATCCATCTACTTACTTTATTCTACTTGGTTTTTCTGAATATTTCTATATTAAATACACTTAGAAACCAATGTTCTCAAATATATACTTATTCACAGAGAAAAGACTACACATCCACATACAAATATGGATTATATTTATCTCTAAGGGGTGATTTTTAATGAGTCTTTAACTGAATTGCCTCTTGATTTCTCTCCTTTTAAAGTTTCTATAATAACATAACTGAAAGAAAAAAATCCATACAAAAGTCATCATTTTACAATTTTATTTGTATATTCCTCGGATGATACAGCATGAACAATTAGAATGAACACTTTGGTAGATAGGATAAGAATTACTCTTCCCCACCCCTCCCTCAGTCACCATATTCTTTGTACATTCTAAAATTTCTATTCTACTTGATTTCTTGTACCTGAAACTATAAAAATTATTATACAAAGAAACAGCATTGATGTTGCTGCAGCTTTATTATCCAGGGTTCTCTGAGGTGCTGCCCCAGTAGATTGTGATATTGGGGTTCACAAATATAGAAGGGTTGAGAAACAAGTGTGTTTTTTTTCCACCCTCTCTCTTTATACTTCTATCCTCTGGTATTTGTTGGTATGAAAAACACAACTTTATGGGGAAAAAAAGACACACATACTGAACTTGTAAACTCTAAGGTTCTAATGAACAATACCAGTCATAATTGTTATAATAACCGGAAGAAACAGTAGAGCCTGGAACCCCTGGAGTAAGTTTAATGACACAGGAAGACCAGCTAAGGGAGCTAGGTGGCAGGAAGGCAATTGTGTTTTAATATTTGATGATTCATGTTACGCTTGCAAGGACCGCTGAAATGGTGAAATAAAAACTGTCTTTTTATATTTTATCATTAACATTATTATTTGTCCAAAGAAGAAAAGATTTGAAAGGAACTATGTGAAAAAAGAGTATAGATTTATACTGTCGCAACATGAAAACCTACAAGAATAAGATTTCACTAGAATCAGTTATTTAGGGGTAGTCCTCTGCAGAAGGTCAAAGGAAAGATAGAGGGGAAAAAAGGACAAAAAGAAAGAAAGAGACAAAGAGACAAAGAGAAGGAGAAAGAGAAGAAGAAAGAAGGGAGGGAGGGAAGGAGGAAAGGAAGAAGGAAGAAAGGAAAGAAGGAAAGAAAATAGGAAGTTGTAAATCCTGTTTCCCCGAGGAGAGCATTTCCTCATACGCATGGATAACTGGCTAGCAATATGGATTCCATCCTTCAAAACTAGCAAAAGAAAGATCTGATATGAAAAGTACAAACCAAAAAAGGTACTTTTTGGTCAACCACTATAAAGCATATGAAAAACACTTGGAAAGGATTGCTCTGGGAAATGCTATTATATTTATAATTAGAAAAAAAAAAAAAAGGCTTCTCACTTCTCATGAAGCCAAACTGACCTCTGGTGAGCAGTAAATTTATCATCATCCGAGCTCATATAGGAAGAAGTGTCATGTATGCACGCTCCCGTATGCACGTATCTGAGGCAGTGAGTGTGGATGTCTTTATAAGCATTCATAACATTTTATGATTCAAATCTTTGTTACAAAGGTTTAATGGACTAAAAATTCCACCAAGAGACATCAATGCAAAAATATATCCATTACTTAATTTGACGCATATGCATACATTACTCAAGAGTTCCCTTCTCTTGCCTCTTAATAGGAAGGGTGGGGTGAACAATAACTTGGAGGTTCCTAGTAAGAGCTTTGGAGTCGGAATACCTTGGCTGGGTTTCTAGCAATGCCAGTCCCAGGAATGATGTCATACAAGTTATTTAATATCTTAAAACTTGTTTCTTCATCTCTATAATGGGGATAATATTAACTCTTTTATGTGACTGGCATGATAAATGACATAATGCATTTAAAACATCTAGCACTGCAGCTAGCATTACAGTAAGTGCTTAACAAAATGTGGCTATTGATGCAACTTTAAACTGATTTTACTTGAAATACCAATTGAT
This sequence comes from Canis lupus baileyi, assembly GCF_048164855.1. Lineage (NCBI taxonomy): Eukaryota > Metazoa > Chordata > Mammalia > Carnivora > Canidae > Canis > Canis lupus. The sequence goes on from NC_132858.1 coordinate 51,721,387, forward strand.
TTGTCAAAATGCTTACTGTAACGACTCCCATTTTATCCCGTTTCATAAAATTCAATACTATTATGAAATAAGGAGATTTTATTTTAGGGACAGTGAGAATAATCTGGTTTCTCTCTGCAAAGTTCGTTGTGTTTAAAATTTAAATGGCTCTTGAAAAATATTTTCTTCCCCATTCCATGAACATAGATCTCAAAAATAAGTTTTACTCAGTTTAAAGCATAGCTTGTTACTATATCAACAAACAAAATGTGCGAATATAGGACTTAATAATGTTGTTCAATTTATATTACCTAATACATTTTAGAAACTCACAAATTCATCTTTATATCATCACTCATATTCATATAGATGGAGAGATATGTATCTATTTTGATTTTGAAATATCACATTTTGTCAATTATAGGAAAAAGGTCAGCAAATCTAAAAGAATATGTTTTGTAGAATCAGTAGCTTTATTTAAATAAGTAAATTCAATAAGTGAAAAATAGATTAAAATCTGTTAAATTATAGGCACTGACCATAACACTACAATCATTGCTCAAACTTTTCTGGAGGTTGTGTGTGAGACTCCTCCCACAGGCCTGAATTTTTCCTGGTTTCCATCTGGGCTTGTGTTCGGCCTCCCCCAACTCTATGCCTTTCTATCCAGCATGCTGAATTATATTTTTTTCCTCCTTTTTCTGAAATGATGCCCTTTTGTTAATAGTTGGCTAAGATGAATTGGAAAATATCAAGACTTCATCACAGTGGCTGGATTCATAAATGGAATCAAAACTCCAGGTAGGGCAAGTGGCTCCCAGCTACTCCAGGATGCCTTACTCGTTGGCACTTCAGCCCAAAGTCCTCTTAGCAGAACTGCACTGGCTTAATCTCTAATTTCTCACTATTCTACATAGGTAGAATTTATATAATTGTACATATTTTCTAACAGACCATGTAAGATGTTGAGGGAGAGGTATGTGAAGAGGTACAGGCACCAAGATGCCTGTGTAAACTTCAGTTCTTCTCCAGATGGGCAGTTGGAGCAGGGCCAGGTTTGGAGAGATGACGGGAAGAGGCCAGATGGGATCCAAAGCAGCAGCAGTGCTGTCCGGCCCCAGATTCCATTTGAAACACTTTATTCTACAAATTGGGTCTGGGCCTGGGTGTTGCTGTGCTTCTGGTTTGGAAGAAGTCATCCTCAGGGATTGGCTGCAGAAAACTCTAGGTCCTTCTCTACAGGGGTTGGGAAAGAGGGACCACTGTGGTCCATTCCCCAACAATACAGATTTCCCTTGCATTTGCAGAAACATTTCTGTACTGACTTTATACTAATTTTTAAAAAGCAAGTAATTCACTTTTCCTTTCTTTTTTTTTTTTTTTAAAGATTCTATTAATTTACTCATGAGAGACACAAATTGAGAGAGGCAGAGACACAGGCAGAGGGAGAAGCTCCCTGTGGGGAGCCCGATGTGGGACCCAATCCCTGGACCAAGATCACGCCCTGGGCCAAAGGCAGATGCTCAACCACTGAGCTACCCAGGGGTCCCACTTTTCCTTTTTTTAAGGCTTAGATTACTTGATTACATATGAACAGTTTGAGAAATAAAATCAAGCAAACTGAAACTTTTAGGATATTTTCTTAGAATATATATATTAAATTTGAACAGCATCTTTAAGAATATGTATGACCTTTGATATTTTATCCTCATCAACTAATAATATATTGTTATTTTATACTCTGTAAAAATATATCACAAGGCTGGATCACTATTGATTGTATATTTATTTTTTTTCCCCAGACAAACCACAGTAAAATATTACCATTGTAAACTTTTGAATTCTAAGTATTTTACTACTGATGCAATGCCATTTTATGGATGCTTTGGAATAAAAATTAAAAGCCAATAAAATGTTAATTTTAACAGTCAATTTTTAAACCCATCTACACACTCCTCCCTCCCCTACATTTATTCAATTCTGCTGTGCAGTTAGTACACACAGATTCTTGCATCCTTGACCACACCCATTATGTATTTCTTCAATTCATTCCAAGCTCTGCTCTTTTTCAAATTTTAACTCCTTGGAATGTCAATATAATCATTTTTGGTTTATTTGTTTGTTTTTGCTGAACAGAGTAACCCCCTGGCCTTTGGATCTTTATCTTGCTTTCATGGTATAAAACTACACTGCGGGGTTGACCATCCATCTGCTTTTTTTTGCTGATATGATTTTGCTGCTTAGTGTGAACAAAGAGAAGCCCACAACCAAGATACCAGGATGATCAGAGAGCCTAAGATGCTCAGTAATTCACTCACCTGTGGTGTCATCATCTGCCCCCTCCTCAGTTGAGATTGTACACATTCCACTCTCTCAACCCCTCCAAGGAGAAAATATATCGTCAAGACTTGAGGTTTCTGACACAATTTGCTGCTTCACATTTCCCTGTCTTGTTACAAGGACTAACTCTTCCTTCAAGAGCTAGGAAAATACTCTTCCATGAAGCATTTTCTATCCTTCTCAAATAATGTTAATACTTTAAACTTTTTGCCACTTTTCAATTTGGTATATATCATATGATGTTGACTAAAATCCATCACAGTCATTTCTTGCAACTCTCTCTCTTTCACAACATATTCCTTGAGAGAACAAAACTATTTCTTAATCATCTTTGTTTCTTTACTACATAAATGGATCACTTAATGGTTGCTGAAGGACTGTAGCAATCATGATTCATGTATGATTATTCACACTGAATGATTATTGAAAACAAGCTAAGTATTAAGTCTCACATTGACTGATTCTGGCTGAACATTTAGTTTGATGGTATGTGTATAATGTTGTCCTCTAAGACCAGAGATTCTTCGTCCTCCCATTCAATAGCACATCCTAAACAAATTTAGTATCAGGAGGTAGTCTGAAATCCAAATAAAAGCTCATATGGAATTGGAGACCTATCAAGTCCTTTCATAATCCTTTTGAGAAGTCTCAGCTTATTCATTATTGAACTAGGTGAAGTGAGAACTTGCAGAGACTCACAGCCCAGAGATCAGCATAGAACTTTGTTTGAATTCTAGCACCAGTGCCTTAATTGGGACTTTGAGTGAGGCAAGTTACTCAACTTCTGGTAGGATGAGTTTTGTCAGATGCAAAGTGAAAATAATAGTACCACGGTCATAGCAGTGCTTTGAGTATTACAAAGTCTGAATGAGGACATTTGTTGTCTCAGAACATCCCAGAGTATAATAAGATCTCTAGAGCTGTTCTACACAACCGAAATATAATGCTAGCCATAGATATAATGTTATTTATTTTTTTAGTAGCACATTTAAGATGGTGAAGAGAAAGTGGTGGAATCAATTTTAATAGTATATGTATGAGTGACAGGCATTGGGGAGGACACATGATGTGATGAACACTAGGGGTTACACAATATCTTGGAAAATTGAATTTAAATAAAATAGTATGTGTTATAGCACAAAATATCAAAAATATAGGCAGCCTGGGTGGCTTGGTGGTTTAGCCCAGGACATGATCCTGGAGACCCAAGATCAAGTCCCACATGATCAGCCCAGGACCTTCAGCCCAGGACGTGATCCTGGAGACCCAAGATCAAGTCCCACGTCAGGTTCCCTGCATGGAGCCTGCTTCTCCCTCTGCCTGTGTCTCTGCCTCTCTCTGTCTCTCTCTCTTTCTCTCTCTCTCTCTCTCTCTGTGTGTGTCTCTCTCATGAATAAATAAATAAAATCTTTAAAAAAATATCTAAAATATTATCATGTCAACATGTAAATAATTTTAAAAATTGTTTATGGGATGTTTTACATTCTTTTTGTGTGCTAAGTCTTCAAACTAATGTGTGTGTCCCATAATCACCACACATCCTTATTTGTACTTCTGGCATTTCAAATGTTCACGAGTCACATGTGACCAATGTCGGCTGAGTTGCATAGTGCAGTTCTAGAGGATGAACCCAGGGAGTAGCTCACCTTGTCCCATCCAGGATAAAGGGCCTAAGAAAAATGGGGTGCTCTCTGATCCATGCCAAATATCATGCCTTAGTGTGCACGTAATAGCAATTTCCAAGGAGCAAATGGGTCTCCTTTCTCATTACCTTCATTCCTTCATTGCTGGCTTTCAGAAGCTCTTTCTCACATTATTCATGCTTTCTCTTCAATGACACTTGTGGACTCCTCCTTAAGTGCTGTTCATTTGTTTGTTTTCATGTATCTGATTTATCCCTTTATCAGCTTCATTATATGTCATTGAGACTCTATTTTAACAGTGAATTCCACCTTCTTTTCTTCAACAAATTGATCTAAAGCTTCTGACATACTGTGGTCTTGGCTCTGTATATTTACCTGATTTTAGTCATCAACCACAGGAGATTCTGTATTGTAACACAGAATCCTAACAGCTGAGCTATTCCTTGTATGTTCACGCATCTTCTCTTCCACCCCACTGACCCATGCCACCATGGGGTTGGGGCACATGGTTTCAGTAATCTCAACTAATTTCCTGAAAAGAGGAGAAATAAGAGGCAGGTGTAAAATAGAACAAGAATGGAAATAAAACTAAAGAAAAGGCTACTGCAGTTACAAATCTTGATGCATGTAGTCATGATATTCATAGTCATAAACATAATATTTATTAACCGTTAGATGCTTGCTATATAGCAGACACTTATTGCTAAACCCCTGCATCATCTTGCTTTATTTTTATCTCCATAGTAACCATTTGAAAGAATACTTGACTTTCTACTTCTCCCTGGGTCAGCCCTGTTTATTTTTCCTGAGAACAGACATACAATCTGATGGAGCCTATCCATTTTCCCTCCTTTTTTTCCCTAGCATTGTTTTGAAAGCTCTTAGAATCAAAATTGTCTGTCCTCTGTGTTACGTTTCTTCTAAATGACCATAAGGAGACCTATGGAGAGGCCAAATTTTTATTTCCAAATTACATTTACTCACATCCTTAAGACATCAGCCATATCTCCACAAACAGTACTGAAGTCCTCACTCTCTGACCAATTTTATTTTTATTTAAAAAAAAAAAGAAAGAACAAAAGGAGAAAGTGAAAAGAAAATAGCAAAGTATCTTAGAGTTGTGCCTAATGTTATAAAACAGAGCTAAACTGTGTCTTGATTGTAAAAGAGAAATCAATTTAGAAAGTATTGACTTGGAAGAACTTAATTGCTCATAAAATTAATTTATGGATGACTTTATTTGATGTTTGAAAACAGGAATACAAATGAACCAGCTTCAATGTGTATGAATTTCCATGGCTAGCCAAGAAAAGGTAACTGACAAGAATAGAAAATTGAACCAGATGAGACGGTAATGGTTGTTTACTCTCTCCTGGAAACAGCTCATATTAGGCGACAAGCAGTGGATAGTTATAAAATAGTTTAACAGTGGGAGTTGTAGACAAGTTTAAAATTAAAATGAAACTATTTAAATTGAGTCAAAAACTTCTCAGTGACAGATACATCTTAAAATAGATATAGGTACATGTGAGTTTATAAACAAAATTAAAGGAAATAATATCTTCTGAAGAAGTTATAGGATAAATAATTTGAAATCTGTTAAGTCCCCAAGAGCCATCAAAACAGAATCTTCCTGCTGAGATAGCAGAATTTTTATTGTAAATTATCATGTAAGCAGAGAAGCAAAGCCATAGCAACTAAGAATGTGGAATATATATATATTTATTTATATCCATCTTTAATAGAAGCAACAGAAGGATGCATGCAAGCATAATGACAAGTCCATAGAGCAAAAGGAAATAGAAGAAACTTGTATCATATATGTGATAATATATAATTCATGTTTTTATAATTTGCATAATAAAAGATAAATGAAACGATTTAAAATATCTCAAAGGCTCAAACATACATTTCTAATTTCTAACATACATTTCTAATAGTGGGGAAATAAGTATGATTGTGGTTACTTCTTGCAAGGTACAAGTGCTAGTAACACGGTTGTTATTAATATTAATCTTATGGATGGCTGATATCTATTTGGCTGGTTAAATTCTACTGTCTTCTCTTCACTATCTTAGCTTAAGACATTTTTTCCCCATGTTTAATTAAACTCCACAGTATGATGGGTGCTCTCTCTTCATGACCCTCTGGACATGGAGGACCTGTTTGGTGTAACATCCTGGGGATTCCTGGGAGTGAACATTGACTGGCAGGTAAACATTTGTGTAGAAGGTATTGTTCCTACTCAGAGTAATTAAAATATAATCAGTAAGTGTTTAGGTGCAAATAGTGTGAGGTTCAGAACCATGTCATGATTGTCTGGTTGGCAGACACATTGCTCCCATGAGGCTTCCAGGCATCCCCACAGTGTCTTGGCCAGGTTACTCTCCATAGAATGCCCAGGTACCTCGTTTATAACAGAATTTCCTCAGGACATATCTGGATGATGCCTTACCCCCTGTTGGCAAAATGTATGCACTCTTCTGTCTTGCCACAAGACGCCGTTTAGAAAGGCTTCTCCTCATTTGAGGTGGAAACTCAACCACTCACTTATATGTAACTTGTCTTTCCATTACTAAATCATAGAAAAAGTTTGATTTTCAAGGAAAAAAGGTCCATGTCATAATATGGTACAAACACACAATGAACAACACATGCGTGCACCCGCACAAAACACGCTAAAAAAGGGCTAAAAAAATACAATAAGGAAATAACATTACTTCAGCTCCTGACATGAGGAAGGCCTCCTCTAGATATTCCTGAAAACATAGGCTGAAAAATCGAGTTGTCACAATGATCCTGTGTTCCAAGTATTACAAATGAGAAAAATAGGATTCTGGAAGCTAACTCACTTAAAGTGAACAGCACAGTCAGACTTTGAAGGTGTTGTGCCTGACTGAACACAATATGGTACACATGCTTGTGTGTCTTTGTTTCTTATAGACCTGCTTCAAGGAACTGAACTTCAGAATGTAACACGGACTTTTATATTTACATCTCTTATAATCTCCTTATCCTTTCAAGTACTCTGTTCAGGTTACAAGACTACTTTGAATAAGTGAGACACATCACTTTATACATGTAAATGAGTCAGTGTGTATTGATGTGTCTGTATGTGGTGTGCACACATACATTTATACCCATCATAGATAAATCAGTGAAGGGAATCAGGGTAGAAGGAAAGTCAGGGTTTATATAAAGAATTAAAAAAAAAAGATGGTTGGCAATTCAAATTCTGCCTATCGTGCATATCCAGAACTCCAGATATTTTTTTATTGTTAAAGTTTTAATACGTATGCATTGTTTGAAATCTGTATAATGTTTAAAGTGATATTCAGTCATAGGGCATATTCTAACTTCCCAAATAATAAAAAAGTACTTTTTAATGCTTAGTAGATGTAATTTGCTATGTTAGTCATCTTAATATTGCTCAGAAAATAGAAAGATAAAATTTAAAAACCTATTATACAGATTTCCCAACTGAACCAAGATGATTTGAGATCTGTAAACTATGTAATATAATTAAAAACAATAAACTCAAGAATAAAATGGCAAGAGTCAAGAAGCAAAGAGGAGATTGTGGGATAATTATATTTAACGTCAAGACTAAAGAAAGTTTCTATAATTAAGTAGAATTATATTTCGACTCCTCAGTGAGTAAGGCAAAAAGTTTATACAGTTTTGAGAGATTAATTAAAGGCCAGATTTTCCTAAAGACACTTTACAAAACCAGTGAAGGAAAAATCATATGCCTATCTTGGTTGGGTATGTTGTAAGATATAAATCATTATATTTCATGTGGAAATGTTGTTTTAACATCACAAGGTTCCAAATATGATTATTTATAATATCTGGAGAAATACTGTCACCACACCCTACCATGCATCCTGTAAAACTTCAGAAAAAAATATTTAACATTAAGGACACATGGTCAAGTCCTTGAACAAAGTTTTCAGTGTCCTTTCCTGTCTATGCCAATGACATACTTATGGGAGCCTGTGCAGAGAGCATAGAATCAGGTGGAATTGTACGTGGAGATGAATTGCCTTAAATACCTTGGATTTGTTCTAAGCTCCAAAGATTAATTTCAATGCAAATAAAAACTTCAATATCACCTCAGATCTAATAGGATAGCTACTATAAAAAATATGTAAATAAGAAATAACAAGTGTTGGTGAAGATGAAGAGGAAAGCGGACCTTACATGTTGTTGGTGGGCATGCTAACCAGTAAAACCACTACAGAAAACATTACATAGGCTCCTCAAAAAATTAAAAATAACACTGCCATAAAATGCAGCAATCTCACTTTTGGGTGCATTTCCAAAGGAAATGAAATCAGTACTTTGAAGAGATATCTGTGTTCCCCTGTTCATTGCAGCATTATTCATAATAACCAGGATATGGAGACAACCTAAATGTCCACTGATAGATTAGGGGAGAAAGGAATAGTGATGTACCATATATACATGAACATTATTCAGTTTTTTAAAAAAAGAGATCCTGACATTTACAACAACATGGATGATTCTGGAGGACATTATACTACATGAAATAAGCCAGACACAAAAAGAAAAATACTGCATATTGACATATATTTGGAATCTAAAAAAAAGTTGAATACAAAGAAGCAGAGATAGCATGGTGGCTACCAGGGGATTGGGGATTGGGGAAAATGGGGAGATGTTGGTCCCAAGGAAGAAAGTTGCAGTTACCTAGGATGAATAAGTCTAGAGAGCTAATGTACAGCATGAGGACTATGGTCAATGATATTGTATTGAATACTAGTAATTTGCTAAGAAAGTAGATTCCAGGTGCTCTCAACATACACACACATAGGGATCCCTGGGTGGCACAGTGGTTTAGCGCCTGCCTTTGGCCCAGGGCGCGATCCTGGAGACCCGGGATCGAATCCCACATCGGGCTCCCGGTGCATGGAGCCTGCTTCTCCCTCTGCCTGTGTCTCTGCCTCTCTCTCTCTCTCTCTCTCTCTGTGACTACCATAAAAAAAAAATTAAAAAAAAAATACACACACATAAATGGTAACTATCTTAATTAGCCTGACTAGAGTAATCATTTATAGATATATATAAATAGTGTATATGTGTATATATATATATATATATATATATATGTGTATATGTAATGTGTGTGTGTGTGTATACATTAAAACATCAGGTCGTGTGCCTTAAATATACTGTATACATTTTTTATTTAGTAAAAGAACAAAGATTAATTTCAAGATGGAGCATTTTATGGAATGAGCATGTTAGGAATAGAGAGACTCAAAGTTTTAACCTGTAATTATCTGAAACTGTCATATCTTTTTATTATTTTTTTGGATACATAACACTAGTTTGGAACAATTTTAATTACATAAGTATTAAAAGAGAAAGCACTGAAAGTGCAAAAATTAAATAGTTCTTCCAGTAAATAGTTTTATAAATTATTTTTCTAGCTTACTATAAAAATATTTTTTAAAATATCCTAGGGTATTTTAAGATTGTGTGGCTTACATGTTTGAGAATCCAATTCTTGATTTCAGTTCTGGTCATGATTTCAGCGTTGTGAGATCAAGCTCTGTGTTGGGCTCTGTGCTGGGTGTGGAATCTGCTTAAGATTCTCTCTCTTTCCCTCTGTACCTCTCCACTCATTCTCTGTCTTAAATCAATCAATCAATCAATCAATCAACCAACCCTGAATTCAGCAGATGGAGTTGGAAAACCAGCCTACTTCTGATCACCTCTGTGTCTTTGGACAGGTGAGTCAACGGTCAACAGGTGAGTCTGTTCTGTAAAATAGGGGGGAAAAAACTCAAACAGAAAACATTAAACAGTCTTGAGAAATAAATGACACCAATAAGGGCTTGTTAAATGCCAGTTTTATTAGTCTGCATAAGCCAGTGTTTTAATATGAAAAACTGTTCATCAGCTTTATAAAAATTTATGTAACTACTTCCTCACAAAGGATACATGATTTGTTTTTAACTTTATCAATTTTGTACTTATGTTTTACAATCAGCATAATTGTAAATATTGCTATTTTAATTTTCTCATTATTTTCTTGAGAAAATAAATTTATTTGGATAAATGCATTTAAAATACTTATTGGGAAATTGCTATCTGTAAGAAAACACAGTTTTGGTTGAATATTTGATTATTCAAAAAAATGCATGGTAGTAATATGCATTTAATATTTTTTCTTAGCAATAGACATGAAACTGTTAAATTTTTATTTGAACTCACATGCATTTTGTAATTACTGAAGTGGAATGATTTTAAGCTCTTCCTATTTTATTTTTAAATATCACATTAACAATGCATCTTCAATTAAAATAATCAACAATGCATGTGTAGAGTAAAAATGATGAATATATCCTCACTTTACAAATCCATCTACCCAGAATTAATTTTTAATGACATTTTTATTTATTTCAAATATATATCATTTCATAAGATATGATATATCATGCTATAATAACCAAGTTTATAAAAACTAAATTTATGAAATTTGTGTTCTATAACACTTTACCCAATATATATATAACCTACTAGTTTCATATTTAAGCTAATTATTTTTAGTAGCTCTTTATATTTACAAAATATTATTGTCCTATAATTTTATATTATTTTGCTTCCAGGAATTCAAATTGTACAGAAATTGATACAAATACAAGTAACTGCAAGTAGCAAAATAATCTACTCATGACTTAAAACAATCATATTACTTTTTGTAGGAAATCCAAAAGTGAAGCTTCCAAATTTTTCTACAGAGTCTTTTTTGAAGTCATGGATTCTAGAAGCAGGTACCTCCTAACAATTGGTACCGGGAAAAAATAAAATACACCTGTAATGCTTACTGCATAGGGTGGGGGAGAAGATATGGGTTCTTCGACTTCATCTTTTGACAGAATTCAAACTGCTGTCTCCTGGCACCAATCTAAAAATGCTGACCTCATCACATACTGACATGTGCATTTTGCCAGCTGGCTATTTGCTCAGTGGGCAACGTCAGAATGAAACCACTATGAATAGTGGAGTAAATGTTTTCTCTTGTAAAGTCTGGTTTTGGAGAGGGGGTTGATCAGGGTGGGTAGGTCTAATGCTGAACCTCCAGTATGTAAAACTACTTCTTGGTCTTATAGAACTTTATTACCTTGGAAAAATCATTGTGAAGTTCCTGCCCTTTAACTGTATTTGTTGTTGCTGTTATTGATGGTGGTAGTTTGTTTCTTGTTTTGTTTTGTTTGTTTGTTTTTACAAATAAACCTTATCCCTAATTTATTTCATATGAATTGCTGGGCCAAAAAAAAAAAAAAAAAGAGTAATGAATTGTCTCATAATTGATTAGCGGAGAATCTGTCAATTATGTTCCAGGGGGGAAGACAGGAATCAAATTCAACTCCAAAGGATGTGGAATCCAAATATTAGAGTTGGCCATTTATTGCTTTTTTTTTAATTTATGAAAAGAAGGGGAAGAATTGAAAATGAACTTACCTGGACTCTTGAGGCATCAAAACCCCCTACATTTACATGTAAGTTCTTATTGCAGAAGGAAGGATTCCAGGTGGTTTTGTGGATATATCAGGAAGAAGAAATACTAGTAACTGATGCCTAATAAATTTACCAGAGTATTGTTATTTTTCCTGGAAATTATCCTGACTACTGTCCAGCAAGTAATGACCTGCAAGACAGTTTGTAAATTTACCACATACTTTTTTAGTAAATGATCTGTTTACTTCCTGAAAATCATCTGTATTTATTCCTAAAACTACTGTGCCATTTGTACTTTTTATGATATAATTTAATTAAGTTGTTAAATGATAGTGGAAAAATAAAGAGTTATGCTTTTTTGAGATTAATGTGAATAATTTGAAAATACTTGAAAAATATGATTCACCAAAAATATAGTCTAATTGTGAGCTGTTGAAGTATAACAACTCAGTTGAATAATGTAAAACTATAGTCAGATTCTTCACTCAAGTTATTTCAAAAGTCTCATTAGTTCTAGGTAGATTTTCTTAAACTTATTTTTTTAAGAACAGTATCAAACACTTATAGAAGTATACATATAATAAGCTACAGTTTATCCAGCTTATAATTATTATCAAAGCTTATACAGTCTCCTTTCAATTGTGTCCCTACAAAGTTTTCCACTTCCATTGGATTATTTACAAGAAAATGTCATATTTTTATCAGTAAATATTTCAAAATACATATCAAAATATGACAATTTTTAATTCTAACTAAAATATCTGCATCCCATTTAAAAAATTAACAAATGCTTAGTAACATTACATTGTGATCAAGTTTTTGTCTCCTATTTGTTTTTACAACTTGTTTGAATCAAGAACCTATCAAAATAAGGTTTATATACTTAAATTGGTTGGTATACTTTTAATCTTTTAATTTATGTGTTAATCTCCTTTTCCTTTTCAAAATATTTATTAAAGAACCTGAAGTTTTTGGTCCTGTAGCTTTTTCTCAGTCTGAATTTTATTGACTATCTCGCTGTAGTGTCATTTCATGTGTTCCTCTGTCCTCTATAATTGTTGTTATAAATTCATGATTAAACTTGGTATGCTAATCAGATTGAGTATTTTCACAAAAATATTTCATACTTGGTATTATCTACCTCTGTAAAGGTGACAGTCAGGCACTGATTTTTTTCTCTTTATTTTTAAATTGTATTTTAGAGAAGGAGGGGTGGTGGGACACAGAGAGAGAGAATTTTAAGCAGGCTCCATACTCAGCACCAAGTCCAACATGGGGTTCAGTCTCACAACTCTGAGATCATAAACTGAGGAGAAATCAAAGCGTGGGACATTTAAGCAACTGAGCCACCTAGGTGCCCCTGATTGTTTCTCTTTAATGTGTATAATCAGCTAACAAGAGGACACATTTCTTCATCAATTCTTGGTTACTCACATCTCCTCATCAAGCATTTTGGTTAGTCTAATATAAAATTTGAAAAGGAAAATCAAGATAAATGATAGATATTTGTTTTTCTTTATTCACATAAACAATGAGGTGGTTAGCAAATAACCTCCAAATGGGAAAAAAAATAAGGATGTGAGTGTACTTGAATGTTCGTGAAGTGTGTGGATATGTGCACATCCACACATTTTAGATCATTATAAATTAATTATTTTAACAAATATGTTTCAATGTATCATAGTTTTCATTTGTTTGTTTTTAATTGGATTCACATTATTCCAGAGTTGGTCAATGAAAGCCTGCTTCCTTAGACCATCTAGAGCTTATTGTCCATATTTTTTGCACCAGATATGGACTTAGACATTTCCCCAACAAGTCCTAGTGACTTTTAGTGAGAAACAGCAGTTAGTCTGTTCTCAAGAAGCTTACCAAAATATAAAACTAGAAGTAATATAAATTTATATCTGTAATAAATTCTATAAGAAAAGTAGGCAAGATATAAAACTTGGCATTAACATATATGCTTATTTTCCCAAAATTTTAAATATACATTATTTGTAGCCAATTCAACATATTTTCCTAAACGAGAACTTCCAGTGGTTTCTGGCTCACATAAAAACTTGCAAATTTTAAGCTTATAAATATATGCATATGTATGTTTATATATACAATAAATATATTTTCCTATATGTATATATGTCTGTGAAAGATATCTTTTGATTATATGTCTGTGAAAGATATCTTTTGATTGTATATGATGAGATATATCTTCATATTTTTATTGTATATATTATAAATAAATATAACAATTGTCCATTTAACATTGAATTCTGTTTTTCCAAAACAAATATCTGTGCATTTTAAAACATTTATACTGACCTTATATTATTTATCTAATACATTATAACATTTCAATTTTGTTTGTTAAGGCATATTTCTTATAGACAATGTATAGCTGGATTAGGTTCTATTTTAATACAGTATAAAATATTTTTATAACAAATAACAAAGAACATAGACACTAGATCTAGTACTGTAGTCATAAAAACTTGGGTTGAAATGTACATTCTATTGCATAGCAGTTGTTTTTTGGGATAATTTTTTTTTAAAGCCACCTTGGAAACTATTTACACTTAGGTAAGGCTGGAAATAGAATATCCATGGACAGCTTCACAGATAGGTCTAAGAAAGCTCAGTGGGAAACAGAATCTGCCTCTCAGTCCAAGAGGCTGATGTGGAGCTTGCTCCCTCAGATAACAGGGGCAATCATGATTCGCTTTCGTGTTCACCTCTTGGTCCTTGCTTAAATTAGGAATAATGTTTTAATCAAAGAAAGAAAGAAAGAAAGAAAGAAAGAAAGAAAGAAAGAAAGAAAGAAAGAAAAGAAAGAAAGAAGGAAAGAAAAGAAACCAAGGAGAAAGAGGAAATAAGAGCTCCAAGCATGAGTTAAACTATAACTATAATTTCAAGTACTTGAACAATTTCTTTATCTGGGAAAGTTCCAGGTCAAATTTCCCATTAACTAGGTCGTTTGACTCAATTAAAATGACTTAATCACATTTCAGTTTGCATCCTGACTGTCCTTTCTTATAACATTAAATATCTGACTTTAAAACAAAAGGATTGTAATGTAGTTAATAATTACATGAGTGTGGAAGAGGTTGGAAGAGGAACTTCTAAGAGCTGTGGTCTTCTCAGATCTAAATTTTTATTAGGAGGAAAATGATGTGAAAAAAGATTAATATATCATATAGGCTTTCATAAACAATTTATGTTTATTTGTCATCATGTGGTATCAAATAGGGTATTAAGTGTGTTCACAGCATTAAGATTATCTTAATAAGTTTTCTTTTTAAAAAGAATAGGAAAGCTTTCAGGATGGAGAAGTGAAGTGTGGAATTTATAACTTAGTTTAATTTTGAATTTAGAATGATGTTGCTGTAGGTTATCTGGGAGAGCCCTAAATCCATGGCAAGTACCACCACAAGAGACATGTGGTAGGCTCACAGGGAAAAGAAGCAACATGAAGGTGAAGGCAGGGACTTCAGTGTATAAACATAACCCAAAAAAAGGCCAGAAGTTTCTGGGCATCTCACAAGCTAGAAGAGGCAAGGAACTTTTGCCCTTGGACTTCCAGGGGATTATGGCCTGTTGACCCTCTGACTTCAGATTCTAGTCCCCAAGGCTCTTCATAAATTGAATACAAGAGAGTGAGGGCGGAGGGCACGCAGAAGCTTCTACTCTGGCCATGCCTACTGCTGAACAGATGATACCTGGACAGGCAAAGAACAATTACTGCCGAGGACCCCAACAAAATGTTCATCCAAGTATGAAATTCTGAGATCACAGAGACAGAAGTCTCCTACTGATCAACTCCAAAACAGGTAAAAAAAAAAAATCAGGAAGCTAACTTGATATAAGGCAGCATCATGTTCCAAATACAGAAATGTTTTTGGAAAATTTCAATCACAATAACCTTCAAAAATGGCCTATGTGATTCAGTTCTGTGTTTATGGTATGCTCTCCACAAAATGCAAAACTAAAAAAAAAAATTTGAATATGTCTAATAAAACATTCCAAGTAATTACTTACTGTTACATTTTTAAATTTATCAAACATTTTAACATTGGGTGGGTGGTCCAATTTATTGTCAAGCTAATACTTATATTAGGGGTTATCTTAAAACAATGTAAATATCAATATCCAACTGAAATATCATTTTTCTCTGGGTGTACACATATTTTGGAAAAAATATTTTTTCTCTGTATGTATATGTACTCTGTGTGTACAGCATGTTCCAATTTTTTTGCTGTTGGAAGGTCTTGCCTTGATGTTGATGGCTGCTGACTGATCAGAGGATTGGTTGCAGACTGAAGAATAGGTGGCCATGACAAATCTTAAAATAAGATAACAATGAAGTTAGCTGTATTTATTGACTCTTCCTGTCTTGATTTCTTTCTAGTGTGTGATGATATTTAATAACATTGTACCCACAATAGAACTACTTTCAAAATTGGAGCCAATCCTCTCAAATCCTGCAGTTGGTTTATCAAGAAAGTTGAGGTAATGTTCTAAGCCTTTTGTTGTCATTTTGACAATCTTTGCAGCATCTTCACTGGGAGTGGATTCCATCTCAAGAAATACTTTCTTTGCTCATCCATAAAAATCAACTCCTCATCTGTTCAAGTTGTATCATGAGATTGTAGCCCATCAGTCCCATATTCAGGCTCCACTTCTAATTCTAGTTCTCTTGCTATTTCCACCATAGTTATATCCTCCACTGAAGTATCGGACCCCTCAAAGTTATCCATGATGGTGGGAATCAACTTCCTCCAAATTCTTGCACATGTTGATATTTGACCCTCTTCCCATGAATCACAAATGTTCTAATGGCATCCAGAATGGTGAATCCTTTCCAGAAGGTTTTCAGTTGACTTTGCCTAGAGGCATAGAGCAATCATTAAGCCTTATGAAATGTATTTCTTAAATAAGAAGACTTGGAAATCAAACTTACTCCTTAATCCATGAAATGCAGAATGGTTTTTGTGTTAATAGGCATAAAAACATTACTGTTGTGTATCTTCATCAGAGCTCTGGGTGGCCAGGTGCACTGTCCATGAGCAGTAACATTTTGAAAAGAATAAAGATTCCCCTAAGGAGTAAGTCTCAACAGTGGACTTAAAGTATTCAGTAAAACCATGTTGTAAATGGGTGTGTTGTCATTCAGGCTTTATTGTTTCAATTATAGAACACAGAGTAGATTTAGCACAAACATTAAGGGCCCTAGGATTTTCAGAATGGTAAATGATCATTGGCTTCAACTGCAAGTCACCAGCTGCATTAGCCCTTAATGGGAGAATTAGCCTGTCCTCTGAACTTTTGAAGGTCAGCATTGACTTCTCTCTAGCTATGAAAGTCCTGGCCAGTGTGTTATTTCCATAGAAGGGCGTTTCATCTACATTAAAGATCTGACATCAGTTCAGTGACTTTTGTTAATTATTTAGCTAGATCTTCAGGATGACTTGCTGAAGCTTCTTCACTCAGCACTTCTATGTTATGGACTCAGCTTATTTCCTTAAACCTCATGACTTGACCTCTGTGAGATTCAGACTTCTTCTGAGCTTTCCCACTTCTTCTCCTCTATAGAATTAAAGAGTTAGGGCCTTGCTCTGGATTAGGTTTTAGCTTAAGGGAGCGTGTGGCTGGTTTAGTCTTCAAAGCAGACCACTAAAACTTCCACTGTATCTGCAATAAAGCTGTTTTGCTTTCTTATCATTCATGTGTTCACTGGAATAGCACTTACAATTTCCTTCAAGGATTGTTCCTTTCCATTCATGATGTGGCTTAGTGTTTCAGGCAAGAGGGTTAGCTTTCAGCTTGTCTTGGCTTTGGCATGCCTTCCTCAGGTTAGTTATTTCTAGCTTTTGATTAAAAGTGAGAGACCTGTGCCTCTTCTTTCACTTGAACATATAAAAGGCCACTGTAGGGTTGCTAATTGGTCAAATTTCAGTGTTTTTGTGTCTCAGGAGATAGGGACAGCCAAGGGGACGGAGAAACACAGGGAATGATCGGTCACTGAAGCAGTCAGAACACACACAACATTGATCAATTAGGTTTTCCATCTTTTGTTTTTCATGTGTTTTTATTGTAGTTCGACTTGCCAACATATTCTGTAGAATGGTGAAAATTAACAAGACAGGTTTTCCATCTTTTATAAGCATGGTCTGTGGTGCCCCCAAACAGTTACCATAGTAACATCAAACATCACTGATTGCAGATTACCATAACAATTACAATAATAATGAAAAAGTTTGAAATATTGTGAGAATTTCCAAAATGTGGCACAGAGACAAATTGAGCAGAAGCTGTTGGAAGAATTGTGCCAGCAGATTTTCTTGATGCAAACTTGCCACAAAACTTCAATTTGTAAATAAATACAGTATCTGTGAAGTGGAGAAAAATGAAGTGTAATAAAATGAGATATACCTGTATATATACTTGAAGGCCTTTTATATTTTGAAAATTGTTTTCCCTAATATGAGAGATATTTTACATATGTAAAAGTGCCCTCAGTCCATACACACTATGGAGGATAATTATATTACCAGCATCATTATAACCATCATTTAAGGAAAACACTCTTAATGTGATACTGTAAGTGAGTAAAAGTGGCTTACAGTGGTTTGTGCTTAACTTATATAATATTTAGAATCTTATGTTATCATTTTTAACTTAAGAGAAATGTAGCATTTTAAATGGCTCTTTCTGGAAGCTAAATTAATTCATTTATCTCCATAAGCCTCAAAAGACATATTTCATTTTGACAATGGGTATTTATTAATTAAAAAAAACATTTATGTGAACTTTTTCCTATATTATCATAATAGAAATGGAGAGTTTGTTCCAAATACATTTAAGAAAGTAATCTGAGTTTTACTGCAGAAAACAATCTATATAAGGAAACTATTTAATTCAATTTTTCAACTGCAAAATAGATTAGACAAGACAATGATTAATCTAAATATAAGGCATTACAAATATTTTTTTTCTGAGTACCTAGTAAGAACAATCTATAAATAATATGAGTAACACAAATAGGCATTTAAAATGATGAATAGGTTATTTCACTATGTAACACATAAATGCATTCATAAAATGTTGACATTTGCAAATGAGGAATGTTAAGAAATACTATTTCATTTGTATTTTAATAATCTAGAAAATACAAGCACATTTCTGCTTTCTCATCAAACTGTAAGGTATTTAATATTATATATCAATTTATACCATTCTTACTAGTTAAGGAACATGTAAAATAAATTACCCAATATTTAATTCCACATATGCAACTTAAGTATGATCCTTTTTCAGCACATTCTGCTGTTTTTTTGAGTGTGGGGAGGGGTTTCCATTTGTAAATGTAGACTGTGAGAGGAAGAAAACTCAATCAGAATCTCCAGTTACAATTCCTTCACATGATGCCTACTGAAACTATTATATGCTTATTTATGACATTCCCTTCAATGTGTTTTATTTATTTTTTCTTTTGAACTTTAAACTTTGAAGTAATCTTATGAGGGAAGATGTGTAGAGGGTTCTTATATACTCTTGACCCACCTTCCCCTAATATTCACATATTAAATTACTGTGTGGTATTTATCAAACACACACAGTTTGCTCTGTTATACCTTTGACGAAACTATTCACAGCACTTGGATTTCACAAGCTTTTTCACTGATGTCTTACATTTCCTGGGGTCCTCAGATGGAACCCTGCATCATACGTGCTCAGTGGGGAGCCTGCTTCTCCCTCTGCTCCTCCCCCCAGCTTGTGCGTTCTCTCTCTCTCTCTCTCTCTGAAATTAATAAATAAAATCTTTTAAAAATATTTTTTTTTGTAGAAATAATACACAGATGAAGTAACATAACTCGTGCCCGGTAATGAGAACCTTGGCCACGTGGTTAACGTGGTGTTTCGAGGTTTTCACTGTAAAGTTAGCATTTTGCACTTTCTCTACTCTGTTGTCCAGCTCTTTCTTGAGAAGAGGGATATCACAGAATTTGTGGACACATGCTAGAATCTTCACAGTACATTTTTAAAATTACTGTGTAGTAATTCAGAAGATAATTTGGATTTATTATCTTGCATTTTTTTCTGTCCTTCATTAGAATTAGTTATTTCTCCAAGAAACTGACAAATTTGACTATGTAAGAATTGCTAGAAGCTGCTGTATAGCTCTGTTAAGGTGTGTCAAAATTAAAAAAAAAAAAAAAAGATAGTCATAGGTTCATGGAAAAATAAAAAGAAAAAACGAAACCAAAAAGACAGTTGGCTTCTGGAGCATAAGGTGGAAAAGAAGCCAGTGAAGAAAAGGAAATACTTTATTTTTTCCTTTCTCCTTCTCTTCATCTTTCTTAATAACTAATTTCTATTTGAACTTCACTATGGTCTGAAGTCAAACTCTGTGATATTTTAATCTTTGTACATTTGTTGATATTTACTTTATTTTCTGGTCTCTATACTGGAGGCAGAGCGCAGTGTTCCTTAATATCAAATAGTCTGGTATTTAAGTCAAGTTGTATAAAGTCTTCAGTAATTTTGAAACTCGTATTGGATTGAACTACTTGGTATTGGAAGAGATGTAAAAATCCCCTAATTTGATTAGACACTTCTTAGAAAATCTTTCTAATTTTGTATGTTATTATTTTTATATCATGAAATTTTATTATCAGATGCACATAGAATTTAAAATTGTTGTATCTTCCTAGTCATCTGAACCTTTATTTTCATGATAATGTTCATTTCTATCTATAATATATAATTCTTAAAATTTAGCATCTTCTTATTTGATATTACTGTAGCACATTCATATGGTGCTTCCAGCATTTTTGAGGGGAAATGTGGTTTGTATTTTTTGGACATAGGTATTTCCATTCTTTCACCCTATCATCCTTATATCTTTAAATTTTAACATTTTTAAATTTTATGACATTTAATCCATTTTGATGGATTTATTTTTAATCCATTATGACAACCTGTTTTATAGTACATTTATAACTTAAAAATTTAAATATTTAGTTTAAAAATTGATATCTTAACTTTATTTTTTAATTTTTTTTTTTTTTTTCAAAATGAGAGAAAGCATATCCATGTATGTGAGTGGGGGAGGCATAGAGGTAGAGACAGGGTGAAACTCTGCAAGCAGATGCCCGGTTGAGCACAGACCTGACTGGGAGCTCAATCCCCACCACCTTTTCCTATAAGATAAGGATCTGAGTTGAAATCAACAGTTGGATGAACTGAGTCACACAAGAGCCCCCTTGTCCACAGAGTTCTTAATTTATTTATTCTACATCACGGTTTTTCAATTTTCATTAAGTTGTTCCTTATATTTCTGTCTAAATTCTCAATTGTATCTTCAGTTTCCTCAACATAGTATAATGTTATTCAAAGGCTATGCTTGACAATGCTTTTCTCTGGATTCCCTATAAATTTGTTCCTATTTTCCATTATTCTTATTTGCATATTATATTATCTTGTCTATATCAATTTCTGGTTACATATAATTTTTGCTGCATGATGACTGAAAATATTAGATACAATTTGCTTCATAAGGTGTTTTACCTCAGAAAGAGTTTACCTTTCCTTTGGATGGGTGATCGGGAACTCTGGCAAACACAAGTCATGTTAATATAGTTAAGAACTGAGGTATTCAAAAAAAAAAAAAAGAATTGAGGCATTCTTACCCTTTCCCTATACATGGCATCTGGTTCATTTGTGGCCTAACTGCGAGCCCCAGGTATGGGGCAGACTCGCAGATCTCTCTGGAGCAAACTCTGAATTCCAGTGTGGTTCGTACTTCCATGAATTTGTCCAGTGTCAATACACTTCTCAGCAACTGCACCTGAAATTGGAATTGCATGGGTGCAGAGTTGCCTAAATAATAGCCCTGTCTATTGTCCAATAGATTATCTTCTGTGACACTTTGCACAGTCTTTCTAAACTCATTTGAAGTCCCATTTGAAAGACTGGATCACTTAGTTTACTGTTTTTGGAAGTAAACCAACCAACCAAGCTACATTGGTTTCCATTATGAGGTAAAGCAACTTGTTTGCCTTTTTCTTTAAGTGGAAATTTTAAAACCATCGTATCAATTGTTCCTAAATAGTGAGGTAAAAAATATAATATATTCATTATTGAATGTAGTGGATTGATTTGAGTCAGTTGTCTCTCTCTACCTCAGCACTCAACAGTGAAGTATGGTTAATGTCCTGTGGAATGACACATTCTTCAGATAAACTAATATGTTATGTCTTAAAAGGACTATTACTGATTGCTATGTCCTTTCATCTCTGTTTATTTTCTAGAACTCAGATGTGGTACAAACTCAGATGTGCACCTCCCATCTTTGTTTACAAAAATGTCAGAATAGATCTCTGACTGACCTTCAGTCTTTTTCAAAAGAGCTAAACTTTCTTCTTTGCTGGTTAGAAGCTGTAGCAACAGTGCGGCCAGATAGTAGCCAGAGGCCATCTAGCACACCATTTTTCTAATTTATAGACTGATTATAAAATGACCAAGAATTAGATTTCCAGCTACCTTGGCACACTTCTGTTTTGCTTCTAACACACAGAAGTTAAAATCAGTTCTTTATTATCCAAGTAGGATCTGCACAGTGTCTTCCAATGTTAGTCTTTAAATATTTCTATTGCTCACCTTGCTTGTGGATGTTACATTTCAAGGAATTCTAGGCCTCTGTAGTATTATGTGCTACCCTGAAACAAACATTTCCTCTCAATGTATTTCAAGGTCTAAGTATCTTAGTTATTAACTGTCTCTAAGATATGTTTTTCCTCTTAAATTTATCAAAATGGAAATGCACTGAAATGAGTTTAAATTGGTGATTTCATATCTAAACTATATGCTGCAATGTGATCTAAATGAAAGATTCAGAATTCATCTCTAATTCATGCTAGTCTTCCAGAACACTTAAAAATAAATTGGTACCACATCCTTATACTTCTTTCATTTCAATCAAATAAAGTCCTAACCAACCAAGCTGCAAGATTTTCTGATGAATGTTATCTAAACTATATGCAGCTAAACTATTAATAGCACAGTAGCACAGTTTGTAAATACTTGATAATATGTAAAAATAAGAAGTAACGTATATTGTGTGGCATTATTTCTAAAATCAAATTTTTTTTTTGTTTCTATTTTGGTAGAGTGGTAAATAAAACTAGGATCTCTATGCAGAAAATGGGACTTTTAGTATAAATAAGAAATTAAACTATGTAAGTTTGAGGTACAAATGAGGTAATTTTCTTTCTTTTCGGGAGCAATTATTATTTCTTATGTGTCATTTCTTTCTCAAAGATATACCTCGAATCTTGCTCTTCTGTCAAGCTGCGCCTACATCACCTTAGTCTGGGCCACAGCCATTTCTCACCTAGATTACTTCAATAGCCTCCTAAATCTTCTTCACCCTGATTCTTCTCTTGGCTTCCTCATCCAATCAGTCTGGAAACAGATGTCCAAGGGATTTTTATAAAAATAAATCAAATTAAGCCATTATCTGATTAGAATTCGGCAATATATAAGAGACTTGTGCTGCTTTGGTCTGTACAACATCCCTTTCCAGCCCTCATATCTGCCTCTAGCATCAGGTTTCTGTACTCACTTCCAGACTTTTTTCTACACAGTTACTACTTTACAGCAAATATAAATAATGGTCATGTCTATTGTCTTTAAAATATTATTCCAATAAGCACACTTGTAGAAAGAAAGCAGAGAGTGTGAGAAAAGTCTATTTAAAAAAATGAAGAAAGAAAAAAAAAATAAAATAAAAGATGGCTTTGTCAAAACAAGACAAAAGAAATAAACAAAAAACCTTTAAATGAAAGCATATTCTTACAAGAGAAAAGGTAATCAAAATGAAACTCAAAAGACTGCCTGAGCTCCTGCACCATGTTGTCTAGGCTGTTAGAGTGTAATTCTTCTTTGGTTAATTTAAATTAATTAGGTAATAATAAAAGGAGTCAGTACTTAGTGAGTTTTCAGTCCCTGCCGGGCTTGACTACAAAGCTGTGTGTATATTAGCGCATTTTATTCTCTCACCAACCCTAGGAGGGGGACTTATGCTTCTGATTTATCTGGAGTCTCTCAATTTTGAGGCCATCTTTTGTATTCTGTGCTTTGGATCCTGGTGCTGGTATGTTGCAAACTACATTTCCCACAGTCCTGTACCTGTTCACTTTTTGCTGCACTCTGTCAATGTGAGTCCTGGAGGCATAGACGGTTCTTGAGGTTATGAATCTCCACGTTACTTTAACGTTGACTTATTGATTTTTTTTTTCAGTTTTCCAATAATCATGTAAGAAATTTTAAATGTTAGGCTTCTAGTCCTTGAGATACTTCAGGTAGTTTCTGTTAACCATAACCTGACTGCTGTGGTATTAGCCTCATTTCCATTTTACTAATGAGAAAACTCTAGCACAAGAAGGGTAAATGGTTTGCCAAGGGTCATATAATTGGTACTTGAGGTGTTAGGACTAAGACCCAGGGAGTGTGGCTGAAGAGTTAGTTTTCCTAACTCCAAAGTATACTGCAATTTTATATCACATTTATAACCACACTATAGAGCCCTTTAATACACAGATAATGTAAGAAACAGCATGAATAATATACATAAAATTGGACATATGCATATAAATTTCTTCTCATCTGCATCATTAAAAATGAAGTTTTTAAAGACTAGAAAAATCAGGAAATAATTATGACATATTTTAGGCAAAAGATTCAGATTACAAAATAGTATTTATGAGATCATAATATTGTTAAGAGAAAAATATAACTTGCTCATACATAAAAGGGGATTGTGGTGGGTGGTGGGTGGGTGGTGAAAATGGGCAGTAATTATAATTTCACAATATGAGTTTCCTTGAATTATGAGGTAAAGAAAGGTTTTGTGGTTTGGACAAACTGATAACTCAGGTTGACATGATTTCAATTTTTTTCTTTTGTTTTTAATCTAGTGTTTGTTTTTTTCTGTTCAATGTATTAAATGTCTAGCAAAGGGACAATAATGTTTAAAATGATTTCACAATTTTATGACAGAAATCTTGATTTTTATAATTGCTGAGAAAGGAGTACCTAATTTTTTTTTTTTTTTTTTGAGTACCTAAAATTATATACAAGGTTCTCAACTGGGTAAAATGCAGAGAACATTTAAAAATATATAAAATATTAATAATGGAATGTCATTGGAGAAACAATAATAAGCTTTTTTAATATCTTTATATTAGCCTGTATTGTGCATTATTCTGGTGAACAATGAAAATTTCTTTGATTTAACGTTTTTATAGTAATTTTCTAATTGTTTTCATAATTTCAATTCTTTTAAAGAAATTCCTATTTTATTTAATGGTTATTCTTTTAAGAAAAAAGTCTAACTCAGTTTTGAATGTTTTCCTCCAAACATATTTTAGTGCAGGACAGAAATCATATTTTAGTTGTAATGTTTACTCATGCATACTAGGCTTTTTAATTTTATTCTTTTTGAGATTTATTTATTTATTTATATGGGAGAGAGAAAGCAAGAGAGATGGTGCACATGAGTGCAGGTGTGAGTTGGGGGGAAGGGCAGAGGGAGAGCATCATTAAGCAGATTCCTGGGGAGCACAGAGGTAGGGCTGGACCCTGAAGATCATGACCTGAGCAGAAACCAAGAGTGGGATGCTTAACCAACTGAACCACCCAGGCACCCTCATAGTAGGTTGCAAATTGTGTCACTGCGCCCAATTTCAGAAGAACCATGTGTAGGGCTACCAGACTTCTAACAGAACCATCAGAGCAAGAAAACACATCATATTGCCATCCAAATCCCACTGTGCTGAAAGCAAAATCTGCCAGAAGGGTGAGGTGATCTCCCGTCTTGTTTCCTCTCTGCATCATGAGCTCACGCAGAAATAAAATGGGAACTTCATCATCTCAGCTGGGGCTTAGAACCTAAGTGAGAATGTATTCATGCATGAATGGATGATAAATGAATAGAAGGACTTTAGGGTAAAGGGTATAAGGCCCCTAGGTGAATAAATACATGAAAAGACATTCTAGAAAAGATGAATTAATGAATGCTTTCCAGTCATTGTGATTTCTATGATTACATATTTCCTTGTAGAAACAGCATTTGCCTTCCATACAGGACCTTGACTGTAAGGGTTACTCAGCCCCCCAAGAGGTCCCATAGCCTCAGACAACACTTTTCTCTGAATTGTGTATTTCCTTTGGGTTTTCCAGATTACTCCAAATAAGACAACAAATTCAGAAGCCTTTAGAAGAAACTATATAAAAAATAGGTAATGAGGAGATTTATCTACATGTTAAAGCATTTATTTTTAATACAAGTAAGAGAACCTACAAGAGACCAATCATTCAGAGATCACAATTTCTAAAATAACAGGCTATGCATTCAGAGCCTAATGTGCTACCTATCATTTTAATTATAAATTCTGTCAAATAATTTAGGACTGTGTCCCATAACTACAGCATATTTCTGGAAAGAAATGACTTCACAGAACATGCTGTCATGTTGTATGTCCTTTGCAGAAGTGAAAATAAAAAGATAGATGCACATATGGGAATTGTCTCAGTATAAATTAGCAGCAGAGAATAAAATCGAAACAGAATTGAAAACAGCAGGGTAGAATGGTATATTCTAGAGAAACTCTATGCACATGAAGTGTAATAATGTTTCTCTCAATTAATTACAACTTAAAAATTGAAACATGCTTCATTAGGTTAACGGTAAAATTAAAAAAAAATTCCTACATTGACAAAATTAAACTAAAATGTCTTAAAGATGAGGATGAATTTAGGCAATTCATAAAAGTAATATTAAGCATGCCTGAGTAAGTGCCACCTCAAAAAAACAGTAAATCATCAAAATGTTAGCAAATCAGTTAAATTTTTTATATAATGATCGAGTTAATTCAAGTTTTGGTGCTAAATACCATTATAACTATTGCTTCTAGAAAGTTTCCTAATAATTGTAAATAAGCTTCCACTTGCTATTAACTAGAAAAGGAAAGTTTATAGAATCAGAGAATTTGTAAGTAATATATTCATATGACTGAAGTTTATTTACCCAGTGAAATCGTATGCTGTCCTGACAAATTTTAAGTGTGAAGCCGCCTTAGAAATGAATCTTTCTGTTCTGTTAATTTTAAGAAAAAAAAGGGAGAAGTGAGACTTTCATATTCAAGGTCACACAGCCAGAATGTGGCAAAGCTGGAACAAAATCACGGGTCTCTTTACCATTCATTAGAAAACAAATTTGCTAAAAACAAATTGTATGCTTTGTTGTATGCTTTGCTGTGTATTCCTGTGTGTATGTGTGTGTTCCTCTACTACCAGGTATGTTTGGAAGATGGCTCTTACATTTGGCTAGAGTAATATGGGTATGAGTCAAAGCAGAAAAAAATGTAAGAGTAAGTCATTTTTCAGTAATAATAAAAGTGAATTTTGGTTGATCCCTCAGACTCTGGGACCAAACAATCCTTGCTCTTCCTTTTTAATGTTTAACATACCCATCAGAAAAAGGACCTGTTCAATAGAGCTCCATCGGTCACCTCCTTCACTTAAAAAGCATGGTGGAGATAGTCCAAGATGGTGGATGAGTAGGAGGACGAATTCTTCTAGTCCCAGGAATTTGGGTAGATAGCTCTCTAATCATTCTGAACACTTGTGAGCTCAAGGGGAGCTCTAAGAAAAGAATTGCTGCAACTCTACAAATAGAAAAGTGACTGCTTTCTGCAAGGTACAGATAAGTGAATCTCGTTTTTTGATCATTTAATTTTCATTTTTACAGTTACATTCTATCCTATCATTGTATTTAATTTAATTTTGTACAAATATAAATTTTTCTTTTTTTAAATTTTGGAATCTAGTTTTCTAAAAAAGACCACAATATAACAGGATCCAGTGTATTGCTCTGTTCTGATTATATTCTCTTTTAAAAAATATTTTTCATTGTTTTTGGTTTCCTATCTCTTCTGATTCATTTACTGTATATTTCTCTGTTGTCATTGTTGCCATTTTAGTATTTTATTCTTTTATTCATTTATTCTTCTCTGGACAAAATGACAAGACAGAAAAATCATCTCAAAAAAAAGATAACGACAGATAGTAGACTGCCAGGGACTAATCAGTAGGAAAAAAAGATGTCAGAGCTAGAGTTCAGAATAACAATTATAAAGATATTAACTGGGCATGAAAAATAGCGTAGACGCAACAAGAGAATCTCTTTCTGGAGAAATAAAAGAACTAAATTCTAATCAAGATGAAATAAAAAAGTCTATTGATGAGATACAATTAAAAATGGGGGCTCTAACTGCTAGAATAAATGATGTAGAAGAGAGAATCTGTGATACAAAAGACAAAATGATGGAAAATAAAGAAGTTGAGGAAAAAGAGTGATAAACAACTACCGAATCACAAGAGGAGAACTTGAGAGATAATTGCTACCATAAAGCAAAACAATAGTACAATAATTGGGATCACAGAAGAGGAGGGTGGGGGGCAGAGAGTATATTGGAGCAAATGATAGCAAAGAACTTCTCTAATTTGGAAAAGGAAACAGCCATTCAATTCCAAGAGGCACAGAGAATCTCCCTCATAGTCAATAAAAATGGGTCAACATCTTGAAATATAATAGTGAATATTGCAAATCTCAGAGACAAAAAGAACATCCTGAAAGCAGCTTGAGACAACAGGTCCATAACCTACAAGGGTAGAACATTATACTGGCAGCAGCCCTGTCCACAGAGACCTGGCAGGCCAGAAAGGGCTGGCATGATGTATTCAGGGTGCAAAATGAGAAAAATATCCAGCCAAGAAACCTTTATTCAGGAAAGCTGTCATTCAAAATATAAAGAGAGATAAAAAAGTTTCCAGGGCAACCAGAAATAAACAAACAAAAAAAATTGTGATCACTAAACCAGCCCTGCAAGAAATATTAAAATGGAACCTTTAGTTGAAGACTGAGCCCAAAAGTAACATAAACCAGAAATGAACAGACAATATACAGAAACAGTGACTTTGCAGGTAATACAATAGCACTAAATTCAAATCTTTTAGTAGTTACTCTGAATAATATCAGCTAAATGCCCCAATCGAGAGAGTATCAGATTGGATAAAAAAGCAAGACTCATTGATATGCTGCTTGCAAGAGACTTATTTTAGAACCAAGTCACCTCCAGATTGAAAGTGAGGGGTCGGAAAACCATTTATCATGCTAATGGACATCAAAAGAAATCTGGGGTGACAATCCTTATATCAGACAAATTCTATTTTAAACCAAAGACTGTAATAAGAGATGAAGAAGGACCTTATATCATAAATAAAGGATCTTCAACAAGATCTAACAATTGTAAATATTTATGCCCTTAACACGGGAACAACAATTATATAAACCAATTAATGACAAAATTAAAGAAACAGATTGATAATAATACAATAATAGTAGAGGACTTTACTCCTCCCCCCCTCACAGCAATGGACATCATTTAAGGAAACAAGAGCTTTGAATGACAACCTGGACCAGATGGACTTCACAGATATATTCAGAACATTTCATCCAAAAGCAACAGAACTTACATTCTTCTTGAATGCACATAGAATATTCTCCAGAATAGTTCACATACTTGGTCACAAATCAGATCTCACTCAGTACCAAAAGGTTGGGATCATTCTCTGCATATTTTCAGACCACAGTGCTTTGAAACTTGCACTCAATCATAAAAGGAAGAGTTTGGAAGGAACTCAAATACATGGAGGTTAAAGAGCATCCTACAAAGAATGAATGAGTCAACCAGGAAATTAAAGAAGAACTTTAAAAAAATTCATGTAAACAAATGAAAATAAAAACACACTGTTTAAGACCTTTGGAATGCAACAAAAGAGGTCCAAAGAGGAAAGTATATAGCAATACAACCTTCCTCGAGAAACAAGAAAGGTCTCAAATACACAAGTTAACCTTTCACCTAAAGGAGCTGGAGAAAGAACAGCAAATAAAGCCTAAACCCTGCAGGAGAAGAGAATTAATAAAGATTGCAGAAGAACCCAATGAAATAGAAACCAAAAGAAGAGTAGAACGGATCAGCAAGACTAGGACCTGGTTCTTTGAAAGAATTAATAAGATTGATAAACTTCTGGCCAGTCCTATCAAAAAGGAAAGAGAAAAGACCCAAATAAATAAAATCATGAATGAAAAAGGAGAGATTACTTCCAACACCAAATAAACACAATGATAAAAATATTATGAGCAACTATATGCCAACAATTTATGCAATCTGGAAGAAATGGAAATGCAATCTAGAAGCATTCCTAGAGACATATAAACTACCAAAACTGAAATAAGAAGAAATAGAAACCCTGAACAGACCCATCATCAGCAAAGAAATTGAAGCAGTAATCAAAAATCTTAACAAATAAGAGTACAGGCCCAGATGGATTTCCAGGGGGAATTCAACCAAACATTTATAGAAAAATTAATACCTATTCTTCTGAAGCTATTTAAAAAAATAGAAATGGAGGGAAAACTTCCAAAATCATTCTATGAGGCCAGCACTGCCTTGATCCCAAAACCAGACAAAGACTCCATCACAAAGGAGAATTACAGACCAATATCCCTGATGAACATGGATTTCTCACCAAGATACTAGCCAATAGGATCCATCAAAATATTAAAACCAAGCTCAGGATTTATTCCTGAGCTGAAAGGTTGGCTCAACATCCATAAATCAATCAATGTGATACACCACAAGAACCATATGATTCTCTCAGTAGATGCAGGAAGAGCATTTGACAAAGTATGGCATCCTTTCTTGATTAAAACTCTTCACAGTACAAGGATAGAAGGAATATAACTCAATATCATAAAAGCCGTATATGAAAAACCCACAGCAAATATCATTCTCTTAGAGATTTCCCGCTAAGGTCAGGAACACTACAGGGATGTCCAGTCTCACCACTGTTGTTCCACATAGTATTAGAAGTCCTAGCCTCAGCAATCAGACAATAAAAAGAAGTAAAACGCATCTGAACTGGCAAAGAAATTAAATTCTCACACTTCACAGATGACATGATACCTTATGTGGAAAACCCCAAAGAGACCACCCCCAAATAGCTAGAACTCACACAGGAATTCAGCAAGGTGACAGGATATACAGTCAATGCACAGAAATCAGGTGCATTTCTTTACACTAACAATGAGACAGAAGAAAGAGAAATTAGGGAGTTGTTTCCATTTATAATTGGATCAAAAAACATAAGATACCTAGGAAACCAAAGTGGTAAAGAATCTGTACTCAGAAAACTACAGAACACTCATGAAAGAAATTGAGGAAGACACAAAGAAATAGAAATTATGTTCCATGCTCATGGATTGGAAGAACATATGTTGTTAAAATGTCTATGCTACCTAGAGTAATCTATGCATTCAATGCAAGCTATATCAAAATTCCATCAACATTTTTTTTTTTCAAAGAGCTGGAATAAATAATCCTAAAATTTGCATGAAACCAGAAAGAACATCAAATAGTCAGAAGAATGTTAGAAAAGAAAACCAAAGCTGGTGGCATGATAATGCCTGACTTCAAGCTCTATTATAAAATTGTAATCATCCAGACAATATGGTACTGGCACAAAAACAGACACATAGATCAATGGAACAGAATACAGAACCCAGAAATGGACCCTCAACTCTGGTCAACTAATCTTCAGCAAAGCAGGAAAGAATATTCAATGGAAAAAAGACAATCTCTTCAATAAATGGTGGTGGGAAAATTGGACCATTTCCTTATGCCATACCAAAAATAGACTGAAAATGGATGAAAGACTTAAATATTAAACAGGATTCCATGAAAAGAAGAGATCACAGTAAGTGACCTCTGTGACCTTGTGCAGAAACTTCTTGCTAGATACATCTCCAAAGGCAAGGGAAACAAAGGCAAAAATGAACTATTAGGACTCCGTCAAGATAAAAAGCTTCTGCACAGCAAAAGAAATAGTTGACAAAACTAAAAGACAACCAACAGAATGGGAGAAGATACTGCAAATGTCTTATCAGATAAAGGGCTAGTATACAAAGTCTATAAAAAGCTTATCAGACTTAACACACAAAAACAAAGTCAAGAAATGGGCAGAAGACAATGAAGCGTCATTTCTCCAAAGAAGACATACACATAGCCAACGGACACATGAGAAAGTGCTTGACATCAGTTGGCATCGGGGAAATACAAATCAAAACCACAATGAAATATCACCTCATGCCAGTCAGAATGACTAAAACTAAGAAGTCAGGAAACAATAGATGTTGGCAAGAGTGTGGATATAGGGAAACCTGCTTACACTGTTGATGGGAATGTAAGCTGGTGCAGCCACTCTGGAAAACAGTATGGAGCTTCCTCAAAAAGTTGAAAATAGAGATGCCCTATGACCCAGCAATTGCACTGCTAGGTATTTACTGCAAAGATACAAATGTAGTGATCAGGGGATCCCTGGGTGGTGCAGCGGTTTGGCGCCTGCCTTTGGCCCAGGGCGCGATCCTGGAGACCCGGGATCGAATCCCACGTCGGGCTCCCGGTGCATGGAGCCTGCTTCTCCCTCTGCCTGTGTCTCTGCCTCTCTCTCTCTCTCTCTGTGACTATCATGAATAAATAAATAAAATTAAAAAAAAATTAAAAAAAAAAAAACAAAAAAACAAATGTAGTGATCAGAAGGGGAAGCTGCACCCCAATTTTATGAGAGCAATGCCCACCGTAGCCAAACTATGGAAAGAGCCCAGGTGTCCATTGACAGATGAATGGATAAAGATGTTGTATACATGTATACAGTGGAATACTACTATGATATCAAAAACCAAAATTTTGCCATTTGCAACAGTGTGGATGGAACTACAGGGTATTATGCTAAATGAAATAGGTCAATCAGAGAAAGTCTATTATCATGTGATCTCACTCATATGTGGAATTTAATAAATAAAACAGGATTGGAGAGGAAGAGAGGAAAAAATAAAACAAGATGAAATTGGAGAAGAGGACAGACAATAAGAGACTCTCAATCATAAAAAAAAAAAAACAAACAGGGTCACTGGAGGGAAGGAGATGGGGGAATGGGATAACTGGGTGATGGAAATTAAGGAGGGCATGTGAAATAATGAGAATCAGGAATTATATAAGAATGATGCATCAGTAACCTCTATATCTGAAACTGGCAATACATTATATGCTAATTAATTGAATCTAAATTTTAAAAAATTCATAAAAAGAAAAAATAATAATATAATAGTTCCTAGTGAGAAAAACAAACTAAAAAGCATGGTGAATATTTACATGTGAATTGTAAATGCAATATCTAAAATCTTAATTTGGAAATTTCAGAAAGAAAAAAAAGAAATATACCACAATAACATATTCATTCATCTTTTTCAACCTCACTTTTTTTTGTTGTTCTGTTAACAACTCTCCCTTTCGTATTTTACTAAATTCAATAGTTCTGTACATTTAGATTTGGACTCATTCATTTTGCTTGTTATCTTCCACACTTTCATTAATCTTCTATTACCACCTTAATTTTTGAAAATAAACAACTAATTTAATAACTTAATGCTTTGTTAAAGTTGGGTTGTTTCCAAATGACCTTTGCTGTTAATTTATTTATATTTTTTCTCAGGACAAATTTTTCAAAGTTGCATTTGTGTGAAGGGAAATGAACTTTATTACAGGAGTGAAACTATTTCATTTCTTCCCTCAAGGAGCTCTACCAATTTTTATTGCCACAAGTAACTTATAAACATAATATGTAGCTCATGGTTTTTAATTACTGTATCTTATAGAGTTAGGTATTTTACGCTTATAACAACCTTTACCAATATATAGAAATAGTGGCATCTTATTTTTATTCACTTCATTATTCAACAGTGATTTCCAAGAACCTTAAACTAGAAAAGATATTAGGAAATATATAATAAAATATTTCCCTAACTAGTTAGAGATATTTGATAAGATTCTCTGAAATTCCTACTAACATATCTACTGTCGCAGATGAAAATAGGAAAATTGACAACAGTGAAGCAAAGGTCTGCAGTCAAGCTATTGTCAAAATCAGGGAGGAATATCCTCTTACAAAAGGCTGACGTCATTCCCATTAGAAATATACTTTGTAGTGAAACAAGTTTCTCTCTTTGAAATAGAAAGGTATGAGAAAAAATACATCTTTTAAAGTATTATTTATTATGTATTTATTGGAAGGATGCATGTGTTCCAATATACGTGCATTATTGTACACATTAATGAGCTGATAGGAAGTGGGCACTGTGTAACCCCACAGAAATTGGGAAATCCCTACTTTGAGGATCTTGAAAGACCCCTTATACATCTGATACTCATTAACTGTCTCAGCTTGAAAGGAATCCAGCTGTATTGTTTTTTTTTTTTTTTTTTGGATTTAAAAAAAATATAGTTTAAATAGGCCTGCTTTTAAAACTTAATCTTATCTAACAGCTTTGGCATCCATTGTTTCTTTTGCCTGTGAATTATTTCTACTAGTTTAATAATCTATGCCCTTGCATATAACTGTATATTTTATGTTTTTAATTTTTTTAAGATTTTATTTATTTATTCATGAGAGAGAGAGAGGGGTAGAGGGAGAAGCAGGCTCCATGCAGGGAGCCTGATGTGGGGCTCGATCTGGGGACTCCAGGATCATGCCCTGGGCTGAAGGCAGCGCTAAACTGCTGAGCCACTGGGGCTGCCCATGTATTTTATGTTTTATTGGTGGTTTATTTTATTTTATTGTGCTTATATAAATATAATATATTTTTCCTTTGAAACTTGATCTATATTTAGTGTATCTGAATTTTTGATAGTAGGGATAAAGTCAACACAGACATAAGCAATGATGTATGTCTCTTTCTACACATGCCCTTTCTTTTTTATGGTACGTGACATATATCCATCTATTTGTACTGCCATCAGTAGACAATGAGAGAAGTCATTTGTTTTCTACCAATTTTGTTCAGAAATAATACCATCAAATATGTTAATTTTGGTGATGTGGTATGTATCTGAATTTACTCTCATAAATCAGAAAGTACTTAAACCTATAAAAGTCTATTTCTTGTATGTGGAGTCATTGTGAGTTTTGAGTGATATGCAGAACACCTATTCTCGGTATGATGGTACAATTTTTTCCTTTATATCCAAGGTGCTGCCACATTGGCTACAACATGAGGAAAGTACTGGAGAATAACACACTGGAAATTAAATATTTCTCCCGAAGATGACATTCATTTTCCAGTGGCCAATGTAAATAAAATGCTCATAACTAAATTCAAGAAGACTCAGGAATAGAAGATG
Source organism: Canis lupus baileyi (assembly GCF_048164855.1). Lineage (NCBI taxonomy): Eukaryota > Metazoa > Chordata > Mammalia > Carnivora > Canidae > Canis > Canis lupus. The sequence continues at coordinate 51,756,200 of NC_132858.1, forward strand.
TGTATGTACCTGGCAAAAAAGAAAATTAAGGAATGTGAATCCAGGAATAAGAAATAAATCAAGATGGATATGTGGTGTTCAGAAATAAGAAATGTAAAAAGTGCATTAACACCAGAGTTGAAATAGCATAAAGGGAATGCATTGCCTGCAATATTTGGTCAAAAGTCAAACAAGAAATTTTAATGTGGGAAAACATACATAACATGAAATTTGCCTTTTTATCTATTATTAGGTGTGCAGTTCACTGGTACTGAATACATTCACAATGTGGTGCTACTATTACCCCGACCCATTTCCAGAACTTTTTCATCTTCCAAAACTAAGTTCTGTACACATTAAACAATGACTCCCCATTAAAATTCCCCAGATCCTATAACTATATTATACTTTCTATATCTATGAATCTGTAGTATCTGTGTGAGGTAGCTCATATAGTTGGAGTTAAATATTTGCTGCCTTGTGTTTGGCTTATTTCACTTAATCTCAATAATATTCCACTATGTGCATTTACGTATGTGTATATGTATCTACGCTTGCGTGTATGTATGTATGTACGTGTGCATACACACACCATATATTTTTTATCCATTGATCTATTGCTGGTTATTTGTATTGCTTTTAACTTTTGGCTGTTTTAAATAATGAAGCTATGAACATTGGTAAACAAACACTTGTCCAAATCCCTGCTTTCAATTTCTATGGGTATGAACCCAATTTCTTCGGGTATGAACCCAGGAATGTATTAGATCATATGGCAGTCCTGATTAATTTTTGAGGAAACATTACACTGTTTTCCAAAAAGGCTGTACCAGTTTTGCATCCCAACCAGCAATGGGCAGTGTTTTCAATTTTTCCATAGCTTTGCCATCACCTGATACTTTCTGTTTTGTTTGCTTGTTGTTGTTGTTGTTGTTGTTTTTATCATATTCACCTTAATGAATGTGAAGTGGTATTACATTGTGGGTTTGATTTACATTTCCCTAATGATTAGTAATGTTGAGCATCTTTTCATACGCTTGTTGTCCGTTTGCATATCTTCTTTGGAGAAACATCTATTTGATTCTCTTACCAATTTTTATACTGGGTTGTTTGGATGTCGTTGAGTTGTTATGAGAAATATTTAACTGTATCTCAAAGTTATCCATTTTAATTGATTGCCAAATACTTACATATGATTAAGTTGATAGGAAAATTTTAGGATGCTTTTCCTAGCATACCATTTCTCCATACCATTTTCTTTTTATTTGTGATATTGTCATCTCTCATGGTTTTTGAGGACATTTGAGAAAACTTTTATTTATTTTATTCTAACATCCACGAGTATTTTATTCTAACATCCATGAGTTTTTGAGATTCAAAAGTATTTGAGGGTCAAAATAGTTAATTACTCTGCTGCTATACAATTTATGATTTCTGGCTTAGTTTATATTATCACCTAGGAAGTGTAGATATGGAGGCGATAAAATGTGTCTCCCTCTTTTCCTTTGCATGTGTTCCATCTTCAAAAAAAAAATAAGATTTTATGTGGATCAATAAAACATAGCTAACTGGTTGCAGTACTGAGATGTGAGCTGTTAAAAATGGCTGAATGAATTTCCATCTGCTTGCAATCACATCTACTACACACCATTGGTTTAGCAACTTTCCTATTAAAGGTCATACTTGACACGAACCAAGAGAAAAATGTTTTGTAAGATTCTCAAGCAACATCACACCGTTGGAGGGTAGTTCTTTGTTTTCAATGTCAATGCCAAGTAACATACTTCCAATGATTATCTATTTTACTGTGACTGTTTTTATCCAGGCATGGCTGGAGAAAGGTTGCTAAGATTAAATCACTAATTCAGGCACTACAGAGCACTGTCACTGGCCCTGGTGCAGAGGTGACCTATGCACAAATAGTCTTTATTGGAACTTACCGTTTTGTGGAGAAGAGAGTCATAAAATAAATGCAAATATGCATGAATAACTCCAAATATTGGTGTATTTTGTGAAGGACATGAACAGGGTAGTCAGGTGTAATTCATATTTAGTGGGGATACTAGCCCAGTCCAGAGATGGAGAAAGTTTTGGGGACAAAATCACATTAGTAAACCTGTAAGATGCAAGCTTGCTTCCTAACGTAGAATAAAATAATAAGATAAATTCCAACTTATTAGGCTCCTTAGTAGATATTGATTGGTAATATCATGACATAAATTACTTAAACCATAATAAATACGAGCAATAGTATCCTTTTGTCTTCCCATATAAATTCTCCCTCCCTCCACCAATAGGAATGCCACAGCATATAAAAGATTTAAAGCATAAATTAATGCATAGTAGAGATGATTGCCCAAGAGGATTTGTTGTTCTTTTTCAAAACCCATTTTTTCCCAAAAGAATGTTGCAACCCAGGACAATTTTGAGAAATGGATTACTAAGTTATGAATGTGATGGGAATCACAATTTTCTAGAAAGTGTTCAGGAAGGGTGCATGGTGGCCCAATGGTTGAGTGTCTGCCTTTGGCTCAGGGTGTGATCCCATAATCCCGGGATGGAGTCCCACATCGGGCTTCCTGCATGGAGCCTGCTTCCCTCTGCCTGTGTCTCCACCTCTCTCTGTGTGTCTCTCATGAATATATAAACAAAATCTTAAAAAAAAAAAAAAGACAGTGCTCAGAAGCCAGTCTGGCCACAGATAATTATAGCCTTTTAAAATATTATTAAATTTTAAAATAATAAAAATTATTATTATTTTTATTATTATAAAAATAAAATATAATAATATTTTATTGGGTGGGTGGCTCGGTGGTTGAGGATCTGCCCTTGGTTCAGTTTGTGACCCCAGGGCCCTGGCATTGAGTCCCGCATCAGAGTCCCCACAAGGACCCTGCTCCTCCCTCTGCCTGTGTCTCTGCCTCCTTCTCTGTGGCTCTCATGAATAAATAAAATATTTAAAAAAATAATAAGTTATTTTTTTGCAAAAGAGATCTACTTCAACGTAAGTATTACATTATCCCAAATTATTGTTTTATTCTTTCTTTTTTTACATTTTGAAATCCCATATATAAAGACAAAGGGCACAAAAAAGCACAAAAATCAATGTATAGCTGAATGATTTCACACAAAGCTAACACCAACATAACCACCCATTGCAAGATTAAAACACTGTCACCTGTCTGAAGCCCCATCATACTTTGACAATCCATGCCCTTGCTACCCTGCAAATATTTTGAGTTTTATTAATCACCCACTGGTATGTCTTTATAATTTTAAACCATTAACAGGTAATCTTGATCCCTAAAGTGTACATTTCTAAATCTTTAAACTTTCAATATAGAATCATACAATATGTATTTTATACGCATCTTCTTTTGCTCAAGATTGTTTTGATAATTTGATTTCATTGTTGTGTATGCTTGTGAATTATTTGTGTTTATTCCTGGAAATAAGTTTTATATATATATATACACACACACACACAATGACTTATTTATCCATTATAATGATGCAAATCTGATTTGTATATAATTTTTTACTGCTGCTGCTGCTCTGCTAATCCTTGTGCTTATCTCTTGGCACACATCTCTCACGCATGAACCACGTTTTGGAGGAATGTCAAACTATCTGCACAGTGCATATACCAATTCACACCCCCACCATGCAATTGCATGAAAGTTCTAAAGGCTCAATACCATCAAAAGCAGCAATGTTTGTTTAGACTTCAAAAATTTAGCCATTTTGATATAAATGTAATGGTATTAATGTGGTTTTAATTCTCATTTCTCTGATGAGTAATGAGAAAGAGGATATGTTTATTTAGCTATTGAAAATTAGATATCATCTTTTTGGTAAAGTGTCTAAGTCTCTTGTACACTTTCATATCCTATTTTCTTCATATGGATTTTCTCCTCTTTGTATATAGAATAAAATATATCGAGTATATGTGGCAATTCTTTCTTTCCTAGTCTATATATTCCTTTGACATTTCAAAATTGTCCTTTCTTTTTACATTTTTAAAAAAAGCTTTATTGATATATAATCATATACCATAAAATCCACCCATTATAAATGTAGCATTCAATGACATTTTAGTGAATTTATAGAGTTGTGTAACTATCACTAAATCCATGTTTGGAACATTTCCGTCACCCACTATGTTTCTTGTGCTCATTTTGTTAATCTCCACACCCACTCAAGCCATAGGCTTACTATTCATTCTAGTCCATAAATTAATCATTTTCCCCCATATTTTATATAAATGGCATAATAATCTCAATATATAGTCTCTGGAATCAGATTTCTTTCACTTCCCATAATGCTTCTGAGATTAATCCATTTTGTACTGTCTATCAGTACTTCCTTCCTTTTTACTGATGAAGAATATTCCATTTTATAAATAGACCAGTTTTGCTTACCAGTTCATCACTTGATGGACATTTTAATTACTTCCAGTTGGGGGATATTTTGAATAATGCTGCTATAAACATTTGATTCATGTACTAAGTTTTTTGTAGATATAGGTTGTTATTTCCCTTTGAAAGATTCCTAGACTAGGATGGATAAATAATATGGTAAGTTTATATTTAAGTTTAAAAGAAACTTCTAAACTGTTTGCTCAAGTATCTATATCATTTTACATTTGTACCAGAAATCTATAAGGTTTCCATTCTTTCTACATCCTCACCAATACTCGTTATTGTCTATATTTTAAAATTTATCCAGTATAGTGTGTATCTGTGTGTGTGTGTGCGTGTGTGTAGGTGTGTATGCGTGTGCGCAATGGGATCTTATTGTGGTTTTAAGTTGCATTTTTCTAATAACAAATGATGTAGAGTATATTTTTTATGTTCTCTAGTCATTAATATATCTATTCAAATATTTTACCATAATAAATTCACATGTCTTGTGATTGAGTTGTAAGAGTTTCTTATGTGTTCATGATCTTTTAGGTAATACTGTATATAATATGCAAACATTTTCTTACAATTTCTTCTTTTAATTAATCCTACAAATGTTATGTTTGGAGCATAGAAGTTTCTTTTAATGAAGTCAAAGTTATCAATTTATTATTTTACTGGCTGTACCTTTGTCATTATATTGAAGAAATCTTTGTGTCTCAAGATCAGCAACATTTTCTGTGTTTTTTTTCTCAAGTTTTCAAATTTTAGTTTTTACATTTAGATCTGTTCCATTTGAGTTGATCTTTGTGCATGGTAAGAGGTGAGGTCAACTTCTTTCTTCCTTTCTTTCTTTCTTTCTTTCTTTCTTTCTTTCTTTCTTTCTTTCTTTCTTTCTTTCTTTCTTTCTTTCTTTCTTTCTTTCTTTCTTTCTTTCTTTCTTTCTTTCTCTTTCTTTCTTTCTCTCTTTCTTTCTTTCTTTCTTTCTTTTTTTTCTTTCTTGTTTTCTTTCATGTAAATTTTCAATTGTCTCAATACCATTTGTGCAAATGCTTACCCACTGGATTTTCTTACCCACTGGATTTTCTTCATACATTTGTTAAATTTCATGTTACCACAGGAAGATTTGTTTCTGGACTTCATTGTATCTCATTGATCTCTATGACTCCTTGCATCAGTACCACACTGATTGAATTAGATTGTCTTTAGAGTCAATTTTGAATTGGATCATCTAAGGTTTCAACTTATTCTTTGTTTTCAAAAATTTTGGCTATTCTGGGACAATTACATTTTCAAATACATTTAAGGATGTTCGTTGATTTCTACCAAAAAAAGCCTGTTGGGATTTGTGTGTGTGTGTGTGTGTGTGTGTGTGTGTGTGTGATTACATTCATCTATTGTTAATTTTAGAGAACAAATATTGAGTAATCCAATAATACACATGTAATATCTCTCCATTTATTTAGATCTTTAATTCCTCTGTGTGTCTTCTTCACAGTACAAGTCCTGTATTTATTTTGACAACTGTATTCCTACATTTTCTGTACTTTTGTTGTTCTTTTAATGGATTTTTCTTAATATTGTTTTGTTTATTGCTAGTATATAGAGTACAACTGATATTTCTATGGTATTATTGTTTCTGAGATTTTGCTAAACTCATTTATGAGCTCTAGCAGTTGTGCATGCATGAGTGTTGTGAGTTCCCAATGTTTTCATACATTTAGGATTCAGAATTATGTCATTTTTTAAAAAATATTTATTTATTTATGATAGGCACACAGTGAGAGAGAGAGAGAGGCAGAGACACAGGCAGAAGGAGAAGCAGGCTCCATGCACTGGGAGCCCGACGTGGGATTCGATCCCGGGTCTCCAGGATCGCGCCCTGGGCCAAAGGCAGGCGCCAAACCACTGTGCCACCCAGGGATCCCGAGAATTATGTCATTTGTGAATAAATCAATTTTACTACTTCCTGTCCCATCTAGATATCTTTTATTTTTGCTTTGTTTTATTTTGTTTTAGATTTTGATGACAATGGACATATTTGACATGTTCCTTAACTTAGAGAGAGGTCGTTGAAAGCATGTCAACATTTCAATGTATATTCTGGTATTTGTAGTTGCTTTTAAGGAGGTTGAGAATTTCCATCCCACTGCTAGTTTGCTAAGAGTTCCATCCCCTCTTTTTTTAATGAATGGATGCTTCATTTAGTCAATGCTCCTACTATATCTATCAGGATGATCAAGTATTTGTCCTTCATTTATTACTATTGTGTTTTTCATTAAGTGATTTTAAGGTGTGAGGTCAATCCTGCATTCCTGAGATAGATCACTTTTATTAATGACTTATAGTACCTTTATAAAAGAGGTTGGAATTTATTTCCTAACATTTTGTTGAGGATTTTGTATAGATTTTCATTAGGATTAATGGTCTGTAGTTTTCTTTTCTTTTCTTTTTTCTAAGGCTTCTTTTTAAAATTTTTATTTAAATTCAATTAATTGACATATAATGTATTACTGGTTTCAAGAGGTCGAGGTCAGTGATTCATCAAACATATATGAACACCCAGTGCTCATTACATCACACGCCTTTCTTAATGTCCATCACTCAGTAACCCTGTTCCGCCACAACCCTCCTCTCCAGCAACCCTCAGTTTGTTTCCTATGATTAAGAATCTTTTATGGTTTATCTCCCTCTCTGATTTAATCTTGTTTTATTTTTTCCTCTCTTCCCCTATGATCCTCTGTTTTGTTTCTTACATTCCATATATGAGTGAGATCATATGATAATTGTCTTCCTCTGATTGATTTTACTTAGCATAATATCCTCTAGTTCCATCCATATCATTGCAAATGAAAAGATTTCTTTTTGATGGCTGAGTAATATTCCATTGTATGTTTATACCACATCTTCTTTATCCATTCATCTGTCAATGGGCATCTAGGCTCTTTCCATAGTTTGGCTTTTGTGGATATTGCTGCTATGAACTTTGGGATTCAGGTACCCCTTTGGATCACTATATTTGTATCTTTGGGGTAAATACACAGTAGTACAATTGCTGGATCTTAGGGTAGCTCTATATTCAACTTTTTTTTTTTTTTTTTTATATTCAACTTTTTGAAGAACCTCCATACGGTTTTCCAGAATGGCTGCACCAGCTTTAATATCCTTTATTTGTTTGTGAATCAATTAATTAATTTTTGTTTTCATTGTAATTTATCCATTTTATCTAAGTGTTGGCATGAGATTATTCAAGATGTTAATTTATAATTCTTTTAGTTTTTGTAGTGTTAGTAGTAATATTCTGTTTTTAATTCCAGATTTCTTGAAATTTGTTCCATCTCTCTTTCTCTTGGTCAGTGTAGCCAATGATTTGCCAATTATGTTTATGTTTTTAACAACTGATATTTGGTTTTATTGATTTTTTTCATTTTTATATTTTCTATTTCTCTGATTTCTTCTCTAATTTTTATTTCTTTTCCACTACTTAATTTAAGTTTAATAGCTCTTCTTTTTCTAGTTTCTTGAAATGGAAAGATAGGATATTTATTTTTTACCTTATTTATTTACTGATATTGGTTTTTAAAGCTGCAGATTTCTCTTCTAAGGACTGTTTTAGCTGCACACCATATTTGTAATTCTATTTTTATTTATTCCAAATATTTAATTTCTTTTTTGATCCTTTTACTCATTTTTCATTTAAAATGTGCTGTTTGATTGCCCAATATTAGTGAATAGACATCTTTCCTTTGGTGATTTATATTTCAATTTGATTATGATGGAGAAATATCTTTTATATGCTTCATTGTTTTAAACTATTAGAACTTACTTAAACTATCATTATCTATTCTGGATATTCTCTCAGATGCTCTTTAAAGAATGCTCATTCTGTAACTATTAGATAGATTGTTCTATATGTGACAATTAAAGCTGGTTAGTAACTTGTTCAAGTCCTGTATATCTGTATTCACTTTCTGTCTAGTTGTTCCATTCATTTTTGAAAGTGTTATATTAAAATTTTCAACAGGTTGTAAATCTGGTGTGCATGCAGAGGCATGCACAGAGTTATTGAAGAATGCTTCCAGACCACCATAATATTGGAAATATAATAAAGTGAGTTAAATGAAATTTTTTGGTTGTCCAATGCATATAAAAGTTACATTTATACTATACTTGTAGTGTATTGTGTCTAAAAACTGTGCCTACCTTAATTAAAAATTATTTTATTGCTAAGAATTGCTATCTATAATCTGAGCTTTCAGCAAATTGTAATCTTTGCTGGTGGAAATTCTTGCCTAAATGTTGATGCCTGCTGACTTATTAGGGTGCTGGTTGCTGAAGGTTGGGGTGGAGCTGGCAAGATCTTTAAATAAGACAATAATAGAGTTTACCACACTATTTTACTCTGTAGCATGTGATATTGTTTCAAAACATTTTACCCACAATAGAACTACTTTGGAAATTGGAGTCAATCCTCTCAAACCCTGCAGTTGCTTCATTAACTCAGTTTATGCCTTATTCTAAATCCTTTGCTGTCTTTTTGACAATCTTCACAGCATCTTCACCAGGAGTAGATTCCATTTGAAGAGACCACTTTCTTTGCTCATCCATAAGAGGCAACTTCTTATTTGTTAAGGTTTTAGATGGGATTACATCAATTTGTCATATCTTCAGGCTTATTTCTATTTCAACCTCTCTGACTGTTTCCACCACACCTTCAGTTACTCATAAAACCATCATAAAAATCAAGATAATGAAGATATCCATTATTCCAAGAGTTTCTATGTGTAGAGATCATTAACATCTAAGATTTAGTATATGGAATCATAACACATGTATGAATTTTATGGCTTATTTTGCATAGCATAATTATTTTTAAATTGATCAATGTTGTTATGTGTATTAATAACTCAATACTTTTTACTACTACGTAAAAACTACCTGTTTGTTTTTCAAGGTTTTAGCTGTTACACAAGCATAGCAGTTATGGTCATTTGTGCATGGGTCCTTGTGTGAACATAGTTTTCATATCTTTGTCATACTTGGTAGGATTTGTTTTTTTTTTAATATTGACTTTTCCAGTGGATATATAATTGTCTTATAATTTTTAATTTGCTTTTCTTAATGACAAATGATTTTGAGTGTATTCTCATGTGTATATTAGTAGTTTTTGTGACTTTGGTGCATGTCTCTTTGACTCTTTTACCCACTCTTTCATTATATTATTTATCTTCTTATTAAGCATAAATGCTCTTTATATATTTTATAAACATGTCCTTTGTAAATAGATCTTCCTAATCTGTAATGGGGCAGGCAAAGAGTAAGAAAGAGAACTCTCTCTTCATTTATGCCCCACTAGAAATTCATTTTCTTTTGTCCAGTTCTCATGTACACTGACCTACATATTAAATCTTGTCATTTTCAAAAATATTATTCCTTACCAAAACTCTGGACTTCTCTCCTTGGTCATTTTCCTTTATTCTGAAAAAAAAATTGTAATTCTTTTACTATGGTTCAGGTATTGCTGAATTCTCTGTTTTTGTTAGTCTGAAATGCCAGTATTTCAGTTTATTCTCAAAGGATCTCTTCACTTGGAATGAAATGCTAGATAGGCAATTTTCCCATGTATTATAGATATTGCTCATTTTCCTTCAATTTCTGTCTGTGAAAAGTCATCTATTAGTTTATCTTACATTGGGAGGTAATCTTTTTCTTCCTCTCTCTCTCTTTCTGGATGCTTATGTTGATTTATTTCTCCACTTTATTTTTCCACAGTTAATGTAGTATTATCTAAAGATGTATTTATATTTTCTATTTATCTGTTCATACTGTTTCTTAAATATTTGACTTTATACTATTCTTTAATTGAAAGTTATCAGCTCTTATATCTTTAAAGTTTTCTTCTTTCTCTTAGTCTCTCGCCTTTTGTTAAGGATTACAGTGAAATACACATAAAATTGTTGCAGTATTTGTGATGTTTGTTACTCTTTCACTTCACTCTGTCTATCACTAAGCTATATTATGGACAATTTTTTCTGACATTTTCCAATTTACTAATTGTTGTTTTGGCTGTATATATGTTGCTGTGAAATATGTTCATTATTTGTTAATTTTAGTTATTTTATTTTTAGTTCTATTATTTTTATATAGTTTTGTAGATCTTTACCTTCTGCAAAAATCTTCAAGCTTGTGATTAGTTCTTTGAGAAAACATATTTTACAGTTTTTATCTAATAATTTCCTAAATCCCGTGGGGGCATGATCTTTGTTACATTTTATTTGCCTTCTAGTTTCTGTTTTGTTTATTGTTGTCATGTCTCCTCATCTACTTTAGGTATGCCCCATTGTTAAATAGACATCGCTTTTCTAAAACTATTTGTAAAAATAATTTGAAATCTAGAATAATTTTTAGGCCCTCTAAATACTATTTTTTCCCTTCCATCAGTCGGACTCTCAACTAGCCAATAATTCAGACTCACCTCAGTTCAATTTTAGAAAATGAGATTACTTAAACTGAGATACAATCTCTGGGGCCTGCTTCCCCCAGATGTAGACACTGAGTCAGCAGTTTTTCACTTCATCCAAAGTGAAGTGTTTTAAAATGCTTTGTGGTTCTCACACTTGGGTAGGTTCTAGATTCCAGTATCATTTTTTTTTTTTCATTTTCTTTTTTTTTTTTTTCCGTTTCTTTTCTTTCTTTTCTTTTCAGGATTTTATTTATTTATTCATGAGAGACAGAGAGAGAGGCAGAGACACAGGCAGAGGGAGAAGCAGGCTCCATGCAGGGAGCCCGATGTGGGACTTGATCCCAGGACCCCGGGATCATGCCCTGAGCTGAAGCCAGATGGTAAACTACTGAGCCATGCAGGTGCCCTCCAGTCTTTTTTCTCCTAGGCCTTCAGAAGTTGTCAAAAGTTTTATTCAACCACTTGTCTATGCAGCCATTCACTCTGGAATAAGTAAAATCCCACAGCCAAAAAAAGTACCATTGAAAGCTGGGTTCTTAATTCTCCCTCAGTTAGGTCTCAATGATTTGTTAGCTATCCAATACAATATCACATATTATTTTGAATTTCTTTTCAAGATTTTAAGTTATTTGATTGGGATAATTTGTTTGCTAGCCATCCACTTATGAGGACCAAAAGTTCAAGAATGCTTAGAAGATACTCCTACTCAATAAATGCTTCTGGAAATGGAAGAATGGGATAATTATGGTGAATTCTGAAAAAAACGAAGCATGCAGCATACTGATTCAATTATAACAATTATAAAGAGTTATGAAATGGGGTGTCCGGGTGGCCCAGTCAGTTAAGTGTTTCATTCTTGATTTCAGCTCAGGTCGTGATCTCAGGGTCATGAATAGCATCAGACTCTGCTCTCAGTATGGAAGTCTGCTTAAGACTCTCTCTCCTTATTCCTTTGCCTGTACCTCCACTCTCATAAATAAATAAATAAATAAATAAATAAATAAATAAATAAATAATAATAAATATTTAGAAAGAATTATGTGTCTACAAGACCTGGACTGGCTACAGTGTTTGCAGTTATTGCTACATTTGCCAATTATTCCCAATCCTTGATGATCCTAACACTTAAAAAAATTTTTTTTGACTGTTCACAACTCTAGGTTTTCTGTTATGCTCAACGCAATATGAAAACACTCAACATTCAATGAATTTATCATTGAAAATGGGGAGGTAGTATAAAAATAAATTCTAAAAATTCAGGGAAATATATAAATGATAAATGTGGACTTTTTGTTTCTTATTAAAATTCACATTACAACCTCTCATGATTCTTTTCCTCCTCAAGTGTTTAAGTACTTACGACCTCTGCCACCATTTCTTACCCATCTATAACACCTTACAGTCTTAATTCTACCAAATCCTCTACTGAAAATCTTTTTAAAGTTTCATCTGTAACTCCCAAAAGGCGTAATCCAGAAGAGAGTTTTCAGTTTCTTTGAAAAGGAAACATTTTCCAGGTGTTACTCTTACCAATGTCATACTCCCTTAAATGATGTTTTACTACTCTTTCTCCCTTTACCTTTTAGACCAATTTAATCCTACTATTTTGCTTTGGTGCTTCTTCATATTCTGTGTCTCTTTTGTTGTGATTTTCTTTATTTACACAAATTAAAATATTACTCCAATAATGATGCTTTGATACAGAGCTGTCTAATCTTCATTTCTTGCCTGAACAATAAATACAAATTCCAAATTATGGAATTTATGTGAATTGCAAATGCCATGCAGATTTCCAACGAGTTTCTCAGCTGCAACATGCTCAAAATGGAACTCTATCAACTGTCACTGTCTACTTCCACACATATTTTCTTTCTGCACTACCTGATTTATCAATGTCACCAAATACTCTATTATAAATGGTCCTGGGAAATCACAGACATTATTAATGTGAATGAAGGGAAGAGATGAGAATTCAAATTAGGGAAGATTGCTAAAATGATAGAATGTGCGTGGAATAAAATAGTCTAGAACACCTCAAACGTGGGCTTCCAGTTCCACATGTAAGAAGCTTTGGAGCTACCACGGTGCCCTAAATACAAGTGAAAAACTTGAAAAGACTGAAAAATCAATGACTCTTCTTGAATCCATAAGAGAGGTGAGGACAGAAGGCAAAATACTGGCCCCAAGATTGGAGAGACAGACAGGAATTATTTGTTTCTTACTATTGATATATTACTATTACTATTACTTATACTATTACATATATATATATATATATATATATATATTACTATTGTTATATGATATATGTGTGTGTATATAATAGATACTACCCCTTATATGATATATGTTTTGCAAATATTTTCTCCAGTTCTATAGGCTGCCTTTTCATTTTTTCCTTTTGCTGTCAGGAAATGCTTAGTTTGGTGGAGTCCCACTTCTTTAATTTGGTTTTCTTACCTTTTCTATTTATGTCAAATCCAAAAACAAAATGAAAGAAAACATTGCCAAGACCAATGTCAAAGAGCAAAAAGCTTAAGCCCTATATTTTCTTCTAGGAGTTTCATGGTTTTAGATCTTACATTTAATTTCTTAATCCATTTTGAGTTGATTTTCACCTATAGTGTCAGATAAAAGCCCATTTTCATTCTTTTGCATGTGGATATCTACTTTTACCAATACCACTTATTGGAAATATTTTTTTCATTAGTATAATTTTGGCACCATGTTAAAAATTGACAGTATGTACATGGGTCTATTTTGGGGAACTGTATTCTGCTCCATTGATACACGTGTCTATTTTGCCAAGACTGTACTCTTACTTTCTCCTTTTTTTTTTAAGATTTTATTTATTTATTTGAGAGAGAGAGAGAGAGAGAACCAGCAGCACAGGGAGAGATAGTGAGAAGCAGACTCCCGCCAAGCATGGAGCCCGACACAGTACTCAGTCTGAGGACCCTGAAATCATGACCTGACCCAGAGTCAGATACTAAACTGAGCCCCCCAGGTGCCCCGAGACTGTGCTATTTTAATTACTATAGCTTTGTAACATAGTTCAAAAGAGCACATGTGATGAGGCCTCTAGCTTTGTTCTTTCTCAACTTTGATTTAGCTATTCAGGACCTTTTGTGTTTCCACAAAGATTTTAGTTTGTTTTGTTTTGTTTTTTGGCTTTTCTGTTTCTGTCTTTTTGTGAAATGTGACATTGAAATTTTGATGAGGGGCACGTTATATCTATAGATTGCTTTGGAGAGTATGGTCCCTGTGGCAATGTTAATTCTTTGGTCCATGAACACTGAATATCTTTCCATTTATTGTGCCATTTTCAATTTCCTTCATTGATATTTTACAATGGTTTGTGTGTGTGTGTATGAGTACAGATGATTCATCTACTTGACTAAACATATTCATAAGTATTTTATTATTTTTGATGCTATTGTAAAAGGGATTGTAAGAAACACACATAGATTAAATGGATGAAGAAAAATATACCAGGCTAATGCTCATTAAAAGAAAGGAGTTGTAACTATACTAATGTCAGAGACAGCAGAGCAAAGCAAGGGAAGTTATTAGGTATAACGAAGTGCATTATGTAATGTTACAGGGGTCAATTCTCCACTAAGACATAACAATTCTTAATATGTGTGAGCCTAGCAATAGAGCATTAAACCACATGAAGCATAGCTGACTGCATTGAAGAATAAACAGATGAACCCACTACCAGATAGAGATGTCAAAACCCTTATCAGAAGTGGAGAGACCTGAAAGGGAGAAAATCAGTGAGGACGTAGTCAAAACATCACTATCCAAAATGAGTCAGTTTAAAATATTTCTTCTCTGAGCAACTTCTTGTTTTCTTGAGAATCTTATGCTACTATGCTCCTAACTCTACTACTACTGCCAACGCTAAGGATTACGAGATGCTGTTGGTGGAAACATTGTGCCACATTGTGGGTCAGGCACTGGCCTGAGCGCTTCACATGCATCATTCAATTAATTCTTACATGAGGAAACTGAGAATCAAATAGAATATGTAATTTGTTAAGATTTATACTGCTTATTATGATGGATTCTGGATTCAAATTGTAGTAGTCTGTTTCCAGAGTCCAATCTTACAATTAAATAACTTAATGTGGGAAGTATGTTTAAGAAATGGAAGAAGTAGGGGATCCCTGGGTGTTGCAGCGGTTTGGCGCCTGCCTTTGGCCCAGGGCGCGATCCTGGAGACCCGGGATCGAATCCCACATCGGGCTCTCGGTGCATGGAGCCTGCTTCTCCCTCTGCCTATGTCTCTGCCTCTCCCTCTTTCTCTCTCTGTGATTATCATAAATAAATAAAAAAAAATTAAAAAAAAAAACAAGAAATGGAAGAAGTAGATGATAATGCTATAGGCATGTTTTTATCTCATGAAGAAAAGATTGCTGGAAATGGCCTTAAATTCCAATAAATTGTTTCCTTCTCACCATGTCTCACCGTCTTCTGAGAACTGGTGTTGGGAATCTTACCCTAAGGTTCTAAGGTCAGCTTGCCATTGCCTGCTGAGAACAGAACCACTTCTCAGAAACTACCGTCACCAGCTATCAGATGCCCCCTGTTAACCTCCTTGTTGAAAAAAACAAAACAAAAGAAAACACCCAATAGAATAAAATCGAAGCAATCTACTGTTTAACACTTTTGTAGAAAACTCTTATGTCTTGAGCATCCTTACCAATGTATAAATCAATTTCTTTTACATTCATATTTCTAAAAGCAAAAGAAGTATATTTTACTATTAAATGACAAGTTTGAAAATATCTCCAAGCTTCTCTAGCAATGATGTTTTACTTTTACACATCCCTTGAATGGTCTACTTTATGGATTATAAGCTGCTTTTGCATACATTCTCTCTGTGGTAAAATTAATGCTAGTTCAAATATCCAGATTTATCACATTTGTGGAAAGTGGTAATTAATAGTTCTATAACCTTGGGCAAGTAATATAATTTCTCTGGGCTCTCATTTCCTCATCTTTGAAATAAAGGTGTTAGAACAGATTATCTTAAATGTCCCTCCAGTTCTACCATTCTGTGATATGCTATAAAATAAACTCACTGTCCACTTAGAGATGCCTCCGATAACATGATATATACGGCTCCCATTTATGGGTGACTATGCCCTTTAATGACCTTGAGATAGCTTTTCTAGATTCATGCATCACGGCTAATAGAAGCATGTGCACTTAGCTACATCTGACACGATGGCCTTGGGGGAAAGGAAATTTGGAACTGGGATCCAGTTCTTGATATTTTGTCATCTCTGCCTCTAAAAATCTATACCTAACATTAAAAAGGTAATGGAGAGTTTTTTTTTAATGCCTCTCACAGTTAAAAATTAGTTCTAAGGATACTGCATTGATGATGTCTGTAAATCTAAAAATTAAAAAGATCATAAAGAAAATGTCCGTTTGCTTTTCCTATGGGTTGAATCTGCCTGGAAGCTGTTCTTTCTCTCTGAAATCTGAAAAGGCAGATAAACCATTCCTGCGTCATGCTGAGAAGAGAAAGCTTGGGGATCCTTCCGATGTGCCAGACGGAGCATCACTTAGATCACAGGTTTTCATTCAGGTTGTCAGAACTCAGCTATGCACACGGATCAGCTGAGAGAAGGGAATTGGGTACTGTATGTAACAAAAGGCTATTTTTTTTCTCCCCCTGTGATCTAGCCTGACAGGAAAAAAAAAACAAAAACAAAAAAAACCTGAATTTTACCCCAGGTAAGTAAACCTCGGTGTCTCTTTAGACAAAAAAAAAAAAAAAAAAAAAAAAGAAAAGAGAAAAGTGAACCCATTTCTATGAGGGCCATAATTAAGGCAAAGGAGAGTGATTACAGACCCACAGACAAGGCACAGAGTTGTCAGGGTGACCATGAGAAAAGCAGTACCAGTAAGTACCTGACCATGTGACCACCTGACTGAGGCAAGGGTCCCCTCTGGGACTGGGGCCCATGGGAATCGGCTTTGTGCCTACATGGTAAAAAAAAAAAAAAAGAAATGTGTCCTTCCTTAGAATGTATTACACGATGCAGGATGGTGGTATGTACAGGGGCATGGAGGTCCTTATGAGAACCTGCAATTAAAAAGTCTATCAAGGTCAAGAGAGAATGTTACTCAGTGGTGGGAGCATATTAGCAATAATAAGAGCTTTCTAAAGTGTTGAGTAGTAAATCTTTGCAATGTGATCGCTGTGTGCAGAATGAATCTGAGGACTGCTGTGAACTGTCAGAAGGGATTGAATTGGAGCCACAGAATGTGACATTTTAAAGAACAGAAAATGACACAAAACTACCATTTTTAGAATCCGTATTTAAAAAATAATATAAAGCAAGCAAGACAGTGCCTGTATAAGACAGTGGTTCATAAATTTTGGTGAGCACAAGCATCACCTGAGAAACTGTTAAATATGGTATTGCTTGAAGCCTCCCCACAAGGGATTATGACCCTGCAGACAGAGGGGTGTAGGGTCTGGAACTTGGGGAGCTCTCCAGGTGGTTTACCTGTATTCCAGAGTCAGGACTCTGTGGCCTGTGTTCATTTTGACTCCAATTCACATATTGCTTATATATGTGGGGATTTATGCTCAGAAAGGCTCCTTTCCTTTGAGGATAAAAGGCATAAACATATGCAAAGTGATTAAAACAGTGGTGGACACATTGTAATTATAAATACTAGCTGTATATGCTCAGAGACATTCATTCAAAAGCAAATATGTATTATGTATGTCTATATGTATGAAGATACTTGTTTTTTTTTTTTTAAGATTTTAGTTATTTATTCATGAGAGATACACACAGAGAGAGAGGCAGAGACACAGGCAGAGAGAGAAGCAGGCTCCCTGCAGGGAGCCTGATGCAAGACTCGATCCCGGGACCCCAGGATCACGCCCTGAGCCGAAGGCAGATGCTCAAACACTGAGCCCCCCAGGTGTCCCTATGAAGATATTTGTTTAAGCAAATTAGGTATGCATACATAAAGTCAAGCAGAACTTCCTGAATCTCTCACAAGTCATATCACTGAATCTGAAGTCTTAATATCTCATTCTGAGGCCAAGTGAAGAATATAGATTATAACTCGGGAAGCAACCCCAACAAAATGGAGCTCTATCTATAGCAGTTACACAAAGTACATTTTTCCTGTTGTCTCAATTTGTACAAGAACACTGAAATATGAGTGAAGACAAGATCAATTTTCAGTAGGAAAAATCGCTTAGCTTTGGGATCTTTGGGAAATTACCTAACTACTATTAGCATATTACATCTGTACTTTTAAATTTTTTCATCAATTCCAACTACTGCGATAAAATTCTCATGTGCGATTTAACGGCGGCATTAATGAAGTTGATTGCTCTATAACATGTAGGGTCAGTTTTATCACCCTTTAAAACACCTGAATTAAGATATTTTTATCCTATCCACTAAATGAAAGAACTACTTTACTGGATGTTCCCTAAGAAAAGAAAAGAAAAAAAAAAAGATGGAGAAAGTTAGCCTAATTTAATTCTTGATAAGATCTTTAAAGCTTGAATGTCAGAAAATGTAATAGAAAACCTACTTTTTAATTTAATTTCCCCAAAGTAACTGCAAAACCTCTGCAAATTATATTCACTATGAGTGTGATTTGTCCAATGCGGCAGCTTACACCAGGGGAATGACAGCCTTTGAAGCTACATTAACTTAGGGTGCACAGGTATTAGAAAGTGTAGCCTTGTGTATTTTCCCATGACCAGTGGTGTAGAGGCTGCTTGCTGGCCTGAAGGAAGCTAAGAGTTTAGTTGGAAACTGAAATATAATGTATTAAGTAACTATCCATTTAGTTACAGGTAAGGAAACTGAGGACACAAAATCATTCATAACTCAAAGAAAATCTACACCCAAGGGATACCAATAGCTCTGAGAATAGAAGGACTGTCTTTTAGTCGCCCTTCCCTTTATGAGACTGGAGAAGTGAATACAGACACCATGAGACTCACCGAACGTGTGGCCTATGCCAAACTCTCAAAATGAAGGGAAAAAAAAAAGCATAGACAAGTAATAGTATCGTTAGATACTCGTTACACAAACTCTATTTCCGATCAACTATATATGTTAAATTATTTTTCACAATCTAACATTCCTAATAATCTCTGGTTTAGGCACATAAAACAATTTATTTTCCCTAAACACTTTGTGTCTTTCTCCATTTTTCCATCTTCTGTGATCCTATTCTTCTTCAGTGTCTTCCCCCAGCTTTTCTTTCTGACAAATTCTCCTTTACACAGAGGTTCCTCTGTAGAAGGAACTACCTTTTCTTGTGTATATCAACAGTAATTTGCGTGGCCTATATTTTAAATTTTTATATAAAATGATCATTTTCATGGTTTTCTTTTCTACTACCTGTGATTTCTAGAGTTCAAGAATCCTACCTTAAATATGCTCATAGCTATTCTTTCTAAAATATATTAGGTAGGTGCTCAAAGGTTAAATAAAACTTTATCTATCTTGAGTAAAAGATATACATTAAATATATACAGAAGAGTTATTAAATTTGAAAAAAAATATAATCAACTGACAAATGAATTTAACTGGCACATTTTGAAGATGGCATCTTTTGAAATTAAAGAAAAAAAAAAGAAGAAAAAGATGGAGGATATTTACTACCAATCAGAAATGCAACTCAACAGAAAGCTGAGTCACAGTATGTTATAATGCTGGCACCTTAAGCAGCAGAACCATTTGACAGGAGATTTGAAGCCAGCGGAACTGTTGGAACATTCCTGTGCTAGCTGGTTACTATGGAAATAAAAGCAAAAGTGAAACGAAGTGTTAAGAATTCGGGAGGGTGGGGTTGGGGGTGGGTTGTGAAACCAGCAGGAATTGCTTATTGCTTAAGTTTTGGGCAAAGACATTAGCTAAAAATCACCATAAGAAATCAATCTGTCTTACAGTGATGTTGTTGACAACAAATCCTTATAAGGGTCCCTATTCAGCAGCTTGGCGCTCTTTAAATATGCATCTCTATGTAACTGTCTAACCAGTCAGAACTTATATTAAGCATTAATGTCTTTATAATTTAAAAAAAATCAGGGCTGATTACTAACCTAAGAGTTATCTTTATTGAAATGTGTATGTATGCGTATATATAATATTCTGTATGTACATAATATTCATATATACACACACAGTGTACATTGTAAAGCAATTACTTAAAATATAGTCATTAAATTCATTCCAAATTATTTTCACTCATTTGTTTTATTTGCATAGGAAGCATTTGTATTATGCTTAACTTAGGCAAATTAAAACTCAAGGAAAGCTTTTAGAATACTCTGCCGCAAAATACGTTATGCATCTTGAAAGCATTTTATGTCTATCAGGTAATTAGATGTCAGCATAGAATGTAACACGGTAATATTCAAAAAAGAAAGTCTATAGAGACAGTCTTAGATAGAACGTGAATGACAAAGACTGAATAACTACTTTACCAGCTGTATCAGATGATACGAAACATATGTATGCTGGTTTTTCTGGAAGGTTATTACTTTGTTGGAATGGTTTACCTATTTCACTAATTTCTTTTTTCAGTTTGGGTGAGAAGATACCATCCAAGTATTCTGCTATTATAATTCATTAAAAGGTATTTTATTTAAGTTTTAATTTGTTATGGAATAATATTTTAATGCAATAAAAATCATTCTTTTACACCCAGTTTGCTTGATTCTGTTATGGTTAAACTTAAATTATACATATAGCTGAGTTTGAATTATTGTGCAGCACAGCTTCAACATTTCTTTGTATTCATATTGGGTGATGTTGGCTTTGGATCTGAAACGGTATAAAACTGACATTCCCAACCAATCCTCATTCTCCTTTAAAATTAATCCCTACCTTTTGCCAAAAAAAGTAAAAGGCAACTTGAAAACGTTCAAGAAAATAACAACATGGAGCACCTGGGTGGTTCAGTTGCTTAACTGTCTGACTTTTGTTTTTTTGTTGTTGTTATTGTTTGTTTGTTTGTTTTTCTTTTTTTTAAAGAAAGATTTTTATTTATTTATTCATGAGAGACACAGCAAGAGAGGCAGAGACACAGGCAGAGGGAGAAGCAGGCTCCCTGTAGGGAGCCCGATGTGGGACTCGATCCCAGGACCCTGAGATCACACCCTGAGCTGAAGGCAGGCGCTCAACCATTGAGTCACCCAGGCATCCCTTGACGCCACACAAAAGGAAGTACGGTATTCCCGAGCATGAAACTCTCATTTTTAAATAACTGTACTCTTATAAGGCATATGAGAGGATGAGAGAACATCCCATTGCAGGATACATGTTTTAAATAAGGTGTTTTTTTTTTTTTTTCTTTGACTCTGGAATCAAATTTGCAACTCAATGCAACTGAAAAATATTGTTTATGGTGATGGCGGTTCATGAGCACCAGGAGTAAATACATAAAAATATAGTGGGTCAAATTAAAAAAAAAAAAAAACAAAACAACTCTTGGTTTTGGCTCAGGTCATGATCTCATGGGTTGTGGGATCCAGCCCCACATAGGGCTCTGGACTCAGGGAGGAGTCTGCTTAAAGAATCTCTCCCTCTGCCCCTCCCTACTCTCTCTCTAAGATAAATAAATCTTTTAAAAAAGAGTGTAACAACAACAGAAACCAA
Organism: Canis lupus baileyi; assembly: GCF_048164855.1. Lineage (NCBI taxonomy): Eukaryota > Metazoa > Chordata > Mammalia > Carnivora > Canidae > Canis > Canis lupus. Next base: position 51,777,712 of record NC_132858.1, read on the forward strand.
CATAACGCTAGAAATTAAAACTATAACTTACCCTACCCTAAGAATCTGAAAGGAATCTAGCCTGCTAACACCATGCCATAAGAGTAAAGATAAGAATTATAATGAAGGGATGATGTAAGTAGTTACCATCTGAGTCTTCCTCACCTGAAAGAAGATAGTCATTTGTTTCTCACGGTGTCCTTGGATTCTGGTGCTCATGGTCTCTGCCAGCCAAACTGAAAGCAATTATCTGTCTGCAGCATAAATGCAGGATTTTGAACCTAGTGGATGGCCTCACTTAGAAACCAAAAGTCAGAAAGGTGACAGCTGAGTATCAGTGAAGAGTGGATCTTGATAAATATCTATGAAGGAGACTGGAGAAAGCAAGCTGGTAACTGAAGTGCATTTCCATGTCTCCTACACATGTGTCAATGTTTGAGCATGTCACACAACCAAGTATAACTCAAATTTTGCCGTGTGGGAGTATGTCACAAGTGAGATTGAAGTGTATGTTTAAACACAAGCATTTCCAGGCTTTGGATTTAAGAAGAGGGTTCTAATAGCAACCAGCAAGCCAAGGGCAGGGTTCTACACAAAGCAATGGTTGTTGATGATAAGCACCCAGAATAGAGGCACATTTGTTATAGGCTAAATAAAGGAGAAATAAAATAATAAATATTAAAAAATAAATAAACAAGAGGATTTCTAAAACACAGGAGAAATCCACATTGCATCCTGAAGTTAGTTCTGTTTCATAGAGAAATGAGAATAAAGTGTACAAAGTGTGCAAGTATATGCAGCAGGAAAGAAGGCGAGCCTTCTATAAAAGCAGAACTAAGAGGCTAGAGAAGGATGAGACAAAGCCCTGTTTACACAGGTACATGTCCTTTACTGTGCTTCACATCCTTGCATTCTACAGATAATGCATTTTTACAAATTGAAGGCTGTGGCAACCCTGTGTGGAGCAAGTCTTTTGGTGCCATTTTTTCTTTTCTTTCTTTTCTTTTCTTTTTTTTTTGTGCCATTTTTTCAACAGCCTGTGCTCACTTCGTTCCTGTATGTCACGTTTTGGTGATTCTCACAATGAACCAGGAACCAAAGGCAGAAGGAACTGTTGATAAAATTAAATGTCCTTGTAACCTGCAGCCCAATGACAAATATTTGAGATAGACAGAGTATAACATTCCTCCGGGAAACTCCCAAGTGTCTTAAAGTTGGTACTTTGCTAGAGGGAAAAACAACCTCAGTTTGACAATAGCGAGGCCTCCAGTACCCTGAGAGTCTTCTTTAGTGTAGGAAAGTCCTTTTGGAAACCTCCCTTTTTACTTACCTCCCCTAACTCCCGAGTATTTGATCAGCCATTCCTCACAACCCTAGTGCAGCAGCTCTTTCTGCCCATGGGTCCCTGCGCTTTAATAAAACCACCATTTTGCACCAAAGATGTCTAAAGAGTTCTTTCTTGGCCGTCGGCTCCAGACCTCACCAATGTTACTCAAAAACCACGTCAACAATACTTCAAACTTTTCCATTACTATTAAAATTTATTATGATCATCTGTAATCAGTGATTATAACTTGCTGAAAGCCCAGATGATGGTTAGAATTTTTTAGCAATGTTTTTAATTAAGATATGTACATTTTTTTAGACATGACGTTATTGCATACTTAATAGACTACAGTACAGTGTAAACATAACTTTCATAGTTATGTTTTGGTTTGGTTTGGAAATCAAAAAAGTTTTGGTTTGGAAACCAAAAAAGTTAATTTGACTCATTTTATTGCAATATTTGCATTGTTACAGTGGTCTGGAACCAAACTTTTAGCCCCAGAACTCTCCAATGACTCTGAGGTCAGAGCCTGTGTAACATACAACAACTTGGAGGAAATAGAAAATTCAGAAATAAATCTAAAATTTTTATTCAAAACCGAATAAAAATTCAGGTAGGACACAATGGAGAACAACACAGTCAAAAAATTTCTACCAGAATTTTCGACCAGAAGGCGGATGGAAAAAAAAAAAAAAAAAAAAAAAAGAAAGAAAGAAAAGTATTGCAGTTGACAATATTGAATTTTAAGCCAAGTTAAGAAATCCTCTAACTTCTTGTATTCTAGGGAAAGGCTCACTGAAAATAATGTAGAAAAAGATATTAGGGATCGAAGCCAATGGCCAAGAAAGGATTCTTGAGACATCTTTGGTGCAAAGAGGTGGTTTTATTAAAGCATGGGACAGGACTCATGGGCAGAAAGAGCTGCACTGAGGTCACAAGGAGTGGACCATTATATACTTTCAACTTGGGAGGAGGTTAGGGAGGGCGTAAATCTCTGAGGAATTTTGGAAGCAAGGTTTCCAGGACCTTGAGGGGGCTAGCTATTGGGAGAAGCTCATTTATTACCTTCTAATAAAACCTGAGTCATGAGACACTTCAGATGTTTATTGGTGGACCATATGCTTGGGGGATAACAAGTATCTTGGTGGGGGGTGGCTTAGAGATAAAGGGAGTTTCTAAGGGAATTTTTATATGTTTAAGTAGATGTACAGGATCCTGAGGGTCCGGCTAAGATTGCCTTTGCCCTTAGCAAAGTATTAACATCGAGGCAGCTGAGTCCCTAAGGGAAGGTCACTCTGCTGTTTCAAGGACTTGTCAATGCACTGTAGGTAGTAAAGAAATTTAACAATTTCTCTTCTGCTTCTGTTTCCCACATCACAAAGTACCACCCTTCTTTTTATGACTTAGCTGAGACCCCTTGTCTATCTATTATGAAGTCAGCAGAGATCCTCCAAATCCCATTTCTTTAGATCATAAGTAATTATCTGAATAGTTTGTCTCTACCAATTTGGCCAAAATGCCTGCTGATTTTGATGTAATTTTTTGGAATATTGGTAGGTTTGTTGGAATCCAGAGCCAATGGCCAAGAAGGAATTCTTGACACATCTTTGGTGCAAAATGGTGGGTTTTTAAAAGGATGGGGCAGGGCCTCTGGGCAAAATGACCTGCAGCCCTAGAAATTATGAGCTAGCAAGGCATTAACATTAAGGTAGTTGGCAGCTTCCTGGAAGAATGTCATATCCCGGGATCCCTGGGTGGCGCAGCGGTTTAGTGCCTGCTTTTGGCTCAGGATGCGATCCTGGAGACCCGGGATCGAGTCCCACATCAGGCTCCCGGTGCATGGAGCCTGCTTCTCCCTCTGCCTGTGTCTCTGCCTCTCTCTCTCTCTCTCTCTCTCTCTCTCTGTGACTATCATAAAAAAATAATTAAAAAAAAATTAAAGAATGTCATATCCCATGTAGGACTGGGTGGAGGGGGTGGCGACGGTTGGAGGTTATCTGCTTGTGCTTTGTCTTCAGCTAGCCTTCCTCCTCATGACAGAGGTTTTGTATTTTTCATGGTTAATGATAAAAGTGAAAGCTACATAAATAAGTGGAATGCTCTCATTTTTAATAATTTTAATGCATTAGTAACTTAATGGAATATTAGGGATTTTTTTATCCACAAAAGTATACTATATTGAAAAAGTACTGCATTCTTTTTTTAAAAAGTATTGAATTTTTTAAGAGAAGATTTGCAAATTATCTATAAAGTAACGAAGTAAACACCACAAACAAAAGAATAGCAAAGAACAAGCAAATTGGATTCTTCTTCTAAATGTAATCAATCAAATTATTTTTAGTGTCTTTAAAACAACAAATGCAAATATTTATTTGGGAAAAACCACAGATTTGTCTTCTAGTACCAGGTAACATTGTCATGGAAGAGATCAAATCACACAATGACAGACAGTAGAAGTAGTAATTACTGAAAAGTCAAAAATAACTCCCTTCCATGACCACCGAGTTGATTTGGTTTTGGAATGTTGGGGAATTTGGGAGCCAATGGCCCTAGAGAGAATTCTTGAGACTTCTTTGGTGAAAAATGGCAGTTTTATTAAAACCCTGGGACAGGACCTAGCAGAAAGACCTGCTGCCCCCAAGGTTGTGAGGAATGGCTGATTATATACCTAGGAGTTGGAGGAGGTAAGGAAACAGGAAGGTTTCCAAAAGAAGTTTCATAAACTAAAGAAAACCATCAGGATACTGGAGGCCTTGCTATTATCTAGCTAAGACTGTTTTCCCCTCTATTAAGCATTAACATTAAGATAGTTATAAGTTTCCTGGAAGAATGTCACAGGTATCCCACCTTGGAGTGGGGAGGGGGGGAAATTTGCAGGGTGTCAACTTTTGGTTTGTCCTCAGCTTGCCTTCTGCTTCCTCATCTCAGTGAAGTTGAAAACCACACTGTTGAGATGCCTCAGTGGCTCAGTGGTTGAGCATCTGCCTTTGGCTCAGGGCGTGATCCTGGAGTCCTGGGATTGAGTCCCATGTCAGACTCCCCAGGAGAGCCTATGTCTGCCTCTCTCTGTGTCTCTTATAAATAAATTTCTAAAGAATCTTTAAGAAGAAAAGAAAGAAAAGGAAAAGAAAAAAAGAAAAGAAAAGAAAAGAAAAGAAGAAAAGAAAAGAAAGAAAAGAGAAAAGAAAAGAAAGAAAAGGAAAGAAAAGAAAGAAAAGAAAAGGAAAGAAAAGAAGAAAAGAAAAGAAAAAAAAGAAGAAAAGAAAAGAAAAGAAAGAAAAAGAAAAGAAAGAAAAGAAAAAAAGAAAAGAAAGAAAAGAAAAGAAAAGAAAAAGAAAAGAAAAGAAAAGAAAAGAAAAGAAAAGAAAAGAAAAAAAAAAGAAAAGAAAAGAAAAGAAAAAACCACACTCTTGGGGAGTGTCCAGAATCTGTGAGTATACAACATCTAAACCGGGACAGATGCCTGGGTAATACATGAAGAGCATCAGCTGCTGGAAGTGACAGTCATAAAATCTCTGAAGATAAAAGACTACAAAATGGAGAAATCTCTAAGTTGCAAACTTATACTGAGGTCTACTGAAATGTCTTTTACATATAATTAAATTGTAACCTTAAAACTAACTAACTTTTAAGATAAAAAATAAGGAGCTTCCAGTACTTAATTATGCCCTATGTTTAATTTAAGCAATTATGGAGGTACATTAAGTCTCAGACACAATAATGTCACTGCATTTAATACAATATCAGGTGTCCTGTGATCATTATTTCTCACATTAAAAAGAAGTTTTATAGGTCTTAAACATTTTAAGTTCGCCCAAAGAACGTTTGAGAAACTAGTATCAATAGCTTGTCTTGGAAATAAAGAGGTATTTTCTTCCTCTAAGTCACTTGTTGGCACAGGTTCAATTTACAACAAAAAAAAAATTAGAAAACAGGATTTTAACATATTTCTTGACTCTCTTTCTATAAATATGGATGGAATCCTCTACTGTGCATAAAGCAACAATTTACTTGTGTGTTCAAAAATATTCTCCCTAAACATGCTATGAAAATGTATTTTGTATTACAGCAGCAAATAATACAAAGGTGAATGTTGAACAGAAACTACTACCATAATTTCAACCATGTTAGACAACTTTGGAGGCTATTAATTGTAGAGTAAATTGTCTTCTTCAAAGCAGGCTGGTTGGGAATGAGAGAAAAAGTAAAAAGAATAAATAAATAAATAAAAATAAATAGTACCAGGCTCAAAGGAGCTGGACCTTCAAAAGCCACAAATACCAACTAATGGGGCTAACGCATTCCCAGGTCTTGCAGCAAATATGCCCCCAGGCCTCTGTGATCCAGTCATAGGGAAGAGGTTCCTCATTATCCATCTGATTAATGGAAACGCTGTAACTATCTTATATAAAGTATGTGTGCAGAATAACATCTGTAGTAGCTTGAATAATTCCCAGCATATTTTTAATTCCTTTGAATTCTTCCCACCAACAAATCTTTGGACCAAACCGAATACTTTTTATATCGCAATCTATAAGAAAAGTGAACACTAATTTAATTGACTACCATAAACCAAGCTGATTTGATCCCACCATTTGTCACTTACTATCATTTTACCTGGGCAGTTTCCTTGTCATGAACATGACTGATGATGTGTGAGGATGTGATGATTCTTTATGGGCTTTGGGTCAATGCTGAAAGCTTCTTCTTTCTTCTCTCAGGAAAACAACAACAACAAAATAGGATCAGATCTCATGACACTGTAAAACCAGGGCAAATATAATATCATGTATGATTGGTTTTAACCAACGATCCTGGCCAGGTGCTATCCTCTATTACTTGTCTCGGTGTACACCAGTTTTGCTGCTTTCTCAGATCTATCCTTGCTTGAAACATTGCCTCCAAAGCAGTAAGTCATCTCTTACTGGTTTCCTTTCTCCTAAGATCCAGTCAGAAGCAACAGAGAAAGGACAGACACTCATTGTTGCATCCCCAGATCATCTGACTTGGGAAGATAGATTGTTTATGCTAATATGAAAAATCAAACCTCTCCTCTGGGTTGATTTGGTGATTCAAAAATAATCAATATCTAATCTAAACTTGTTATGACATTTGTATTTCTTCTTTCAAGAGGGAGAAAATCATAACAATATTATACAGGGAAATTGTGACACTTCAGCTGACAACTATTTTATCTTTATCATCCTCAGCCTGATTTTTTTTCTGATCCTCTTAGAGAAAAAATTAAAAATACTTATAAAGTAGCTTTCTAGAGATACCTTCTAAATGAAAATTTTAAAACATTTTTCTTTCTTTTTTAAGGATTTTATTTATTTATTCATGAGAGACACACAGAGAAAGAGAGAGAGGCAGAGACACAGGCAGAGGGAGAAGCAGGCTCCCTGCGGGGAGCCCGACGTGGGACTGGATCCCAGGACCCTGGAACCACACCCTGAGCTGAAGGCAGATGCTCAACCACAGAGCCACTCAGGCATCCCTTAAAACAATTTTCTTAGGAAAGTAATGTATATTCAGTATAGAAAAATGGAAGTAAGAAGAATGCAAGGGGAAAAAAACAATCCAATTAGCTGGAGATGATGCCTATAATGCTTCAACATCCCAGATTGTCCTAAGATCCCCAGAGCTGCCCCACATATAGAACACTAACCTATTCCCCCAGCACTTTAACAATTTATTTACTGTTTTAAAAACACAAACAGATGGTCACCAGAGGGGGTGTGTGGATGAGGAGATGGGTCAAATAGGTGATGGGGATGACGGAGTGCACCTGTTGTGATGAGCACCAGGTAATGTATGGAAGTGTTGAATCACCATATTGTGCACCTGAAACTAATATAACACTGTGTTAACTAACTGGAATTTACAAAAATAATACTAAATAAAGTAAGGGCACCCTTTTTTTGAAGATTATCTGAAATAAAGATGTTTCAACCATTTTATCCACCAAAAAATGCATAAAATAAGGATATTTGCAACTTTGTTTCCATCACACCTTTTCAAATTACTTCAAGGCTGACATCTAAAGAATTTTAATGTAAAATAATCAGTTTATCCTTGGATATGTCCCATCTTCTCCAAACACGTAACATTGACAGATTAAACATAAAGAGAAAATAAAAATGCATAGCTGGGCTCACGTGTAAGAAAATGCTCCAATGTACCCTAGGCAGAGGGGAAATGCAAGCAGTAAAAGACAGAGGGGACCTGAGAGTTCAGATCTACAGTAGGGCACTAACAGTGGCTCACACACCGTGGGAAATCTGAGCAGATCTCTTGAGATAGAGATTCCTCATAAAAGAGGCAAAATTGGGGGAGAGGGGGAAAGAAACTACTACTTATTCCTAACTTGGGGCTATTTCTACAGAAATTTTGGGCTTCAAGAAGCAGGATTAAGACTTTCTATTAAATGCACCTGCCTAAAAATAACACTGTGTTATCACAGTAGATGTCAAGTGGGTATAAAAGAGACCACTGAGTAAAGTGGCTTATAGAAGTCAGAAATCTGTGTCTGATTTGTCTGTCTTGAGTAAGAAGTTTTACTGCCTGACTCACTCAGGGTCCCAAATGGCAGGTGTGTTTGGCCATCCCTACTCTATGTCTTCTAGCTCTGGGTGCAGGGAGGTAATAACAGGTGCATTTATTCATCTCCAAGCAAGTGAGATAAATGTGGAAGCAAAACAAAACAAAACTTTAGAGTAAGATTCTATTTAAGATATCAGGGGAGGAGATTTTTCCTTTACATTCTTATGCTCTACAAATTGGGCTGTGTGAACTAAATTTACCAAAAAAAACCTCCCCCCCCCCCCAAAAAAAACCCCACAAAAAACAAAAATAAAAATATAGAGTAAAAGATATGGATTTATTTATATTTTATATGTCCAGGAATTCACAATAAAGGAGTGAAATTCAAAGTTTTTAGATGTGAGAGCATCTATCCTCTCTTAACAAAGGAAAGAGGGCTTGGGCTTCAAAGAACAATAAATTGTGAGGAAGTGCCTAGAAAATATATATGGAAACTAATAGAAGTTTTGAGTTGTTTTAGTAAAGTTTGTTTATACAGACTCATCATCTTCAGTGGTAAGGACTGCTGTTCTCATCCTGATATAAGAGATTGGGGAAATGCATGCTACCTTCACAAAGGGAAATTTATGCCTTACTTCTAGGCAGATAAGGGGAGGAGGAAGGGAACTCTTCCTGTATCTTTTGATTCTTAACTGCCTCCAGCTCAAAATAATATTCAGCATATTTTAGGGTAGATAGGATCGACTTCAAAGAAAGGGGCCAGAGTGTTTCAATTCACATTCCATTTTCCCTACTGTATTTACATGCTTACCAGTAGCTAATATGAATGTTATAAAATTTAGTATCCTGCTGGGCTGTCATGGATTCAGCTAGAGTGGTAGGGTGAACATATAGGGAGTGTTCTATTTCAAAAGGAAGAGTGAGAGCATAGGCAGGGGGAGACAGATGGCTGCCTCCACCACAATCTGTTATTCCAGCCATCCAAAGTTTCATACCCTCACACATTCACCCTTACCAAGGACCTGGACATTCATGCTGTAGAGAAAAGGGTACCAATGGAACCATAATCTACTTTTTAAGGGAGTAGGGAGTTGGTGGTGAGGAAACGGATACTTCAGCCCGAGAAAGTGCTGTCCTTTGTCCTGTTGGAGCAAATCTTTACTAAAATAATCACTTGAAAAAAAAAATAAAACAATCACTTGAACAATTTGGAAGACAGATCAAGCTCCCAAGAGCCTCAAGTACTAGAGAAATGGACATAGAAAAACAGAATGTTTGCAGATGTTGGGTGCTCCTTTGCTGCTTTAAGCAACATACAAGGGAGATCTATGGGGCTGCTGAGAAGGGCAACTCACTTCTGGTGGCCCCAAAACCTAAATCATATGAGAGTCCACTGGGAGGAGGCCTCACACAATTAGAGGAGTCAGTAATCCAGACAGCAGAAAACAGGACCAACCTGGAGGCTTCCCCAAAGCTGTCCCACCTTTGAGACAAGGAGAACCAGTCCAGTGCAAGGATTATCCCTTCCCTCCCAACCTGTCCTCTGTCCTCTCACGGGGGTCCCAGCCTTAGCCATTAACAAATCAGGGGAAGGAAAGGTGGGCCATTAACCGAGACCAGTGAGAAAAAAAAAAAAAAAAAAAAAAAAGATTTGGTAGGTTCAGAGTCAAAATAGAGAGTGAAAGTTGAGTGTTATTTTGGTTATAATCAAATTACTCAAAAATAGAATCTCAGTAATATTTTGAAAGAATTGGCACATGAAAGAAAGCTTGGCCTAAATAAGCAATCCACAGGATCCCAAATTGGATGAGCAAAAGGAGGGCATCTCCTGTAATGTGCTCTGTAGACAGAGGGCTCGGAAGGGAGTTGTGTAATGGGGACCCTTCAAGGCTGACCCTCTCAGGTCTCTCTCAAACCACAGGTCTTCAAAAAGCTTCTGGTATTGCTTCCTCTCTTCGCCATGTGATTCTCAGCTAAAACCTTGGTGATTAGATTGGACCCTGAACCCTTGAGGACCACCACAGAGCCATAGATACTCATCTTCCTACAAACTTTGTCTTCAGCAGCAGCAGGGGGAGACGATAGCTGCTACTTCAGTTTTGTATCCTACTCTCACAGGCATTCACCTGACTGATGGGACCTAATGTAGATCGAAAAGGCTATGCTAGATGGCAAGAGACTTTAAAGTGATATATATACAAAGTGGGAACAGAAAATCGTTTTAAAATTTTGGAAGATATAAGAGAATATTTTATGAGTGCAAGTTACAGAATAACTTCTTAAACATGATGCAAAAAGTAAATGAAATAAAATGAAAATCTGATATGCTTGACTACATTAATAATTAATGCCACACTACACTAAGAGCCCATGAACAGATAAAAGTTAAGCATTCCACAGACAGCCTGAATGTGTGCATAAAAAATCAAGACAGTGGACTTGTATTCAGAAGATTGAATAAATATGTATCATTATAAATAAAGTCAACTAGAAAGAAAATAGCCATAGATCAATAGTCCAATCAAGGAAGTGGAAACCCACAGGGCTACTGAATAGCTGAAAAGTTTGTCAGTCTTAACAGCAAGCATTAAAAAAAAAAAAAAAAAAAAAAAGGAATGTAATTGGCAATATTTTAGAAGTAAGACTAATACTAAAATAGGGAGAATGGAGGAAATATAGTGTAGATCACATTTCTGATATGCATAACCAACACTCCCGCTTCTAGTTCATGTACTGTAGGAAACCATGGCTGTGAGTATAAAGGGACATGTAGAAGTCTATTCAGGCAGAGATTATTTGTAAAAAAGAAAAATGAGATAAAATTACCACCCATTCATGAGTGAAGGGGTAAATAATTTGAGCCATTTTCCTAAAATTGAATTGTATGTAGCAGTTCAAACAAACCAAACCACTTATACCAACGTGTGTCAATCTTAAAAAGATAATTATCAGTTAATAATATGAACTGCATAGTACCATCTTTATAAAATGATAAAAGAATAGGACATAGACCCATGGAGTAATATTGTGAGGATATGAAAATCAAAAATACTTTTTTTTTTCTCTGTGGGGAAGGAATGGCATACACTCTTCTCTGGATTTATTAATTTTTTTTTCAAAAACTAAATAAGGCAAATCTTGATATTAATAAACCAGGTGATGGAAGTAGAAAGATTTACCAATCTTCACAAGATATAAATACTGCCTAATGAAAACAGTAATAATAATAACACAATACTAGTTATCATTATTCAAGGAAGTCAGAATCTGGAGCCTCCTCCCCAATCCATAAAACACTGAATGCCTCTTTGACTTCTGTGTTTTGGGATCTTCATAGAAGCCTCAGCCACACTGAGATGTTTCGCTTCTCCTTTGGTTTGACTCTACTAAAGAAAATCTAAATATAATAATTCATATGGATAAAATACCACATATGTTCAGTTGCTACACATTTTTGAAGTGGAGTGTTTTCTAGATATATTTTTTCTTTTTCATAAATTTATAACTAAAACTCATTCTTGCATATCCAAATTGCATTACATTTTAACCATGAAGTATAATCATCAATTACCAAATTTAAAATATGAATTTTGGGATCCCTGGGTGGCTTAGGGGTTGAGCGTCTGCCTTTGGCTCAGGGCATGATCCTGGAGTCCCCGGAATCAAGTCCCACATCGGGCTGCCTGCATGGAGCCTGCTTCTCCCTCTGCCTATGTCTCTCTCTCTCTCTCTCTCTCTCTCTCTCTCTCATGAATAAATAAATAAAATCTTTAAAAATATGAAGTTTTATGAAGACCATTAATTGTGGATTATGGGAATTCTGTTCTGAAGTTCAGCCTCCTTGGTGCTAGAGAATAGTCAAACATAGGTCGTAAAACTGATAGAGCAGAAGGAAGCAAAGCAAATCTGGGTGTGACCTCTGGCCCTTCCCCTTATACCAGTGGATTCTCCTGGTGTGGTTACCTGTGTGGGCACCTGCCCATCATTCTCACAGTCCCTGGGCCATCCTTCTTGTCTTACAGGTGCAGAGAGAAGATGCACTTTATTCAAGGGGCTATCTTCACACAATGTCCTTCCTCATGTGTGAAACATCTTTTGCAAACACTGAGTTACCCAGTGAGAAGCTATTTTGAAAAAAAAAAAAAAAATCCTATTCAGAAAATCGAAACCATTGAGCAGCATGGCATGGAGTATGTACCTGAACAGTATTAGGTGTCTGATTAGGTAATCATGCACAGAAGGCTAATGAATCCATCTAAATCAGTAGATCTTTATAAATATCTTGCTGTCTTAATGTAAAATAATTTATAGATCTAACTGTTCATTTTGAATGAAATGATCATGTTTTCCTCTAGAGTTATAGTGGGGACGGCAGTGGTACTCTCCGCAGTGGTCATCACTGCTGAACAATTAACCTTGACTTTCATTAAGGCCTCTGCTCTGCTGGCAATATTTACAACTATTGGAGTGAGTCCTTTTCTTGCTGATATAACAATTTCTTGGGGAGTAGTACTACCCCAAATGGGAGGACATTAAGACTAACTTCCGGAGGCTTTATTTTTCAAGTGAATCTATTAGGGAGAGAATTTAATCCCTTACTGACTCTAGAATTACAAAGCACAATATTTATGTAATGGAATTATGCTAAACTACTAATTATCTGTTGTACATTTGAAACTTAAACAATTTCACTTTCCATAATCACTTTTTTTTTCTCATTTCAGTTTCAATAACTAAATGCACTTGCTAAAATGACATTATGAAGACATCTTTGGAGAAAAAAAAGTAAATTCCAAAGATTTAGAGTTTGATTTCTATAAAGATAATTATAATAATTTAATATTAATATTAATACTGTCTGATATGTTGTGATTATTACCAATAGAAAATTTCCTATTTATATTATATAAAGGAATACATTAATCTTCAAAGTGGATATGGAGTTACTGAATTGACAATAGTCATATTTTTACAGGGTTGTAATTTACCAGTGTCAAGTTCAAAATATATTTTAGAAATGTATGCTAGAGTTTTTTTTTTTTTTGTCATCATTTGTCTATTACTGCACATATGTGATTTTAATTTACTTAAAATGAAGAGAGAATTGCGGCTTTAACATTTTTTATGGATTGTAGTGTTCACGTTTTAGATAAAAAATTGTTTCTAATCTTGCCTTATGTGTATACATCCAATCGTTCCTACTATGTGAAATTGATATCCAGAATCCAGAGTTCTGAGGACGAAGTCCATATTATGCAGCTGAGAAGAGAGATTTAAAACTATCACAATACATTTGGAGTGATCACTTACGATTCTAAGACTTCATTTATCAATCACTGAGAACCAAGAAACTTTTTGTGAGATAGTCACAAAAACCAGAGAAAACATATTTTAATTTTGTATTAGTAGAATTGTTTTCTTTTCATTAAACAATTAAGATAAAAAATCCTATCATTTGATAATAGCAAATAAAGTATTTACTGTCTCAAAGCCTTTGTGTCTCTATTATTTAAACTCACAAGGTAAGTATTAATAGGTGCATTTTATAAAGGAAGGAAGGCTTGAACATGAATAAAACCAAATGACTGCAGGCCACAGGTGGCCACAGGTGGCACACGGCTCAAGCTGTGAGCATCACCCTTGTTTATCCGGCTGCTGTGTCTGTGCTCTTTCCTCTCCATCACACCGAGCATAGGACACAAGGTCAGCCCTAACCAGGGCAGCCACAAATCTTGCACGTGTCCTCTCCTCCCCAACATAGTCACACAGATAGAGTATGGCTCTCATGGGGACCTCAGAGGCAATTTAGGATCTGAGAGAAATCTTGCACGTGTGCCGGAACAGTCATTAAAATAGATTAAATATATGCCTATGATACTTTATTGAAAACATCTGAGACCAGGTGTATTTAAAAAATCATAATGTTTCAATTATTAGAAACATAATAAACATTTCTTGAGGGGATTAGTGGAAGGAGGCTCTAATCAGACACCAATATTTCTGCAGAGAGGTGCATGAATCTTTATGCTAAGTAAGATAAATCTTATAGACAGCTTTGGTTCATTTTAAATAAGGTTTATCCACCAAATAAGCTATTTACAAACCTTCACATTGTCTCTTTTTTTTTTTTTTTTAAATCATAACTCGGCTCCATGCCCACCATGGGGCTTGAACTCATGACCCTGAGCTTCAGAGTGACAAGCTCTCTCAACTGAGCCAGACATGAACCCTATATTATTGTCTTCTTCTTTTTTTTCTTTTTTTTTTTTGAATTTCAGAATTTTGGGTAAGAGAGACAGTTGCTGCTAAACGTCAGGATTGAGTGGCAGCACAAACATTGACTGACTCACTTTGTCCATATATGTGTGTTACTCTAAGGATTTGGGCACGGTTTGTCCGATTTTAACCAGATCTAAAATTTCTTTGCTTGCACAGTTATAGGTAAACAAAGCAAAGCAACAACTACTATTTCTTGAATCCTCAACTGGTATTTTATAAATGAACACTTCTTCAGAATGCTTTACAATCATATATGATATACATGAATATTTTATAATAAATATTTGGATGATAACATGTTGTTTAAACTGAATATAATGAGAACAACTATTTGATGACAGGTTCTCTCTTTTTTTTTTTTTTTTTTGACAGGTTCTCTTTAACTATCATCTACGTAGACCTACATTGAGATTATTTGCAGATATTCAATGTTGGTCTTAAAATTTATAGGAATTAATAAAAAAAGGAATTAATCAGATCACTGTGGTAGAAATTGAATTTTCTGCAGCTAGAAAGCATATTTTCTTTTAGCCTTGTTGCATGTTGGCTCATGCTTTGAAAGAGTCCTTTCTCCAACTTGAATTATGTCTTCATCAGATTTTTCTATGTTGTTTAAAATCACTGGTACATAAGGCAATAGGAAAATTTGGTAAAAACATATATATATACTCTATGTGTACTCTAGTCACATATATGAACATTGCAATAATAATGTCCGTGGTACCACAGAACAAGATTCGGAATTTTTGACACTGAATCATATTAAAAGCTTTTAAACAGCATATATTATTTCAATACCACAAGGATGTGTCATAATGTAATTACCCCAGGGTAAAATAAAATGGAACAAGCCTCCAGACTGAGGGTTCAAGTTGGTCTTTGAGGGCTTTTTGGTTAACTCATTCTCATTTTAATCAACCAGGCTGACTTATGTTCTCCTTATAATGACATTACAAAATATGAATTTGCTCTTTGCTCAATTCTATATATTTCCAAAATATTTTACGCATGTACATGCACAAAGAACAAGATGATTTAATTTATTTCCTAAAAATTTTATTTTTTAAATTTTTTTTAAAAGATTTTATTTTATTTGAGAGAGAGCAAGAGTGAGTGAGCACAAGCAGAGGGAGCTGCAGAGGGAGAGGAAGAAGCAGACTCCCCACTGAGCAGGAAACCTGATGAGGGACTCTATCTCAAGACCCCGGGATCATGACCTGAGGCAAAGGCAGATGCTGAACAGACTGACCACCCAGGTGCCCCTCTCCTAGAACTTTTAAACAATGCTATACTAATCTTCACATGGAGATAATTAGCATTAATATTTTAATATTTTAATCATGATAATTGATAGTATTGAATACTGCCATATATTTTTTTAAAATTTTATGAAACAGCAACAAAAATACACATCAGAGGAAGCAATAGTGGGGACACATACACACAGATAGAAATGCAGATATGAACCCATAAACCAAATATTTGTTAACTGTGCTAAATTCACCTAATTTAGTAATTGTCAGTTTCTAAAACCTAAAGTCATGAGGTCCCTTCATTTTACCTTTACTCTGACCTAAGAGATCTCTATAATTTACTGAATTATTAAAAAAAAAAGGAAGATGTTCTGTGGGGGTAAAAAAGAGTCAAGTTGATGTTTTCCCATATCTAGGGGCACCTTGGTGGCTCAGGGGTTGAGCATCTGCCTTCAGCTCATGTCATGATCTCAGGGTCCCGGGATCAAGTCCCACATCGGGCTCCCTGCATGGAGCCTGCTTCTCCCTCTGCCTGTGTCTCTGCCTCTCTCTCGGTGTCTCTCATGAATAAATAAAAAAAAATCTTAAAAAAAATAAATTCCTATAGCTTCTTCTTTTGGGTTTTTTACTGGGTCTGAAAGTGAATTTCTGACATCAGCTACATCAATTTTCCACATCAATATATTACAAAAGCAGTAGACTCATTCTCTCCTATACTGAGGCTGAAATTGCAACGCTCTTTCCCTACAAAGTCAGCTCTGCTGATACCTAGTCACACACTTCGAAATGCATTGTTTTGATGGGACAGGAATGAACATACTGGGCTCTCAGTGTTTTCCAATACAGGCCACGATAAATTTAACAAATTTAACAATTTAACTTACAAGCAACTTTAACAAACAAATGTAATGAACAACAAACTTAACAAATTTAACCATCCAAACCCTCTGGTTTACATAATAGGTACCTGCCCTCATTTGCAGCAAAGTCCAACACATTTAACTAACCCCAACCCCAGTGAGTGATGAGGATGGAGTCCTCGTTAATTCAGCGTGCTTATTCTACAACTCTGTACCATTTCAACACCAGACTTCATATACAAAGAATACATTGAACCTCATCCTCTCTGACTTTTCAGTGTGAGAGGCCTATTTCCTTTCATGTCTTTTCTTCATGATCATTTACTAACAAACATACCCATGGCTTGGTATCTTAACAGAAGAGATGACTAATGAAATCTAAATAGTCATAAAAGGAAAATTCTCATGAACTAGATAAACACAAGAATTACAAATGTGATGAATAGGAATAAGATGCTACAGAAATTGATATTGCCAAGCGTATCATTTCAGCCACATTTCAATACTCATAACAATTACTTAGAATCAGCAACAACGCACAGCTAATCAACTGCATCTGTTCATCTTCACAGCTGTTATCCCGGAAAAAACACCACTGTCCTCCCCACTCGGCTCCAAACACGCTGTGATTGTAATGAACACCTATCCTGATGAGGAATACAGCCTAACATCTTGGAGAAAATTCAAATAGAGGTCCATTTGAAAGTCAGAGATATGTAGTTACCAAGGAAACTAGCTTGTAAGGTAATAAAATGGTTTAACTTCAAGCTATATAAGTTTATTTTTTATCAGAATCAACTTCCTATTCATTTTACTCCTATAAAATGGTTAGAAGACAAAATAAAATCACTAGTAATATACGCCGACATGTGCTTAAAATACTGAATCATTTATTTATTCATTCATTCATATTGAAGAAAATATTTTTTCCAGCCTTTATTAATACTTTCAACCATATATGCATACATATGCCCTCATGGTTACTAAGTGGAAACACAAAAAATGGCAGGAAAATGCAAAGTAGTAGTTAAACAGTTAAAACTACTTAAGGTGTTGAGAGAACATTTAACAGGGCGAACTCACCTAATCAGGACGTACAAAGGTTGATTGCTTTCTTTGAAAACATATCATCTAAGCAAAATCTACCTGGAAATCTTATTAAGAGAAGGGGGTGGGAATAACGTGAGAAAAGTTCTGGAAGGAGAGGAGCATAGGATTGCCATTTTTTTTTTAAGCAGAATGGCTTATGACCTGGATATGAATGGTCAAAATGACAGTGGAAAGAGGCCAGGTGAGGATACAGAGCATGCCTCACCTGTTGATGCTCCCACAGGGTTTGGGGCTCTATCCTGAGAACACTCAGAAGCCCACAAGGGTTTCTAAGCAGGGGAATAGCCATTATTTCAGGAAAACTCTATTTCAAAGAATATACGACTTCTCTGAGACTACATATGTCCTCTGAATGTCTCCACATAGTCTATCAAAATTCCTCCAATGCCCATTCTCTATTCCATCTTGTCCGCCACGTGATCTCCCGTGTTGTCTTCTTAAGAGCTTCGTGGAAATTGGCCTTTCACTCTTCCCAGGGCAGCTGGTCTGGAGTAATAATCTAGCTCTCTTCCTCTTTCCCGTCTGCTTCCTGGGCATCGTGTCCAACAGACACTGCATCTCACCCTTCTTGGAAATATGATTCCTCCGAAGCCTCTTCCTTCAGCTCTATCTCAGGTCTCATAACTCACGTCGAGTGTGCAGCAACAGCTGGCTGCTCCAGAACTGGCTTTTACTTGCTGTGGGACTAGGCCAATATTGAACTGAAAATTTAGATTTGATGTAACTCAGTTTTATTTTCTAAATTTAAAAAAATGCCCCCCCCCCCAAAAAAAATATCCAAATAACTCTCAAAGTATGTGTCTCCAAGTTCTTTATGGTTTGACCTTAATGCGTTCCTCTACTCTTATTTCCACAAAACCCCACTTCCCTATGATTTTGTTGCATTCCTTTAACTTGCTCATCTTTTTTCTCCAGTCTTTGCTAATGCCTCAGCCTGTGGAGATCCTAATTATGCAACATGCGTTTTTAATTAAGCCTCTGGTTTCACATGGAATAAGAAAAGCTACCATTTAATCGTGTGTGGACTCTGTGCCAGGCACTGCTCTAAGCAGGTTCCTGCACAAGTGTGGTGCGTGGTCACGATTATTAATCTTATTTTACAAATAAGGAAATTGAGGCTCAGAGCATCATACACCTGGTAGGTGTCAGAACAGAGTCCAGCACCTAAGCATCCTGCCTCCAGATCCCTCAGGCTAAACGACAATGCCATTTGTTCTCACATATCTCACTGTGGGCACATATCACATTTCCGATATGGTTTATACAATTTTCTCTCCCACTAAATTATGGTCTCTTGTTGTCAAGGTCCATGTTTTATTTTGATCTTTGTCTTTTACCTTTTTGGCTTCTGTGCGAGAATACAATAGGTTCTTAATGGAAACGTGTTGATTTATATGCATTAGTATCAAGCACATTAGAAGCTTGCGGGTCAAATCCTAGCTGCAGTGAGACTTTGGGAAACATAAGGTCTCGCATTCTTGGGTCCCCCATTTGCAATATAGAGATTATATTGGGTAGTTCAATGTCTCCATATTTTTTTATAAAAATAAAATGGATCAACAAAGTTATCACGTTACTCTGCATGCTAACAGGATTTCCCAAACCCATGAGAGACACCATTTCTTGAGCAATAAAATAATGACTTTCTCAACAATGTAAAGATAGGAAACCTTTCAATCCAAATTCAAGGTCTTTATCACTAATTCCATCTCACAAGCTAGTGGGATATGTCTGTGCCACAAGCTGAGCTCCTTAGTTAAAGAAAGCTTGAGAAGACACTAAATAAGGATGTCACTAAAAGATGATGATTTGTTAAAATTATAAAGCAACCATTTTTTTGGCCTGCAAATATTAAGTCAAGAGGACTGAATAGTGTGCATGTGTGTGTGTGTGTGTGTGTGCATATATGAGTGCATGTACATCCTAGGCAGGTCTCTGGGCTGGCTCAAATTAAATGTGTTTTTTTTTTTTTTTAATTTAGATATTGCCAGTACTATTTGTCATTGTTTCTACTTTCCATCCTTGCTTCTAATTGGGTGTCCACCCAATACATAAACTCTTATTCCTCTATTTCCTTTCAATAATGAACAAATCATTGCATAAGGGGGGAATGAGAAATTGTAGATGACAGGTGCCTCATCTGCAAATTTGCAGAACCAGAGCCTTTTGGTCCTGTGGCTTTCCAGCGGTCCTCTGGGTTGGATTGTGAACCCCTGGGGCAGCTGTGTCAGGAAGTGCTGAGCCTGGAAATACTAAACAGAGAGAAGGTTTCTCACATTCTGCTCCTCCTTCTTGTCATCCTTGCCCTGGCAAATCCATCCACCTATATCCATGCCAGAGGAGCATGCACAGACGACTTGGCTTCTGCACATCTTTGAGGACTTTGCCTTTCTTTTGCATTTAATTCCCTTTTCCCCTTCATCTGGGTCCCAAATACTGCAAAAAATATATATGCCTGAAGCTTCCTTATCAGGACAATACTGTCTTTTTCTAAGGGCAAATATGAATACCACTTGTTCTTAGAAATATAATCCTCACCTTTTTCTTTTTCCAAAGAGAGTAGGTGAATTTTTCTAGCAACTAAATCCTCTCTTGTTATCTTCTTTTATTTCAACTTGGCCAGGAGGACTGAAAACGACCGCAGGGAGGCAGTGAAAATACAAAACCGGAATATTTGAATAAAAACTTATATAAAGAACGCTTCTCATTCCCAGTCAAGGAACCGAATGGAATAACTTTATAAAATACCTAAAAACCACAATTTCCCCCAGCATCTTCTTTTTCTTTATTTCAGTATTATTTTATATGATGGTCTCTTTGCGCCAAAGACCAATTTTCCTATTTATTCCTGAGTATTCGTTCTCCCTGAACTATTGACTTTGACCTTTCCCTAATTAAAACAAATGCTTGTCTTTTTGGTAGAAGTCCATCTTTACATTTTTTCTCATTAGTAGCCACGAATAGCTGGTATAGG
This sequence comes from Canis lupus baileyi, assembly GCF_048164855.1. Taxonomy (NCBI): domain Eukaryota; kingdom Metazoa; phylum Chordata; class Mammalia; order Carnivora; family Canidae; genus Canis; species Canis lupus. The sequence goes on from NC_132858.1 coordinate 51,798,037, forward strand.
GATAACTTCTCACATCTCTGCTATCACTCATTGACTGTATCGAAAGCCTTTCTGAGGTGCTTAAGACAGTATCTCAAACTAGGCTTTGCCAGAAACATGTGGGATTTTTTAAATATAAAATACCATTTATTGCTTCATAATTTAAAATAACAACACACTGGATGGAAAAATACCATGTCATTACATGACTTTTTCAATGACGGATGTTTTTAATGATCAGTAATGGATGCTACCTTGAGAAGAGGAGGTGCAACAGCAGTTAGGTCTCCTTGTCTCTCCAAGGATATTCCCTCCATAGCAGCACAGAAGAAGGAAATGAAGGGCAGGCTGCTTATGTGAGTTTTGCCCACTCTTTCACATCCTGACTTGCACAGTTCCCAAATCCTACTGCTGCATTATTACCAATTGAATATGGAGTATGTGTACTGACAATTATCCATCCTACTTTAAGAGGTGGAGAACTCTTTCTAAATAAGTGTGAGTTCATCGCTTCATACCTTGACATAGATGGACATTGTTTAAGCAAAATTCCTTACAAAATGTAAAATGCAGCCACTACTTTGTACTGTTTTCCTTCCTTTGGTCACCAAACTACTTCAATACTGTGCTCAACTATAAACACCCATCTGACTTTGCCTGGACAGCTCCCCCTCCTTTCCGTTGGCTGAAATCTTGCAGTGGTACTGATGGTCAATCTTCAGAAGGCCCTCAGGTAGGATCGGCTTAATTCTTCACCGTTCTTTGCAGACCACGCTTTTCTCACACTTCAGCCAGTCATACTACCTCTTCTTCCCTCTTCATTCTCATTTTTTCTAATAGATTAAAGTAGGCATTCCTGAATTTCTCATGCTTACTTCATCTAGATCAATAGTGCAATATATGCAGGCATCTGCAGTCATATTCATACTCTATTATACAACATTTATGTAATTACAGAGCGATCTAATAGGAGGTGCTGTCCTCTCCTGTATCCATAGCTGAATGTAGTTGGACCACCCTGGACTCCTAACCTGGCAGAGTGATTGGATCATTAGAGGAACATGTGTTTGCTTTTCTGAAAATTTGAATTAAGGATCACACAGGCTTGAAGAGTGATATAACAGTAGATTGCAAGAGTAATGGCCTGTTATTACCTATGCTGAGCTCCTCAGATCCATCCTGGTAACCTACTCCCTAAAAGCCTAGTTTTAACTTTCCCCAGTATTCAGTGCCTTACCTTACTATCTTTCGAACAACTTTGGTGCATCTTCATTAAATTTATCAACTCTATTTTTACCTCACTTCCAAGAAATTATTTCCTTGATGAGTCCTCCAAGGACTCTGTATCAGTTGCTACTGCTGCGTAACAAAGTAATCAAACCTTTATGTTGTTGAAACTATAACTGTTTACTTATTCACAATTACTCAAGTTAGGAGCTTGGTCTGGTCTCAGATGGGGCCTATCATTCATTAGCACTCAGTCCCAAGTTTTATAGGTAGCTTTCCTGACCTTGGCGGTTCTCTTTACACATTGCTGGGGGCTTTGGCTAAAACAGATCATCTGATTTGGGGCCAGTTTCCAAAGTTCCTCATCTTCCATAAGGGTAGCCTGTGGCTGCTGTCATGGTATAAGCAGGTTCCCAAGAAAGAAAGAAGGAAAGCAGGCCAGTCTCCTTCAAGACTGCACATCAACATTCCTGCTACATCTCTTGAGCTGAGTAAGTTACAAGGATGGCCTAGAATCAAAGGGAAAAGAATAGACGTCATCGTTTAAAGAGAGAGGGTGAGGAGTAACATTGCTTAAGGGATTTGGGGAGGGGGCATGATTATAGTCAGTTTCACAGTTTGCCACAAACTCACCCTTATGAAATCTCAGTTTCTTAGCTTTCTTGCCAGGAAGCCAACTTTCCCAGCTTTCTTAGGCTGTACACTGCCAGGCAAAAATCCTATCACTGTGGAGACTAATCACATGACCAAATCATTTTTGCCAGTTTGAGGTATGTTTTTAATATTCCTCAGAAAGTCTTTCAGGACATTCTCCCAAACCTGTCATTGTCTATTTTAGACTCTCTCCATTCTCCTTGAACCACAGATACACCTACCCCAATCCTATGAGAAAATGAGATCAACTCTGTGTGATGTTTCATTGTATGAGTGCAGGTGTCATCAGTCTGCGAAGGCACAGTTATGCTGAAAGACCTGAAAGGAGAAAGATATGGCAAATTTTATAAAGAATTGAGTGAAAATGGCATTACTTGTAGTGCCAATCACCTGTAACTCATAAAATTAATGCATCAGTTAAATAAAGAGTAGAGTCAACCAATCTAGTGTAGAAAAATGGGGAAAAAGCCAAAATGTTTCAGCTTCATACTAACCTCTTGTGATTACTAGTCGTGAACTGTGGGCAATGCATTATCTTCTCTTGGCCTCTGTTTATTAATCTGTAGAATAAACAGATTGAATAAAGTTATCAGTAAGGTAACTTATAGCAAAAAAATGTATTCAACTAGAGAATTTGATCTGGAGATATGAAAAAGCCCATGAATTTAATGTTTTGCAGAAGTAAACCAAAACAGGCCATTTGATGTTTAATGGATAAATATTTAAACACACTCTTCTTAGGGATCTTTTACTCATGTATTTTTAAAACTTCATTTCTTTCTTTTACTATAAGCACAGATAAAGAAAGCGCAAAATTATTCCATAACAGATATCCGTCTGTTACTTCTTTTATACTTTGTTAAAGTAACATATTTTCATAGCTATAGTATAATCACTTCCCTGTAAACAATGATAAAAACACCATTTAAGATTGCAGTAATTTGAAGAAATGAAGAATATACAGATACAGTAATGTTTCCAAATATGTAGAAGATAATGATTCAGCTGTCACTACTATTTAGCTTTCAGGACAGCCAGTAAAGTTTATTTTCAAATTTTCTTTATAATGAATTACTCAGATATGAATGGGGAATTGAGGGTTTGTCCAAAGCCAAGTGCTAAAGTCTAAGTCAGAGTTCCCTCATGGTGGATGCTGTGCAGCACTCGCTGGTGTCTGTAAAGTGAAATTTCAGCTCCATGACCCTTCCTCAGAGATCATCTGCAACCTGGGCCAAGTCTGCAGCCGTCTTTGAGGCATATCCTGATAAGGCTGCTGCAGGGGTGGGGTGTGTACGTATCTTGCAGATAGTCTATTCCATCCATCCTGTTGACTGAAGTTACCCACAGATGAGATTTTTCAGAAATTACTCAGGGCTTTTACCTTTATTGTTAGAATAAAGACTGCATGTTAGGCCTTTCTATTTAGGCAGTCAATTCTTGAAAATAAAATGAGAGTTAGATATTTAAAAGAATTAAATTAAGTCAGAATTAATTCCAACCTCTCTTTATATATTCACATTAATTTTCTACAACAAGTAATTTTTAACAATGCTGAAGGCAAGCTACTCACTTTGGGAAAGGTGGCCTGCCCTTAGCTATGTCTCCTCCCTGGCTCTATCTGGGATAGAAGGCTCTTCCAACAATTCCTATGGGCTAGATGCAACTATTTTTCTCTCAAAACAAACAAACAAACAAACACCAAATCACAGACAACAACAACAAAACAATACGACCATTCTGGTTATCAATAAACACCTAAAAGGGTTTAAAAATATTGCAGATAAATAGCATGGAAGCTGTAATTTTCATTAACAATTTATTGAAGATATAGGTTCCCACTCAAAGCACATGCTTTCATCATCACAACCAAAACACAACTCTGTGACACAGATATCACTTCCTCATTTATAATAAGAAAATTTAGGTTTTGCTCTATCAGGTAACTTTCCTTGAGTAGTACAGATAGTAAATGGTGGAAGTAAGAGAAAATCTATATCTATTAAGCCATCTTTAACGTACTTGGTAGTTGAGAATATGTGACTCGGCATGCCAATTTATCACTGAGTTGACTTCGATGTGAAATCAAAGGTTTTAGACTGAGTGGCACTTCTTATCCCTTCCAATACTGGCCCATATATTCCCAGATGTCAGAGATATTTAGGTGGGAAGACAATGTGAAACTATCTCTACTGAGCATCAGATGGCCAGCTTCCATCATCTATTTCTCTACCCAGGATCATTGGCTCAAAAAAATGACAGCTTAGTTATGGACAATCCTCAGAAATGCATCTCATAGTTTAAGTAAACCAGAATGGCTTCTAATTTAAGATACCAGTGGAGCACTTGAATTTACCCATTTTTAACTTTCTGTTAAATGTACTGTCAAAGACAGTCGCACCTGGGTGGCTCAGTGGTTGAGCGTCTGCCTTTGGCTCAGATCATGGTCCCGGGGTCCTGGGATCTAGTCCCTCATCTGGCTCCTTGTTTTTCCCTCTTCCTATACTCTTTCTAATATAAATATGATGGGCTTTGTGGTCAATATGGTACTATTCCTAAACACTCTTCTACTCCAAATGCAGAGCTATCATAGAAAATACATAAACGGCACCATTTATTGAAGAGACTGTCCTTTTTCCAGTGGATAGTCTTTCCTGCTTTGTTGAATATTAGTTGACCATAGATTTCAGGGCTCATTTCTGGGTTTTCTATTCTGTTCCGTTGATCTATGTGTCTGTTTTTGTGCCAGTACCACACTGTCTTGATGATCACAGCTTTGTAGTACAACCTGAAATCTGACATTGTGATGCCCCTGGCTCTGGTTTTCTTTTTTAATATTCTCCTGGCTATTCGGGGTCTTTTCTGATTACACACAAATCTTAAGATGATTTGTTCCAACTCTCTGAAGAAAGTCCATGGTACTTTGATAGGGATTGCTTTGAATGTGTAAATTGCCCTGGGTAGCATTGACATTTTCACAATATTGATTCTTCCAATACATGAGCAAAGGACAGTCTCTTCAATACATGGTGCTGGGAAAATTGGACAGCCACATGCAGAAGAATGAAACTAGACCATTCTCTTATACCAGATGCAAAGATAAACTCAAAATGGATGAAAGATCTAAATGTGAGACAACATTCCATCAAAATCCTAGAGGAGAACACAGGCAACACCCTTTTTGAACTTGGCCACAGAAACTTCTTCCAAGATACATCCATGAAGGCAAGGGAAACAAAAGCAAAAATGAATTCTTTGGGCTTAATCAAGATAAAAAGCTTCTGCAAAGCAAAAGATACAGTCAACAAAACTCAAAGACAACCTACAGAATGGGAGAAGATATTTGCAAATGACATATCAGAAAAAGGGCTAGTATCCAAGATCTATAAAGAACTTATTAAACTCAACAACAAAGAAACAAACAATCTAATCATGAAATGGGCAGAAGACATGAACAGAAATTTCAGATAGGAAGTCATAGACATGGCCAGCAAGCACATGAGAAAATGTTCCACACTACTGGCCTTCAGGGAAATACAAGTCAAAACCACAGTGAAATCCAACGTCACACCAGTGAGAATGGGGAAAATTAACAAGACAGGAAACAACAAATGTTGGAGAGGATGTGGAGAAAGGGGAACCCTCCTGCACTGTTGGTGGGAATGTGAACTGGCGCAGCCACTCTTCAAAACTGTGTGGAGGTTCCTCAAAGAGTTAAAAATAGATCTGCCCTACGACCCAGCAATTGCACTGCTGGGGATTTACCCCAAAGATACAGATGCAATGAAACGCAGGGACACCTGCACCCCGATGTTTATAGCAGCAATGTCCACAATAGCCAAACTGTGGAAGGAGCCTCGGTGTCCATTGAAAGATGAATGTATAAAGAAATGTGGTCTATAAACATCAGGGTGCAGGTGTCCCGGCGTTTCACTGTATCTGTATCTTTGGGAATTGGAGGGTATTATGCTGAGTGAAATAAGTCAATCAGAGAAGGACAAACATTATATGGTCTCATTCATTTGGGGAATATAAAAAATAGTGAAAGGGAATAAAGAAGAAATGAGAAAAAAGAATGAGTGGGAAATATCTGTAAGGGAGACAGAACATGAGAGACTCCTAACTCTAGGAAACGAACTAGGGGTGGTGGAAGGGAGGTGGGTGGGGGGTTAGGGTGACTGGGTGACGGGTATTGAGGGGAGCACTTGATGGGATGAGCACTGGGTGTTATTCTATATGTTGGCAAATTGAACACCAATAAAAAATAAATTTATATATATAAAAAAAGAAGAAGATGTGGTCTATGTATACAATGGAATATTCCTCAGCCATTAGAAACAACAAATATCCACCATTTGCTTTGACATGGATGGAACTGGAGGGTATTACGCTGAGTGAAATAAGTCAATCAGAGAAGGACAAACATTATATGGTCTCATTCATTTGGGGATATAAAAATAGTGAAAGGGAATAAAGGGGAAAGGAGAGAAAGTGAGTGGGAATATCAGTGAGGGAGCCAGAACATGAGAGACCCCTAACTGTGGGAAACGAACAAGGGGTAGTGGAAGGAGGTGGGTGGGGGGTGGGGGTGACTGGGTGATGGGCACTGAGGGGGGAACTTGGTGGGATGAGCACTGGGTGATATGCTATGTGTTGGCAAATTGAATTCCAATAAAAAATAATTAAAACCAAAAAATAAAATAAATAAAACTTAAAAATTAAAAAAAGAAAATACATAAAAAAAAGAGAGAGAGAGAGAGAGAGAGAGAAGCACACACAAGGTCAACTTCACACTAACTGTTCCATTAAATAATTACAACTCCTCAACTGATTCCAGAAAGCAATTCAATAACCCTCCTCTCTACTCTCCTCCTGCTTTTGTGCAAAACCGCTTCTCAGGGCTATTTCTTTTCACCTCTCTGAACTGGATTTGGGAACTAGACTTTCCTTTGATTACATTCATAATAAAAAATCTTCTTATGTCATCTACTCACAACACAATCTTAGTTCAGTAATTAGTGTGTCCAGTCCTAGGTCATAACTGAAACCTTAGCTCCGATGAAGTTTGTCTCCATCCCCACTGCAGACCATCACTGAAGGAAGACAGGGAGTGGTGGGCTTCTCCTCTTCCCCACAGACCACTTCTCTGCTTCTCACCTCTTTCCAACCAGTGTGGCTTCAGACCTCTCCAGAGTAGGATTGGGAGGAGGATGGGTGGGAAGGGGAATAGGTAAATCATTTTTTGACTAATATGCCCTGGATTCTGGGGCTCATTGTGCCTGGCTGGTATGAATGCTGTGATTTTGCTATGGTGTGAGTGCAAGGGCTCTCTAGAGAATCTCCCACCCCCCACAGGATATTTGAATCCAACAAAGGTGACCTTCCTTAGCTCCCAGGCCTGTTGTAATGAGGCGCTGACACTGACTACTGAGGTTCCTGTGCACTATCCTGGGCCTCTAGAACAGAATCTGAGGAAAAACCCTTGTCAGCTCTCTCATATGTATGGCCCATTTGGGGACCATGGAAGACACTAATATATAACAAATCCTGGCAGTAAAATCCCATTCCTAATCGGTGACATCTGCTTTGCTCCATCAGTAGGGCCACAAGCCAGCCATAACCTCATACCTTCCTTTTGCTCAGGAATTTGTTAGAGTGCAGGCTTCTAGAAGTGCCAGGCTCCGGGGCTGCATCTACATTCTCTGGGCGGTTCATAAGATAACAATGAAATTCTCACCCTCCACTCACACACTCACAAACTCATCCCAATGTGAGGGAAGGGCCATGCTTGCCGCATGCTATAGCTCACTCCTAATACCTGTTCTTGACCCCACTTATTCACTCAGGCTTTCCAGACTATTTTATAAGTCGGAGATCAGCTGGAAGTTAAAGCACCAGTTGTCAGGCACTTTATTTTCCTGAAAGGAAGATGACTGTCTGACACCTCACTTTGGAATATGTCAGCAAAAACCCAGGTAAAATTGAAGCTGGAATAGTTATGACTCTATTTTAAACGCACTGTTACAGACGTTCTAGATGCAAAACAAGGAGTAAGGATTGCAGTGGCAGGCTCGGTGAATCTCAGGGGAGTTTCAGGTCCAGAAGCAGGGAGGAGACTCTAGGTCCCAAAATGAGCAAATGTCTAGGGTGGTCTACTACAGAGTGAGGATTAGAACTATGCCCACTGGGAAGGCACAGATAGCAAAAGGAACCCTCTTATTCATGGGCTTTTGAGCCTTTCGGAGGAGGAGAGCACAGCTTCATCCTCACTGCCAGCTGGGAACTAAAAGGGTAGACATTGAGCTGTGCTGGATCCTGGTAGCACATGCGGGGTGCTTGTCTCTGGGCAAACATTCACACCGTGGAAATTGGCAATAGTTTCAAAGAGCCATGTTTGACCCTGGCACCTGATAAACATTTACCAGTCCACTAATGGCTATACATTTATACACAGTTTGGTACAATGAACACGAAACCTGGAGGTAGTGTTTCATATCAGACAAAACAGATTGAGTGCCAAAATCTTAATAGAGAAATATGGATAACATATAATGATTCACAGAACAACAAAAGAGGTGATAAAAGTCATAAATACATTGACATGAAATATATAGAGGAAAAATCTATAGAAATACAAGGAAACACCAATGATTCCAAAATGAAAAGAAGAAAAAAAAAAAAAACAAAATGAAAAGAAGAAGTTTTAGCATATTTCTTTTAGAAATTAATCAAGGAGACAAAATATTAGTAAAAAGGTAGACACTTTGATCAAGAGAAATAAAGGGTTACATTTAATTTAATGGGAATTATATTAATTCATACAGAATTTAAACAATAGGACATTTTTATCCCCATTTTGAAGATTATGATAAAAATGTATATGTTAATATTGAATATGAGTAAGTTTTTATTTATATATCTTCATACATTTTCAGCTATAAGAATTTTTTTAATGTGATGATTATTTTTAATTTGTATATCCATTTTCTAAGGCTGTAATCAAACTATTCCATTGTCTGTCTTATGTTTTTAGACAGACTTTAAATCTCATTTTAAAACACAATAAAAGATCCCATGCAATACTGATTAAGAACTTATAAAACACCTGGAACAACAATAACAACAACAGACTTTTAAAGCAAAGTAGCCTCAGAAGTCCTAGAAACTAATGCTGAGTATGACAGAAAATGAAATGAAAATTCTTGAAACTTTATTTGAACCGTCACATCTCATTTTGAGGGCCAGAGATCCTAAGATAGCTGGAAAGATAGGTTGCAGAAATTTGGTCCAAGAAATAGTAAAACTGGTAATCATGAACAAAAATTGATACCTCAGCCAACACACACACACACACAGACACACACACACACACACACAGTGTGGACAACAGAATTAGAGACAGAAAAAAATTTAAATTCAGAATTTCAATTGTAAGTATTTTTTTAGAAAACTCAGTTTTACCCATTTATACATTGATGAAGTCACTGCCGTGAACCCAGAAAATCTTTTGGCATTTACCAGCTCAAAGGTGCAAAAGAAGCCCTGACCTCATAGAATTCTGCAAGTATTTTCCCATGTAGAGAAGTGAACATGGAATTTTTAAAGAATAACATGCTGGAAGTAGTTCACTTGCATAAGCAAAGATAAGGCAAATGCAAAGATTTGCCCAACTAGAGACTTTCATCCACATTTGACAGTGTGATATAAAGAGAGGTGTTCTGGCCAATGTATGGACATTTGGGGATATATTTGTTAAGGCCAGTTAATTGCCAACCATATTAACAGCAATTTATTGACTATGCTTCCTTTTTCTCAGCATTATGGATATGTGAGTGGAGGTTAAGTTATTGTTTTATTTTGATCTTCGTTGATTTTCACTAAAGGAAAGATTATTTTACTAATATGAGAACTTTCAAAACGTTTTTTTTTTTCAAAACGTTTTTTAAAAAGTATTTTATTGGGGATCCCTGGGTGGCGCAGCGGTTTGGTGCCTGCCTTTGGCCCAGGGCGCGATCCTGGAGACCCGGGATCGAATCCCACGTCGGGCTCCCGGTGCATGGAGCCTGCTTCTCCCTCTGCCTATGTCTCTGCCTCTCTCTCTCTCTCTCTCTTTCTCTCTCTCTCTGTGACTATCATAAATAAATAAATAAATCAGTTAAAAAAATAAAATAAAAATATTTTATTTATTTATTTGAGAGAGAGAGAGAAAGAGGGAGAGAACATGAACAGGGAGAGGAGCAGAGGATGAGGAACATGGAGAGAATCTCCAGCAGACTCTGTACTGAGCACAGAGGCCCACATAAGGCTCAGTCCCAGGACTCTGAGATTATGACCCGAGCCGAAACCAAGAGTTAGACACTTAACTGGAGGAACCACCCAGATGCCCTGAATTTCAAAAGCTTTTTTAACTAAACTTTTCTCTTTCTTTCTTTTTTTTTTTTAAGATTTATTTATTTATTTGAGAAAGAGTAGAGGAGTGGCAGAGGAAGAGGGAGAGAGAGAATTCTCAAGCAGACTTGTGCTGAGCATGGAGCCTGATGCAGGGCTCCATCCTGGGACCCTGAGATCATGACCTGTACTGAAAGCAAGAGTTAGATGTTTAACTGACTTAGCTACCCACGAACCCCTAACTAAACTTTTCACTATTAAATATTTATTCCAGGCAAAGTATAAAAGATTATTTTAAGAAAACAACATCCTAAAATGAAAATATGTGTATCAGTGGTCATTTCCATTTTGTGTGTGTGTGTGTAAAACTATTTTGTCTCATTGTTCAGATCTCTCACAAAACTCATTAAATCTTTTTGTCCATTTTACAAATCTATACATTTGAGTTTGGATTCTCCCAGTGTCATAAAACATCAAAATATCTTTAAAAAATTTACTTTTAGACATAGAGTTATGTCTAGCCAAGTAATATTGAACCAAATATCCTTTCATTACTAATGATAAATACATCAAGATTTCTCATTAAATAATATTTTTGCAATGTTTGAATGTGCTTTTACAATCTATTGCTTATCTTTATTTCACAAGTTAAATTTTAACTTAAAAAGGTTGTTGTGTTACCTTTTACATATGCCAAAAGCACTGGTTTTGTATTAATGATGATAATATATGAATTTCATTTTAAGTATGTTTTGTCATTCAAAATTGAATCTATATAAAGTAAAAATAATATTAAATAGATTATATGTTGTCAACAGTTATCACAAGATTGTGCAATTAATAAACAAATGCATGAAGCTGGGAAAATATTTTGCCACATAACAATAACTCAAATATTCTAGTGCCCCTGTTGCATAAGAAACCATGTAAGAAAGAGGAGAATGGATAACGTTTTTTTAAGAGAAAAATTATTGCTTTTCTAATCAAGGTTAGGTGCTCTAGTTGGCATCTGCATATACTATTTAATTTTGTTCTTGTGAAAAGCTGAGATTTACTTTTGTACCTCTCAGTTTTACGGTGAGAAAATAAAATCTGAAGCGACTAATAACTTAAAGTTACATTAATGGTAAGTCATGTGAAGCATGTCTTAATACCAGGCTTCTTGGCTGTACCATACACTGCTCAGGTGCATGCATCAATAGGAAAGTAAACATGACTATTGCTCACAACTTGAGGAAGGATGGAGCCTCAGACAGAAGAGAATGAGAAGGTAAGTCCAAGCAGCGATTCACAGATTGGTAGATAGAAAGGGCATAAGGACCTAACAAGCAACTCCAAACATAAATTTGGATGCTTATAAACAAAGTCATGCCATTTCTCTGTGGCAGATACTGTGACACATGTTTGTGGCCATGTGCTTTCTACCTCCCTCTTGTTTATAGAGGAGTCCTATGATGGGTTCTACCCAATAGACTGAGAGAAGAACAGAATGTGTGGCTTCCGGACTGGAGCATTTACAAAGATGTACTATGCTGTCATTGTCTGCCCTATGGTGGCAACATATATGATCCCTGTTGCAGTGGCCATGTTAACCATCAAAGCTCCCTGTATTGCTGTTCTCCTTTTTGATCATATTCATCATGGTGGATTACATCACTTGCATTAGGGACTGTATTTTTTGATAAATAAACCTTTAGTATATAAGATCACTGAGATTTAGGGGTTAACTTGTTACTATAACAAAACCTGGGTATTCTAATTCAAGTACAACAAAACTATGATTAAAATGGCAAACTGGAAAAATAATCGCAAAAAAAGATGGAAAGAGGGCAGCCCGGGTGGCTCAGTGGTTTAATGCTGCCTTCAGCCCAAGGTGTGATCTTGGAGACTCGGGATTGAGTCCCACGTAGGGCTCCTTGCATGGAGCCTGCTTCTCCCTCTGCCTGTGTCTCTGCCTCTCTCTCTCTGTGTCTGTCTCTCATGAATAAATAAACAAAATCTTAAAAAAAAAAAAAAAAACTGGCCTAGTTGGTAGGGCACATGACTCTTGATCTCAAGGTTGTAAGTTCAAGCCCCTTTTGCACGTAGAGTTTACTTAAAAATTTAAAGTTAAAAAATAAAAATTTCAAGTTAAAACATTAAAATTTAAAGTTAAAAAAACCCAGAAATCATAATAAAGTAGAAATATTTAGTATTAGTGTTTGATTAGTATCTATAGTGAAAGCGTTTGTAGGTATGGAGACATTTCAAGAATTCCAAAGAATATATCTACCAATTTAAATATAATTTAATAGTTTTTGACTCTTTAAAGCATAATTAATAAATTGAAAAGTACACAATGTTTTGTGTGAAAATGAAAGAGGATTCAAAAATTGAGTAGGATTGAAAAGAGTGGGATAAGATTATGTTAATAATCTATAAATATATAAATGTGTAAAAAAGTGAAAGGGCATGGGGGACCTCGCTGAAGTAAAGAAACCATCCAGTCTTGGTCCAGATGTGGAGACCCTGCCAGGTTTGGGGGCAGGGTTGGTGGGATCCCGGCGTCTGCCCAGCTCTGGCTCCCCTTTGCCTAAGAAGCTCTGCTGCGGTTCTACCTGTGACAGTAACTATTCCTACTGTGCCCTCACGTGTTGGAAATGCTCTGCGGAGAGTGACCTGGCAGCCCTACTTTTGTAACAAAAATGTGTCCTACTGAGATGAGAGAGAGTGTAATAAATTGTCATTTCTGCCATAAAAATATGACCAGAAGAGAGAAGTCATGTCTTGAGTGAACTTCACACATTGAAAATGTCACAAGGGAGTTTTCTACTAGCTGTGGAAGCTGTAAAAACAGATTAAATTCTAGCGCCAGAGATATCATTACAAATCTTATAAAAAAGATCAAGATGGATACAGCGCTGCCTCTATAATTCGAACCTCTCAGATCTCTCAAGGTTCAGCAGGGAACATTAAATAAGACTGAAGCATCTACAACTGACAGCATGGAAAACTCTCAAGGGAATACTCTATCTTCTGGCTAACACATTTAAAAGTCTCTTCCATCGAAAGGAAACTTTCTCAAGGCAACCTGTACCTGGACACTCCATCCAGTCAACTGTGTTGGAGAGTCCATGCAGTGTGCATGTCTCATCCATGAAAATTCTGAGCAAACCTCTGAATATTTGTATTTATTTAAATCCTCAGTTATTATTGGTTATTAAAAATGTGTTAAACTTCAGTTTGATGAAGAGATACAACATCTCTTGAAGAACCGTATCAACTAAACTTCCAAACAGTAGTCACTGATAACAGGGTTGGGTGAAGGGCAGCCCTAGGGGCAAATCGAACACCCCACCTGTTTTTGTAATCATTGCTTTCTAAGTGGTTGGAAACAGAACAAAACAAAACAAGGAATAATCATATTTTGGGACATGTGAAACATATACGGAATTCAAATTTCAGTGTTTGTAAACCAAATAGTAATAGAACAGTCATGCTCATCCATTTATAAATTGTCTATGGCTACTTTCACCTTGCAATGGCAAAGTTGAGTAGATGTGAACCCACATGGCTGTAAGCTGAAATTATTTGCTATCTGGCCCTTAATAACCGAAGTTTGTTGAACTGTAATGTGTATCATTTTACCTTCAAATATTTTAATCTCATAGTTCTTCCACGTTTTTACAAAATATTTTAAATTTCAGAAATGCCTGGATGGCTCAGCGGTTGAGCATCTGCCTTTGGCCCAGGGCAGGATCCTGGGGTCTTGGGATCGAGTCCTGCATCGGGCTTCTTGAAGGGAGCCTGCTTCTCCCTCTGCCTATGTCTCTGTCTCTCACTGTGTCTCTCATGGATAAATAAATAAAATATTAAAAAAAATATTTTAAACTTCATAGATTTGAACCCCATGCTTAATTTAAAAACCTAAATAATAAGATACTGGGAGAAAAAATCAAATTAGTATCTACAGTCTGAAAATAATGAGAGAAAAATAAAAAGTGATAAAAATTCAAGGCATGAAATTTATTTATTTTTATTTTAAATGTTTTTTTCAAGCCATGAAACTTAGGATGTTGCAGACAAGGCAAGCTCTGGAATATTCAAAGGCATAGGACCTGGCTCCTGACCTTACATTCTAGATGTAATATTGAGAAAAGAAAATGAGCCCCAAATTTAAGACTTCTCATTATCATCAACAAAATTATGGGGAAAAAAATAGACTGAGGGCTGATTCAGCAGGTTGGAGAAAATAATGAAGCCAACACAATGGATGGAGCACCATCAGAGATCTATCTTTGCCAAGTGCACGCTGTATGGGAGGATAAATCTCACAGGGCCTAGAATATGCCTCTTCCTGGATGAGGAGGACATGAATGAACCAGAACTCCAGACAGTTTCATGGAAGATAGAAGCAAGTCACGGATGGGTAGAGGTTTCAGAGAGGAACCATTCTTTTCTCAGAATTACTCACAGCAACAAATAATTCCAGAAAAGCAGAGAATTGCATTGATCGGGATACAAAGTATAATGTAATAACATACCCTGTGAGATTGCTATATACACATAAACTCAACAGTCAGAGATCCTCAAAGGGGGGACAAAAACAAGGGAGCAATAGTAACCAAATAAATCTGGGGAAAGGATGCCCAGTTCCAATTCAAAACAAAACAAACAAAACAAAATGACTAAATGAAAAAAAAAAAAAAAGAAAAAGAAAAAACTAGATAAATCATAAGTAAAATTTCAGGAATGGAAAAGCTGTTGCAGGAAGATGAAGATAAGTACTGAGTCCACTTAGATGTAGAATCAAGTCTGCATAGCTGGAAGGATGCGATTTCCAAGTAGAGAGTAAATATTATAAATCTTCCCAATGTAAAATAGTAAATACTAAACACAGTTGGGATGTGCTGAAGAAACAGTGTGGGCAATTTAAACCCTAATTATATAATTTTAATAGGAGATATCAATCTATAACACTTTAAGAGATTTGAAATATATAAAACATTTTTACCAAAACCTTTGGATGTACACCTCAAACTAATGTAACGCTGTGTGCCTTGTGTCAATCATATTCAAAAACAAACAAATAAATGAACAAAACCCAGCTTTGCCTGCATGTGTGCCTATAGAGTGCTTGTGTGGATCATGGAAGTAGGCATGTTTTAAAAATTCCTAACAATTTTCTATGTTAAATTTCTCCTTAATGTGCACATAAAATAATTATAATCATGGAAGCCTAATTTAAAAATGGAGGTAATGCTGTTGAGAAGCACAGACAAGAGTGCAAAAAAGCAAGCTAAAACAGTTTAAAAATAATTAGTGAAAAGATATGCAGAAGGTAAAATTCTCTAAAAATTTGTGTTATCCCAATATTTACAAAGGTTGTGGTATATAGATCATGTTTGCTTTTTTAAAAAAATAAATTTTTATTTATTCTGATCATTTTTGCTTTTATCATTATATTTTAAAGAATTGAGATATACTTGCACTATGATTTTCAGTTCACAATTTCTATTTAATAATTGTTGAAAACTTAGAAAATAGAACTAAATAGAAAAAGAAAAACAATTGTGCACAGCAACACAAATTTTCACCATAGTGAAAATAATGAGGCCTAGGTTTACAACTTCATCATATATAGTTTTTTTTTTTTTTTTTAAGTTTTCTTTTCAATAATATGATATAGCTCTGCATGAATCAATTTTCTGGCCAATTTTTTTTAGCACATTTCTGAATCTATAAATACTTAATTTTTTTTTTTTTTAAAGTAGGCTCCTCACCCAGCATGGAGCCCAATGTGGGGCCTGACTCATGACTTGGAGGTCAACACCTGAGCTGAGATCAAGAGTTAGATGCTTAACCCGGATGCCCTTATACATACTTTTTTTTTGTAACAGTCCTCCTAATATTTGAATATACCTCCATTGTTTGACTATTCCCTTGCTTCTACATCATGAACAATAAAATTTGTTGTTACTTTTCTCCTACCTTCATAGTATCAATTTATTAACCCAGAAAATATTTACTGATTGCCCAAACTGCTACAGCTCCTTTCTGGGCACTGGAGCTACCACGGTAGAGAAGATACACCCATTTCCTAAAGGATCTTACATCACAGTAGTTAATCAAACACAAGTAACAGGTTCCTTGTCTTCCATATTGTCACCAACACTTATTATTTCTTTTTGATTTTAGCCATTTTGACAGGTGTGAGGTGATATCTCATTGTCGTGTAGACTTGCATTCCCTGATGATGGGTGATGTTGAGCATGTTTTCATGTATCTCTTGGCTATTTGTTTGCCTTCTTTGGAAAAAAAAATATATATATGTCTCTTCAGACTCTCTGGTCATTTTATAACTGGATTGTTTTGTTGTTGTTTGTTTTGTTTTGTTTTTGGTATTGTATTATAGAATTTATTTATATATATATATATTTTTATTTATATATTTTAAATATTAACCCTTTATCAGATATACCATTTGTAAATATCTTCTCCCACAAATAGTTTTTTTTTTTTTTATTTTATTGATGGTTTCCTTCACTGTGCAAAAGTGTTTTTTTTTATTTTATTTTATTTTGCTATAGTCCCAATAGTATATTTTTGCTTTTATATTCTTGCCTCAGGAAACATATCTAGAAAGATATAGCTATGGCCAATGCGAGGGAAATTGCTGCCTGTGTTCTCTTCTAGGATATTCATGGTTTCAGGTCTCACCTTTAGGAATTCAATCTATTTGGAGATTATTTTTGTGTACATCACTAGAAAGTGGTCCAGGTTCATTCTTTTGCGTGTAGCTCTTCTGGTTTCCCAACACCATTTATTGAAAAAAATTGTCTTTTCCGCATTGTATATTTCTGCTTCCATTGTCATATTAATTGATTGCATTAATTAATACAATTCAAGCATGTTGTTTGAGTACCATCTAACTTGTTTGACAATGTTTTAAAAAAATAAGCAAGGGAAGGGGAGGCCTAAGTTTCAAACATTCAATTAACTTTATTATTTGTCTTACTTTAAAAATCTCAGGATGCCTGGGTGGCTCAGTGGTTGAGCATCTGCCTTTGGCTCAGGTCATGATCCCAGGGTCCTGGGATCAAGTCCCACATCTGGGCCCCTGTGAGGAGCTTGCTTCTTCCTTTGCCTGTGTCTCTGTCTCTGTCTCTGTCTCATTAATAAATAAGGTCTTAAAAAAATCTCTAAATTAAGAATGTTTGTAACATTAAGCAAAGTATTTCTAACAGAAAGAATATAGAGAGAATACAATGATAATAAACAGGTAACAGAATAGTGTGATAAGAGCCACCAAAATTTTTTAAAACAGAAAACCAGGACATTTTTTTCGTTTTGGTTTTGTTTTGTTTTTCACTTTCAGAATCTGGAAGCTGGACCAGTACCCTCCTAGGAGCTCAAAAATATTCCTGAATTCACTGTTGAGTAGATGCATGGATAAACCTGTAAATAAATGAGGGGAGGTAATAGAAATCACTAGAGAGTATTACCTTGCTTGTTTTTATTTAGAGATCTATGTTTGCTACTTTTATTTATATCTTTCTCTTCCTTTCCTTTCCTCTCCTCTTCTATTTCTTCTTTCTGATAATTGATTTTATGAGATTCTATTCAGCCAATTTCCAAAAGTGTCAAAGACTCAAAAAGCCTATCCAATTTTTTCCATATGAATTTTGTCATGGTGTCAGGAAAAACCTTGCTTTATTAATGTACATCAATTCTTTCATGGTTTTATTATTTTATATTAAATTTTAGATTTATTTTAAATTAACTTGGAATATACTGAAAATCTAAATTAATTTATTTCCAAAATGTTAACCACTTAGCTGAGTGCCATTAATTAATGAAGCCATCCAGTTCTGTGCTATGGGATGCTACTTGTCTCTCTATCCGTCCTTCTACCATTTATCTCTGCCTGTCTCGTTCTACTGGAAAGTACAAGACCATAGGAAAGCTAATACATTTTAAAAATGTATTATATTTACTTATTCATGAGACAGAGAGAGAGAGAGAGAGGCAGAGAAATAGGCAGAGGGAGAAGCAGGCTCTCTGTGGGGAATCTGATGTGGGACTCAATCTCAGGACCCCAGGATCATGACCTGAGCCAAAGGCAGATATTCAACTACTGAGCCACCCAGCCACCCTGGAAGCTATTATATTTTAAAACATTAATTTATTTTCACAATTTGTCAATGTCCAGTGTCTATTAGTTTTTCTAGATTTTCAGGTTTCTTTCATTAAGTAAAAAGAAAAATCATATACAAATACTATTTACTTTTTCTGTTCTGATAATTGTATCTTTAATTTTCCCATTGACTTTGATAATTTTAGTAATTATTAGAAGTTCTTCAACTACAAGTATTGATGGAAATTCCATTTTTAATTTCTTATTTTAACAATTATGGTTCTATTTTTCTTATTAAATAAGATACCATATTTGACTTAAATATATTTTATCATCTTAAGGAGTTATTCCATTCAGTTTTTTAAAGCTTAATATATTGTGATTCAAGATTGCATATAAAATCAAGATTGGATGTTGAAATCCAATGTTTCTTTTTTTTCATAATCTGTACATTTGGTTTAAAAATATTTAGTGCTTATTGTGTTGCAATCTTTTTTGATAGTAAAAATGCTTCATATCTTCAATTTTTATAACCAATGTAAACTAACAATATTAATAATAATTTCACAATGTTAACTGTATACCAGGCTCCTTTACATAATTAATATAGATGATCCTCCCCAGATCCTATGAGGTGGACATATTTTTATCCCGTTTTTTAATTGAGAGTACTGAGGAAAGAGAGATTAAATAACTTGGCAAAATTATACAGCTAAAGGGATGCAACTAGTAGCTAGAAATGAAACTTATGAGAATGAAGCAAATGATGTTTATAATGTCCCCATCCTGAAACATAATAAACAATCAAAATGGTAGATTATTTTGTCTGACAGGTGATCTATAATGGTCTTGCATTCCAAATAATTTCTTGCAGTTTTGTGTCAGCCTAGAGCTCTTATTGTTCTATCTTTGAATTTATCTACAAATAACCTTGTTTGCTTCAGTAACTGTTAGAGTCATTATTATATTTAACTCTACTGCATTATACTAAGCAAATTATAAATGAAGGCCTATCATAGTGAAGGAAGTGATTTGGTTTTAAAACTTAAAGCATAAATGGTATTATATTTTTAAGCCTCTATTAGGAATGTTATCTCCATTACTTTCAGGAAAACATTTGGATAAATGTATGTAAAACTCTTAGGAGATAAATAATTTAGAAATTGGAAACCATTTATTTTCTATTCATGAGAAAATGCATAGAAGTTGAACATCAAGAATATATTGTAATGACACGAAATATATTTATCAACCATATTAATTTTGTTTTAAATGCCCATTTTTGAGTAAACAAAATTTTTTAAAATACTTTATTTATTTATTCATGAGATACACAGAGAGAGGCAGAGACATAAGAATCAGGCTCCATGATGGGAACCTGATGTTGGACTTGATCCTGGACTCCAGGATCACATCCTGAGCCAAAGGCAGACACTCAACTACTGGGCCACCCAGGCATCCCTAAACAAATATTTTTAAACATATACTTATTTGTAGGCAAAATTTTTGCTGCTATGGAATTTATAATCTAATGGAGGGTGATAGACAATAAGTATATATTTAAATTACATAATATATTGGATGAGCTTTGTGAAGAAAAATAAAACTGGAAAGGAATGTGGGTAACACAAAAGGACTGTGATAGAGACACTAAATATATAGGTTACTGAGTTATATATAATGCTTATATATAAAGTGATTATATATACTTATACATGTTTTATATGTATAAATAACACTATTTATAGATAATTCAATTTATAGGGGCATTTATCAAGAAAGGTTATTTTTCTAAAGTGAGTTTTTCAGAAGCTGTATATACAGATTTTTCCATTTTAGTAAGAACATTTAACATGAGATTTGTCCTCTTAAATCTTTAACTTATAAAGTATTTTAACTATAAGGACTATATTGTACAGTAGGTGTTGAGAACCCATTCTACCCTCTGCTTCTATAAGTTTAACTATTGTAGATTCTTCATATCAATGGAATTAGGCACTATTTGTCCTTCTGTGACAGGTTTATTTCGCTTACCAGACTGTCCTCCAGGTTAATGTATATAGTCACATAAGGCAGAATTATGTTCTTTTCTTTTTTAAAAAAATTATTTATGTATTTATGTAGTACGTATTTTGGAAGAGTTTTAAGTTCATCATAAAATTGAGAGGAAAGTACAGAGATTTCCCATATACCCACCCCCAACATGTGCATGGTCTCCTATTACCAGTATTTCCCACGAGGGTGGTTTATTTGGCAAAATTGATGAAGCTATATTGTCAAATCATAATCACTGCAAATTCATAATTTACATTAGGGTTTACTCTTGGTGTTGTCCATTCCATGAGTTTAGGCAAATGCTTAATGACATGTATTCTTTTTTAGTACAGAGTATTTGCACTGTTCTAAAAATCCTCTGTGATCTGCCTTTTCAGTCCCACTCCACAATCCCACAGAAACATTTGATAATTTATAGGTCTCCATAGTTCTACCTTTTCCAGATGTTATATAATTGGAATCACACAGTACATAGCCTTTTCAAATTGGTCTTTTACACTTAGTAATAATATGTATTTAAGTTTCTTCCATATTTTTTGTATGTGAGACTATGATAGCTTTGTAAGAAATAGGCAAACCATCTTCTAAACTATCTTCTGTATTATTTTTTCATTCCTACTAGCAAAGAATAAGAGTTCCTACTGTTCTACATCTTTGCCAAGCATTTGGTGTGGTAAGTGCTCCAGATTTTAGCCCTTGGAATAGGTGTGTTGTGGTATCTCATTATTGTTTTATTTTTCATTTCCCTGATGATATATTCTGTGGAATGCCTTTTCACAGGCTTATTTACCATCTGTATGTCTCCTTTGATAGATGTTTCTTAAAGTTTTTGGCCATTTTAAAATTTAAATAGATTGTTTTCTTATCTTCGAGTCTTAAGAGTTTTGTATATTTTGGATAACAGTTATCAGATGTGTCTTTTATAAATATTTTCTTCCAGCTTGCCTTCTCCTTATTTCTTTTTTTTTTTTTTCAAGATTGTATTTATTTATTTGAGAAAGAGAAAGCATGAGCAGGGTTGGGGAGGGGCAGAGGGAGAAGCAGACTCCTCAATGAGCAGAGATCCCAGATGCTGGGCTCAATCTCATGACCCTGATATCATGACCTGAGCCAAAGACAGATGCTTAACAGATTGAGCCATCCAAGTCCCCCTTGTCTTCTTATTATTTTGTTAAGATTTTATTTATTTATTCATGAAAGACACAGAGAGGCAGAGACACAGGCAGAGGGAGAAGCAGGCTCCACACAGGGAGACCGATATGGGACTCACCTGAGCCAAAGGAAGACACTCAGCCACTGAGGCACCCAAGTGCCCTTGTCTTCTCATTCTTGACATTTAGTTCATTTTTTTAAAGGCTAGATAATATTTCATTGTTTCAATATACTACATTTTATTTATTAATTTGTTATTGGATGGGCATTTAGATTGTTTCCATATCTTGACTATTAGGAATAATGGTGCAGTAAACACAGGAATGTAGACTTCACTATCCTGATTTCAATTATTTTGGAAACTCAGAGATGGTATATTGGATCCTATAGTAGTATTTTTTTTTTTTTGAGGAACCTCCATACTGTCTTTCATAATAGCTTTAAAAATTTATATTCCCACCAATAATGTATAAGGGTTTCCTTTTCTTCACATCTTCACCAATGCTTGTTTTTCTTTCTTTCTTTCTTTCTTCCTTCCTTCCTTCCTTCCTTCCTTCCTTCCTTCCTTCCTTCCTTCCTTCTTTCTTCCTTTCTTTCTCTCTCCTTTTCTTTACAATAGGTGTTTTAACAGGCATAATGTGATGTCTCCTATAGTTGTGATTTTAATTTTTCTGACTATTGATAATCTTGAGGAACTTTTCATATATCTGCCATCCATCTGTAGTTCTTTTTGAATACATTTCTCTCAACTTTTCTTTTGTTTTTTTTGGTCCAATTTTTAATTGGGTTGCTTGTATGTTTTTGCTATTGAGTAAAAGAAGTTCTTTATATCTTTTAGAAATTAACTGTTTATAAGATGCAAAGTTTGCAAATATTTTCTTCTATTCTGTAGGCTGTTTCTTCCCTTGATAATTGTTTCTAGTTTTATGAAGATTTCTAGTTTGATGTAGTGCCATTTGCCCATTTTTGTTTTTGATGCCTGTGCTTTTGGTGCTATATCTAAGAAATCATTAGTAAGACCAACACTGTGAAGCTGTTCCCATGTTTTGTTCTAGAAATTTTATAGTTTCAACTCTTGCATGACATTTAAACCTTACCTTTAAGTATTTAATAAATTTTGAGTTGTGTTTTTGTTTGTTTTATATGGTGTAAGATTTCAATCAAATTTTAAAAAGTTTAAGAAAATAGCCATATTGCCTTCTTGCATTCTTTCCTACTTGCACACATCCAACGTGTTGACTGGGAAAGAACCAGATTCCCTGTTTAATTAGAAAGATTTTAAAAGAGCAAATTTTTTAGTTTTCTCTAAAACTAAGTTGAAATAGTCATCTTTGCACAAAGGTCTAAAATTTTCAAATATATAAAAGTACCCATACCATCCAAACCAAATGGCATTCTTTTCTCCAGACTGAAAACTAACTGGCTAATGTGTGACTTTTGTGAGTGCTATCTTATTCCAAAATATAATCCTGTTGAAAAAGTTCTTCTACCTATATTGTAATTTTTAGAGAACAGTTGTTAAAAAAAATCTAAAGTATATTTGAATTATATAAGACTTCATTGATTACTAGCCACCAAATTATGATTAAAGTTCTAAGTTATTAAAGTGAATTATTAAAAATGAAAATATATAATGGAAGATAATTTTAAGAATTGTTTTATTTCCTAGCAAAGGTAAATTCTTATTTTAATATTGAATAATAAATTGTGAGGTATTTCTCCTACATGTTCATTTATATTATAACATTCTTCAGATATAAAACAAAGAAATTTAAAAAACATCACTTAGTTGTTATCACAAAGCATACTCAGAATACATTGAGCTTTTAATTCTTGCTTAGAATTCTACAGTATGGATGTATTACCAATTATCTTCCTACAAGCTGTTGAGAAGCTTTCAGTTTTTACCAGTATTTTTTAATCATAAAGATGTTTTATGTGTACTTCTTGTACAGACAGTCTCTCTGATTTATAATGATTCTACATATAATTTTTTTGGATCTTACAATAGTGGAAAACCAATATTCATTCAGTAGGAACTGTGCTTGGAATTTCGGATTTGGATCTTTTCCCAGGCTAGTGATTTGCAGGATGACAGTCTCTCGTGATGCTGGGCAATTGGAACAGTTCCAAGCCAGCCACAAAATCTTAAGGGTAAACAACCAATACACTTAAAATCATTCCGTACTCATACAACCATTGTTTCTCACTTTCAGTATGTTATGCAATAAATTACATGAAATTTTCAGCACTATTATAAAATAGTCTGTGTGTTAGAGATTTTACCCAACTGTAGGCCTTTGTAAGTGCTCTGAGCACATTTAAGGTAGACTAGGCTAAACTGTGATGTTTGATAGATTAGGTGACTTAAATGCATTTTGACTTAGGATATTTTTTAATTCATGTTGGATTTATCAAGACATAACCCTGTAATTGAGGAAGATCTGTATAAGCAACAACATACATATCTTTCTTATCTCAATGAAAGGAAAATAGCTATTCAAAATTTTGTTTATATATGAGGCTAAAAGTCTATTTATTAGAAATGTATAAAAGCTTTTAAGAGCTTCTTATACTATCAAAAATACTGCTTTTTAAAAAAGCCTTCTAAATTTTACGTGATTACTTAAAGGCTCCATTTTATTATATTTAAATTATTGGACTTCCTGGGTTGTCCTTTGTGATATAGATTATTTCCAAATTAGTAGTCAGTATTTCGCCAGCATTTATCAAGAAAACAAATAAATGGATTTTTTTTTCTTTACTGATAAATGCCGCATTGTATTATGTCCTCTTATAATTTGGTGCTGTCTTTAACTTTCTTGTATTTTCTTCTGTACCACAAATTGTCATTATCATTTCATAACTCATTTCAGTATTTGATAGGGCTAATTTTTCATCATTATCTCTTGATTTTAGTATTTTCTTGCTTATTTAAATTCATTTTTCACTTAAAAAATCTTTCAATTTTATAGCATATGTTGATAAATTCTTATGGAAAGGCACTTGGACTATTGAGTCTGACTTCAAAAGAAATTATATATGTTCTTTCTTTTCTTTTTTTTTAAGGTTTTTTATTTATTTTTTCATGGGAGACACACAAAGAGGCAGAGACACAGAGGAAAAAGCAGACTCCTCTCAGGGAGTCCAATGTAGGACTTGACCCCAGACCAGGATCATACCCTAAGCTGAAGGCAGATGCTCAGCTGCTGAGCCATCCAGGTGTCCCAGAAATTGTATATGTTCTGATTAATTTGACTATTTTTTATGATTCTTTATAAATATTTACAGTTTTATTTTAAAAGATCTGCACATTTTTGTTGTTTATATTTACATATTTTAACAGAAGAAATTTGAAGATGCAAATTATATGTAATCTTCATAACATATATAAATGCTCTTTCATAAAGGAAATGTTTTATTAAACAGAAGGCAGAAGTGTTGCAATTTTGTTAAGCCAAAAATTAATTTTTGAGTTTACACCTTATGTCAGGAAAGGTCATAGCCAATGAGGATACAGTGGGTAACTAAAATAGACCTGTGTCCTCAGTGAGCTTACAGCTTAAAAGGTGAAATAGATTAGGAAATACTAAGCAATGAAAAATAAACAAAAAACCTCAGCAACAGAATTAGACCTTTTGTTGCCAACTTCAGAACATTTCCAAATATCCACATGTCACTCTGTTTTACAGTCTAAAATATGGGTCTTTGAGTGCTCCAATTCGTCTGTTAGAGTAGCCAAAATAGCTGGCTTGGTCATGCTGCGTTCAGTTAATTGAACTTGGAGAATGTCTCAAGGTTGAATGTACAGTATAGAATAGAAAAGTGCACATTTACTCAGATAAGTCTTGGCAATGATAAAGTTATAATTTAAAATGACTGTGTAAGCTGATCAAAATTTTCAGTAGCACTGCATTACTGTGTGTGTGTCTACAGAAAAAGAGCCCATGAAGATTGCCATGTTGATACAATTGAGTGGATCATGAAAACAGCAATCAAACATGTTGATTTTATTCAAAGTAATTCATGATTAGTTTTTTTAAAAATAAGAGAGAAGCAATTCTATAACTAACATTTTATTGTTACCTATAGTATTGAATTGATGTTTATTAAATATTTTCTCACATGTTGTTTTAATTGTTCCTCAACAAATTAAGTTGTTAAAATCAGAAGGCTATATTGTATTTATATATTTTGAGATTTAAAAAAAAAAAACACAATGTTCTGAGTAAGTTCCATTGGTGTTAAGATTTTGAGAGTAGGGTTTTAATATAATAGAAGTAGTAATACAGAATTATAGTGTGAGTCACAAAGCATATTCCATTTTAAGGATTTAACATCTATCTTTGTTCTTTCTACTAAGCTACATGGATAGTTTTTAACATGTTCTTCCACCATTGGTCTATTTATTCAATTGATAATGGTGCTAAATACAGTTTCTTAGCATTTCCAGGTCAATAAAAAACTAACTTATAAAACTTTTATGTTTGTTAAATGTGTAATCTTTTCTATGCATAAAACTTTTCATTTGGAACAAGGCGTTAGTTGCATTTGAGAACTAACAACAAAGAAAATCCATACTCATATAAATTTTTATATGCAGTAAATCATATATTTCTATCTAAAAAATCTATGAGTTTAAGAAGACAGTTTTCCTGAACAGTAATAACCAAAATAAAACAATTTGCTTAATGTTTTGTTTTTATTGACTTTCATTTCCATGGAATTTATAGAGCTCTTTGAATACAATCAATTATGGAAATAAATATGAGACCAGTCTAATAATACCTCCAATACATAGAAATTACAAATAATTATCTTGTGTTCCAAATAAAAATTCAATATTCTTTTTTTTTTTACTGTTTGCACATAACTATGCAATGTAGGAAAATAACCTAAAATAATACATTGATATCATATCTATTTTCTATATCCCTTGGATATCGGTAGTATTGTCTCATCTATGGTAGAAAGTGAAATTCCCAATTATCATTTCCAAGGTCATTCATGTTTAGATATGCTCTTCCCTTTGAAACAATTTTCACATCACAGTACAGACCAAGACAAGTTTTCTAATTTTCAGGGGTGAAACACCTTGCTTCTCAACTTAGTCAAAACTTTCATTTAACTGAAACCATTATTAGTGAAATCTTGGCTCAGGAAATGAAACCAAATGGCTTTTTTCTATAAGTAACACCATAGACTTTTGCTAAAAATAATAAATTCAAACTATAGTTTGAAGCAAATAAATTTTGCAGCATTCATGGTATATATTTTGAAGTATATTTTCTTCTGAATTTTATTAAATGGAACACTGTCTAAATCAATTATTATTTTGCTTTTAATTATGTCATCCACGTTGTGCTATTATTTATATCTTCATGTGCACTCAAATGCTGACTTTCACACTTTTTAATTTGTTGTGGAATATTTATAATTAAATACTAAAAAATGTTTATATACAGGTTTAAGTGCAAAATTAATTTCATCTCTTTGGCCTGAGTCATTAATTAGTAGTAATCCTTATACTGAATTCTATAATTCCTAGATTTTACCTGGATAAAATATATATGGAATATATATGTTTATATGGAAGAGATTTACTAGCCAGATATATTTGCATGTATGTGATGTGTTTCAGGGATTTTCCAAATATCATTTTTCTTTAATCCATCTAACCACCCTATGAAATAAATATTATCTATTCTATTTATTGGTTTAGAAACAAATAAAGCTTATCTAAATAAAGTAACTTGATCAAATTCATACAATTTCCTAGAGTTGAAACAATTATTCTCACCAGGTCTGCCTAACTCCTGAGCCACCATCTGCTTAATGGTCAACTTTGAGATGTCAACATCTCCCTTCTAAGAAGATTTGGTATTGTAGTCACCTGTTCTGGCCATAAAAACTTCAGGCTCTGGTGCTTTTGCAACTTGTCATATTTTAAGATCCCTTTTGCTCTGGTTTATCATCTCTTTTGTTTTGTAATATCTATCAATATCATATCAAAAAACAAAAAAAAATGTAAGTCCAATACAGTTATATTTGACTTTTTTATTGTTTATTTTAATTTGGACTTAATTAAAGTATACAGTTCAATTGTAGTAGAAGCCTGTATATGAGTGTCCCTGTTCTACCACTAATCATGTGATACCATTGCTGTTGTAAAGCTATCACCAATGGTCACATAACTGGGTTCAGAACAAATTATGCAATGACATGGGGGTTGATTTTTTTTTTTTTTAATGAAAGAATAAATGAATGAAAGCAAGCTGTTTTGAAGGAAGAGTAAAGTTCTAAAGTTGAATCAACAGAGACTACAAAAGATGGGTCTTCTATCTCCACTCCTCCCACACAGGTAAACACTATGGTTGACCTTCCAATGAAGCATCTGCACATGGATGGATCTCACTTTGTCATAGAACAAGCATAAAGAAGTGGTCTTCATCAACTGCTGATTGCTGAGTAATGTAGTTTTGGGGCACTCCTTAACTAAGCAGTTTTTTGAGAACATCATGTGCTTGGCCCCTAAAGGCCTTGGAGATATTGGGATGTTAGATTGCCGCCTGTTGGGAGGATAAATAAACACAGCCTACGGGAAATAATTGAGGTCCAGTGCAACTCCCCCTTTGGAAGAAAGGATTCCAGCAAACAGGTTTTCAGGCTACCTGAGTGTTAAACTGAACCATTTCCAAACAGTTCTCTTTGCCTCACAATGCCTTATTTACTTCTCTTGCAAATAGTGCAAGTAATATTTGTACCTTATAGAATCACTAAGAAGGTTACAAGAGTTAATTTATAAAACAAGCATCTCAAATACAGTTAAGAAGACGTAGTGTCAGCGTTACCAGTTTATTCCATGAAACATGTCCATCATCTCTGGCACATGGTCCAAACAGCCCCCAACATATAGCAAATATCAATGCATTTAATTAAAATATATTTTCTATTTTTGTTTGTTTACTTTTAATTACTTATCTGTTGGCCACACGGTGGGATATTTGTTGTAAACAGTGACAAAGGAAAGATTTTAGAGCAGTGAATGGAGGCTTTGGAGTCTGGCAAAGCTGTTTTGCACTCATTTTGTGCCACTTACTATTTAAGTGACTTTGGGCAAATTACTTAACAACTCTGCTGTCTGACATATTTTAGGTGCTTAATTAATGCTAACTCCTACCCTCACCCTGCACAAGATTTATAGCCTTCTCAAATGTAAAGTTTATTAAAAACCAAAATTAAGATTTATTTGATTTTAAAATTGCTTAAGAAGCCAGACACTTTGGTTATTTAGTTGATTCAGCTGTCTGATGGAGTTCCTTAGAATTACAGTAGTATTATTGCTCGTGAATTTTTTATGAGATTGAAGTTACTTACATAACAGTCGCTGTGGCCTAAATCTATAATGTTAGTAGTGAATTATGTTCCATTTCAGTGGCGTTCAGCAGATTTAAGCACTTTTGAGTAGGATGCTTTGTATTTGTGTAGCATTCCAAAGTTTTCAGTCAAAGCATCTAATAATTACTGAACATTGTGAATTTTGTGGTCAGAATTACTGCTCACAAGTTATGAAGGTGGGTAGGAAGGCACACTCCTTTAGAGGAAAGACTGTTCCCTTGTAGAAGAAAAGAAAAGTGCCCATTTAGATTCACTAGTATATGTCAGCATGGTCACCCTCTACCAGGCTCTCTGGAGAAATGGAGCCTACAATGGATAATGTAATAATAAAACATGAATGTATCACGTTATGGCTGGATTCTCCCATCAAGTCATTGGCCATGTTTCCTGCACCACCTAAAACCCCTGCCAACCTCTCTAATTACGGAAATGGTCTCCCAGCCTCTTGCCTGGCCTTGAACAAAGTGTGGCAAGTGCTGTATTCATGAGGTCTTTCTCAAACTCACCACCCTTCTTTCCTCTTCATCTTATAAGGAAAAAAGCATGTTCCTTAATGTGTTGGGGATTATGACATCTAGTCTCCAAACCATGAAGAGTTTTGAAAATGAAACAGCACTTTAAAAATTATACCAGGACAATAGGAGTCCCCTGGGACTGTTATGAGCAAATGAGGGCACATGGTCACCCTGTGCAGAGTTTTTCAGGAACCTATCACGCTTCCTAGACTCTTCCATGCTTCCAAACTTTATCTCTTATAATTCTTGACCCCTTTCTATATGTTCTGGATACTCTAAATTGATAAAGTGCCTTGGATGAGCTATCTTGTTTCACTTACCTAAAGCTTAGATAAGACCAACATGATTGGATGCCTGGGTGGCTCAGCGGTTTAGTGCCTTCCTTTGGCCCAGGTCATGATGCTGGAGTCCCAGGATCGAGTCTCACGTCAGGCTCCCTGCAAGGAGCCTGCTTCTCCCTCTGCCGATCTCTCTCTGTCTCTAATAGTAATAATAATAATAATAATAATAATAATAAAAACATGATCTGTCCTCTTAGATCAAATCTTTAGTTCTTTGATCTCTTCTCCAACACTTTACTTAAATCTCATCTAACCACACTGGATTCACTCTTGGAAATACCAGGCTCACTCCTGCTCAGGACTTTTTCATTTGCTTTACTCTTTACCTAAGCTTCATTTCCCTTAAAGCACTATGCTCCCTTTTTCCTTTAGGTCTTAAGTCTTACTTAACATCACCTTCTCAGTGGGACCTTTCTGGTTTACCCCGACTAAAATGGTGACCCTGCCTTTCATTATGTTCCCTATGTCCTTTCCCCTCTTTATTCCACCTAGTATGTGTTTTCAGATACACTCTACATATATAACTCACATACATATTGTGGTTAGTGTTGTATTTCCAGCATCTACAATAGTGCTTGGCATGTGGCATTTGATAGATATTGTAGATTTAAGTGTGTCTGTAACTTTGTACCTCCCTTTGTATCATCTCACCCTTTTTTTCTGTTTCAGTAAACTGTGTTCATTCTTAAAAATTCAACTCAGTTGTAACCTATTTTAGCAAGCCTTCTCTGACCTTTATGTCTGCTACATGCCATCAGGGGCTGTCACAGTCACCTTTTGTTCTGAACTTGCATCATATCTTTTATAATTTTCCTTCAATTTGCCTACATCAGCATTAGACCAGGAGCTCCTTCAAGTCAGGGAATGGAATTTATCTCTGTTTCTCTAGCTCAGTACAATACTGTAATAATGGCTGAACTATTTACACACTTCCAGTATAAGGAAACTCACTACTTTTAGAGTCAATCCATTTCATTTTTAGATGGTTCTGATGCTCACAGAATTATCTAAAATTTCTTGATTAACAGCTGGCCACACATGTACATGTCTCATGCTCACTAGGCTAATCACAGTTCAACCTAATGTTTTATAGCATTTTGCATTAGGTGTCACATGTATATAGATTTTCTCATACTTTTTCAAGAAGATCTATGTTATTGTATCTTATATTTAGGTCTGTAATACATTTTGAATTTTTTTTTTTTTTTGTATATAGTGTGAGGGTAAGAGTGAAGATTTTTCTTTCCCTGTCTTTTCATCCTATTCTCTTCTTCATTTTCTTTTATTTTCCTTCTTCCATGTATATATCCACTTGTTCTGGTATCATTTGTTGAAAAGACAATTCCTTCTCTCTTCGAACTTATTGGTACTTTTGTTAAAAAACAATTGACCATGATTATAAGGATAAATTTCTGGACTCTGAATTCTGACTCATTGACCTAGCCTATTCTTTACCCACTACACAATATCTTGATTCCCAGAATTTTGGAGTAAGTTGAAATTTGGTAATATAAGTCCCCCAAATGTGTTCATCTTTTCTAAAACTCTTTTGTCTTCTAAATCATTCATTGCATATATATATTTGGATCAACTTTCAATTTATACAAAAGTGTACACAGAGGTTTTGATAGGGATTCTTTCAAATTTGTGGATCACCTGTATAGAATATAGTGTCTTAACAATAGTGAGTCCTCCAATCATGGATATAGAATATCTCAGTTTATTTAGATCTTTAATTTCCCTTAGAAATATTTGCTTTTCAGTGTACAAATGTTGTTATTTTTAAGTTAAACTTATTCTTATCTATGAATACCTATGAAGGATTTTTTGGCACTTTTATTTTTTTCTTTGTTTGTTTGTTTGTTTTTTAGTATATGTCATGAAAAATTTATATTTGATACATCATTTGACATGTTAGTCTTCAATTTTTTCCTGCATATTTATTATAAATTATTTGAGATTGATTTCCTACCTCATAGGTCCTAGCTATAAGAATAATTTGTACATTCTCAGCTTGCTTCATTTACCTTAGCAGAAGCAAGAGATCCTCAAAGCCAAATAATTCTTTCTGCTGCTTAGAAGAGCACTATGAAGTCAACTTTGAAAACAAAATAGTAATGTGTCGCAAAATAACTTTTGTTTATATATTGTTCTATAGCTTTTGTATTACTTTCACATATGCTACCCAGTTTGATTCGTACATGAATTTTATAGAAGGAAAGTCATATATAATTTTTCCCAATCAAAAAAAAAGTACAGTAACCCATAACGATTATGTTCTCTAGTACTTTGCAAAGTCTGGGTGAAAGTCAGCATGACCTTTCTTCAGAGTTCTTTTCATCACTTTATAGAGTCTGTTCATTTGGAGGACAGCATTTGAATGTATATGCTGTCTCATTATCTGATAAGCTGTCTCTTTCAATGATATTTTCTTCCTGATGACTTGAAAGTTTCAAGCTATAACTCGTCATCTGGAATAATTATTCACAAATTGAAATTGGAATCAATAACTAAATCATAAATTCACTGGTGTCATTTCACACTAAAGAATATTAGTTATGAAAAAAGTTAGTTATGTTATTATGCATGAAAAATATATCAACTTTTTAAAAGTACTATTGACTGTCCATAAAAATTCTCCTTGAGTTTATAAAGGTCTCTATATTTATTTTTATGAGTCAAGTTTAGAAAATAGGCAGTGCTTCTAATTTATATTCAATGTAATCATCTGTTATCTATTTAAACCAGATAAAGTAAATGAGATAAAGGAAATAGGCGCCAATTTACACTAGCTATTAACTTTCCCAGGGGTATGCTATTAGAATTAAAAAAAAAAAAAAAAAAAAAAGGGTTTGTTGAGATTGTCCTTCAGTTTAATTTCATTCAGTAATATCACTAATGACCCCATTAAGAACATTAAAAGTTTCCTTTTCTGATCAATCTTCAGAATATTGAACTTTATATAAAGTATCTACTGACTAATCAGTTAAATAAATCAAGGTCACCTTTAAGATATCATCCTACAGCTGATTGTGGGTGTAAGACTAGTTACATGGCTCTCAGGCAGAAGTGGCTATTTCTTTAAGCACCAGGGTTGCACCAAATTACTTCACGTGCTTGTTCAACAACTGGTTCTGAAAGAATAAAGACTTTATCTGGAGGAGTTGCAATAAATTCAAAGGAAAAGTTGAGGCCATGACATTTTTCAAAATATAGCATCTCTTCCATATATTAAATCTAATATCAGTTTGGATGTCTGTAGTCTAAAAAGTTAGTCTAAAAGTGAATGTGTGAGCAAGAAGTTTATGTTTGAAATGTTTCTCCATTTTTTCCACTATCTTTAGATTAGCATGTGGTGGTGTGGTGCAGGGAAGAAAGAATAAGTTTTGTTTTAGGTTACTTTCTAGTCATGTGGTCACACTGCTGTTGAGGTAAGTTACATAAATTATGTAAGTTTGATCATAGCTTTGAAATTTAAAGTTAATTTATTTCTCAATCATATAGAGTATATATTATTTGGGGTCAAATATATGGAATATTATCAGAATTTCTCAGCTGTTTAGAGTTAGAAGGGGCACAAATCAAGTGACAGTGAATACACACTTCTCATTTTGTAAGCAAGGAACTGTAGGACATTTTACTGATTTTTTCTAAATGGATAGAATTGGTGGACCGGATTGATCTTGAAGATACTTCTCCTCCTCTCCAGATGCTACTGTTGAGTTTCCTGGAAAGCAAACTGTGAAACTGATGTTTATATGCAAGAAATGTATTGAGGAGTGCTGTGGGATGAACCTGTTGTGGGGTGGAAAGGAAGCAGAGAAGCTGAACTCCCAGGGAAGCTGGGTGGCTCAGTCTGCTGAGCATCCAACTCTTGATAACAGCTCAGGTCATGCTCTCAGGGTCATGAGAACAAGTTCCACATTGGGCTCCATGCTCAGTATGGAATCTACTCTCTCTTCCTTTCTCCCTCTGCCTCTTTCCCTGTTCTCTCTCTCTCTCCAAAATAAATAAACCTGTAAAAAAACAAATAAAAAAAAAAAGAAGTTGAACTCTCACAGTGACCTGTCAATCCTTCTTCATGGGGACCTCTAAAGCTAGAAAGGTTCTCCAGTTCTGTCCCAACTAGGACAATGGAATTAGCCTTTATCTCTCTACATTGGGCCATTCTATGTGAGTTTCCCTCAGGAAGAAAGCACAACCTTGAAAAAAAGTGGCTCTCTTCAGTGAAGGGAAAGTCTCAAAGAGGTATTTGATTGGAAGCTGCCAGTGGTGAACAATTCCAGTAGCTACAGAAGAGTGCTTCATTCCTGAAGGAGTGTCTGAGAGGTGCCCCGCCACTTACACTGTGTTGAAATTGTACATTTAATTAGAATATAGGATATCTTATCTTGTCAAGAGTGAGGCACTGAAAGAACTCAAGACATTAAAATGATCCTCTATGACATATTTTCCCATTAGGAAAATATTATGCTAAATAGTGATATTTGGAAATCACTTTTCAAAAACAATTATATAATTTAGATTATTTGTTTTAAATATCCTTTATAGAATCTTGATTGAAAAATTAAATTATACAGTTTGTAGGAAAAAAAAACAGAGGTAGAGTAAAATTATTTTTTTTTAAGATTTTATTTTATTTATTCATGAGAGACACAGAGAGAGAGAGAGGGAGGCAGGCTCCATGCAGGGAGCCTGATGTGGAACTCAATCCTAGGACTCCAGAATCATGCCCTGGGCCGAAAGCAGGCACTAAACTGCTGAGCCACCCAGGGATTCCCCCCAGATTAATGAAGTATTAAATGTGATTGGAATATGCTATATTATTTTCCTAGAGCTGCCATGACAAATGACCATGAACTGGGTGGCTTTAAAACAACAAAAATTTATTCTGTCATAGTTAGGAGGCCAGAAGTCTGAAATTAAGCTGTTAGCAGGATCTGTTGATTTGGAGGTTCTGGGGGAGTATCTGTTCTGTGTCTGTGTCCTAGCTTCTGGTGTTTGTTAGTAGTCTTCAACATTTTTTGGCTTATGACTTCCTCACTCCAGGCTCTGTCCCCATAGTCACATGACTTGTTTTCCTGTTTACATCTCTGTGTCTTCTCCTTTTCTTAAGTGACACCTGACATTAGATTTAGGGTTCCCGTAATCTGGTATGATGCTATCTTTACTAATTATTTTTTCAAAGACTCCGTTGCCAGGATCACATTCTGAGATTCCTTGTGGACTATTATGTTCTGGGGACACTTTCAAGTCACTGTATATGCATTGAGTCTTTATTTACCATTGCAATTTGTGAAAAGAATTATGATAAAACATAAATTTTTCCCAGAAGTATAAAGTTATATTTGAGGTTCAGTGTTGACCATGTATTCCTTATGATATATACTATCATATGTATCCTTATAATAAATACTGAAAATAATTATGTTGAAAATGAACATAAAATTATGCTATCAGTACCATCCAAAGACACTTACACAGTGAATTTATTCATTGTACTTAAGATCCCATGTACTGTAAGCAAGAGGATACACAGCGCATAGAATATCCTAAACATTGCTATATATTTATTATGAAAGAAACATGAGAAATAAAATTAAAATTTAATGAAAATATGTTGTTTGCCATAGAAGTGAGAGAAGCAAGGAAAATGATTTAAATGTCCTATATCTCTTTAAAATGCTACATGTAGAAACTTAATCTCATGTCTTCTTTTTCCGGCTAAACATTTTTTTTTCCTCTAGAAGCAGAGACATTCTAATGCATTCCATTGACCTTAGGGTTACCTCATAGTAGTTTTCTAGACATTTCATAAATGCTTGTGGTTGCTTTCATCTTCATGATGATGATGTTTTCCTCAGTGAAAGATATTTTTAAATGTAAGGCCTGACCTAGCATTTCTCTCCTCACTTGCTCTCATTTCCTCAAGTTATTCAAAGCTGACCTCAATATTTTACCCTTGAAAATTTACTGGGAAACTGATGGCTACCACTGAGTTGATAAGTAACTCAGCTTTGTTAGACATGATAAAAATTACTATTAACTCTTTCATGGCAGAGAATAGTTTAAGTTATAAGATACTGTGTAACAGGTTGGAGAATGGTTAATATAATCTAGTAGGACTGCCTAAGTTAATCAAAAACACATTTACTTAAAAATCAAAACCTTTTTAAAAATTCCAAAAACAGGTTTAAGAAGAATTGGCTGTAACATTGTTCCATGAAAGGGAAGTATATGCAAAGTGACCTCCAAAGGCCAAAGGAGCCATAAGATCAAAAGAAAGGGAGATTTATGTATAGAAGTGTGTCTTGGACAGCAGCAAGATGAGTAGATCTCTTCAATACCACCTTCCATAAGACCTGTTTCTATAGCTCTAGAGACCACCCTGGAGGAAATGTTTGAGAAGCTCATAGCTCCAGAGAAGACCAAGGATATTATGCCCCAAGGGTGTACTTAAGGGTGTTATAAAAACAAAAAGAATGTGTTTAAGTGTGCTGTACTCAAGAAGGCTTCAGGTCACAGAGTGGTGATCATGGTAGATTTGTCCAAGATGGCATCAGGCTGTTCACACAAACAAGTTTTTCTCTGACCTCTTAGTTACATGGGTCTCTCTTTTTCTCTTTCTTTTTGCTCAAATATGCTTAAATGTCATCTCAAACTCCCCACTTCAATAAACATGGATAATTTTTTAAGTGAAAGCTAAAATTCTTCATTTCATAGTATAAGTGTAGACAACATGGATAAATACAGATATGGAATTACTAGGTAAATAGATAGGAAAAAAATAGATGATAGATAGGTAGCAGATAACTTCTTTATAATAATTTATAAAGGTAAAGAAGAAATTAGGTCATGAAGACATAGGTGACTGAGATGAACTACCTAAGGCTATATTGTGAGTTAATGCCAGAAACAACAGTGTCTAGTCACTTTTTCTACCCTGACATGTTCTCTAAGGTATATACCACTTCCTGCTGAGAGATGTGCTGGTGAATGAAAAGGGATGTATCTGTAATCCAAGTATGCAAGTCCTAGGGATCTATCTGTAATCCAAGTATGCAAGTCCTAGGAATCAGATAAGAAAGTCATTTTGAGATGTGACTTTGTAGTTTTTAAAAAGAGATTCTTTCTAAGAGAAAAAGTGAGAACAAGGGCAACATTGGAATTAAGAATTACGGGATCAACTATTGGTGACTGAGGAAAATTGAAGACAAGTGAATTATTGGTGGCTAAAAGAAAATTGAAGACAAGTGCTTAGAAGTAAACTGAAGCTCAGGGGAATTGGTACCCTTCAATGGACCAAAAGTCAATAGCACTCAGCAGGGAGTTCCCAAAGGACTAACAAAAGGTTTAAAAGAGAATAAAATCTGTCAGATTTAAATATCTGCTTGGCCCAAACAGAGTAAAACTATCTTAAAGAGTGATACTCAAGGACTTTACTAAGAACTTCCACTTCACCCAAAAGCATAAGATACCTAGGAATAAACCTAACCAAAGAAGTAAAGGATCTATACCCTCAAAACTATAGAACACTTCTGAAAGAAATAGAGGAAGACACAAAGAGATGGAAAAATATTCCATGCTCATGGATTGGCAGAATTAATATAGTGAAAATGTCAATGTTACCCAGGGCAATTTATATGTTTAATGCAATCCCTATTAAAATACCATGGACTTTCTTCAGAGAGTTAGAACAAAATATTTTAAGATTTGTGTGGAATCAGAAAAGACCCCAAATAGCCAGGGGAATTTTAAAAAAGAAAACCATAGCTGGGGGCATCACAATGCCAGATTTCAGGTTGTACTACAAAGCTGTGGTCATCAAGACAGTGTGGTACTGGCACAAAAACAGACACATAGATCAATGGAACAGAATAGAGAATCCAGGGGTGGACCCTCAACTTTATGGTCAACTAATATTCGACAAAGGAGGAAAGACTATCCACTGGAAGAAAGACAGTCTCTTCAATAAATGGTGCTGGGAAAATTGAACATCCACA
Source organism: Canis lupus baileyi (assembly GCF_048164855.1). Lineage (NCBI taxonomy): Eukaryota > Metazoa > Chordata > Mammalia > Carnivora > Canidae > Canis > Canis lupus. The sequence continues at coordinate 51,835,862 of NC_132858.1, forward strand.
TGCAGAAGAATGAAACTAGACCACTCTCTTGCACCAGACACAAAGATAAACTCAAAGTGGATGAAAGATCTAAATGTGAGACAAGAGTCCATCAAAATCCTAGAGGAGAACACAGGCAACACCCTTTTTGAACTCAGCCACAGTAACTTCTTGCAAGATACATCCACGAAAACAAAAGAAACAAAAGCAAAAATGAACTATTGGGACTTCATCAAGATAAGAAGCTTTTGCACAGCAAAGGATACAGTCAACAAAACTAAAAGACAACCTACAGAATGGGAGAAGATATTTGCAAATGACATATCAGATAAAGGGCTAGTTTCCAAGATCTATAAAGAACTTATTAAACTCAACACCAAAGAAACAAACAATCCAATCATGAAATGGGCAAAAGACATGAACAGAAATCTCACAGAGGAAGACATAGACATGGCCAACATGCACATGAGAAAATGCTCTGCATCACTTGCCATCCGGGAAATACAAATCAAAACCACAATGAGATACCACCTCACACCAGTGAGAATGGGGAAAATTAACAAGGCAGGAAACAACAAATGTTGGAGAGGATGCGGAGAAAAGGGAACCCTCTTACACTGTTGGTGGGAATGTGAACTGGTGCAGCCACTCTGGAAAACTGTGTGGAGGTTCCTCAAAGAGTTAAAAATAGACCTGCCCTATGACCCAGCAATTGCACTGCTGGGATTCACCCCAAAGATACAGATGCAGTGAAACGCCGGGACACCTGCACCCCGATGTTTCTAGCAGCAATGTCCACAATAGCCAAACTGTGGAAGGAGTCTCGGTGTCCTTCAACAGATGATGGATAAAGAAGCTGTGGTCTATGTATACAATGGAATATTACTCAGCCATTAGAAATGACAAATACCCACCATTTGCTTCAACGTGGATGGAACTGAGGGTATTATGCTGAGTGAAATAAGTCAATCTGAGAAGGACAAACATTGTATGGTCTCATTCATTTGGGGAATATAGATAATAGTGGGGGGGGGAATAGAGGGGAAGGGAGAGGAAAAGTGTAGGAAATATCAGAAAAGGCGACAGAACATGGAAGACTCCTAACTCTGGGAAACCAACTAGGGGTTGTGGAAGGGGAGGAGGGCGGGGGGTGGGGGTGACTGGGTGGTGGGCACTGAGGGGAGCACTTGACGGGGTGAGCACTGGGTGTTATTCTGTATGTTGGCAAATTGAACACCAATAAAAAATAAATTTATTATTTTAAAAAAAAGAACTTCCACTTCAAGGCAAGAAGGAATAATAGGAACAAGTTTACCCTCTCACCTAAAACAAACAGAATGTGACAATATCTGTGAAACAATGGTTATAAAGACACTAGACATTAGGCAACAAGGAGAAGAATACTGGACAGGAGAAATGCATGATTATACATTGCCTCCCTTAGCCATCTTAAAAGAGTTTCTAGAGTGAGGCATAAACATGGTGCATCAGTTAGGTTTCTCCAAGAAACAGAACCAATAGGATAGGGGAGGGAGGGAATTAATTCATGTATATGTGGAGGGGGCTGGGAAATCTGAGATCTATAGGACAGGCTGGCAGCTGGAAATCCTGGCAGGATCTCTATGTTATATTCTTGAAGAAGAATTCCTTTTTCTTTGGGAATCTCCTCTTTTGCTCTTAAGGCCTTCAACTGATTAGAGGAAATTCACCTACATCATCAATATGAATCTCTATTATTTAGGGTCAAATTTGTGTAAATGTTAATTACATCTACAAAATATCTTCACGGGAACATTCATACTAGTTTTTGACCAAACAACTAGCCAAGCTGATGCATATAACTCACCAATACAGATGGGAACCTATGCCCTCTCCTCTTTTTAAATTTAAGTATAGTTGACACACACTGTTATATTAATTTCAGGTGTACAACAATTGGACAGTTCTATACATTACTCAATACTCACCACAGTAAGAATGTCACCATACAGTGTTATTACAACGTTACTGACTATATTCTCTATTCTGTGCTTTTCATCTCTGTGACTTATTTTATAATTGGAATATAATTTGTATCTCTTAATATCTTTTATTTATTTTGCCGACCTCCCCCCCCCTTGCACCACCCCTCTGGGAACCACCAGTTTTTTCTCTGTATTTGATTATATTTTTTGTTGTTGTGGTTCTGTTTTATTTGTTTTTTTTTATATTTCACAAATAAGTAGGATCACCATGTATTTGTGTTTGTCTGACTTATCTCATTTAGCATAATATCCTCTAGGTCCATTCATGTTAAACAAATGACAAGATCTCACTATATTTTATGGCTAATAATACTCCACTGGATGTTTTTGTGTGTGGTTGATACAAAAAAAATATGCATTTAGAAATCATAGAGGTGTGGATTAACTTGACTGCGAAATGTATGTACACATACATAAACGCACACACATATATATGCAGTAGATTAAAACTTGCAAAAAGGATAACAAAAAAAATTAAGCTGAACACATAGCAATAGAAACCATCTAAAATAAAAGCCAGAGAATAAAACATCTCAACCTAAAATAACAAAAAAAAAAAAAAAAAAAAAAAAAAGGAAACTTTGCTTCAGGGACACTGTCAGATAACATCAAGCAGTGTCGTTACTTGGTCAGTTTGTGTAATTAGAATCCCCAAAGGAGAGGGAAGGAAGCACAATCAATATTTGGAGGAAATTACTGAAAATTTTCTAAATTTGATGAAAATTATAAATGTACAGAACCCAGAAGGTGAGGAAATCCCAAGAACAAAAAACATTCAGAAAAACTACACTAGTTTACATCATAATAAAAGTGCTCAAAACTAGTAATAATGAAAGAGCATTAAATGTAATCAGGAAAAAGAGAAACATTTTTATTTCTACACACAGAAAAAAATATATATATAAAGGATAATGCTAAATTTCTTATTAGGGAAAATACACCTGAGAAGAAATGAAGCAACATCTTCAAAATCTCAGTACTGAAAACAAACAAGCCTATTAACCCTTCATTTTATACCTGGCAAAAATACTTTCAGAACTAAGGATAAAATAAGGACTTTTGAAGCCATGGGATGATAGAAAGAATTAATAACAAGCTCACCTATGATATATGATATATGAAACAAAATATTTTAGGCAGAAGGAAATATAAATATAGAAACATAAATTAAGAACATTGGAACTGGTGGCTACAGAGATAAAAATATAAGATATTTCTTATTACCAAATTGTCTTGAGATAAATTTGAACGCTATGTATAATTAATAACGTAGAATGGGGTTTACAACATATGCAAATGCAAACATATAAGTATATACATATGTATATGTACTTATATGTATGAAGAGTAAATGTATAATGATCATGACAATAGCATAAAAGCAGCAAATGGAAATATACAATTGTAAGGTTTTTATACTATAGGAATTGATGTACTGTAACAAAAGCCTATAGCAGACTGGGGTAAGTTACAGATGTATACTTTCAACCCTAGAGCAAACATTAAAGTAGCAAAACAGAATTGTGGCTAACAAGCCAATAAAAATTAATTGAATTATAATTGAATTATAAAAAGGAGTCAATTAAGAGAAGGCAGAAAGGAGAAAAATGGGCACCCACAGCAGATGGGAAAAATAGGAATAAAATGAGAATAGAAAATAAATGGTAAGATAGATTTAAATATAATCATATCAATAATCACATGAAATGATCTAAACCACCTAATTTCTAAAGAATAGTTTTGTGGAATACATAGTTTTTGATTAATAACATTTTTTAATATACCTGCCATATTCTTGTTGTTGTTTTAATATTTATTTTTATTTATTTTAGAGAGAGAAAGAGAGAGCAGGGTGAGGGCAGAGGGAGAGAGAATCTTAGGCAGATTCCACACAGCATGGAGCCCACTGAGGGCTCAATCTCAATCTTGAGACCACAACTTGAGGTGAAAACAAGAGTTGGATGCTTAACCAATTGTAACACCCAGGCACCCCATCCTCCATAGTTTTTGATGAGAAATCAGGTGATAACTGTACTACCATCATTTTTACGTGGGTAAAATGGTTTTCAAGGTTCTCCTTGATGATACATCTTTCATCAGCTTGTTTGTGCTATGAATGGGCATGAATCTCTGTATTCATCTTATGTGGAGCTTTTCCTGAGCTTCTTGGGTGTGGAGGTTCATGTCTTTTATCAAATCTGGGGAGTTTTTAGGCAATATGTCTTCAAATATTCCCTTTCTCTTTGTCTCTCTGCTCTCATTTTGTAGTTCCCATTATGCATAGTTGGTGTGTTTGATGCCTCTGATGATTTGTAATCATTTTTTCATTTTTTTTCTTTCTTTTCATCAGACTCAATAATATCCTATCACTTGACCTATTTTCTTAAATTATTTTTTAAAATATTTTATTTATTTATTCATGATAGACACAGAGAGAGAGGCAGAGACATAGGTAGACACAGAAGCAGGCTCTATGCAGGGAGCCCAATGTGTGACCCTGGGATCACACCCTGAGCGGAAGGCAGATGTTCAACCGCTGAGCCTCCCAAGAGTCCCATAAAATAAATTGGTTGTTCCTTCTTTAATCTACTGCTCTCTCCTAAATTTTGCTTCTGTTATTATTACTTCAATTTCCAAATTTTTATTTGGTTCTTTGTTATAATTTTTATGGTTTCATTGATATTCTTTATTTTGTGAGGCATCATTTTCATACCTTCTTTGAGTCTTTTGACATGTTTATTGGACATATTGGAAAGAACTGATTTAAAGTCTTTAATATCTAATATTTTCATTTCTTCAAGTACAGTTGGTATCAATTTCTCTACACCCCACCAGCCTCCAGGTATGGGCCATACATTTTTATTTCTTTGCATACCTCGTGATTTTTTAAATGATAATTTGACATTTTAAAATAATATAGTAAGGCAACTCTGAAAATCAGAACACTTCTCCCACACAGGAGTGTTTATTGTTGCTTTATGCTGTCTTTGCTGTTTTTTTTTTTTTTTTTAAGGTTTTATTTATTTATTCATGACAGACAGAGAGAGAGAGAGAGGCAGAGACACAGGCAGAGGGCAAAGCAGGCTCTCCATAGGAGCCCAATGTGGGACTTGATCCTGGGACTCTGGGATTATGCCCTGGGCCGAAGGCAGACACTCAACTGCTGAGCCACCCAGGCATCCCTGTCTTTGTTGTTTACTTAGTGACATTCCCCCAATAAATCAGTGAAGTCTCTATCCTTTATCATTTATTGCCACTAAAATTTATGCTTGTTCAGATACTCAAGTTTAGCTACAGGTCAGATTTTAGGTCCTTTTCAGGTCTTTCCAAGACAAATATACAGCCTTCCCTATATATGTGAACTTCTAGATCTCTGTTTCACTATTCCTACTGATAACATAACCTACCTTTACTATTATTATTTACTCATTCTTCACTTTAAATTAATCAATCACTCTTCCTAATTAATAACATATTAAATCATTTGTTTTTGAATATATTGTAATTAAATTGTAAGCTAAATATTACAAACATTTTTATGTATTACTTGTTACAGACTAAATGTTAATGTTCTCCCAAAATTCATATGTTAAAGACCAAAACACCAAAGTTATGGTTTCTGGAGATGATGCTTTCACGGAGGTAATTATGATTAGATGAGGTCATGAGGGTAGGGTCTTGCCTGATGGAATGATAAGAATAGACTAAAAGAATATTCTCTCTCTCTGTCTCTCTCACTGCTATGTGGATATGGAAAGAAAAGGTGGCCAACTAAAGTTAGCAAGAGAGTTTTCTCTAGAACCATCATTGCTGTCACCTTGATCTTGGACATCCAGCCTCAGAACCATGAGAAAAATAAATGTCTGGTGTTTAAACCACCCAGTAGACAGGTTATTGTTATGGTAGATAAGCAGACTAGTACATTACGTAAAATCACTTTCTTTAATTCCAGTGTTGTAAAAAAATAATTAGTGAAATATTATTTCAAATAAAATATTTTTTTAAATTGTATTATGATTAGTGGATGGATGGAGTTGAGAGATTTGATGATATTCTTATAATTTTAACCTATTTGGAAACTTATGTATTACTTTTGAGAAAATTTCCAATTTAGAATGGGAATTTTGGCAGGTAGCCTAATCTCTTAAATGATGCTAAGTAAAATGTAGCCAGGGAAATCTTTAAAATGATATTAAATATATTGTATGCCTGAAACTAATATTATACTGTGTGTTAACTAACTGGAACTTAGAGAAAAGCTTTTAAAAAATGAATTTATTCAGCAAATGAATTATAGGATTCAACCAATATTCATTGAATGTTTGTTGTAATTTTAATATTTGGTAAGAGTTAAAACCATTAATTAGAATCAGCGTGCAAAATAAATAAATTAATTAATTTTTCTTTGCTTGTTATTTTCTTTGCTCAGGTTAGTAATCTTTGTTTAGTCATAGACATATGGATGTTTTTTTTTTCTGACTCTTATGACTCCCTTTCATGCAGTAATGTAATGACCCTCCACATGGGCAAGAACATAATAAGGGTTCTTTTATTTTCACAACAGACTATCAAGTCTGCTTCCTATTTGTCTGTCAATAAAAGCATTCATATCCGCATTTAGTGTCATGGTTCCTCAACTATGCATTGGCAGTAAACCCAATTGAAATATTTCCTATATAATGTTAACCATCTGTGTCTGTTTTGCACTCATCTACTGCTGCACTGAATAAGTCAATAACAGAATAATGGATTATAAGATGAAATCACAGAAGAAATATTTCCTTAGAATCAGATTACGTGAAATCTGGTAGAAATTTAGAAGGTAGAAAGATAGAAAGACTCAAGGCTACCTTGCCTCTTGTCATTCTTCTTCCTGCCATATTAATCAGCCCAAGGAAAGATATACCAGTATATCTGAGAGTATATCTGCTCTTTTTTCAGAACAAAATTGAAGGAACTGGTTCACCTAGTAATGCATGCCTTCTAAATTTCTTAGATATATTCTGGTGCAATTACTTTTAAACTTATTTTATATTGTGCTCCCAAGGGCATCTATTCTGACTTTTTGGAACTTCTTTTTGAGTCTCCTTTCCCATTTATTAAAAAATAGAAATCTGATTGAACAAAACTTTAGCTTTTTATCTACAAAATAAAAGTTAAATATTCCATTCAAAATATTAAAAGAGGTAATAAACATGAGTACTAAATTATATAATTTTTTTCTCCTTTCAAAAGACAGATGTGCAATGTATCCAAATATTTCTCCTGGAAATTGACTTAATGGAAAAAGGAGAATCACATTCTGTGAACTGCTACCTTTATCTAGACCCTATTTGTTCTTTATTTTTCCTCTCTTGCATCTGAGGACTTTCTTTTGAGAGATAGCCCACCATTTTTTTAGTAGATAATGTTCTCTTTAATCTCTAGAAACCTTGCTTCATCATGAATTCACTTTTGTACAATATCACTTTTGCTTCATCTTTGGCCTTTATCTAAATGTCTTTTCCAGCTATTTTGCCCCCTTAACATATATTTTATTTCCACTGTTATAGAGGTATGACATTCTAACTTTCAATTTCCTATCTCCTTTTCTAATTTCCAATTTCATGGACTGTGCAGTTAGTTTTTTGAGAGGGAGCACCTATGATGTCTTTGTTCAACAGTGTTAAAGAGATGTGTGTGTATCATAAGTTTTGGTATATTTCATCATTCCTCTTCTACAAAGTCACACTTAGGTCTGCTAGTGTTTGTTCCACCTGCATGGCAACACTATCACCACCTTACAGTGAGTGGAAGCAAGCACTGACCCCAGGTCAGTGGAGAATATACCGCCTCTCTGTAGCTGAGATGTAGAGTGTAGCAAGACTCCAGCCAGAGCAGTGTGTTCCCTGTGGACTAGGTCCCATTAAAGATAAAGAGCTATCCTCTGTGGACCAGAACTATGCATCATTTGGGTAGTTCACTGTGTTCCTAACTACTAGTAGAAAATGGAAGTTCACATCCAGGGTCATGAATCCCAGAAAGTATAAGTGTACCTGGAAAATGTGCTTCTGCCAAACATAATTATAAGGTACCTTTGATTGGATATCCTATCCTTACTTCAAAGATACTATAAAATGAAAAACTCCATGAGTAAGCAAAAGACAAAGACACTACAAAATACGTGTTTTTTATTCTTTCTCTCTCTCTCTCTCTCTTTTTTTTTTTTTAAGACTATTTTAGAGGCTATGCTAAAAGTCTCTGGCAAAACAAAGACAGGTATCCTTTATCTAGAAAAATATATCAGTGAACACAGAGAATTTTGTTGTGCATTTCAAATTTTTTATTTGAATTTAGGCAATGTAATTAATTTTAGGCAGTTTGGGTAAACTTCATTTAATAGCAATCTTAACAATCTCTTAAACTCAGCATTAGAAAAATCTGGCACACCTGAAAGAGGCTTGTTGTTTTTTATGAATTCACAAAGGTATTTTCAACCAAATGATCCATTCTTTGACATCCCAGGACTTGCCAAATCAACCAAATAGATAACAAAATATCTCTGTAAAAAAAAGTATGTTTCAGGGGATCCCTGGGTGGCGCAGCGGTTTAGCGCCTGCCTTTGGCCCAGGGCGTGATCCTGGAGACCCGGGATCGAATCCCACGTCGGGCTCCCGGTACATGGAGCCTGCTTCTCCCTCTGCCTGTGTCTCTGCCTCTCTCTCTCTCTCTGTGTGACTGTCAAAAATAAATTAAAAAAAAAAAAAACTTAAAAAAAAAAGTATGTTTCAAATAATATCTTGGCAGTTATTAATCCATTTATTTCATTTCTTAATGAAACAGTACGTGTAGAAAAATTGAAAATTATATTTATTATTTTTGTATATCATTTATTCATGAAATAGAGTTTTAATGATCAAAGCTCATTTTTCTTCCAGGTAATATATACTTCATGACCATTTGGGAATTATATCTATTTTCAGATTATAGGAATGGTTAAAGAGTACAAAAACTATAGATTTCTGGTTTCGATAAAAATTATAGAGCATTCCTTGTCTGCAAGATTGTGAACTATATATGCATAGTGTTTTGGAATTTTTTTCAAAGATTTCATCTTGAAGTTGTACACATTCTGGCTGGTTTCTAATTATTTTTCAGACACACAAATAAACTGTTTGAAGTTATTACTGAGGTATTATTATTACTACATTTTAGGACTTAGGCCAATATATGTAGGAAAAACTGTATTGCCAAATCCAGTTGTCCAAAGATACCATTTGCTGCAGAGCCACATACTGTGTTTTCCAGTTTCTGCAGGATAATTGTACAAGGCATATCAAGGGAAATATACCTGGAATTTACATTATCATTTAACCTCCCTTTCCTTGATGACTACTTACCCGTAAGGTTCAGCTGTTAGAAATCTTATCTCTAGAAAGTTGACTATAACAGCCATTTGATTAGGATCTATGGTATATAATTCTGAATGAATGAATTAAAAAAAAAAAACTTATTTATCAAAGTATTTTGCTGAACAAAAGGCTATCTGAAACTATGCCACCACTTTTAGGGCATCAATAGTGTTGTCAGTTATAGTTTAATTTTTCCCCCTCTTTTGAAATCGTATGTTCTAAGATTGTTCCTCTGTCATCAGCCTCCAATTCTGTTAATGTTACCAATGTCTAATGCTGTCCATGATCTAGGATGGAACTCTTGTCTTTGATTCTATATTGCTCTTCTAAACAAGAAGTGTTTGCGTGTTATCCTAAAAGATAAATATAGAAGAACATAAATAATGAGAAAAAACCCAACCATTTTGCATTTTAAAAATCAGTAGAAAGGAGATGAGCTATTAAAAAATATAGTCACAGGACAAGGAGAATCAAGACAATGAGCCCCTATTTTAGCCCTTTTGAGTTTAAATCAAGTACAAGAACTGTACTCCTCACATCCTCCAAACTACAGGGTTTTGTTTGTTTGTTTATTTTTAATTTTTAAAATTGAGATAATGATACCAATTTAAAGTTGGATGTTTTTGAAAGAAATTAATTGTTGTAACTACTATTATGAGAATTAGCAATATATATTTTTAAATTGCTGTTTTCCAGCATAGTATTATGAGTTCTGGCAATGAAGAATCCACTAAAAAAAAAGGAATAAGGAATTGGTATTAATATATGGTATAAAATAAGGACTAAAGATGCTCAAAAGGATTTAGCTACAATAAAGTCATGACTTTTGAGCAGTTGACTGCTAGCATGGCTCATAAGCAAAATTAATTTACCGATGAAAACCATAAGCATAAAATAGTCATTCACAAAACCTGCTTCTGAAGGGAATGGTGGGGATGACAACTGTAAAACAACAAGCGATAACTATACCTGGGGCTCTTATAGCCAATGGAGGGCATTTTGTTTTAGAATCGTTTATTGTTGCTTATGTTTTTTTTTTTTTTTCCTTCTCCTTATTCTTATTGTTTGGCTTGGTTTGGTTTGTTTCTTCTCTGTTTTACGTGGGAATGTCCTAAGTATGCCCACATGGGGAAAGATCACTTCTGAAATGATAGGTTGCAGGAGACTAACAGTACATGCAGAATGATAAACCTGGGTCTCAGGGCTTAACTGCTGAATTGAAAATGGAGAAGAAAGAATGGATGTAGGCATACGCTTTTATTTATTTGAATGTTATATTTTATGTTCATCTTATTTACTATTTTAGTTCATTAGATTTTTTTTTGGTGTTTGTTTTATTTTCAGTGTGCTTCTTAATATAACACACAGGGTAGTGGTTAAGAACATGAACCCTGATGTCGGACTGCTTAAGACTTTACTATTTCTCTACTTTGTGACATTAGGTTATTCATTTAATCTCTCCGTGCCACATTTACTTGTTTATAAGATGAGACAATCATTATTATGATGTATTATATTACACAATAGTATAATAATAGTATACTTCAAAGGGCTGGCATAAGAGTTAATTATTTAGCATGCCTAATGTACTTAGTATAGTTCTTATCAGTAACTAATTGTACCTTTTTATTCTGAATATGTTTCTACTTACTGGCCTGCATTTTCTCTATGGAGGAGGTAAGCTCCTAATCTCTCCCCATGCTTCATGTTGTGTTTAACTCCATTCTTTATTATTTATTTTAAAGTTCTTGCGTTCTACTTCTTCCTCTTCCCAGAACAATTTTCTTTCATTTTTTTCACCTACACAGTACTCTGAATTCTTAAGAGTAGTCTCTCTATGAAGGTTTTTAAAGGACTTATCCCTCATAGATCTTGATTTTTATGAATTATTCCATCAGCTCTCAGAAGACTTACAAGAGAATAATATATCAGGACTAAAAACATGAACTTTTAGTCCAGATTGCCTTGGCCCACATCTGAAAACTGTGACTTCCTAGTTTTCTCTTTTTGGTACTGTGACTATTTCAAAATCTGTGAAATGGGGATAATAGCCTTAAAAAAAAAAAAGAAATAGGAATACTATGATGGTTAAAGTTGTAGCATACTTTCAGTTTTAAAAATGGCCACCAAAATGTCATCTATCGCACAAGGTATTCCAGCATCAAAAGCTGTTTCAGTTACTATTACTGAGTAAAAACCACTCTCTAAGATTAGAGGCCTAATATGGCAAATATCACTTATTTCACTCACTAACCTGTAATCCTGCTGGGATTTAGGAGGGATAGATTATCTTTGCTGCATATGACACTTTCTAAGGCAGTCAAGTGAAAAGTGGAGCCTCCATTTTCAAGGAGGCTGACACATGGTTGATGCTGGTTGTCCTCCACAAGCCCAGCCCAGGCTATGGATAGGGAGATTTCATGCCTCTCCATGGCTCTTTCTATGGCTCCTCGGGGTCCTCCAGCATGGTGGCTGGGATCCAAGAAAGTATACTGAAAATGAGAGAGTTGAGTACCAAGGAATTAGTGTATATGATTTAAATTGTCTACAATTAGTAGTATTTCTTCCTCATGATTGCAAATGTTTAGCTGATAAACTTATAATAGATTTTTACATTTTATTTATTTAGAAGTTTGAAAATATATTATGACATCAGAAATGTTTACTAATATGTAGCTGCTATGATAGAATATATTAAAGAGTTTTCCATAAATGTAAAATAAAGTGTATAGTATAATATCTAACTATACATGTATAATAAGATGCACTTCTAGGTCTTCTATAAGTCACTTCTGATTAAAAAGAAAAAAATCTGTATTTTTAAACATATATTTCCATCAATATCCCTATCGCTGCCTCAAATAAATTTTTAAAGAAAAGAAAATGTGTCTTATATTCTAAATGTGTTTAAAGTAACCTAGAAAAATCCCATTTGCAAAAGGCAAAAACACATGATTTGAAGTGGAATTCAGAATATTGATGAAATAACAAGACCCCTCTTTCTCATTCTCCCCCAAAACAATGTGCATTCACCATTTTATACTCTGAGTTACTCTAGTCTTATGGGTAAATGCATACAAACATTATTTACACTTCTGTATGAGATTTAATATCTTAGCGTCGCAGAGATGGAAAGAGAACAGTGCATTGCAGTATTTAGGATGGGAAAATAATGCGATTTCAGCAGTAAGTGTTTGAATTGGAGAAGCGGTACTGAAGATCCCACTGCTCTGGTTCTTTTCCTCCAGCAGACCAGATGGCCATGATCAGAAAGTTACCTGAGGGTTTAGGTTGTGAATATGAATAACATAAGTTTTCTATTGAAACTTAATTTCTTTCTGGTTAGTGGATAACCTGTGTACAGTGGCAGTTAGGTATAAAATTCCTTAAAGTTACGCAGATAAATAATACATGGAACTTTTCATATTTTTTATTCTAAAAAAAGTGCTACTAATAATCTAACACTATTTTCCAAATGCTATTTTGTAAAAAATAATTTATAACATTGCACAGGCTCATAAAGGCTTAGAAAACACAGATGTATATTTTAAAAACCAATAATAAGAACATCATGTTCCTAACACTTAGGTTAAGAAACATCTTATTATACTCCATAAATTGCTCTGTGCCTCTCCTGATTTGCATCACCTTCCATTTCTCACAGAGGCAGTCTCATTCCTGGACTTACTTTGTTAAACAATTTCTTATTTTTATTCTCTCTCTTCAATCTCTCTCCCTCTCTTTCTCTAATCTTTGTATGTGTCATTTTGCCAGTCAATTTTTTTTTTTTAAATTAGAAACATAGTGTATGCCTTATTTTGTGGCTTTTTTCTCTTCCTCCATATTTATACTTGAAATTCACCTTATTGAGGTAATCTACTTTTCATTTTCACTGCCTACAAGGTTCCAAATCCACTGTATGACAATATTTCAGTGCATTCATCTGCTGTGTTGACAGATATTTGAGTTTGAGTTGTTTGATTCATACATACAAGAGTTTCTCTCAGTTATAAGTCTACTAGTGGGCTTCCTGTAATATAGAACATGTGAATCTTCAAATATAGTAGATATAATGGTTAATTTTACATGTCAACTTAACTGGGCCATGAGATGTTCAGACTTTTGACTAAACATTTTTCTGAGTCCATCTATGAGCATGTTTCTGGGTGATATGTATATTTTAACCAGTAAATCGGCTAATGCATATTGCCTTCTAATGTGGATAGGCTTCATTCAATCCACTGAAGACCTGATTAAAGCAAACAAACACAGGTAGCTGATTAAGAGGGAATTTTGCCTCCTTGACTGTTGAGGTGGGACATTGATCTTCTCGGGCCCTTTGATGAGAACTTACACCTTTGATTCTCCTGCTTCTCAGGCTCTCAAATTCAGACTATAACTTTCACCATTAGCTCTTCTGGTTCTCAGGCTTTAGAACTCAGGCTTCCTTGGATCCCCAGCTTGCCAACTGCAGATCTTGGGACCTCTCAGTTTTCATAAGTATGTAAGCCAATTCCTTATAATAAATGTATTTATATGTGTGTGTGTGTGTCCATATGTACACATGTAGGTATATATATATGTGTATACATACTTACATATGTGTATATATGTATACCTCTTAGGAGACACATAATATAAATATATGTATATATATATATTTTTTCTTAGTTTGCCTTCAATTCCTTAATACTACAAAGAAAACTGAATGAATAACCTCTTATATGTTCTCTAAGAGCTCAAAGGTGTCGGGCATCTGGATGGCTCAGTCAGTTAAGCAACTGATTCTGATTTTGGCTCAGGTCATACTCTCAGGGTTGTGAGATTGAGCCCCTTACCTGGGTGCTGGGCTCAGTAGGGAGTCTGCTTGAGATTCATTCCCTCTGTCTCTGCCCCCTTCCCTGCTTATGCATTCTCTCTTTCTCTTTCTCTTTCTCTAAAATAAATAAATAAATAAATAAATAAATAAATAAATAAATAAATAATATTTTTAAAAAATAACTCAAAGTTGAATTGATTATATTTCTTTCCGTACAGTTTCAATACAAACTTTAAATTTGTTTGTTCTAGCTCTATGAAAAATGCTGGGGGCATTTTGTTAGGGATTGCATTAAATTGAATATTGCTTTGTGTAGTATAGATATTTTAACATTTTTTTTCCTTCCAGTTCTTGAGCATGGAATGTCTTTGTGTAATTTTCAATTTCTCCTTTTGTTTTTAGATTTTATTTATTTATTGATGAGAGACATAGAGAGAGAGGCAGAGACATAGGCAGAGGGAGAAGCAGGCTCCCTGAGAGGAGCCCGACGTGGGACTTGATCATGCCCTGAGCCAAAGGCAGATGCTCAACCACTGAACCACCCAGGCGTCCCTCATTTTCAATTTCTTTCATCAGTGTTTTATCATTTCCAGAGTACAGGTCTTACACCTTTTTGATTAGGTTTGTTCCTAAGGTATCTTATGGCTTTTGGTGCAATTGTAAAATGGGATCCTTAAATTTCTCTTTCTGCTTTCTGATGTAGCACATTTCTGTACATTGATTTTGTATCTTCTGGCTTTGCTGAGTTTGTGTATTATTTCTAGCAGCTTTTGGGTGGAGTCTTTCTTCCTTGATTTTGATGCCTTTTATTTCTTTTTGTTGTCTGATTGTATTGGCCAGGATTTCACCTACTATGTTAACTAAAAGTGCTAAGAGTGGACATCCTGTCTTGTTCCTGATCATAGAGGAAAAGCTCTTAGTTCTTCCCCAATGAGGATAATATTAGCTGTGGGTTTTTAATAGATAACTTTATTATGTTGAGGTATGCTCCCTCTAAATCTACTTTGTTGAGGATTTTTATCATGAATGGATGTTGTACTTTGTCAAATGCTTTTTCTGCATCTATTGAAATGCTCATATGGTTTTTATCCTTTCTTTTATTAATGTGATGTATCACAGTGATTGATTTGCAAATATTGAACCACTCTTGTTCGTGATGACTGTTTCTTTTTTAAGTGTATTGTTGGATTTGGTTTGCAGAATGTTTTATTGAGGATTTTTGCATCCATATTCATGAGGGATATTGGCCTGTAGGTCTCTTTTTTAGTGGTGTCTTTAGCTGGTTTTGGTATCAGGGTAATGCTGGCCTCAAGGAATGAATTTGGGCATTTTCTTATTCTATTTTTGGAATAGTTTGAGAAGAATAGGTATTATCTTTTCTTTAAATGTTTGGTAGAGGGGATCCCTGGGTGGCTCAGTGATTTAGTGCCTGCCTTTGTCCCAGGGCATGATCCTGGAGTCCCGGGATCGAGTCCCGCATCGGGGTCCCTGCATGGAGCCTGTTTCTCCCTCTGCCTGTGTCTCTGCCTCTTTCTCTCTGTCTCTCATGAATAAATAAATAAAATCTTTAAAAAAATAAAAATAAAAATAAAATAAATGTTTGGTAGAATTTGCCTGTGAAAACATCTGGTCCTGGATTTTGTGTTTTGGGAGTCTTTTTTTAACATTGATTGAAAGGTTATTAGTCTGTTCAAGTTTTCTATTTCTTCCTATTTCAGTTTTGGTAAACTATATGTTTCTAGGAATTTGTCCCTTTTATCCAGATAGAGCAATTTTTTGCCATTTCGTTTTTAATAATATTCTCTTAAAATTGTATTTCTGTGGTGTTGTCATTTCTTCTCTCTCATTTGTGATTTTATTCATTTGTATGCTTTTTCTTTTTTGGTAAGCTGTCTAGACATTTATCAATTTTATTAATTTTTTCAGTGAATCAGCTCCTGATTTCATTGATCTGCTTTTTTAAAAAATCCTATATCTTTGGGACACCTGGGTGGCTCAGCAGTTCATCATTTGCCTTTGGCTCAGGGCTCCCAGGTCTCTGGGATCAAGTCCCTCATGAGGTTCCGTGTAGGGAGGCTGCTTCTCCCTCTTCCTGTGTCTCTGCCTCTCTCTGTATATCTCTCATGAATAAATAAAATATTTTAAAAATATATAATAAATAAAATAAAATTCCTATATCTTTAACTCCTGTTCTAATGTTTATTATCTCTTTCCTTCTTCTGGCTTTAGGCTTCCCTTGTTCTTTTTCTAGCTTCTTTAGGTGTAAGATTAGGTTATTTATCTGAGATATTTCTTGCTTCTTGAGATGGGTCTGTGTTGCTATATACGTTCCTCTTAGGACTGCTTTTGCTGCATCTCAAAGGTTTTAGACTGTTGTGTTTTCATTTCAATTTGTTGCTGGTATTTTATTATTATTTTTATTTTATTTCCTGGTTGACCCATTCATTGGAATGTCCCATGTGTACTTGAAAAGAATGTATATGCTGCTGTTTTAGGATGGAATATTCTGAATATATCTATCAAATCCATCTATTCCAGTGTGTCATTCAAAGCCATTCATTCCTTGTTTGTTTGCTGTTTAGATGATCTGTCCATTGGTATAAGTGGGGTCTTGAAGACCCCTACTATTATATAATTAATGATTTGTTCCTTTATATTTGTTATTAATTGTTTTATGTATTTGGGTGCTATATATGTTGGGTATGTAAATTTATAATTGTTAGATTTTCTTGATGCATTGTCCCCTTTATGATTATACAATGCCCTTTTTTGTCACTTTTTACAGTTTTTGTTTTAAAGTCTAGTTTGTCTGATACTGGTATTGCTACTCCAGGTTTCTTTTGACATCCATTTGCATGACAAATATTTCCCCATCCCCTCACTTTCAATCTGAAGGTGACTTTAGATCTAAAATAAGTCTCTTGTAGGCAACATGTAGATGGGTTTTATATTTTTATACATTCTGACACCTTATGCCTTTTGACTGGAGCATTTACACTCAAATTATTTATTTTATTTAGGGGAGGGGGGAGTGGGAGAGAGTCTTAAACAGAATTTTCCTTGAGCATGGAGCCTGATGCACGGCTTGATATCGCAACCCTGAAATTTCAATCTAAGCCTAAACAGAGTCAGATGCTTAACTGACTGCATCACTCAAAAGTCTCTTGGATGTTATTTTTAAGGATTTAATATATTTTGAGTTGATCTTTGTATGTTGTATGAGTTAAGGGTCCAATTTCATTCTGCATGTGAATATTCAGTTTTCTCCAACACTATTTATTGAAGAGACTTTTTTTTTTTTTTTTTTTTTACCACTGTGTGTTTTTGGCACCACTGTCAAAGACTGCAAATGCATGGTACTCTTGGCTCTCTGTTCTATCCTATCAGTGTACACATCTGTCTTTATGCCTTTACTATACTCTTATAATTACTAAGGCTACACAGTATATTTTGAGATCAGGAAGCATGATTCCTCCAACTTTGTTCTTTCTTCTCAATATTGCTGTAGCTAGTCAGGATCTCTTGTGGTACCATAAATTTTAAGAATATTTTTCCTACTTCTGTGATTTTTTAAAAGTGGTTCACTCTTTATTAACTAGGCCCTAGGTCACTTAGAGCTGGTGTATTTGATGATAACTTTGGTGCCTTCAAACATGGCATGCTTTGTCAGTGTCCAAAATACCATTGGAATTTTCATGGAGATTGCACTGAATATATAGATCTCTTTGGATTCTATGAACATTTTATCCATATTAATTCTTCCAACCCTTGAACATGGGCTTTTTATTTATCGATGTCTTGTACCATTTTTTCATCAACACTGTATTGTTTTCAGTGTACAACTGTTTCATATCATTGGTTAAGTTTACACATAAGCATGTTTTTTACTCTTTGTTGTTTTTGCAATTGTGAATGGGATTATTTTCTTGATTTCCTTTTCAGGTAATATAATGTTTATGTATAGAGATGTAACAGATGTTTTATTTTTTATTTTATTTTTTAAAAGGTTTTATTTATTTATTCATAACAAAGAGAGAGAGAGAGAGGCAGAGACACAGGCAGAGGGAGAAGCAGGCTCCCCTCGAAGAGCCCAATGTGAGACTCAGTCCTGGGACTCTGGGATCATGCCCTGAGCCAAAGGCAGACGCTCAACTGCTGAGCCACCCAGGCATCCTCTGACTGATGTTTTTAATTGATTTTTGATCCTGCAACTTTACTGAGTTCATTTATTATTTCTAATAATTTTTTGAGTCTATAGGATTTTCAACATATTATCTGCAAACAGAATAATATTTCTTCATTTCTGATTTGGATGCTTCTCATTTCTATTTCTTGTGTAATTTCTCTATTTAGAACTACTGGTACTATCTTGAATAGAAGTGGTCAGAGTGGACATCCTTGCTCTATATCATGTCTTAGAAGGAAAATGTTTAGATTCCCCCTGTTGATTATGTTATTAATTGTGGGCTTTTGTATATGACTTTCATTGTTTTATGTTCCATCTATACCTATTTTGTTGAGAGCTTTAATCATTAAACTGATGTTAAACTATGTTGGATGATTTTCCTGTTTCTATTGAGATGATCAAGTTGTTTTGTTTCATATTGTAATATTTTAGATTAAATTGATTTCTGTATATTGAATCATCTTTGCATTTCCAGAAATGAATCTTAATAGGATCATGTTTTGTAATACTTTTAATGTGCTACTGAATTTGGTTTGCTAGTATTTTACTGAGGATTCTTTTTTTTTTTTTTTTTACTGAAGATTCTTATAATTATGTTTACCAAAGATATTGATATATCATTTACTTGTGGTATCTTTGCCTGACTTTGGTATCAGGGTGATGCTCAGGTATGCACCCTCATAAAATGAGTTGGAATTGCTATAGTATTTCAAATTTAGCTATATATTTACCTTTAACGTTGAATTTTATACTCTCATATGCTTTAATATTACTAATTAGAATTCTTTTTTTCCAAGTTGATAAACTTCCTTTAACATTTGTATTTATTTATCTTTTATTTCACTAGTCTAGTGATGAATTCCTTCAGCTTTTGTTAGTCTAGTAAACTATTTCTACTTCAATTCTGAAATACAACATTGCTTGGTACAGTTTTCTTGGTTGGCAGGATTTTGTTTTTGTTTTCCAGTAATTTGAATATGTCACTGCACTTTGTTCTGGCCTACAAGTTTATTTTCTGAAAAATTTACTGACATCTTATAGAAGTTCCCTTGTACATGAGAAACTATTCTCACTTGCAGACTTTGTCTTTCTATGTCTTTAGCTTTTGAAAATTTAATTATAATCTGTGTTGATATGGCTCTGTAGAGTTATCTTATTTAGTACATTTTGGGCTACCAGTTTGTGGATGTCTCCCCCTCCCCAGATTAGGAAGTTTTCAGTCTTTATTCTTTTGAATAATCTTTCTGCCATTTTTGCCTCCTCTTCTGAGACCTCTATAATGCATAAATTGATCTCCTTGATTGGGTAACATAAGTGCTTTAAGCTATTGTCATTTTTTTCTCTTTTGCTCATCTTATCGGTTGAATTTCACTGTTTTGTCTTCAAATTCACTGATATTTTCTTCTGTTTGATGTAATCTGCTCTTGAACCACTCCTTCTGCCTCCCACTGACATTTTTCAGTTCAGTTATTGTGTTCTTCGGGTCTAATGTTTTTGTTTTTCATTTTTTAATATTTTCTATATCTTTGTTGAAATTCTCACTTTGTTCCTGTATTGTTCTATTGGTTTCAGTGAGGATCTTCATGACCATTATTTTGAACTTTCTAATGAGTAAATCACCAATCTCCCATTTCATTAAGATGGGTTTCTTGAGATTTATCTTTTTGCCGTTGTTTTATTTTGTTTTATTGGAACATATACCTGTTTCTTCTTTTCCTTTGAGTTTCTGTGTTGGTTTGTAAAACTGTCACCTCTCCCAATCTTGATATAGTATTATTATTCAAGGAAGATATGATTGAATATCCACATATTGAATAACCACATTAATCAGATTGTCTTGAGTTCCTGATTACCTCTCAAACCTTTGTGATTGTTTAAGCCACTGTCTTTGTCACTGAACCCAAGTATATACATTCCGATGGTGCTGCTATACCTGTTTACATTTTGTTTCTCTCTCCCTCTTTTTTTATATTCCTATAGGGTTCATGAATGCAAGCCTATAGGATATCAGAGCTAAATGATGTGAGTATCTGACCCTTGAGTGGAAGCCATTTAAGTTGGGGTACTAGATGTGTGGATATTTCATTCCAGGGAAATACTGATTGGTTTGATTTTATTGTTAAAATGAAGCAGAAAAAGAAGGTAAAAGTGTCCACTAGCTCCTTTGCACTCCTGGGAGAATGACAGTCAGCACCTACATTCATGCTAATTAGATTACAGACCTCCCACATAGTAGTGAGGTATACTGTCAAACCCCTTCCAGGAAAATGTTGGGGAGAGGAGTTTTGCCTGCCCTCTTTGTGCTGTGTCTTTAAAGGATAGCCACTGTGAACGCCCATGCATCTATCAACAGCTGCCTCTTTAAAAAATATATATATTTTTTATTTATTTATTTTTAAAGATTTTATTTATTTATTCATGAGAAACACAGAGAGAAAGGCAGAGACACAGGCAGAGGGAGAAGCAGGCTCCATACAGGGAACCCAATGTGGGACTCAATCCCAGGATCATGGGATCATGGCCTGAACCAAAGACAGACGATCAACCACTGAGCCACCCAAGCATCCCAACAGCTGCCTCTTTAATTTCTGTATTCCTGTGGGATTTATGAATACAAAGTCTGTTGGATTTTAGGGCTAGGTAAAATTGAATAGCTTCGTTTGAGTGGCAGCCTTCAAATTTGGCCATATATGTGTAGTCCAAACCCTGTTCTTCTCAAGGAGAAGCTGAGAGTTTAGAGTTCCCTCTTGATTGTATAATTCTGTGCTGGAGAAGGAGTTTATGGTGAAATTCCTATTCATTTTGATGTAGTATTTTCTCATGTGTCTGATGCATAGGAATCAATCACCTAGTTTCTAGATTTCTCTTAAAAGAGATTGTTTTGTATATAGCTATATATGTAGGAGTAAGGAAATTCAGGAGCCTCCTATGTCATTATCTTGTTCTAGAAACCACAATGCCCAACTGGAGCACTCAGCTTCTTTGGCCTGTGGGTGTTCAGGAATCTTAGAGCTATGTTACTGCACTGTGGAGACCACAACATGTCCCAGATTGTGTAGATTCCTGCATCAGAAGTACACTCTCAGCATGCATGGTGGTTATTCCCCTGGAAGTTGGCAATCATATCTTCTCTGGATAGTCTTGTGCATACATTTTAGTTGCAGTCATAATAAGACAAGTGAGTACTAAGAGGCATTAAATGAATCATTTGAGTTCTATGCACATTCCTCTCTAATCCCTCTGCTGCTAAGGTGACTTCTCTTGCTTGGTTCTGGACATAAGAGTTCAAAATACCCCAATAGCTGTATTTGGTTTCAGTCAATGACAACCTTGTTGCATGGACAAGAATGTTTCCTCTTTGGGGAATGACTCAAGATCTCCAATTCTGCTGGGCTCAGGATTATAAAGATGACAAACAAAGTCTTCCAGAGTATCAATGGAAGTGATGACAATTGAAGCCACTCATGATGCCACCGTTTGGTTGGTGTATTTTTCCTATTTGTTGACATAGTGTTATATAGAGGTCTTGCATTTAATGAATATACCTTTTTCTGAAGGAGGGCCTCACATCCTTTTAGAGTATACTTTTTGAGCTAGAATCTCAGCTGCTCCTTTATAAGGCAGTGCCAGTGCTCTATTTATATGTCTACTTCAAGCACTTTATTTGTACCAGATTCTGGTAACATGTCAGGAGCTATTATTCAGAAGGCTTAGAATTCTCTGCTGAATCTTATGGGCTTGTTTGGAGAGGTTTTTATTGATGCTTGTCATAAGAGTCACACTGCAACCTTCCCACCACTGAAACCTCCAGGACCACGGGGCCTATTGGATCGCAGCAGTGTCTATGCGATAAGGCTCCATGTACTACACCCTGGACTTGCTATGAAATCCTTTCTCATTTTGACATGTTTCATAGTCTGTAGCCTCCCATGTTACCTGTCTTATAGACCAGGACAGAATTCCTAGATGTGGAATGTATTGCCTTTAGAACCTAAGATGGCCAACCTCTCAGGCACTGCACTCTCTTCTATGTGCCAGAGGGTTATGATTCAACAATTTGTTTTACTCTGGAGAGCATATTCTGGCACATTCTTGGCAACTGGACTCCTAAACACTTCATTAAAATAATGGATCACTAAATTTTCATAAGGTTTATCTCCTATTCCCTGGAGTACATATACCTTCTAAAAGCACTCAACTTACCAGCCATTTGATGCTCATCCTGTCTCATCAGCATGATGTCATAGATATGTGGATGTAGGCAAACTTCTTTAAAGGATAAGCCAGTAAATAACTTACTAAATGATTTAATAAATCATTAAATCATTAATCATTAATATTAATGATTTAATATTCTGGGGACCCTGGGTGGTTCAGCAGTTGCGCATCTGCCTTCAGCTTGGGCATGATCCCAAGGTCCCGTGATCGAGTCCCACATCAGGCTCCCTGCACGGAGCCTGCTCCTCCCTCTGCCTCTGTCTCTGCCTCTCTCTCGCTCTCTGTGTCTCTCATGAATAAATAAAGTCTTAAAAAATAAATAAATGATTTAATATTCTGTGAAGTGTCTGTTGCAACTGCTCAATTCTGCCTTAGTATTGCAAAACCAGCTATAGACAAATCATCAGTAGATGGTAATGGGTGTGTCCCTATACACTTTTTTTCCCCGTCTTACAGAAACAGCCAGCCAGATTTGGCCCACAAGCTGTAGTCTGCCAACCCCTGATATAGGGATCAATGTAATGTTCTATAGAATCTACAGACCCCATAGATCTCTTACTATAATTATTTTTGTAGACAGCCATAGACAGCAAGGTAGTGGAATTTGTCTTGTTCATCCGATGTAAATGTAAACTCTTTATGTCTGATCTTCTCTGATAGGAGTGGAAAGAATGCATTAACCAAATAAATCAATGACTGCCTATCTCACACCTGAGAAAATGATACTCTATTAGTACAGCAGATGTGATCAGAGATACTTGCTGAACTGTGGTAGTCTATGACCATTTGTCCAGAACCCATCCCAGTTTTTACAGAGGCCATTCTATGAAATAAATGGAAATATGATAAGATCATTACCCTTGCATCTGTTAGATGTGTGTTTTTTTTAAGATTTTATTTATTTATGAGAGACACAAAGAGAGAGAGACAGAGACACAGGCAGAGGGAAGCAGGCTCCATGCAGGGAGCCTGATGTGGGACTTGATCCCAGGTCTCCAGGATCACACACTGGGCCAAGGGCAGCACTAAACCGCTGAGCCACCCAGGCTGCCCACATCTGTTAGATTTTTAATGGTAATATCCAGCCCCTCCTTCCCAGCTAGAATGCAATTTTTGTTTTAATTTTCTAACTTGGTGGGGGTGAAATTTAAGAGGTTTCTATTTGTCCTATTTTATTATGACAGCTCTTTCTATGTAAGTAAAATACCTAATGTGGAGATCACTCTGACTATCAAATATAGCATAATCAATTACACAATTCAGGACTGAGGATGAGACAATTGGGTCTACAGGTCCCATTAACCCAATGTGAGATGGGCTTTATCCAATTATTTCCTGGTCCCATGACGACTCTTTGGGTCTCCAAACATTAATATCCACCCAGATCCAGTATTTTTTATTCTCTAAAATGTCAGAATTTCTCCCTATCTGTAATGGTCACTCAGCCAAGAACACAGCCATCAGCCATTCGTTTGGGAAGGAACTGGGAAGTCAATGTTGTAGAGGCCTTTCTCCTAGAAAGATGGCTACCTCTTCCATCAGTGGTATCTGAAACTAGAAATTGGCTTAGTCCAGGCACTGAGCAAGAAATCAGCTCTCTATTGGATTAATCATGTTCAACATTCAGTACTTCCATGCTTACCTTTTTTTTTTTTCTGATTGTACATGAAAATCAGTACACATTTTAGCCACTATTCTCTTTTTTTCCCTACGGATGCCATGTTTTATTAATCATCTCCACAATTCTCAACAGATGAAACACCCTAGGCTGCTTCTCCAATCTTGCTAGTTATTGTGATAATTAGAGTTTCTTGGGTGCTGGCAGTCAAGTACTGCCACCAGGCTTCAACTAATTTGAAGCCATATTTTCCCCATGGATATTTGAGCCCTAAAATAGAACTGCCTTAACACTACCACCTCTATCATGCAGGGGACAGACAGAGTGATCTTGAATTTCTTAATGATTCTGGTGTCCTCTGTCTAGAGCACTTGTGATGGTTTTGGTAAACAGTACACTTTTGAGACCTCTCTTAAAACATGAAATTGTGGATTTTCTGTTCTTACATAATAGATTCATTCCAAAATTTCCATTCTCAATCCCAAGTCTTTCCTCTAACATCTCCCAGGACAACTCAGGCATTTCTATGTGACTTTGTCTTGACCATTGTCTCTTCTAGTCTCTCAAAATCGACTTTAGCAGCAAGTTTTTCCTTTTGTGTAAGTCTGTCTTCCCCCATATCAGGGCCGTGATGCTACTAGCCATCAGATGCTGGCTCTTAAACCTAGTCACGGTCCTGCCAGCCAGCAAAGAGATGTGGGGCCACTGATTGTCTTTCAGGGTAGAAGCTTCTGCAATGACTTTTTTTTCTTTTTCAGATTTTATTCATTCATTCCTGAAAGACACACAAAGAGAGGCAGAGACATATGCAGAGTGAGAAGCAGGCTCCCTTCAGGGAGCCCGATGAGGGATTTGATCCCAGGACTCAGGGATCATGACCTGAGCCAAAGGCAGATGCTTGACCACTGAGCCACCCAAGTACCCCTGTGAATCCTATTTTAAATGTACTTAAAGTATTCTGGGATTGGTTGTTTGAAGTCATGTGGCCTAGCAGCATATCTGAATACCATCTTGTCAATTTACCAGGGGAGCCCAGTCAGAAATTTGACTTCACACCAAATTATTTTATAGAAATGGGAAAGGTTTTAGATTTAGAAAGAAGTAGAAGCATAAAATAGAGATAACAAGTAATGCACTAAGATTTTTACACATTGATTCATAATGTTTGCTATTATTTTGTATTTAATTATTAGATTTTTAAAGTTCATGCATGAAATCAGCCTGTACTTTTTTCCTTCTAATACCTTCTTTGCCTGCTTATATTTAAGCATAGATTTTTTAAAAACTATTTACACTTATAAATATTTAACTATATATTGTCTCATTTTTTTCCCAAATACTCTTATCTCCTTCCCCCAGATTATTTTGTATCAAATGCTGCACATACACATTTTCATTTCTCTGGACCTATTGTGTATGTGTATCTAAAAGATAGACTCTTTTTCTAAACATTACAGCTATATCATTATCACACCTAAAAAATTGGCAATAATTCCTTAGTATAATCAAATATCCAGTGAGTGTGTTAGTCTCTAAATGTGAATTGTTTTCTTCAATAACTCATTTTTAAATATCTATTTTATGTATGTTTGTATGTATGTATGTATTTTCTCTTTTCCTTTTGGTTTGAATGCATTTGCAAAACAATAACCTCTAACTGCATGTAAAATAATAATACTTAAAATGGGGGAAACTTCAGGAGACTGTATGGTTTTCTCCTTCATGCCTTGAAATGCATAAATTTAATTAATATTTGTAGTTGTGTTCTTAGTAATCATTAAGAACATCTAGGAGAGAATGAGATTATCAGTAGCCTTCACCCTGGTAAAGGGAATGGAGGGAGAGTTCAGGTTTCTTGTGGTGGGCAGAAAGAGTCAGTGTGGGAGATGCCCAATGGGATGGCCCCTCTGGATGCTGAACTTTATGACAGGGATGGATACATGGGAATTAGGAGTGGTGCTTTGCAAAAATTTGGGGTATTATAAACAAAGTTACTCTTTTCCAGAAAACCATAATAAGCACTATCAGTGGGGAGAAAGGAGCATTCTTCCAAAATAAAAAGGCCCAAAGTAGCCAGGGCTAATACTACAGGGTCTTGAACAAAGTTTCATTTACTACTGCACTTAAAAAGGAAGCGATGGCAGTAGGACACTTTCCATGAAATTGGAAATCCCACATGCTCTGGTAAGATTTATAATTGATTTAGCTATCATTTAATTCAATTTTATTATACATGATGGCCAATTTTGTGGTTGCTGCTGTTGTTGCAGGATTAAAAGAAAGTACTAAGGTCTAGTTATTCAACCTAAAATTATGACAACATAATTTTTTGTGGCATTAAGAAACAAATGTATTAATAAGTGGTTATAAGAATGTGACATAACAACCTCAGAAATAGAGTAAAATGTAATTATAAGCATACTTGACAGAAACTTGAGTTTCAACTGCAAATTTCAGCATGCTACTGGCTTAAAGGAAGAAACAGATTGCCATGAGTAACCTCATGTCCATGAAAAAAACTCCCGCAAAGTAAATGGAGATCCAAATTTTTTATCACACTGCCTCCTGAATCAAAATCTGCCAAGAACAAAGATTTATTATACACTAAGTCCCTAATTAAGGGGCATTCTTTCAAATAGAAAAATAATTATACCAAGCTATTTTGTTAGTCATTCAATCAGGAACAAGTGAAGGGAGATGGACTATATTCTATATACGGGAGTAGATGAAGTGCCTTGTATATGTCACTGAAAGTCCTAATTGATTCATCTCAGGATAAGCTGCTGTCAACTTAATTACATGAGAAATGCTTTTAAAAGTCTAATCAGATTTAAAGTACTTGAAAATGCATTTAATAAATTGCAACTTTTGTCATGAAACAAAAAGCTTAATTTTCATTTATGTTCACATGAATGAGTTTAGCTAAACTATTCAAAGATTCTTCACAGGTTTGAAATTAAGAATACAAATTATAAGAACAAAGTTAAGAGAATAATACTTGACATGGGTTCATTATTTTAGTTATTAAGTGATGTATCAGATTTAAATAGAAAAATGAATTCAGAAACCAATATTTACTTTGTCAACCTCTTAGATAAATGTGCATTTGCAAGTCAGTTTCATGTTTACAGATCAAATTTGGTTAAGCATAGATTAATTTACAAATTAAAATATGATTGCAGGAACCGGTAGAGCTTTAATACAAACTACAGGCATACCTCAGAGGTATTGTGGATTCAGTTCCAGACCATGGAATAAAGTGAATATTGCAATAGAGTAAGTAATTTCTTTTTGCTTTCCCAATGCATATAATAGTTACATTTGCACTGTACTTTATTAAGTATGTAATAGCATATGTCTAAAAAATGTACATACCTTAGTTAAAAAATACTTTAATGCTAATTACTAATCATCATCTGGCCTTTCTGTGAGTCATACTCTTTTTGTTGTCAGTGGTGGGGGGGGTCTTGCTTCAATGTTAGTAGCAACAAACAGAAGTCCAAGGCCAGATGGATTCATAGGTGAATTCTACCAAATATTTAAAGGAGAATTAATACATAGTATCTTCAAACTATTCCAAAATGTAGAAGAGGAAGAAAAACTTCCAAATACATTCTATGAGGCTGGCATTACCCTGATGTCAAAACCAAAGAAAGACACCACACAAAAACATACTATAGGCCAATATCCCTACTGAAACATATACGCTAAAATCTTCAACAAAATAAAAGCAAATCACATTTCATGATACATTAAAAGGGTTCTTCATCATGATAAAATGGGATTTATTCAGGGGATGCGAAATGGTTTAATACTCACAAATCAATCAATGTGATACACCACATTAATAAAGGATAAAAATCATATGATCATCTCAATAGATAAAAAAGCATTTGAAAAAATCAGCAACCATTCATGATAAAAACCCAACAAAGAGGACTTAGAACATTACTCAAATAATAAAAGTTATATATGAAAAACCTACAGCTAATATACTTAATGGTGAAAAACTGAGAACTTTTCTTTTAAGATCAACAAAATGAAAAGGATGTCCACTCTCACAGCTTTTATTCAATATAGTATTTAGAAGTCCTAGACACAGAAATCAGACAGGAAATATAAATAAAAAAATCATATTGGAAAGGGGGAAGTTAAACTATCACTATTTGAGATGACACAATACTATACATAGAAAACTCTACAGACTCAACTAGAAAACTATAAGAAGTAATGAATGAATTCAGTAATATAGAATGCAATATAAATATAGTGAAATCAGTTGCACTTCTAAACGCTTATAATAAGGTAGGAAAAAGAGAAATTAAGAAAACTACTTTGTGTACAATTGCACCAGAAATAATAAAATATCTAGGAACCAATTTAACCAAGGAGATGAAAGACCCGTACTCTAAAATCTATAAAACATTGATGAAATCAATTGAAGATAACACAAATGGAAAGATATTCCATGCTCATGGGTTAGAAGAATGAAAATTACTAAAATGTGCATATTACCCAAAGTAATCTACAGGTTCAATGCAAGCCTTATCAAAAACCAAGGAATTTTTCACAGAACTTGAAAAAATTATCCTAAACTTTGTATGGAACCACAAAAGACCCTGAACAGCCAAAGGGAACTTGAGAAAGAAAAACAAAGCTGGAGGTATCACAATTCTAGATTTCAAGATACACTACAAAAATTATAATAATTGAAAGAATATGACACTGACACAAAAATAGACACAGATAAATAGAACAGAATAGAAAGCCCAGAAATAAACCCACACTTACATGGTCAATTGATCTACAACAAAGGAAGCCAGAATATATAATGGGAAAAAAAACATTATTTCCAACAAATCGTGCTGAGAAAACTGAACAGCTGCATGCAAAACAATGAAACTGGACCATATTTGAAAGCTATACATATAAAAAACTCAAAATAAATGAAAGACTTAAATGTGAAACATGAAACCATTAAACTCCTAGAAAAAACAAAGGCAGTAATTCCTTTGACATTGACATTAGCAGTATTTTTCTAGATGTACATTCTCAAGCAAGGGCAACAAAAGCAAAAACAAACTATTGGGGCAACACCAACATAAAAAACAAGGCATCTGTACATTGAAGGAAACCATCCGAAGAATAAAAATGAAATGCAAATTATTGAGTGGGAGAAGATACTTGCAAATGATATATTTGATAAGGGGTTAATATACAAAGTATATAAAGAACTTTGACAACTCAACACCAAAACACTCCAAATATTCCAGAATAGATATTTTTCCAAAGAAGACATATGGATGGCTAATAGACACCTGAAGAGATGCTCAACATCATCAATCAGGGAAATGCAAAACAAAACTCAATGAAACATCACCTTATACCTGTCAGAATGACTAGAATAAAAATACAAGAAATAACAAGTATTGGCAAATATATGGAGAAAAAGGAATCCTTGTGCACTGTCAGTGGAAATATAAATTGGTATGACCACTGTGAAAACTCCATGGTGCTTTCTAAAAAATTGAACATAGAAGCACCATGTGATCCAATAATTACTGACTATTTACCTAAAGAATATCCAAAAAAAAAAAAAAACAAAAAACAAAAAACAAAACTCACAACTAACTCAAAAAGGTAAATGCCCTCCTATGTTTATTGAAGCATTATTTATAAATAGCTGAGATAAGGAAGGAACTCAAGTTGGAACTCAAGTTCCACCAACAGATTAAAATAAAGTGAGATATATATATCACATATTCAGAAAAAATATATATATTCAGAAAAAAATAAAGAATATATATATATATATATATATATATATATATATTCAACCATATAAAAGAATGAGATCTTGTCATTTGCGCAACATGGGTGGACCTAATGGGTATATGCTAAGCGACATAAGTCAGGTAGAGAAAGACAAATACTATGTGATCTCACATATATATATGGAATCTAAAGAATAAAAAGTAAATAAAAAATAAACAGAAAGTGTAAACAGATTCCTAAACACAGAGAAAAAAACTGATGGTTACCAGAGAGGATGACAGTGGGGAGATGGGCAAAATAGTTGGACCAGAAAGGGAAATACAGGATTCCTTTTATGGAATTAATAAATTATGGGCATACAATGTACTTCCTGGGGAATATAGTCAACTATATTGTAATAGCACTGTTGGTGGCAGATGGCTACACTTGTGACCATTGGGTGAGCAAAATAAATTTGGGGAATCATTATTGTACAGCTGAAACTAATGTGACATTGTGTCAAAGATAATTCAATAAAAAAGTTATAGTGATGATTTGAATGAAATTGCACACACATACACAAACACACACTGAATCAGCAAATGGAAAAAAAATACTGATTTTCTTGACTCATTTCTCAAATAACTTTAAAAAAAGATATTTTATGTTAAATGTTAATGGAGAGTCTCTGGTACCAAGGACTAACTGGTATCCAGGGATGACAAAGCACCATCATCAACTCACATTTTACCTCTGTGAACAGATATAAAAAGACTGTCCTTGACTACTGTGCTTTAAATGGTTACACATTCCACACTTCATTATCTAAAGGCTTTTTTTTTCACTTCTCTTTTAATTTTGATAACATTCAGCTTATCATTATATTCAACATGCTGTCCCATGGTGACTCGGGTAATAAACAGCCTGAGTTTAATGCTTCTCGATGAATGGAGTAAAGTATCATGCTAGTCTCAAGGAACCAACCTGCTCTTTTAATCTACTAGGAAATAATCCATAAATTTAAAAAAAATAAAATAGGCATGCTGGTATGGTGAGGTGCACTAAGTAAATAAAAAGTTTATGCCCATGTGAACAACTTATTTTCTTGTTTCTTTTTTTAAAATATTTTATTTATTTATTCATGAGACACAGAGAGAAAGAGGCAGAGACACAGGCAGAGGGAGAAGCAGGCTCCATGCAGGGAGCCCGATGTGGGACTCGATCCCAGGTCTCCAGGATCAGGCCCTGGGCTGAAGACAGCACTAAGCTGCTGAGCCACCTGGGCTGCCCTATTTTTTTTTGTTTCTTCATTGCAGTTTGGTGTGCTTACACATATTGTGTATCTTCCTCAGATTGTTCTCAGGGCAATTATCCTGGAAATTCTTCTTTTTCACTCTAGGAATACCATAATGTTGTCCACATTTGTATCACTTAGCAGATAAAGTTGTTCCCATTGCCCAGACAAAGCAGTTTCTTTAATAATAACCATGACTATTTTGCTAATTTAAGCCCTTAATTTTAATGGAGAAATCTATGTACTGCTTTGAGAGTATTTTTGGTGTTTCTATTTCATATTTCTAAAGAGTGTCCCATTTATGCCCAGCTGCATCTCAAATTCAGTGTTTCTAAACTTAAATAGGTGACTTTTATACTACCTGTCCAAACCTGCACCTCCATCAGTTTTCCATACTTCAGCTGATGCAACGGTATCAGACAGTTGTGCTGTTCAGCAACATGAATTGCTCTTGTTACCATGTTTTGGACCCTTTGTGTCCAATCTAACACAAAGATTTAAAGAGAATATTGCCTAAATATCATTTGAATCTCTGTTCCTTACTCCATATCTATCAAAACTACCCATCAATAATAACATAATTATATATAAGCAATTATCTATATTTTCTCACAATAATTAACTATTTTTAATATTTACTCTCATCGGCACTGTTCTAAACATCCAAGATGTATCAACTCATTTAATACTCAAAATAATTATATCTACTGAAATACTATTATTATCTTCCTATTATAGATTAGGAAACTGAAGCACCGAGAATTTAGCTAACTCTCCAAGGGTTTACATGCAATAAGTGGTGTTATCAGGCTTCAAATTCAGGTGTCTTGTCCTGAACATTTGAATGTTTTTGCCACAAACCTTGTTTTAACACTTCTCATCTCCCTTAGGATAAAGTATAAATTCTAGAAAGAAAAGGAAACAAAGTCCTGTGGCTTCAATGTCTGATTTTCTATCTCAACTGGAGTGTCTCTTTAATTTTCTTCAATCCACTGAAATTGACATTTCCACAATTCCACCTGGCTACCAGCCAGGATTGTAGTCTTTTTCTCATCAGCCATGTTTCCTCAGCACTTTTTACACCGTGATGCCTACAACCGTGTATGATCACTCTCCATCGATTTCATATTTAACAGCAGGTCTGAACTTCAGCAATGGTAGTGTCAATTACTTATTATTCTATTCTATCACTTTCCAGCATATAGGGTTAGCTCTTTAGTATTCCAGTCCAGTAGTCTCTGCTTTTTAGTCCTTCCTATAGCCATTAACCTGGGAACTATTGATGGGCTAAAACTCTTGGAAATACTATTCAAAATATAGATAGATAAATGATGATAGAAGATGATGATAGAGAAAAAAAAAGAAAGAAAGAAAGAAAGAAAGAAAGAAAGAGAAAGAAAGAAAGAAAGAAGAAAGAAAGAAAGAAAGAAAGAAAGAAAGAAAGAAAGAAAGAAAGAAAAGAAAGAAAGAAAGAAAAAAAAAAGAAAGAAAGAAACTAAGAAAGAGAAAGAGGGAGGGAGGGAAATAGATATGTACATACATATTCAATTACTTTCTGAGCATAGAGAGTTCCAGATAGCCAAAGCTACAGAATCCTGAAAGAGGAAACGGAAGCCAGCCCACACCATATCCATAAACTTCCATAACTTCATCTATTTTTTTCCGGTTTTCCCTCAAGGGCATTCTCTCAGCATTTGTAGATTTAGACATCAACTCTTTCTTCTATAAGATCAGAGCTCAAGCAACTAGGCTGCTAAGCCACAGATTCTAAAGTCCCTCTGCCAGCTCTCTAACTGTTGCACGTCTTAGGAGCTAGATAGGATGTACCTCAGTTCCTCAATTAAAAGCTTTAACTAGACTTTAAAAAGCACACATTTCTACCCATTTTCAGGAATTATAAAGCTTTCTAAATGATGTGTTTATGTTGTGTTGTATTGTCACCCTAAGCTGTATTTTCTGCAACAGAAGTTCCCTCTTAGACTAATCGTCCTCAAGAGGTGCCTGATGTCTGTCTCTGAAGCACTCCTATTCATCCTTGGGTGCCTATCCTAGTTTTGTCTTTTGCCTAATTCCTCAGTGAAGAAGCCATGAGTATCCTTACACTCACTAATCACGGTTCCTAGTTTTGAGCTGACCCCCCACAGTGAGTTCCAGCACAATTTTTTCTATCAAAGCATAAAGTCATTAATAGGATATGCAAGCACCTACAGTATGTCTGTCAAGACAGCCCAGGGTCCCTAGAGCCCTCATGACACTGACCTTTCACACCACGCCACGTGTTAGTGTGGATAATCAAATCATCCCCACAGACTCTGTATCATATATGTCACACTTTTCCCTTCCAAAGACATATATTGTCCTGTTTAGTGCCTTCTGAGAAGAAAAAAACCAGGATGTAATTAGACATCCAAAAAATTTAATGAGGAATGTGGCTGTATTGTAGCTGAACTTTGCCTCCTCCCTATATGATGGCAGTTAGTCTTTGGGAAGTAATTAGGTTTAGATGAGGCCATGAGTGGGGTCCTCATGGTGAGATTAGTGTCCTTATGTGAAAAAGAGACCAGGCAGCTTGCACTCTCCTCTCTCCCTCCCAGTCACTTGAGGACACAAGAAGATGGCCATCTGCAGCTATGGAAAGGGCTTTACCAGGAACTAAATCAGCTGGCACCTTGGTCTCAGACTTCCCAGCCTCCAGAAGTGTGAAAAATAAATGTCTATTTTCTTTAAGCCACAACTCTCTACTATTTTGTTATAGCAGCTTGTACTAAGCTAGAAGTTGGTTCTGTGAAGTGGGCTGGAAGCAGCTTTGGAACTGAATAATAGGTGCAGAAGGAGACAGGAGGAATTCTGAGGTGCAACTCAGAAAAAGCACCTCCTTTCTGGGAAAGTTCTGCCAGAATGAAAATGGACATTTAAGGTGATTCTTGGGGGAGCTCAGAAGAGCTATAAAGAAAGCATCCATCTTCTTAGAGAAAACATGAATAAATCATATACAGAATCTTGGTAGAAATATGGATGCTAGAAGCAATTCTGATGAGATCTCGGAAGAAAATCATAAATATGAGCTGTGGGGTGATGCATCAAAGGAAAGAGGATTATGCTCAAGTGTTAAGGGTCTCATGGATATATTGTGCTAGGTTTGGGACTTAATTTGGATCTTGTCACTCCCTCCTACTTCTTCCTTTAGGAATAGGAATGTCTACCCTATGCCCGTCCCACTATCATATTTTGGAAACAGATAAATTTTTTGGTTTCATAGGTCCACAGATGGTGAGAAATTTTGGCTCAGGAGGAATCATACCTTGTGTCTCACCCGTATCTGATTTGGATGAGGTTCAGATATAACTTTGGACTTTAGACTTGAAAGTTGATGCTGGAATAGGTTAACACTTTTAGGGATGTTGGAATGGAATGCATGTGCTTTTCATGTGAGAAGGACATGGATTTTGGAAAGTCAGAGACAGAATGCCATGGACCAAATATTTTTGTCTCCCAAAATTTATATGTTGAAGTCATAATCTCCAGGGGATAATATTTGGAGATGGGATTGGGAAGGTAGTAGGGTTTAGATCAGGTCATGAAGGTGAGATCTTCAAGATGAGATTAGTGTTCTTATAAGAGGAAGACAGATCTGTCTTAGAAAACTCAGTTTTCTAAATTATAAAGTTTTCTAAAACACATGCAATGCACACACTCCCTCTCTCTCTTTCCATGTACACATCCCAGAAAAAGCTCATGTGCACACAGTGAGAACGCAGCTCTCTTCAACCCAAAAGAGTGTCCTTGCCAGACATTGGATCTTCCAGCACCTGGGTAGAGGACTTCCCAGCCTCCAGAACTGTGGGAAATAAATGTCTTTTGCTTGAGCCACCCAGACTATGAGATGACTAAGACAATCTATGAGTAAATATGAAGACAAGGCCAGACAATGCTGGGAGAACCACCTACCTGGATATTAGATAGATCTTAAAGGCTGGAAGGAAGGAAAATAAAAGAAGTTTGAATCAGAAGAGTTCCAGATGGCAGGTCAGTTCCAAGAAAATTTGTCAAGGCTGGACCATACCTGCATCGGCTTGCCTGCCATGCACAAATGGGGAGCAGCCTGCAAGAATGTGTTGGTACAGTCAGAGTGCAGTAGTCTAGGTCATCAGTCAACTGTCCTCTCCACAGTAGGAGACTCGAGGGACATACTTTCATGGATACCTAATGTGCATTGGTTCAGAAGATGATTTTTTTGAATCCGAAAACTCAGGGTTCAAGTCTGAAGTTTGATACTTTCTACCTGTGAGGCATGAAGCAGATAGGCTTTCAAAACTGAGTTTTCTTGTTTGAAAATGGACTAAAATGAAGTTCATCTTCTTGTGTTATTATTGTAAAGACACACATACATTTACATAGAGTAAAAAACAGTACCTGGTGCACTGTACAGATGCAATAAAGGCTATTAAGATTATTGACACACATTTTGTGCTATCAGTGCCTCAGAGTTTCATGTAAACAAGCAGAGTTCTGTTCAAATGCAAATGATTGCCAGTCCTGCTGGTGTCCTTTCATCCAGTTCCAAGAACCAGGTGGATTTTTAGCAGAACTACCCTCTATGTTTAGACACACACAGTTGCACAATTTTCACAGATAGGTTGCTTTCACCCCAGCCTATAGGTAAACTGAAATGCTTACAACTCTCTTGGTCAACATCAAATTCCTCAGAATTGTGAGTCCAGAGAGATATATTAAGACTCAATAATTAAGAAAAAAGTCCTTGGGGTGTCTGGGTGGCTCAGTTGGTTAAGCATATGCCTTCAGCTCAGGTCATGATCCCAGGGTCTTGGGATTGAGCCCCATGTGGCTCTCCCTGCACAGTGGTGGTGGTTGGGGGAGGTCTGCTGCTCCCTCTGCCTCTGTCTCTGCTCATGCTCTCTCGTTTTCTCTTTCTCTGAAATCAGTAAGTTTTTAAAGATCTTAAAAAAAAAAAGAAAGAAAAAAGTCATTGAATTTATTAGGGAGAAAAATAATATACTTATGCTTCTGAAGGCTAGATAGTGTAAGCTAGGCAACCAATGCTT
The DNA here is from genome assembly GCF_048164855.1 of Canis lupus baileyi. Taxonomy (NCBI): domain Eukaryota; kingdom Metazoa; phylum Chordata; class Mammalia; order Carnivora; family Canidae; genus Canis; species Canis lupus. The sequence continues at coordinate 51,872,208 of NC_132858.1, forward strand.
TGAGGTAGATAAAGTTTGTGAAGTAAAGCAGTAAATAATAAGCTGAACATTATAGAATAGTTTATGAGATGACAACAGTCACAGTAGGATTCTAAGCAGAGGTTCACTTGTGGCTTAAGGCATCAAAATTGGCCATGCTAAAATCAAAAAGGTAAAGGACTCCATCAAATTGTATCTTCCCAACTGCACTTACAATTTTGCACAAAATTTCAAATAAGGAATTTGAGTTTTCCATGAATTATTCTTTTTAAATCCAAGAATAAAACAAGTCTTTTCAAACTCATTATCATAAAGGGTTCTCCAAGATAGCTGGTTGAAGTTTAAATCATTGAATCCTGTGTGATCCTTTCTGGATAAGGAGCAAACTAAGTGAACCGCCTTCCACTAAAAGCCCTAACTGATAATAGCAGATTCTGAGGAAGTTACCTAAGCATTAAATCCTTGTAAACTTGGAACCTCTCTAGATAAAACAATAGGCTGTAACACTACTCCACTGGAGATGTGTCTTTCCTGTGTGCAATTAAATGACTGTTTGGTTCCTTTGAAACCATGAGAAAATATATATATATATATATATATATATATATATATATATATATATATATATATACTTACATATGATCATATGGCTTTCAAACAACTCTATATAGGGCCTTTGGGCTATTAGGTCTTTTGAGCATCTTCTATGAAAGGATGAGAGAAGGTCATACATCTAGAATGAAAATCTACTGACACTGAGATGTTTGTGATGTGTTATTGGACTCGGAGTGAGAACTGGTCAGTTGGAGATGCCCACAGTGCCCAATTCCAATGGTTCAGTACTTCTGGAGTAAATGGAATTTTAATTTCAGATTTTCCACTTTTATTTCAGTACATAGCTGAGGAAAAACAATTATAGAATGTACAAAAATACAAGATAGAAGATATCCTCATCTGAAGATTTTTTTTTTTTAAAAGGAAGGGAACATAGACACATGCACACACAGCCTTCTCACTGCTACCAATATAATGAAGTTGATACTGTTGATAATTCTTGCCATTAAGATTCATTAGATGGTGGTTGTCTGAGGTCTGTACTAGCATATAGGTAAAGTTTTAAAACTGACTACTTCAAGCCCTTTTCCTTTTAATAGAGGGAAAGCTATGTATTTTACCATTTAAATTATTAAAATATTAAACTGTTTCATAATCTTTCAAAGACGTTCTGTGGTCATGAAAATGGCGATTGACCTATGCATTAAATTCCTTACTGTGAAAATATATAATTTTTATAAGCAAAAATCTTTAGTTTCACTGAGTGAATATTAAGCCAATATTTGAAAAAATAGTCTAAAGGACTGTCACAAGATTAGGTAGTCAAAGATTCTTAAGAATCTTTGATTGACCCTTGATGTTACAAGGACATGTCTTGATATAGGTGATGGCATATTCATTTCCAGCTCAGACTTCAAATACAAAATTATACTGCAAAGGAGGTTTAAAATGTCTAAGTTCCACTGTAGCATCAAAACACTAATTATGGCAGAGAATGAAGACATGAAAGAGAGGACAAGTTAAAGTTAAAATTGAATACAGAGGTTAGAGAAAACAAGAAAACCATTCTCTTATTATCTTAAGTAATAGTCTAGAGCCAACTCTATGCAAAATATATAAAACAAAGCCATTCAAAAAATTGTTAATGTCTGTATTTTAAAAACTGCTTAAAAAAGATTTTAAAAATTTTAAAGATTAAAATAATGCTTAAAAACTCTTACCTGTAGTCTTTGATTAGTAATAGGGTCCCTGCAGAAGGGGGTATGTGTTGTGAGACAAGACGAGGGCTGAAGTAATAATGCAGCCTGTCCAGCTTGGGGGCCACTTCCTGATACCACTGTGAAGTTTGTGATTCAATCCTAACTGACAGGGAACTAGAAATTTATAAGATTTCCTGGAGTGTCCTCCATAGTCTCGTATATATGTTGTTGTATTTATACTAAACTGTATGAGAGATCTTCATGATAATTCTCAAGAAAACTCTGTTTTCTTTGTAAAATGAAACTAAATAAATTTAGTTATATATGATTGTATTGGTATGCTAGGGATACCATAACAGAGTAACAGACTGGGTGGCTTAAACAGCAGAATTTCATTGTCTTACAGTTCTGAAGCTACAAACTCTAAGATCAAGATGTCAATAGAGTTGGTTTCTTCTCAGTCTTCTTTCCTTGGCTTGTAGGTAGCTGTCTCTCCTTGTGTCTTCGTGTGGTCTTCTCTATGTGTGTGTGTATATGTATATCCCGACCTTTTCTTATTAGAAGGACACCAGCTGTATTGAGATTAGGGCCCACCCTATTGATGTCATTTTAACTTGGCTACCTCTTTAAAGATCCCATATCCAAATACAATCACACTCTGAGGTACTGGGGTGTTAGGATTTTCAACATATGAAGGTGCAATTCAGCCTGTAGTAATAATTGATCTCTATATAACTTATATGTGTACACACACACACACACATACACACATATGTATAATCTATCTAATCTCTGTATATCTATATTGATATCTGTCTATAAGATGTATATATATTCATCTTGAAAAAAATAAGACTCTTCTTAATATTTATAAGATTTAGTGTGTTTTATAAGATTTACAATGCAATAGTGTCATAGGACTATTTTTAGAAATATAAGATTTATACGATTTTATAAGATTTAGAAGACACTAGTGTGATAGGACTATATTTCTAAAATAGTGTCAATGATCTTAAAAATCATAGATGATATAATTCAAGCTTAAAAAAGATAAAATTAGGTAATTTTAGAAGATAGAAGCCAGATTGCACAATTTATAAAGCAATCAGTTTGATGTAATCTATGGTTTATATTCTAGTTTGAATTACTAAAATCATATTTTCAGAACTCTCTATCAATTTATCATCTATCATCTATCTATCTATCTATCATCTATCTATCCATCATCTATTTATGTATCATCTATCTATCTATCTATCTATCTATCTATCTATCTATCTACCTATCTACAGTACCTAAATGTAAAGAGACATTTTTTATCACTAGGAACACATATGTATTCTTATACAAAGTACATTAACTTATATTTTTTATGATTTTGTAATCTGTGCCAGATAGACACGTATTTGGTGTACAAATTAAGTTCAGTTTCACTAAGGAATTGGATAAAATTTCTCTTCAAATCATGAGCAAAATGGAGGCATCCATGCTACATATTTTGAACAACTGGTTCATTCCTACAGTTGTAACTAGCAGATGTTAACCTCAAGGGGAAGGGCACAAATCATATTTTGGAGTTCTATCATTCATCAACCCTTCTTTATATTAGTGATTCAGTGCAGAACATTGATGACATTGTGTATTTAAGGATCATAAACTTGCCTTCTCCAGCAAACCAATTTCAAAAGTATGGGATCAAGAATACTTATAAGTGTGTCAAAGTAAGATGAAGCTAAATTAATATATTTCAATAGTGTGATGAGCCCATAGAATTTAGGTTATGTTAACACATAAAAGTATGCAGAAAAGAGATTTTTGGTTTCTCTTAAAACTTTGCTGATCAGACTGCATAGCATACAATATATTCAATTTGGCTTTGAATATGTTAAGAGTAATGTATAAAGATTTGTAAAGATTAAGAGAATGACAAGATTTCTTAAGACAAGAAGAAAGACTTGGGATTACTAACTCTGGTAATGTGAAGATACAAAGTCTATAGCTATTTAATCAGATTTATTTTCTGCCAAAATAAAAGGCTGAGAATGCTATGTGGGTAAAAAATGAAATTGATATTTGTGTTAGCTCAATAAAAAGATTTTATGAACCAAGTATCTGATAATAAAACATGCATGTCTGGGAGTATTCAAGGAGAAGATCTTTATAATGTTGTACAAGAAATTCAAATATTGATTGATTACATTTAAGTTTCCATCTAAACTTAAAATGTTATATTAATTTATGACATAGGTCAGAGTTGAGTTTTGATTAATATTTAATAGTTGCTTTCTTTAAATTTTAATGCATAAAAAAAAAAAACAACCTCAAGTTAAAACCCTGGACTTGCAGGATGATAATCAACTCTGGTCATTTTCATAATGCTCAGCTAAAGTTTTGCAAATTACAAATGTATGGCATTTATGTTCTAAGAACTGTATATTTTTAAAGCTTTTATTTTTGAATAACATTAGATTCAGAGAACTGCAAACATTGTACAAGTTCTCATGTAACCTGAAATCAACATTTTACATAACCATGACACAATTATCAAGATAAATAAATTAGCATTGACACAATACTATTATCTAAACTATAGATGCATTTGAATTTTATCAGTTTTCCCACTAATATCTTTTTTTTCTATTTCAGGAGCCAATCAGGATAACACATTAAATTCAGTCATCACATTTCCTTAGTCTCTTTTGGTATGAGAACATTTTTCAGTCTTTCCTTGTTTTCACGACCTTCAGAATTTTCAAGAGTATTAATCAGGCGTGTTATAGAATACCCATTAGTTTGGATCTCTTTGACATATTATTGTGGGTAGACTCGAGTTACAGATTATTAGGAAGAATGCCACAGGGATGAGATGTTCTTCTTATCACATCAAATCTGGGAATCCATGACATCTGACATCCATGACATCCGTGATGCTAACTTTGATCACTCAAGTTGTCGTGTGCTAAGGATCTCCAACATAAAGTTACTATTGTTCACTTCCTAAACTCTCCTCTTTGGAAGAAAATTACTAAATGAAACTCAAACTCAAAGGTAGAAAAAGTAAGCTCCACTTTGTGCAGAAGGGTGTATTTACATATGTTATCTAGAATTTTCTGTGAAGATTTATGCTTTTTCATATTTATTTATTCATTCAATAATCTATTTATAATAATAATATAATGGATACTTATTTTATTCTTTAAGTTCTAATACAATGCTTATTTATTTCTTTGCTCAATTTATTACAGCTTTGACCATTGAGGGAAATCGCAGGTTTTTGTCTTTTAGATATTTCTATGCCCTTATATCCTTCTTTTGTAGTGGCTGGAAACATTCCCTACTTTTTGATATAATGAGACACTCTCGGTTCATCTTGCATTTACCCTGTCTCAGCCCTTTCTCCAAAGTTCTTTGATTCTTTTTATTGCAGCAAGGCATTTAGAAACCAAGATCTAGACCCTAGGTGTGCTCATTGCTCTTGGGGGTTCACTACTTGTAGGCCCTCTCAGCAGACAGAGTTAAAAGATATCTATATGTATAAAAATCCATGCATACATTTATATCTGTATGTATTTATGTATGAATCTATCTGAATATATATTACGATAAATGAGCTCATACTGATACTTCCAAAACTAACCCAGCACTACAAGATTCATTTGATTCTTCCTTGCTTGTTTATTAGTAACTTCTTGCTCTGACAGTGAGGAATCTGGGTCCTTTCATCTATAATTTATTTATGTATTTGCTCAACACTGGCATGTATGTAAAATAGATTCAGAATAGGTAACCCACATCCCTGTGAGAAACCCATTTATTACAGCACAGAGTTAATGTACCATTCCTTTTATTCTTAGCCTTAAAGTATCTAGTCAAAACACACTTTTCCAAAAGTATTTAAGCAATCCTTTCTTCTCCCACCACCTTTGGGGACATTTTAATGAACTTAGGTTTATTAATTGCTGAGTGCATTCTACTCTAGGATCTCCTGTTGTTGATTTAAAAAAAAAATTGCACGTATTAACGTTCGCTATTTGTGGTGTACATTTCTCTAAGTTTTGACAAATGCATAAAGTCATGTAACCAGCACTATAGTACCATATAGAATGGAGTTTTTACCCATTTTAGATTTCCTTCTCTAAATTAGTCCATTCACCACTCATCTGTTTTTCACTCTCATTAAATAGACTTTCTTTATGTGATACAAATGTAATTAGACCACATGCATGGCCTTTGTGGTTTAGCCTAGGCTAAACCACTTAGCTAAACCATTTTGCTTTCCATTTAGCAAAATACATTTAATGCTCACCCATGTTGTTGAGTGAGCAATAGCTGATTCCTTTTTATTTTTGAGTGGTATTCCATTGTATGGATATATGAGTGTTTGTTAATTCACTTATCTATGAAAGATATCCTTGTTTTTGGTAACTATGAATCAATCTGCTATAACCATTCATGTGCAGGCTTTTGAAGAAAAGTAAGCTTTCAATTTACTTGGGCAAATAATTAGGAATAACACTGCTGGAATTTATTCTATTATATTTTATAAGAAATTGCCAAGGGGTGTCTGGATAGCTCAGTTGCTTAAACATCTGCTTTCAGCTCAGATCATGATCCCAGGGTCCTAGAATCAAGTCCCTCCTTGGACTCCCTGCCCAGTGGGGAGTCTGCTTCTCTTTCTCCCTCTGTCCCTCCCCCAACTTGTAGTCTCACTTGCTCTTCCTCTCAAATAAATAAATAAAATCTTAAAAAAAAAAAAAAAGAAATTGCCAAATGATCTTTCAAGGTGTACCGTTTTGTGTTCTCACTAACAATGAATGAGATTTCCTGTTGTTCTCACATAAATAGACTTTTTGTTTTGCTATTGATATATTAACACACAAAATATAAGTTTAATCAATATTACATAATTTTTCAAATAACAATAGGACCTTAAATCTGTTAAATTTATGTTTTGATTCTCTGTGAATAGAATGATCCGATCAAGTGTCATTGTTAGTTATTTATGGTGATATTCCCCCCAAAATGCAATACTTATAGTATAATGCTAATCTTAATACTACAAAAAATTTATTTGTGTTATATTTTCAGATTATGATTTTACTAATCATTTATACTATCAATTTATGTCCCCAATATGATTTTATAATACTTTGAATTTATTACATGTCCTTAACATACAATTTCAGAAACTGATAAGGGTAAACAAACTATTATCATTATAATCATTTTAAATTATTTAATCATCTGTCCCCAATTGTCAGTTTCATTCAATTTCATCACCTATCACCAAGAAGATACTCAGAAGTTAAATATATATTCATTTTTAAGGAATGAATGAATATATGATCACTTTTTCATGTGACATTTTTAAGGACTTAGACCATTTTCATGCAGTATCAATTTCACAATAAATCCTAATCCATAGTGCCAACAGGATCAGGTAAAAAAAAAAATGGGCTGTCTTTTTCTGTGTGATTCACAATTTATACTAACAATGGTTAGATATAAATCTTGCTAAGATAAATGTTTGTGTGCTTTATGTTGTTCTAATTCTGTGGTTGAAACTATGCCTATTGTGTGAGGAGAGATGGAGATAAAAGTTGCTAGGAAGACATTGATTGAGGTAGGAATTGAGCTTAAGATAATAGAGTATATTCAGGAATAAGGGCAATTTAAGGTTATGGAAGAAAATAGGATAAGATTAAAATTTTTAAATGGTTTTGAATGCTTTCTGAGAAGAATGACTAGAATGAAAGAAACATGGTAGTAACCAATGACATTTGTAGATAGATAAGATCAGGACCCATTGCTGAGGAATTTGAAAACCAGTTTTGAGATTTGAACTATACAATAAAGGACCTATATTAGAATAATTCTAGTTTCTTTTCCGCACTGATGTATTTATACTCTGAAATCACATTCCCTTCCTATTAATCAGCATGTCTCATTATTATACATACCATTTTGGCAGGAGGGATTTGTACCAGGCCCATGCAGCATTACACTTAATTCACATTAGAAACTTTGGGATGCCTGGGTGTCTTGGTTAGGCATCTGCCACTGGCTCAGGGCTTGACCCTGCGGTCCTGGGATCAAGTCCCACATCAGGCTCCCTGCAGGGAGCCTGCTTCTCACTCTCCCCATGTCTCTGCCTCTCTCTGTCTCTCATGGATGAATGAATAAAATCTTAAAAAGAAAAAAAGTCATTGCGGAAGCTTCTATGCTGCAAGACAATCAGTGGCCCCTCATCTCTGCTGACTGGCAGGACTGTGACTAGGTTTAAGAGCCAGCATCTGATGGCTAGTAGCATCATGGCCCTGATATGAGGGAAGACAGACTGTACACAAAAGGAAAATCTTGCTGCTAAAGTGGATTTTGGGAGACTAGAAGAGACAATGGTCAAAACAAAGTCACATGGAAATGCCTGAGTTGTCCTGGGAGATGTTTGAGGAAAGACTTGAGATTGAGAATGGAAATTTTGGAATGGATCTATCATGTAAGAACAGAAGATTCACAATTTCACGTTGTAAGAGAGGCCTCAGAGGGTGTACTGTTTACCAAAGCCATCACAAGTGCTCTAGACAAAGGACACCAGAATCATTAAGAAATTCAGGATCACTCTGTCCTCTGAATGACAGAGGTGGTAGTGTTAAGGCAGTTCTATTTCAGGGCTCAAATATCCATGGGGAAAATATGGCTTCAAAGTAGTTGAAGCCTGGTGGCAGCAGTACTTGACTGCCAGCACCCAAGACCTCTATGTCTCTGCTTCTCTCTGTGTCTCTCATGAATAAAAAAATAAAATCTTAAAAAAAAAAGAAATTAACTTTTTTAGAAGATTATTTATTTCTTTGAGAGAGAGAGAGAGCGAAAGAGCGAGAGAACAGGAGTGGAGTGAGGGCCAGAGGGTGAAACAGACTCCCCACTAAGTGGGAGCTCCATGCAGGGCTTGGTCCTGGAACGACCAGATCATGACCTGAGCCAAAAGCCTGACACTTAACCTGCCGTGCCACCCAGGTGCCCCTAGAAACTAAACTAGGTGATGGTGTAGTAGCACTATGTAGGAGAATAAATAGTTTACAGTGTTACATTAGTTTCACGTGTACAAAATAGTACAAAATTTAATAAACTATACATTACTCAGTGCTAATAAAGTGTAATCTCAATCACTTTCACCTATTTCACTCTTCCTCCCACCCACCTCTTCTCTAGTAACGACCACTTTTTTCCTCCATATTTGAGCCTATATTTTTATCTTTTTTAGTTTGTTCGTTTGATGGTTCTTAAACTTCACATATGAGTGATGTTCTATGGTATTTGTCTTTCTTTGACTGATTTATTCACTTCAGATTATATCCTCTAGATTCCCTCCATGTTGTTGCAAATGGCAAGATTTCATTTTTCTTTTTAACCAAGTAATATTCTGCAATATACATATATAACTGCAATATATATATATATATATATATATATATATATATATATACACATATCCCCACATGTTCTTTATCCATTCATCTACTCATGAATATTTGGGTTGTTTCCATATCTTGGCTATTATATATAATGGTGCAATAAACATAGAGGTGCATTTATCTTTTTGAATTAGCATTTTCATTTCTTTTGGGTAAATATCTGGTAGTGGAGTTACTAGATCATATGGTAATTCTAGTTTTAATTTTTTATGCTATAAATGCTTATATGAAGAAAAAAAGTTCAAATAAACAGCTTAACATTATACCACAAAAAACTAGAAGAAAAAGAAACTTATCTGAAATTTAGTAGAGAAAGGAAATAGCAAAGCAAAATCAGAAACAAATAAGATAGAGACCAGGATAAACAATAACATAATATTAAGAGTAATGAATGATTTTTTAAAAAATAAACAAAATGGCAATTCTTTAACTACATTAACTAAGAAAAAAAAGTAAAGAAGATTCAAAACCAAAATGAGAAATGGAAGAGAAAACAATTAAATTTCTTGAAAATTAGGAAAACACTGACTTTCACTTCTTCCTACTCTTTCCCTACTGATTTAAATTTTGAGCCAACCATAATTAACTCAAGGAAAAGTACAAATAAACAAACAAAAACAGAACTAGCAGAACTGAAGGACAGGGTGATTCTGAGGAGAGTTTACCTGAATTTTCTTAGCCACTGCGGCACTGCCAAAGGACTAATGGATCACCTCATTAAAACAATCAGGTTGGCATAGCAAAAGTGGGGGATTATTAATTTCCTTTCTCTTATAACAAGTTATCTTTGAGCTAAAATTATAAGGTTCACATATTATTATTGCGAACATAATGGCCACAGAGCACACTTAGGTTAAATCTACTTTGAGGATAACACCTGAGTGCACTAATCAGAATACACTTCCAACTGGAAGATTCAAACAGCTATGGGAACACTAGTAAAAGCAAAACATATTCAGTAAGTAATATACAAGATTTTTTCCTTAATATCCAGTTTGTAAAAAACACAGATGTAATGTGACTTTTTAAAAATTGGGTATAACAAAGCATCAACAAAAGGTTCACTGCACAATCTGAGTTCCATTGCTCTCTTAGTGAGGTGGAAAGTGTGTTTCAGTGTTTTTGTTAGGGCTTTCTTAGCTGTTTAACCAACAAAACCTGGAACGCTTATTACAATGGAAGTCCTTTTTTTTATCTGATGAAATTATAAAACCAAAATTTGAGAGCAGTGAAAAGTTCTTCTTTAAGTGATACAATAAAGACACATCTAGTGACTCTACCACTTGTATCATATGGCTACTGAGATTGTGAAGCAATTCTCACCCAGACAGGAAAGAGAAAGAAGCCAAAATAAGACAGGTTTACAGGTTAGCTTTGGAAGTGGTGCAAAAACTAACTTTAGGTCTATGTAGTCTTGATGTGTACTTAGAAATGAAATGAAATGGGATGGATATTTTTCCCTCATATTTAATGTAATTTTGATAGCAATTATTTTCCTAAAATTTTTTATGAAGTTAATCCAGCATTATTAGCCATAACCAGTAGCAATCAGTTTAGGCCCAGCCTTGATCAGCAGCACAGATAGGCCCCGCAAACAGATAGATCCTTGCTGTTAAGAAACCACAAATGAGGGATCCCTGGGTGGCGCAGCGGTTTGGCGCCTGTCTTTGGCCCAGGGCGCGATCCTGGAGACCCGGGATCGAATCCCACGTCGGGCTCCCGGTGCATGGAGCCTGCTTCTCCCTCTGCCTGTGTCTCTACTTCTCTCTCTCTCTCTCTGTGACTATCATAATTAAAAAAAAAAAAAAAAAAGAAACCACAAATGGCTAAATTCACTTTGGACCAAGCCAGCAAGGGAGAAATATCCCTAAATATGTTATGGTAGAAATTTCTCATATCCTCTTGGTTTTATTATTTGCCTGTAAATATCATATTGACTTCCTAAGGAAAGTCTTTTAACTGCACATGCATAAGTGGGATTCTCCTAGGGTTCAGAGTGTGCTCTAGAAACACTACCCTGACTCCAAAATGATAAAACTAAAACTAGTAAAATGTACATTTGTTCTCTATTTTATCTGCACTTATATCCCTGGTAAAGTGAAGTCGAAAAAAAGTTACTCTGGAAATGACACCTTTTCTAAAGATAAAGACAACATGTTAACCGTACAAGGAAACCTGTGTCCTTTTGCAACCAGTCAGAGCCCGAGTCAATCTTTGTATATGTGAAAAAGATCTTCCTAAAGAAAAGATCTTCCTAAAATGAATGAACAAGTTGAAAAGGTTCATGAATATACTGTACCCATATTCTGGTTTCCCATCCTCTGTATGGAGGGGCACATGAGAGGGAGGATAGACAAGGGCAGAAGTGGGCCCCTTTGATCCCTGCAATGACATCTGGACGACAAATCTCCTTGGCATCCCAAACCTGTTCTCAAACCATCCTGATTTAAAAATCAAGAAATTAAATTTCCTTTGTACTAGTCTGACCTTGTAAACACATCTCCAGGGTGATTGCAGAACTCCTGCATTACTCCTGTGTCACTCCCTAAGACATGGCCCTTGCAGCATTGTTTGTGATAACATGACATCTCTGCCACAAATTCTGATGTGAGTCATGCTTGACATTCATTTAGGGCAGAATGTGTTGTCCCTGGGCTGGCTCTGTGTTTTTTAAAGAGACACACATGATGACAGAGCTCCGGAATCTCAGCTCGTATATCAGACCTTTTCCTCTCCTCCTGTCATCAGCCCTCCATTCCTTCCATCATGCTTGTGTCTCGGAGCCATTCTGAGCTCTAGTTCAGGGAGCTGCCTTCGTCCCCATGAGGATCTGAGCCTTCTTTCTACAGTGGATCATGACTCTGAGTCCTGCTGTACATTCCTAGTCCCTAGCTTCTCTAAAGATAGATGGGACTGAGGGGGATTTCCTAGTGGATTGTTAAGAGCTGTCCTCTGGATCCCCTTCCATGAGTGCAGGGACTGTGGGTGATTATTCATTCAATCTGTCCACTCTCCTGAATCCTGCCCGCTTGACTGAATAATCCCAGCTCTTTGCACCTGGTCTTTTCTCTGTTCCTGAACACTACCTTCTGTTGGAAAAAGCAAGGGAAGACTAATTTTCAGGCTAATTCAAGGTATAAATATTAAACAGTTGGCTGAACATAGATTATTTGTGAAATTTCATCAGTTTCAAAAATAATGCAATAGAAAAACCACACAGAGAACCAAGACTGTGATTCTAGAATTGAAAAAAAAAAAAAAAAAAGGCACTAAACACAGGGATGAAAAACTGAAATGGGAGACATACACCTGATCTCTGTTTTCCCATCTCTAGATATAAGTACATATAGACCACCTCTCGAGCTACTTGGCTCTCCCCAAACTCATCCTATTATCTTCAGCCACTTCAAAGCAATGTCCTAAGATCAAAAGTCTCAATTCTCTGTATAGCAGTGATTTTCGCAAACTGCTAGATGTCTGAAACATCTTCATCACGGTGAATACACAAGCTACCCCTGCAGCAGAAGATCTTCTAGAGTTCTTACTGTGGTCTATTAATTATACAAAGAGTCAAATCATATGTAAAAAAAAAAAAAAAGGAAATGTTTTATATACCCTGACTTACTTCTGCAGGTTCTTACTTGGGTAGGCTCTTTTAACTGTCACTATGAATCATTCCAAGATGCATATCTATTTTCCAATAATGTAGATGGAATTAGTGCCTGGAAAGGAATGATGCAGAGATACCGTTTTGTCTTTCTCACCAAATAATTACTGATGTGGAAGTTAGACTTTGACAGAATGAACAGTCATGAGCTACTTGCTTAATTCACCCGAACAGGTAAAATCATTACAGAGCAGATGTTGTCTGTGGGAAGCAGCCCACTTACCAGTACAATTACATCCATGAAAGCAGGATCCTCAGTACATGGGGTCTCACAGAAAACAACACTCTGCAATATCCTTGCTTTTGATTTGCCACCAGCCTGTGGCAGTCATTGGTTCTCGTTCTCAGAACTGGAATTCAGCATGGGGAGTGCCAGGCTGCAGTTTCAGGGAGAAATGCTTCCTCTGTCTCCCAGCTCCTGAACCGAAGTATTGGTGCACATTAGATAAGAAACTGGAACGTCTTTGTACTTTATATCTTTATTTGTGAGATGAAAAGATTCATCTTTGCCATTTGCTTTACAAGGTATGACAGATAAATGAAATTTTAATATAGGTACTTTCATATTTTCCTCATGGGAATAGATAAAGTTCCTGCTAGCAATTTTTGTCACCTTTTCTTACATCTAAAAATGAATTTTAAGCACTTCAAAATGGCTATAAAATTATTAGAACTCCTTAAATAATGCAATATATACGTACTACTGTGCCTTTATATTCCATTTCATGAGTAAAATGATTAAATATTCCCAGCACTCTTAGAGTCATATAACAGAAAATATTAAATTTGAATTTGATGTACCACTGCTGCTCCCTTGATATGTTAGTGTGTGGTATGGACTTATAAATTAATTTTAATGTTTATCAGGGAAGCCAGTATTTAGGGCCAGTCTTTTAAGCTCATGTAAGCATACAGCAGGTGCTTAAGGCCTAAGACCCACAAGTGTTTACCTCACTATTGTTCTGTTTTCTTTACGACACCTCTGTTTCAACTTCTAGATGTCTAGGGTGTATTGGAAAGCCTGGAGCTGATGTATTAAGTTGAAAATATCTAGAATATAATCTGTTGAATGAGGAGGCACATGTCACCCACATGAGATCAACAAGTAGCTCTCCCAGCATCCAACACCCACTTTGGGAAAGTGAAGACCCCAAAGCCATTGTGAGTGAAGGCATCATTTCAGTACACTCACACGATGGAAATAAAGTCCCTGGATTATTACTTATAATTCCCAGAATGGGAGAATTGGGCAGTCTTTCATGCCAGGTCACAAGCGAGCAGGGCAGACGGTAGGGTAGCAAGAACCTACTAGTTATAAGGTGGCTGAGGCAGTGGTACCTAATTTTTCAGAGGCTCCACTCTGAATGGTCATTTTAGAGATGTTTAGAGAAGTCCTGGGAAAAGCAAGGCAGGAACTGATGGCAGGAATTTTAGGCTTGGGTCCTTGTCTAAATGTCTATCTAGCCCCTGGGTGTGAACAGGGTCTGTAAAAGTAAAATTTACTGTAAAATGCCTACACAGCAGCTCTAAATGTTTGTTTTCTCATCACACAGAGTCAGGAACCTTAGGCTGACCTTCCACTGGATTGCTAACATATAAGCAATATGTTCACGAACTTCTATGAGCTCCAAAGCTGCTTCGTTCCATAATGCGATTCACTTCCCTTCAGCCAAAATATTACCCTGGTCTCTCTCTTCTCAAGAAACAGAGGCTTCTCTTCATGGTTTTCATAGTGGGAGTAAAGTCCTTGATGCCACACTCAAACTTAAAATCAGCCAATTTCTAAGTATGGTCATTATATTAGGGGTCTCCAGATAAACAAAACTAATAGAATATATAATTATGCATACACACTTAGATCTACGAAAAATTTATTTTAAGGAACTGGTTCATGTGATTTTAGGGACTGGTATATATACAAATACACCTATAATTTAATTATGCTACTTACTACCAGGAAAATATAACAGGATATTATAAGAAAGATTAACAGGGTTGAAGAAATAAGGAGGGATTAGCTTTTATCTGGGTGAGCTAAAATATGCTTCTCTGAGGAAATACTTCCTGAGTTATAAAGAATGAATCTTACTCTATCTTCAAGTGTAGTTATCAGGGAGAGGCAGGTTAGGTCAGATGCAGGAATTTGGGATCCCAGAAGAAAGGTCTATATGAGGAGACAATCTGCAGGTAGGACACATACTAAATGACAATAGTAACTCAGGCACCCGGATGGAGTGACTTGAACTTCCTCCACACTGTTTGTCACTAGTATGGCCAATTTATCGCCACTATTAATCCCTTTCAGTTAAAAATCTCAACATGATTTTAAAGATTTAAAGCCATTTCAATGATAGGTCTATTGATTTAATATTTTACATTGGGGTTATCTGAGGTCAGCAAGATGTTCAGATAAATCAGTTTGGGAAAATTAAATCAAGTCATTCACTGTCTACATTTAGATTCACATACCAAAAATATCTAAAAATTGAGTAACATATTGAGTGCTAAATGCCTAAAAAGCTACTAGACTCCTTCTCAGTGAGTCCTATACTTTTCTTAAAACTTTATCAAATTATCACTGACAAAATAACTTTTCTAAAGGATGCTTTTTTTTTACTTTGCAACATTTATTTTTTAAAAAAAACTTATTTTTTTATTTATTTTTTTAAAATTTTCATTTATTTATGATAGTCATACAGAGAGAGAGAGAGAGGCAGAGACACAGGCAGAGGGAGAAGCAGGCTCCATGCACCGGGAGCCCGACGTGGGATTCGATCCCGGGTCTCCAGGATCGCGCCCTGGGCCAAAGGCAGGCGCTAAACCGCTGTGCCACCCAGGGATCCCTAAAAAAACTTTTTAAAAAAGATTTTATTAATTTATTCATGATAGACATGGTGGGGGGCAGGGACACAGGCAGAGGGAGAAGCAGGTTCCACGCAAAGACCCCGACGCGGGACTCAATCATGGGTCTCCAGGATCACGCCCCGGGCCCAAGGCAGGCACCAAACTGCTGAGCCACCCAGGGATCCCCTTAACTTTTTTTTTTTTAATTGAATGTAATACACATACAGAAAATCACATACTGTAACATACCCCAACCTAGTGGTACCAGTACCTACCTGGATGGATTTGCTGAAAAAAGCTCATTCATGCAACTAGCAGCAGATCAAGAGACAGACTAGTTGAAAGTAAACATAAGCACTCCCATCTGGACTGTAAGGACTTTCCTAATAGCACTAGTGAGTAGAATAAATATTACTCTTCCAAGTCGACTGGGTTATAAGTTTCATCTGTGGAAAACTCATTAATGCCGAGGAAAAAACCAAAAGGTCAGCCATGAATTAAAAATCAAAAGTCAAAAATCTTGTGATAATGCTGTCATATGAAATACGATGGTGAATATTTACTAGGAGCACTACTGAGGTTGAATTTTTGGGAAACTATTGTAGTATTGTCTATTTTTACCATTCTAGTAGTTCTTAAATGAAACACAGTGCAGTAGTCAAGGCTTTATTGTGCACATTTTTTCCTATAAAGGAAAATGCATTGTTTAACTCTACCTGCGGTACTTAAAGTTGAAACGAAATGCATACCATTTTTTCTGTTTATAGAGATGTTCCTAGTGTGCCCACCGCATACTGTTTGGCTTTATGTCAATTAAAGAAATTTCAATCCCGGTGCAAATAAGTTTGTCTCAGAGTTTCTGGAAGTTTGCCACGTTCCCTGTTCCTGTAATTGTGTGAATTTAGACAAGCTAATTCATCTTTCTGAGCCACTGTTTCTTCCTCTATAAAAGGACTAAGAGCACTTGCCTCCGATGGACTTTGAGAGTATTGGATTCAATATTACAGGGGCAAATATAAAAACATAAAAATGATATTACAAAGAGTTTATTAATTATTTTGTATTACGTGGTGCATATTTTTTCATTCAGAGCCAGGTCTAAATCAAGCCAAAAGGGGCATGATAAGACCTGGATTCGTAACATACATCAGGGGCAATTGCCTGGCTTATTTGTGATCCTACTGAGTGAATAGCTACATATCTAGTGGTGGGGGTGTAGACAACTGATGGAGAAACTGGCATAATTCCATTCACTCCGGGATTGCTGTCCTATCATTTGATTGCATAAATTCTAGTGCTAAGGGAACCATTAACTCTCATAACATGGATGTGAATCAGGATTATATAGCTGATACGAAGCCATCAGCACAAACCCAGTGATAACTTCCAGTTTCTGTCTTCTCTGAATTTAAGATAATAATATTTACAGCAGTATTGATTTTCTTGTGGCTGCATGAGGCCAAATTTCCTGCATTTTATTTCCACATCTTCCTGTTAATAAGCCTGCAGAACATTCAAGTTCATCTAAATATTCTGAATAGCCACATGGATACAGCTAGTCATTATTATTCCATGTTTCACTGGCTTAATATTCACAACTGGAGACAATGAAATCATAACACATTAGCTTAAAACATAAAAACAATTTTGTACAGTATTATTCAAAAGATCTCGGAGCATGGTCAAGTAGACATTAAGAGTTATTTGAATAGAAGCCTCCACCTGAAGAATCTGGCTCCTGACTCCAAGGCTATATGTCTGACTCCAGGACTCGTGCTCACATTACACTCCCCCTCCCAAACAAAAATCCTTTTTTTTTTTTTTTTTGGTCTAGGAATATTACTAGTGCAATTTAATTTTTTGTGTATGTGAGTTTTTGTTGTTGTCGCTTTATCTTTCCTGCAGAGGTAGTTCAAATGCTATACCTGGCCGATCTCATGGGAAGGCTGCTCTCTGCACACGAGGCTTGGTGCACAGCCCATACCCAGCCTATGAAGGAGCTACAGTCAAGGACTCGGGGGTGGTCTTTACATATGTGTCTTGCTAGTTGACCCTTAAATTCCAGGTCTCTTTATTTGAGGTTCTAGGTAAAAGGTCTTCTTCAGGCATCTCTGCTGAGATCTACTTAGGGGGCAGTCGGGAGAAACCTGGAAGTATTTTTCCTCACTCTGACTCAGTTCCAGTGCTCAGAGTCCATTGAACTGCAGGAGCTTTTTTGTTTGGGGTCCCTTCAGCAGTGAGACACCCCCACATCTACTTAGGGGTACTGCCATGGGGGAGAACAACACACGGGAGGCAGGTGCTTACCCAGTTTTAGACTCTTGTATATTCCTTATCAATGAGTGGTTAGAGGGTAACCACTCTATTATTGGTTAATTACTTTAATTAATTAATATTAATTAATATTTAATTAATATTGGTTGTTATTTTCAGGCCACTCTGAAACCTGACAGCTCAGACCTCTCCCAGCTCAGCTGAGCTCCTGACATCATCAGCTTTTCTTTCCTTTCTCTTCTGATAACTGGGATATTCTAAGGACATTTTTTATCAATAGTATGGATTTGCCCATGTGTAAACCAGTAAGAAAGTAAAAGTCAAGGCTTTCTTCTGATCTATTTGCTTCATCAAACTCATGATCATTGTGAGAAATCATCAAATGGAAATAAGAAAACAAAAGAGACAATTCTAAGACATTTAGAAAAATACATTTAAAATAATATTTTAAAGGATTTTTAAATTTTTAAATTTTAATGATTCTTTTAACCTAAGTTCATGAAATTAATATTACTAAATTTTAATATATGGGTAATAATTAATAATGTTGGAAAATTAATAATGTTGCTATTAATAAGATCATTTATTCAGGGCAGCCCGGGTGGCTCAGTGGTTCAGCGCTTGCCTTTGGCCCAGGGCATGATCCTGGAGACCTGGGATCGAGTCCCACATCGGGCTCCCTGCATGGAGCCTGCTTCTCCCTCTGCCTGGGTCTCTGCCTCTCTCTCTCTCTCTCTCTCATGAATGAATAAATAATATCTTTAAAAAAAAGATCATTTATTCATAAATGAGTATGCTGAAAACTAGAATGCAATGCTTTATACAGTCAAATTTCTACTGTACAGATTTAAAAAATGAAATTTGAAGAATTACCTTTATTTGTGGAGAGTGAGATAGAGGATTAAATATTTTATTGAGTAAATAATGTTCCAGTTAATTTTATGATGGCAGCACAGTCTGGACTTACAAGCAAGATCACAGGAACCAATCTGCCCGTGTACATGTCCTGGCTGTGCCCCTTTCTAGCTAGATGAGCTGGAGAACACACCCCAATCTCACAGAGCCCTACATCTGAAGTAGGAAGCCTTTGTGCCTTTGTGATGGGTCTGTCAGGAGTTAGTTATTATGTATAAAAATCCTGAAATAATTCATTTAAAAATTGAATACCTGTTTGGAGCAAAACCTTATTTTCTTTCTGCATTGCAACATCCTTGACTCTGTTTTTCAATTATTTATATTCCACAGATGAGATGTTGTGTGCTCAAAAATAAATGGTATGGATTATTCTGGTGACTTCAGTTAATATATATTATATATTAATATATATATATATTATATATACAAATAGTAATATATATAAATAGTACATATACAATTCATGTTTTGGAGTCTATTCTTGCTTGTGATTAATATTTTTATGCATATAATACAGATCTTATAATTTATTTTACAAAATGGGACACCTTTGAGAGTAAAGGGGGGCAGTTAATAAAATTCCACGAGGATAACTGGTGTAACTAGGAATCTCTACATGGATTTGCGTTTGTCCCTGTGTATTTCAGGTTAAGTGTTGCATTTGTTCTTTGACATCATCTCCTTTTTTGTGGGGACCCATGTATGCGAATACATTTATAGACATACATGCTATGGTAGATACTGTTCATGCCCTACCTGCATACCCCTGGATCTCCTTCTGTAATAGGTTGTATATAGCAAACACCTGCAATTCTTACTGATTTGGTTTTGTTTCCGCAGAAGCACACAAGACAGAAGGTAAGAGTCCCTGGAAGCGGCCTATGACCAATGGAAGGAGAGTTGGAGAATAAGTAATCCTGTCTCCTCACCTTTCAGCTGGAATATCCCTAAACCCTATTTCCCAGGCTCTGCAACAGAGTCGAATGGTTGAATCGTCGTGTCTACACAGCACATTCTCATCAGCCCCCTTCTCTTCCACTTCTCGCTTCTCTGTGCCCCCCTTCCAAGAAAGCACTTATACTTAATCCATGTCTTGGAGTTGGCTTCCATCGACACTCAAACCAAAACACTTGAATAAAAAATAATGTATTGAGCAAACCTCAATGATTATCCCACATGGCACCTCAAATAAAATGAAAGCCTTCGCCTTGTTATGGCACCTGTTATTTAAGGTAGAACGTTTTATGCAAAACTCAGCACTGTTAAGGGACAAGTAATTAGTTCCTGTGTGGGGTATATTGATGTGGATTGAGTGAGTGTGCGTGAGAGAGAGAGGGAGGGAGATGATATCAGATCACTAAATGTTAATCATAAATTTGGCTAACCCGAATGAATCAAAACTTTTGACAAAGAATAAATTAGACGAATGGCACTAAAGAAAGTGTGTAAACAGCATTTCTTTTGATGCCTTTTTTTTTCTTCTGTTTTCTCTCTTCACATCTAATGGTTTCATTCACTACACGTCTTCCAGCACATAATGAGGAATCCTTAAATCATGATAGATTAGCCTCTGCAATCTTGACAACTTTCACTCCTCAGAAGTCAGTGTTTACTGTGTTTGTGATCTTCTTGCAGTTGAGCTATCTCTGAACTAAATGAAGCAGATCAACTTCAGAATCATCCAGATTTTCTGAGTTTGGACTATTTTGTTTTATTTCATTTTTAATTGAGATATAATTCACTCATCATTAAATTCACCATTTTAAAGTGTACCAGTCACTGTTATTTTTATTATACTCACAAGATTATGCAACCAGCACTACTATCTTTTTTTATTTAAAAATCAATTAATTAACATATTCTGTTTTATTAATTTCAGAGGTAGTTTAGTGATTCATCAGTTGGATATAACACCCAGTGCTCATTACATCACATGCTCTCCTTAATATCCATCCCCCAGTTATCCCATCACCCTACACTCCTCCTCTCCAGCAACTCTCAGTACGTTTCCTATGGTTAAGAATCTCTAATGATTTGTCTCCCCCTCCGTTTTCATATTATTTTATTTTCCCTTCTCTTCCCCTAATTTATCTGTTTTATTTCTTAAATTCCACATATGAGTGAAA
The DNA here is from genome assembly GCF_048164855.1 of Canis lupus baileyi. Taxonomy (NCBI): domain Eukaryota; kingdom Metazoa; phylum Chordata; class Mammalia; order Carnivora; family Canidae; genus Canis; species Canis lupus. The sequence goes on from NC_132858.1 coordinate 51,893,239, forward strand.
TATGAATTTGTCTTTCTCTGACTTATTTCACTTAACATAATACTCTCTAGTACTATCCACATTGTTGCACATGAAAGGTTTTACTCTTTTTGACAGGTAAGTCCATATCTATCTATCATCTATCTATCATCTATCTAATCTATCATCTATCTATCTATCTATCTATCTATCTATCTATCATCTATCATCTATCTATCATCTATCTATCTATCTATCTATCTATCTATCTATCTATCTATCATCTATCTATCTATCATCATCATCTCACATCTTCTTTATTCATCCGTTGATGGACATTTGGGCTCTTTCTATAGTTCAGCTATTATAGACATTGCTGTTATAAAGACTGAGGTCCGTGTGCCCCTTCAAATTACTAGGTTTGCATCTTTTGGATAAATATTGAGTAGTGCAATTGCTGGATCATAGGATAGTTCTATTTTTAATCTTTTGAGGAACCTCCTTAGTGTCTTCCAGAGTGGCTGAAGCAGCTTGCATTCCCACCAACAGTGTAAGAAGGTCTCACCTTTCTCCACATCCTCACCAACATCTTTTGTTTCCTGAGTTGTTAATTTTAGCCATTCTGACTAGTGTGAGGTGGTATCTCATAACTATCACCATTGTCTAATACAGAACATTTTTATCAGCCCAAACAGAATCCCCACATTTATTAGAAATCACTCTCTGCTCTCCTCTGCCCTCCTAAACCCTGACAACCGCTAATCTACATTCTGTCTCCATGGACTTCCTATTGCAGACATTTCATATACATGAAATTGTATAATGTGTGACCTTATGTTTCTGAATTCTTTCACTTACAATATTTTCACGGTTTATCCATAGTATAACACATAGTACCATAACTTAATTTTCCTGGCTCAGTAATATTCCGTTGTATGGAACTATCACTTTTGTTTATTCATTCATCAGTTGATGGACATTTGGATTGCTTCCACTTTTGGCTGTTATAAATAATTCTTCAATGAACACTCATGTACAGTTTTTTTTTTAACAATTTTTATTTGACTCTTTTCTTCTCCCTGTCCCCCTTTCCTCACCCACCCCAGTTTTATTGAGAGAAAAATTGACATATAACATATTAGTTTAAGGTGTACAAAATGACTAGCACAATAGGTTAGTTAACATCCATTGCCTCACACAGTCACCAGTGGGCACACATGTTTTTAATTTTACTTAATACCTATGAGTGGGATTATTGGATTCTGTGGAAATGATATTTACCTTTGTGAGGAACCTGCCAAGTGTTTCCCACAGTGGCTGAACTATTTTACATTCCCACCGGCAATACATGAGTTTCCATTTGTCCACATTTTCCCTGTCACAGGTTGAATTGTGTCTTCCTAAAATTCATATGTTGAAGCCCTAACCCTCAGGACTACAGAATTTGACTGTATTTGAAAACAGAGGCTTTAAAGAGGTGATTAAGCTGTAATGAGTCCCTTAGCGTGGGTCCAAATTCAATCTGACTGGTATCCTTAAAAGACCAGGGAATTTATAACACTTTGAGAGTTTGGAGTTATTTGCCCTTTCCCTGTTCATTTTATTCTATCGATGACCTAAATAACCACAGTATAAAAGGATCTTCTTATTTCTGTCTTTTTGTCTACCTTTGTCCAGCACCTTCATTACCCTCTTTTGCTTCTGATCTTTACATTGAGTCTTTTTCCCAAGTCCTGAGTTCTTGAGGTCAACTTAAGGGAAAAATAAGTATAAATATTTTCTGCATTGTTATTAGGGCAATAATCCTCACTGGCATGTATGATTGGTTCAAACCTTCCATTTATCTTGATTCTTTTACATCAATTACCAAATATAATACTTTCCTAGTCATTAGAACAACCCATCAATTTTCACCATCTTGGTTGGTTCATTCATTGAATAGTTTGACATGATTTTAGGAAAGGAGGCTCTAATGACTATTTTAATTTACACTTACTTGCTCATCCTTAACTATATTTTAGTAGGCATACATAGATCTCTTATCACCTACCAACACTGAATTTGTTATTAACTGGAAAACATTGAACACACAGGTAAGTAACTTCAAGTATTAGTTCTAATATAAATATTTTATAATTATTTATTAGCATAATCACCATGATGGATGCCACTTATTTCTATTTTCTTTGAAAATTAAATGATCTAAGTGGCTTGAATTTTAAGTAAATAAATACATAAGTATAGTTTACTTGGCAAGTTTTGTTAATGATACATTAGTCACATTTTTAAGATTGCAATATTGCTTTGATTAAAGTACAAATAATAAATCATCTGAATAACACTTTATATTTTATAGTATCTCAACCATCATCTCATTTCATTTTTACAAAATTTTCTATCATAAATATTATGCTAGTTTTAAATGTAGAAAATAAAAGCCTCAGAGTGTTATCATTTTTTAAAGTACATAGATAATAAGGAGCTTAAATCTTCTCTTTGTTTTAAAAGACTTGTTTGTTTATTTGAGAGAAAGAGAGTGATCAGGGAAGAGGGTTAGAGGTAGAGGGAGAGGGAATCCTAAGCAGACTCCCCACTGAGTGTAGAGCCTGAGGCAGGGCTTGATCTCACATCCCTGTGATCAGACCTGAGCCAAAACAGAGTCCTACCCTCAATCCAGTAGGCCACCCATGTTCCCTATAAATCTCTTTTTATTTTATCTTCCCACCTTCCAAAGATATCAAGATAGCATAGGAACTACAGTAGAAGAGCAGACCATGATGCAAAGAAGCAAACTATCAAGCTGTTCCCCTGGGAGGTAAAGGAGGACTGTCATTTACTGACAAGATAATATATGATAAGGTGGCAGCCTCCTACTCCTTATATGTTACCACAACTAACTTCCACAAATAATGTGTAGCATAAATGTAAATGTTCTTTTTTTTTTGCAGATAGAATATAAATTACTTGTTCAACATTTGAGAGTAAGAAAGAATTAGGATGGGAATTTTAAATCATACTGGCTGGACTTCAAAGTCCTGTCTTATTTTGATTGTATCAGAAATAGTTACATAGTAAAGGGAAATACTAATTATATTATGGACCTTTTCTAGAAGTCTGCACTTTAAGGCCATAGAATAGCATAACCCAAAGATAGAAGTTCTATCTTATCAGTGAAAGTTAAATAATATGTTTTAATTTCAGTGAAAGTTAAATAATATATATTTTAATTTCACTAAATTGTTCATGAAAACTTTCTACTCTCAAAGCAGAAAACAGTATATGAGAGAGTCATAAGCAATGATTATTCAAGTTTGTATACATTTATCAATGTATAGTGTGCTTTTTGCTCTAATATGTATACCAAAATTTTGGCACTGATTTTTTAATCACTTTTATTGAGTATAATTAATATGCAGGAAAATACTACTTTTTAGTGTATGGTTCTCGGTGTTTTGATAAATGTATACAATCACATACCTACTACTGTAATTGTGACATAGACCAAATATATCAATGCAAGATACATGAAGTCAACCCCATGTTCCATATTTAATTGCTAGTGATCTTTTGTGATTGACTGAGAAAATTCTTTGTCTATATTCTAGATCTTTGTTGTCATTTTGTAACATTGCCTTTCAAAAAGTGGAATATTTTAATTTTGATGAGGTACAGTTTAACAATTTTTTTATTTCATGGATCATGCTTTTAGTATTATAACTAGGAAATCCTCCTCAATCCAAAGCTAAAAATATTTTCTGCTATGATTTCTCTAGCAATTGTATAATTTTAGATTTTACACTTAGGTGAATGATTGGCTTTGAGTTAATTTTTGTATTGAGTGTGAAATATGAATTGAAGTTTATTACTTTGCATATGGATGGCCAAATGTTCCAATATATTTGCTGACAAGACTATCTTTTCTCTATTAAACAGCCTCTGTATCTTTGGTAAAAAACAATTAGCTATATATGAATGCATCTATGTCTGGACTTTATTATTTGCCATTGATTGATACAAATATTACTTTATCAATACTGGCTTATATTCTCCAAAATATATCTTATATAGGCATGATGTTATATTACCTAAAATTGTTACATCGTCCAGCTTGCCTTTCAGTATGATCTGGTTCTGACTCATTTATCATGAAGCTCTGTCATTAGGTGAATACACATTTAGGACTCTAATATCCTCATGATAAATTGATCTTTTTATTGTTAAATAGTCTCCTTCTTTATGTCTGATAAATTTTCTTGTTCTGAAGTCTACTCTGTCTGAAATAAATATACCTGCTTAGCTGTCTTGGTGTTAACATTTGCAGGGTATATCTTTCTTCATTCTTTTAACTTATTTATGTCCTTATGTTTAAAATAGATCCCATAAGCAACATACAGTTGAGCCTTTCATTTTTTAAAACAATTTAGCAACTTCTGTTCTTAAATTGGTAAAGCTTAGTTCATTTTATTTAATATATTTTTTAATTTATTAGATAACACAGCTACTATGATATATTTTTTATCTTTTCCTTATTCATATGTCCCTTTTTGTTTACTTTTAGATTGAGTAATTTTCTTATAATCTGTTTCTACATTACTAGCTCATTATTTATATATTTTTTTAAGTTTGGAATTGTTACCTTAGGATTTACAATACATGCTTTAATTAGTCATAGTCAACTTTTAAGCATATTATGCTACTTCATGTACAGTATAAAAATCTTAACACAGTATAGACCTAATTACTCTGTTTATACTATTTCTCCACATATTTTATTTTTATTTTTGCCATAAAATTTTGCTACTGTTTTTGCCATGGACAATTATTATTGAGTAATAAAAAAAAGTTTATATTTACCTTTATTTTATTAGTTCTCCAAAGTTTTCATATCTTTGTGTAGATCCCAGTTCTTGTCTAGTACCAGTTTCTGCTTAAAGAACTCTCTTTAATATTTCCTGTAGTACCAACCTTTTGGTAATATTTTTTTTCAGTATTTTGTTCATTTGATAAAGTATTTCTCATTTATTTTTAAGCATGTTGACAGTTTTATTTTTCTTTTAACTTTCCACTGTCTTCTGGGATATATGTTTTTCTGTTCACTTCTACAGTTCATTGGTGTTCACATGGGAACTGAGGGATGCAATGTTTTAGCCCTTGCCCCGGTGACCTAAAGCCTTTACTCTTTAGGGGAGATGGTCCTTAGACAGGGCTTCATTCTGATAGTGCAGTAGTGACCACATACTCTTAAGGTCTGTACAACTGAGGGTGGTTTTCCCAGGTGTCTCACTTTGCCCCCTGCTTCCATTTGTATTACTTAATTATTACTGCATCAAAAACAACCTAAAGTTTAGGTGAAAAGAACATACATACTATCTCCCAGATTCTATGGGTAGGGAACACAAGCATGGCCAGGTTGACGTGTGGTTCCACATATCTTAGAGCAGTCAACATTTCCAGAGACTGCACTTTTACCTGAAGACTCAACTAGGGTAAATCCACTTCTGAGCTCCTTTACAAGGCTGTTTGCAGGATTAAATCAGATGGATCATTGAACTGAGGGGCTCAGTTTCCTGCTGGCTATTGATCAGTAACTGCTCTAGTCTTTTACCATGTGAGGATCTCCAATTGCTTCTTTAGAGCAAGGGCATAAGACGAGATCCAGAAAGAGGGTGTGCAAGCAAGCAAGACAGAAGTAATAGTCCTTTATAACCTAATCTTAGAGTAAAATCTGTCTTAGTCGGCTAGGTCTACCATGACAAAACACCAGAGACTGGGTGGCTTAAAGTGCAGAAACTTATTTCCTCACAGTTATAGAGGCTAGTAGTCCAAGATCTGGATGCCAGCCTGGTTGGGTTTTGGTGAAAGCTCTCTTCCTGGCTTGCAGACAGTTCCCTTCTCAATGTGTCCTCACATGGAAGAAAGAGAGAGAGAAAGAGAGCAAGGGTATTAATCTCATCATGGAGGCTCCATATTTATGACCTCATCAAATCCTAATTTCCTCCAAAAGGCCTCCAAATACAATCTCATTGAGGTTTAAGTCTTTAATATATGAACTTTGGGGAAATACAGACCTTCAGTCCAGAATAACATCCCATCACTTTATCTGTATTTAAGTACTGGAAACAGATCACTAGGTCAGACCACAAAAAAGAGATTACATAAGGGAATAACTACCAGAAGGTGGGGATCACTGGGACCCATTTCAGAAGCAAAGTTGCCATAGTCAACTTTTTATCCTCACAGTGATTCCACACCCTTTGTTTTTTTTTTTTTTGAGAAAGAAAGATCACACGAGTTGGGGGTGGGGGGCAGAGTGTGAGAGAAGAGAGAGAGAGAAAGAGAGAGAGAGTGAGTGAGAGAATCTTAAGCAGGCTCCATGACCTGAGCCAAAATGAAGAGGCAGATCCTTAAATTACCCAGGGGACCCTGGTTCCCTCCCCTGCTAAAAGCAAAATGCATCACTCCCTCCTGAAGACCCCATAATCTTATTATTTAAATCAAGTCCACATCTTAGAACTGGTTCATGGAAAAGATCCTGCAAAAGGAAGCAAATTTTCCTTATATCTGTTGTTACCAAGATTACTGCATTTTCATACTAAACTACACTTTGTCGTTAGCAATTTACTAAGAAAAAAAAATACCTAAATTCTTACCTGCTTATGGATGTCACCCAGGTCTTCTTTCTATACTTTTCCACTGGTGAGCCAGGGTTTGCATCTTATTACTGTTAGGAGGAACTTGTCTTTTTTTGAGATTTTAAAGTATTTCACTGCTTTATACCTCAGTCTCTGATAGATTCACAAAGTCATGGAGTTTCATGTCATTCTTTTATTATTTATGTCATTTTGATAGAAAAAAAAATACCTTTTTCCAACTCTCTATTACTTTAGTAGAAACCACAATTTATGGCAGCAATTATTTGACATGATGATCCAGGATTTTAAAAATCAAAGTATACAACAGACTTATTTTCCTATTTATTATTTTGACTTTAATATTAAAGCACTATGCCTTAATGACCTGAAATAAGGTCCCATCCTTATTTCCCTTCCTTAAGGTCCCCATCCTCCTCCCACAAAACTAAACGTGCTAACACATGCCTCTAATATGGAGACACATGGGATTGTCCTGATTCTGCAGTTCTCAAGAAAGTTGATGCACTCTGCAGACTTACTTAATGGCCAGCTTTGATTGAAACAGTTCTGTTATGGAAATAAGTATATTAAGGCATAAGTGTCAAACTAGTTAATATATTTCTTTTTACTGTTCCTGGAAGGATTATGAATATATCTGGAATACATTTTTTAAATTTCAATTTATGCCTTATTTTATTGAGTGCTTTTAAAAATTATAGGTTGACCTAATTTCTTAAAGAATGGCTAAACTGATAAGAACATATAGCATGTTGTGTCTAAGGATGTAGAATTGTAGTAGCAGCAACTAAAAGACCCTATAAAGTATAATTTAAGCCTGAAGGGGATGAATAAAACATTTTAACAAAATATACAATATGATATGCTAAAATATAATTTATAAAGAAAAATCAATGTTGACTAAATAAATAATAAATTCATTATAAGGGAAGACTTTAAATAAATGTCTGAATGGAATTGACAGTTTATGTTACCAGCCTGAACTCTTAATCCCTGATCATGAAAAAGAAACTTACTATCTTCTAAAGCTGTCCCTTGACAAGTGTTTAGCAAAATGAATAAAATACACAGAATTTTTAAAAGGTGAATTTTTAAGATGGACTCTGTACTGTAACATGCTCTTCACCTGCGCATGATGTGGATGCTTGAGAGCTGATAGGTAACCGGACACCCCCACTTTTCAGCCTCTCTAACATTTAGATTTAAATCAGACCTACACGGTCATCCAGATCAAGTTGTGCCCAATTCAGTCTTACAGTTTTTGTAAATGTTTTTGTTTCTTTTCTGAAGGACTTTGGCATTTTCACTAATACGTATACCAGCTCTAGGTCTTGACTACAGAAACTCCTGAAGTTTGCCATAATTACAGCGGTTGTTTGTTTCTGAACCTCATTCATCTCACCAGTTCATCATCATGTTTCATACCAAAGTGACACCACAGCAACCCTTTACCCCAATAAGGAGGTGAAGATCATGTGTTACTCTGCGCTCCAGACAACACCCCAGGTCCTGTGCATGGTTGTCGTACCCAAGGTTTTCTCCCACAGTTGTTCCTACATCCAAGGATCTCCCTCTTGGGATAGATAGTACTTAGTAACTGGATTTCCACACTCTCCTACCAACATTTTATTTGTGAGGGATCTCATAAGTCATTTGCTAAAAACATTAAAAATAGCTAACAAAAGAAATGCTGTGCTATAAAAGCATTTCACTTTTCATTAAGTAATGTACTAAATGGTAAAACTAATTGAGAAAAATAATTTAAAAACATCCAAGAAATAGAAGTCTGCCACTGTGTAATAGAGTGATGCTTAAAATAGTTTATATGTGAAATGGAAATAGACCACCAGCACACTGAGTATTGTGATAAATACGTGAGGATGGCTTAGAAAGGAGAAGAGTTGTGGTTAAAATCCCTATACGTTTAAAGGTAATTACAGGGATCCCTGGGTGGCGCAGCAGTTTGGCGCCTGCCTTTGGCCCAGGGCACAATCCTGGAGACCCAGGTTCGAATCCCATGTCGGGCACCTGGTGCATGGAGCCTGCTTCTCCCTCTGCCTATGTCTCTGCCTCTCTCTCTCTTTCTGTGTGACTATCATAAATAAATAAAAAATAAAAATTAAAAAAAAATAAAGGTAATTACAGGTGTAGATATATTAGACTCAGTCCTACAATAAACTTTTGGAAGTAATATTTATACTCTCTTCAATTTATTCTATATATAATATTCTACAAAGTAGAATGATACATTTTTTATTAAAAGGAATTGAATTGTGGGACACCTGAGTGGCTCAATGGTTGTTTGGCTCAGGTCATGATCCCAGGGTTCTGGGATCGAGTCCCATATCAGGGAGCCTGCTTCTCCTCCTGCCTATGTCTCTGCCTCTCTCTCTCTCTGTCTATCATAAATAAATAAATAAAATCTTAAAAAAGAACTGAATTGAAATGGTGCAAGCTTTAAAGTGTACAAAGCCTATAATTATATGAAGACTTAATGATTCATAAATGCAAATGTTATCTGAATTTAAGAGCTCCTGTCTCAGACCAGTCTGGCACCTATGCAGTACAACAATAGATTTCACCTACTGCAACTTTGAACTTCAATATATTGACTCAACAAGTTGAGAACACATGTTCACATCCCCTTAACTCCTCCTTAGAGACTCAGAGGGCAACAATTTGGACCCTATTCCCTTAGGGATAAAGGAATGAAGATACTGGCAACAATTATAACAGCACTTGGGAAGGCATCCTATCTTCCAACCATAGCTACAAACTCTATTTTTCTACCTTCTTAAATAATCTTATCACCACCATCCATGCCTTTTAGGGAAGATTATTTATTTATTTATTTATTTATTTATTTAGTATACCAACAATTTTTTTTGGTATACCAAACAATACCAAACAATCCCTGTTACATAAATGCCTATTTTGAGTGTGAATTCCTGAGAAAATAATGGCATTATATTTTAATTTAAGTATCGTTATTTTCATCAATAGTCCTTAATTTCAGTGTCCTGAACAATCCATACTGTTAATAATGATATTTTCTGGGACTTGGATACATTGGCATTAATGAAGTCTGATGTGAGTTCTTCATTTGGGGAGATAACTGAAAATAATGCTAATGTAGTTCTACACTGTGAAACCATCACCTAGTAATATATAGATGCCCATTGAAAGGAAATACTGCTGTTTTGTGGGAGACCGCGTACTGAGCAAATCTGCAGCCTTGGGATTAAAGCAAAGGAGAATCACTAAATCCAAATCCTGACCTGTCATAGAAAGCATGTCAGGTATCAGTAGGTAAGCCCACTGTGTTCAGATTTGACTTGTAGGTAGGCTTACCCATAAGCAAGTTGACATATGAAAAATGGATATATAAAAATTACTGAATGAGGAAAGTAAATATATATATCTTCGATCGACAAAGATCAGTAAACATCAAAGTGATGCTTGGTAGCCATAAACTATGCCCATAAATGTAAACCATTTTGATTTCAGATAAATTTAGTTTCTCAAAACGAATTTATCTCTGTCTTGTTGCATAAATATGTATAAACTTGCACTTCATATTTGAAAATGAAGCAGCTATACAATAGTTTTTTCCATAAAATGAATATTGGGAAAAGTTTGTTCTGCCTTTATGTTTATATTTTTACTTTAGTATGCCATGTCCTCCCACAAGAAGTACTAGGGCACTTTTTTGGTTCAAAGTGGAAACAAATGTAAATGAATGGTTAAACATTTAGATGAAGTCGTAATTATTAAAAGCTATGCTGTTCATGGCATACTAAGACTAGCTTTCTAAGATAGTAGAATCTTATTGGTTAGCAGCTTCTATTTTAAAAAACAATGGACCTCGTGACAAGAGGGCTTAGTTTGAGCCCTGGCTGCGTTAATTTATAGAGGAGTGTCTGACCTTTGATGATCTTTGTAATTCAATAAGCCTCCAGACATTATTATAAGCTGAATTGTTCTCCCCTCCTTCCACCAAATTCATATGTTGAAGTCCTAACCCCCGGAATGTGTCCGTATTTTCGGATGGAAACTTGAAGGAGGTGAATTGGTTAAAATGAGGTCAATGGGGTGGCCCTAGCCAGAAATCTGAGTCCAGATGCATGCAGAGTGAGACCCTGCAAGGATGCAGAGGGAAGGCAGCAGTGACAGCCGAGAGAGGGACCTGCAAAGAAGCCAGCCCTGCTGACACATGATCCCAGACTTGCAGCCCCAGGACCCTTACATGTTGTCTATTGTTCAGGTGACCAGTATGTGGCACTTTGCTAAGACAGCCCCAGCATGCACTGGCCCAAGTATCTCCTGAAAAATGGGGAGTAGTGAAATTATCAGTTTCAGGGCCAGACTATGACTAAGCAAGTTATTACTCACACTCATTTTTTTTTCCACCCTTCATGTTCCATAGTTTTGGTTCTCACACTTTGCCTGTCTGTTATCACTTACATGTGATAATCTGTGGCTCCAGTGGCCACTCCACCCATGTAGGGATAAACTGACATGGCTCACGCTCCATCACTTGCAGCAGTTTATAGCCAAAGTCTGATCGTTTGGAAACTGCATCTAGAGTACTTCTAGTTGTATCATGATCACTCAACTCCAGATATACAAAATCTACAGCTGTGCTGTAATCTATACAATTCAGATATAATAAGGTTAAAAAAAAACCCTCTCTGTAAAAAATAATGTTAATAATGCCTAATTTGGCTAGTATAAAACAAGATAAAAAATTTTTGAATAATAGTAACTCATAAGATTAAAAGTGCGAGTTTTTATTATATCAGGGAGAGAGAAAATTATGATTTTAGAAATTGCTAAGTTAAAAAGGTACGCAAAAAATCTGAAACCATCATTCATCAACTAAGAATAAGTTGTATATAGCTTCTAAACTACAGGCATAAAAAGTCTTTTGAGAATTAGAATAAAATTTTAGAAGTCACCAATAAAGGAAAATATGACAGGGCAAGAAAAAAAGCTAAAACAATAAAATTTAAAAATCACAAGATAAGATGAGATAAATACATTCAAATATATCATCAATGACAACCAGCATACATTTACTTTCTCAGTATGAAACTTAGGTTGATCTATTCCACTCCCATGGTGACAGTTCTGGTTCCCCAGATAATTCTCTATTTGATATTTAAGAATTTTAGACTCTCTCTCTCTCTCATTCTCTCTCTCTCATCTATCATCTATCTAGCATTTATCACCTATCACCACAATCCGCATGATTATTGAAAGGAGAGAGTTTCAGATATTTCTGTAATTCTTTTGTTTTCAGGTTGCTTTCCATACATATTGCTCTTGAAGGGATTGCGTTTTAAAGGCATTGGGGTAATTCTATTCTGTAAGGTTGTGCAACCAAACTGATACACTTCCAGTCCATTTCTTTTTTATTTTGAGAGTTTGATTTTAAAATATGCTTTTTTTTTAATATATGTAAAGATGTCAAGTATTTTTTTTTCAAAATAAATCTATGGAACAAGGTGTGCTTAAAAAATATTAGTTTTTATCTTACTGCTCTTGACTATTTCCTTATTCGTTGTGCAATTATTCAAAATTCTTTATTCTTCCATTTTTAAATATGAGTATATATACATGAACAGTAACATAGTCTACATATTTTCATCCAATTTACTTGTTTCCTTGGAAAACAATTTAGAACAGTATACAGAAAACATAAAGCTGTATGGCTTTTTGGCTTTTTAGAACTGTATAATACCCAGTATGTGAGCTTATTCCAATCTATTGATTGACATTTTAATTGTTTCCAAATTCATCTATTACAAATAGTGCTACGCTAATGAGAAAAGAGGTGTATTCACTTGTTCAACTGAATAATTTTAAATTTTATTTTATCCCCTTTGAAACATATTAGCTACATTCTATGTTTTATTTAGTGATTATCTTATCTTTAATATGAATCTTAACTTATATAAGTCCACCTCCAAATAATACTGCCCACATATGAATCATTTCTGCTACTCATTTCCTTAGTATAGATTCAGGTTTTTGTCTGGTAAACTTGCTTTCTTCCTGAAGATTTTCCTTTAATATTTCTTATTACAAGTCTGCTGATAGTTAAGATTTCTAGACTCTGTACCACTAAAATAGTTCATGTTTTTCTTTTTTGGAAAGATATTTGGTTGTATTAAATTCTATTTTCTTTTCTATTTTTTAACTTTGTTAAAGGCTTTGCTTCCCTATATTTCTGGTTTGCACTGTGTCTAATGAGAAATCTGTTTCTCTATACATAATGTCTTCCCCTTCCCACACTCTGTGCTTTTGAGATTCTCTCTTTTTCTAATATTTTTTTCTTTTTCAGTAATTTTTTAAAATCTGAGTATGATGTCCCTGGATCTAGTTTGTTTCTTTTGTTTGGGGTCCATTAAAATTCCAGATATGTGGAATTCATAGTTTTTAACATTTTCTTAAAATAGACAATGTCCTTCAAATATCTTTCATGCCTAAATCTTCTTCTTTGGGGACTCCAATCACAACTATTCTGCTGCTCAAAGTTGTCCCAGGGATTACGATGTGATGTAATCATATTCACACATCTTTTCTTCTGCAATCTATTTTTCCAGTCATCCATTATATGTTTTAACTCCTAAAGATTCCATTTTTTTATCTTTCATGACTCTAATATGCTTAGTCTTCATCTTCTTGAAAAGCATGCAGAATAATGTAATAATATTTTTAAAGCCATTTTCTGGTAATTCCATCATTTGTGTCTTTCTGTATTTTCTTTTACTTATCATTTTTTTTCTCCTCATTGCACATCATGGTTTATGTCATTGAATGACTTTATTTTTTTGACCAGTTACCAAATCTCATGAATTATACCCAGTTGGAAGCCTGAAAGGCAAGACAGCTTTACTCTAGGAGTAATTTTACATTAGTGTCAAAGCAATACACTTCTGAGTATCTAATGTGTTTCTGCTAGACTTACAAGGCTTTCCACGGTGGTGAGGGAATATTGATAATTTCTATGTGAACTTTCAGATGTGTTTCCTCTGCCCACATTAGAGTCTCCTTTCTTCATCTCATGAATTGATCACAAACATGCTTAAGTCTCACCAGGGACCTTCCAGGATGCTGAAGCCTTGTCACTGCAGCTCTTTATTCTTCACCTTCTACTCAGGCATCTCTAGTTGTCTTGGCTCTCCTAGACTCTTTCTCTATATTTTGAGTTCAGAGTGACTATTGGTCTCTACTGGGTGTCCTATTACTGATCTAAGGCCTGGAAATTCTCTCTCAAAAGTTCATTGGAAAAATCACACAGCCCGCTTTGTTACTCTCATCCTAAGGATCAGTGTCCAGAGTTGCCTAATGTCTGATATCTAAATACAATTTTTATATCTTTTCTATGTGTTTTCAGATAGTTCCAGTGGGAGATAGTTTTTTTTTTTATTGGACTTTGAATATAGGTTGACGGTATTGTTTTGTTTATTTCCTTTCAGACTTTATAAAGTTATTAGTCTTTTTTCCAGAGTGGTTGTGCTAGTTTGTATTCCCAACAACAATGTAAGAGGGTTCCCTTTTCTCTACATCTTTGTCGATATCTATTGTTTCCTGTATTATTAATTTTAGCCTTTCTGACAGGTATGAGGTGATATCTCACCATAGTTTTGATTCGCACTTCCCTAATGATAATGATATTGAGCATCTTCTCATGTGTATGTTAGCCATCTGAATGTCTGCTTCGAAAACTGTCTATTTATGTCTTCTGCTCTTTTTTTAACTGGATTTTTTGTTTTTTGGGGTGTTGAGTTTTATAAGTCCTTTCTGTTTGTTTCAAGTTTTTATTTAAATTTTAATTAGTTAACACATAGTGTAATATTGGTCTCAGGAGTAGAATTTAGTGATTCAACACTTACATATAACACCCAGTGCTCATTCCAACAAATTCTTCCTTAATACCATCACCCATATAGCCCATTCTCCATCCACCTCCCTCTAGAAACCTTCAGTTTGTTCTTTATAGTTATGAGCCTCTTATGGTTTGCTTCCCTCTTTTGTTTTTATTTTCTTTTTCTCTGTCCCCTATGGTCACCTGTTAAGTTTTATAACTTCTTTTTATATTTTTGAATTATAATTATTTATCTATATATCTAACGATATATATATGTGTATATATATGTATATATGTATATATATATATACAAAATCTCACCTCTTCTTTATCCATTTATCTATCAATGGACATCTGGTCTCTTTCCATATGAAAGAACACAGACACACGAAAAAATTCTCAGCATTTCTTGGCAATAGGGAAATACAGATCAGAATGAGATAACACAATGAGATAACACCTCACACCTCACACCAGTCACACCCATGGCTAAAATTAACAAATCAGGAAACAACAAACATTGGGGAGGATGTGGAGAAAGGGCAACCCTTTTATACTGCTGGTGGGAATACAAGCTGGTGTAGCCACCCTGGAAAACAGTATGGAGGCTCCGAGAAGTTAAAAAAAAAAAAAAAAAGAGCTACCCTATAACCCAGAAATTGCACTACTAAGTATTTATTCAAGCAATGAAAGAGCCCATACATTATCATTCTAGTTATTGTTACTCTGATTTTTTTCTTTTTATTTTCTTATTGTTTGCTTGGTTGTTTTGTGTTAATTTCACTGTAATTATGTATCTTGCACTATACTTGTTTCAAAGACAAACAACATTGGCTTTCTCTTTTTATACTTGTGTAATTTTACTCTTTTGCTCATATTTATTACTTAAGATTTTCTATTTAATTGTTTTTGGCTTATTGAGATGGATATGCAGGTAATCAAGGTTTTAATAAACTTCATTTTCAGAACAATTTTATATTTATAAAATATTTGCAAAGAAAGTAAAGAAAATCCCCCTATACCGTGCACTCACTGTCCCTATTATTAACAACCTACATTAAAGTGGTACATTTATAAAATTAAACAAAATATGTATTAGTACACTAATAACTAAAGTCCATACCTTATTCAGATTTCCTTAGTTTTTCCCCAGTGTCTTTTTTTTCTGTTTTAGGAGAACATGTTACATTTTGCCAATTGGTCTACTTAGGCCACTCTAGGATCTGACATTTTCTCAGATTTCATTGCTTTTGATAACCTTGACACTTCTGACCAATATTGGTTAGGCTTTTTGTAGAATGAGTCTCAGTTGGAATTCTTCAGATTTGACATTGATTATTATTATTATTATTATTATTATTATTATTAGTCATGTGTTTTTGAAAGAAAGAACACAGACATAAGTGCTATACTCATCCTATCATATCAACGGTATAAATTATCAACACAACTTACCACAGTTGATGTTGGCTTAGATCAGGTGGTTCAGGTAGTGTTTATTAGGTTTTTTCAAGTAAACACCTCTCTTTTCCATATACACAGCTCATATTTAAGGAGTGGGGAGTTATGAATCACCTCCTGAGAGCAAAGGACCTACATAAATTATTCAGATGTATTCTTCAGGGGAGATTTTTGGCTTTTTTCTCATTTTTTTGTTTATTCAATTATTTATTTATATCTGCATGAACTCATGATTTTTTCATACTTTTATTTAATAATCCATTGCTACTTTCTTTATGTTGTTATTCAGATTGTTTCAGCTTTGACCATTGGAACTTCTTTAGTGAGTTCTTAGGTCTTTTCATCATGCTCCATTGTATTCTGTGTGTGTGTGTGTGCGTGTGCAGTGTGAGCAGTGCTTCCTTACTTACTGAGATTGCAAAATCTTCCAGGCTCATTATGTATATTTCATGCTCAAGCTCTAGAATCTTCCATTTTTCCAGGGAGACCTACTAGCATTTATTGGAGAATAGTAATTGACACCATGATTTAGGTGCTAGATAAGCATATGTTAGTGAGGTTTCATTTTTTTCTAGGCACTCATATTACAGCAAGGAAATATATGTGTGTATACTAACCCATGTATGTACACATAGTTATAAATATTTCTACACGTAGCCATCTGTATCAATATTTAGCTAAATGTGAATCCATATTAATGTAGCCAACTCTGATTCATTGCCATATGGACAATTCCAGCTTCCTCATCTTTCTTGTCCATAAACTCCCAACCCAACAGTAAGAAACCTTGTTCTACCATATACCAGCTCTTTACATAGCTGTTAAATTCCAAAATGTACCTACTGGAATATCAAAATTGTTAATTCATACATCTTGGAATGACTTTATCAATGTAACTACGGTGCTTATGTAATTTTATTTTATTTTTTTGCCTTGCCCTATAGATTCCATTTATTTTCAAAGTTGTGAGGGATTTTTTTCTAGTTTTCTTCAATGACAGCCAGCTTAAAAAAAAAAAAAATGACAGCCAGCTTCTCATAGTGGTCTTAGTTGAACATTCTGGTTTATATTTTTTATTATAAATATAATGCATATTATTCAGAATATTTTTCTTTTCAATGTATTTTTGTCAATATCTCATATATTCTTCATTATTTAAAAAATCTACTTAAGATTCTGTTATGGATGCATTTATATATATAGATAACATTTTCTCTGTAACTTTAATTATTTGATACACATTATTTTATTAAAAACTCATGCAATAATATCCTTGTTTATACAGAAGTGATTTCTTTTTTTTATGATTTTTAAAAAAAGATTTTTATTTATTTATTCATGAGAGACACACAGAGAAAGAGAGAGAGGCAGAGACCCAGGCAGAGGGAGAAGCAGGTTCCATGCAGGGATCCCGACATGGGAGTCAATGCAGGATTCCAGGATCAAGCTCTTGGCCAAAGGCAGACACTAAGTCACTGTGCCACCCAGGCTTCCCAGAAATGATCATTTCTATCTGGAAGACACACTATTAGAAGTGGAGTTACTAGATAAAATTTACCTGTAGTAAATATTATGGTATAGAATATTAGCTTTCTATCTAAAGGAGATTATATTAATTTACACTAATGCATAATGAATAAGACTGTCAATTCCATACAATCTGGCTCAATTCTGCATAAGATCCTTTTTCTCAAATTTGTGGCTAAAATGATAAGTATATTTCACTATTAAATCTGTATATATTCAATTATAATCAGTATTTTAACATTGGATATCTAGTGTTTTTATATTTCTTCAATTATCTTTTAAAGTCATTGTTTGATAAAGATAATTTTAATAAAATGGGAAGTGGCCCACAACTGTGGAAAATATTTTCTCAGCTATTTCCTAGTTTTAGATATCATTTTAAACATTTTTGAAAAAAAATAAACATTTTGGACATGAATTCTTTAAATTATGTAATATACTCATAAACCTTTTCTCTTTAAGTCTTAGGCTCTGTATCATGTTTGGACAGTCTCCAAAATATTTAAATATTTTGTTCTTTTTTTAGTAATGTTAACATTTTACTTTTATTCCCATGGCATTGTAGTAATTTTAGGATGATCATATATAGTTTTAAAAATCATTTCTAATTTTCTAAATTTTCTATACTGAATACATATTAATATCAAATTCAGGTAAACAAAGCATTATTAAAAGAATAAGTAGAAGTCAATAAAATTGAATACAGACAAATTTCTATGCTAATTTTATTTCCCTTAACTTTTAATTTTTTACATTACATTTAATAGGATACCATTTTTTGAAAATGCTGCATTTTAAACTTTCTTGTGACCTCCAGTACAGAGAAACTATCACATTTAACTTGATTTGTTGACTACTTATCTCGCTTAAGTTAGAAACATGGAAACACATCCCCTAGTAAGTGGAACTTTTTTTTTTTTTTTTTTTTTTTTTTTTTTTTTTTTTTTTTGTAAGTGGAACTTTTGTAAAGTTTTATTTTTTTAAGTTTGAGCCAGAAGTTCTTCCATTCTATGGTGTTTATGTTTCACTGATGAAAGAAAACATATGTAGCATTTGATGCTAATTCAAAGTTGACCTCTAGAAACATAGCCTGAATTGGTAATAATTCATTTAATGGATTGTCCAGTTAATCAGACAAAATTAATTTACAGTCTTTGGTGCAGAAAGAAATTCAGAGCGATAGAAGAAGCCGGTCTCCTTTTGTAATCGTGCACTTGCATTGCACTGCAGTAACTCACAATCAATAGGTAGTCACATCTGATTAGCATCCTGGACTTAGAGAGTGCACTGCTATCTCAATCTCAGTGTTCTCAGCAAATGAAAGTCTTACACAGATTTGGCAAGTGTGAGAAATGAGCCTGTATTAACCAAAGTACCTTAGTCGAAACAAAATTCTCAGTTTAACAAATAGGTATTTTCTAACATCCAGACATTTTACTGCATGTCCCAAGATATTCAAATGAATATAGAGAATAGTTTACTCTCCCACTTTACTCACCTTTCCCAACATTCCAGTCCCAGTTATAATTCCTAATGTGGGGATCCCTGGGTGGCGCAGTGGTTTGGCGCCTGCCTTTGGCCCAGGGCGTGATCCTGGAGACCCGGGATCGAATCCCACATCGGGCTCCCGGTGCATGGAGCCTGCTTCTCCCTCTGCCTATGTCTCTGCCTCTCTCTCTTTCTGTGACTATCATAAATAAAAATTAAAAAATAAATAAATAAATGAAATGGAGAATAGAAAGAAAGAAAAAAATCAACATAAAAAAAATTCCTAATGTGCGGGTAGAGGGGCTTTTGTAATCTAGCACCCCAGGTGCTTGAGCTCATCTTCTCCAATATCCTTGCCCTCCTCCCTACATTAGCCAATCATTCCAATGGTTAAACCATAGGACTTTATCATGCCTATTCAAGTCTCTCAGAATATCATTTCAAAAATGTCTCTTCCTTCTGACTCCTCTCTTTTCATATCACTTCCTTCTGCACTGCAGCTCCAATGAAAGGTTAACCCCAAATAACTTGCATGCATTAACCCTGCATTTATAATCCCCACCTCCTTAACTTTGCAGGTCTCTATTTATCTATTTTAAATTCAGGCATCATTCCTTAACCACTTCCTGCGCCCACAATCAAGACGACTTTAGCCTTCAATAGGACAATACAAACTCTGGCTAAATTCATGTTTGATAATCCCATCCCCTCCACCCTGGTTTTGTATTGCTATACGCTTGTCCCTTTTAATCTATTCTCAGCACAGGACCCAGTGGAGTCTGTTAAGAAGGGAATCAGATCGTGTTGCTCCATCACATTATTGATAAGTGAATAAAGAAGAAATTCTAGTTTATTTATCATTAATCTGTTTTGTTTTGAAATCTAGCTTCCTCATTATCAGTGACCTTGTAATGATCCATTTCAATTGGTCACTACGATGGATACACGCGCATCCTATCCTCCAAATCTTTTCTACTTCTGAATAAAAATGAAAGTCAAAGTCTCTAACTTTAGCACAACATTCTTTATATGTGTGTATTAGTATAAAACACACACTCTCTCTGTATTTATTACTTGCTATTTCTATTTTCCAGTCCTGTACAACCATGGAGATTCCAAAGGCCGGAGTTCACTTTTCCCTCTATCTTTAGGTTTTTTGCTCATATCCCTGCAGTGTACTGACAAAACCTCCCTCCTTGCTGATTTGACTGACTTTATTCCTCAAGCTAGGCTACCAAGTTCTCTTGGAGAATGTCACCCAAAAGCTGACATTTATGCTACTATAAATTTATGATAACAATTTCCTCTGGGCCCTCCTGTCAAACTTTTACTTTGCAAGTCAGTTCTCCTCCTCATTGTCTGTAGCATCTTTCTTGCACATCATCTTTATTCCTTACATTCAAACATTCTTTCCTCACTCTCAACAAGTTATGCTAATTTCTTTGCAGTGAAAACAGAATCTTTAGGTAAAAACTCCAAAATACCCCATTACCTGCAAGTTCCCTTTTAAATACCTCTTTCTCCCCATTACAGGTGAAAGTGTCTCCTATGCAGAGCTAATCCTTTCTTTTAGTTCTTGCCAGAACCCTGCCCTTGTGGCACCACATTTTTGGTGCTAACTCATTCTCCTTGTGCTGCTATTTCTCAGCTTCCTTGCACCACCACATTCTCAGCTTGTCCCATAAACATCTGTGGTCCCTCCCCTTCCTGCCTCATCCTCTCTTCTTTTCTCATTGGCTTTCTCCTTGAGCAGTTTCACCCATGTCCCTACTTTCAGTTACCATCTATAAATAATACCTTTGGGATATGTGTCTTTAGCCACTCTCTCCACAGAGCTTCTGATCTACGTTTTTACTGTTTCCATACTTGAACGAGTTGTATCCACCTCAACCAATCTGAAACTGTACCCTATCTAAAATCAACTTTTCTGTTTCCTATTGTAATAAAAGCCACTGCCATCTCTAAATTTAGTCAGATAGCAGCAAAGACATTATTTTTAACACTTCCCTCTTTTCATATCCAAACCACAGGTTGCAGTTTCTACATCCTAAAATGCTCATATCGGGATGCCTAGGTGGCTCAGTGGTTGAGTGTCTGCCCTCAGCTCAGGGTGTGATCCCAGAGTCTGAGGAACAAGTCCCACATTGGGCTTGTTGCAGGGAGCCTGCTTCTCCCTCTGCCTGTGTCTCTGCCTCTCTCTTTCTCTGTGTCTCTCATGACTAAAATGCTCATATCCATCCACTATATTCACTCCATACTAACCCTGCCTTAGAACAGACAGCATCATCTCTTACTGATATCTCTATGCCACACTCAAGACCCTGCTCCTGGCCTCAAGTCTTTCCCTCATTCTGCTCCTGATTCAAAAGGCATCCAAAGTAATTTATCTTTAACCAAAATATGATAAAGTTACTTTTAAAACACAGTGATGATCTCTTGAAACTTCAACCCAAATTAAAACTTGTTGACATGGTTTACAATTATCTACATACCCTGCTTCTTTTTATTTCAAACCTTGCTCATCCTTGCATTTCCTGCACACTATCCTTAGATAAAACAAACTCTTGGTGTAATTCTCCAGTATGTCATGTTGTCATTTGTTTTTGGAATTTATTATATACTTTATATCTGCCTGGACTACGCCTACTCATTCTCCCACCCCTTTTCAGCAATCCCTGTTCACAGCTGGACATGTTTACCTAGGTGATACTCAGGTATGTGTGATTAGATTGTCTCATTCTGTGCTCCCCTAGCATGCAACATCCCCCTCACCCCGTTTATCATATCTGTTCTATTTGAAGAATTGTGTCTAACTGACAACATCACAATCTCTGTGAGAGCAGGAACAATGCTTCTTTTGTGTATCATGTTTATCATTACACACTGACAAAGAGGAGACAATAATTATTCACAGGATTAACTGATTTTTTCCCAGCTAGTAAATATAAAACACGTTAATCTAAAGAAAATATTTTCACTTTACTTAAATATCTAAATAGCTTTCATAAGAAAATAAATTTATTGTATGGTTTTACATGCAGAATCAAGATTAGAAAGCAGAAGTTATAAATAAGAACATTTCATTTGAAAACATTGAAATACTTCCTAATGGTCAGGAGTACTCTACAAATAGGATGTCTTAGCTCATGGGAGAGTAGCCCCCAAATCAGAGGCTGGACTATGACAATGGAGAAATAATGTGAGGCAATTCAGTTATATGGTCAGCCTCATCAGCATTTCACAAAATTGTGCTGCATTGCAAATGGTTTGGAGGCATCGAAAATGGTCAAGGATCACTTATATAATAGTATTCAAAATCTATATTTGGTTTTGGCAAAGGTGACAGTGTGATCTTAATCTACACATATGAGGAAATAGTGCCAGTACCCCTTGATGGGTTACATTAATATTAGGTCTCCAGTATATGACAGCATTAGTGAGAATAGGAGCAGTCGTGTGATTAAATTTGTAGTAAGACATCTCTAAGACATTTATAGTTGAATTGTGATTTCCATGCTCTGGAAATTATCTTTCAGGAGAGTGTTTTAACTTTTTCTGAGACAATTGAGGATATAATCCAGAGGAAGGATAAGCTTCGTATGTTGCTACCAATGCAGTTACATGGGGACCTGGGCTGCAAGCCTTGCCCCATGCTTATGAGTCTAATGCTCTGTCACAACTTTCTGAAATTCTTAATACTTTCATTTTTGAATGTGTGTTTTTTAACTTAAATATGGTATAAAATTGGAGCATGTGCTAGAGACTAGGAGCTTCGGTTCATGTGCAGTCTCAAATATCATTGCCTCCCTGTCTAGGTTTCTCATCTGCCTCCCCCTTCCTGATCCCTCCTCCTGGAACAATGACCAGGAAGTTTGGGGGCATGAGATGGGAATGGACACATTTTTCCATCATCTTCTGGGTTTGCAAGGGGTAGCTGGTCTCCAGGAACGTTTAATGTCACACGTGTGGCCCGTGGTATCTCTCGGCAGGTTGAAGCAGTGGACAAATTATCCTAGGCTGATAGGATGATGATTTTGATGGACAACTTTACTATGACCTCCCACCAACCCACAATCTAGGTATGGACAGCATTAGGCAGGAAGGTTATATCTTGAGGTCACCTATCCATCATGTATGGGGGAATAGGGTCATAAGACAGGAGTGTTAATTTCTTTTCCTCTACCTGGGGAGGATTTTCATTTTGCACTGGGTTGGCAAATTATATAACTAGCACTCTAGAAGCCAAGCATATTCCGGAAGCATATTCACTTAAAAAATAGTTTCTAAGTCAATGGCAGTAAGTTAATGACATGTGTAAGTGTGATTATATATATAAATGCTATAGATATGCATGCATATTTGGATTTAATGAGATTAAATTATATTTTTATATGGATAAGTTTGGAAAAGCAGATGAGAAGCTTTATTTTTTATTTTATGTTTATTTTGCAAATGAGAAGTTGAATATACTAAAACAACAATAGATTCTGTAAGGAAAGAAGTAATTAAGCACCAGAAATGTGTAACAAATTCATGCTTGAGTTTGACATAATAGCAAATGAATAAATGTATATTTTAATCAGTCTGTTAACCAAACACCCTCAAATATTTTGTGGTACTGCGATCCTAGGCTGTTTCCGTACTTCATGTTCCTCAATAATGTTATTCCACAGTAAGACAGTATCAGGTTAATTGCACTGATAGCTTTCGCTATTTCAAGTTTCTAGAAGGTTATTATGGTACATAGTATGAATAGTTGTCTCCCAGGTGGTGGGACTAATATGATAAACTCTAGCTTCTTGAATCTGTTTCAAAAAATTAATAAGAAAATTTAACCTTTAGTTCACATTGCTATAGATTCTTTTTGCTTCTAGGGGCCCAATAATACTCTCTCTCTTCTGCTCCCACCCTCATCTGTAAGGTTTAAAAGCCCTTGGATGTCTCCTATGAATGCAAATAAACCAGAATTTGTCTGAATAGGATGCATTCCAGTAACTTCCTGTGAAATACTAACTGATTAAATTTCAAGTGCCCAACCACTTTTTTGGTCCATTACCCCTTGGGACTAATTCGTGGAAATTAAATGATACATTAACTTATAGGTCAAAGTCAAATGTGCCACCCCAGGCAGGAATTTTTGCTCAAATTTGCCATTCTGCTTGAAATAAACCTCTTACACTTCATCAGTCTGAGTCCAACTTCCAAGCTCTGTGGGGTTGGACAACATATCCTCTAAGATCCTCTAAGATAATAGATTCTCCCAGTAGAGAAGCATGTGCTGACATTTCCCTAGGAAATACTTGCTGTCATGAGTACTTTCTATTATAAACAGTGGTCTTCCTAACAACCCGAAAACTATAAGGATTTTGTCAAAATCAGGGTCAGGTTCACTAGGTTGGGAGCAGTTTAGTTTATGTAGATATTGCCTTTCATAATTTTACAATGGTGATACTTTCCAAAGATATTATCGGCAGCTATGGAGATGTGAAATGAGAAAGCAAACAGGTTGGCCAAGACTCTCAGGACATTTTGTATGAAAATAAATGATCTTTTCATTTCAGAGTGATTAAGATATACCTTAGGGATATATTCTAATATATAAACACATTTAAAAATCATGAAAGGGGCACTTAAGTATCCATAAGAGTAAACAAATGCCAATATTATATAATACCTTAATTTCAGCTTATAACTTAGAGGCCTTTTCTCTTCCATGTAGATACCTAGATTTTCCTAATAGTATTTCTTTGCTTTAAGTTCTTAAACAAATTCAGCTGCTTTGCTCTGGTATAGGACAGGATTTTCACAGACAACCTTCAGATAAGTGTTTGATAATTTCAATTTCTGGTGATTTTTTCACTCTGTAAGTTTAAGACTTCTCTATGGCTTTTCTTTAAAATTGGTGGAGTTTACACTCCTGTTCAATGTCCAGTGTGCATCTTCCTCTGCACTGGTTAGATTTCCGTATATTTTTCAAGACTTATCTTTCTTGGAATTCACATCAAACCTTTAATTTGTTGATTCTCTACATCCCACACTTCATTCACTCAGATGAATCTAGTAAACACTGTAATTTGAATAGATTTTTCAGAAGGAAGAGTAGTTTAGTTAAATCATACACCTTTGATTCCTTGGGTCAAATCCCCTCAGGCTTGCTCTGAGTTCAGTTGCAGTGGTGGTAAAGTTGCCAAGATGCAGACTCAGGATAAGGGCATCCTAATTAATGGCTATTCACTTCTGTCTAAGAACCATCTCTAACCTTCAATGATCAGCACATTGCAGACACAGTCTGAAAATGAGAAGACAATTATTTGTCAATAAATGCTTCTGTATCTCTTTCTTCATATAGATAATTCTAAAAGGCATTATGTCTAGGTGCAACTGAGTTCGTTAACATGTGACTCTTAAACTCATATCACCTACTTTTATTGCACCAATAGGTGCACTAAGGTCATACTTCTTGCTTCTGTTGATTGCCAAGAGACAGAGGAGAAATAAACCCAGTCTAGGTTCCTAGATGGGTCAGCTCAATATGTCTTGAATGATCTGTTTATGGATTGATGCCATTCTAATCTCCAACAGGAAAAGAGAACATTTAAACATCAGTGGTGAGGGAAAATATTCCTGATGGCTAAAATGGGTAACAGTTTGTAGCAGTTCTTTCTTTTATATGGATCAACGTGTGATTCGAGAGTAGTATGTGCATGGACTTCTGCGATGTGACAAATAACTTGGCAATTTTGTCAGGAGCTTGGAAAGAGCAAGATTAATGAAGGCCTAAGATAAAGGAAAGAGGCATGTGGCTGGACTTGAAATATAGGTATATAGAGAGTAATTATTAGGTCTCAAATCAATGCCTATTGGAGAGCACTGAGGAATAGGAACTCGACTGTTAAGTTGTCATCTTGTCCAGAAAATGGCAGCAAAATTCTTTGGCCACCCTAGTGCTTACAGATGGGTTAAGAAATGAAGTAGCCATGAGATGATATATGAGCCCTGCAGCAAAAGCTAACTCTTATCAAAGCTAATTTGTTTATTATCACAACTATTCCTTGAGGAAACCAAATAGGCACTGAGTAGCAGTTTGATTATTTTGGAACCCTTCAAATATGGAATTTGTACAGAATGGACTTCATCTATACCTCATAAATGTGAATTTATTTTCCTATGTGACTTTTCTCTGATCTTATCCTTATGATGCATAACATTGCCTCCCTATGCTAAAGGAGGTACAGTACTGTGCACCTGACCAGGGCATCCCCTGGAAGTTAACCAAAGAGAACATTGGAAAGGCTTATAAAAAGCTCAGCTAGGGTCCCATCACACACTTAAGGCTGAGGTAATGCTTCCAGAAAGTATTGTATGCACTGAACTAATGTTTTTATATATGCTGCTGTGGGTCTCAAAAGTAAGAATACATGACACCGAGGGGACACCTGGGTCACTCAGTGGTTGAGCATCTGCCTTCAGCTCAGGGCATGATCCTAGGGTCCTGGGATCAAGTCCCACATCGGGCTCCTCGGGAGAAGTCTGCTTCTCCCTTTTGCCTGTGTCTCTACCCCTCTCATGAATAAATAAATAAAATATTTTTAAAAAAGGAATATATGGCACTGGGAATAAAGAAGTAGAAGTTAGGGTGACCACTCAATCCCCTTCTTGTGAGTGCTCTGTAGGAAATGTTTTTGCTTTCTTTTTTCACATTTTGATCTTTGTTGGAAATTCTCCAGGGGAGGGAATGTGCATAAGGGTGATTAGAAAATTTTCCACTGAGTCTGAAGTTACAATTATCTGGTTAATTTCATCTTATCATGATAATGGGAGAGCAGGAAAAAAAATGATAATAACAATTAATTAATTAATTAAGACAGTATACTAATGGGGAAAATTAACTGTAATTATCATCAGGGCCCAGAGTTGCTGTTGCATAAGGGAGTCTGAGAGAAGAATATTTGTGAGACTTGGGCATTTCACGGTGATTCCAAGGCTGACAATCATCATAAAAATAAAATTGCTCAACCATGGCTTGATGTGAGCAAGGCAACCAAGGATCTTACTCCTCATGGATAAAGGCCCATTTCTGCTCACCAGAGAACCTAGACCAGTTGAAGTACTGAATAAATTTGAAGTGAGGTGATAGATATCAATTGTGCCTTGGGACTCTTTGCTGCAGCAGAGATGATAGATAATTTCAATAAATCTCCTACATTGAAAACAACAACAACAGCAACAACAATGCACAACCACTTCAAACAGTAAGTATCAGTGTAAAGAATGCAGAGCAAACAGAAATGAACAGTGTGAGGGGTGAATTGTACTGTAGGACTTTTGGGTTTCTTTCTGGTACTCGGTCTACCTCTGATTCCACAATCAGTCCTAGTGCAGTTCCTGTGGGATTGGATTCGTGATGACAGTCTTCTGCTTCAGGAGCATTTTTCTCTTTTTCTGCCTTCGGGTTTTCTCTGAAGACACAGTAACCCACATGACCTATGCAAAAGTAAAGCCAAGAAGAATGGAGAAGTAATATCTCTCAAAGGCAACCCCCAAAGAAAGGAGAGGACAGTCAATGGGTAAATGTCTCAGTTCCCCATCTCCAGGTAAGGAAGAGTGAGAAATATTCTGTAGGTCATGGTGGGGTAATGACTCCATGGCCTACTGCAATGGTCTCAATAATGTATCTTTGCCTTAGATTGTTCTTTCTTCTGCCTCATTCTCTTACTTCCTGGGATGACTTCTCAAATAACCCAGCTGCTTCCAAGTTCATTTCTAAGGTTCAGGTTTCAGACAATATTAATCACTACTCAAGATAGTTGGCTTTAATTTATTTTTTACAGGATGCATTCTGGAAATGATGCTTGTTTTTATTTTTAATGAATTGTCCCATATCTATGAAAATAACACTGTTTTTAAAAATGTCCTTAATATCCAGTTTCATTCTTAATATATTCCTGCCTACCACTTTCCTTTCATTGTAAGAAATAACAAATGCTTTTTTGTTTTGCTTTTTTATGTTTGTTTTTTAAAATATTTTATTTATTTATTTATGAGAGACACAGAGAGGGAGAAAGAGACAGAGACACAGGCAGAGGGAGAAGCAGGCTCCATGCAGGGAGCCCGACATGGGACTCCATCCCGGGACTCCAGGATCATGCTCTGGCCCGAAGGCAGGCGCTAAACCACTGAGCCTCCCAGGGATCCCCCAAATGTTTTTTTTTTTTTGAAATGATATGTTACATAACACATAATTTAAAATAAATAAATTAAAAAAATAAAAAATTATGTTGGTCCTAGAACATATTTGTTTTAAAGCATACATAGTTATGTATGTATCTGTTTCTCCTTCCCAATTGTAAATTCCTTGAGGTTAGGGGCATAGATCATTTATCCTTTTTTCTATTAAATTGTCAGGCAATGCAATTTTCTTGACGTCAAATTCAGTTCAGGTGCCCTACATTTTAAAGCAACTCTGACAAAAGTAAAGCAAATTCAACTTGCTGAAAATCCTTACTAAAATCTAAAATAGTATGTTTAAATAATATTTATGGTTAAATATTCAAATTACTGGTAAAATGAAACATTATATGCTCCAGTTAAAAAATAAGACAGACAAGAAATTTGGGGAAAAAAAGAAATATTTTAAAACGTTCATAGAATGAAAAATTTTCTGTAGATAATGATACAATTCCAGAATACCAACAGTTCTGGAGAAGTTGTTACTGATAAAATGCAACAAAACACTTAAACTTACTGCCTGCTTGAAACTAAATATTCTATATTCTCAGCTGTTGGTCTTGACATAATTAGGATGAAGGAATACAATTAAACTTATCTATTAAACTACTTTTCTCATCCCATAATTGTGTCAGTTGCTAGAGAAAAGCAATAGCCTGGACTTTAATCACTTAGATGAAGCAAATCTAACACACTTTGTTTAACCACCTTAAGCTGAGCAAAGCTATGGGAAAACAAAACAAAACAAAAGCAAGAAGGCACAAAATGAATGTTGTAATTTTGCATATAAAGGGAGAAGAGAGAAGCATTTGTTATTTGGGTTAATATATTTACAAAAGGATGTACTTGGACTGCAATAATTTAGGAAAGGCACCAAAAATAAAATATTGTCTTTGAAAGAAAATGCAAAGCACAGAGAGAAAGCTAAAGAGGGTGAAAAAAATGTGTAGAGTGCAGGAGATAATTTGAAGTCAGAAAAGTTTTTATAATAAATAATGATAGAAAAATAACTAAATACTTATAAGGAAACCTTTACAGATGTTGAAAATCAAACTGAGAGGTATGCATTTAATACCATAGTAGCAATAGTAAACAAATGTTAGTTCCATTAAGGTTGGGATTGGAAAGAATCAAAGATCACTACTAGTTAGCCGTTGTGATACTGGAAGAACATGGACCTCATAGACCAAGAAATGACCATTGTAGAGGGCAATTCATAATAGGCAAACTAAGAATCTCACCTAAAAAAGGTACCACCAATTCATAGATTATAGAAGTGAATTCATAACGAGGGGAAAGGCTGGAAACATTGGTCATATTAATTTAGAGATTGAATAGACAGAGATGGAAGACTTTATTAATGAATTGAATGACAATGCAAGATCAAAAGAACAGAAGCTCCAGCAGCATGCCTATTTAGAAAGAGAAGAAGAAACAGCAAAGACACAGGAGAAACAGAAGAAAAAAAAAAAAAAAAAAACTAAAGTAGTAAGAAATATATTTAGAACCAAACTTAACAAGTAAACAAAATAAAATTAGATTCATACCTGACATCAAACACACAAAAAATTGTTATGTTACAATATGTTATGTTATATATAGCATTTAAGGAATAAACAAAAATGTATTGTATGGATATCTCTTGGAGCTGGGAAGTTCATTACAGAATTGAAAGCTAGACTACTCAGGTTTATGTTATTACATATCAAGTTTAATTTCTTTTTTTTTTAAATTAATTATTTATTTATTTATGATAGTCATACAGAGAGAGAGAGAGGCAGAGACATAGGCAGAGGGAGAAGCAGGCTCCATGCACCGGGAGCCTGATGTGGGATTCGATCCCGGGTCTCCAGGATCGCGCCCTGGGCCAAAGGCAGGCGCCAAACCGCTGCGCCACCCAGGGATCCCACATATCAAGTTTAGGATCGATTTCTAGAGAAGGTATGGTCAGGACAAATATATACGTGGTTACACTGAATATTTGCACAATACCTCCCCCTCTAAGAAAAAGACCTGTTCTACTTTGCATTTTTACAAGCAATGTATCAAACTTGGATTTTTCCCCTTGGCTTCAGCTCATCAATTCATTCAATAATACTCTGTTGAGTGAAGTGACATATCTATGTATTTGAGATCTCATGCAGGTAATGTTTATCACTCATTTAGTTCAGTTAGCTGAATTAACAGCAGTAATCATGAAATGAACGATACTAAAGGAAAAACGCAGATGGTGAAGATTTCATTTTATTGAACTTATTTATTATGTATAATAATGACATTTAAAATAAACAATGTAGGAAAATGTAAGGAAACATGGTAGTACAATAATTAAAAAATGATATATCTGTTACTTAAGTGTATTTTTAGATGGGAAAACAGCAATACTTCTATTTTAGTCTGTTATTGTAACAAAGTCAAGTTTTAACTTCTGCAAATGTATTAATGACTGTCAAAGTTGATCTTTTAGTTTATCATTCTTTTTTGTTTAAGCAATTTATTTGTCAGAGAGAACGAACAGGGGTAAAAGCAGAGGTAGGGGGAGAAGGAGGCTCCTTGCTGAGCAGTGAACCCGACACAGGGCTCAATCCCAGGACCCTGGGATCATGACCTGAGCTGAAGGCAGATACTTAATGGACTGAGCCACCCAGAGCCCCTTATTTTCTCATTCTATATACATTATGGACAAAGTTATCAATATTTCTTGTTTCCTAGTGATTCAATATTGATTAAAATATTTTATTTTCTGTGTAGTAACACATACACAAGCATTAACAAATTATGAAACAGATACATTTGTAAAAGGCTAATTATATATTATCATATGTATTATATAATACATATAAATTACCCACATGTGCTGAAGCCATGAATTAAGTGAACTTTAATGATTTGGAAGCCTTAAGAAAGTATCTTGAGCAGTAATTGCCACTCAGGCTCTGTTTTGGGGGACTTGGCAGTATAATAAGGAGGTCTCTCTCTCTCTCTCTTTCTCTTTCTCCGTCTCTCTCTCTCTTTTTTAAGAAACAATTGACATATCTCACTATAAACTTAAGACATAAAATGTCATGAGTTGATTTTTATATATTGTGAAACAGTGACCACAAGACCACAATAGGTCCAGCTAATATACATCATCTCATACAGATAAAAATGAAAGAAAAAAAAGAAAAAAAAAATCTTGTGATGGGAACTCTTAGGATTTACTCCCTAACAACTTTCCTACATATTGCGTAGCAGTGTTAATTGTAATTTTATGTCATTACTAGTGCTTTTTTTGCATCTTTTGACTCTTTTTCTCTAATTCGTACAGCATTTGTCTTTCTCTGACCTATTTCACTTAACGTAATACCTTCAAGTTTCATGCATGTTGTCCTGAATGGTAGGACTTTCTCGTTTTTTACGTTTGAATAGTATTCAACTCTTTTATCTATTCACCCATTAATGGACACTTAGGTTATTTCCATTTTTTGGCTACCATAAATAATGCTGCTAAGGAACATGAGGATACAGGTATCTTTTTGAGTTAGCCCTGCTCAACTGCTCTGAATATATTGCCACAAGTGGAATTGATGGATCATATGGAAGGGTATTTTGAGTTTGTTGAGGATCATACTGTTTTCTATAATGGCCATACTAATTGACAATCTCACCAACAGTGCACAAGGGCTCCCTTTTCTCCACATCCCCATTGGCATTTGTTATCTCTTGTCTTTTGGTTGGCGGTCATTCTACTAGTCATGAGGTGATATCTCATTGTGGTTTTAATTTGCATTTCCCTAATGACTAGTGATGTTGAAAATGTTTTAATGTGCCTGTTGTCCTTTCCTGTATCTTCTTTTGAAAATGTCTATTCAGGTTCTTTGGCCAGTTTTAAATTGGGTTATTTATTTGTTGCTATTGCATTAAATGAGTTATTTATATATTTTGAATATTAATCCTTACGAGATAAAAAATGTTTTTTTCCTATTTTGTAGATGGTCTTTCAACTTTGTTAAAGATTTCTTTTGATGTTCAGAAGCTTTATAGTTTGATGTAGTCCCAGTTATTTATTTTTTTATTTTATTTTCGGTGCTTTAGGTGTCATATCCAAGAAATCATTGCCAAGACTCAGATCAAGGAGATTTATTGCTATATTTCCTTTTAGGAGTTTTATGGTTTCAGATTTTATAGTTAGCCTCTAATCCATTTTCAGTTAATTTTGTTATAAGACAGGGATCCTGTTTCATTCTTTTACATTCTTTGTGAATGTCCGATTATCCCAACACCTTTTATTGAAAAGACTCTTCCCATTGAGTATTCTTGGTTTTGTTGTCAAATACTAGTTGGCCCTATATGTTTGGGATTATTTTGTACTTTCAATTTTATTCCATTGGTCTATTTGTCTGTTTTTATGCCAATACTATGCTGTTTTAATCACTATAGTTTTATAGTATAGATTGAAATCAGAATGTGTGATGTCTCCTGCTTTGTTCTCTTTTTGTAGTATCCTTTGGCTATATAGAGTTTTTTGTGACTTCAAATAAATTTTAGAAGTGTTTTTCCCTATTTCTATTTTAAAAATGCTGTAGAACTCCTTTATTTTATTTTATTTTATTTTTTTGCCATAGAACTCTTAATGCGGATTGCACTAAATCTATAAACGGCTTTTGGTGGTACTGACATTCTTTTTAAATAACATAGTGTTCTTTCTTTCTTTCTTTCTTTCTTTCTTTCTTTCTTTCTTTCTTTCTTCTTTCTTCTTTCTTTCTTTCTTTTTCTTTCTTTCTTTCTCTCTCTCTCTCTCTCTTTTTCTTCTTTCTTTCTTCTTTCTTTTCTTTTCTTTTCTTTTCTTTCTTTTCTTTTCTTTTCTTTTCTTTTCTTTTCTTTTCTTTTCTTTCTTCTTTTCTTTCTTTCTTCATATATATTTTTTATCGGAGTTCGATTTGCTAACATATAGTATAACACCCAGTGCTCATCCCATCAAGTGCCCCCTTTAGTACCTGTCACCCAGTCACCCCATCCCCCCACCCATCTCCTCTTCTACTACCCCTTGTTAGTTTCCCAGAGTTAGGAGTCTCTTATGTTTTGTCACCCTCTCTGATTTTTCCCACTCATTTTCTATGTTTTTAAGATTTTATTTATTTATTCATGAAAGAGAAAGAGAGGCAGAGACACAGACAGAGGGAGAAGCAGGCTTCTCACAGAGAACCCAATGTGGTACTCAATCCCAGACCCCAGGATCACACCCTGAGCCACCTAGGCATCTCTGTGATATTGACATTTTAACAATTTAATTTTTTTTCAATCCACACACAGTGGAATACCTTTCCATTCTTTTGTCTTCTTTGATTTCTTATGTCAGTATCTTGCACTCTTCAGAGTAGAGATCTTTCACCTCATTGGTTAAATTTATTCCTATATATTGTATTTTGATGTTGTAAATGGGATTGATTACTTTGTTTCTTTTTCAGAAAATTCATTATTAGCATATGGAAATGCTCCAGATTTTTGTACATTAATTTTGTATCTTAAAACTTTACTGAATTCATTACCTCTAAGTTTTTGGTTGAATTTTTAGGATTTTCCATATATAAAATCATGTCACTTACAAATAGAGACAATTTTGCTTCTTCATTTTAGAACTGCTATCTTTTCTTCACCTCCACCTGATTTCTCCTATTCAACATAAAAATGGTGAGAATGGTTACCACTCTTTCTGAGCTTAGAGGAAAAGCTTTCAACCTTTTATCATGGAGAGGAAAGTTAGCTGTGAGCTTGTCATATATGCCTTTGCTATGTAGAGATTTGCTTCATCTATATATAATTTGTTGAATTTTTACAATGAATAGGTATTAAATTTTGTCAAATGCTTTTTCTGCATATATTGAAGTGATTATATGATTCTTTTCTTTCATTCTATCATAATGTATCACACTGATGATTTCCATGCATTGAACCATCCTTGCATCCTGGGATAAATCTCAATTGATGTGGTGAATGATCCTATCACTGTGCTGTTGAATTCAGTTTGCCAGCTTTTTATAGATAACTTTTGCAAGTATAATCATCAGGGATATTAGCCTGTAGTTTTCATTTCTAGTATTTTTTTCCCCTGGTTTTAATATTAGTACAATGTCGATCTCATAAAATGAGTTTGAGAATATTCCCTCCTCTTCAGTTTTTTGAAAGAGTTTGCAAAGATTGGTGTTGATTTTTTAAATGTTTGAATGTTCTAAAATTTATCAGTGAGGCCATCTGGTCATCAGCTTTTCTTTGTTGGGAGATGTGTGATTACTGTTTATATCTATTTGGTAGAAGATGGAGTTATGAATTAGCTTCCCTGCTCTGGTAGGACAGCAGGACAGGACCCTCTAAACATCACTGTTTGGTGACCCAAATCTGGCAAGAGTGCACATTCAATTCCCTGGTCATTCTAGTGGTTTTACTCTGCAGATGGGGAAAGCTGTCAGCTATTTACTCTGCTTAAGTGCCACTGGAAGCAAGGCTGTTGGATGGGCTATGCAGCTCCATGTGTACTCTGGTTAGGTTCCTGGTCAAGTGGGCTGGAGTCTGTGTCTGGCAATGAGTGAACTATGAAATAGTTTCCCTGACCAGATGCAGCAGGAGAAATAGCTCTAAAGCTGGTAATATTCTTTGTTTTAACTCAAGCTGATTTGTGCCCCAAGTGCCCTAATTAAATAGATCCACTGGCTTTGCTCTGAAAACTGTTGGCTTTGCCTGTCCTTTGGCTTGAGTGCAACCAGGCTGCACAGCTTCTAGACACTCTTGCTGTCTTTTCTGATAAGGTGGCTCCAGGAGCCACAGTGGTTGGAGCTGTTAGTCCCTTACTTGAGCAGAAAGTGGGAAAAGTGGCTCCAGGCAACTATTTCCCACATAGGATTTCCTACTGGAGGAAGTCAAGAGCACCCCTCAGCTTTGGTTATGAATTAATTTCTCCGTATATAAGTAGCTGTGGAACTTTCTACGCAAAGTCCTGGTTTTGCTCTAGGGGTGACCTGGTCTCGCTGATAGTATTCAGGCATTCTCATCAGGCCCTGTCATCAGATATGGGTTGGGAGACACTCTCTACAATAGGTGGGTTTATGAGTCACCTCTTTGCCTGAGTGTGAGCAAACTGGGCCCTGGGGAAGGCAAAACTCCTTGTTTTGAGGATCCAGTTGAGGCAAATCTGCATCTGCCAACTTCCCTGGTCAGAGTGCACCACCAACTTGGTTTTGCAGATGAGCAAAGCTGCTGGTTGGGATTATTACTTGGGAATATCAGGTATGAATTTGATCTGCTAAGATCTGTTTGTTGGTCATTTTAGGCCTCTCCTCACTTCACCAGCATAGTCAGATGCTCAGTGGATGAGCCCCACAGATCCCCCTGCGATACTTGTGGGACAAGATTAGAGGGATCTCACAAAGTGTTCACAATTTGGGGAAAATACTAGTTGTCTCCTTGGTTTCTCATTTCTCACTAGAGGCACTATAGGTTCAGAGTAAAAGAAGATCTCCATATTAACTTCTTTATAGAACATAATCTTTAGTGGACAATAAAAATGTGCCATTTTGAAGTTCTTGTACATATTATTAAAGTTCAACAATAAGAGCAGATTTGTTTAAGATTTAAACCATGATATGATTTTTTGAGGGAAGAATTATCACTGAAATGATTCAGAAATACCAATACTAAGTTACCATGAAAATTAAACTGTCTGTTAGCTGACAATTTCCTCCCTTACTCCTTTCTCACAGGAGTGGACCACACCCATGTTTACTTGTGGTACA
This sequence comes from Canis lupus baileyi, assembly GCF_048164855.1. Lineage (NCBI taxonomy): Eukaryota > Metazoa > Chordata > Mammalia > Carnivora > Canidae > Canis > Canis lupus. Next base: position 51,929,196 of record NC_132858.1, read on the forward strand.
TTGGTTTCATGGCTCAAGACCTCTACAATCAAATGTTAAAAGCTAAATTTTATAATTTATATATGTATTAACTAATCATTTGTTAAATAATGTATCAGTCAAAAAGTCATTGTTTTTGGCACATGTAAATGCCCTTAAATTTCATTTCTTTATTAATTCTACATACTTAATTGATTACTGTGTACCACACATTGTATAAGAAACTTTATTCTTAGACAAGAATAATGTCCAGCTCAAGTACACTCCCAGAGCCATTGACACCTCAATAATATATATTTATATAATATGAAAAGTAGGATTGAGATCATTAAGCCCATTGTTCCTTCTCTACTTCTCCATACCTGATTCCACACCAAAGTCACATACTAGCACGGAAAAGGACAATATTTTAATGCATGATTGCTATTTAGACCTTTGGCTGAACTTCACTGTGTTGGAGGGAGAATTAATCTAATCTAGGGCTGGAGAATGTCCCATCTGTGGTGATTGGTATAGATTGTCTTAGGAAGACTGTGTTAGTAGCTTGCCCATGGTTACATAGAGGCTCGTTGGCATGCAAAACCATATTTGTAGCATGAAATGAAGTAAATCACCAGTCTTTTGGGACACTGAGAATGAATCATTTCAAGCTCAACAAGGATGAGTTTGGTGGGTGGTCTGATTTTCTGCTCCACTAGTGAACTATAGAGACAAGTGATACAGGAAGAGGGACTTACTGTAGGCCACCACATGCACTGATTGCATTGTGCAGATAGCCCTTGAGGAATGGAGAGGGAGACTCTTGTGAGTAGCCTAAGCAACTTTCTTTCTTTATGAAAAAAGAAAGAAGACCTTTCTACAAAGGGTAAAAAGGACAACAGACTAGGAAACTCTCAGAAATAGCTGGGGGCCTATTAGATGAGGCTAAGTCCTGGTGAGGCACCAAGTAGTTTTATATTTATCACGTTAATAATTTTGTATTTTCATCTAAAATAAAATGAATTTTTTGCTTCAGATTTAGAGAATAAACCAGCTGCACATGGATTATAATTAATTATGGTATTTCCTCACTTCACAAATAAGGAGGCTGCAATAATCATTGCTTCCTTTTAGTGATGTTTTCTGATTATTTTGCTTTTTAATGGGAATTTCTTGATTTTACTTATTCCCATGTTAACAGCTTATTTCAGTCTCCAATCATGACATATCTGGAGAATCACAAAGCCTACCTTTCTGTATACCCCATCTAATAACCAACATTTTAAAAGCAAAATAATCACACATCTCTATAAGTATGCTAGAGATTTCCCTTAAGTTTGTTCTCTCGATGTCACACAATGTCAAACACAAAGTAGGGAGTTTCAGACTCTAGTTTTTCTTAAAAATACTACATTCCATCAGTTTCATCTGATCTCATAAATTATAGTCTGTTTATGCTAGAAGTGGAAACAAAGTAAAGCATGAATTATTGAAAAAAAAAGGCACTAGATACATCAAGTGTTTTGAGGTTCCCAAACACATAGATTCAAGAGTATAGAGTTAAGAAAATTAAGTAAAGAAAAAATAGCAGTGCACCTTGATAATGCTATGGTTTGCAATTTGTACTCTCTCATGAGATGATTTTGAGATGATTAGCATCAAGAAGTTTATTCAGGAATATTTTTAGAATTAACACCTGTGAAAAGGAATTATGGATAAAATTGAGCTATGACTCTGCCCTTGGTAAGCAAGCAATTGTAAACAATATTCCTAGGTTGGAGCAAAGAGGTCAGGATGTTGTTTCTCATGTAGTTTAGTCATTAGATGTGGGCCATCCTGTAAGAAGACACAGCTTTGGGTGAGGCCTTACCCCTCAACTGGGCCAATCCTTCAGGGAGCTGATAGTGGAGGACTTTCTGATAGAAGTATTTACAGTAATTGGGTGGGATTCATCTTTCATTCCTTTAGGAATATCTGGGGGGCACAGCTTGGCATTAACTACTTCATGATAGAGTTATTTAGTCAAGTGGAACCTAAGGAAGAAACATGTTCCTGTCATTTGGGGAAAGCTTCAAAATTGAGGAGAGAATTTGATACATTTGGAAAATTTCCAGGACTTCATGTAGCATGACCACAATAGTGAGAGACAGTTGATGAAATTGGAAAGACTATAGATTTTGTTAGGACTATAGAAAATGGTATGTATATTCCATATTTTTTTTCATGTCAACAATGAGAAGTCGCTGAATGATGAGTAAAACTGAGATTAGAATATTGTAATTTACATTTTAAAGACATATCTTGATTTATTTACAGTTTTTTAATGCTTCTGAGTCTTTTCATTGCAAACTCTGAAAGCAATAAGATGTTTATCTCTTGGCCTTGTTTCCGCATCACACTGTCTGGTGCAAACTAGTTTTCAAAAGATTTGTGGAAAAGATTAAATAAATGGGACTGTTCTCACAGTGAGGTAGTGATGGGTTTGGTTTTAACATGTTGGGCACCATGAGAACAATATCACAAAGATCAATAATATACAGTTTAAATTGCATGCTGTGGGGCTGGTCAAAATAAAAATAAAATATTTTAACAATTATTTTTAAATTAGAAAGAGCATTAGGCAAAATTCAACATTTTAGAAAAGCTCTCAGGAATTCAATGGTTTACATTCATTACAATAGTTTATGATCCTTATTTCACCGCTAATTAGAAAATGTTTTATATATATATTACCTAATATGGTTATTATGTTTGAACACATGCTCAAAAGACTTTCAATCTAATTTTTTACTAAGGACAACTAAGGTCAAAAAAGAGAGGCAAACAAAAACAAAACTTCTTATAGTAAATGCTATCATCAAAAAGGTTAACCCCTCCAAAAAAAAATCTGAAATGTTCAAAGTTATTCTTAATTATTGAATAGTCCTTTTGTTGAAAGGTACTACTGTAAAATGTATATCTAGTTACATAGAGAACTTATGTGAATATTTAGCCTGCCTTGTATAGGCATTTTCTTAACTTTTTCTGCGTTGATGTGCTTTTAATAGTGTTTTTAAAAAGTTTCCATGACTATAATTTTAGTGTCAGAAGGCAGAAGGTGAGAGAATAGGAAAGAAAAAAATATTCCTGAAGGAATAATAGATGAATATTTAACAGTTCAAATTTGAAGAAAAAAAAACAACAACTAAATAAGTCCCCAAAACTCTGTGAACTCCAAATAGGAAAAAGAGGAATCCAGCAGCTACACCATAGTCAAACTTCTGTAAGTCAATGCTGTAGGAAAATATCTGAAAAATCCATCACAGAAAACGAATGTATATTGCATTTAAAGGAACACTGGTTTGAATAGAATTCATGTGTGTTCTATTCAGAAACAGTGGAAGCCAGAAGACACTGTAGTGAAATGTTTAAGCAACTGAAAGAGAGAAAAAGAAAATAGCATTCTATAATTCTTTATCCTGTCTTTAAAAAATAAGGCAAAATAGACATTTTATATAAAGCCAAACTGACAGAAATCATTAGCTGTATTAAAATCTATAAAGACATTTTTTTTTGACAGAAGGAAAATGACCTCTGATAGGATTTGGATCTGAAGAAATGAAGACAACATGAAATGAAAAACACGGTGTAAATATAACAGGTTATATAAATAAATAAATAAATAAATAAATATATATATATATATATATATATATATATCCTCAACTTTAAAAATTCACAACTAACAGTTTAAAACAAAAAATATAAACACTGTGAGATATACAACATATGTAAATATAAAACACATGATAATAACACCAAAATGGGAGATAAAAGGAATCACACTGTTTTAAGTTTCTTATCTTTTATGTGAAATGATACAATATTAGGTCTAAGTAAACTATGATAAGTTAAATGAAACCATTCTAATATGTAAAGCAATCACTTGAAAGTCAAACAACTTATAACTAAAAAAGGAAGAAATAATATATCTGTAATGCTAAAAATAATAAAAAATGAAAGCCAGTGTGTTGACTTCCTATTGGTGCCACAATAAATTACCAGACCTAGTGGCTTCGAATAATACAAATGTATGCTTCTGCAGGTCATTAGTCCAAAATAAGTTTTAAGAAGCTTTTAAAATCACGGTATTGGTAGGACTGGTTCCTTCCAGAGTCTCTGGGGAAGAATCAATTTCTCATTGCCTCCAGCTTTTAGAAGCTGCAGCATCCCTTGGCTCCTGGTCACGTCACTTCTATCTGCTTCTGTCACCACACAACTTTCTCCTTCTGATTCTTCCTGCAACCACTTTATAAGAACCTTGTAATAACATCAGGTTTATCTTGATAATCTGTAATAATTTTCCATATCAATTTCTTTGACTCCTTCACATCTGCAAAATTCTCTTTGCCATAGAAGGTAAAATTCGTAGGTCCTGGAGGTTAGGAACTGAACATATTTGGGGGTTAATTAACCTGCCACAACAAGAAAGCAGGAACTAAAGGGGAAAAGTGAATAAATATATAACAGCAGAGTGGTATACTAAAACTCAACTATATCAGTGATTGCATTAAATCTAAATGAAGTAAATAGTTCATTACAGGGAAAAGATTACCAGAATGGATAGAAATATATGACCCAACTATATGCTACATTTAAAATATAAACTTCAAATGCAGATATGAATAGGGATTATAATAAAAATTAGAAAAAGTGATATATTGGGACACCTGGATGCACCACCAGCTGTTGGGTGCATCAGCCTTCGGCTCAGGGTGTGGTCCTGGAGTACTGGGATCGAGTCCCACATCGGGTTCCCTGCATAGAGCCTGCTTGTCCCTCTGCCTATGTCTCTGTCTCTCTATTTCTGTGTCTCTCAGGAATAAATAAAATCTTAAAAAAAAAAAAAGAAAAAGTGATATCACACAAATTTTAAGAATAGGAACTTCGGATGACTATATTAATATGGGAAATGTTAGACTTTAAGATAAGAAAGTCATAGTGATGAGGGGCATTTCATAATGATAAACAGGTAAATTCATCTGTATAATAAAGTTACCAAGTATTTAACGAAATAATTTAAGATGAAGCAAAATCTGAGAGAGTAAATGAGGAAGTAGACAAATCTTCAAGTGTAATGTTCCTCTCTCAATAGTTGATGACAAAGAAAAACAATTTTTAGAAAGATACACAATATCTAAATATGACAATAAATGAATCAAACAAAACTGACACTTCTAGAATGCATCCAGTAGCTAAAGAATATACATATTTATCAAGACCACATGAAACATTCAGTAAAATGACAATAAACTAAGTCATAAAAAGCAAGTATCAGTAATTTCAGAGGGTTAAACTATTATAATGTTTTTGTATAAATGGAATTAAAATATAAATAAATAAAAATTAACTAGAAACTTAAATAATAGAAAATTAAGCTATATGATAATCCACTCATGAGTCATGGCAAAAATCACAGTGAAAATTTTTAAAAAATCAAAATAAATTATGAATGTTAAAGCACTGCTAAAAGCAAAATGGCCAGATTTAAGCACCAGTATTATAAAAGGAGAAAAAATAATGTTTTCACTTTACCAAATGAAAGAAGAGCAAATTAAACCAAAATGATATAAAAGGCAAGAAAACTATAATAATGTATCTTAAAATCAATGTGTTGAATTAAAGAATTTTGATATGAAAAGTTACATACTATATTGCTTAATTCTTCCATTTATTTGAATTTCAAGAATAGATAGAAATAACATATTATAATAGAAAAAAAAGTAATAAAAAATGACAGCACCATTTATGTAGTAATCCAAACCAAAATCCTTAAGGTTTCTCCTCTCTTTTCAAATTTATAGTAAATGAATCACTGGGTCTCATTGCTTTTATCTTTTTAAGCTCTTTTTTTTTTTTTTTTTTTTTTTTAGGCTTTATTTATTTATTCATGAGAGACACAGAGAGAGAGGCAAAGACACAGAAAGAGGGAGAAACAGGATCACTGCAGTGACCCCGATGTGGGACTTGCTCCCAGGACCCCGGGATCACATCCTGAACCTGAAGCAGACACTCAACCACTGAGCTACCCAGAAGTCCCTGAAAGACACAAACTTTTTTTTTTTTTAAGATTTTATTTATTTATTCATGAGAGACACAGAAAGAGAGAGACAGAGAGAGAGAGAGAGAGGCAGAGACACAGGCTAAGGGAGAAGCAGGCTCCATGCCTGACGTGTGACTCAGTCCTGGGTCTCCAGGATCAGGCCCTGGGTGGAAGGTCGTGCTAAAGTGCTGAGCCACTGGGGCTGCCCTGAAAGACCAATCTTAAAGAAACTGTTAGTAATACTTATTTCACACAAATAATTTGTACTGATAGTATACATATATATATATTTTTTTAATTTTTATTTATTTATGATAGTCACACAGAGAGAGAGAGAGGGGCAGAGACACAGGCAGAGGGAGAAGCAGGCTCCATGCACCGGAAGCCCGACGTGGGATTCGATCCCGGGTCTCCAGGATCGCGCCCCGGGCCAAAGGCAGGCGCTAAACCGCTGCGCCACCCAGGGATCCCTGTACTGATAGTATATTAAAAAAAATCACAACTCACTAAGAGGGAGGAAATTAACCCACCTTAAAAAAACAGATTTAAGCAGATACTTCACAAAAGGCGCACAAGAATTGCTGATAAACACTTGAAAACATGTTAGATATCATTAGTCACTAGGAAAATGCAAATTACACCCACATTGAGATACACAGTTTCCAAGACAGCTATAATTGAAAAGATTAAAAATTTCTCATATATTGGTCTCTTGAGTATAAAACGGAACAATCATTTTGGACAAACTGTTCTTCACTTTCTTACAATTAGTTCCTGCAATTCCACATTGTGTGTTTATTGAAGAAAACTGAAATTATGTCCATACAAAGATTTTACATGAATGTCCATTACATTCTTTATTACATTACATTCTTTATTCTTTATATCTGCAAATTGGCAACAGCCTCAAAGCCTATCAACACTTGGATGGGTAAATAAATTGTGGTATATCCATATAATGAAATACTGCTCAGCAGTGTAAATGATGCATTGTGTATTCATTTTCCTGCATGGATAAATATCAATATATATTGACAGGAATGAGATGGACACAAAAGGGAATGTAGAAATGTGGTTGTGTGCAATATAGGGTTGAGAAGTATATTGGGTACAAAAGAGCATGAGGATACTTTTTGCAGTCATGAAAATGTTCTGTTTATTGGGTGAGCTGGTGTGTATATGGTTATAGACATTCATCAATACCCTTTGATTAAAATGCATGCTTTTGTTATATATAATTATTCCTTAATAAAATTTATTTTAAAAATGAGAATAGAAAAACATCAGGAAAAGTTGAAAATAATGAGACATGGTAACTGGACAGCAAGAAAAGATTAGAGGGGAATTAGAGTAGTCTGGAATTTTTAAGAATCATTTTAAAATAAGTAATTACAATTATGTGAGTTGATTGTATACAAAATTACACTCTGAGCATTCATACTTTTTGAGAAAACAGAGAAAAGCTACCATAAAATGTTAGAATAAAAAAATAAAGCAAATATTATTCAGTTTTCATTCACATAAAACAATATGAATTAAAATAAAATTCGATGACAAAATTGTAATGATGAAACAAGAATGCTTTTTGAAAGTTCTGTAGATTAAATTTAATCTGCTCATTATTTGCTGTATTTCACCAAAATAGAAACAGATCATACAGGATTAGTTAATACAAATTAATGCAGCTAAATAAATAAATAAATAAATAAGTAAATAAATAAAATCATAATGTAGAAAATAAACAAAACTTGAGATAGAAGATAACCTTCTAGAACATAATGAGAAAGCAGGACACAGGAATAAAATATGGACTCAATGAGAGTGAGACACTAAGGGACATTGGAGAGGTATTATAAATATCTAACATAATAAGTATTTAGAGTGAACAAATATTAGAACAGATTCAAATATACAGAACAAACTGAGAGTTACCATATGGGATATGGGGGGTATTAAATGGGTGATGGAGATTAAGGAGGGCACTTGTGATGGGCACTAGGTGTTATAGGTAAGTGATGAATCACTACTTTGTCACCTGAAATTAGTATTACACTGTATGTTAACTAGTAAAATTTAAATTAAAACTTGAAATTAAATTAAGGAATATAGAACATAAAGATATAACTAGTGTGGTCCTCTGTTAAAACCTCATTTTGGGGTAGCCCCAGTGGCCTAGTGGTTTAGTACCAACTTCAGCCCAAGGTGTGATCCTGGAGACCCAGAATCGAGTCTGCATAGGGCTCCCTGCATCGACCCTGTTTATCTCTCTCTCTCTCATAAATAAATAAAATATTAGAAAAAAACAACAACAACTCTTTTTGGCAATAAAATGGGATAACCACAGATAAAATTGAGCTTTCTTTCACTTGACCTTTAGCCTCAACCACTCTCCCTATTAGGAGAAAAGTAATCATTTAGTTCCCAAAAAGTTGAAGAAAATAGAGATCATAAACTTATTTTAAGCCTCATTTTTTCCAATTACCAATATCATATCTACTAGAACTGTTCACTGTAATAAAATTCAATCAAAAAGGCAGCTAGGTCAGAAGGAAACATTCTACTATCATAGTTCATAATATTTACTACTATGCTAGGGAATAAAAAGCAAAACCCCTAAGAAACCTAGCTCCAATCTTTTTTAAATTCAATGACTGAGAACCACCACTGCATATATACATATATATACATATATATGTGTATATATATATAGTTTACGTATATATGTATAGACATATATGTATATACACACATATTCATAAGATATGTGTATATATAAAATTTTGTATTAAACTATTAACTGAATTTTAAAATAACATATTAAAAAACATAAAACAATAGAGGATTTGTTTTTGTTTTTTTGTTTTTTGTTTTTTGTTTTTTATTTTTTGTTTTTTATTACAATCTGATTTTATTAACACATTTGATCTGAGTAACTTATCTGCATTTCGTGATAGCCAATTAGGACACTCACAAGGTTCCAATGAAACTTCCCAGAAAGAACTGCCACCTACAGAGCTTGGGACTCTACAAGAGAAATTTGAATATTTATGAAGTTTTTCTGAAGAGTGTTAGTGACTTGGAGTAGAATCATGGGACTCTTGCTAGAAATATTAGTGCTATAATTCTGTGAATTCTGAGAAGTTTCTTGAAACTTTCTGTTCACTGCATCCATTGCATCTGTCATTTTGCCTTCTTTCTGATTCAATAACTGCAGTGCCTTTTCTTCTTACTGCAATGCCAGAAGGGTTAGTGAGATACCGGAAGTCCAGTGAAGGCATCTACCATGGTGATGGCCAAAAAGACGTTCTGCTGCTGTTTGCAACCAATGTCCATGTCATGCTATTAAATATCCATGGCAAGTGCCTTGGTCTTTTCCAGAAATGTTAAGTAAGCACTCAACTAATGAGTTAATTCAACTGTTTATTAATTTATTTAACACACATTTATTAAGCATTCATTGGCCCTGTTTTAGACTCTAGGCAAAAATAGTGAGCTAAATGAGATAGAGTTTTTGATGACAAATTCTTGTGGCATCAAAGACTATGAAAATCAGACTTAGACTTACCTTTTAATTTAATAGAGTTAAATTTAACTTTTAATTTTAAGAATGTTGTAATAAATGTTCTTTTAATTTTCACCTGTCTTTTATTTTTGACATCTCGCTGACTCAAGCATGAATCTCCTTGATTATGCTACAAGGAAATCTCAATTAAACACTTGATACTGTGGTCAGAAATACTCTCTTTTCCCTTTGACCTTTAAATAAACGAGTTCAACTAATCCCTATCTCTTGCTCTTGGTGTTAGCATTCCCCATTGTCTCTTGACCACTCATAGAGTGAAAATACCCCAAACCATACCCCCAACTGATCCAGCATGGACAGTTCTTAAATTCTTAAGTGAAGACAGATTTGGTTTAAAGTGAGACCCTTATTACATATGGTAGAATGGAACAATTTTAATAATAAAGTGTAGCAATGGTATAAACAAAGAGGGGTGGTTTGCACTGAGAATTCATATGAGCTAGGAAAGCATTCAGAAATCACAATATGCTTGGAGTGCCTGGGAGGTTAGTCAGTTGAGCATCCAATTCTTGATTTGGCTTGGGTAATGGGATCAAGCTCAACACAGAGTCTGCTTCAGATTCTCTCTCCCTCTCTGTCAGCCTCTCTCCCTCATTTGTGCATGAACTCTCTCTCTCTCTGTATCTAAATAAATAAAAACTGTAAAAAAAATGAAAGAAACCACAACTTGGACATTTTTTAAAAGATTATTTATTTATTTATTTATTTATTTATTTATTTATTTATTTATTATATATTAGAAAGAGAGCATGAGTGTTGGGGAAGGGCAGAGGAAGGAGAGAAGCAGACTCCCCCCTGAACACAGAACTCGATCCCACAACCCTGAGATCATGACCTGCACCAAAATTAAGAGTTGAAGATGTAACCAGCTAAACCACCAAGGTGCCCTTTGGAAATTACTCTTAAAAGATCGAGGAAAAATGGAATATTCTTATCAATATTAAAAGCTAATTACAGAGGGGTGCCTGGATGACTTAATCAGTTAAGTGTCTGCCTTCACCTCAGGTCATTTTCCCAGGGTCCTGAGATTGAGTCTACTTCTCCTTCTTCCTCTGCCTCTCCCCCTTCTGTGAACTCTCTCTGTCTCTCCCTCAAATAAATAAATAAAACCTTTTAAAAGAAGTTTTTTAAAAAGCTAATTGCAGAGGGTTGAAAAGGTCAATTTTGCAAAAGTAATCATCATTACATACAGAAATAATCAAAAAGTAAAAATGTGGTTCAACAATAGCCTAACAATGGAAAGAGCCCAAGTGTCCATTGCCTGATGAATGGATAAAGAAGATATTTTAGAGGCAGGTGGGTGGCTCAGTAGTTGGGCATCTGCTTTTGCTCAGGTTGTGATCCTGGGGTCCTGGGATCAAGACCCACATTGGGCTTTCCACAAGGAGCCTGCTTCTCCCCTTGCTTATGTCTCTGCCTCTCTGTCTGTCTTTATGAATAAATAAATAAGATATTTATAAAAAAAACTTTAAAAAGATGTTTTATATGCACATACCCACAAACACACATGAATATTACTCAGCCATCAAAAAGAATTAAATCTTGCCATTTACAGTGACCTAGATGAAGCTAGAGTGTATTATGCCAAGTGAATACATTAGTCAGAGAAAGATAAATACCATATAATTACACTCATATGTAGAGTCAACAAAACAGATGAACAGATGGAAGGGGGGGGAGAGAGAGGGAAGCAAAGCATAAAAGACTCTTAACATTAGAGAGAAAACTGAGGGGTGATAGAGGGGAGGTGTGTGGGGGATGGACCAGATAAGTGGTGGATATTATGGAGAGCACTTGTGATGAACACTGGGTGTTATATGTTAGGAGATGAATCAACAAATTCTACTCCTGAAACCAATATTATACTATGTTAATTAACTAGAATTTAAACAAAAAAATTGAAAGAAAAAGAAAAAATGTGGTTTATGAAGTCCATATATGTTGAAATAATTAGCATAAGGAAACCACAAAAATATATTTAAATAGTATTATTTATTTGATATGGCAGACATATTTTTATTCTCCAAAGCCAATATATTAATTATAATAATCAGGAAGTAGTAAAGTATTTGTAATTAATGCCACTTAATTATAATTTGAATAACAACTTTTAGAGCTGTTAAAAACATTGAATCCTCAGTTATATGAAAATTAGGTTATTTCCAAATCTGGTATTCTAATTCAATGAATCCTACTTTAAGAAATACATGTGAAAATAATTTATTTCAACAGCATTTCTTTTAATTTTAATTTATATGTTTAAAATGAAATGACAGAATTATGGCCATCAGTTGATAGTGTAGAAAAGACACATTTTTATTCATCATGGCACAATGAACAAGAAGGTTAAAAATGTCATTAGGAGACTCTTTTTGGCAAATATTTCATACTTTCACTTACAACATATACTTTTAGAATGCTATGGGGAACCCTTCAAATCTATTCCTAACATTGTAGAATAGAATGTCTTAGTGATACTAAAATTAGGATGGCACTAGAAAATAAATGCACTTTGTATTCATTTTTAGGTAGAATGTAATGAATAGTCATTAATCAGAATTTATATTTCATATCCCCTAATACCAATGAAAGATATTAGGGCACCTTCTAAATGGATGAGCAAGTGACATTTTCGTTTATAAAATACAGGCAGTGGTTCTGGGAAAATGAAAGTTCTAATTTTACCATTGAAACTATTGTCATTCCAGGAAAATATCATAGATTTAAAAATTCAGATAATCATTGTGATCAAATCTGCTTCAACTTTAATGCTTTTAATTTTAACTTCCACTCTCTCGGAAGCCAGGTTATTTTTAAAAATCATTTTGTGAAAGAAAGAATATGAATCCTGAATGACTCCAAGTAACTTGAGGTTCCATTAAGGCAATCGTCGGGACATCCACTGGAACCCTGGAATCAACGTCCTCTTCTACTAGTCTATTACTTCCTTAAATTAGCTTGTTGACTCCTTCCCATGCTGGGCAATAACCTGCCTTTTCCACTTTTGCACTTTTCCCCTCCTCAATATTATTATACTTGTATAATATATTATACATATATTATAAAAGTGCACTTTTGCACTTTTCCCCTCCTCAATATTATTATACTTGTATAATATATTATACATATATTATATACCTGTATATGAATATCCATATATTCATATACTTGTATATGAATATCATTCATGGGTAGTTCCTGACAGTTCTATTTCTCTTAATAATATCTAGATATTTCCTACCTCAAAATTAAACTTACTTTTCAAAAAACGTTAGGAAATCTTCCCATGAATGCTTCATTTTAAGTGTGGAATGCTAGCTTTTCTTATCTCAGGCCCCAGTATATCCCTCTATGAGACGGCGTAACTTGACCATAATAATATTGAAAACATATTGAAATAGTCACCATGTATGATTTGACCTTCTATCTCCTTGAAATGTGTAGGGCATGTCAAGTATCACAGGTTGAATAAATGTTGAGTGAATGAGTGCTGCTATTTTACTTTAAACTTCCTCTTTTCTGGGAAGGGAGAAGAAATGTGTGGGAAATATCAGAAAAGGAGACAGAACATAAAGACTCCTAACTCTGGGAAACGAACTAGGGGTGGTGGAAGGGGAGGAGGGTGGGGGGTGGGGGTGAATGGGTGACGGGCACTGAGGGGGGCACTTGACGGGATGAGCACTGGGTGTTATTCTGTATGTTGGCAAATTGAGCACCAATAAAAAATAAATTTATTATAAAAAATAAAAAAATAAACTTCCTCTTTTCTTCCATTTTTAGAACCTCTGTTCCAAGGTTTCCCTCCACTGCTCACCTTTGTTCTTCTTGGAGAGCTCCTTTACTTCCTCCAAGTTACATATTTATATTTCCAAGACTTAGGTCTTAACCCATTTTTTTCTTCAATTATTTGTAATATCTTATGTCATTTATTCTCATGACTTCACTTTCCTCATACAATGAGGATGTTTTACAGATGAAATTTCTCTTCATAGCTTCAGGCCTTATCACCTTCCCAATAAACATCTCAAAAAAACAAAATACTGTACTTTTTCTGCTAATCTTAGCCCTTGTCACAGGTTGGCTTTTCTGGGAAGCACACGCCATGGCAGTTTAGTGTACAAGATGTTTACGTGGGGGTGCCTTTGGAATTAGTACTTCAGAAAGAATGAAAGGAGCCAATTAGCCAGGATGAGGGCAGGTGTTGATCTGTGACACAGGCCTGAAGCAGTGCTGGTCAATCTAGGGACAATGGCAAGTTCAGGAGCTCAATGACTTATCAGAGTTGTCCAGAGTTGGGTCAAGATGGTCAGGTCTTTATTTTTTTTTTTATTTTTATTTTTTTTAATTTTTTTTTATTTATTTATGATAGTCACACAGAGAAAGAGAGAGAGAGAGAGAGAGAGAGGCAGAGACATAGGCAGAGGGAGAAGCAGGCTCCATGCACCGGGAACCTGACATGGGATTTGATCCCAGGTCTCCAGGATCGCGCCCTGGGCCAAAGGCAGGCGCCAAACCGCTGCGCCACCCAGGGATCCCAAGATGGTCAGGTCTTTAAAATCCAAATCAGTCATTGCATTGACTTGAAGGGGCAGTTGTATAAATAGGAAAATTATAAATCGATCACATATTGCTTATATCCAGCTTTGCAAGAAATCTCCTGTCTTCTCAAAGTGGCTGTGCATATTGCATTTCAACAGTAATGAAGGAGTTTCTATCACTCTGCATTTTGTTTGTGAATAGTATTGTTAGGGTTTGGATTTTAGCTATTTTGAAACCTAATGATATTTCATGATTTATTTTTAGAATACCCTAATGACAAGTTTAATATTATTCCATATGCTTATGTGTGATATATATCTTCAGTGAGATCTGTTCAGTATTTGTCCCTGTTTCTAAATGCCTTGCTGTCCTATTGTTGACTTTGAAAAGTTCTACCGTATATTTTAGATTTAATTCCTTGATCACTAATGTGTTTTGCAAATACTTGCTCTCAGTCTGTGGCATATCTCTTACCAGTATCTTTTGCACTGCAAAAGTTTTCAATTGTAACCAATACAACTTTAAAAAATATATTTTATGAATGTTTTTCATAAAACTCATTACTAAATGCAAAGTCTCACATATGCTTCCTATGTTTTCTTTAAGTTGTATATTTTTTATTTTTTTTAATTTGTTTTGGTGATCTAGTTTTAGTTAATTTTTCTGAGTGTGCAATTGTCCTAGTACCCTTTCCTGAAAATGCTATTCTTTTTCTAGTCGATACTGCACATTTGTCACAAATCATCTGACTCAATTTGTGTAGTTCTATTTCCAGGCTCTCTATTTTGTTCCATAGATCTATTTGTCGGTTTTGTCAGTAAGACCGTTCTGTGTTTAGTAATATAGCTTTATAGCAAGTCTTAAAATAGGGAAGAAATCCAGCTTTTTTTTTTTTTTTCACTATGGTGTTGGCTAATCTAGGACATTTGCTGCTCCATAACATTTTAGAATTAGTTTGTTAATATGCATAAAATAGCTATCCACAAATAGCTTTTGTTTTAAATTTCCTTGAATTTATAGATCAAGTTGCAAGAAATAGCATCTTAATACTGAATCTTTGAATTCATGATCATATATTACATCCCTGTTTATTTAGATCTCTTTTGATGTCATCATCAGAATTTGTAATTTTCTGCATCTAGATGCTATAAACAAAATATTACATTTGTATCCACTTATATAATTTCTAATTTGGTGATAGAGTGATTAATACTGTATTTTAGTTTGAAATTTCAGTTGTTAATTGTTAGTATATATGACAGCAATTTTGTGTGTCTGTGCACGTATGTGTGTGCGCACTAATCTTATGTCATTAAACCCTGATGAAATTGCTCATTAGTTTTATGAATTTTTTTGGATGATTATTTGGTATTTTCTCACTTTCATGGCAACTGCAAAAAATATGATTTAGTCTTTCCTCCCCAATATATATATATATATAGCTTTGATTTCCTTTTCTTGTCTTAATGCACTTAGGATATTTAATAGACACAAGAGGGGGCATCATTACAGGAAAGGTTGGAACAAGCTCTTCTTTTGTTACATCCCCTAAATTTTTATATGTCATGCTTTTGTTTTAAATTATACCTAAATATTTTAAATAAGCTCTTGTGATTTTCAGCTTGAACCAATGGATATTTAGTAATGTGTGTGTTAGTTTCCACTATTTTTTAATTTCCCAAATTTTATTTTGTTGACCTTTTATGCTATCTCATTCTATTGTGGCAAGATACATATTTTGCAAAATTATAATCCTGTTCAATTTATAGAAACATATTTTATGGCCTAATATATGGTTTGTCCAGCCATGGTCTATGTGTGCTTATGAAGAATATATATCCTGCTGTCCTTGAGTAAGTGTTTCCTGGAAATCTCAGGTCTAGTTGGTCTGGTGTTATTAGTCAAGTCTTCTATTACTTTACTGATAATTTTACCTAGTTTTTTTTTTTTAAGATTTTATTTATTTGAGAGAGAGTGAGCACAAGCAGGGGGAGGGCAGAAGCAGAGACCCCTTGAGGAAGGACCCCAACATGGGGCTTAATACCTGGACCTCTGGATCATATCCTGAGCTGAAGGCAGATGCTTAACTGACTGAACCAATCAGGTGGCCCTTACCTAGTTTTTCTAGCCATTATTGAAAGTTAGCTATTTATTTATTCAATATTATTGTTTTACTGTATATTTCTCCCTTAACTTGTCAATTTTTGCTACATGTATTTTAAAACTCTGTTAGGTACCTTTTGCTTACACTTACTATTTTTCCTTGATGGGTTATTTTTCATTATTATAAAATGTTTTTTTTTTCTTGCTAATAACATTTGTCTTAAACTTTATTTTGTCCAATATTTAGTATAGACATGTGGCTACTTTTAGTTACTGTTAGGATAGTATACATTTCTTGTTTTTTTAAAATTTCAACCAATTTTTCTTTGAATTTAACAGCATACTATTGTATCATATTGTTTAATCCACTCTGATAATCTCTGTCTTTTGGTTGGAGTGTTTAATCCATATACATTATTTTTATTGTTATAAAATACATATAAAATTCACCATTTTGATTGTTTTGAAGTATACATCTCAAGGGTATTTATAAGATTAATAGCTACTTAGTTCCATAATGTTGTTATCACCAAAGAAAGGAAATTCATGCCCATTAAGTAGTTACTCACCATTCATTCCTCCATAGGTGCTGCCAACCATTATTTGCTTTCTATCTTCCTTGATTTGACTATTCTTAGTATTTCATGTAAATGGAGTCTTACAATACATGATTTTTTTTCCACTTAACAGATGTTTTCAATTTTCATCTATGCTATTTTTTAAAAGCTAGCACATAGCAATGGATCATTCTTATTTTTGGGTTGAATACATTGTACATCCATTGTGTGGATGTACCACATTTATTTATTCATTCATCTGGTGATGGACATTTGGTTATTTCCACTTTAAATTATTGTTAATAGTGCTACTGTGAACACTCACGCATTAGTTTATGTTAGGATATATGATTTTAATTCTCCTGAGTTTAATTGGAAGTATAATTGGTTGATCACGTGGAAATTCTATTTAAGTTTTTCAGGAACCTATAAATTGTTTCCCACAGTGGCTATATTACTTTACATTCCCATCAATAATGAATGTGGATTCTAAATTCCCTGCATCCTTACCAACACATGTTGTTTTCCTTTTTTTTTTTCTTTTTCAATTATAGCCTTAGTGGTAGATATAAAGTGGCATCTCATTGCGGTTGAATTTATTTTCATTTAATTTAATTACTGACAAGGGAGGACTTATATCTGCCACTTGCAATTTATTTTTATTATGTCATCTCTTTCTATATACTTCGTACTCTACTACTCCCTGTTTTTGTGTTAAATAGGTATTTTCTACTGTACATTTTAATTCCTTTTTTGCTTCTTTTTCTATACTTTTAACATATTTTTTTAGTGTGACCATTGGGATTATAATCAACATTTTAAACTAAACCAGTATAATTCAGATTAATACCAATTTAATTTCAAAAGTATAAGAGAATATTTCTTCAGTATAATAGCTTTCTTCCTACCCCTTTTCTTTCTGACAATATCCTCACACTCTCACTTCTTTATATATCATAAGCTCACAAACACAAAGCCATTATTGTATTATACAGCTTTTAAAATTTAGATAGAAGAAAACAATCACAAATAAGTACACACTATGTCTTTTATATTTAACTATGTACTTATGATTACCAGTGATTTTTATTTTGTCCATGTGGATTTGAGTTTTTGTACAGAATGGATTAAATACAATGTACTTTCATTGAGAACTGAAGGACTCTTCCATATTTCTTATAAGGTATGTCTACTAGCAATTGATTTTTTTTAGTTAACATCTTAATTCACCTTCATTTTTGAAGGATATTTTACTGGATATACAATTCCTTGACAGTCTTTAATTTTAGCCATTTGAATATATCTTCCCACAAATTTTGGGAATAATTACTGATTACATAACTCAGCTAATATTCTTACTGAGTATCCTTCACTCTTTTTGCTTAAATATTCTTAGTCTTTGGCTCTAAGTAGTTTTATTATGTTTCTAGGCATGAATCTCGGGATTCCCCTATTTAGAGTATGTTGAGTTTCAAGGATAGATTGCTATTTTTCATTAACTTAGAAAATTATTTATTTAAATATTATTTCTGTCCTCTTTCTTTATCCTCTCTGGGACACCAATTTTAAGCAAGTTATTATGCCTTATCATTTCTCATGAGTTTTTAAGGGTCTATTAATATTTCTTGATTTTTTCCTCATTTTCAGACTACATAATTTCAACTCACCCATCTTCAAGTTTGTCGATTCTTCTATTATTTCAAATCTATTTATCTCGTATAGTGATCTAAAAAAGTTTTGTTCTTCCCAACTCAAGAATATTCTTTGATGATTTTTATAATTTTTGAATCATTATCCATACTTTATTTAGAGATATTTCATTTTCAAACTTTCCTTTAGTTCTTTAGACATGGTTTCCTTTAGTTTTGAGCATACTTATTCTAATATATGATTAATATATGATTAAAAACCTTTGGTTGGCAATTCTGATCTTTGGGTTTCTTCATGAACAGTTTTTATTAACTGTTTTTCCCTCTTTTTATGGGTCATAATTTTCCTGTTTTTTCACAAATTCTCATATTTTTGTTGTTCATACATTGAAAACTGGACAATAAAACAGTACAAAATGGCAATTTTGGAACAAGATCCCTGCCATCCCCACAGCATTCATTGTTGTCGCTGTTCTTTCTCTTAATGCTTTGGAGTTTTATGTTGTAGTAGTTGTTTTATAGTGAGTTTGCTGATATAATTCTGTAAATTTTGTACTCTTTTTAAATATACTGTCACCACCTCCTCTTCTTGCTTAGCATACTGGTCAGTTAATGATTGGATAGAGTTTTCCTAAATGTCTGAAACCAGTAAGTCTCCCAGTGTGTGCCAAGGAGCTGGGCATGTCTGGGACACATCTTTAATGCTTCTGTAGGCATTTCTTACTCTACCTGAACTTTACTTCCTGTTTGTAGTGAGCCCCAGCATCAGTCAAATGTCCAGGCCAAGTCTTCTCTGTTCATGCACAAATCCTTGTATGTGTTAGAAGTCTTCTATAGTCCCACAATATTTCAGAGGTTCTCAAAATCTAATCATTCTTGTTCTTTGTTCTTTCTATGTTCTTTGAATCAAAGACTCTAACTTTAGCTTTTATTTATTTTTGTTTGTTTGTTTAAACTAGCATCATGTTTACCCCAACTTCTATCATCTCCTGAGATAGCTGTCATGTTGGACAATTGCAACTGAGTTTTTGAACAAATACCCCGAGATAAAGGTAGTTCACTTTCAAGGACCTGAGGGTCAAGTTGAGTAAAGGTAATGTCTGAGAAAAGAGTTTTTGGGCAACCGTCAGGTGAAATGGTGAAAATTATTTGCAAATAGGCTTTTCAGTGCCTCCAAATCCATTCCATCCATCCAGTGGTTGCTAAGTGGTTGGCTTTTTTACTACCGTGTTGGTTCTCAAAGCTACAACACAACTGGGAAAGATAGGAGGCAATAAGATAACATCACAAAACTCATCTTTCTTGCCAAGAGAGCCATTTTTTTCTTGAATACACACTTCTTGGACTGATACAAGCTTTTGGTTAATTTCAAGAGTTTTAAAATTTTGATTCTGACAGTGCTTGCCAGTGTTTTCATTGCCTTTATGGAGGAATGGATTTTGAATGTCCTTATTAAATGGCTCTAGAAATGGCTCCTGTGAGGGTATTTTTTGTAGTCCCTTTGCTTCTGTCAATTGCATTTTTTATTTCTTAAATATATTAAAATATATTTTGTATGATATCAAATAGGTAAAGTATGATTTGACTCATTCCATTATTTTATGCTATATAAGCTACATATTAATTTTTGCTTTGTTGGCATTCTTTTTATTTAATTTCTAGGTGTGATATATATTTTATTTTTAATATCTTTGAGAAATTATATATACCTATATTCATCTAAGAATATATATTATGCTTAAGGTAACATCTTTTTTTCTTTTCATGTAGTATATTGTACATAAATTCTATATTATGCAATGTTTTGTTAAATATTCAGTTCTAATAATAAAGTATTATCTATAGATTCTCTTACTTTATGTTAACCAATTTAAGATTTTCTTTTATTATCCTCTAATCAATTATATTGTAGGCTCTGCATCTATGTATACCTCATTTTTTTTGTAATCATTCACAGAAAAAGCCACTTGGATAAGACTAAAATTATTGGTTAACAATTTAATTCACTTTAATGAATTCAGCTGATAATTAGTAGTCTAGTGTATAACTGATTTTGTTTTTAGCATTGACAACCTAAATATTATGAAATGTAATAGAAATAATACTAGTTATCATTTACTGAGTTCTTACTTTACAAAACTAGACATTGTGTTGTTATTTATTGATAGACATTAGTCCTTACTGTGTTCACTAGAAGTAAGGGTCATCCTAGAGGACATGAGACAATGAAGGCTGACAAGAGATTACAAATTTTTGTGATTTAGTGCAGATAGCAAGTGTGGAAGTTAGGATTTACTCTTCAAAGTTTATGTTTTAATAGTGCCCCATACCTCCAGTGTTAATGACTTCTACTTCCCAAAAAAGAAAAGCTTGTGACATGAAAGAATATTGATTTTTGCTCTTTTGATTGTACTTGCGTGTTAGCATGACACCATGTAAAGAAATTTGAAGAATAGGGAAACCTCTAGTTCAATTTCACATCAACGTTGAATGATAGGAGTGAGATGAACAATGGAATAATTAAAACAAAATGCAATTTTAGTTTAGTCAGAAAAATAATTTTCTCCTGAATATATATCAGTAAAAATCAATGTTCAAATTATCCAGAATTGTCACATTTTCAAGGTGTTTACAGGTTCTTTTTTTTTTTTTTTTAATTTTCTTTTTATCCGAAGAACCATATTACTGGGTGGAACTTATAAAGGAATCAGCAGGCATCAGTGAGGATTTTGCTGATTAATTTTAGATAAGCTGCAATAACATTACTGGCTAATTAAGGGTTAGACTCCACATGAAGCATTTTAAAGATTTCTTAACTCTGTTGGTGTCTTACAAATCCCAGGAGTTATAATATGCATCTATCTCTGTCTCTTTCTCCATCTGTATATGACTGTATTGTGAAATTCAGTGATTGCCGTATTCAAAATTTTCAGTAAACCCAAATATAAATATATCATTTTATACTTCAATTCAGTAAACATATTACAGATGACCATCTTGGCATTACACTTAAAGCATAGTTTGAAATATGTTTTCTCCATTAGGTTTAAAAAAATGGTTTATCTTATTTATTCAAAATGTTTATAACATATAGTTTGAATCACAAATATATACATCATACTACCATCTTTCCTGTGCATATTTGCTGAGAAAGGGAAGAGAAAATCTACTATACTATGAACTAGCTATGTAATTCACAGCATGCCCTTCAATCTCATCAGTATCATCTGTGGTATTCAACTAATAATATTGCAATATTTTATTATGCTACTTGCATTTGGATAATACTTTATACTTTTTAAACACATTTTCAATAATAACCTCATAAGCACAGAAAAAAATATAAGGCAGATGCAACTATGTTCATCTCAAAAACTAAGAAATTAAAACTTAGATATTAATATATGTAAATAGATGTCAATGTTAGTACTAGAATTTAAGTCATAAGTTTTTCATATAATTTTTAAACAAGAATATAATATACATACACATATGTGTTTATGCACATGATTATCGTATACTTAATATAACAAAATATACACTCACCTATAAAATTAATATATACTCTCGCTTACTTTTAGCGTTGTTATTATTTAATAGATAATATAATATTTAAATTAATAATGCTACTTAGAATACATAGGATTAGGATATAAGAACCACGGAGGAATGAAATGAATACTAGAATAGATGTAGGTATGTTTGCAACCCACATATTGTATTACATTTTAGAAAGCTGCACCATTATAAGCTGAAGCTTTGTAATCAGATCCACTAAATTTATATTGGGAGAAAGGCACTTGATATAATCAGAGATTTAAAAGAACCAAATTAGAATCTTCAAGTAGGTTTTGTTATGCTAAAACAGGTAATTGTCATAACAACAACTGAGTCTATATAAGCCTCTGATTTGAAGACAATTTCACATGGAACCTTCATTATTAGCCCTATAGCCCTGGTTATGTACACCTATAGGCAAACTGTTCTAACATCTAGGTCATTTTTGTTTGTTTGTTTGATTAACTGGAACATCTACCTGATGGAAAATAGTGAAAGGAAGGACTTCCACAAGGCTGAACACTATGTATTCAACTAAAAATAGTATAATTTTGAATTGCCTTAATAATTTACTATAATTTAGTATTTTGGACTGTTATTCAAATAAAACTAACTCAGCATAAATAATCTCTTTGAAATTAACTGTAATGAGTTACAAGTCAACACATATTATACAGACATGCACACACACACACACACACACACACACAGAGATAAGACATAATTCCAGCTTCAAAGTAAAATTTTCCTATAGAGAAAAGGTGAATGGACTATTATCCAGGCCATCTGTACTATGAGATGGATACAATGAAAAGCCATTAAATATTTGGGACATCCAAGTATCTTGGCTTTGAAACGATTTTCAAAACACATTTTTCCGATGGGAGTGATTTTATAACCAGTTCTTACAGAAAATAATACAAACATAACACTGACTTCACATATATAGATTCCTAAGTCAGATTTTGATTGTTGTAAATCAACAAGTCTGTCATACTGATGTCAATCCCAGCTTCAGATGCATGCTAAAGAGTCATGTTAATAGCTTTGAAGACTCTGACTCTGATAATCTAGCATAAGCAAGAAGACGTGTTTGTTCAGAGCTAATATCCACAATCAGGGTTTCCCTTAGAGAACACCACCATCACCTCCATCTCTCTCCTTATATAGTTCCAAATCATTGCTTTTATCCTTTTTATTAAAGAAGTAATCATATTAAAAATAAAATCTTACACGTGACATAACACACTATCACTTAAATGAGATAGAAGAGGATGATGATAAAAGCTCATACTAAAACTTAGCATAAAATATATTTTGTTTTGCCAAAATATATAACTTGAATCTTATTTTGTTATGTATGACTAATGACAAATTTTATCGTTAAATTATATTGTACGAAAATTTATCATGATTATTTCTTTTGGAGAACTGCTATAGAAAAATCAAAATAAGTAATTTTAGAAATAAACCAGACATGAAGCAAATGAAGTAGCAAAATGGTATGGACAAAGATTTTATAATATTAGAATACATAAAATAAAAATAAAACTCTGATATAGACTTTAAAGTCATAGTTCTTTCTTTTTCTTTTCATTTTCTTTTTTTTTTTTTCTGTCATTGTTCTTAACAGCATTAGGGACTATTAGTATTTTGTTTAGAAAAAAATAATCTGAAATAATGACCTTACATGTTTACATGTTATAATTTAATCCTAGGCTCTGGTTCACTGTTTTCTTACTTTTCATTTATAGGGAAAAATAGGGACACCTGGGTGGCTCAGTGGTTGAGTGTCTTCCATTGGCTCAGATCATGATCCTAGGAATGATCTATGGATCATTGATCTAGGGATTCAGTCCTACATCAAGCTCCCTACAGGAAGCCTACTTTTCCCCCTGCCTATGTCTCTGCCTCTCTCTGTCTGTCATAAATAAATAAGCAAAAATCTTAAAAAAAAAATAAAATAAAGGGAAAATAAATTTTATGGATAGAAAAAATATATATCAATAGTGAAAGTCAATGATAATATGTCTGGAAAATAAATGCTAGCCCAGGAGATAACCAGAAGGGAGTTGTCTGATGCCCCCACTGAAATACAGTAATTAAGATTTTAGCAACTGGATGTAATGACTTAGGATCTGGGTGGAGGCCCATCAAGTGGGGTCTGTCTTAGAATCATAAATCTGTAGCTTCTGGACCTCTCTATGATAAGAAGCATATTTGGAGTGTGTTCATGATACAGAGTCTATCCTAGGAAGCAGATGATTAGTGATCATGGATTGGCCTCCAAGACGAACCCTAGACAATCAACTCAGAGAACCCATTACTAATATATTCATAATTTTTTTGAATGTGAATTTGGTAATTCACATTACCAAAATAGGTGAACAGGGGAAGTTTCTAATGTGATCATTATGAAATCATTCAGTGAATATGAATCCTGTCAGGCTCCTCATTCTCGGAATTTACCTTTTATTCAAGTCTTGATACGAGGATATGGGATTAACAACAAATACGGGAATAACTATTTAACAGGTAATGCAAGGGGTGCTTGAGCAGTTCAGTTGGTTAAGTGTCCAACTATTTCAGCTCAGGTCATGATCTCAGGGTCATGAGATCAAGCTTTGCATAGGGCTCCACGCTGGATATGGAGCATTTTAAGATTCTCTCTCCCTTTCCTCTGCCCCTTCCTGCTCCCACTCATGTGCTTGTGGTCTCTAAGAAATAATTTTTTTTTTAAAGTAGTAAGATATGTATCTCTAAGAGAACACATAATGATTATATTATTTTGCTACCAGTGACTCAATGACTTAAGCCAGAGAAATAGATTTTCTCAGGCTAGAAGCTCAAGATTATTCTCTGCTGAGACCTCTCTCCTTGGCTTGCAGATGGCCACCTTCATCTATTTTCTCGCACGGCTTTTCTTCTGTGTGGGCACATCACTGGTGTCTCTTCTTCCTCATATAAGGACACCAGTTACTCTGAATTTGTGTTCCACTCAAACCATTTTAACTTAATAACCTCATTAAAGGCTTTATATCTAAATATAGTCACATTCTGATGTAACAAATTTGCAAATTTCAACATATGAATTTAATTGGGACATAATTCAGCCTGTATCAATGATGTTAGAAATTATAAATGATCAATAGTCATGAGACATTTTTAAAGTTTCTAAAAATTTATCTCATGATTTCATTAGAATTGGAAGATACAGATAAGTTTTATGAAAATATTTAAGAGCTGAAAAAATAAAATATATTATAACTGATTTAGTGAAACAAGCTTGCTCTGAAACTAGAATATAATATATTAAAACAAAAACAAATAATGCAGTGATCCTTTTTCAGATACCCATTTTAAAAAATAACAAGCCTTTATTGAATCAGGGTTCCTATCAAAGGAATACCCATTTTTATTCTGTGGATTTGTCTAGTGTTATCCTTTTATAATCTCTAAGTGATTATTTTAAGTAGCAATAAAACATGTAAAAAGCTTTTATAGTTTAGGGCCAAATGAAAAGTTAATATACAAAAGCCAATAGCTTATCTATAACTGGCAAGATTAAGTAGAAATAGTAAGAAAATAAAAGAAAAAATACTTTTTATCACAGAGTGGAAAATTATCAGAAAGAAATTTAATAAGAAATGTGAAAGGCTTCTATATATAAATTTGGGGGGGTATCTGGGTGGCTCAGTGGTTGAGCATCTGCCTTTGGTTCAGGTGGTGATTCCAGGGTCCTGGGATGGAGTCTCACATCAGGCTCTGCCTATGTCTCTATGTGTCTCATGAATAAATAAATAAAATATTTACAGATTGGTTATTTTGTTTGATAATGCTATTCTGATAATGCAAGACTATTTGACATATCTTTATCTTTAAAATTATATACATATATATATGTGTGTGTGTGTATAATTGCTTTTTCGTTTTTTTTTTCTCTACTGTCTCTATGCATGGAGGTATAAAAAACATCTCTGTTGGAGCCTTTTTTTAAACAAAACAAAACAAAATATATATATATGTATATAATATATATATATTTATTTATTTATTCATGAGAGATACAGGAGAGAGAGGCAGAGACACAGGCAGAGGGAGAAGTAGGCTCACTGCAGGGAGCATGATGCGGGACTCCATCCCTCCCGGGATCACCAAAGGCAGACGCTCAACCCCTGAGCAGAGTCTTAATTCAAATATGTTTGAAGGTCTTTGTTTTACTTCGTTAGCAATGCTTTTATCTTTCTTTATACTGACAGTTGAATGTCCCTTCTCTTTTTGATGTTGCTCTTCCTTTACAGGGAATAAAAAGAAGCAAGTGTCTTGTGGAGGAGTAGATCAATCCCTCCCCTTGATAATGATACAGTTAACTGCTTTAATCTTTATAACAATGATAGAAGGCAGGTACTGTTAGTGTCCTAATTTTCAAAATGACATTGCTAGGTGTCCTGTTTTTACACAGTTGTCTAATCTAGAGAAGCAAATATGAATGTTTCTTGTGAATGTTCCCAGTGTGCCATTTTATGTCATTATACGTATAGTGAACCTGTACTGTGTACTCTTATGGAGTTAACATGTGATCTAAGATGCTCTGAATTAATTTTATCACAAAGAATAATACTTTCTTTCTGTAGGTGCAAGGAAAGTGAAAATATTACTACTACCTTTTTTTTTTTTTCTGTGATTCCAATTTAGAGGCAGCCCTTTGTGATCACTCCAAGTGGTGGCACAGAAAAACAATTAAAGACTGGTATAATAGCTCAAATGTTATAATTAGGGGAATGAAGAGGACAAAATATATTTTTAAATAAATGGTATATGAAGCATGAAATGTTCTTTATGTATGTTGCTAATGTTCTAAGGTTTCAGCAAAGCTAATCTCATCCTTCCCTCTCTCCCAAAAAAGGCCTGCATCTGTAAAAATACACTTTTTTTTTTTTTTTTTTTTTCTGGCCAATGGAATACCATGGTAGGTGTGAGCTATGAGTTTGGTAGCAAAAGATGGGTAGAAATGTTTCCCTGACTTCATTTATTAATATCTAATATTTATGTCCACTTCTTATATACAAAAAGTGTTTTGTTCAGGCTTCAAAGAAGCCCACTTTGTTTTCTGAGTAAAAGTCTCAAAATATAGAGTATTTTTGTGACCTTGTTATCTATGTTGATTATATCTTAGGAAATAAGGGAGAAGTAACAGCACAGAATTAGTAGATGATCAGAGCACACAATGGATTCTAATCCGTAGACACAGCAAAATATTTTTCTCTATATATTTAGGCAGGACTTCATATGAGTCTACATTTCTATAAGTTATCTCTTAAGACTCATCTTGCCTGTAACTGTTCTTTGTCATATTTCTAAAGTAATTTATATTTTTATAAATAATTTTAATTATTTGTTTTCTTGTTAATTAAAATTTACATTTGGTTAATTTCTTATTTATTGATTCATTTACATAAGCAGACAATATACTGAATTCCATAATACTATAATATAAATAAATCTGTGATTATAATTATATATATAATTAATACAGTATGTTTATACATACATAATTAATATGATACTTTATCAGTTCTTTTGTTTTTTCAGTAAGAATTTCAATGTGAGAAATTGATACTAACTCATAATATCTGATTTTTATTTCTCACCTTTTTTCTCAACTTATTCTATTTGAAGAATATCTGAATAAAGTTAATTAGTGTAGTGATAAAGAGCAGTCATGCCTGGATTTTAATGAGAATATATCAGATTTCTATCAATTAATATATTGCTTACCCAAATGCTTGTGAATTTGTCAAATGTCTGCTTTGTGTCAAACATTATATCAGATTCTGAGAATCATTAATTGGATCTTTCTTAGAAATTGTTATTTTTTATGGGATTGATGAAGGGCACTTCTATTTCTTATCTATCATGGATTTTTTTAATTAAAAATAGTGATTATTATGTTTGGGCATCAATAAGGATGATTCATGATGGATTATTTCCTTCAACTTAATTATGTAATTATACCAAATTAATATTAAATGTTGAAATATCCTCATGTTATTATTATTTGTCATATTACTGGAGTCTCTCTGCTTGATTTAAAATTAAATGACATATAGATATGTGAGGTTGTTTAGGTGTCCCATATTTGTATATACATTAGTTATATTAAATATGTATAATATGATATAAATATTGTGTAATGTTATATATGTGGATGTATATATGTATGGGTGTATTAATTCAAAGCCTACTAGAAATGATGGTTACTCTGAGGAGTAAAATTGTGGTTTACTTACTTAAAAATGCCTATATTTACTAAGATTATGCTTTATATGTTTGCTTTATATATTTGAATTTATATTTGTTTTCACAATTTTTTTTTGCTCTCTAAAAAGTCCAATGGCTGTAGCTACTATACACAGTATAATATAAATTAGAAATATAAATATATGGTAATATCTAACTTCATTGTTAACTCAGGAAATAAAAATGGATTAAAATGTAGTTTCGTGTTTCTAACTAGAGATTAAAATAATATTAAATGTAAGCAAGCATTTGGAGAAATTAAAAGCAGCATTGCCTTTGGCTTAGGAACACAGCAAGGAGACTCTCATTAATTATTTTCAATATCATGCTGGAAGTCCTAGTTAATGCAATAAGACAAGAAAAGGAAGTAAGAGGTACAAAGATGGGGTAGGATAAAAATAAAACTTTCTTTATAGATGATGTGAGAGTCTATACAAAAAATTCAAAAGAATTGACAATTTCCAGAACTAATAAGCAATTATAGCAAGGTTGCAGGATATGAAGTTAGTATTAAAAAACTCACTTTCCCATACTATAATGTACATAGAAAATCCTATATCCTATACGCATATATCCTATAACAAATGGAATTTGATATTGATATACCAATATCATTTACACTAGCATCCCCTAAATGAAAGACAGTTATAAATCTAGCAAAATATGTACAAGATCCTTTTGGGTAAAACTTTAAAACGCTAATGAAAGAACCAAATTAAAACTAAAATGAAGAATTATTCCATGTTCTTAAATAAGAAGACTCAATACAATGGAATATTACCGAACACAAAAAAAAGAATGAATTCTTGCCACTTGTAACAACATACATGGAGCTAGAGAGTATCCTGGTAAGCAACATAAGTCAATCAGAAGAAGATAAATATATGATTACACTCATATGTGAAATTTAAGAAAGAAAGCAAATGAGCAAAGAGAAAAAGAGAAAAGAGAAAGATCAAACCAAAAAGACTTAACTATAGATAATAAGCTGATGTTTAGTAGAAAGGAGGTGAGTAAGAGAACGGATTAAATAGGTAATGTGGATTAAGGGATGCATGTCTTGTGATGAGCACTGTATGTTGCATGGAAGTATTGAATCACTATATCATACACCTGAAACTAATATTACACTGTAGGCTAACTAACTGGAATTTAAATAAAGATATAGGGGCACCGAGGTGGCTCAGAGATTCAGCTTCTGATTCTTGGTTTTGTCTCAGGTCATGATCTCAGAGTTGTGAGACTGAGCTCCATGCTGGGCTCCATGCTCAACATGGAGTCTGCTTAATGTTCTCTCTCTTTTCCTCTCCCTCTCCCACCTTTTCTGTCCCTCCCTTTGCTTGTTATCACTCTTAAATAAGTAAATAAATTTTAAAAATAAATAAAAACATAAAAAAGAAGATTAAATATTGTCAAGATGTCAGTTTTTCCCAAATAGATCTATATATTTAATGCAATCCCAACCAAGGTCCATTATTGGGTGAATATACACAAACTTGTTCTCAAGTTTATATGGATAGGCAAAAACAAACAAACAAACAAACAAACAACAACAACAAAAAAACAGGGTATCCAACACAATAGTTGAAAACTGATACTATATTATTTCAAGATTTATTTTAAAGCTTTGGATATCAAAATAGTGTGGTATTGGTGAAAAAATGACAAATAGATCAATGGAACAGAATAGTGTCTAGGATAGTCCCATACAAATAGCCAACTGATCACTGACTAAAAAAGGTAATTTGGTGGACAACTGATAGCCTTTTCAACAAATGGTGGTGGAACAACTGGATATCCACATAGAAGTAAATGAATCCAGATACAGACTTTACACCCTTCACCAAAATTATTCAAATTTAACTCAAAATACAGTCATAAATGTAAAAGCAAACTATAAAAATCCAAGAATATCACATAAGAGAATATCTAAATAACCTTAGATTTGGTGATAATTTTTTAGGTATGATATCAAAAATACAATTCACAAAAATAAATAATTGATGTTTCAGTTCATTAAAATTAATACCTCCTGAAAAAGATACTTTCAAGAGCACAGAGAAATTATAGAGAAATTAGACTATTTTGAATAATATTATAATGATGGATACATGAGATTATACATTTGTCATGACCCACAGAATGAATATACAGCACCAAGAATAAACTCTAGTGTACATTTTGAACTTTGGGTGATATTTAAGTGTCAATATTGGCTCTTTAATTTTAACAAAAGTACCCCAATAGTGCAGGATGCTGACAGTGAGGAGAGTGTCAGGAACATGTATGGAGGCAGGAACATATTATAACTCTATAGTGTCTGGCTGAATTTTGCTGTGAACCTAAAACTGTTCTTCATATTAGAGTCTATATTAAAATAATTATTTAAAAACTACCATATCTGATTATATAAAAATTTGCAGAAAGATTTATATTATTAGCGTAACAATTTGATTCCTATGAATGCAGTTTTGAAGAGTGATCATCATATCTTTATTTATGATAGGGAAAACGAAAAAGTATGTGAGTGCTTTAAATAGAGCATTGGTTATTTCAATTACAATTATACACATAGAGCAAAATAATATTGACATTATAATTTAAAAACAGTTAAACTAGAAAATATTTGTTATATAATATATAAGGATGCCTAGGTGCCTCATGGTTGAACATCTGCCTTCGGCTCAGGTCATGATCCCAGGATCCTGGGATTGAGTCCCACATCGGGCTCCCTGCAGGGAACCTGCTTCTCCCTCTGCCTGGGTCTCTGCCTCTCTCTGTGTCTCTCATGAATAAACAAATAATATCTTTTAAAAAATAATAAAGTAACATATATTACCACGATTGATCAATTTATGGTTCTTATATATACTATTTACTTATTATTCATTGATGATAAATGCAGGAATGCTATTTTTCTTCTTTATATTTCTATGTTTCTTGAATTATTTATAATTAATCCATGCATTTTTTTCTTACTAGAACAGTTTCCTTTATAATTTTATCTTTCTGAGTTTTATCTCAATTCAGAATTGTCAGTCTTGTCAGTCTTTTTTTTTTTTCCTGCTAGTCTTATGCACATTTTGGAGTTCTTTTGGGTTTGCTATCTGTCTTCCCACTTTTATACATGATCAAATAAGATGGTGAGAGAATGTATGTGGGAGCAGGTGGTAAACTAAAGGCCATCATAATTTTAGCAGAATGACCTTTCAGTTCTGAATCATCCAAGTGCTTTTATGAAGTTAAATTGATTTTATTCAATGTTTCCTGCTTTCTTCTATCCTGGAATGATTCATGTTTGATGTCATAACTCCATTACTATTATTATTATTATTATTATTATTATTATTATTGAAATAATTCTGTGTAGATATATTTTAATAGTGTGTAATTAATATATAAAATACATATTTAAATATTTATTAATATAGAGTTTTTTAATAGAATAGATTCATGGAATCATAGATGAAATAATAGAATTCTATAGCTGAATGGATAGCCTTATGTATCCTAATGAGTAAACTACTGATCCTAAGAAAAATCATTTTTCAGGCTACTTATCTATAAGAATTATAACCTGGTATACATAGTTCTTTTAGATTTTTAATTAATTTTTAATATCATATGATTCAAAAGTATAAAAAGTATAAAGACAACGCATCTGTCATTCATCATTTTC
This sequence comes from Canis lupus baileyi, assembly GCF_048164855.1. Classification (NCBI taxonomy): domain Eukaryota; kingdom Metazoa; phylum Chordata; class Mammalia; order Carnivora; family Canidae; genus Canis; species Canis lupus. The sequence goes on from NC_132858.1 coordinate 51,961,204, forward strand.
CTTTTGCACAAATAAGCAGTTACAATTTATGTATTTATTTTTGCAGATCTATATCCTGCAAGTAATACCAAATTCACAGAGATAGCATTTTTTTTCTCCTTCTTACAAGTGATAGCATGCTATACACAATACTTTGCACTTTGCCTTTTTTTGTCAATGATTAACATTTTGGCTGTATTTTTATCAGTAATGAGATTCCTTATTTTGACTTAAACATAAAATATCATATATACTAATATTACTGAACTCCTGTTCAAAGACATTTGAGACCATAATTTTGTTATTATAAACAATGCTATAATGAATTACTTTTACAATAAATCATTTTACAAATGTGTATTATGTGTGCATGAAATAAATTTTAAAAATATAATTACTGCTATTTTTGTACCTTTTAACAAATAGTTCTCCACAGAAATTTTACCAAAGTATATTCCTACCAGGAACAGATAATGTTTACTCCACATCCTTTTTCCTGCACATCTCAATATAGTCTATTGCTAAGCTTTAGGGTCTCTGTCTACCTAATTGAAAAAAAAAAATACTATATCAGGATAACTTATTTTCCTAAATACCCATTTTTCAGATGGCCATTTTTAAAATTAATTTGAAGAAAAAAATTAATTTGCTGAAGCACACTGTGAACTAGAGAAGGCCATTCCTTCTCTGTAATAGGAATTGCCTATTTTTTCTGGATTAGCTTTTTATTTTTCTGCTTGCTTCATGATACTTTTCTTCATACAGATTTAATATTATAATGCAAGTTATTCAATCTTTCAATTATAGGTTTTTAGATATAATTGTAAAACTATTGCTCAATCTGAAGTTATAAAATAGTATTTTTATGGTTTTATTTTTATTTTAAAATATTCATTTTTTATTTTTTAAAACAAATATAGCTGAGTTTCATCAAGGTTTCTTGTCCTCAATTATTATTTCTTGTCCTCAATGATCCTCAATTATTCAAACATATTTGTATTAAAATTCATTATTTTTTGCATTGATTCAGATGCTACCTTTATTGAATTCTGTTTATATTTATTTCTGTTTATTTATGATCTTTTATCTTTGCCCATATGCAAGTACTATAATGACCTTCTTTAGTGTCTTCCTGAGCATGTTAAACTTTTCACAGCTCATTAAGTTTATATGTTGACATTTCATAATTATTTTATTTATATTATTATATAAATTTTCTTATGTAAATATTTCTCTTGTTAAAGATTTCACATGTTAGTGGTATATATAAATGGTATTAATTTTCATTAAGTTTTTAAATTGTTTTCTCATTTATTCATTCCTTAAAAAAATTCTTCAGGTTTCTTTCTCTTAGTTCTCCCAATAAACCATCATATCTTGTGTAAATAATCACACATTAACTTCTTTTTTCCTTTGTATATATTAATTTTATTGTTGTGTCCACTTGTTTGAGTAATACCTCTAGACAATGTTTGATAAGGATAATGAAAATGATTTAGTGTTTTTAACTATCACACAAAAGGACAGCTATTATGTCATTATACCTAATAATGGATTTTTGGCTGAGTATTATATTTTATCATGTTAAAATAACAAATAATTAGGGATGCTGGGTAGCTCAGCAGTTGAGCATCTGCTTTTGGCTCAGGGCATGATCCCGAGGTCCACATCGGGGTCCCTGCATGGAGCCTGCTTCTCCCTCTGCCTATGCTTCTGCCTCTGCCTCTCTCTCTCTGTGTCTCTCATGAATAAATAAATAAAATCTTTAAAAAATAATAATAATTACAATTATTTAATTTGATGCAGGGGAAGATTTCTTGTATTTACAAATAGTAGTGTTAAAGTAAAACACAACTCAATGGAAAAAATTAAGCTAGACACTTGATCTGACGCGTCAGGAAAGAGCATATCCACATGGCCAGAAAATATATGAAAATTAACCTAATCTCAACCATCAGGAAAATACAAGTCAAAACAACATAAAACTAATAGAATGGTTAAAATTTTATTGCACTATTGATGGTACCACACATTTGTACACTCCTGGAATAAATGGAACTCTCATAAAGTGTGATTGATTCAAAACACTTTGGAAAAATAGGTGAATATAAAGTGCTGGATGTATCTTTAAATAGACACACATCATTACTCAGCAATTGCATTTTTAATTAAATCTTTAAATAAATGGTATTTGTTCAACGGGAGATATGTACAGGAATGTTCAGACCTATTATGTTCACTTATAGTAGCATGTAATAAAAACTAACCAAATACTGCCAATGTTAAGGAGTGGATAAATAAATTACTATAGATTTATTGATATTGATATATTAATATTGTACAGTAATAAAAATTAATTTGAACACCTTATAACAATTAGTATGAGTCTCACTGTCATATTATTCAGATGAGGATGCCAGACTCACTATAATACATATATGCCATGTGAATCCATTTATATACTTTTTTTAAATAGGCAGAACTAAACTCAGGTATTACAATTAAAGTAAATGTTTTATTGGAGAGACAGAAAGGAGTTCAGGATTGGAAAGAGATCGAAGATACTGGCTGTATTTTGTTTCTCAGTCAGGGGATGATTTTGTAAGTGAAAACTCTTTGATAATTCATGAATCTGTATATTCATGTCTTTGGAAATTTTCTGTATCTGTTATACTTTTTTCAGGTAAGAATCTCAGCGTGCCCTAATCTAGGGCAGTTTTCACCACATATGTTGTGTCTTTCAATATATAAATTTGAATCTTTAATTTTTTAAAAAATCATGAATTATCTAAATATTTGTTCCATTTTTTCTTTTTTTTACAAATTCCAAAACGCCCCCTATGTTGTCTAATTTACTTGTCTTCCCTTTCTCCATGGACATTTTAGATTCCTAATTTAAAAAAAAAAAATGTTTTTCTCATGTCCATTCCTTACTATCTTTATTATTTCATAATGATTATTTTCATATATATTTTTCCTGAGTTCATTAAGTGATCAATTTCCCTATTCTTTTCTTAGTTCTACCACCTTATATTGTATATATACCTGTATTTTTACGATTGGTTTCCTAATAGCTTATCTGCTCTGCTTCTTATTTACGGATAAGATTGGTTCACCATTATGATACTTGAGACTCATTGTTTTAAATTTTCATCCATTGTAAAATCTTTCTTGACTATATTCTTAGTAGGTTTTCCTATATCTCTTTCCTGTCTCTTTTTTTTTTTGTGGTTTTGCTATATGCATGCTTTTCAAGAAATTTCTTTAAATAATAACCTATTTTTAAGGCACATGGATTTTTCCTGGTCCAGCTTTTTGGAGGATATCTATGAGGATGAGGACAAGGTCAGATTAGTACTGCAGATTGCCCATTTTTCACAAAGCAAACTCTCCCATTCTTTATTTTGTTTTGTGAAAATGTCATTTGACTCCCTTCAGTTGGAATAAAATGAATCCTGGTGCTAGTGTTCTATCAAGCCATGGACTTTTATTATTATTTACTTCTATTTTCATCCATGAACTTTGACAAATCATTTTGTAAGCAGACATTTCATCTTATTGGGTCTTGTAGCATCAAAGAATGTGTTTCTGCTGGTGCTGTTTCTTGGTATTCTCACCACCTATTTCTGACATGCATCCTCTCACCTCCTCAGGTACAGGGCATCACCTGTACACAGTTATGCCTCCTCTGATATGTAAGGAGTTTTAATTTCTCACATTTTCTAGAAGTAGAGCTGTTTCTTTTCTGCTTTGTTCTGAAAGAACTATCAGGACTTGGAAGAGGAAATGCTGAATCTAAGACACCATGTTCAAACCACAAATCTAAAGTATCTGTTTTATATTAGATAGGAGTTGCTTGTGAATTTTATATTATGAGCAAGTAATAACTATCACAAATGCTTACTTCAATTGTTTATCATATAAATAAATTACAGACATTAGAGATAATATGAGTACAGATATGTCTACGTCTGTATCTGCATCTATATCTGCATCTATATCTGTGCCTGTGTCTATGTACAGCTACATTATACCTATGTGCTATAGCATTTGTAAAAGATATCTCAGAGGGTGCCTAGATGGCACAGTCTTTTGAATTTCAGACTCTTGGTTTCAGCTCAGGTTGGGGTCATGAGATGGAGCTCCAAGTAGGGTTCTGTGCTCAGCTCCATCTGCTTGAAATTCTATCTCCCTCTCCATCTGTTCCTCCTACTTTTGCTCTCTCTCTCTCTCTCAGAATAAATAAATACATCTTTAAAAAAAGATATCTCATTGTATACCATTAATATCCTCATGTGTTTGTTGGAAAATTGTATTTCTCTCAAGAAGAGGATATTAAATAGGGGAGTGCATACCTTTAATTGATATTATTTTCTCTATTCTTATGTATTTACATTACATAATTGCGATGGGAATATCCAGCTGATATAACATGCTTATAACCAATGCAATAGAAGATTGAGATTATCAAATTTTTAAAGCATCACCCAGAGGACTCAGGGAACTTTGAATATCAGTGATATGCATTAATCTTATGAAAAAAGGAGAAGTAGATACAGTATATGATTTTATCTATAATGAGTTTTCTCTATTTTCCAGGCATATAGTCTGAAATCCATAAATTGATTTTCTTTGAAAATCAAGGATTGTAATATGAAAATACATTGGAGTAAGGTTATTAAGATAATGCCTTAGAGAAAAGAAAAAAAAAAAAAAAAACAAAACTTCTCCAGTCTCCAATGTATGTATATTAACTTTTGCAGACACCTTTGTCTGTGCCACTTTGTGTACTGATCCAATTTAATTAAGAGTGCTGTGTGTATGTGTGTGTGCACATGTTTTGAAAACATATCTGAATATAGCCCTCACATATTCCTGCTTCTTACATTGCTCCTCTTGGATGTAAAGATCATGTTACATGCTATTTATTGTTCTGTTGCTTATCTAGAATACTCCCTTGATACTGAGATTTTTCTTAAAACAAAACTATATTTTCCTTTTGGCTATTACATGCTTATTAGTTTTTATTTTTTATTTTTTTTTAATTTTTAAATTAAAAGACTGTTTTGTGTTATGGATTGAACTGTGCCTCCCTCTATCACATTTATACATTGAGGTCTTAACCTCAGGATCTTGGAATGTGACAGTATTTCAATATATAGTCTTTACAGAGGTAATTAAATTAAGATGAGGATACTAGAGTGATCCCCAGTCTGACTGGTGGCCCTATAAGAAGAGATTATATCACAGAAGGAAGACCACATGAAGACCTGGGGAAAAAAAGACAGCCTGAGAGGGGCTTCAGAAGAGTTGAAATTTGCCTACATCTTAACTCCAACTTCATGGTCTGAAACTGTGAGAAAATGAATTTCTGTGGTTTAGGTCACTCATAGTGCTGCTCTCTTATGCCAGCCTTAGCAAGCTAATATAGTTTGTAGGATATCTGGGAATATTGTTGTAGATCAAGAAAACTAGGGAATATATAGAGATGGTCAATTCAACTAAAGGAAAACAAACAAATGAATAAATAAATCTCTCCAGGAGTCTTAGTAGGAAGAGATAATATTCCTTTTTTCTAAGATATCACCATTAATCTGACATAATCTTTAACCTATTGTAACCAACATTCAACACCCCACGCCTGCCTCTGGTGTCTCCAAGTCCCTCTGGTGTCTGCAAGTCCATCTATGCCATCTGGAAGAGACATCTGAAGTCTGTTTTAGTTAAGGTTCTCACTGTGGAGGTGTTTACTAATGAGACTGTGTGCACATAAATATAATTTTAATTGACTTGGCCCAGCCATGGCCTTGGTGGAGTGGCTGCAAGCTTAACAACTACCCAAATCTCATCTACTCTGATAAAGTTTATAACCACTTCTTATAACTCTACTTCTTCACATAATGTGATAAAATATGTTTTCCACGTTTTTAAATTATTTCTTGCTCAGTCTGCTTAAAGTTAGAATATTATCTCATCTAATACACAGACTGCAATATTAAACCATTCTTTTATTGTTGGACATTTGGGCATTTTAAGGAATGCTATACCAGTTATTATTGCAATGAACAGATGGAGGGTCTTTTTATTGGTTTCAGGATGTGCCTGTTAATAATCCATAAGGCTTGCCACCCTGTGAGGCTGAGACCATTTCTCTTGCCTGTTTAACCATAATGCTATCAGCATGGCCACTCAACAGGAAATAGGGTCTTGATAAACCCTTTACCATATGTCCATTGGAAAGTGATCTCTAATCCTGCAGAATTAATTTAAATTTTTATGTGATATAATATATTTCTATTCTTACCAGAATAATAAGCATAAACAAGTAATTTCTACTCTTTAAAACAATAGCAAATACTCGTATATAAAATATGTTAGGCAACATGTAGCATACACTTCTATCTTTATCAGGAGAGTAAGAATAGAAAGTAATTTTTGGTTGCAAAAGTAAAACCAATATAAACTCATATTTTTGGTAGCTTCCTAGATCCTATAATAAATATATAAGAGATGTAAGAAAGGCAAAATATGTCTTATTTTTAAATGAGAATAAAAAATATCTTTACAGTCAAACAAAGTTTGGGTAGATATAAACTCAGACTTACTTCCTTGCTTCCAATTCTGAATAAATTCACCATTACTACACTTGTATTTTGATTAATCTAAATCTCCTCTTTGCCTTTATTGTTAGATTCCAGGTGTCAAGTCTTCTTGCTTATTTACACAAAATCTATCCATTACAATTGTTAAGTTAAAGACTTCTTACAACATAAATGTTTCTTGTCCATACATATATAAGGCAACTTTTTAAAAAATGTCCTCAAAAAATAGGTATAGAAGGAACTTACTTCAACATAATAAAGACCATGGATGAAGAGTCCACAGATAATACCATAATCAGTGAAGAAAAATTGAGAAGCTTCCTTTAACATCTAGCACAAGTCAAGGATACCCACTCTGACTAATTCTATTCACATAGTGTTAAAAATCCAGCAGAAGTAATCAGTCAACAAAAAGAAACAAAAGTCATCCAATTAGGAAAGGAAAAAATAAAATCTGTTTGCAGAAGACATTATTCTACATGTAGAAAAACTTAAATAGTCCACTAAAAATCTATTAGAATTAATAAATTAGTGAAGCTGTAGGATACAAAGTCAAAATTCAACATACAAAAATCAGTAGCATTTCTTTACACAAGCAATAATCTATCTGAAAAGGAAATCAAGAAAATGATCCCATTTAAAATATTATCAGGTAAAATAAGATACTTAGGAATAAAGTTAGCCAAGGAGCTGAAACATCTGCCCTGAAATGCAGTGCACTGAAAACTATAAAACAGTGATGAAAGAAATTGAAGAAGTCAAAAATAAGAAAAACAAAGAAGGGAAAGAAATAAGTGCAAATACACTAAAAACATTGCAGATTTTCTTGAATAAATGCTTAGCACTAACCCAAATTATGCATCTGATTTCTATAATAAATGATTATTTTATAATCATTTCTTAAGTTCTGATTTTATGATAAATAGTGGTTAGGTTTGGAAATATAGAAATATCATAATCAATATTCTTTTAGTGAAAATACAGTAGAGGATAAATATTTTTAGATAAATTATCATAATAGTGTGTAATTTTAATAATTGAATTATGTCCAAGATGATTCATTTGTCAGCATTCACTTTTAAAGATGGAAAGATTCATATCCATTATTTAGTTCCAGAAACATGTTTAGTCTCTGGGAAATTGATCTTTTTCACAATGAAATTTTGTCAAAAAATAAAAAAATTTTTGTCTTAGGAATGTTTATTTTATCATCTTAAATGATCAAGTAAAAAAGTTATTTCAGTAGTTAACAAACTACTTCTCTTGCTCACTATTTTCTGGTAATTAAAGTTGAAATACATTTTTTTTCCTTTCAGAAAATGTTTTGAAATCTTATGTTTTAAATCATATTCAATTATGTTTGAAAGTCGTATATATGTGTGTGCATGTGTGTCTTTGTGTGTATGGCCTGAATTATAAACTATAAGTTAAAGAAGTACATAAAATAAAAAGTTACAGAAGGTCAATTTTAAGCAAGTAAAATGTGAAGTGAGAATGATTTCCTTCACTGCCATAGCAGGCAGTATATACTATTTTACAGATAGCAAAGTAGAGAAGATATAGTTAAAATGGGTATTTTTTTTCCCCAAAATCCTTTTTGTGTTTTATCTGGAATACTTGAGCAGCCCAGGTGGCTCAGCGGTTTAGCGCCGCCTTCAGCCCAGGGCCTGATGCTGGAGCCCAGGGATCAAGTCCCACATCAGGCTCCCTGTGTGGAGCCTGCCTCTCCCTCTGCCTGTGTCTCTGCCTCTTTCTGTGTCTCTCATGAATAAATAAATAAAATCTTAAAAAAAAAATACTGTATTATTGCTTCTCCTTTTATTTTCCAAATGGTGCTATTTGCACTTCCTAGATAATCTTTTTGCAGTTCACCTTTATTTCACAGTCTACTGATAGACACCTTAGACTGATAGAGATTACATTTTAAGGTAATAGTGAAGTCCTTAACCCAAGAAACTAACTCAGGGTCTGTGTGATGAGTTAACTCAAAAGTAAAGTTCAGGAAGAAATCTCTGAATAAGAATTGGATGGTTCATGGGCCAGACTCTTACTTGTATTGCGTATCATATAAACATTCTTTTTGTAGTAGCACAAGCAAATTTTGAAATATGCACAGTTGAAATGATCAGGGCGCTAATATTTCCATATAAGTGTCTTTGAATTCATTATTTATAGAAACATAATTTTTTCATAATTGCTAAAAATGTGTTTATCTCCCAAAATTTCCATTATAAGATTGCTTTTAATTATTAGTGTCATTTAATGACTCGGTATTCCATTTTCTAAGAGTAAGTTAAAAATTATTTTTCTTATCTAACATAGCTAATTTAAAATAAAATAAGAAATAGCATTAGCTTCCATTCTAGCATATTGCTTCGATAATCAATTAATGTTTTTTATTTATCTCACCACTGTTTAAAATAACAATTATTTCAAGCTATACCTGAAATTGACACTAGAAGAATACTTATTTGAACAATTGCTCAAGGGAAGGGAGTTGCCCCTACAGCATCTCTTATAGTTTGTGCAGCCATTCTGCTTCTGTTCAAATGTCTTTGGAGATGGACAGTTTACCAATTTGCTTTACTGTTTGGCATTAGTAATTCTTAGATGGAGTTGCTTAAATGAAAGCTAAGTCTGACTAAGCTAAGGTAAATACTTTCTTGTATGGCGTGAAACATGTTCCAGAACCTTTCAATTCCTCCCTCTGTCGATGCTTCAAATTGGCTGAAGTCAAATGCAGTTGTTTTCCAGATGTTAGCTATAAGCTGTTAAGCAGCATCAAATATCATGAAAATAAAATAATAATGTTAGAGCATTGTGCACAGATGGTCAAAACAGTGTCCAAAGAAAAGCTTTGGATAAACACAAGTCAGTGGAACTACCCAGATGTTTTCCATGTAAAAAGGAAGCTTATGAAAATACTAAGTTATTGAGTATCTCTGATCAGATTAATTACAAAACCAAGAGTTTCCTAGAATAAATGTTTTCTATACAGTTTATTCCTTCAACTGTCGATTTCTTTGTTATCAGTCATATAAATCTAAATTTTGGATTTTGAGAGATAAATTAATAATTTTATACATATTATGGAAAAATGCCAGTGATGCTATCTATCTTATTTGTTGCATCTCTCAACAGAACCACTCTGACAGTTTCAGGATATCATAGCTATAAATTCTATCCCATGGAGATAAGAGAAGCCCCTCATCTTCCTAGCTGCCTTTAGGATAATCAGCACTGTGTTGAATCATTTATAAAGGGCATGTAGACATATTAGATCAATGACATTTTTTAGGCCGAATATTTTATGTCTATATATAAAGATTTTTTTAATTAATACATTTTAAAGAAAAGATATTGAGCAAAAAGATCTCTGTATATAGAATTTGTTATTATTGCTTTCCCCAAATTACGAAGCCAATCTCCATGCTGGTGACAAGTTTTGACACACTTAACTTCAATTCCTCGTGTATTATCATTTGTCATTTCTGCTTTTTCATTAAAATAGATGGGAAGCAATAAGAATGAGTTGCCAGACACATTACCATAATGCCCAGTAAAGTTTGTGATTGAGGTTAATATATATTCTGAAGAAAGTTTACATAGCCAAGTCACTTACACATGACATGTTTATAATATGAGCACAGAAGAACAAAGAAAATAGTTTTTACAAATTCTTAAGAAATAAAACATGGCAAGAAGAGGTTGATGGGCTTGCGGCATTCAGTATAGGTGCCCACATCCCATTTACTGATTTTCTTCCAGTGGTAACAATCATGCTAGAGCATTCACTGTCCTATAAAATGTCCTTTCTCCTTGAGATAAACTAACATGAGGGGAGCTTACAGAATATAAGTTGTGGTATCTTTTTGAGACAATATATCTCTTTATTTCACTTTCTTTTGGTTAAAACACTATTAGGCAAGCTAGTTATTATGGATTATTAATCAGGTGCATATAATCATTTAAAAGTCGAAAGGGGTTATGTAGCAGCGACATGCCAATATGTAAACAAAGACAGGAATTGAAATCCAAGCATTCTTCATTTTGAGAAGTTAATAAACCTCTAATACATTCAGTGTAGTGTTCAGATGGAGAGGAAGGTTATACAGAGAAGAAGCTCCACTATGGTTCATTGTCTACCTGTGAAGGCGACGGAGAACAGCATTCTTTCTCCTACTTTCTTTCTAGTACTTAGTAGCCCCCTTTCTTTCTAGTACTTAGAAAAGTGGGACTTGTTTCTTCCTTTTCCTTCCATACATTTAATTTTATTCAACATAGCTGCTAATTTTATTTTTACATACCTTTCTGATACAGTCTCCTCTTTTGGAATGACAGACAGCAAGGTCCACATCCACTCTCACTGGAATTACAACAGACTAATGAGCCTCAAAGTCTTTCTCTGCTCCATTCCAGTTTCACTTTGAAAACTAGAAGAGTTTCCAAAAACCACACTGGTGATCAAGGGCAGACTGCAGCTGAAAACCTTTCAGTGATATCTTATTTTCTGGTTGCATTCCTAACTCCTCTAATGACTCCATGAGGTTCTCCATGGTGTTTTGCTTTCTTAACTATCTAAGCTACATCTAACAACTCTGACCTTCAAAGCATATTTTTAATTAGGCGTTGGTTTTCAGTTCCTCTTTCTCTCCATGCTTTACTTTGTGTGAAACTTTATATATGGTGATTCATTTACTGGAACATTCCTATTTTACCTTATTCTTTCCCACTCTTCATTACTCCTTAACCTGGCTTACATATGACTTCTCAAGGAGAGCTATTGCTGTCCTCTTAAAGAGCTCAGCCTCCCTTAATGTATCTTTTCATAGTTTCCCTTTATATTCATTCCATCTACTTCTATTACTTCTCTTTTTAAGGACTTGTTTAATTTTTGTTGTTATTCTCCCATCAGATGTTAGCCTTGTAAGGGCAAATCTTTATCCACCATGTTCACCATAGTCGTCATCAAGCCTAGGTCAGTTAATACCAAGAAGCTATTGTATAATAATTAATAATTTAAAAAATGATATTCATCCTGAGTTTTTTGGAGGGAGATTAAGCTCTTACATTGCCAAAGTTGTAGGAGTGTCTTTGTTGTTAATGGTAGGTGAAATACACCTGAATTTATGCTTAGGCAATGACTCAAGATGGGGGCTGATCATGCCAGAAAGACTAATTGTGTGCTTATAGGTTTGAAACTCTGAATCACACAATATTGGCCTAACCTCCTGAGAAGAGAAGGGTCTAAGATTGAGTTCACTCATGGGGCTAAAGATTCAATCTATCATGCCTACAAAATGAAACTCAAATTTAAAACATCAAGGCTTATGTGAACTTCCTGGTTGATGACACATACATATGCTAGGAGAATGATGTGCCTTGATCCCAATGGAAAGAGGACTCAAGAACTCCAGGGTGAGATCTTCCCAGACCTTGCCCTATGTATCTCATTGTTTGGTCCTGATTGGTATCCTTTATAATAAAATTGTGATAATAAATATAGTGTTTTCCCATGTTCTGTCATTCTAACAATTTTTCAAACCTAATGTAGTCATGAACTCCCAGAATTTGTAGCCTGTTGTCAGGAAAGAAGGTGGCCTAGAGATCCCCAAAATGTGGCTAGTGTTTATAGTGAGTGCAGCCTTGTTGGTGACTGTGCTGTTAATCTGTGGAGTCTGTGCTAATTCTAGGTAGTTAATGTCAGAATTGCACTGTAGTATTGCAGAGACACTTTAAAGTTGTTGCTGAAGAAATGAATGGATTGAAAAGCAGAGCCTCTATGGGGAATGAAAATCTTTAAAGAAACTCCCTCCCTCTTTATATATATTTAATTTTATTTTGGGAATATATTTTTAAATTATTTTTATTGGAGTTCAATTTGCCAATATATAGCATATCACCCAGTGCTCATCCTGACAAGTGCTCCCCTCAGTGCCCATCACCCAGTCACCCCCACCCCCCACCCACCTCCCTTTCCACCATCCCTTGTTCGTTTCCCAGAGTTATGGGTCTCTCATGTGCTATCACCCTCACTGATATTTCCCACTCATTTTCTCTCCTTCCCCCTTTATTCCCTTTCACTATTTTTTATATTCCCCAAATAAATGAGACCATATAATGTTTGTCCTTCTCCGATTGACTTAGTTCACTTAGCATAATACCCTCCAGTTCCATCCACGTTGAAGCAAACGGTGGGTATTTGTCATTTCTAATGGCTCAGTTAGTTTAGCATCTTTTTTTTTTAATTTTATTTCATTTTAATTTATTTATGATAGACAGAGAGAGAGAGAGAGAGGCAGAGACACAGGCAGAGGGAGAAGCAGGCTCCATGCACCAGGAGCCTGATGTGGGACTCGATCCCAGGACTCCAGGATGGCACCCTGAGCCAAAGGCAGGCGCTAAACCGCTGAGCCACCCAGGGATCCACTAGTTTAGCATCTGACTTGATTTTGGGTCAGGTCATGCATGATCTCAGGGTCATGAGATCAACCCCTGTGTCAGGCTCCATGCTTAGTGCCAATTCTGCTTGAAATTCTCTCTCCTTCTCCTGCTGCCCCTCCCCTCTCTCTTTCTCACAAATAAATAAATAAAACCTTTAAATTATTTTATTTTATATGTATTTAATTTTAATATGCACTTATATTTTATGTAATTTTTATTCATTTTACTTTTATTTTAGCATACATATATTAAATATATTATTTTTGTTTTCTTGTGGTAGGCAGATTTCTAAGGTGGTCACCAAGATTTCAGTCCACTAGTGTATGTGTCATCCACTTTGAGTGTGGTAAGACTGCATGTAGGACAAGATAGCTCCTTTGATTAGAAAAGGTGATGGGATAGTTACTCCCATTATATAGCATAAGACTGCATTTAGCAGAATAGAGTGGGGCATTCCTGTTGACTTTCAAGAAGTAAGCTGACCTGAGGGGAGCCTCTAGGAGGTAGTTTAGGCAGCAAGAAAACAAAAATCTCATTTCTACAACTTCAAGGAACTGAGTTTTTCCCACAACTTGACTGAACCAAGAAATGGCCATCATGCTCCCAATGAGAACACAGGCTGGCAGACACCTTGCTTTCAAACTTTTGAAATCCTAACCACACTATGCCTGGCTTCAGACCTACAGAAACTATTAGATAATAAATGGGTGTTTTACCAATCAACTTTGTAGTAATTTGTTACACAACAATAGAAAACTAGCATGCTTCTCCTCTTCCATTTATCCTGAAAGAAAAACACAAGTGTTAGCAACTTTGATATTCCCTTTTATAAAAAAGATTAGAAAGCAATTATTTTATGTTACCAGTTAAAGGGAGTTCTGTATTTTGATATTCAGCCAAGCATTGGAAAAGTTAGGTAACTTCTTAGGAAAATTAAAAATGTTATTTTCACTGTGACATCTTAAAATAGGTGGCTCAAAACTGAACACTCATGTAGGGAGAAATTTAAATACGGAGAGGAATATATAGGAAAATAAGGAGCCCTAGAGGCAGACTTTATTTCAAGGGTCTACTGTTAGAAATGCTTATCTACAAAACAACCAAACTTAACAAGAGAACAGTTGCATTTACTTAAAAATCATGCTCTCAGGGCACTGAATTAGAAGATTCATCATCTCAATACTATAAACAATGCAAACATAGAAACAAATATTTACTAAGAGTGAGGAGTTTGAAGAATAATAATCAATGAGAAGGTTTCAGTGATTGAACTCACACGTGTTTGTCTGTTTGTGGTCTTAAACATATGATTTAACAGCATGAATTGTCTTCTACCTTTTCATTTACAAGTGTTGTAATAAATAATATTTTTTTTAAAAATCTACAGTGCAATTAATGCCATGTAAGATCAAAGAGTTATGATTTTGTTCCACTCAGATCTTATCAATATCTCTATTTTCTGTCTGTAAGACTTGGATGACATTTAGAATTGTATAGTTATTTTTGGAGGAAGGAAGGAATATTCTGCTAAAAATTAAGAGCTTGTTCATTTAAAGCACCACTGCACAGTGTTTAGGTATGTTAAGCTGTACCTTCTAGTAGGGCCTCCTATAATTGGATAAGCATGTCATTTCTGCCATCTGTAATTTGATAAACATGGTGAACAGAATAAAACTAAAGACAATAACATAAATCATTCCTTAGAGAATTCCATTAGTTAGATGTTTACTTTGTTCCCTGCTCATCACTGTGATTGCTCAACCCATTCTTTATTATCATCAGTATCAGTATGACCACAGTAAATCCCTAGGGATCTTGAAAATTTATCTCGTTAAAATTCAAATAAACTACATATCACAATAGTTTGTGGATGAAATTGTGGACTTATTGCACATTTCTTGGAATAGAGATACAAAACTAACCACAGGGTTCAGGCTGCAGCTTTCTTTTGCAAGATTTAGATAAGACCTGTGCAGTCATCCAATTCCATGGCTTGCATATGAAGGCCACTGCCTTCATATAATCACTTCTGCATAATTGTCTAAATCCATCTATGTGTCCTTTTCCAAGTTTTCTTACTCTGCAGCTATATATATTTTTTGCCTTCTCCTCCTAATCCCTAAACACCAAGGGAGAAAAAAAATGTATCATATCAACATCCCACTTAAAAAGTTTGCCTACTTTCCATCCAGTGTCATTTTGATGCATTAATTGAAAATGTTAAAGTACACATTTTCGATATTTTGTAATCAATTTAAATATAATGCTGTAGCTGATGTTATAACAAAATTTGCACTGACTTACTTAGTTTTTCCCTGATAAAATTTGGTCAGCTTCTATTATATATAGCTTCAGAGTTTCACATATTTTAAAGGGGTGAAATGAAATCTCTAGGACAATGGTGTTATTTATTATGGTACGTTATCCAATTGCACTGCACCTGTCTGGATCATAGGTTTGCAATAATGCAATGAAAATGATTTGAATGGGTCATAGGTCTAATGTGTTAAGCACATAAACAAAGACTGCCCAGGGAGAGTGTTAATCCATGCTCATTAATTTTTGAATTCACATTCTGCAAGTTCATCCAAAAATTTATGAACCACATCAGAGTTTGGCTTCAACAGCAATAGAGACATACTGAAACATATGGCTGGGGGGCAAATAGAGTCCTTGGCAGTGCTCCTGCAGAGAGCCAGGTGAAGTGAAACACATCAGAACCTCCAGCATGGCCATGAGAGTTACAGCCCACAGAAGAGGAACACTTCCCAATATCTCTGAAACTGAAAGGCAAAGCAGATTCATTTTCAATTCTCCCAAAGAGAATATCCCTGCCATAGTTTAGTGGGTTCGGTTTCTCGGAGTATATCTGTAAGCATGATAACAGAAATTATGTAAAATCTACTGACTTCATTTTTCCATGTTCCATGGAAATATCACACTGTTCTCATTTAATAAATTATTCTAAAACATGCAAAACCTATTTCAAACAAAAGTATATTTCAATTTATTTAATTTAATTTATTTTTTTAATTTAATAATGGTATAAACACTTTGACACTAAGATATTACTTTAATTATTTTTAATGGAAATAAGAGGATTTGATAAGGCAATTTTTAAAAAATCTTGGTTTAGCATGTGGTGATATATACGAGTCTGATTATTTTAATGTGATTTTTTTTTCCCAAGGACTATTTCCATGGAATGATAATTCACAAAGCTATGAGAATCCAAACCCAGCAGAGAGTCTGCTTGAGATTTTCTCTCTCTCCCTCTATCTCTTCCCCTCCCTATCTCTAAAATAAATATATAAATCTTTTAAAGAATAAAATAAAATAAAACTTCTGAGGGACAGAAGTCCAAATGCAGTTTCAAAGTATATGCAAAGCTGGTTCTTCTGGAGATTCCAGGGAAGATTCTGTTCCATTTCTTCTCCTTGCCTCCAGAAATCACTTGAATTTCTTTTGGTTCATGGCTTTTCTTCTATATTCAAAAGTAGAAATTGTATCACCCAGCCCTCTGTTTCCATTGTCACATCTCTGTCTCTCATTTCCCTGCCTTCTCTTCCCTCATTCCCTTATGTGATTACATAAGAACCAGCCTGATCATCTTCCAATGTCAAGATCTTTAATTTAATCACATCTGTGAACTTTATCTTTTGCCAGGTAAGGGAATTGGTTAACTGGATTCCCCCTTTGGGAGAAACATTACTCTTACTGTCAGAGGGATTATTGAACATTATCAGGTAAGAATCATGCCTTTTTGAAAGACTACAAATAATTTTTTTTCTTTTTTTTCTTTCTTCTTTCTTTCTTTCTTTCTTCTTTCTTTCTTTCTTTCTTTCTTTCTTTCTTTCTTTCTTTCTTCTTTCCTCTTTCTTTTCTTTTTCTTTATTGTATGCCTTTTAAGGAAAGACGTAAAACACCAAGTGTCACAAAGCAGTTGACACATTTTTGACAAAGTTCATTTATTTTTATTTAAAATTGCATTAAAACATAATTAGATAAACTCATACTATTTTGTGACTACTTACTGCTAAGTTCTTCCTCAACTATTTTCAAAGTCCAAGTAGAACTGAGAGAACCACCTCCTCCAAGAGAAGAGAAGTCAAGAAAAGTTGGTTACTTGTCAGTCTGTATATGATCAGGTCTTTGCTTCCCTCCTTGGGGTAGACCACTATGTTGGTGACCCCCAATGAACCATACTTTCCTATATATGTGCCCCTGGCACCTTGACTGTGGGCTTGGGTATGAGTCTTATTTTGGCAAATTTGATATTAGCAAGAATGATGTAAGTAAGCACAAAATTGATGGGTGTTTGTGAACTGAGGTTTGTTCTCTTAGGAGATTCCTTCCTGTGTCTTGTAAAGAAACTTGAACTCAGTTACTACATAATGAGACTATGTATAGACAAATCTTGGATTTTAAATATTTTCTTAAAAGTTCTACCCTCCACTGGGCACCTCGCTGAATATGAATGCATTTGGCCATTCCACATGGAGTGGAAGCACTGTTCACCTGATCACAGTCAACACCCTAGATTTCAAGAAATGATAGATCATTGCTATCATGTGCCACTAAGTTTTGAAATGTTATGGAATGCAGCAGAAGATAACAGAGATTCCTTGGAAGTATAATATTCAGTAGAAACTCTTAGTTTTCATTCAGTGCAAGGTGAGGCAAACCTAAGTGAGATATTAGAACATGACACACAAGACAAAAGATTTCTTAATAGTTAATATAAGACAGACTATAGAAGAACTCATATTTTAGCTTCCTTCCTTTCTTAAATGTGCATAAATTATCCCATGTGATTAGGACTTAAGCAAGTCCCACTGTCTGTTACCATTTCCATATGTCAAATAGATGAGGATTTGTTCTTCTATTGGAGAGTTGTTCACAGGTGGAAAATTTCACTCTTTAATTTTTTCCTCCCAATTGGGAACAAATGTTATGGAAACACTTCTCTTTAGGGGTTATAGAGATTTTCTTTTTCTTTTTCAGATTTTGTTTATTTGACAGAGAGTATCAGAGAGCACAAGTGAAGGGAACAGTAGAGGGAGCAGGAAAAGGAGGCTCTCAGTGAGCAGGAAGCCCAATGTGGGGCTCAGTCCCAGGACCCAGGAATCATGACCTGAGCTGAAGGTAGATGCTTAACTGACTGAGCCACCCAGGCACCCCTGAGATTTTCTTTAAGTTATAGAAACCATTCTGTCATTTCATTATAAAAGATAAAATGAAAGTAGATGTTTCCTCCAGGTTCAGCAACCACATATTTCAGGAAACTACTGACACTGATTCTGAGTATGAAGGACTATGTTTCTGGGAATGGGTGTTTTTTTGTTTACAACTCAGAGCCTGATATTCACATTATTAAATTTGTTGTTATTTGGTATTTACATTGTTGGTAGGTTCATAGAATATCCAATTCTATGGTCTCCCCTTATATTTGCATATCCTAGAGCACAAAATAAGAGATGCCATGTCAGGTGGTTTCAGAGTAATGTGATCTGGATACTAAACTCATCATTCTCATTCAGCCACAGGTCCACACTCTCACCTTTATGAAAGACTATTTTATTAAACAAATAAATAAAGACGGTTATAGAATCTCTATAACTTTGTAGGCCACAGTCCTTTCAGAAAAATTAATAGTTAAGTATAGTGGGTTTAATTAAAATGACAAAACACATTTGACCCAGTGTTAGAATTGTTCATTATTTACTCACATCAGTGTAGGGAGCCAACATGACGTTCATTATTTCGTAAGGCAAAGCCAGATAATTTTGTAGGACCTGCTATATACAGAAGTCTAAGGCTCCTGGGTTAAGCAATGAAAGTGAACCCACTATATATATCTTATGTACTGACACACAGAGCAGCGTCATTACAGAGTAAAATTTAATGGTTGAAAATCTGGGTCTGGAGTTATCATACTTGGAACAATTCCCAGGTCTGCTGCTTTATCAATGAGGTTGGACAACTTATCAAAACTTCCTGTGCCTCAGTTTCTTAATTTCAAAAATGGTGTAATAGACCATGCCTCATAATACCATCATAAGTTGTAAGTGTATTCAAGCAAGTCACATAAAGCATTCTAAAAGTGACTGGCTATTAGGAACCCATTATATGTTATATATAATTATTTCTTCAATATTATTATTACTAACTTAATTGAATTATTTGGAGGAATAAAAGTGAACATGAGCTGTCTCCTAATCAAGTTTCTCCTGTCCTGAGAGACACCCATTGTTCCAGACAGATACAACTTTATTTGATACCCAGCAAGTTGTGTTTTTACCATAACTTATGAATTTCAAATCACACACATTCATTGGTTAGAGTCAGTCAGGAAAAAAGTTAAATTCATGCCACTAGAAGCATTAGTAGCCACCATCAGAAAGGATAGGATTAGAGGACCATATTAGAAAATAAAACTAAGTAAAATTTCTCAAATTCGAGCAACTGAGTGGTCTTATTCTTTTCACAGCCAGTCTTTTCTGAGCCTGTCTGGCTTCTAACATGCACTGTCAGGGTCTTTTATGAATTTTGTTGAAACTAAATTACAATAATTAGGAAAAAAAATATTAACGTTCCTTTTAAGTTTCCTTGGATTTACCACAGCAAAGTATGAGTGGCTTAAAACAGCAGCAAAAATAAGAAGTCAAGGTTTAAACAGTTTCAGACTCTCTTGAATCTCTGGGCAAGAATTGGATTCATGACTTTCTCTTAGTTTCTGGTGTTTAATCTTTCTATTTCTTCACTTGCAGCTGCATGATCCTCTCCCTATCTCTGTCATCACATAGCATTCCCCATTGTTGCCATGTCATTACAGAATGCCTTTCTTTCTTTTTTTTAAGGATTTTTATTTACTTATTTATTCATGAGAGACACAGAGAGAGAGGGGCAGAGACATAGGCAGAGGGAGAAGCAGGCTCCCCGCAAGGAGCGCAATGCGGGACTCAACCCCAGCCTATATTTATAAAGCTATGTTTTATAGAATTTTATATGTTTATAAAATTTTCTATGTTTATATAGAATTTACAGAACTTATAAAACTATGTTCAAATAACCTGAGCCAAAGGCAGATGCTCAACAACTGAGCCACCCTGGTGTCCCTCAGAATGCCTTTCTAGAAGGATCCTAGTCATGGTGGATCAGTGGCCAATACTATTCTAGTTATTAATCACACACACAATGCTCCTCATTCTCAATAAAATTACATTTTGAGGTGTAAGGATTAGGATTTAAACACGTCTTTTTTAGAGGACACAATTCAACCCATTATAGTCTTCTCTTTGTCCTTTCCCATGTGCATAATGCATCCACCTCATTCTCTTATTCCAAGATTCATGTAACCATCCCTGGCTCAACTCCACATCCAAGATCCTATCTAAATATAATCACTTTGAAAAATGCCACATTTTGTTTTCTAAGTCATCTAAATCAGACTTGTCTGGCTTATCCTGAGCAACAATTCCTTTCTATCCATAAATCTGTGAGACTTAAAAAACAAGTTATCTGCTTCCAAGATAAAATGGTAGGGGAGGCATGGAATGGGCATGCTCCCATTCCAAAAAAGGAGAATTTGAAATGACAAAAAAGGGTCACTTGTCCAATGCAAGTTCACAACTCAGCAGAGCAAATCCCATATGTTTCAAAACCTGAGAATGGTTCTCTGTAGCTTGATCGTCTATCTCTGGCCTGAAGAGGCAGCCCTGCCTCCTCAGCTCTGGGCAGTGGGTAGGCTCTGGAATAAAGCACATCACCACAACCTCTGGAGCCAAGGATTTCCTGTCAGTCTGGACCTTGGCATCTGTGGCTCTCTGCCCAGAGAGTCTTCCTTCTTCAGTAAGACTTATCTCAGTTCTTTATGCAGGGTAGCAACATTTCTAGCTTCTCCAGCCACACCTTGAGCCTATTTCCAGAGGAAGTATTCTGGACGGCTGAGAATTTTCCAAATCATTAAGTGCTAGTTTCCTCTTACTCTGTAATTCCTTCTTCAATTTCTCTCTTTCTTCTCACAGTATACTATAAGCAGAAAGGAGAAACCAGGCAACACTTTCCACATTTTTCTTGAGAATTTCCTCAGCTAAATATCCATGTTGATCATTTAAAAGTCCCACTTTCCACCACTGAATAGCAGAACATAATCTAGCCAAGTTCTTTGTCACTTTATAATAAGTATCATCTTTAATTCAGGTTCCAATAACATAGTCCTTATTTCTCCTTGAGACCTCAACAGAAGCAGCTTTAACATTCATTTCTAGCAACATTCTGTTCATGATGATATATCCACTGTCTATGACAAGAGAAGCATTCTGTGCAGCTCTCTTCTTTTCTTCTTGACTCTTCTCCAGGATTGACTGTAATATCCATATTTCTACCAATATACTTTTCAATGCAGTGTAGACTCTATCACGCACTTCAAAATTCTTCCAACCTCTACTCATTACCCAATTCCAAACTACTTCCATATTTTCAGCTACTTGTTACAGCATCACCATGCTCCCTGCATGACAATTTGTATTAATTTCTTAGGGCTCTGTAGCAAAGGACCATAAACTAAGGGGTTAGAACAATTGAAACTTATTGTCTCATATTGCTGGAGGCTAGAAATTCAAATTCCAGGTGCTGACAGGTCTATGATTTCTCAAAGGCTTTAAGGAGGGAATCTGTTTCATGTTTTCCCTCAGCTTCTGATGTTACCAGTAGCATTTGATGTTCTTTGACTAGCAGCTGCTTAACTCCCATATCAGCTTCCTCTTCACATGCCAACTTCCACACACATGTCTGTGTCTTCATATGGCCTCATCACTTCATCTTAATTTAACTAATTACCTATGCAACAACCTTATCTATAAACAGAGTCACATTCTGAGATAAGTGGGGGAGGATTTCAACATATCTTTTCAGGGGGACACAATACAATTGATATCATGTCTCTAGCAGAAGAGTGAAGGGAAAATTTTGGGTCCCAACAGGGAAAACAATCCCCGACTACCACACATCTATACATTGCAGAATTTATAAAACTATGTTAGACCGGTTGAAGAGCATCCATGTCTTATCTACCATATAGACTGGCTAATATGACTGGGAAAAGATATTTCATAAAATATGAAACAGAGCACCCTCATTCACTCCTACCCAATACCCTTCTATGATTTTGTGGATTTCTGGAATCTAATAATGTTTCACATTCTTGTGTGATACAGTAGAAGAGCCCTACTGTTTGCCATTTGGCAAAGTCCATTCCTTAAGTGCTTCACAAAATGTGACTCTACTCATTCAAATAGCATCACTATCCTGAACATTTGCTGAACACAGAGAGTGGTTTTTAAGTCTTTATTTTCCTATTAGCCATCAAAATAGCATTCTCTTTTAGAAAATAAGTTAATTTAAGGGAGAAGTATCAAGAAATAATTTCAGTGTAAAGTTGGAGCACTGTTGTGACCTGGAAATAAGTGCATGAAATCATTTGTTCTAACTTCCCTAATCTCATCTTTATGGTTTTCCATGATGAGAGTTTTCTTCCTTACTCAATTTGGAACCAACTTCCATGCTTCTTACTCATAAAAATAGTGTTAATTAATCTCTTGGGCAATGTTCTCATTAAGTTTTCTTGCTACCATTTCAGTCTAAGTTGTCTTCTTCCTTTCACTCATGTCTCTTTGTACAATCAAGTTTTTCAATCATATTTAATTTTACTTTGAAACCAGAATGGGTATTCTTCAATAAGGTTCAATTTTTTTTTCTGTTATTTATGGGTTATCTGTGGTAGCCTTTCTTCTAAGTTTCTCATCCATCATGGCATACATATTTGGACAGTATAATGTGATTCTTTTTATGTGATTCTTAAAGAAAGTTTAAATACATCTGTCCAAAGACCTAAAAGGAAAGAAGGAGCAGAACCTGACCTCTCTGTCTTACCCGACATCAACTCTAATTCCCAGGGAGGAAAGACCTCTAAATGTGTGTTCCAGTTCTCACGTACATCATCCATCATCTGTTGGGATTCACTCACATGATAAAAGCATAGCCTAGATTTTTTTATCTTCTTCCCTTCAAAGATACAAAAATTGCTTACATATTATTTTGCATTCTCAACTCTCTTTTTATGTTTAAATATGACTGGTTCTGTAATGACAAGGCAATTAGACAGTTTTTTTCATGGCCACATTTTACAGATCTTTTCAAGTGTTGCCAAGTTCTTTCACGTAGCTCAGCTTCCTTGGAACCTGTGTGATGCTGCATGTGTATGTTGTGATCTCAACCCCAAGCCCCAGCATGTGAAATATTGAGCTTTTTATTTACAACATTTTTAAAAGTTCTGAGTGTGACTCCATAGTTGACTAATAGAAAGTTAAGTACATTTTTTTTTAATTTTTATTTATTTATGATAGTCACAGAGAGAGAAAGAGAGAGAGGCAGAGACATAGGCAGAGGGAGAAGCAGGCTCCATGCACCGGGAGCCCGACATGGGATTCGATCCCGGGTCTCCAGGATCGTGCCCTGGGCCAAAGGCAGGTGCCAAACCGCTGCGCCACCCAGGGATCCCAAGTTAAGTACATTTTATTTAAATATTTCTCTTTGAAGTTTTCTTCTATAAGGGAAAATTGAACAATTTCTTTGGATTTTTGGAATTCAAAAGAACTTTTGGAACACAGTACATTTTAAAAACAATAAAACAACACACAGAGAAAAGGAGAAAAAAAGTGAGAACTAAGTTATTATCAATTACCTTCGAAAGAAACACTTTTTATTCATAAGAAGGCAATTCACATTTTGGCAAAAGCCTATTAGGATCCTGGATTCTCTCACTATCCTATTGTATTAATTATCATTGCTGCAGAACAAATTTCCCCAAATTTGGTGGTTTAAAAACAACACATATTTTTTATCTCACAGCACTGTGTCAGAAGTCTGGTCATAGCTTGGCTGGATCTTCCATGTAGGGCATCAGAAAGCAGCAACCAAGGTGTCAGCCAGGCTGCATCTTATCTCAAGGCTCCACTGGGGAAACCCCCCTTCCACATTCTCTAGCCTGTGGGTGGAATTTGCTTCCTGACAGTGGTAGTTCACCAAAAGCACCAGTTCCCTGCTGGTTGTTGTCACTGGCTGGACCCCCAGACCTGAACTTTACTGCTCACCTGCTTGTACTCACTGACCTTCGTACCACATTTTTCTTTAAGCTCCTCTTTCTGGCTTTTCTCTTAACTCAGGCACAAGATATGAAGGGCATAGCATCCCATGATGGAAACAGAAACTATCCCTCAAGCAATAACTGCCTGGACAAAGAGCTCTGGCAGCCCAGACCACCCAGACCAATTAGAGATTAACTCGGACTCTGGCTTGCACAGATGTGAAGTGATCTCTCAAATGGCCGACAATTAACTTTACCTCACTGTATTGCTAAAATCTGCACCCAAGGAGGAGCACAAGTTCATTTACATAAAATGCAATGTATGTATAAGCATGTTTTCCTAAAGCACCTGCACAACTTTATTCTCACCTCTACATACAATGATAAGGCTCCAAAAGGAACCCATTCACCCTTGCTTGAGGTGTCATGCACGACTTTGGATATTATTCCCCATGATCTCCTATTTGCTACAAAAAAAAAAAAAAAAAAATTCCCTTTATGGAACAACTCCACCTGGTATAGTTTCTATCTGTGACTCACCCAGGGGCAAACTCACATTAGTTTGGTTACAATGTCAGCTGGAGATGGCCTCCAGTTCGTAGTTGCCTGCCTCAGCTGTTTGTCGTGTAGGTCTTCCAGTGTAGTCAAAGTTTTCCAAAATCAGTGAGGGAAAGGTTCCGTAGAGTGTGTCAGCTTTCTGACAGGCCTATGATGTAACATAATCATGGAAGTGAAATCTCATTTCTTTGCCATATTTTATTCATTAGAAGCAAGTTAGAGATCCCTCGAACACTCAAGAGGAGGGAAGAATATAGAAGCATAAACACCCAGGGATGGAGATCAAAGGAGTAGGTGAGGGCATGCATACCATGTAGGGGAATGGACCAGAATACTTGAATCTTTTGGACATCTTTGGCTAAATATCAAAAATTTGATATTTGTGAAGCCCATAAGCTAAGACTGAATAGATTAATATATTAATCTTAATAATTTAAAAACAATAGATTCTTCTTATTTAAAACAAGTGAGCAAACATTTCAGAATTCTATGAGACAAACATTTGTCAAAGGATTTTCTATGACAAACCCTTTATCTTATATTCAAGCTCTATTTAATGATATACTGCCACTAACTGGATTTCTAGTACTGAGATCTGAGATCTTTCTCTTTCAAGTGCCTGAAACATTTGAGCAGAACTAGAAAATTCATTTTACCCCATCCTCTTATCCCAGGCACCCTGCCATCATCCTGCTTTTTTATTGCATGTGTAAACACATTGTCTCCAATCCAGCTCTGTGAGGACAATCTTCATTGTTTTTGCCACAAACTGCTGGGATGATAGGCAGGAGGGGCATGTAGTGTACTTTGTATTTTAACATTGAGAATAGTGAAAAGCAGGTTTCCCCTGTCCTTTAAAAAAAGATAGTACGAGAGAGAACACATGTGATATTTTCATGAGGCAGCACGAAGTCTAAGATCTTTGAAGTATCTCATACTTTCATGTATTCCTTTTTGTAGGCATCATGTAAATTCTGTAAGAGAACTAGAACAAACTCTTTGCCACTGCATGGCCTTGTATGGTTGGCAGTGGATCGAGTTTTAGGTTCACACATGGACTTTTCTAAGCATCCCCTGATTTATCAATTTAATGAGTTTTAATTTAAATGACAACTTTTTGGGGCCACCTGGCTGGCTGTCAATTAAGCATCTGCCTTCTGCTCAGGTCATGACCCCAGGGGCCTGGGATCAAGCCCCATGTTATTTTCCCTGCTCAGCAAGGAGCATGCTTCTTCCTCCTACTCATGCCCTCTCTCTCTCTCTCTCTCTCTCTCTCTTTCTCTCAAATAAATAAAATCTTTGAAAACATAATAAATGAAAACACTTTCAATTTCCTGTATGCCTTTTTGCTTTTCTGTTTAAATTCTTCAGTTGTTCATTTATATCCCCCTGTATTTGGTTTTATGATTTTTTTTTTTTTTTTTTTTTTTTTTTTTTTTTTTTTTTTTGCCATTGCTCTGTCTTTGAGGACTCTTCCCAGCCAACTCCTGGAAAACCGTTGAGGTTGCTTGGGCACAGGAATTAGGTCACTTCTTGATATGCAAATAAAGCAGATGTAAAGAGGGTCCTTACTTATTTCATGAGTGTTTCTTTTGGGGGGGGTATGGGAATGTTAGTTTGAAGACCCATCTTTTGATAGCATTTGGGGGTGGGTATGAGTACAGAGGTGTGTGACGTTGGGGCAAATCACCTGTCACCAACGTGTGTCTAGGCAAAATGGCAGGAGAGAGGGCTTTCTGAAAAGGATCGTTTGATGTGACACTAAATACAGGGCCGACTCTCTCTGGAAGCTGTAGACTGTAAGAGTGGTGCCAAGCCTCCACCTGTAGCAAGAGTTAGGGCTCCCTGGAAAAGAGAAAGATAGGATGTAGCTCTCTGGCCCAAGAGAAGTCCTTTCAGGTCCCCAGCTATTTTCTGTGATCTTTGTTGGACTTTCAGAGCACACTTCTAGCAGAACTCCCTAGGGGGTGTCAGAATGACAAAGAAATGCAAAAACCTCAGGAGTTAAGGATTTTAAGAGAACAAAGGGAATGCAGCAGCTAACAAGTCTCTAGCCTAAGAATATCAGAGACAAAAAAATCAGTGATAAAACTCTTGTTGCAGAACTCCCGGTGCTGTTTCAAAAGTGAGGAGGGCCCTTAGCTGAGATGAGGAGGCCAGGACCCCTCCAGTTCGTACTGGAGCATGCCCATATCCTCTCCTGGTTGGGCAGTTACCTCTCTTTCAATATAATATTAAAGTTGCCCTGGGAGGAACACAAGTATCATTGCCATAACAAGATGCACGTACAGACATATTTTCTAAGTATCTGTGCAACTTTATGCCTCTGTTTACCTGTGATGACAAAGCTTCTCTTTCTGAATATTTATCATAATCCTAAATAAAAGTAAGTCATTCATTCCTGCTCCAGGAAGTCAGGGCTTTGGAAGTGATCCTATGATCTCCTTATTTACGGCAAATAAGGTTTCCTTTGTGTGAGGACATCACCTGGTGTAGTCTCTACCTGTAATTCACCAAGGGGAGAAGTCAGTCACAAAACTGTTGGCTGACAAAAGCCCATGTCTGGTCTGTAGAGGTCTCTTCATTGTGTTGGATAACTGCGGCCACAGTGCGGAATATGGATTATATCATTCCACTCTAGAATCCTTCTAGAATCCTCAGGAAGGTCTGTGAGCTTGAAAGGTTGCATCTGCTACTGGACCACTGGACAGAGGGAAAAAAAGGTTGGCGGACATATCTGAGCATTTTAAATATATGTGCTTTAAAGTATTTTTCTTAAATTCCTTCAGCATAACATGTATTCTTTGTTGAATTTACTTACTTTTCACAATGTAACTTCCTAACATTTTGAAATTTTAGTTTACAATTTTAAAAATATATATTTTATTTATTTATTCATGAGAGACACAGAGAGAGGCAGAGGCAGGAGAAGGGGGAGAAGCAGGTGCCTTGCGGGCAGCATGATGTGGGACTGGATTCCAGGACCCCAGGACCCCAGGATCAATCACAACCCGAGCCAAAAGCAGATGCTCAACCACTGAGCCACTCAGGTGTCCCTTAGTTTATAATTTCCTCTTGCTTAGGATCTTCCTTTCTGTGTGTGTGTGTGTGTGTGTGTGTGTGTGTGTGTGTGTGATGGATTTTTCACACTTTTTCTATCTAGGCTCAGACTTCCCTGACCTTCTCTATGCCAACATTCCTAATTCTACCCCTGGCCTACCCTGAAGCATAAAACCCAGATGATGGAGGTACAAATAGTTCTGCTCCTAAGTCACTGAGTAACTTGGCACAGATTCTAATTGTGTGATTATTTTTTCCCTCAGATTTTAACTCAGGTAATAGCTGGATATGTTGGTTTCTAGTTCTTGCAGCAGAAAGTGACAATAATTTTGTTCCCCCTGTGTTTAAATTTGAGGGGAGTTGGAATATAAGCAGTTGTCACCTATAAGCCTCTTCCTATTCACTGTGATTTACTGGATTTTTTAGTCTAGTCATCCTTGAAGTTCCAAAATAGTATCATATTGTGCTTTTGATGTGCAGATTATTAATGATTAATGATTTGGGGCATCTTTTCATGTTTTTCAGTCATTTTTTTTCTCTTTTTGGAGACACGAGCATTCAGATTCGTTGCCCATATTTGAATCAGGTGTCTTTTTATTTGAGTTGTGTTAGCTCTTTTTAAATTGTAGGTAAAAAAAAAATAATAATTATAATAATAAAATAAATTGTAGGTAAGTCCTTTATCAGGTATATGATTAGCAATTATTTTCTCTGATTCTGTGAACTTTTACTTTTTTAGTAGTGCCCTTTAAAGCAGAAAGTTTTGTTTTTTTTTTTAATTTTGATGAGTCAAATTCAGCAATTTTTTCTTTTGTTGATCTTGGATTGTTGCCATACCCAATCAGTTGCTAAAGTCCAAAGTCATAAGGATTTATCTATTTATTTTTTAAATAGTTTTATTGTTTTACCTTTCACATTTAAGTTTTTGATAAATTTCAAGTTAATTTTTTTGTATGCTATTAGAAAGGGATCCACCTTTTTCTTTTGAATGTGTTAATCCACTTGACCCAGTACAATATGTTGAAAAGACTATTTGTCCGTTCAAAGATCCTGGCACCACTGTTAAAAAATAAGTTAATCATAGATGCACAGTTTTATTTCCAGACCTTCAATTCAATTACATTAATATATAGGTCTATCCTAGTATCTGTACCACTCTGTCTTGATTCCCATTATTGGTTTGGAAATCAAGAAATTTGAGTCCTCCTTTATGTTGTTCTTTCCCAGGATTGTTTTAACTCTCCTGAGTCCCTTGCAATTCCATATGGACTTTTATAATATTGAGCAATTTTTTACAAAAAGTCAGAATTCTAATAGAGATTGAGTTAAGTCTATAGATCAGCTTGAGAGTATTGCTGTCTTAATATCAATTCTTCTGATGCATGGGATGTTTTTCCATTTATTTAGATCATCTTTACTTTCAATGACATTTTATAGTTTCCCCTATGCTTTGTACTTTTTTGTTTCATTTATTCCTAAGTATTTTATTCTTTTTCAAAGTAATTGCAAATAAGATTGTTTTCTTACTTCCGTTTCATATTGTTCATTATTATTATATAGAGACTGCATAGATTTTTTTTATTGACATTGTATTCTGCAACCTTGATGGACATGTTGCTTAGTTGTAACAGCTTTTTAGTTGGTTTCTTAAGATTTCTATATATAAGGACATGTCGTCTGTAAATTGAGATTCTTTGACTTTCTTTTCCAAACTGAAGCCTTTTTATTTATTTTTCTTCCCTATAACTTTGTCTAGAACTTCCAGTACAGGTGAATAAAAATAGCAAGAACAACATTTTTGTCTTGTTCTTCGTTTGAAAGCAAACAACCTTTCACCATTACATGTGATGTTAGGTTTGTCATAGATACTCTATTAGGTTAAATTTCTTCTATTTGTAGTAGGTATGTATATTGCATGCTTTTATCATGAAAGGATATAATGGCATTTCAAATGCTCTTTCTGCATAAGTTAGATTATTATTTTATTTTTGGTTTTTTATTCTAATGACATGGTATGTTGAATTAATTTATATTTGGATGTTAAGCCAACCTTGCATCCTGGTATAAATCACACCTAACCAAGGCGTATAATTATTTTTACATCTTGACTAATTTGGTTTGCAAATACTTTGCTAAACATTTTTGCATTCAAATTCATAAGAAGTTATTCTGTAGTATTATTATCTTATGATGTATTTGTTTTTATATATGATTAATACTGACCTTTTAGATGAGTAACATGAGTACTTTTGGTGGTTTTTAAGGCAAGGACATTTTTGAGAAAAATCTAAAAATTAAATCCATTACATTGTCAGCTTTATTTCTATCAATAAGTTTTCAAGTTTAATACCTACCTTACATGCCTGAGCTTCCTTCCATCTTTGGGTCTTAATTCAATGCATGGTGATTTTATCAGTTAGTCAGCATTCTCCAGAGAAACAGAAACAATAGGGTACATTGATACCTACATCCATGTCTTTGATACTATTTCTACCTTTACCTATTTGTATACCTACATCTATCCATCCATTCATATCTATCATCTATTTATCTATCCAACAAGAGATTTATTTATTTATCATTAATTAATTAATTAATTAATTAATTAATTTGAGACAGTGTGGGATAGAGAAAGCGAGAGGCTAGCGACAAGCAGACTCCGTGCTGAGTATGGAGACTGATATGGAGCTTGATCCCATGACCCTGAGATCACGACCTGAAACAAAATCAGTAGTCAGAGACTTAATTGCCTGAGCACTCAGGTGCCCCTCGAGAGATTTATTTTTAAGGAAATGGATCATGGAATTTATGTAGCATCTGGCAAATCTGAAATTCAGGGCAAGCTGGCAGACTGAGATGTCAAAGGAGTTCTCGAATCCAGATTTGAAAGGATATGAATCTCATAGGATTTCGATACTGTAGTCTTGAGGCTAAATTTCTTGTCCTTTGGAAAATCTCTGTCTTTCTTTTAAGACCTTCAACTGATTGGATGAGGCTTCCCCGTATTATGGAGGATAATCTGCTTTCACTCAGAATCTGCTGGTTTAAATGTTAATAACATCTAAAAAATAACTTCACAGCAACATCCAGACTAGTGTTTGATCAACTGGGCACCATAGTCTGGCCAAGTAGACAAATAATATTAATCATCACAGCAGTTTTTCTCTTTTCTGAACACCTATAACACTCATTGTATTGTCAACAACTGTTAATTACACCAAATTACATCCTGTCTTAGTGTGATTAAACTAATTTATGCACACACTTCTGTGTGAAACAAGGTAAAATAGCATCGAACTACGTGTCTGTATTCCTAATCTTAAGGATTACTGACTACATGCATCTTTAATGTGTATTATGTTCCTGATCACAAATGTTCAAAAGATCCTTAATGCCTAATGAATCAGTTTTCTTTTTTTGGTGCTATACATCAAGATTTATCAAATTATGACCCATAAGTCAAATTCATATTGCAGTTTTTGTAAATAATATTTTATTAGAGCACAGAATTCTCATTAATTTCATACTCTCAACTGTAATATTCATGATGTAACTACAGAGTTGAATCATTGGAATAGAGAAAGTTTATTCTATTGGAATAGAGAGAGTTTATCCAAAATATTCTGTCTTAACTGAAAAAGTTTGCCAACCTCTATTGTTCACTAAAGCACTGACCCATTATTTCAGAACTCTACTGTCCATATTTTGCAATAATTGTAGTTAATCACATTTTTGCCTTTCACCCACAATTTCCTCTGCAGGGACATTCTAACTCTGTCTCATTGACTTACAGACCAAAATTATACTTTTTAGCATGCTCGTCTCAGGTAATATCTCAATTCCCAGTGCCTTTTCTTATATCTCTGGAGAGAAATTAGTCTTTTTTTCCTCTCATCTTCTTACCAGTGGTTACTAAAATATGTCTATTTTATGAACTTTGTTGTACCTTTTATTTTACTACTTCATTTTATTTCTTTTTAAAAAAGTATTTTTAAATTAAATTCAATTAGTTAACATACAGTGTATTATAAGTTTCAGAAGTACAGGTCAGTGATTCACCAGTCTTATATAACACCCACTGTTCATTACATGATATGTCCTCCTTAATTTCCATCACCCAGTTACCCCATTCCCTAACCCATTCCCCTCCAGCAATCCTCACTTTGCTTCCTATGATTAACAGTCTCTTATGGTTTGTCTTTCTCTTATTTCATCTCGTTTTATTCCCCCCCTTTCCCCTATGATCCTCTTTTTTTATTTCTTGAATTCCCCATGTGAGTCATATCATATGATAATTGTCTTTCTCTGATTGACTTATTTCAGTTATCATAGTATTCTCTAGTTACATCCAAGTCTTTGCAAATGGGAAGGTTTCATTTTTTTTGATGGCTGAGCAGTATTCCATTGTATATTTATACCATATTTCTTTATCCATTCACCTGTCAATGGATATCTGGGCTCTTTCTATATTTTGGCTATTGTGGACATTGCTGCTAAAAATATTGGGGTGCAGGTGCCCCTCGAGATCACCGTATTTGTATCTTTAGGGTAAATACCTAGTAGTGCAATTGCTGGTTCATAGAGTGTCTCTATTTTTAACTTTTTGAGGAACCTCCGTACTGTTTTCCAGAATGACTACAGCATCTTGCATTCCCACCAACAGTTACAGGTTTTTCCTTTCTCTGCATCCTGATCAACATCTATCATTTCCTGACTTGTTAATTTTAGCCATTCTGACTGGTGTGAGGTATTATATCATTGTTGTTTTGATTTGTATTTTCCTGATGTCAAGTGATGTTGAGCATTTTTTCAGGTGTCTGTTGACTATTTGTAGGTTTTCTTTGGAGAAATATTTCTTCATGTCTTCTGCCTATTTCTTCATTGGAAGATTTGTTCATTGGATGTTGAATTTGGTAAGTTCCTTACAGAATTGGATACTAGCCTTTAGCCTTTTATATGATATAACATCTGCAAATATCTTCTCCCATTCTGTCAGTTGTTTTTGGTTTTGTTGACTGTTTCCTTTGCCTTACAAAAGCTTTTTATTTTGATGTCTCAGTAGTTCATTTTTGCTTTTGTTTCCCTTGTCTTTGGAGATGTGTCTATCAAGACGTTGCTGTGGCCAAAGTCACAGAGGTTACTGCCTCAGTTCTCTTCTAGGGTTTAATGAATTTCTGTCTGACATTTAGGTCTTCCATCCATTTTGAGTCCATTTTTGTGTATGATGTAAGAGAATGATCCAGCTTAATGCTTCTGCATGTGACTGTCCAATTTTCCCAACACCATTTGTTTAGAACACTGCCTTTTTTCCATTGGATCTTCTTTCCTGCTTTGTTGAAGATTAGTTGACCATAGACTCGAGGATCTATTTTAGGGTTCTCTCTTCTGTTCCATTGATCTGTGGGGTCTGTTTTTGTGCCCGTATCATACTGTCTTGATTATCAAAGCTTTGCAATAGAGCTTAAAGTCCAGAATTGTGATGTCCCTAGCTTTGGTTTTCTTTTTCAACATTCCTTTGGCTATTTGGGGTCTTTTCTGGTTCCATACAAATTTTAGGATTATTTGTTGCAGCTCAGCTAAAAAAAGTTGGTGATATTTTGATAGGGATTACACTGAGTGTATATATTGCTCTAGGTAACATAGACATTTTAGCAATATTTGTGAGCATGGGAAATTTTTCCATTTCTTTGTGTTTGCCTCAATCTATTTCATGAGTGTTCTATATTTTTCTGAGTACAGATCCTTTGCCTATTTTATTAGGTTTATTCCTATGTATCTTATAGTTTTTGTGCAATTGTAAATGAGATTGACTCCTTAATTTCTCTTTCTTCTATCTCATTGGTAGTATACAGGGATGCAAATGATTTCTGTGTATTGATTTTATAACCTGCCACTTTGATGAATTCCCGTATGAACTCTAGTAATTTTGGAGTAAAGTCTTTTGGATTTTCCACATACAGTATCATGTCATCTGTGAAGAGTGAAAGTTTGACTTATTTTTTGCCTATTCAGATATCTTTTATTTATTTTTGCTGTATGACCGCTGAGACTAGAACCTCTACTACCATGTGTTTGTTTGTTTTTTTAAGATTTTATTTATTTATGAGAAAGAGAGAGACAGACACAAAGACACAGGCAGAGGGAGAAGCAGGCTCCATGCAGGAAGCTTGATGTGACACTCAATCCCAGGACTCTGGGATCACTGCCAGAGCCAGAGGCAGATGTTCAACTACTGAGCCACCCAGGCCCCCCTCTACTACCATGTTGAACAACAGTGGTGGTAGAGGACATCCCTGCTATGTTCCTTACATTAGGGGAAAATCTCTAAGAAAATGATATTTGCTGTGGGCTTTTTGTTTATGGCTTCTATGATATTGAAGCATGGTCCCTCTATCCCTACACTATGAAGAGTTTTAATCTAGAAATGATGCTATAATTTGTCAAATGCTTTTTCTGCATACATTGAGAAGATCATATGGTTCTTATCCTTCCTTATAGTAATGTACTCTATCACATTGATTAGTGGATGTTAAACCAACTTTGCAGCCCAGGAATAAATTCCTCTTGGTCATGATGAATAACTCTTTTCATGTACTGTTGAATAGTATTGGCTGGAATTTGGGGAAAATTTTGGCGTCCATATTCATCCGGGTTATTGGTTTGTAATTCTTCTTTTTGATGGGGTCTTTGTCTGGTTTTGGGATTAAGGTAATGCTGGCCTCAAAGAAAGAGTTGGTAAGTTTTTCTTTCATTTCTATTTTTTAAACCACTTCAAATGAATAAATATTATTCCTTTATTTTATTTTTTTAAAGATTTATTTATTTATTTATTTATTTGAGACACAGAGAGAGGCAGAGACACAGGCAGAGGGAGAATCAGGCTCCTCACAGGGAGCCCAGTGTGGAACTCCATCCTGGATCCTGGGATCATGCCCTGAACCAAAGGCAGACACTCAACCACTGAGCCATCCAAGTGTCCCTGTATCATTTCTTTAAATGTTTAGTAGAATTCCCCTGGGAAGCCATCAGCCTTGGATTCTTATTTGTTGGGAGATTTTTGATTACTAATTTAATTTCTTTGCTGGTTTTGGGTCTGTTCAGGTTTAATATTTCTTCCTGTTTCATTTTTGGTAGTTTATACACCTCTAGAAATGCATCTATTTTTTCCAGATTGCCTTATCTGTTGGATTATAGTTGTTCATAATATGTTCTCATAATTGTATTTCTTTGATGTTGGTTGTAATCTCTCCTCTTTCATTAATGATTTTATTGATTTGAGTCCTTTCTCTTTTCTTTTTGAAAAGTCTGGCTATGGTTTTATCATCTTATTAATTCTTCCAAAGAACCAGGTCCTAGTTTTGTTGATCTGTTCTACTGTTCTTTTCATCCTATTTCATTGAGTTCTGCTCTAATATTTATTAATTTTAATCTCCTGCTTGGTTTAGGCTTTATTTGCTATTCTTTTCCCAGCTCCTTTAGGTAGATGTTTAGGTTGTGTATTTGAGACTTTTCTTATTCTTGTGAGAGGCTTGTACTTCCCTCTTAGGACTGCCTTTGCTGTATCACAAGGGTTTTGAACAGTTGTATACTCATTTTATTTATTTCCATGAATTTTTAAAATTCTTTAATTTCCTGGTTGACCCACTCATTATTTAGTAGAATGTACTTTAACCTCCAAGTATTTGAGTTCCTTCCAAATCTCCTTATTGTGATTGAGTTCAAGTTTCAAAGCACTGTGCTCTGAAAATATGCAGGGAACGACCCTAGTCCTTTGGTGCCAGTTCAAACATGATTTATGACCTCATATGTGATCTTTTCTGGAGAATGTTTCATATGACCTCAAGAAGAATGTGTAGTCTGTTGCTTTAGGATGAAATGCTCTGATTATATCTGTGAAGTCCATCTGGTCCAGTGTGTCATCAAAAGTCCTTGTTTCCTTGTTGATCTTCTGCTTAGATGTCTGTCCATTGTTGTGAGGGGGGTGTTAAAGTACCCTACTATTATTGTATTATTATCAATGTGTTTCTTTAATTTTGTTATTAATTGGTTTATACAATTGCTGCCCCATGTTATGGGTATAAATATTTACAGTTGTTAGATCTTGTTGGATAGACCCTTTAATTATGATATAATGTCCTTCTTCTTTTATTATAGTGTTTGGTTTAAAATCTAGATTGTCTGATATAAAGATTGCTACCCCAGCTTTGTTTTGATGTCCATTAGTATGATAAGTGGTTTCTGCCCCTTCAGTTTCCATCTGGAGGTGTCTGGGTCTCCAGTGAGTCTCTTGGAGGAAGCATATGGATGGGTCATGATTTTAATCTGATCTGATACCCTGTGTCTTTTGATTGGGGCCTTTAGTCCATTTTCATTCAGAGTAACTATTGAAAAATCTGAATTTAGTGCCATTGTATTACCTGTGAAATCATTGTTTCTGTAGATTGTCTCTGTTCCTTTCTGGTTTCTGGTTACTTTTCGGCTCTCTTTGTTTAAAAAAAAAAAAAAAAAAATTCCTTTAGTATTTTTTGCAGGGCTGCTTTAGTGATTACAAATTCTTTCAGTTTCTGTTTGTCTTGTAAGCTTTTTATCTCTCTTCCTATTTTGAATGACATTTTTGCTGATTAAAGTATTCTTGGCTGTTATTTTTCTCATTCAGTACCCTTTCTGGCCTGCCAGGTCTCTGCTGATAGGTCTACTGTCAGTCTAATGTTTATACCTTTGTAGGTTAAAGACCCCTTGTCTTGTCTCATGCTGCTTTCAGGATTTTCTCTTTGTCTCTGAGATTTGCAAGCTTCAATATTATATGCCAAGGTGTTGACCTGTATTGATTTTGAAGGGGGTTCCCTGTGCCTCCTGGACTCAAATGCCTGTTTTCTTCTCCAGATTAGGGAAGTTCACTGCTATCATTTGCTCCAATATGCCTTCTGTCTCTCTCCCTCTCTCTGTTTCCTCTTCTTTGGGGATCCCAATTATTCTAATGTTGTTTCTCTCTCTCTTTTTAATGTTGTTTCTCTTTATGGTATCAGTTATCTCTCAAATTCTCCTTTCATGATCCAGTAGTTGTTTATCTCTCATTTTCCTAAGCTTCTTTATTCTTCATTTTGTCTTCCTTATTACTACTTCTCTCTTCTGCCTCATTTTTTTCCCAGCAGTTAGAGCCTCTATTTCTTATTGCATCTCACTAACAAGCTTTTTGATTTCTACTTGATTAGATGCTAGTTCTCTTATTTATCCAGAAAGGGATTCTCTAGTGTCTCCTATACTTTTTTTTTTTCAAGTTCACATATTATCTTTATAATCATTAGTTTGAACTCTAGTTCTGACATCTTACTTATATCCATATGGCTTAGGTCCCTGCAGTCATTAGTGCCTTTTGTTCTCTCTTTTTTTAGGTGAGTTTATCCATTCTGTCATCCTGTCCAGGAAAGAATAGATGAAAAAGAGAACAAAATACTAAAATAGCAATAATGACCTCTGAGAAATATACACTAAACCAATCAGAAGAGACCAAAAAAAGGAAAAAATCAATTTAAAAAATACCAAGAAAAAAAGAGAATATAGTCCAACAGATGAACAGAACAGAGCAATACACTGGACCCTGTGTGCATTTTGCTGTGTATTAAAAAACTAGATCTAAAATCATAAAGAAAGAAAAACATATATATGTGCAAAAAATTAAGCACATTGATAGGACAGGTTGTAACTGTAAAAATGAAAAGGAACAGACCAAATTAAGAAGAAGAAGAAGAAGAAGAAGAAGAAGAAGAAGAAGAAGAAGAAATCTAAACAAAAAGGGGAATAGAGCAATATACTACATCCTGACTGCATTTTGGTCTGTTAGAAGAACCTACATCCCAAAATCATAAAGAAAGAAAATCTTATATATATATATATATGATATATAAATCTTATATAAGATAAGATATATAAATCTTATATATATACATCTTATATATATCTATATACAAAAATAAAATTAAATACATTGAAAAGATAGAATATAACTGTAGAAATGAAAATGTAAAAAAAGTTTTTAACAAAATAATAGAAAAAGACAAAAAAGAGAGAGATTATCATACATGTGAAGAAAATAGAGCAATACACTAGTTTCTGGATGTATTTTGGTGGTTTATTAGAAGAAACTGCATCTTAAAATTGTCAAAAAGAAAAAAAACATGTTTACAAAAATAGAATTAAATACAATGAAAGAATAGAATGTAAGTGTACAAAAAAGAAAATTATAGAAGATCTTTTAAAAAGAGTTGATAAAATTAAAAATTGGTTGAAAAAAGAATGAGAAAAAAATGAAAACTGAAAGACTGAAGAATCGTGGGGGAAAAAATATGAATTCTAGATCACTATTTTCTCCTAGTGCTGGAGTTTGCAGTTATGTGTGATCAGTAAACTTGGTCTTGGTTGGATGTTCTTGTTGATCTTCTGAGAGAGGGACCTGTTGTGCTGATTCTAGAGTATCTTTGCCCCAGGTGGAATTGCACCACACTTATCAGGAGGCCAGGTTAAGTAAGATGCTCCAGAGTACTCTATGTGGCTTTCGATCCCTGAAGGCTTTCTTCACCTTCAGGACAAAAGAGTGAGAATGAGAATGGCCGCCTCCCAATCTCCAGTGCCACAGCTGAAAGCTCAGGGCCCCATTACTCAGTGTACCCTCAGGAAAAAAGAATCTATCTTTCTTGTCTCCCTGTTCTCTGGCCGCAGTCTGTGCTCACCTGTGATCCAGCATTTCTATTTCTGGCATGTGTCCCCTTTTCGGGTTTCCAAACCCTGCAAATTCTTGTGGCATGCACCCACACCTCTCCTCCTGGGGGTAGGAAGGGGGTTCTTGAGGTGGTTCTCCCACTTGTTGGTCCCTGGCTTGGAGATCAGTCACCTGACTATGCCACAGTTTGCAGTATATGGCAGCCCTAAGCTGAGAGCCCACTCCTGAGCTCACTGATTGGCCCTGGGTTCCAACTGATGCCTGGGAACTCTGCCACATGAGGCACCTTCAGCCTTCCCCAGACCACACTGTCCCACCTAGGATTTCACCTCATTTCACTACTTGAGTAGGGGCATCCATCACTGGAGCAGATTTTTAAAAGTTCTGATTTTGCACCCTACTACTATATCACTCTCTGGGGCTGGCTGACACTTTTCTATTTGTAGATTTGCAGCTTTTCTTTTCTTAGACCTCCACTTGAGTTCTCAAATGTTCAGAATGATATGATAGCTATTTAGCTGAATTCCTGGGACCAGATGAAACTCCTACTCCTCCACCATCTTGGACTACCCACCCTCCATTTTATTTGTCTTATTTCTCTTTTCTAAAGGGTATGATCTGTAAATGTAGTCTATTCATTTTGGTATTTACTGTAGTTTCTAGTTTTCCCAGGTGCCTTGTAAATAGTCAGTAACTGAGGGCTTCCCTATGGGAAGTCTGCTTCTCCCTCTCCCTCCACTGCTCCCCTTGCTTGTGCTCTCTTGCTCTCTTTCTCTCAAATAAATTAATTAGTTAAAAAAAAAAAAAAAAGAAACACTACTATAGAGAGTTTGGCCCAGGATCAATGAACACAATGTCATCACTGGAAGATGGTATAAATGTAGAAATGGTCTTTGCATTCATATTGTACCTTAGACTGTATTCATGTAGACTTCTAGTCATGTAAAAATGCCTCTTTCTTTATATTACCACATATAAAATTATTGGTGTGATATAGTAGGGAATAAGCACACACAATTATTTACAAACCATTAATGTAGATTTGTACTTTTTTGAGCACTATAATTTGTTGGGCATTCTTATTAGGATTCTAAGTAATATACCTTTATATTGCATTTTGAAAGCAGTGCATATTTCAATGTAAGAAGTGGGTTCCTATTGATACATGGTTTGCATAGAGGATAGTGTTTTTCAAATATGACAGTAGGTTAAGTTCTACTTAAAGACAGCTCAATTGTCCCTAAAATGTAAAAATTTTCTCCAAAATTTACAGCTGTGGCAGTTTTTTAAAAATTATTTTTTATGCTGTCTTCATGCAAGGGATAGTTTAGTGCATTTTACTGGAGATTTTCTGAGAACCATTTGTGAATGAGTGATTAAAACCTCTTTTGTATTTTTCCCTCAGGTATTAACTAAAGTTCTTAAATTACTTGTTAATATTTGTTTCATATCAAGGCAGGTTGATTTGTTTTACTAGTCATCAAACATTAATTTTCAGATTATCAGCACACAAAGTCTTAGAAAAAATGACTACATCAAAGAAAATGTTAAAAAGTAAAGATGTAGAAGTGATAGAAATAGTGATCATGTACACACATAAAACTGAGAAATCAGGTTTCTTAGCAATATTGCATTCTTTATATCTTTCTGTTATAAAGATTCCACATATCTTTATTCTTTCTTCAACATCCTCACTATATCTTTATCATGGATAATTATTTGGCTGATATACAACTTATTTATTTAGCAAACATCAAATTTGGAGCTGTGCAAAGTATTCATCATTATGAGTTTTGCTTTTTCCCATAGTCAATAGTTTTGAGAAAAGTACATTGTGAAGATGTGGAAGCAGTTGTGGGCTGTAATATTCAGAGTTACACAATGGGTCATAAACATGTAAAGGCATACAGAATATCATCCAATATTATCTTAATATTTTTAAAAAAAGTATTAGTATGTCCAGAGCAATAGAATAAACATTGTATTCACTCTACAGAGTGTATAAAAATGAATCTATTCATATGCTAACAGCATGTTGAGTTTAATAACCTAATTAAAAGTTTTATTGTATCTATTAGAGAAAAAAATCAAGAGTCATGTTTAACAAAATAAATAAGTGAGAAAGAAAAAAACAAAGCAATTAAACAAAAACAAAGAAAACAAAATGAAAACCCAGCCACAGTTTACTGAATCTTTATCATCAGCTTTGATTATTACTAGAATATAATTCTAGTAATTTGGGGCTGATTTCATGCCTTTTTAAAGGTCCTATGCAATGAACAGCTTATTTGCAGTAACATAAGCTTTATTAAGGAAGGAAGGGTTTTATTTTGTTTTATTAACTGCTGTATCTCCAGAACCAACAAATGTGCCTTCAATAGAAGATTCTTAATTAAAACTGAGAGCATGTTATCTTTTCTCTAAATTCCTAACATCCTTAGTATTTGTTTAAGTTAACTGACATGTACACAGTGTTTTTATGTACCTGATACATATAAATGTATGTGCACACACATACATACCCATTTACTTTTGTATTTAATAAACATATACATTTACATATGGAGATTTTACTTTTGGAAAAAAATTGTGTATTGTTATGTTGCAGGGACAATCAGGGTCCACCAAACAGTCTTTTACTTTCTTATTTCCCATTCTCCCTTGCAGAACTTTGAGTAGCTGTGTAGTGTATAGTTTTTTTTTCAACCAAGGCCACTGAAAGACTGTGTATCTACTCCCTCCCTCTTTTCCCCTAGTGTAGCAATTTCTTAATTATTCTGACAGAGGGGAATTTCCCAGGCTATATTTGCTTTTCATATTAAACACTTGAAAGTCTGAACTGACGTGTTATAACAGAGCCTAGCCTATTATTACTAATACAGTGGTTTGGTATGACCGTCTTGCTGATGTGTTATTATTTAATCTTTTGATATATTATGACCCTTCTAGATAAATTCTGATAAATCTATGATCTGCGGGAAGCTTAAGTTTATGTAACTTAATGTTCCTTGATAAGATCTATACACTAAATAGGTATTAATGGTATATTATTTAAGTAGATTAATGCTTAATTCTATCCCTTCTAAATGTCTACTATTTTCCCTTCTCACCTGATAATATATCTAGACTTGAAACTCCAAGTCTGTAATCTCAATTAATTTTTTTCACTTTCTTTGAGACTCATCTTCATAATCCAACAAAAAATATCTTCAATGTTTATTACTTCTAACTTTTCTTACTCTAAAACGAGGTGATTCTTTGAAAAAAATATACTAAATTTTCTTCTCATGCCTATAGACCTCTACATATGAATTCCTCTATTTTTTGGAAGCAGTGACTGACAGTCATTACATTTTCGGACTCACTAGTCATTCCTTCAATTACCTGTGCAATTTGGCTTTCCTACTACACACCATTCTCTTGAAAATATTCTTAATGTTTCGGATTTCTATATCCTTCTCTATTTTCTCTATCAACTTATGACTTGAAATTTCAGCAGAACTTGAATAAGTAGATCACATCTTGGAACACAGTCCTTCATTTCAATTTTAAAATATCAACTAAAGTATGTTTATTTTTCTTTGTGAACAAAATTTTGTCTGTAGTCTACATAAACATGAACTATTACAAAAGCCAATGGTTTTGCACCTATAAGTTTTTATTCTTCTTCCCTTCATTTATTTTTATCCACCTGACAGAAGAGAAGAATGGAAGAGTATGAAAAGCATACATTCTCCTTGTTGGAATTTGATTCTTCTAATTTTAAAGAATGGATAAAGAGTATATTATCAGTGAGAGTTCTGAACAATGCAAACCTTTGAGCAACCACACAGATACATGGACAAGAAAGGTACCATTATGGAATTTTGAAGTTAAAGTACACTACAAATTTATTATTTTATGAAGTGCCTTTTTCACATCCTTTCCCCACATATTTGAGTATTTTTTGTGTGACATGAATTTATGGCTAAATATTCTGTTCTCTGTTTAGTTATAAATTTCTCCAACCTTGTGTAAAGTCTTAACCATCCTATTT
This sequence comes from Canis lupus baileyi, assembly GCF_048164855.1. NCBI lineage: Eukaryota > Metazoa > Chordata > Mammalia > Carnivora > Canidae > Canis > Canis lupus. The sequence continues at coordinate 52,003,746 of NC_132858.1, forward strand.
CTGTATAGATCATTCATCTATCTTGTCTTGTTATGAGTTAGCATTATTGCTTTTATGGAGGCAGTAATTTACTCCCCATCTTTTGCATAAGCCTTCATTCAAACTTTGGGGATGGAATTGGGATGACAGTATTAAGAACCTAGGCTCACTTTTGCTCATGAGAAGAACTAGACAACAGTCAAATCAGCTTGAATACCCAGAAACCAACCTGAGACTGACAGAACAAGCTCCACATCTAAAGGTAGAGAAGAGGCCACACTGAGGAAGGTAGGAAGTGTGGAGATACAGCTTGGGAGAGAAACAAATCATAGCGGGGGAGAGACCTACAGTTCACGTAGAAAGGTTAGAGATGGACTAGCACACAGGGGAACCCTCACAAGGAAGATAAATCCTCATAGCAGTTGGCATGGAAAGCGAAAAGGGTCAAGTTGTGTGAGTTTTCACAACCACAGGGGCTTAAAGACAGGAGATTTATTTATTTATTTATTTATTTATTTATTTATTTATTTATTTATTATTTTTTAGATTTTATCTATTTATTCATGAGAGACACACACAGAGAGAGAGAGAGAGAGAGAGAGAGAGGCAGAGACATAGACAGAGGGAGAAGCAGGCTCCATGTAGGGAGCTGGATGTGGGACTTGATCCCAGGGCTCCAGGATCATACCCTGGGCTGAAGGCAGGTGCTAAACTGCTGAGCCGCCCAGGGATCCCCAAGAATGGAGTATTAAAGGACAAGGCACTTGGCTCAGGGAGCGCACAGAGTCATTGCAGCTGCTGTTGGAGAGAAGGCAGGGAGAACAGTCCATGGACATACAGTGTGGAAACAGTGATCTGAAGAGTGCACACAGTGGGGAGGTCATTTTCTCATCTCAGCTCAGAGTATGTCCTAGAGAAATAGCATTTATGGAGAGATCCTTCTGGGAACGAAGAAACTAGCAGAAGCCATTTCCCTCCCTCACACTTCTGCAGAAGCACACAGCAGCTGTGAGAACCAGTATAGAACCAACACTTGTTACCAGCTTGCTTAATCTAAGCCCCATTCATATGCTCTGGTGAAACTACCCTTCCCAGTCACATTTGTCTCAGCGTCACACCAAATCTGTTCTCCTCCCCTGCTCACACCCTCTCTCCTGACTCAGGAGTCTTGCAGGACCTCAATTCCAGTGGCAGTGGTAACAGGTCTCATTGCATAAAGTAGACCAGAGTGTACCTAGTAAAACACAGAACACTTAGGCAAGGGAACAAACATGGCCCACAACATACAAAGAAAGCCTCTGCACATGATTTCCCTGAAGGATAAAGTGGCCAGGAAAAATACAGCAGAGCACACACAGTGCCCATTGGAGACACCTCCAAAAGCACCAGGCCCTAAGGAACAGGGGACACTGTATTTCTGGGCACTATTAGAACTCTTCTTCATAAGTTCATTCCCTCAAGAACAGGAGACATAGCTGAATTTCCTAACAGAGAGAAACAGGCACAAAGGCTCAGACAAAATGAGAAGACAGAGAAATTTGTCCCAAATGAAAGAACAGGACAAGGCCATGGCCAGAAATATAAGTGAAACATATATAACTAACATGCCTGATGGAGTATTTAAGGCAATGAATAAGGATACTCATTGGACTTGAGAAAAGAGTGGAAAACATGAATAAGACCTTTAACACAGAGATAAGGAATGACATTACAGAGATAAAGGACTCAATAAATGAAATGAGGAACATACTTGATGGAAAGAACAGCAGGCTAGAAGAAGCAGAGGAACAAATTAATAACCTAGAAGGTAGAGTAATGGAAAGTAATCAAGCTGAACAAAAGAGATAAAAAAGAATTATGCAAAATGAGAATAGGCTTAGAGAAGTCAGTGACTCCATCAAGCATAATAACGTTCATATTATAGCAGTCTCAAAAGAAGAAGAGAAAAGGTGGTAGACAATTTATTTGAAGAAATAATAGCTAAAAACTTCACTAATCTGGGAAAGGGAATCAGAATCCAAATCCAGGAGGCATAGAGAACTTCCAACAAAATCAACAAAAGCAGATCCATACCAAAACATATTAATAACTAAGCTGGCAAAATATGGTAATACAAAAATCAAAAGCAGCAGGACAAAAGAAGACAGTAACATACTAGGGAAGCCCCATAAGTCCTTGTGGGTTTTTGTCTGTTTGTTTGTGTTTGTTTTTTTGCAGAAACTTTTCAAGCCAGAAGAAAATGACATGGTATATTCAAAGTGATGAGAGGGAAAAATTTGCAGTCAAGAATACTCTATTCAGCAAGGCTATCATTCAAAATATAAGGAGAGATAGTTTCCTAGGCAAACAAAATCTAACAGGGCTCATGACCTCTAAACTATCTCTGCAGGAAATATTAAAGGAAATTCTGAATGGAAAGGAGAGAACAGAAATGACAGTATAAAGGTAGGAAACACAAAAGCAGTGACAATGATTATTTCTGTAAAAAAAATAAATAAATCAAAGAACTCACATAATAGAAGGATATAAAATTTGACAACATATACCTAAAACACAGGGAGGAAAGGATTAAAGAATGAGTTTAAATGTAAACAACTATCAACTTAATATAGAGTGCTATATGCCAAAGATGTTATATACAATTGTAACAGTAACTATATATCAAAAACCACTCCTTAAACATGCAAAAAATAAAGAGGAAAAAATCCAAATACATCACTAAAGAAAATTGGTAAACCATTGAAGAGAGAAAGACAAAGGATCTGAGAAAATCTTCAGAAACAATCACAAAAAAGTAATAAAATGGCAATAAATACATATCAATAATTACTTTGAATATAAATTGACTAAATATTCCAATCAAAAGACCTAAGTGATATAATGGATTTAAAAAAAAAAAAAAAAGACTCATCTATATGCAACCTACAAGGCATTCACTTTAGACCTAAAGACACCTGCATATTGAAATTGAAGCAATGGAGCAAAACATGTATTATGCTAATGGATGCCAAAAGAAAGCCAGGGCAGCAATACTTGTATCAGACAAAATAGGCTTTAAAACAAAGACTGTAGTAAAAGAGACAAAGAAGGACACTATATAATAATGAAGGGGCCAATGCAACAAGAAGATACAGCAATTATAAATACATCTCCAACTTAGCACTCAAATACATAAAACAGTAATAAACATAAAGGAAAACATAAAAGGGAATTTTAACACCCTACTTATATCAATGGTGAGTTAGGGACAAAGAGGGCTAGGTAGGGAAAGATAGGTAAGGGGCCACAGAATCAGGCTCACAAAAATCCCAAAAATGCTGAGGTGTAAGGAAACCAGCTAAAGGAACAAGCCAGACCACCCTGCCCTAGGTGTGAGCAGGGGGGGTATCTTTTTTATGATAGTTATCTACGACCAACAAAGAACACCTTGACCCCAAAGAAGTAAGCCATTAAAGATGTTATCACTAGTCCTTACTCAATGCTGATATCAATAGATGCCTTAAAAGGATTTAGGTTCCCTGGTTGGCTTTCAATAAAAGCCCCCAGTGGCAGCCCTGTCAGGGCCCCTCTCATTTCTGAGAGTTTTTTCTGTATCCTCACTTAATAAACTTCTATCACTTTACTCACTCTGCTTTGCTGGTGAGATTCATTCTTCAGCTCCATGAGACAAGAACCAAACTCCCATATCAACGGGTATATCATCTAAACCAAAAATCAACAAGGTACAATAGCTTTGAATGACATGCTGAAACAGATGGATTTAACAGATATATTCAGAACATTCTATCTTAAAACAGCAGAATACATCTTCTTTTTAAGTGCACAGGGAACATTCCTCAGAATAAATCATATATTAGGCCACAAAACAAGCTTCAATGAATTCAAGAAGATTGAAATCATACCATGCATCATCTTTTTCTGATCACAATGCTATGAAACTACAGGTCAACCACAAGAAAATACCTAGAAAGGCCACAAATATACACAGGTTAAACAGCACACTACTAAACAGTGAATGGGTTGACTGGGAAATAAAGGAAGAAATAAAAAATTGCACAGAAACAAACAAAAATGAGGACACAACAGTCCAAAATCTCTGAGATGCAGCAAAAGCAGTATTAAGAGGAAAGTTTATAGCAATACAAGCCTTTCTCAAGAAGAAAGAAAAATCTCAAATAAACAAAAAGCTAGGAAAAGAGTAACAAACAAAACAAAACCAGCAGAAAAAGAGGAAATAATAAAGATTAAAGCAGAAATGCATGATATATAATTTTAAAAAATAAAGTAATAGGACAGATCAAGGAAACCAGGGACTAGTTCTTTAAAAACTCAATATAATTGAAAATTGTCTCACCAGATTTATCAAGAAAAAAATTGACTAAAATAAATAAAATCACAAATGAGGAGGAGAAATAACTATCAACACCAGAGTATTACAAAACAATTAGAATATTATGAAAAAATATATGCCAACCAATTGTACAACCTAGAAGAAATGGATACATTCCTAAGAAAATGTAAGTTACCAAAACTGAAGTAAGAAGAAATAGAATATTTGCACAGATTGTTAGCCAGCAAAAAAATTGAATCAGTAATCAAAAACTCACAAAAATCAAGTCCAGGAACAGATGGCTTCACAGGCAAATTCTGCCAAACACTTAAAGAAGAGTCAACACTCATTCTTCTCAAACTATTCTAAAAAATAGAAAAGGAAGGAAAACTTCAAAATGAGGCCAGCATTATTCTGATCCTGAAAACAGATAAAGACACCCCTAAGAAAAAGAAGTACAAGCTAATTTCGTTGATGAACATAGATGCAAATCTCAACAAAATACGAGTAAACTGAATTCAACAATACATTAAAAAAATTCATTCACCATGATCAAGTGGGATTTATTCCTGGGTTACCAGGGTGATTCAATATTCCTAAATCAATCAACGTGATGCAACACATCAAAAAGAAAAAGGTTTAGAATATGATCCTCTCAACAGATGCAGAAGAAAACATCTGACAAAGTACAACACCCATTCATGATCAAAACCCTCAACATGATAAAGTCCATATACGAAAAACTCATAACTACATCACGCTTAATGGGGAAAAACTGAGACCTTTTTCCCTAGGGTCAGGAACAAGACACGGATGTCCACTCTCACCACTTTTATTCAACATAGTATTGGAAGTGCTGGTCCCAGAAATCAGACAACAAAAAGAAATAAAAGGCATACAAATTAATAAGGAAGAAGTAAAACTCTCACTATTGCAGATAATGTGATATGTATAGAAAACACAAAAGACTCCACCAAAAACTACTAAAACTGATGAAGGAATTCAGTAAAGCCTCAGGATACAAAATCAATGTGCAGAAATCTACTGCGTTTCTATACACCAATAATAAAGCAGAAGAAAAATAAATTAAGGTAATAATCTCATTGGGGCACTTGGGTGGCTCAGTCAGTTAAACCTCCAAGTCTTGATTTCAGTTCAGGTAATGACCTCAGGGTTGTGAGATTGAGCCCTGTGCTGGGCTCTGCACTTAGCATGGAGCCTGTTTATGATTGTCTGTCTCTCCATCTGCCCTAACCCCCCTCTTCTCATGCAAATGCTCTCTCTTTCTTTCTCTCTCTGGAAAAATAAAATAAAAATAAAAATAAAAGGGAAATTAAAAAAAAAAAGAAAACAAAAAGGAATGAAAAGAGTCCCATTTACAATCACACCAAAAATAAGATATCTAGTAATAAATAACACAGAAAACGAATAATCCAATTAAAAATAGGCAGAAGATATGAACATATTTTTCTAAAGACACATGGAAAGTTGCCCAACATCACTCATCATCAGGGCAATGCAAATCAAAACTACCATTAGATACCACCTCACACTTGTCAGAATGGTTAAAATCAAGAACACAAGAAACAAGGGATGTTGGTAAGGATGTGGAGAAAAAGAAACCCTCATACACTGTTAGTGGGAATGCAAACTAGCTCATCCCCTGTGGAAAACAGTATGAAGTTCCTCAAAAACTTAAAAATAGAACTGCTTTATGAACCTGCAATCACATTACTGAGTATTTACTCAAAGAATGCAAGAGCATTAATTCAAAGGGATACATGCGTCCCTATGTTTATAATAGTGAAGATATGTCATGTCCATTGATTGATGTGATCTTTATATATATATTTATATATGTGATATACTATTACATATATAGTGGAGTATATCTATATCTATCTATCTATCTATCTATATATATATATACATACACACCATATATATATATATATATATATATATAGCCTCACTTCAGCTCTGAAATAGAGCAAGAGATTTTTTGTTCTATAGATTATATATATATATATATATATATATATATATATATATATATATATGATGGAATATTATTCAGCCATAAAATAGAAGGAAATTTTGCCATTTTCAATGACATGGATGGAGTTACACAGTATTATGCTAAGCAAAATAAGTCAGCCATAGAAAGACAGATATCATATGACTTCACTATATGTGGAGTTTAATAAACAACAACAACAAAAAATGAACAAAGGGGTAATAGGGCAGGAGAGAGAGGGAAATAAGAAATAGGCTCAATTACAGAGAACAAACTGATGGTTACCAGAGGGGAGGGGGTGCAGTAATGGGCAAAATAGGTGATGGGGATTAAGGAGGGCACTCGTCATTATAAGCGTTGGGTATTGCTCGTTATGCCCTGATGGTGACGTATGGAATTACTGAATCACTATATTGTACACCTGAAACACTGTGTCTTAAAAACAAAACAAAAAATCTCTTGTTCTATTTCAGAGCTGAAGTGAGGCTATCCTGCTCCTTCAAAACATGGGGTTCCCATTTTCTTGTCCTTCTTGTGAGTTTCTTCTCTAAATTTCCTGATTTACTCATTCCACTCATTCCTATGCTTAATTATGTTTTTCATGTGAATGACTTCTACAGCAATATATCCAACCATATAATGTCTCCAGAAATCCTGTTCTGTGATTTTTAATATTTTTGGATATTGCAGACATTTTATTTAGGAGACAGAAGTTAATATGATGCTATATATAGCCTGTTATACAGGGCACATGTAGTTCATTTACAGAGTGGTAAATTGTTGCCTATGGTAATAGTCTGTAGGCTTCCTAGAGGAATTTTTTTATGAGTTCTGCTGATTTATTAGTAATATAAATGTCTCTATCAGATAATGGCCATTTTGTAAATGGTAAGAGTGATATTTTAAGTTTAGGAGAAAGGCTGATGATCTAAAATGACCTCAAGAACCCACAAAAAATAACTTTATAGGAAAAATGTAAAATGTAAGTATTCTGTGTATTGTTTATACTATTTGGGATATTACTTTAGTGACAATTAGTCTTTTATTCTCATACACACTTAAATGAATATTTCATTAGTGAGAAAGGCATTAAAATAATGGACACTGTTCTCTGTTTCATCCTGATACGTTAACCAATCTGTTTTATAAGAAATTCAAACTTATAAACTTTATGTGTTCATTCTTATATAATCATATGAAAGCATTTATGATTTCTTCCAGAACTAATTCATTCTCCTACATATTCTTTCATGAAAAGAGAAGGATATGAGTCATGAATTTAATATTTGACCGAAACATAACATCCTCACATTGTACACAGACCCCTGATACAATCACTTATTCTTAAGTGAGATGTATTTGCTCAAGCATTGATACATTCATTTAACAGATACTCATCTGATGCTTTCTATGTGACAGATATTACCTTTAGCACCGGAAATCCATGAAAACAGGGGGAATATTCATTATAATATGCATTCTAAATGATATCCTTAAATTGTAAAGCCAAGAACATTCTGGCAGAGAGCATATCAATTTCTAAGTTTCTAAATTTCTAAGTAACCTTGATTTATGCAGGAACAAGAAAAGGAAACCACTGTGACTGGTGCATCCTTACCAACTAGAAGTGTCTTGATGTCAATGCAGAAAAGACAGAATCCAGAAGGGTCTTATGGAAAGTAGGAAAGATGGAAAGGCTTTCCTAAATAAATTTTGTAACAGATTGGAACAGGACTTTATTAATAGATTACTTTGGTTCCTAGGGAAAGAAAAGCAATTTGTAGGAAGAAAGAATAGGAGCAGAGTGAACAATTAGCATATCTCCTGATAAGAGAGGAGGAACATGTATCTTTCTCATGAGTACTTGAAATTGGGTTTATATCACAATATGGATATCCTACTGAGGTGTGTCTATAAAGTTTCTTTTATTCTAGATTAGAGGCATAGAATAAGATATGGTGTAAAAATAGGCTGCGTAGCCCACTTCCTACTCTAATGATGAAAAGAAACAAAGGGATTAAACAAGAAAAAACATTCCAAAGGAGAGAAGCTACATTTACAATCATATTTTCATTCCTTTTATTAAGATTTTATCTGTTGTAACCGTGTGATATATTTTTATTCCCATTCTTGAGGTACTAAATCCTGTTTCTAAGGCATGGTGGAAGAACTTTTATAGGAAATTGTCTGAGGTTCCCAAGAGATCACAATACATTTTTAAACTGGTAGTTCATAAACTTTCACATGTATTGGGATCACCTGCAGAGCTTTATATATCTTGTTGGAGGCATAATTCAGGAGGCACGTAATAGGGCGCAATAACTCCATTTCTAACAAGTCCCCAGGTGAGGCTGACCTCACTGGTCAGGAGACCACATTTTAGAGCACTGTTTTAAAATTATAAAAATGTCTCTGAAATTTTAGTGAGAGAAGCATCATTTGTTTTGTTGTTATTATTGGAGTGAATATTCAAAGAAAATGGTGACTTTGGATCCAGAGATCATGGTTGACCATCGTTCTAGCTTTACCTGCTTCTGTTGTTCTCCTAATTATTAATACAAGAGGGGGTGTTAAAAATGAATATATTCACATACTGTCTGAAATCCAGACAGAAAGAAGATGAACGGAAGAGGAAAATGGAGGAATAAAAACAAGGAATAAAAACAAGAAGGAAAAGAAGAGGAAGAGGACAAGATGAAGCACACATTTGCTTTGACTAATTGACTGGAGGCAAATGAGTATTTTAAAAGATTCTTTTTCAGTTAGGTATGTCTTCATGTTGAGGGCTCATCTCTATAAGATTTTTTATTGATAACTTAATATATTTTTTAAAAAAGATTGTATTTATGTATTTGAGAGAGACAGAAAAAGAGAGAGAGAAAGAGTATAAGTGGAGGCAGGGGAAAGCTGAGCTTCTCCCTTTCCCTCCACTGAGTAGGGAGCCTGATGTGGGGCTCTATCCCAGGATCCTGAGATCATGAAAGATGTTTAACCAACTGTTATTTAGCCACCTAGGTGACACAATAACAACACAATTTTTTAAAGAACTTTACTGATATTTCAGACTCAACCAACTGTTAGGAAAACAGGATTTACAGTTTGGCACCTCTTCATTATTTTATGCTTTCCTTGGTCCTATATCTATAAGATCTTTAGCTTCCGTTTTTAATCTGGAACAAAGAGGGGCATGACCTCTTTGAATTCTGAAGTGAGGACAAAACTGTATATGATATGCAAAATGTTTAATATATTCTCCAAACTTCAGCATTGCTTGTCCTTCTTATATTCAATATCGTAGGGGATTTTTGAACAACATAAAACAAAATAAATACACTCTGATGAGGATCCCCCCAAATTCATGTACACATGGAACCTTGAAATGTGACTTCATTTGGAAAGAAGAACTTTGCAGATGTAATTAGTTAAGGATCTTCAGATTACATGACCTAACTCTAATGAGTGGCATCCTTATGAGAAGAGGGGAAGATGCAGTGATACACAGGGAAGAAGGAATGTGAAGAGGAGATAGAGGTTAGAATAATTTACTACAAGCCAAGAATGTCCTGGAGCCAGCAGAAGCTGCAAGAGGCAAGATTTCTTCCCTACAGCCTTTAGGGAGAGCATGACCCTGCTGATACTTTGATTGCCAACTTCTAGCCTCTGAAACTGTGCAAGAGTAAATTTCTGATGTTTTTAAGTCACTAAGTTTGTGGCAATACATCATGGCAGCCCCAGGATATATAATATACCATCTAGGTATGATATATACATCAACCACCTCTGTTTATCATGACATTTACGTTTTATAGTTTGTAGATTATTCCTCTTCTGTGTTAATTTTTTGACCCAAAGTTGGTTGTCCTAGGTTTCTGTGACTACTTTAACAAATTAGCACAAACTGAGTGGCTGAAAACAACACATATTAATTCTTTTAATTAGCTTAAGGAGGCCAAAAGTCTGAACTCAGTTTTATCAGACTAAATGCAAGGTGTTGCCAAGGCTTCATTCCTTCTTGAAGCTCTAGGAGATGGTCTGGAGGCTGCCCATATTTCTTGGTTTATATCCTTTCTCTGCATCTCTCCAACCTCTTAGTTTGTCCTCATACCTCCTACTTCTCTGGCAATTGTACTTTCTCCGTGCTATGAAGACACTTGTGATTCTGTCTCTAGGGGATAATGCAGTATAATCTCCCAACCCAGAGATCCCTAATGTATTAACATCTGCAAAGTTCTTTTTTGCCATACGTTACACTTACAGGCTCCAGGCTTTGGAACTTGGACATGTTTGGAAGACATTTTTCAGTTTACCACATGAGCTAAATTTAAAAAAAAAATTATTATGCATTTCTCTTTTTGATCCTGCTATGCATTCATATGTCCTCCTAGTTATATGGAATCCCAATATTCTAGCCTGTTGACCTGCAGAAACTGGTAGAGACTGTAAAACAATAGCAATAGAGATGGCAAATAAGGTATTTAAACACATACAGAAGTCATTGTGCTCTGTCCTCTTTACCTGCCTCACTGCAGGTAAAACACAGTGAGTTCATGGGATGTGAGCAAAGGTGGCTCCCCAAGGAATGAAAGTAAAGAGACCAAGATAAAGATTTGCTAAACATTTGTCACATCGATATTATATGCACTATCAGGTAATCCAAGAGCTATTTTGGAACATTGTGAGTGCTAGTGTAGAGGCCAAAGGAAGGTAGTCCCAAGACAGGGCATTTTTGCCTGAATATTATTTTGAGTTCAAAGAAATCAAAACTGAATAGTTTCAGGCAAAGCTCTTTATCTCTCCCTCAACAATCCGATTCTACAAGGAAGATAGCTATTAACAAATACTCATCTTTACCTAAAAAATCTTATCAACCTAAATAGGGCAATGTTTTTCTTCCAAACATTTCCTTTCATCTTCTTGCTAACAGCCTTTTCTTCTTCTGTATCTTCAGGCCCCTGATGCTCTCCTTAGCCTGAGTGTGTCACATTGCCCCACTGCTTTCAGAATGTTACTCTATGTGCATTCCCCATACATCCACTATTAAATTTAATTTTCTCCTGTTAATCTATCTCATGTCAATTTGATTCTTAGCTCAGCCAGAAGGACCTTGAAGGGCAGAGAAAATTCTTTCTCACTAACACTAACATCAAGAAATTCAATTAAATTGATCTGGGAATAAAATGAGAAAGATGAACTAGAATGCATTTGAAATTAGGAGCCACAAGTTTAATCAAGTATGCCAAATTGTTTGAGAAAGTGTAGGTATAGAGAAGGGAGATAAGCCTAGACTTTTGAAATTCAAATGCAAAGATTCTATTTTTGTTTGGGTGTTGAAAATGGGAAAAGCAGCCTTGCCAGGCCAGTGAGTTCCAGTTGTGTTGATTGTGATTTCCCTTTTTTGAAGATGAACAAAGAGGGTTAGTTATCAAAGCCCAGTGTCATCGTGCTTACAAACTACATAATAAACTACCTAAGTTTAGATTCAACACCAGCAAGTTACTCTTTGACACCGTGACTTCTGCTTACTTTGTGTATTGGAGATAAGGTCCTGACTAGTCTGATATTGTTCTAGCTTTTGCCCTGCTCACAAAAATTAAATGAACTATTTATGTGGATATATGTATGTGAACCCAAAGTGACAGCTGAGGAGTTTGTACTTTTTTGTTGATTTTCAAACTTCAATGTGTTGTATGAATAGCATGCAATATTTAAATGATCAAATAACTATAAACAATTATGTATTTCATGTATAAAAAGTCATAAAATACAACAAAGGCTTGGGTGAAAAATGATATATGTTTTCTAATAATAACATCAATATCCTAATATACAAAAGGCACAGTTTTGATTTTGCTGCATTTTTTTTGTTGTTGTTGTTGTTGTTCTTTCTTAGATTGCTTCTCTGTGTCAGGCTTTTTTCTGCACGTACTTAAGTACTGCGTATTTGTTTGTATATCTACAGAAAGAAATAAACACACTTTTTAAATTCAAGGTTATTGTAAAGTTACTGAGCTGTATCTCCTTTATGAACTAGTTGTTCTTATAGTTTCAGTCATTTTTTTTTCCTTTATTATTATTCCCTAAGGTGCAAAGCAATGATAATATTGTAAATATTTTAGTGATAGGATTTTTGGAAGATCATTTCCATGGTTAATAACTGAGTAATAATTGTTCACTCAAGGTCATCATTGAAAAACAGTTCTCCGGCCTAAATGAAGAGAATGGAATGTTTTAGGCAATTGGGTCCATCTCACTAAGATGTCAGGGTGGGGGGAGGGGAGTTCACTGGGGCCTTATTAGGCACTTGAGCATTTATTGATCACTGCTGTCTGCTCAACAGAGATGCTAATGTGAACCTGGACCACTTTTTCCATGTGTAGAAGCTAATAACATAAATAAATCATGAAGTAGAAGGAAATCACATTTTACCTATTCTATTATGAATAGATCTCCAATGACCCTTGATAGAACGGTTCAGCCTTAACACATTGGTAAGAAATATACTTACAATGCAGAAGTACAAAGTGATGCCTTATGATTACCTATAAAATTGTGATGCTTTGTAATGAAAAAAAGTTTGTAGCATTGTATGCACAATTTTAGATTAGTCATGTAAAGATATGGAGAAACATATTAAAAATATAAATCAAATTATATCAGCTGTGCCTTTTGTTGGTATGAATATGTAATATTTTGTTTCTCTCTGTATCTACATTTTCCAAAATTTCACTTAAATAAAAATATGTGTGAGATTATTTAAATGAAAGAAAATAGCAGGTGAATTGAAAAGCCTGGAGTATTTTAACATTGATAGTGCTCATAAAACTAGTAACACTCACCTTATAAGACTCAATCTTGACTCTAGGATAGCTGAATATTTGCCTTGCCCCTTGATGAATTTATGTTTTTTTCAAGTATTTGATGAGCCATTAGGAGAGAGTTGCTGGAGTTATGTCATTAGATGGCATGCCCCTGATTTCACATACTAAACTTCAACTCTCAACCCACAAGTCTCCACAACCAGTCACACCATCTCATTAAATGGTACCAATCTGTATAGACATATTTGATGCCTCTCTCTCAGATTCCTTTTTTCAATAAATCTTCTCTTGAATCAATTCTAACTATAAAATATGACAAGTGTTATGTTTTCTCCCCATATATGTTGCCACTTTATTAGTACACATGCAGTTTTTGAGGCTGCTGATCTTCTGATTCCTACTCCTTCGCTCCTCTCCATGCAGTCACAAGAATGGTCTCTAAAAGTGAATGTGTCATGTCATATCCATTCAAGATATTTCAAAAACTGTTTTTCTCTACACCAGAATGAAATTGTAACATTTTAAGAAAAACTTAGAATCCCTGCATATGGGCAACTTCTACCTTTCCAATCCCGTTGGATATTGGTATCTTCCTAGCTCATGACCTTCCACCCATGTGGGAGTTTAAGGAAAAATAGTACAAGATACATCAAGTAGAAGAGCATCTATCATAGAGAAGACAAACTGAAGCTGGCTGAACAGAGGTACATTCAGAGATGCATTTTCTTTACCAGCAGCGAATGATTCTTGCAGGCAGGTTCCCCTCCACAACACACAAAAAGAGGTCATCTATTTGCATATGGTTGACAGCAAACAGGCTATCCTAACTTACCTTAGTTTGGTTGTTGAGCTAACAAAGACCGAGGTTTGTCAGCTTCTGCTGTAACTATAGAGAGATAGGACCTGTCCTGGGAGTAAGGTGCTATCTCCAAATTGCTGGCACTTGGAGTCAAGCCAACTAGCAATGGCAGCTACACCCCTGTCTCTCCTCCCCGGTCAGATATACAGATATAGTGACATATACTCATGTCACACTGTATAACAAAACCAAACCTCAGATTTTGCTTTCCTGTGTAGGAAAAACCCCAGTTCTTCCATACTGTGTGTTCCTTCCCCATGAGTAGTCTCCTTTACTGCTCACAAAGAACTCTTCTAGTCATGAAATGCATGGAGTTTTTTTCCCCCACAACATGCAATTCTCTGCAATATCAAGTGGGATCCTACAATTTAATTTTCACACTATCTATCCAGAGATGTGATTATATTTCACATATTAAGGGCTCAGTCTCATGAAACTACAACACCATACACACATTTCAGACACAAGGAACCAACCCAGATTGCACCTGCGCTTCCTACCAATCAGCTATACCTCAGAGGTTCCAAAGATCCCCTCCCTGAGTTTGATTAATTTGCTAGAGTGGCTCACAGAACTCTGGGAAACATTTACTCATATTTACCAGTTTATTAAAGGATATAATAAAGAATACAGATGAATGGCCAGATGAGATACATAGGGAGAAATCTGGGAGGGGCCTGTGTACAGGAGTTTCTATTCCCTGTGGATTTGGAGAAAGAGAAGAAGAAAAAAGAGGAAGAAGTCGGAGGAAGAGGAGTGGGAAGGAGGAGGGGGAGAGAGGAGGAAGTAAACCTGGAGAAAATAACAAGTAAGTTTGGAGAATTAACACCACAGATGAAACTGCTTCTGTAGGGTCCTTAAATCTATGAATTTATTAGCAGTGTATTAGACTTTTTTATGTGGGATATCTGGAGAGAATGAGACAATTTTATTACCATCATTTTTGTTAATAGCAATTATGTTTTTTAAAAAGATTTTATTTATTTGAGAGACAGCAAGCATGAATGGAGAAGGAAGGGGAGAGGAGAGGAAGAAGCACGCTCCCTATGGACTAGAGAGCCCTACAAGGGGCCCAATCCCAGGACCCTGGGATCATGATGTGAGCCAAAGACAGATGCCCAACTGACTGAACCACCCAAGTGCCCCAAAAATTATATTTTAAGGTAACTGTCAACACAATTCTTAGGAATCTAGGGTGTATGTGTGGATAAAATAGAAGGATATTATATTTATAAAATAATTACTTAATAAAAGCAGATTTTCTGAACAGAATTAAGCTATAAACTGCAATTTTTGAAATTTCTATAGACGACAGGCATGGTCTTCTGAGTGTGAATACGTCCATTAGCTTTTATTTGTAGCACAATAGTACAGATATGAATGGAACTTATGAATAAATAGACTTGATTGACAATATTTTGGGTGTACATATTCCCAGTTGTATTAACCCATGTCCTCCAGTGTTTAACCAAATAGCCACGAAAAAGATTACATAAATTTAGAGCACTCTAATTTTTCTAGAGCCTTAGATTCTTTTCTTTATGAATTTACATTTTTTATATTCCTAGTCTTATCTTTAACAACAAATTAGCAAAGCATTTTTTCTACTTATCCTTATTTTATTTCCATTTGTCCAAAATGCATTCATAGATTTTAAGTACTATAGTAAGTTCTGTGTCCCTTTGTAGGGTTTTAAACTGGATTATGTGATGACGACCATCTGCTCAGGATCTCACTTCCTTTTTCCATTGAAGCAGCTTGAAATTAAAGTTGACAAGAATGGTTTTCTATAGGCACTTATCCAGAAAGCAAAGTGGTATATACATCCATGCTGGTCAAAAATATCTCAATACATATGTAAATTTCATATTTAATTATAATATTATACAGTGTGTTCTATAAAAATAAAGTGATTTAGGAAAAAAAAACATAGAACTAATCAAAGGAACAGTACGGGTACTTCAGGAAACCTCAACTCCATATTAAACAAGTAATGTGGATATTTAGATTTTTTGAACCAATATAGAAGCTGATGGGATTATAATGATCGACACTCAAAATAACTCAGATAATTAATTACTTTTCTTAATAACAGAATTTAAATAAATGACTTCCTCCAACAGTTCTAAAGGTTGTATGAAAAGAGCAATACTATATTTAGATTTAGACTAACTGGGTTTCAAAGTCTATCCTGTGGCCTCTTAGTCTGGTATATTTGAGCAAATATATCTTTCTCCTTGTATCTATCTGGTCCTCTGTCAATGTGGATTATTTATAAAATTCAATAATACAGTATATTAAAATCTGTTTAGCATATTTAGTAGCAAATAATGCATTAAGCGAAGTGTTAAGAATATTTTCAGGGCATAAAAAAAAAATGCAGAGCTGCATTGTTGAAACAAGGCTGAGGACATAGAACCTTACCTCTTGGACCTTTCTTACACCCTCCATAGTGGGCTCAGGGGCATCTTTGAGGGAACTTAATACTGGTACAACTGGTAAGAAAGTCACTGCAATGTGATAGGGAAAAAGATCTTGACAAATATGAATCATTATACAATTGTCATATGTTGTTAAAATAGGGTGGCATGACTAATTAATTTGAGTTTGCAAAGTGCAGTTTCAGAATAAGAGCACATTCTCTTGATAGTAATTAGTAAATGGATACTGGGTCATGCCACCCAATGCCATTTGAAAGACCCAAGTTCTTTGTCCTGTTCTTCCCAGGAGGGCTGACTCCAAGCTTGCAGTTGCTCTCTGGGAATTGGCCAGAGAGGTTGACTTGCTCCAGGGTCAATTCCTCTTAAGTGAATAGTCAATATGAAGTACAAGTTCTGGTCCTTTCACCTCAATTCAGAACATAGTCAAACTTTGATGCCACTCTGGAATTCCCCATAATAGCAGGTCTTGGGATGCCTGGGTGGCTCAATGGTTGAGAATCTGCCTTTGGTTCAGGGCCTGATCCCAGAGTATGGGGATTGAGTCCAACACTGGGCTCCCTGCATAGAGCCTGCTTCTCCCTCTGCCTGTGTCTCTGCCTTTCTCTCTCCATGTCTCTCATGAATAAATAAATAAAATAATAATAATAAATAAATAATAAATAAAATCTTAAACAAAATAGCAGTTCTTGTCCATCTTTGAACTCCATGACAGTTCTATGTATCTTTATATGCAATCCTGCTTCCCCCATTCTGTACAGGTGTTGCTTCCCCAGTAAATCCCTTAAAAATCATTCTCAGTCAAAATCTACTTCCAGGCAGTTGTTCTAAAACTTTCTTTTTTTTTTCCTTGCAAGTAGCCATAGGAAAAAACTCCAAAATAGGATTTCAATGTTGAATCACCTACTGACTAATTGGCTCCCACTGCTGGTGGTAGATAAAATACAAATAGCCCTTGGGATGATGCCATAGAGCAATTGATAAAATTTTTACTAATGAAAAATGCGGTAGGATGTCTATAGCTGGTAATATGTCAGGTTTGAAATATGAGGAAGTAATTCTTATAAATATTATGGAATTAAATATTTGTTCTTGGGTGCCCTTGATATTTTGTTAAAAAATAATAAAAATAATTACCAATTTATGGCTTAAAAAGGAATAATTATTTTCCATAGCATGAGTGAAGAATACAGAGTATCAGGACCAGGACTTAATTATGGGGTAGGTGAGTTCCAAAAGAGTTATGAATCCCAGTAAGTCCCTAATTCCAGTTCAAGGATCTAATTTTTTGGAAGAATTGGGACCTGAAGACTACAACCATAATATCTAGATTGAAGCACTTGAGAACCTTGAGATTCCAGATGTGCTCTCAATCATTAGACCATTGAAATAGCTCACTCTTTTCTGTTTAAAGGGAATGCTTGATGTTTCCTTGTAGACAATGAAAAGAACTCTGCCTTTCAAGACATCAAGCTCCCCAGACAGGAGCAAAGGCTACTGGGCTTCTGCCCAAAAGACCAATAACTAATTCAGCCAGAGATGTGCTGTATCTACTGGGAATAAAAAAGGACCACACACAACTGGAGACACAAGACCTAGCTAGCTAACATGCACTGACAGTCATCAGCTAAGCATGCAACTGGATTATGCAATGAGAATGGGAATACTAATCTAGATAAGAAAGATTTTACCAAAGTAGAAGGAGGACAAAGATGAGTATATCTTTAAAAAGAACCTTAGAAGATATGGCTATAAAACCTGTTACAGAATATTCTTGGAGTCTTGTAGAAAATTATTAAATGAAATGAGAATATAAGTGCTTCCAGGAAGGATATAGAGCAGAGGAAAATAATCAAAACACTTAGGGAAGTTGCCATGCCAGCAGAGTTTTATTACATATGACTGACAAGCCCACCAGTTGGCTACCCTTCCATGGCAGACCACAGAGCATGCACTGTTTACTAAAAAATGAAGACCACTCTCGTGGCGTAATAGCATAATCATTGAGAGGTTTCATGGTTGCTGACCTCTTCAGGTTGGGATGACCGAGGAAGATGAGCAGTCTGTAGCATGAGGTATGAGGGAATGCCGTAATGATATGTGTGCAGAGCTTAACTGTAGGAAGCAAATGGACACAATTATCCTAATGAGCATCAAATTCTGAGTGACAGCCAGAGGTTTCTGACTTGGAGAAACGTACAGAGATGGTTAATTAAACATGGTGTACATAAGGCCAAGAGAGATGGGCAGCCAAGAATAGTAATACTTTGTGTATACAATGAAGATGAAATCAAAGAGAAGCACTTTTTAGTTTTGGCATATAAAGAGTTTGAAAGTTGTTATCCATCCTTACAAGAAAAAAAAAAACTGAAAAAAACTGAAAATCAACAATTTAGCTCCATCGGAGAATGAAATCACTGGGCAAATCACCAGCCCCAAAACTCAAGATATAGGCAAATATGGAGACTCACAGTTGAGATAAGCTAACCAAGAGCAGAAGTGGCTGCAGCCAACAACTGGGAAGAACTCTGAAATGATAATTTTGATGAATTGCTGAAGGATGAGTATGGCTTACCTTGAAAACTCCTGAGGATATAGTGTTGAAGAGGTGCCCACATACATAGGTTTTGTCTCCAGGATATCCATATGGATTTCATGGTAAAGATCAGAGGAAAAATCTGCTCCTTTTCTGGGCAGAGGGAGGGAAAAAGTAACCATTTGGAATGTTGTAGAGCTTTCTCTGTAACAAAGTTCCATCCTCTCCACAAACTACTCTGAGTCTTACTGGGAGTACTTAAGAAAAATCCAAAGACAGAAATGGAAAAAAATATGAAAACAAGGAAACTAGGGGAAACTGAAGACTCTGACACCAAGAGCTAAAACAAATACTAAACATAGGACAATTCTTAGCCAGATTAGCATAAAACCTGACACTGAAAGCCTAAATACCATTGATCCTATTTCTTGATACCTCATATCTAGTTTTTAGCAAAAATTATAAGGGATGCCAGAGACAAGAGAAAAAGTCTGAAAAAACAAACAAACATCATAACCAGATGCAATATAATATATATTTTGAATTATTAAGATATGAAATTTAACATAATTAAATTAATATGTTAATGACTCTAATAGAAAAAAATAGACAACATGCAAGAACAAATGGATAATATAAGCAGTGATTAAGGTACATGGAGCACACTAAGCACGATAAAAAAAAATCCACCTAGTTATATTTTTCTTTCAAACTGCAGAAAGCCAAAGACGATGAATGAGAAAGTCTTGAAGGAAGCCAGAAAACAAAACAAAACTCTTACCTATGAAGTAATAAGGATAAGAATAATTACTTTGGATTCTACACTGGTCTTTAAGAACCATGGAAAATGGATGAAAGTGGAAAGTATTTAAAGTGTTGAAAGAAAGCAAAGAGAAAAAAAAAGGAAAACAGATATGTGTACAGTGAAATTATCTTTCAAAGGTAGACATAAACATTCCTCAAACAAGCAAAAACTGAGGAAATTTGTTGTCAGTAGACCCCCATTTCAAGAAATGTTAAAATAAGCTCTTCACAGAGAAGGACGATGATAATAGGACATAAATTGGACCCACATTAAAAAAAAAAAAAAGAAGACCATCAGAGTATTATAAATAAACATAAAATAAAATATCATAGTTCATGAAATAGATGAAAATAAATAATTATAGCAATGTATTGGGTGATTACATACAGCTAAGTGAAATGAATGACAGCAATATCATAAGGAATAGGAGGAAGGATTGGGGATATTCTGTGACATGGTATTTTTTTTTTTAAGATTTTATTTATTCATTCATGAGAGACAGAGAGAGAGGGGCAGAGACACAGGCAGAGGAAGAAGCAGGCTCCATGCAGGAGCCCAATGCAGAACTCAAACCCGGGTCTCCAGTAGCACACCCTGGGCCAAAGGCAGGCACTAAACCACTGAGCCATCCAGGGATCCCCTGTGACATGGTATTTGTAATAAACAAGAAGTGGTATGATTTTTTTGAAAGTGGATTTATATTAGTTGTAAATGTGACTTGACAAGTCTTAGCAACCACTGTTTCTGTTAAGAAAAACAGTGTATAGGGAGAGAAAACTGGATCTTATAAAATGCTCAATTAAAACCAGATAAAAAAAATAAATAAAATAAAATAAAACCAGATAAAGCATATATACATAAAATGAATATTATTCAACCTGAAAAAGGAAAGAAATTTTACACATACTATGATATGGATTGATCTTGGAGACATTATGCTAAATGAAAGGAGCCAGTCACAAACAGACAAGTGCTGCATGATTCCACTTATATGACATATGTGGAGTTATCAAATCTATAGTCAGAAAGTAGAATGCTGCGGGCCAGGAGCTAACGGGGAATGGGGAGCGTGGAGTTGTCATTTAATAGGTTCAAAGTTTCATCACTGCAAGATGAAAGAGTTTTAAAGATGGATAGTGCTGATGGCTACACAACAGTGTGAATGTGCTTAATACCCCTGAACTGTACCCTCAGGAATGGTCAAGATGGGGGGTGCCTGGGTGGCTCAGTTAGGTGAGCAGCCGACTCATGCTTCATCTCAGGGTTGTGAGATTGAGCCCTGAGTTGGGCTCCATGCTCAGTGCAGAGTCTGCTTGAGATTCTATGCCTCTGTCCCTCCTCCCTGCTTGCACATTCTCTCTCTCTCTCTCTCTTAAATAAATACATACATACATACTTAATAAATAAAATCTTTTAAAAAATAGAAAAAAATTTAAAAGGAATGGTCAAGACGGCAAATTATATGTTAACATATAACACAATTAAAAATAAGCAAGTAAGGAGAGTAAGAGAGAAATTCTTAAAAAGAACCAAAAACAGCTTCAGCAAACAGATAACAGATATAAACTTGGTAAATATCAATCCAACTTAGTAATAATTTGAATGTGAATGTTGAAATACACCAATTAAAAGATTTACAGTATATAAAACTACAAGACAACTTTACACTGCCTCCAAGAAATCCACATTGAATGTAAATACCTAGATATGAAAAGTAAAGGGATATAGACCTTATTAATTTTAACAAAAATAAAGCTGGAGTTATCGATGTTATCAAATTTGTGGGCATGGAGTTGTACATAACAGTCTTTTATTATCTTTTTGCTACCCATGGTCTGAGTAGTAATGACTTCACATACTAATAGTTCATTCTTTCTAGTTTTGACAAGGGAGTGCTCTGCTTCTATGGATCTATAGCAGATCCTGCCATAATGCACTATATGTTTCCGTAAAATTTACCATGTTATGAAAAATTGTGCGATCCAATCTACATTGTTAATGAAATGAATGGTGTTAGTTTCTCTCAACTCAAAAAAAAAAAAAAAAAAAGACAGAGATGAATCATGGACACATTAAAACAATATGTAATTAGTACAATTTAAAGAGATGTTTATGCATGTTAAATACACAGTTTTGTGCATGTTAAGTGTTTAATACATAAATACTATAACAAAATATACTCTTTTCCATGAAAAAATAGCTAAGGTTTGCTGGTGAAAATGGGCATCAAAACTATTGCAGGTTGTGAGTTATTATTATTGGAATAGAATTAGAATAGATAAAATAAATAGGATACAATAATTAGAATAATAATTTCTAATTAAACCAAAATGTTTAGTTATTGTGGCTGATGGAGGGTTATTTGACATCAGATGGAAAGTTTTAAAACCAAACAAGGAAGAGTGTAGGTCATGACACACATAGAGAACTTAGCAATCCTGACCTTTCGCACCCATCTTAATTTTCCTTCATTGTTTCTCCTTATTTTGGATTTAGTGGTTTTATTTTTTTTCTAAAATATTTGTTTTTAGGTAAAATCTGAGTTGACTTGAGCTGTCTTCCTTTGAATTACATATCCAATGCTATTCTTTTTCCCAAATGCTACTTTAACAGCATTCCACATGTTATGGTAATATTTTATGGTAATTTTTAAAACATTTTGGTTTAATTAGAAATTATTATTCTAATTATTGTATCCTATTTATTTTATCTATTCTAATTCTATTCCAATTATTTAATTATTTCTAATCTATTATTCTTCTTTAACCCAACATTATTTAGGAGTGTGCTATTTAGTTTTAAACATTTAGGGATTTTACAGATATCTTTCTATTACTAAGTTAAATTACTAAATTTAAGTTAGTTAAATTTCTATTACTAAATTAAATTAATTGTGGTCAGAGAATTAATAGTGGTCAACAAATACATTTTATTTACCTAAATGTATTTAAATTTATTAATATTTGATTTATAGCAGAGGATTTGATGTATCTTGGTAAATAACTCATATTCATCCTCATTGAAAAATTATGTTAGAGTGGGATGATTTATGTCAATTACATAAAATATTTCTTGTGTCTCTGTAACCTATTGATTATTGAGAAATTGTTGTTGAAATCGCAGTTACACTTGCAGATTTTTCTAGTTATTTTTAATTTTTTTTTAATTTATTTATGATAGTCACAGATAGAGAGAGAGAGAGAGAGGCAGAGACACAGGCAGAGGGAGAAGCAGGCTCCAAGCACCGGGAGCCCGATGTGGGATTCGATCCCAGGTCTCCAGGATCGCACCCTGGGCCAAAGGCAAGCGCCAAACCGCTGCACCACCCAGGGATCCCCAGATTTTTCTAGTTATTTTTTCAGTTTTTGTCTCATAAATATTGACATTTTGGTGCAAGGTATCCAAACTACATCTTCTTGATGAATTGATTTATTACCTTCATGGAATGTCCTTCTTTATTCTTGATAATTTTCTGTGCTCCTGAATGTACTTTGTTCAATATTATCATAGCCACCCTGATTTATTTTTTATTGTGTGAAAATATACATATGATATAATTTACCATTTTAACCATTCTTAAGTGTATGGTTAAGTGGCATTAATCACATCCACATTGTTGTGCAACCATCACCTCCATTCATCTTCAGAAATTTATTAATCTTTCCCTACTAGAACTCTGGCCCCTTTAGCAATAATTTCCCATTCCTCCTCCTCCAGCCCCTGGCAAACACAGTTCTACTTTCTCTCTCTAGGTTTGGGACTACTCTAGGAAAATCATAGGTAGAATGATACAGTGTTTGTTTTTTTGTTATTGGCTTATTTCACTTAACAGAATGTCCTCAAGTTTCATCTCTTTTGTAGCATGTGTCAAAATTACCCTTCTTCTATAAGGTTGAATAACTTTCTATTTTTTTTATAACTTTCTATTTTATGTGTGTTACACATTTTGTTTATCCATTATTCTGTGGATGACACATGTATTCCTTCTACAATTTTGGTTATTTTGAATAATATTGTTAAGAACATGAATGTACAAATATCTGTTAAAGTCCCTGCTTTTAATTCTTTGGACATCTACCCAGAAGTGGAGAATTGCTGGATCATATGGTAATTCTATGCTTATTTATTTGAGAAATAAACTGTATCCCATAGTGGCTGCAGTATTTTACATTCCTAACCAGCAATGTACAAGGTTCCTGTTTTTCCACAACCTTGTTAACATTATCATCTGTTTTTGTTTGTTTTATTTTTCGGTGATGGTCACCCTAATATATATGTCCCACTACCTTTTAATTAGTGTTACCAATGAATATTTTCTAAGCTGCTACTTTTTGTATTTATTATCAAATTATAGTTGACATACAAGGTGACATTAGTTTCAGGTGTACAACAGAGTAATAGCTCTTACTTTTAACCTGTTTATGTCTTTAAATTTAACATGTGTCTCTTATAAGCAGAGTATATTTGAACATTGCTATTTATTCCATCTATCTTCTAATTGGAGAAATATTGTTCTTTGTATTTAAGGTGAGTAATTAAATGATTAAGTGTGTCTATTATTGTTTTACTAGTTTTCTTTTTCCTATCTGTTCTTTGTCCCCAGTTCTTTCTTTTTTTAATTAATGAGCCTATTTGATTTTTTCATTTTATTTCTCTTATTGGATAATTACCTTTAGCTCTTTTTTTTTAAGATTTTATTTATTTATTCATGAGACACATAGAGAGAGAGGCAGAGGCACAAGCAAAGGCAGATGCAGGCTCCCTTCGGGGAGCCTGATGTGGGACTGGATCCCCCAGGATCACGCCTTGAGTCAAAGGCAGACGCTCAACCACTGAGCCACCCACGCATCTGTCTTTAGTTCTTTTAATAAAAGGTTTATCCTGTCCACCTCTATGTGTGTTTCACATATAGTATAAAAACCTTTAAAACTGTACTTCCATCTCTCTCCTTTCACACTTTGTGCTGCTATTTCCATGTGATTTACTTATTTATATGTTACAAACCTCCTACACATTGTTATGTTTTTAATTAGTCAATTATATTTTAAAATATTTAAATTCCAGAGGAAATATTTTTTATATATATATCTATTCCTTAATATAGTTCTTGATTTTCACGTGGTATAATTTTCTTTTCCCTGAAATAATTTTTTAGAACATTCCTTATGGAGCATTTGTACTGGTAATATATATTCTCTTGGGCTAGTAAGTCTGAAAAATTATTTTATCATCATTTTTGAGAGATATTATCTTTGTATATCAAGTACTAGATTTACAGTTTGTTTTTGTTTTTTTCTCAATATTTTTAGGATTCTACTCACTTTCTCACTAACATTGCCTCCAGTAAGACATTTCTTTTCTCATCCACATCTTTGTTCCTCTCTGTGTGATGGCCCCTCCACAATTTTGAGATTATTATCTTATTATTTTGAGCATATGTGCCTTTAGTGCAGTTCTATTCATATTTCTTGTGCTTGGGCTCTGTGGAACTTCTTGAATCTGAGGTTAATTTTTTTTAACAAATTTGGAAGGTTTGCCCAAACATTTCTTTATATTTTCTGTCCCAACTCCCATTCTTGAGATTCAAATTATTCATTTATAAGGCCCTTTAATCATTTTTACAGCTCATGGAAAATCTTTTCACTTGTTTGAATTTGATTTCCTCTCTCTGCTTTATGTTGGATAGTTTCTGTTGATATATCTTTAAGTTTATGATTATTCTCTTCTACAGCTGCCATTAATCTGACATTAATCTTGTGCACTATAATTTTCACCTCTCAGACATTGTAGTTTTCTTGTCTAGAAGTACTATCAGGCTCATCTTTAAAATATTTTTTCTGTTTCTTTGTAATATTTGAACACAAGCAATAGATTTATAACAACCATTTTAATGTTTCTTTCTGCTAAATCTCACATTTGTGTCAGTTTTGGATCAGCTCAGATTGATTGGCTTTCCTCTCTTAATGTGTGATATGATTTTCCTTCTATGCATGTCTGGTAATGTTTGATTTGATGGCAGGCATTGTGCATTTTACTTTTTTGATGCTGTACAATTTGTCTTCTTGTAATATTCTTGCGTTTTTTTCATACAGACAGTTAAATTTGTTGGAAGCAGTTTGATCCCTTAGGGTTGGCTTTTGATATTTGACAGGTGGGTTTGTTTAGGCATTTATTTTAGGGCCAATGATTACCCACTACTGAGCGAAGAAACTTCTGAGTGCCTGAATGCCCAAGGAACCATCAAGCCTGATGAGGTTGAAACAAATAGGTGGTCATATTTATAATGTGCTATTTTATAATGGAGAAGAAAATTTTTGCTTTTCTGGTAGAGCTGGGTGTGCCCTCCAAGGAAAGTTAAAAAGCTGCTTCCAAAGTGACCACACGTAGAAATGCTCATTATGTTTTCAAAACTTTGAACTTCAGGCTTGAAAGAACAAGGAACTTCATTTGTCAGCAATTTGAGTTTGGATCACTAAAAAGCTGTCTGACCCACTGTTCTGACATTAATTCATAATGAATAATTTATCTGTCAAAGAGCCAGAATACTCACATTATCAAGATCAGTTCATTCTCTTGCTATAGCCAACATATAGGGCAAGTTGCATAACAACTTTTTAATTTCCAATGAGAAATGGCTGCCAAACTTGAGTGGCCAGTGAATTCTCTCCTCTTATGAGAAGCTGAAATAGTTATAATTAGAAAAATATCCTGATGCATATATATGATAGATAATATTTTATATGACCATATAATTATATATTAATATAATTTATATTTTATGTAATATGCATATTTGTTGAGGACAATGAAATATAGTTATGAAATAATTTGAATTTGATTGTGTAAAGACATCCAGTTCTGGGGTACCGGGTGGGTCAGTCACTTAAGCATCTGCTCAGGTCATGATCTCAGGGTCCTTGGGATAGAGTCCTGCGTTGAGCTCCTGCTCATCAGGGAGTCTGCTTCTCCTTCTCCCTCTACTGCTGCCCCTGCTTGTGCTTTCTCTCTCTGTCAAATAAGTAAAGAAAATCTTTAAAAATAAATAAATACATCCAGTTCTAACAATGCAAATAAATATATTTCTTTTCTTTCTCTTTTCTTTCAAGAGGTAAATATTTGAACTTCACTAAAATTTATTTCTCTTGGACATAATTTTTTCAAAAATTTTGTTTGTTCATAGCTCTAAAGATTACAAATCTCCCATATTTCTGATGCATATATTCTTACCTTAGATATGTACATGAGTACATTATTAATGTACTCAATTTGTAGTATCTTCTGAATTATTTAATCTTTCACGGTGTTTTTGGTGTTTTTTTTCTTTCATTTTTGTCCACTAATTTACATTGTTTTAAATTTGCATTTTAATACAGGAGGGTAATCATCTTTTCCTCCTTTTTAAGTTCCTGAAAAAAAAATGTATCCCTTTAACTTAGAATTAGTGAGAGTAAGGGCACGTTTTATGTTTGACACTTTTTCAGTTATTATACCATTTAAATTGAATTGCTATTCAAAATACCTTTGAATATATTCAGGTGATTGAGCAAGACAAACAGATTAAAGCTGCCATTTTGAAATATAATTCCAGCAGCAGTTGGAGGAAGAGTGTTGATATTTGAAATGCTACTTGGAATGGCAGGGACACTTCTAAATCAGAAGGGATGCAGGACCTGAATGTAGAAGCAAGTCTTTGGAGGCTCCTGGCTGAGAAACACACCATGTGAATCTTTGAATTACTGCATTTTTGGAAGATTCAGGGTGGTCCTAGCAAAATATCTGAGGAAAATTTCAATGAACCGTTGTTTAGTAAGGGATTATTTAAATATTGTAACTGCTTTGAGGGCCTTGGTGATGGGTGTTTGGTAGAGAGAAACCCAGTGGAGTAGTGAATGAGAAAAAGTACATTAATTGAACTTGGAGGAAAAAAAAAAAAAACATAAATTTTTGAATCCTGGAAAAAAAAAATTTTATTTTAATCTACATCATCATTAGAGTCCATATATATCACACACAACAGGATCGTTTTCTATCTTCACATTCACATAGTACTTATGGCTTTCATGTTGTTGATGGATTTTTAAAAATACAGAACCATTAGTTGTAATGCAGGGCTTAAAAAAAAGCTTGAAACATATTTTGTGTCCTATATGCGTGCAGAGAGCTTTGACTTCCTGTGTTTTAAAGAAAGTAACTGCTAGCATCTTGTACAGCTGATCATTTCAGTCACATTTCTGCCTAACTTTAATTAAAATTTTATTCAAAGATATGGATTATTTCATGAAGATTCATTTTAGTGAAAGGGTGTTTTAGGAGTTCAGGACATTCAAAATGTTAGAATTTCATCCAGAAATGGTCAGCAAAATTTACATCATATTTGGCAATCTTGATGGTAAATCCCTGGTGCACTATAAGGTTTGCTCTTTCCTAGAATCTGTGAAGTAGAACCAGAAGCATTTTTATTACTCTAAACAAGTCTGTAGGGCATGTGACAAATATTTCTACAATGATTATGGGCCAACTATCAAAACCCCTTTGTATTACCTCTGAGGATTTCCCTCTAAGGGAATTGACAACTACATAAACATAAGAAAAATCACCTATAGAACCATTTGGTATCAAATATCCGCTCTACTTCATCAGCTATGTCATCTTGTAACCAAAGAGGAAAAGGCAATTACTTCCATAGTCATGAAAACTACTGAAGTAGAGATGTCTGGGCTGTTTAAAACACCTCACAAGTCCCAGTGCATATTCTGAGTAGATGGCTATGTGTATAACCTGCTCTGTTCATGGGTTGTGCTATGAGTTACAGAGATTCTATGAAAGGATGAATTGTGCTTTCTCCTAATTTCTGTTTTACTCTCTCTGGTTCTATTTAGTGTCTTAATTTTTAGATTATAAATGTTTTATACAGTTGTGGACTATAAAATGAGGGTTGTGTATAAAATAATGAAAAAGTATTACAAATTTTTGTGAATATCTGCTCGTGATAACCTATTAATATACATTTTATAAAATAATTTAAAAATTATGTTGAGAAAATATTTCTAACAACTAAAAAAGTAGCAAAATCAATATGACTCCTGGGAATTTGGAGATGACTGTGATCTATGTAGGTTAGGGGTGGGTAGAGATGTGTGGGAGTTTAAGGAAAAAAAAATACCTTGAAAAAGGTAGTACTGAAGCTGTTCTCTTAAAATTCAGCCTTTCTGTTGATGGAGAGGAATAAGAAATACACTAAAGCCAGAGACTTGGTGTTGGAAAACAGAAAGGAGGTAATATGAATTGCGTCAAGACCTGAGAGGGAGCATTAGGCAGTGCTCAATATTATTGGAATTCAGCCAGTACCAGGTTGTACAGGGCTTTCACTGACAGTGTAAAGGGTTATGATTTTATATCACAGGCTTTGCAGAACAGATGGCATTTTTGAGCAGTGAAGCATCAAGCTGAAAATATAGTTTATTCATATTTTTAATGTACCCAGAAAGATTTCTTGTGCCTATTTCCTCAAGTTATTGGTTTGTTAGCTTCACTGGTTGCCATGAGGCTAGGATTTGGGGAATTATCTCTGCACACAGCTTTTCATTTTGGCAATGTAATATTGTTTAGTCTTAAACCCAATTAGCATGCTTGAAAAAATATATGTGCATGTATATGTATATATACACATACATTCAACTTTATGCACATGACACCGAAATTTGTATCTCCAGCAAAGTTTTCTGTGTTACCAATACATATCAGTGATTGTTTATTCAACAATATGAAAGTGAATATGTCTAAAAAGAAAGTCATGATTTTTGACATCTCAGTGAAAGGTACCATCATCTATCCGTTGGGTTAAGCAAGTCTCTGGGAGTTATCTCTCTCCTTCACTTGGTATCCCCATATTTAAGTGAGTTCTCCAGATTTTATCTACTACATTTTCCTAGTTATATTTGCTTCCTTCCATATATAATGATGCCATCTTTGTCCAATCTACTTTTATCTCCAGCCTGGAATACTGCAATGACCTTTCAATTGTTTTTCAGCTGTGTCCCTTTTTATTCTTTTAATTTATTTAAAGTGAGAGAGAGCTTGAAGCAAGACACATATCCCCATCTTTCTTAGGACCTCTTGGTGGTTTATCATTTGATTAAGTATAAGGTCAAAGTAGTTTATAGAAGGCTTCAGGTTCTGTACACTTAGCCATGACTATATCTTTAACTAAACTCCATAAATATATCTATGTCTCTTTTTTTGTTCTTTAAAAGTAACATGTGCACTCTGCCAGTTGCTTTCTCTGTCCATAGCAAATGTTATTTATACTTCCTCCTCTTTTCTAACAATACCATTTTATCCTCTAATAAATCTTTTTATATCTTAGTTCCTATCACTTAATTAAACCACCCCTGAAACATCCATTAAACTGATTAGAATTCTGTTTATACTTTATAGATCTTATCTCAATATATAGCTATCCACTTACAATATAGTAAACCCAATATCTTGTGGATTTGTTTACTGTCTTCTTTTTTGTTCATAAACTTTTTTATTTTCTTTATCAGATAGAGCAATTATCACAGGGACAGCCATCTAGAAGATATTTAGTAAATATGGTTGGAGGTATAAACAATGGTAAGATGAATCAAAAGCACAGAAATGATAAAATGTCTGAAGAAATATTGATTCTTTTGGGAGCCAGGGAAGTCAAATCCATTTTGATTTCTGGCCTAACATATTCAAGAGTATGATTTACCTGCACATGAAACAAATTATAGTCATGCATGAAGGACTGCTCAGTCCTTATTAATAACGTCCAATGACATTGAAACAGCTTGAAAAATCTTAAAAAATCCATGGAGTATCCAAACCCTGAATTTCATATGCTTACACTCCATGGAGACATATATCAGGTAATAAAATATTTCCATATATAAATCAAGTTTTGATTCAATAGATTGTTAAACTGTATTCTGGAGCCAACATGAAAAGCATAAGCCCTAATGTAGGTAAAGCAATCCCACAGTACAGGAATAACTTTCTTTTTTTTTTTTTTTTTCAGGAATAACTTTCTAACATACCTTTTTAAGCACTCATAGAACATTACTGCAGGCATAATTCTTAAATTAATATATATTTATTAATGGAATCATCGATACTTAGTTGCTGTTTCTAAAATATCTATGGAGATCTTAGAGCTTATACTTATATTAATCATATATATTGCTAATATTGTATATATCACTTTTGAATTTCATTTTTATGTAAGTACCATTTTTATGTAAGAGCAGGGATCGTTGTCTATTTTGTCCATTACTGCTTTGCCAGTACCTAAAAAAACTGACAGATACATAATAGTTGTTAGTTGTTGAATAAAATTATTTAAATTACGTAATTGTGTTTGCGTGTGCATGAGCATTTATTCATATTGCACTAACTGATTGTGACTACGATGTGCAAGAAAGTATGTCCAGCACTAATGATGAGACAGATACCCATGCCTTATCTACCCTCAGGGAATTCCAAATTAAGTGGGGAGATTATAATGCATTAATATTGGAGAAAATGATATGCTCAATTTTGTGAGAGGTGCTGGGAAGTATTATTTGGGGAGGAAACAACTGAAATGCACATTGAGGGAAAGAAAAGAAGACAAGGATAAATTATGTTGGGGTACCTAGGTGGCTCAGCAATTGGCCCAGGGCATGAACCTAGAGCTTTGGGATCGAGTCCCACATCAGGCTCCCTGCATGGAGCCTGCTTCTCTCTCTGCCTATGTCTCTGTCTCTGTCTGTCTGTCTCTCTCTCTCTCTGTTTCATTAATAAATAAATAAAATCTTTAAAAAAATGGATAAATTATGTCTTGAGAGGAGGAACAGTGAAGATGAATGGTTCATTCAAGCAAGAATTGATTGTTTAAGGAACCACATGAGATCTGCTCTTGAGGTTCCTGACACTGAAGAGGCATGGCCAGATTGGGGTTGTATAAAACTCATGAGAATGCTGGTGATGGTTCAGACCTTGACCTTGTGGAGCAGAATATGGAGGCAGATATAACAGTGAAGATACTATTGAAATGACTCAGGCAAGAAAGGATGCTGGTCTGGGTGGAAGCAATCAGTCTTGGGACAAAAAATGAATAGATTAGATTCAAGATAAATGAAGGGAAAAGACTGATCAAGTTTAGGGATGATTTATATGTAGGTTTCAGGTAGGAAAAGGGAGAGTTACAAAAGTTTTATTATAATTACAGAAATAGTTCCAACAACCAAAATTAAGCATATGAGTGGGGATTATTTCCTAGATTACTTCTAATTCTCTAAAATGAAAAGTACCCCAGGTCTCATCTTTATAATGACTGAGCTATTGAAAATGAAGCTGACCTTGAAGAAATAGCCATTTTCATGGTGTTTTTTATAACAAAAAGTCCCAAATAATTTTTCAAGGCACAGTGTGAAATTTACAGACACACAGTAAAAGATATTATCACTTGTTTTGTTTGTTTGCTTACTTTGAGGTAGAGGGAGATTTTTGTGTAATTATGTACTTTTCATATTATATAATAATTTTACCTCAGTACTCAGCTGCCTTAGTCGTCCCCAAAAAATTCTAAGATTTTATTTATTTTTATTTATTTTTTAGATATTTTATTTATTTATTCACGAGAGACACAGAGAGAGAGAGAGAGAGAGAGGCAGAGGGAGAAGCAGGCTCCATGCAAGGAGCTTGACGTGGAACTTCGGGCCTCCAGGATCAGGGCTGAAGGTGGCGCTAAACCACTAAGCCACCCGGGCTGCCCCAAAATTCTAAGTTTTTAAATGTCAACCTTTAACTTAGTATTTAATAACTTATTATAGTTTAATAATCTTAACTGAATATAGCCTAATTTATTCATTCACTGAAATGTATTAAGTTATATGCCTAAAAGCAGTAGGTGCCACAGTACAAAGAAAACATATATTCTTGGAATTCAAGGGTTTTACAACTAGTGGAAGACATAATAATAATAATAATAATAATAATAATAATAGTAGTAGTAGTAGTAATAATAATAATTGAATTAAAATTCTACAGGTAAAATTACCAAAATTAAGTAAAAAACTTAATTTTGTCTGAAGGAAGGAATGATTAACATTGTTAAGGGGGAGAAAATATTCTTTATAGAGGAGATTCTTTTAGAGCTATATGTAGTAAAGATAACTTTCAGTAGGTATTTACCTGGCTCATAATAGGGAAGTAGTGGGGCATTCCATGACTCCAAATGGGCCACAGCAGGTAGAGAAATGCAACACTGTAAAGTGTTAGAGCAGTTAAAAGAATATGGAAGATGTCCTAATAAAATGAACTTAATTTATACATAAATTTTATTACTTTTTTCTAAGAATCCACAAAATACTTAATCAGAACATTATTATTCCATCCTCACTAAATACTTTGCTATTACCATTCGACATATGTGATACCCGATACGTTAAATACAACTTTACATTTTTATTTAATTTGATTAAGAAAAATAAGCAACTCTTATCTTTTCTATCGTGTTCATTTTACTCAGATATTTTCCTTTTGATGAAATTCATATTTGCCTTATAATTATATTAACAAAATGAGGGACTTATATTATGTGCCTTACTTTACTATTAGTGATAAATCTCTTTGTGTATCATAGGAAAATTGCAGTGCAAATATAAGCCTTCAGGAGTGATAACCCCTAATTAAAATATTATCTAGAAGAAGTGGCACAGTACAGGACCTTAGGCTTGCCCCATCTCATAAATACAACTAAATAACTATCAATTCATTCTAAATACCTTAGAAAACAACCTGAAGAGTGAAGGGAAACTCCACAACCTGAAGAGTGAAGGGAAACTCCACAACTGTAGAGAAGAAGCTACATCAAAGAGAGTAGAAAGGGCAGAGATGTGGCTTGGGAGAGAAAGAGAGCATGGCTTCTGAAAGAGATCACTGGGACCTGTGGTACATGGAAAAGAGTAAGAGACAGACTAGCACAGGGCCCACACAGAGAAGATGAATCCCCATAGCAATAGGTATTGAAAATGAGAGGGGCCGAATTTCATGATTTCTTGCAACCAACAGGACTTAAAGCCTGGAGTTTTAAAGGACGGGGCGCTTGACTCAGGGAGAACCCAGAGGTATTGCAGCTACTTTTGGAGAGAAGTCAGGGAAAACAGCCCGTGGACATACTCTGTGTCAACAGTGATCTGAAGAATGCCTGATGAGCACAGTTAGGAGGCTATTTGCTCATCTCATAGGATATCCCAGATAAGCAGCATTCAAGGAGATACCTCCCTGGAAACAAAGGACCTGGGAGGTGTTATTTCATTCCCTCAACCCTCAGCACAAACACAGACCTACCTGCAGGAACCAGAACAGTGCCAACATTCACTATCTAACTTGCTTACACCAAACCCTGATCCCCCCACATTTTGGTGAACTGCCCTTCCCAGTCACACTTGTCCCAGTCCCAGCATAGCGGGCCCTCTTTCATAGACGACTGGTCAAAACCCTTACCAATAGTGCATCTCCTGACTCAGGAGTTTTGCAGAGCCTCAGTTCTGGCATCAGAGGTGAAGTTCTTATTGCACAAGCAGACCAGAGCACACATAGTTAACATGTACCACATGCAAGCCAAGAACCAAAAACTTTCCAGAGCAGACAAAAAGAGCTTCTGCAGATGACTGGGCTGAAGGATAAAGTGGCTAGGATGCAAAAGCAGAGTTCACAGAGCAAACATTGGAGACACTCGTTGAAGCACCAGACCCTGAGAAAAAGGAGTCACTACATGCAGGGTGCTACAGGTTCATTACCCTCAAAAACAGGAAAAATAGCTTGGCTTCACAGACACGAGAACAAAGACTTACACAAAATGAGAAGACAGAAAAAATTGTCCCAAATTAAAGAATAGGACAAGGCATGGCCAGAGATGTAAGTGAAACAGATATAAATAATATGCCTGATTGATTATTTAAGGTAATGATCATAAGGATACTTGCTGGACCTTAGAAGAGTGAGACCTTTAACACAGATATAGATAAAGGACTCAATAAATGAAATGAAAGACACAATTAACGGGATGAACAGCAGGTTGGAAATGCAGAGGAAGAAATTAAGGATCCAGAAGACAGAGTAATGGAAAGTAAACAAGCTGAATAATAGAGATAAAAAAAATTATGCAAAATGAGATTAGATTTAGGGAACTCAGTGACTTCATCAAGGGAAATAACATTTGTATTACTGGAGTTCCAAAGAAGAGAGAAAAGGGGTTGAGAATTTATATGAAGAAATAATAGCTGAAAACTCCCTTAATCTAGGGAATGTAGCAGATATCCAAATCCAGAAGGCACAGATAACTTTTAACAAAATCAAGAAAAGTAGATCTATGCCAAGACGTTGAAATTACATTGACAAAATATATTAATAAAGAAAAAAATTTAAAGCAGCAAGAGAAAAAGATCATAGTAACATACAAGGGAGATCTCATTAGGTCTTGCAAGGAATTTTTCAGCAGAAACTTTCCATTCAGAAAAGAGTAGTATGGTATATCCAAAGTGCTGAATGGGAAAATCTGCAGCTAAGAATAATCTACACTCAAATAGAAGAGAAAAAGATAGATAGATAGATAGATAGATAGATAGATAGATAGATAGATAAAGATGGGGTGGCGGGGAGGTGATAATTTCCCAGACCAAAAAGAAAAAAAAAATAATAAAGATGAAGTCAAGCAGTTCATGATCATTAAGCCAACTAGTTTCTTTTCTTTTTTTTTTTTTTTAAGATTTTATTTATTTATTCATGAGAGACACAGAAAGAGAGAGGCAGAGACACAGGCAGAGGGGGAAGCAGGCTCCATTCAGGGAGCCTGTTGGGGACTCAATCCCGGGTCTCCAGGATCAGGCCCTGGGCTGAGCCACCCGGGCTGCCCCCAACCATAGTCTTTAGCAAGTAAATGGGACTTTTTGAGTGGAAAGACCAAAAAGTGACAGCATCAAAGTAGAAAACACAAAACTATAAAAATGAGTATTTCTATTAAAAAAAAAGACTTCACAAATAACAGGATGTAAGATATGACAACATATATCTAAAACATGGGTAGGAGAGGAGTAAGGAATGGGTTGAAACTGAAATGCCCATCAATATAGACCCCTATATGCAAATGATGTTATTATATAAACTTAATTATAACCACAAAACATGAACCACTAATAAATATACCAGGAATAAAGAAAAAAAATTGAAATATATCACTAAAGAAGATCAGCAAACCATGAAAGAAAGACAAGAAGGTATCAGAGAAAACCTTCAGGAACAACCACAAAACAAATAATAAAATCACAATAAATATGCATCCATCAAAAATTGCTTTGAATGTAAATTGATCAAATGGTCCAATCAATAGACCTAGAATGGGTTGGTGACATAATGGATTAAAAAAATAAATAATTAATAATAATAATAATAATAATAATAAAAGCATCCCTATGCTTCTTACAGGAGACTCATTTTAGACCTGAGACAATTACGGATTGAAAGTAAGGCAATAGAGAAACATCTATCGTGTAAATGGATGACAAAAGAAAGCTACACTAACAGTTCTTATATTAGATATGGTAGACTTTAATACAAAATAGACTTTAAACAGACTCTAATAAGAGAAAAGGAGACTATCTAATCATAAAGGGGACAATTCAACAAGGTGATATAATAATTATAAATATTTGTGTATCCAATATGAAAACACTCAAATATGTAAAACAACAAACATAAAGGAACTAATTGATAATAATGCAATAATAGTAGAGAACTTTAACAATCCACTTACATCAATGGACAGATTACCTAAACAGAAAATCAATAAGGAGGCAATGGCTTTGAATAACACACATAAACAGATGGATTTAAATATATATTCAGAATATCCCATCTTAAAACAGCAGAACACACCTTCCTTTTGAGTGCATTGAAACATTCACCAGAATAGATCATGTATTAGGCCACAAAACAAGTCTCAATACATTCATGAAGACTGATGCCATACTATGAAACTTTCCTGATCAGAATGCTATGAAATTAGAAGTACCCCATGAGAATAAATTTGGAAAGATCACAAATACGTGGAGATTAAATAACATGCTACTAAGCAATGAATGGATCAACCAGGAAATAAAAGAATAAATTAAAAAAAAAACTACATAGAAACAAATGAAAATGAAAACAACAGCTCAAAATCTTTGAGATGCAGCAGAAGTGGTTCTAAGAGAGAAGTTTATACCATTACAAACTTACCTCAAGAAGCAAGAAAAATCTGAAATAAACAAATCAAAGTTATACCTTAGGAAGCTTGAAGAAGCATAACAAACAAAACCTAAAACCACCAGATGGAAGGAAATAATAAAGATTGGAATAGAAATAAGTGATACAGAAACAAACAAAAAATAGAACATACTAATGAATTGAGAACAGATCAACAAATTTGATCTAGCTAAACCTCTAGCTAGACATAACAATAACAAAGAGAAAAGATATAAATAATAAAAAAAACACACAGAGAGAAGAAATAATAGCCAGAACCACAGAAATACAAATAATTATAAGAGAATATTATGAAAAACTATATGCCAGTGTTTGCTTCAGCAGCACATATATTAAATAACTACATGCCAACCAATTAGAAAAGCTAGAAGAAACGGATAAATTCCTAGAGACATAAAATATATAAACTACCAAAACTGAAACAGGAAGAAATAGAAAACTTGAACAGACTAATTACCAGCAAATAAATTGAATCAGTAATTAAAGAACTCCCAGCAAACAAAATCCAGACCAGATGGCTTCACAAGAAAACTCCACCATTTAATGAAGTAGCAATACCTATTCTTCTAAAATTATTCCCTAAAAATAGAAATAGAAAGAAAACTTTCAAACTTATCTATGAGGCCACCATTACCCTGATGCCCAAGCCAGATAAGATACCACTATAAAAGGCTAATATCCCTGGTGACATAGACTCAAAAATTCTCAATAAAATATTTGCAAATGAAATTCAATAATAAAAATCACTCACCAGACTCCAGTGGGATTTATTCCTTGACTGCAAGGTGATTCACTATTGACAAATCAATCACATGATTTATCATGTCAATAAGAGAGAGGATAAAACCGTACGGGCACTTCAATAGATGCAGAAAAACCATTCAACGAAGTACAGCATCCATTCATGGAAAAACTCTCAACAAAGGTTTAGAGGGAACATATCACCACATAATAAAGACCACGTATAAAAATCTACAGCTAACATTATCCTTAATGGGGAAAAACTGAGTTTTTCTCCTAAGACCAGGAACGAGATAAGGATGTCCACCCTCACCACTTCTATTCATCATAGTACTAGAAGTCCTACCCAGGGAATTCAGACAACAAAATGAAATAAAAGGAAACCAAATCAGCAAGAAAGAAGTAAAACTTTCACTATGCACAGATGAAATGATACTATATAAAAAAATCTAAAAGATTCCACCAAGAAACTGCTAGAACTGATAAATTCAGTAAAGTAACAAGATACAAAATCAATGTACAGAAATCTATTGCATTTCTATACAATAATGAAGCAGCAGAAAGAGAAAATAAGAAAACAATCTCATTTATAATTGCACCAGAAAACAGTAACATACCTAGAAGAAACTTCAAGAAAGAGCTGAAAGATTATAATCTAAAAACTGTAGAACTTTGTTGAAAATTTGAAGATGAGAAAAAGAAGTGGGAAGACATCCTGTGCTCATGGAATGGAAGAACAGATATTATTAAAATGTCTAGACTACCTAAAGGGATCTACACATTGGTGAAATCCCTATCAAAATACCAATGGCATTTTTCACAGAACTAGAATAAACAATCCTAAAATTTATATGGAACCACAAAAGGCCTCCAATAGCCAAGCAACCTTGAAAAGAAAAGCAAAGCTGAAAAAAAAAAAAAAAAAAAAAAAAAGAAAAGCAAAGCTGGAGTTAAAACAATTCTGGACTTCAAGTTATATTATGAAGTTGTATTAATCAAGAGAGTATGGTACTGGCACAAAAATAGACACATAGATCAATAGAATAGAATAGAGAGTCCAGAAATAAACCCACAAGTACATGGCCAATTAATTTTTAACAAAGCCGGAAAGAATATCCAATGGGAAAAAGACAGTGCCTTCAACAAACGGTATTGAAAAAACTGGACAGCAGCATGCAAAAGAATGAAACTGGACCACTCTCTTACACCATACAGAAAAATAAAGCCAAAATTGGTGAAAGACCTAAAAGTGAGACCGGAAACCATAAAAATCCTAGAGGAGGGCACAGGTAGTAACTTCTCTGACATTTCCCATAACATTTTTTGTGGACAGTTCTCCTTATACATGGGAAACAAAGGCAAAAATAAACCATTGGGACTACATCAAAATAAAAAAAGCTTCCGCTCAGTTCAGGGAGCAATCAACAAAACTAAAAGGGAACCTACTGAATGTGAGATATTTTATTTGCAAATGAAATATCTAATAAAGGGATAGTATCTAAGATGTATAAAAACATGTAAAATTCAACACACAAAAAGCAAGTAATTCAATTAAAACTGGGCAGAAGATATGAACAGAGATTTTCCCAAAGAAGACATGCAGATGATCAATACATGGA
This sequence comes from Canis lupus baileyi, assembly GCF_048164855.1. NCBI lineage: Eukaryota > Metazoa > Chordata > Mammalia > Carnivora > Canidae > Canis > Canis lupus. The sequence continues at coordinate 52,043,201 of NC_132858.1, forward strand.
AAGTCTTTCAACATCACTCACCGTCAGGGCAATGCAAATCAAAACAACCATGAAATATCATCTCACTCCTGTCAGAGTGACTAAAATCAATAACACAAGAAGCAAAAGATGTTGAAGAGGATGCAGAGAAAGGGGAACCCTCTTGCACTGTTGGTGGGAATGCAAACTGGTGCAACCAGTCTGGAACCAGTCTGGAAAATAGTATGGAGGTTCCTTGAGAAATTAAAAATACAACTACTCTGTCATCCAGCAATTGTACTATTGGGTATTTATGCAATGATACAAAAACAGTAATTCACAGGATACATGCTCCCGTATGTTTATAGCAGCATAATCTACAATAGTCAAATTATGGAAGCACACTGATTGTTGAATGAAAAAAGAACATGCGGTGTATATCTGTATCTATGCCTACATCTACATATATGTAATAAAATATATATATATATATATAGACTATTATTCAGACAAAAAAGAATGAAATCTTGCCATTTGCAATGACTTGGATGGAGCTAGAAAGTATTATGCTAAGTGAAATAAGTCAGTCAGAGGTAGACACGTACCATACAATTTCATTCATATGTGGAATTTAAGAAACAAAACAAAGCAAGCAAAGTGGAAAAAAAAAAGAGAAAGAGACAATCAAGAAACAGATTCTTAATTATACAACAACACACTGAAGGTTACCAGAGGGGTGATGGGTGGGGGGATGGATGAAGAGTGATGGGGATTAAACATACACTCCTCTTGATGAGCACTAAGTAATATATGGGATTGCTGAAATCACTGCATTGTACATCTGAGACAAACATAACACTGTATGTTAACTACACTAGAATTAAAATAAAAACTGAAAAAAAATGTTATGTAAGGATATTTCATATTTCAGTTGAACTAAGTGTTTTCCTGGTTTCCAGGGAACTTGGCATGGCACCTAAGCAGTGAAGCAGTCCTCGTGCCTGGATTTGCACATCAGCAATTTTTCCAAACTTGATTTTGGTACTTATCATTACTAAATTGAATTAGACATTTCTTAAACTATGTCTAACAGGAATGCAAGAAAGAAAGCTAGTTTGAACTCTGCTTCTGGTGCCAACAGCATTATATAATGAGGTAAACACTGGTAATTGTGTTTAGTTCAATAACACTTTTAATTATGGTTGAGCTCTCCTTCAGAGTCTATGGATTTTACTGATGCAAAATAAACAGCTGAAAGTCAAATGAAGGCAGCCTCATGGATTTCTATTGCCTAATTAAAGTACAGACACATTGCTTTTCCCATTGTGGCCCTAAGCAAAATAAGCTTGTTGCTCATAGTTTCATAGCCAAAATCCTTTTTGTTTAAGTATGAGACTAACAAAATTATAACTTGAGTTTCTGTATATCCTGCATACTTATCTTTGGGTCTAGAACGTAACAGGTACTTGATTCATTTCTGTTGAATGAAGAAAATGATGCTAAAATTAACCTAAAAAGCCAAGTTAGTATGATGTGTTGGTTTGTGCTGATTTTGACTATTTCTAGAAACAGACAGTAAAGGGTTAATGACTTCTATTTTCAGAACTAATTTTCTTCATGTCTTTCCATTTTTAACTCATTAAATTTCCCCACAACCTCCTCCATGTGCATTCTAAAAATGATAAATGGGGAAGAATATTAATGCTCCTGGGCCTGCTAATCTCCTGCCTTCTGGCAACATTTATTTCCTTTAGAGAGTTTCATCCATATTTGCTAAATACATAGTGACAAAATAAATCAATGACAAAATTAATTGGAATCAATCGTAGGCTTTTTTGTTCATCCCCCAGTGGTCCCCCCGCTTCCTGTGAGAAGGGCCATTTCAAAGGAAAGACAACATTGATCATGTACGTTTATACTTTCGCTCCAATATTTCTGAATGCAACATGACAAAGGAAATGATGTAAAACCAATGAAAAGATGATATTCACACTTTTGTGTGTTTGTTTTTATGCTTCAGGTTTGGGTCTTAAGCATCTGGGACCAAGAGAAATAGCTAATTTCTAGAATACTGATGAAGGAAGTCAATTAATGGAATAAGGGTCTATAGAAACTATATAGAAAAGAATCAAGTGCCTGCATTTTCTGAAGTACTGAGAAATGTAAAACATTTAATCTTTTGCTGCCTAAAGAATCTTCCTTAAATTCCTTCCATTTTTAACACAAATGGACATATATGTTGCCAGAATTTCTCCCTGGAAGATAACATTTCCTGCATCTGCAGCATCTGTAAGGAGGAGTTTACACAATAGGAAATTACCATTAAAACGTATAGCACTGTGACAAAATAAGCAAACAAGCCACTCAGAGATTACCAGATGATACAAAGAGAAATGAAGTTAGGATCAATAACACCTTTTTTCTTTTTTTTTTTTTTTTTAATTTTTCAAACTCAGAAGCTGCATGATCCCATCAGCTGCTGGGTATCTCCCCTTTCAACACAGTCACTGAGGAGAAAAATCTGTTCCAGTTTAGGAAGTTCTCTATCCCTATTTCCTCTGTTCATTCAGATATATTTTCTCTGAATCAACCTGTAGACCGTGTGTACTCAAGCAGATGTCATTCTTTAATGAATCAGAGCATATCCCATTTTATACTTAAAATATTTCAACATCAAAATTCAGAGTTTTGTCTACATGAGAAGGGGATTAAGCAAAATATTGACTGTAGATTTATATATGTAATTATATTATCCCAGTGGCTGTTAAATGTTAAGAGGTTTTCCACTTGTATAACAGATTAACATTTTCAGGATTTGTAACTGAATAACAACAATAAAAATTGCAAATGAATATATAGCTTTTATATTCTAATATGATGAATTCAAGAAATGTATCATTTTGATGGTGTTTGCTTTTGTGCAAAATAAGCTTTAGTTAAAAAATATCATTTTTATTCTAGTGTTTCAGTGAATTATATATACTCTTTTCCTCACTGAAATCCAGTAAGGTTTCTCAGTGTTCCAATGTAATAAATATAGTACTCAACATGTGGCTCAATACAATCTGTTAAGCAGTCTGCAGGATGAAAAAACTGTGAAATGAAAAGAATACACACCAGAAATTTTAAAAAGGCTTAAACATTTTTTTTCTATCTCAATACAATTATATCACAGCACAGATGATTTTGTTTTGGCCTGAGTAAATCAGCTTCCATGAAGAAGATTGAGCCAGGTCCAGTCCTGTGATTTGCACATCTATCTCCTGATTTCTACAATCTCTACATCAGCAGAAGGATAGTCAAGAATAAAATTATGTGGTCGTTGCCTTACTGAATTAGTCTGAAACAAGTGTTTCTATGCCAACCCTATTTAGGGTCACAAGGTAATGAATTCCTATGAAATGGCTGAGAAGAAAGGATGAGGGAAATTAAATCTTTACAAAGCTGGGTTGCCATTACAGGTGTTTATGGGGGCAATGGGAGAGCATCTTTCACACAATGTACATGATATCAAAAGATCAAATATTCTGAAGGTAGTAGCTGGACCAGGAGCCAGGGAGATAGGAGGAATTATGTGCTGATACCTGGAAGGCAACTAGCAGGTTTCCAGAGCAATCCTTTAATCTTGACCCACCACAGCCCAAATCTCTATAAAACTTCAGGAACTCATCAAGTGTGAAGTGTTAGCACTAAATCATAGTACCATCTGATAAATATGTTGACTTTCCTTCTGGGCAATGATTAAATAAAGAGTAAAATGTGAGAAATACTTAGTGGAAAGGTTAAAAGGAGAGAGAAAGGGGTGTGCGTGTGTGTGTGTGTGTGTGTGTGTGTTAGGGAGAGAGCGAGACAGAAAAATAGGGAAGAGAAAGATGGCTCAGATAAATGACCAAAAAAAAAAAAAATAGAAGAAAAAACATAAGGAATATAGATGGATACCTCGAGAGATATAAAATATTGGTACAAACAATGTCTAGAGAGCTAGAACCCAGAATCATGGCTCATGCATGTTTGAGTAGAAAAATAACAGAATATAAAAAGGATCTATTCAAGGAGCTACCATAATGCATGTCAAACATACACAAAGGCTATAGGAAGATTCCATTCATTTTTTTTTCAAAAAAAGAAAAAAGAATGCACTAATAAAAAATTATTTTCTCCCTAGAAGGTACTTAAATCCAGAATGGAAGAAACATTTGAAGCAACCTAAATGTTTCTTAATATGTGTCGTACCTAAGAAGGCCAGGTTCACAGTTAAACTAAGGCTGTGAGTGAATCTAACACCTGGCTTCAATGCAGTATACATCTCAAATAAGTCCATTTATGTAGGAGTGAGAACAGTAATTTTCATCATTTTTTTCTTTTCCTTACTGAAACTTCTGTTAATAAGGCAGACAGTAATTTTAAAATACCTACTGGCATTCTCGAGAGAAAAATAGCTTTCAAGACTTTTGACTTATCTTAAATGCGCCAGCAATTGTTTACAACTCTACCATATAACTGTGTTTGCTTTAATATAATAATTTTCCATGGAGTGCAGTGGGCACTTCAGGAGGATATTTAGTATGTTTGAAAGTAAGGCCCAACATTACACATACCTAGGAATATTCCATCCAGCCTGAGACAAAAGATGTTAGTCTGTACATAATGAAATAATAAATTACCACTTTATCATTGAAAGGATTTTGATTGGTAGGCCAACATCTTAATCTGCCCTCATTTGCCTAATTCACAGTTAATTAATCTTTTGAGACTTTGGTTACTTTGTCTAAAGCATAATAAGGAAAATGTTGGACGCTTTTCTGATATGCACTTTGTACTTTTTCCCATTGTAGCTGCTCTCGGTGCTGTCACTTTCCATGCAGCACCTTCCACATTCTTTTTTTTTTTTTTTATGATAGTCACACACAAAGAGATAGAGAGAGAGGCAGAGACACAGGAAGAGGGAGAAGCAGGCTCCATGCACCAGGAGCCCGACGTGGGATTCGATCCTGGGTCTCCAGGATCGCGCCCTGGGCCAAAGGCAGGCGCTAAACCGCTGAACCACCCAGGGATCCCCCACCTTCCACATTCTACTCTCTACTCCGACACAACAACCAACAAGGCTTCCACAGAAAAATCCAAGACCATCTCCCCATGTTCAGGTCCTATTTTTTTACCCCCATTTCACAGAGGAGCACACCCCATAGCAAGTCATGGAACGTGAAGGGTGGCTTCATCCCAGGGAGGCAAATTCCAGAACTCAAACATGTGCTCCATTGTGATATGCAAGTAAAAAAACAAAAAATGTCTATCCAGTAAGTGTCCATTCTCTGAATTGAACTAACATCCCTCAAAATCTAAAGTTGCTCTTCTTTCTACTGTGTGTGAGTGCTTGAAGTCATTTCAATGTACAAAAGTGTTAATGAAATCAATGGCTCTGCTTGGACAAGTTTGGATTGCTAGACTCTGAGCATGAGGTCACATTCAGCTGATTTCATATCACTACTAGCCTGGTGGTGATTTCAGGCCTACATCACTTTCTTTCTCACTTACAGTTTTGAAAATTAATAAAAAGAAACCTCATTTAGAATAAAGTTGGGAAGACAGCAGGGAGAAGGCAATAGGGAGAGACCCACCTTGCAAATCCGTATTTTTCTATCCCAGCAGGATGAAGAAAGGCCTTCTCTTCTCGCTGGCAACAGCCCTGCCAATGAGAGATAGTCACAGCTTAGCCAAGGAGAAGCTGCTAGAACTCAACTCCCAGTTTATTCCGAAGGGCTTTTAGTTTACACACCGCCCCTCACAGCTCCCCCTTCCCTGTATAACAGGGGGTTTCTTTCTTTTGTTCTGTGGACTTGCCCATGGTTTTGCTGTAATTCGCGTGTCCCAGATCAGAATTGCCTGGTAGTCTTGAATAAATCCATTTTACTGATAAAATGACCTGGTGCCTTTAAGGTTAACATGGTCCACTTGGCCTGTTTAATAGATTTCAAAACGTCTCATTTTACCAGTTAGAAGCTAGGAGAATTTGAATTCAAGATGAAATTCAGGGATGTTAGGTTTCAGAAAATAAAGAAAAGAAAAACAAAGTAAATCATGAAGCCAAGGAAAAGTTAAAGTATGGCTTTGGAACTACAGATGTGTTTTCAGGTGTTTTGTGATCTCAGCCTGAGAAGGCAGGAATTAGGACTTTTTTTTTTTGTCATCGTTCTTGGCAGGCCTTCGCTATTGAAAATCATGAGGGGTTGATTTCTTTGAGACCATAGATGTTTAATACCCTAGTGTATTAGTCCAGGCTAAATATTATTTAATATTTGCTTTATTCAATTAAATGCTTGTAAATAAAGTAGTAATGAAGAAATCCAAAATGACTGCAAAATTAGGCAATTTATGTAAACTAACACTTGAAAACTCCTATGGTGTTTTCTAGAGGATAATGATTTCAGCCTCAAAACAATGAGGATCTGTGATATTTACTTGAATTTCTCTTTTTTTTTTTTCCTCCCAGGACAGTTGAATTACTTTTAGAGTGATCTTGTGGAAGCAAACAAACACACACAGAAATTTTAAAAGCTCCATTGATGATGGAATTAGAAATGGTATCTTTCCATTCTAGCTGTAATTCACATCATGACCTGGGTCAAGGCAATTAGCCAGACAGACACGGGTGCCATCTGAGGGAATCACATCTGGTCATGCTCACTAGTGCTAAGCTCTGCAGATTTTCCATGCCTCTTAGATTTGACTGTGGCACAGGGCAGAGACCACAGGCATTGCCTTCCTTGCCCTCTTCCAATTTCCTTGCTCACTTTCTCTTGCAATTTGCTGCCACAGATGGTATCTGATGAATGAAACTACCCAGTTACCAGTCCCCATATCCATTAATGCTACAATTAGCTCTCTGAGGCTAATGCTATGGAAAAACAATAAATACTGATTAATTCAGTTAGGTAACACAAAATGAGTTGGGACATTTTTCCAGATTAAATGATGGAACCAAGCTAAAGGATTTTATTTTCTTCTTTCCTAGTTTTGCTGCCTCCCTTTCATTATGTTCCTTATTAAATGGTAAGAAACATATCAGCTTACTCTGATTTGTCTGCTCATTATGTTAATGCCACTAAGAATTTCAAAACCATCACCTATATAGTACAATGAATAAGCATTTAAACTAACCTACTTCATAACTAGAATAGGCCAACATAGACAAGGCAAAACTAAGAGAAGGAGCAGAGAAATAATCAGACTTGAACGAAAGCAAAAAGGTTCATTGGGAAGATAGCTGCAGTAATATTCACATGTTTTTAGGATATGTATTGTACATATATCTCATTCATATAGGTAACTATTTCAATAGAAAATATGTGTCTTATGAGCATGAAATTAACTCAGGAATTAGTAAATAATTTGCATCAAACCATGTTCAAATATACTCTTTTTTTATTTTTATAAATTTATTTTTTATTGGTGTTCAATTTGCCAACATATAGAATAATACTCTTAATCTTAAAAGTGCATATACGATAATTATCTGCTTTCCTTGTAAATTAATTTTAACAGAAAAAAGTGATGTGCTCTTGCACTGTCTTCATTTATAGAAATAAGAGCTGGTAGACTGGGCTTCCAGTCTTTTCAAAGGCTTGGGGAACAGTAAACTAGCTATCTCCTTGAGAAGTAACTAAGCAAGTGTGTTTGTTTCTACTACAAAGAATCTGTATTGAGAAGGTCCCTCTGTGAGATTTTCTTTGAGAACTGCAAGGTGGAATAAAGCCTTACATTTAAAGAAAGAGGAGTTTAAATAGATGTGATACTGCTCAAAATGTATTTCACTACATTTTTATGAGATTTTGAAAGAATAAGACTTTGTAGTTTATGTAACAAGAAGTAAGACCAGGGAAGGGTGAAGGAAATGTTGGGGCAAAGCTGTAAGTGCTTGATGGAGCATGTAAAATCCTGCTCTGTGTGGGCAAAGTAGATATGTAAAAATAGACATCATAGTTGAGTGGGTATTAGAGGCATCTTGAATGCACTAGAATTGTTTCTAGTTTATGGCTGTTACCGTGATGCTATTTTGATTTCTCTACATGTTTTCTGGTGAATATGCATATGCATTTTCTTAGGGTTTGTGTCCAGGAGTGTGATTTCTGGGCTAAAGAGCATTTATGCATATTCAACATTAGTAGATGCTATACACAGTTTTTCAAGGGAGTTGTATCAGTTTAAACTCCTGCCAGCAATGAATAAAGTCTCTTTGTCCATATGACACTCAATTTGTAACTATAATTTTTTAGACTTCTAGTATGGATATATAGTCTAATGACTGCTAAGTTTAATTTGCATTTCCTTGCAGGACGTGTGCCATTGAGCATGTTTGCATGTTTATCAGATGCACGAATCTCTCTTCTTTTCCTGTTAGATTTTCTGCTTTTTTCTTTGTCACGTGGAAAGGGTGTTATACATTCTGAATATGGTTCTTTGAAAATTTTATACATTACGAATATCTTCAATTCTATGCCTTGAAACTTTTACATTTAGTTCTGTGATCCAGCCATCTTAAATTGATTTATTTATTTTATTTTATATTTTTCACTAAATTGATTTTTTAAAAAATATTTTACTTATTTATTTCATAGAGACAGAGCATGAGCAGGGGGGATAGCCAGAGGGAGAAGCAGACTTCCTGCTGAGCAGAGAGCCCAACACAGGGATGGATTCCAGGACCATGGGACCATGACCTGAGCTGAGGGCAGACACTTAACTAACTGAGCCCGCCCAGGTGATTTCACTTACGGTGGGAAGTAAGGGTCAGTATTCATTGGTCCAGCGTATTTACTAAGAAGACCACCTTTCTTATTGTATTGCAGTGATACTCTCTATATTTTTGTAGTTGTTATTTGATAGACTAGGTATAGGTGTTAGAGTATGCAATTAGGCTTTAACAGGATGCCTGGAGACCAGCAGAGGGGAAGAGTAGGCCTGCTATTAGGAAAGTTAGTAACCAGCCTGGAAGCATTTCACAAACAAAGCCACAAGAAACCAAACAGGTTTGGTTGTTTGGTTTGATCAAACCAAACAGGCCCAAGATAAGGCTGGGGACCCTGATCAAGTAAGGAAGAAGAAGTGTGAGAGCCTGCTCCCAAAGAAATCCCCTCCTCAAACAATATTTCACCCCTTAGTTAACAACTGTCAATAAAAGATAGAGACCCAAACTCAAGGTAGAGCTCTCCCTTAAGCTCACCCACTCTCACATCTCAAGAGTGTCCTCTTTCTCTTTGATAAACACCTTACCTGCACCACCCAACTAGTGTATTGTCCGTCCTCTAATTCTTTCTTTCTTTCTTTTTTTTTTTTTTTTTTTTTTAATATGTGAGAGGAGTTTTTAGCCTCTCGACTTTTTTTTTTTTTAATTTTTTTTTTTATTTATTTATGATAGTCACACAGGGAGAGAGAGAGAGAGGCAGAGACATAGGCAGAGGGAGAAGCAGGCTCCATGCACCGAGAGCCCGATGTGGGATTCGATCCCGGGTCTCCAGGATCGCGCCCTGGGCCAAAGGCAGGCGCCAAACCGCTGCGCCACCCTTCTTTCTTGAGATGAGACTAAAAGCCTCCAGTGACATATGAGCATGGGCTGGGCAGGGGCCTTTGGGCCCAGAGGTCTCCCCAGTCCATCAGTAACAAAGGTGTATGTGAAAGATTATTTCTAAAATTTATATCTTATTCCATATTTCCACTTATCTGTTCTGTACCTATACTTCACTGTCTTAACTACTTTCAATTTCAATTAAGTATCAATAAGTAGTGTGTAATTCCTTTATATTTCTTCTTTTTTAACACTGACTATTTTTATTCCATATCAACTTTAGTAATAGTTTTTCAATATCCACAAAATTAGGGACCTTGCCTTTTAAATTTGTTTATAGTTTAGAAAGATAAAATTTTATTTTTTATTATTAAAATCTGTAAGTCATAGTCCTAATGTCCGCTCCCTTTCATGACAAGAGATAGACTCTATATGTCTTAAGTAAAACATTTAATAACTTAGAGTTTCTCTGTTTTCTTTATTTACAAATCCAACCCAGTTATTTATTTCCAGTTTATTTTGGCTTAAAATGGAAAAGAAAGTAACAACTTCATGGTTTTCATAATTTCTATTCAGTTCTCCAAAGAATGTATCTAATAAGTCCATATATTACGCATATTACCTGTCTTGTAATACTGTAAGTTTAAGAATTTGGAGAAGAAATGAGAATTTTAAAAGAAATTAGAGATAAAATATCTAGATATCTGTACAGTCATTACTAACTCAAATATTCTATGCTTATAAATGTAAACATACTGCATAGTTAAGAAAGTAAGAAACATTTGTCTTGATCAAGGTCGTAGAGCTTGTGAATGACCAAGTAAAAGAGCAAACTGCGCACACACACAAACACACAATTCCATGTGACTGTCACTGAGAAATTGTTTGCACTGATAAGATATATTGTGATATTAAAAATCAAGTTCAGTAAAAATGGCATATTTCTCCATTACAACTATAAACAGTGACCCTAGAATGGGTTAAAAAAGAGTTTTGAATTATATCAGTATTTAAACATTTTGAAATGAATAATTTCAGGTAGTACATTTAAAGAAATGGAAATTTTTCCTCATGAAATTTGAATATCAGAGTTTTTCTGCCTGAATTTGAGTGATTGATTTTTTCTAGCAACCATTCATGATCCTGGTTTTTATTAAATAGTCACATTATAGGATATCTTTGAAATTCTTTTGTTTATTTTAAAATTCTGGAGTCCCTGCTATAACTGAACAGCAATAAGGGGGCTATTTGTTACTAAAATATGATATTCTAATTCAGAGTCAGGATTTTTAAAATATTCTTAGTGGGCTTCTGCTCAATAGAGGGCTAAAATGAGAACCTTATAAAGAATTACTTCAACTGGTGGGGAGATGAGAAAATATATTTTCAGAAACAAGTATTAAACTTGTTTGGGGAGTGTTGAATAAGCTTTGTGGAACCTAAAATTTTTGTGTGTATATATAAAAGTTAAATTCAGTTTACTGCAAAAATGTAGCAGACAAATATCAGTGAGGCCTTTGGCTCTAAGGAGTGACTTCTGGGCTCAGCCTGGTCTTCTGCAGCCACACTAATGGATTAGGACTTGCCCCTTGAGGGAAGTGTTCACTTCAGGACAACCTTTGATTAACCTGCTCAGGTCAAAAATATCAAAAGAATAAACAGCGGCAGAGAAAATCAAATGTTCCTGTGGGAAAATACAGGAGCAAAGATCAAATTGACAGGGCTTTAGATTCTCAGATTCATCAGGCTTATGAAAGTTGAAAGTCACGAACCTTTTTAAAGTTGTGTTGCTGCAAGCTGTAGGGAGCATTTTCACAGAAAAAGTGGAGACTTCTTCCACTTGTGTTTGCCACTCGGGTCCACGGTGAGCACATCAATTCTCCATAATCCACGACTGGGTGATATCATGTCTCTTATCAATTTGTAAAGTGCTGACATGTTTTATTAATATGTTTCTAACTCTTCAGCCAATATATTAATGAAAAATGAGAAAATCAGACATGGCGGTGATCTCTGTTGCACCCTACTTGATGAACCAATGCTGTAAATGTTCTCCTAGGCCACACTTTTAAAGTCTCTTTGCTAAGCCTCATTTCTGGGACGACTTGTGCATTTCTTAAAATCTTAATCCCCCTCCCGAAGAGTTACATTGCAATATGTGTGCTTTGTTTTCAAAATGTGCTCATTATTACTCAGAACTGAAAATGATGGATGAGAACACCAGCTAGTCGACTTGATAATGTTGACATGCTATTCTACGTTTTAGACACCCTCTGTAAACAAAGATAAAAGTAGATTTAATAAAAATCACTGCTCTCCTTTTAGAAATATTGCATTACAAAATAAATTAAGAGTAATTGGGGAACATTACCTGATCTTAATCTTAATGTAAGCATTTATTATGGTAATATGCATTAATTTCAAATTATTTTGATTGATCATTATGTGACAGGTTAACTATTTAATGTGAAAAATATATTTACAGCTCAATAAACATTCATATATACTCTACAAAAATCATCTATAAATTGGAAAACCCAGTGATATAAAAATGCATTAATGCATTGGTTCTTTCACTAGAAAGAGATTATAAAATACAATTAATTATGATATCACATCTATCTCCATTGAAACATATACTATGTAATTAAATTTCATTTATATTTTTTAATATATTTCATATATCTAGATTTGTATGTATGGCATATCAAATTCTGTTTAGAGGTCATATATATATTTTTTTTTCAAATTTAATGGCAAGATAGCTTATTTTGCAATTTGGAGTTTGAATATAATAATGTACGGCATTAGTTACCATTAGTCTTCTTGGAGATAAAGTAAATTATTTTTCATATGTAAAATTAAAATAATGCTTTTGAAATCAATAACAATTCCCTTTAGTCACTTATAATGATACAATAGTGGTTTTTAAATTATATCTATCATGCCTATCCACTTGTTTGCTTGTTGATTCTTCTTTCTTGACAGACAAGGTCATTTTCGCTCTTATCTATGTGCCAAGCCCCCGAGCTGCCTTTATGTCATGTCATGTCCTGGCTTTATGAGTGGATAAAGATTTTCAGTTTATAAAAGTATGAACATCCAAGTATTTCAGATTTAAGATAGTTTGTCCTTTACCTGTCATCAAAGTTTTGACTTGAACAGAAACTCTAATAAATGTATTATTTATTGTTTTCATCCATAAGGTCATTGGCTTGATCATTTTCCAAGATTCTAGTGCTTTTTACTTCATTTATTGGCTTTGCTATTATCTTGAAAGAACCAACCTATTTTTTGAAAACCTTAGGCTTATGGCTAGACAATGGTATCCAATGCCTTTCTTTCAAAAACTTTTTGCCTGATCATTTCTTGGATTGTTTTTCATCTTTTCTTTTTTTTTTCTTCTACCCGTAGAGTGACAATAGTGAAATGAGGTATAGTCTACATAATGCTAGCCTTCTTCTAACATCTTCTCCTACCTGAAGCAAAGCAGTCTTGTTTATGTAAGTAGAACTTTCAGTTAGAGCTGCCAATAAAATATCAGCCATTTAACACTCAACCGCATCCTTCACTAATTTTCTTCACTTGAAACCGACTTCAGTCATATAGTAGCTGCTTCTTGCTTACTTGTTCCATTTCCAAACTAAAAATAATAAAAATGGTGTTATTATTTGATGTTATCCTTATGCAACTGATAAGCAAATAGTATTGTCTCCCAGTAAATCAGAATCCAAAAAAAAAGTTCACATCTTGAATCTGAAAAATAGAATATAATCTTTATATGGGCATATCATGTGCATACTGAAACATTTAGAAATATCACTAGCTGCCCAACTATCTTTTATGAGTTTGTGTTGATGCCAGGAATATTAAGTCTATGTTCATGTGTGAGAAAAGAGAAGAAAAGTAAAACCATGTCTCCAGTTCAGCCAAACTTTGAAACTGGGATGATATGCTGATATTTTTCTCTTAGTGCTGTCAGTTTTCAAGACACTGCACTGGGAATTCATATTGGAAATATTACTTGCTGGATTTTTTTGTATGGACTCTAATGAAATCATTACAAGGCACCTGCACAAGGGGCTCAGCCTAATTAACTTTATTTCCATGCAACCTTTCAACATTATCATGCCAGGATAATAAGAAATTACTTTTTTCCATCTATAGATGGTGGTAGCTGGCAAAACGCAGCTGCTCAATGAGGTTTGCAAGTGCATCGTCTCTAAGAGGAAGCAGAGAGACTAAAAACATAGCAATAAAAAGACTTGAAATATCAAAAACTGTAACTTTCTCTTATATTCTTATTTCCTCAAGCTCATTCGTTCACAAAATCCAAAAAGGAGGGGGCCACCTGGGTGGCTCAGTTGGTTTAAGCATTGGATTCTTGATTTTGGTTCTGGTTATAATCTCAGAGTTGTGGGATTGAGCCCCATGTAGAGCCTTCATGGGATTCTCTTACCCTCTCCTTCTGCCCCTCCCCACCAAAAGAAGAAAAAAAAAAAGCAAAAAGTGAAGGTTCTGTCAGATTCCTCCCTTTCCTAAACTGGATTTCCTTAACCTCTTCTACACATTGTACTGGCTGTTTCAGTAATCAGGAAGGAACCCTTGAGAGAAGCATGGAAACTCCTTCTAAACACACAAATGATGGTGTCACTTCTTTCAGACCTCTTTGGTTTCCACTGAATATTCCAGTTTTCCGACACACCATATGGCATTGATTTAATGCATAATTACAGATACTACATCTCCTTCAGCTCTCATGACATTTTGGATACATTCAGTTAGAAGGTAGCTTCTCTGTTCTCTACTCCAATATCCTACTCAGTTCTTCCATAACTTGACCATGGCACTGTTAATGGTTCATTCGCTAGAAAAATCTGCATCTGGTTTTAGAATATTGTATGTGGGCCTACCTTAAATATTTATATTAGTCTTAACACAGGTGAATAAGGGAATGCTGGTATAGATCATCAAATGTCTATGGCTTCAGGCTTGAGAAGATATGTTGAAAATATAGAAATAAGTTTCTTTTGCACCAAGAGGTCTTAGGAAATATAAGTTTCCCAAAATAAATTGCAAAAATCCAATGATGAAAAAAAAAAAAGAAATCCAATAATGAGAAATCCTAAAGAATTTACCTTCTATTCTGTATATTATATAATTCTGTACTAATGAATTCTTAATTGCAACCACCTAAAAAGAAGGAACGAAGACAGAATAAAAAAGAAAGAGCAAGTTATAGCTCATTTATAGAGTGATACTCAGAAATAAATTTAATAGAGATCATCCTCTTAGAATTTATCAAGGCAAATAAACATTGTCCAAATAAATGTGCTTTAAGAGGTTGACCTCCAGTCAAGTTTTATTTCTCACTATCTTTGAATCGTTAACATCTATCCCTTTTATTATGTATGTGGCAACAAAAGCACTTAATATGAATTATTTTGTAAATCCTACAAAATAAGGACAATTGCAGCCATCATGTGCTTTTGACAGTATTAAATGACATGAAGAAGACGAAATACTTAGTACATAAGAACAATCTTACTATTATACATAATAAATCTAAAGCTGATATCATATAAATCACCAAATGTCATTAGAAGATAGAAGAATCGAGAATAAAATACAGAATTCCATAATATCAAATTCTAATGAAGGTAGATGACCAAGCTGTATTTTGTGGGTAAGCACTTTATTTCCTTCTACCTGCACTGTTTCACCTCATGTGGACCCAGCTTGGGTCATGGAACCCTGGGTCACCATTTACCTCACAATAGGAAATAACAGAATGTGCCCAGGAAACAAAGGCAATGCATGTGAATATTTGAGGCTTAAATCTTTGGCTATATTAGTGTAATAAAATAACTTAAGGACTAGTTGTGATACCATATGATAAAAGATAATTACTGTCTTTCAAAAATTTTAAACTAAATGAGTGTATCTGCTAGGGAAGAGACCAAGGAGAGCATGTAAAAGCAGCTAAAAGTACATACAAAGTGAAATCTTGGGCATTTGTCCTTCCTAGGGAAATACATGCCATAGAGCTCACTCTGTGTTTGGGTTTGGGAATGTGTGAGAAGGTTTTACTTATTGGTTTGGCCCAGGAGATGGAAATTCAAAAAGAGATGTCCCTCCTATTCACAACAGTGTAGACACATTGCAGAAATGGTGATCTAGATCTTCCAAAGTGTCTACATTTTGCTTTCCTACCAGCAGTGAAGTAGAGTTCCTATTGTTCCACATCCTTGGCAGCATTGAGTGTTATCAGTGCTTGGGATTTTGACAATCTTGATACATGTGTAGTGGTAAACAAGGTATCTCCTTGTTTTAACTTGCAGTTCCCCCAAAGGGCTTATCCTATGAGGCATTCATTACTTGTGGTCATGAGTTCATACAAGAAGGTACTGGAAGATCCCCTCCCTTGACTTCAGCTCAGAGATTAGCAGAGGCAGAACTGTTTACATGGTCTGTTGTCCTGGACAAAGGGACATTGAACCAGGAGGGATATTATGCATTATTCCAATGCCTGAAGTATCTCTCAATAGATACGGGTGATACATGTAAGGACCATACAGGATAGCTTCCATACAGAGAAGTAAGGTAGCAGAGGATTAAAACCTCTTAAATAGGCAGTGATGAGACTTCCCAAAAGTAGTCAAGTGATGTGTGGCTAAACACCAGAGAGATGAAAGATGGGAAGAATACCCTCAGATGATTAGAAGAGCTGAGCATTCTCAGAATTTGAGTGACTATCCTTAGAGAAGACCAAGCACAATTTTGATACTCAGAAAGAATAGAAAAAGAAAAGTAAGAAAGAAAAGAAGCTTATGACACCCAATCTAGTTATAAGGAAGAAAAGGCACATTGTTGCATAGAGGAGTTTCTAACTATGAAATCTATATCCATCCTTCCACTATTATTATTTCTTTTTCTTTCATTTATTTTCTTGAAACTCTGGCTAAAGTTGGGTCATAATGGGAAATATCAATAATAATGGATAAAAAATCACAATATCTAAGTTTTACTTTAAAATTCCTTCTTTATCTTTAGGCAAGAAAGAAGAAAGTGACTCTACAATTTGTTTTTGAATATTTTTGATATGGTAATTTACAGCTACCAGCTTGGAATATCTCACCCTTTCAAAGCTTTGAAGCATGGAGAATCTTTGAATATTTCAATATTTTTTCTCTTGCAATGCAGAAGAGGAAAATCTGATTTCTGGAAGCCAAGGAAAAGAATCCCTTCAACTCTTAGCCAATATTTGATTTCACAGAAGCTGAAGGAAATATATACAGCCCTTGGAAAAGTAACATTACCATTATAAAACTGAACCTCATGATCAGCTAAACAAAATGTCGTTTTTTTTCTTTTAATATAAGAGTTGAGGAAAGACAACTTCTTCATTGATGAAAATCCTAAGATTAACTTTAAACTTACAATAATTAAAATTTTAAAACGTTAAATATTTTGAACTAATTTTTAAGGTCAAATATTTGGGAAGCATTCCATTTTCTATATGTATGTTTATTATTGCTTTTATTATTAGCTCTCCTATGAAATACCACACTGACATAAATAAAAGTCTGTATTTGAAGACAAAGAGAGAAAGAAGGAAATGAAAGTCCTGTATGGTTGAGAGATGAAACTCATTTTCAGTTTGCTTTTGATTTTCCAGAGCACTGGTAGACAATGTGTACATAATAACTGTAAGTATATTTCAAATAAATAAATAAAGCATCTAAGTAGTGGTGTTTTGCAGGAAAGCACTCTGCTCACACAGTTTTAAGCAGGAAATGCTAAACAACGCAGAGGCCTTTACTGGAGAATGCTTGGAATTAACAGCAACATTTCACAAACTTCTGAAAACAGACTTTTTTTTAGAGCTATTTACTTAGTTCTTGGAATATCATTTTGAGCAACACTTGCTTTGGGAATTTGTAAAACTGGACTCTGAGAAAGCAACTATCAAAAAATTTTCTTTTTTTTTTCCATTTTTTACAAACATTGTCTAGTCTATGGAAAAAAGCGATAATGCTTTATCCTTGGAATATATATATTGTTCATATATAAAATTGTTCATATATAAAAGCTAATCTGAACAAAAGACAGCCACAAAATGAAATTTTCGCTGACAGCCCGAGTTCTCATAGTCTATCTTCCAAACTCTTAGGATAATTCTTAATATTTACAAATGAGGAAAAACTCTACAAAAGTATTTTAAAATGTGCCACATTTTTGAGACACACACTAATCACAAAAAATATTTTTAAATGAATCTGCAGTGAAAATAGCAAGAGAATAGAGCACAATTCTCATAATCAGGAAGACATTTACATTTTCATAGAATTGGCAAGGTTGAATAGGTCAATAAACATATCCGAGCCCAGAGTAATTCCATTTCAAATGAATGAGGGTAAACACATTTTAAAGAGTAAATGAACAATGGATGCATATATAAACAATCTGAGAAAGCTATAGTAATAACTGATGTTGACTTATTACTATAAAATCTAATAAGGATATTTTCTAATGTGTGATTAGATTATTTTAATAAAGGAACAGAGATTTGTAACTTCCAATTGAACTCAACCCAAAAGTGTTCATATGAGTCAGGAAGGTGTTTACATTTTAAGTTAGAATTAAGAAGATATAGTAATATCTAGTGTCTATTTTGTATTCTAGCTCTTTAGTTATGATAAACCAAGTTACATTGGAGATGATTAAAATTAAGTTTTTAGTCATAAGGCCAGACTCCTACTTTAGAAGGGGGGTAGAAACTTCTGCTGGAAAGTGACACAGAACATGGGAGACTTCTCAGTGGTGTCACATGGGGACTCAGGGATGAGCAAAAGAATCAGGGATTCTTAGGATACTATTCAACTGTGAGACAAAGTTTATTTGTAACACCAAATATTTGAAAATAAGCCAAAGGCCAACCAGAAGGGACTATTGAATGAAGCATGCATATCTCTACAATGGAGTACTTTGCAGTCTTCAAAAGCATGACAAATATTTCTATGCAAAATATATCACTAAATGGATTATACAAAAAGCATAATGTAATAAGGGTAGATAATATTTTACAATTATATTAGACAACAATGGGAAACCAGGATGCCTGGTTGGCTTAGTAGGTTAAGCAACTAACTCTGATTTTGACTCAGGTCATTATATCAGGATCCTGGGATCAAGCCCTGTGGCAGGCTCCTCACTCAAAGGGGAGTCTGCTTCTCCCTCTCAGTCTGCTCCTCCCCACTGCTTGCTCTCTCACCTTCTCCCTCAATCTCTAAAATAAATAAATATATTTTTTTAAATAAAGGAAACAATGGGAAATTAAAATAGTCATATCTTTCTTACTTTTGTCAAAGATGTTGGAAGTTTTATAAAAAACTGAGGGATATGATTACATACTTGGGATAGAATTGAGGTAAAAGATACATAAGCACAACTCTGAATATAGCAATTAATTTAGAATTATAAAGACCAGTTATATAGATTTTTGCCTTTTAAACTTGTAAATTAAATAAATGACACATTCAAAAATATGAAAGAGCAAATCCTAAAATAAAACAGAAACAAGTGAGTCTAATGGTATATCAAATAGGCAACATACCTATCCAAAGAAAAGAATAACCCCAAGGAAATGGAATGCCTATTCTTAGAAGATATGCTTCAAGTATAAAAAGAGCTGCAAAAGAACCTTAAATTTCACTCAGAAGGTCTATTGGTAAGAGTTATATTAGTATTACAAATTATGTACTTCAAAGGATAAAGCACATAAGTAAATGTATTACTGATGTTAGAAATCAAGGTCTCACTATAAGAGAAAAATCTAGAAAATGTAAAATCACAAGTTTTAGAAAAGTTGTATGATTAAATTTGAATTTCAAAATCAATACCAAATTATGATTTTAAAAAATATATTTTCCTGCACTGCTAATCTAAAGGACCTATAAGATCAGATATCATAGTATTCAACATGCCTAAGGCCTCTATTTCTTAATTTCTAAATCTTATTATCCACTAAAAGGAAGCTTTTGCTATTGAATCAACTGGGTTCTTTCATATTCTTTGTCTATCTGTGAAATTATCCTATGTGTTTCCTTTCTTTCTTGGTATAAGAAAACATAGATTTAGCATTTCAAATTGACTAAGTCATTTTCAGACAGCGTTAGGCAAAAATATGAGGCCTGTGTTTTAAACCATGCATGAACAGAGTTTTCTGAAGCCAGAGACAGGGTGGAAGAGAAATAGAATTAGTGGCAATTTTAAATTTATGTTAGAAGTAAGAAATTATGAATAAATTTTAAAGATTAGAAGAAAGTATTTCAGTAGAAAAAAAAAAACACATGGGAACTATTACCATCCATAATATTTTAAAAGGCCCTAGAAATTAGTAATAATAATTAAAAAAAACAACCTCAGGGAGAAGAAAATTGGACAAGGGTCATTCGATTCACATGAAAAAACCACAATGGACAAAGTGAGATAAATTGCATCACCTCTCCACTGATCAAGGCAATACAAGTTAAAGACAAATCAGGGTCTTCTTTGCTTATTTAATCAGAACATTTTTTAAAAGATTAATTACAGATAGTAATGGGGAGGATGCGGAGAATCAGTCTTTCATAAACTACTGGTAAAACTTTATATTGGAACTGCAATTTTCCAAGATTGGCAACATTTAAAAAACTATATAAAAGGATGTGTTTTTTTTTTTTTTTTGAACTGCAAAACCATCTAATTAAGTGTTTATTATCTTGTAAATGATCACAAATGTGGACAACAAAGTTTAAATAAATTGGAATATAACCCCTGAAAAAAATCAATTTGGCACAATTTTGTAAATCTGAAATTATACATTCCCTATTTAATATCAGGGACAATTACAAGTCTAATTCTAAAGGACTTGTTTTCATTCTGTGGTTTATGTACCCTAAGACTTTTTTATGGCGTTAGTGATTTCAGAGCTATTTCCACACTAGTACTAAGATATTTAATTTTACTTTTTTTTTTTTTTTTCTGTGCTGACATTTGCTTTGATGGTGCAAAAGCAATATAATTAACACAGCTGGTACCTTAGCAAAAATGAAGGGAATGTCACCAATCTATACTAGTAGTTATATTATTCACCACCACACAGTAGTTGGAAAAAAATCCATTTCACTTAGAATTTCCAAGATAAAAAGAAAAAAAAAAAAAGTTAATTCTATTAAATCTCAGCTTTTAACTATGTTCCTTTAATGTCCTGTGTGTAAAATGGGATTATTTGAGTTGCAAGCTGAACTAGCCATGTTTTTATGGAACATTACTTTTACTTTCAAGAATGACTGACAGGAAAATTAATGCCCTAGCAGATATTTCATAAAACTTAATACAGTTAGCCAATCATTTCAAGGAAAGGATTTAATGGTATTTGTTGCCATGATAAAATGAGAGCTTTCAAGTAATACTTAGAATTTTTAAATTCATGGATCTCTCATCATGAGTTTAATGACTTCCCTATGTTTAAAAACTTTTGTTATGAGATAGTAGGAGTATTAAAATTTTTTATTTTTAAAAATATTTTTCAATAAAGGATGACACTTGGGAGATCTGCATAACTTGGTGAACCAATATTTTCCAAATGACCAATGTATGAAATTATAAGACCATAAATGGGTAATAAGTCCATTCGGGTTCAAGATAGATCGATGGACTTTGATGTGACAAAGACTGAAATATTCACTAATTCTACATTGCAACCAAATTTCAGTAAGTTACCACTTGCTGAGTTTAGTGTAATATCAAAGAATAGTATCCATAATTGTATGTAAAAAAGTTCTCCATTTGCCAGCTACAGATCTGTGAGAAATGTTTTCTTTCCCTTTGACCAATTAGCATAATATAACAAATTTAATCTAAAAGTAGACAGCAGAATATAGCTATCTTTTATTATGTCAAATATTAAAGAGGGAAGCCTGGGTGGTTCAGTGGTCAAGCATCTGTCTTCTGCTCAGGGTGTGATCCTGGGGTCCTGGAACCAAGTCCTGCAATGGACTCCCTGCAAGGAGCCTACTTCTCCCTCTGCCTGTGTCTCTGCCTCTCTCTCTCTCATGAATAAAAAAAAAAAAATCTTAAAAAATTATATTAAAGAGATTTTCAAAAATGTAAAACAATTTCAATTTTTCAATAATTAGATTGTTCCTCTGCAAAATATAATCATAGTATATCAACATATAATGAATTCATTATTATTATTTTAAGTGAGTTTATAAATATTTCAAATTATCATTTTTAATTTATAATATTCAAATGTTGATTATACAACTTATGTAAACAGAAACTATTCAAGGTCTTTAATAATTTTTAAATCATAAAAGGGTACAAAGACCAAAATGTTTGAAAACTGCCATCTTAGATAAACTCATGTAGCTGTGCAACAAGATACATATTCATAGCAAAACATTAACATACATATTTATAGCAATATTCTTTGTAATACTGGAAATGTTATACAATTCAATGTCCATCAACACAGCAGGAGAATAAGTTGCAGTCTATTCATAAAAATAGAATAGAACAATGTCAACGAAAAATGCTATATTTTGGGCAGCCCCAGTGGCTCAGCAGTTCAGCCCAGTGTGTGATCCTGGAGACCTGGGATCGAGTGCCACGTTGGGCTCCCTGCATGGAGCCTGCTTCTCCCTCTTCCTATGTCTCTGCTTCTCTCTGTGTTTCTTATGAATAAATAAATAAAATCTTTTTAAAAATGCTATATTTCAAGTGAAAAAAGCAAGATATAAACACATTTAATATAGTTTTATAGATGATGAAATTATAAAGATAAATAATATGATCATGAAAAAGGCAGGTAGAGTAGCCATTAATCTGAGGAAAGCTTAACAAGGGTCAGGCATGTACAAAGCTTTTTGGCTATGGCAATATTCTATTTCTTGATCTCTCCATGGTAGTTACATGGATAATCACTTTACAATGAATTATTCAACAAACCCTGTATGTTCTGTACTAATACAAAACAATATTTGTTTAGCTACTATTAGAGAGATATTTACTCATTGATTAGTTGGTTTCATTTCTGAATATAATCACAGCTTTGCATAATGGAAAGAAGACAAATTTGGGAGTGAATCAGAACTAGATGCAAATTCTAATTTCACCACTTACCAGGATAGAAAATTTAGTTCAGTTATTTCATCTTTCAGAGCTTCATAATTTATTTTGTCTCAAACTAGGGATCAAAAACAACAACAACAACAGTAACAATACCCAAGATTTAGAAGTGTTCTGAGATTTCAACAAGACTCTGTAACATAGCAATCTGTGGTAGCAAGTAAGAGTGTACTTCTTCTATTCCTGTATTTGACATTGAAGACATCTCTGAAATCCCCGTACATTGTGAAAGCCAAGAGTACTTTTTAGCAGGTATGAGGTAAGGCATCATCTGAGCTTATTGCTTTTCCTGTGACAACAGCTGCTTTCTGCTATTGTGAGGTTGGACAGAAGTTGGATGGAAACTTGATATCAAGGTGCAGAGGATTTCTTAAAAGGAATTACAGGTAATCGTAAATCAAGGAACTGAGTCAGATATCCAACAAGAAATTTGTGTGTAAGAAATAGCAGATGGGAGATGTCTCTGCAAGCATCATTCAAAGTTCCAGATGAGTAACAGGTTCTCATTTACCTGTTTAGGAAGTAATACATCCTTCTGATTAACCCTTTGAGATGCAACTGTCTAGATTCTCAATGTCAGCGAATGTTAGAAATGGGATAATAGCCTACTATTATCTGTCAGAATGGCTAAAATAAAAAATACAAGTTATAGTAAGTATGGGCAAGGATGTGGTGGAGACAAGGGAACCCCTGTTGGAGGGGAGGCAAACTGGTGCAGCCACTGTGGAAGAGTATAAAATTTACTCAAAAAATTAAAACTACAATTACCAAGTAATTCCACTATAGGCATTTACCCAAAGAAAATGAAAACACTAATTTGAAAAGATATGAATAACTCTATGTTTTTTGCAGCATTATTTATAATATCCAAGATATTTATAATAATCCAAGTGTCCATCCATAGATGAATGAATAAAGATGTGAGATACACACACACACACACACACACAGACACACACACACACACGCACAATGGAATTTTAGTCAGCCGTAAAAAGAATGAGATTTTGTCATTTCCAACAACACAGAGAGACCTAAAGGGTATAATGCTAAGTGAAATATGTCAGTCAGAGAAGAACAAATACTAATATTTCACTCATGTGAAAATTAAGAAAGAAAAAATAGACAAGCAAACAAACCAGACTTAAATACACAGAACGAACTGGCGGTTGCCAGAGGGCACATGAGGCGGGGATGAGTGAAATACATAAAGGTGATTAAGAGCATACTTAACTTGATGATCACTGAGTAATATGTAGAATTGTTGAAATACTGTACACCTGAAACTAATATAACTATGTTAATTATACTTCAATAAAAAAGAGGAAAAATAATAATGAAAATTTGAAGTTAAATCATAAGCCATAGATGTCAGTTTTACTTAAACATTTTGGTGTCAAAAAACCTTTGCTCTCAAAAAAGATGGATAAAGCCATCAGTGTCAACCACATCAGAAATTAAAATGAGAAATTTCAACAGTATCCCTGAAATGATTCATTTTAAAATAATAATAAAGTCAGTAAAGGATAGCAAAAATAACAAAACTATGAAAATTAACTATATGTCCATAGTAAAAAATATATATATATTGAGAAGAATAGCATTGCTTTATACTTTGCAAATCTGGCTTCCTCAACAATAATTTGATTCTCTCATTTGTCAGAAGTGAATCTGTTTCAGTGTCATTTATTTTAACCGCTGGTAAATTCCACTGCCCACTTATAAGGGAGTGAGAGAAAGAAAAAAATAAAATCTTATTATTCTGAAAATAGTTTTGCCTTAGCAGACTTCTGGTGAATTTCCCGGAGGCCTCAGCTTCCCCCAAGAACTCCTAAAGCTGGTCAGGTAGAGGCACAAACAGGGTCCACAGGTAGTCTGCTGGCTCTGTTCTGAATGCTGCACACTTGCACTTGCACACTTGCACTTGCAGCCTTGCCAAACTGTAATCTCCTTCCAGATAGAATCCATGTGAGATAGACAGGAGTAAGAAAAGGAAGAATAAAAGGACATTAGAAGTAGAAATGGGATTCCAGACTGCTCAGATATTTTCTGGCGTGACATGCTGTGAGGCCACCCACACAGCATTTCTCCCATCTGGCTTATCATCTTTGCACTGCTCAGAATGTGTCAGGGTGCGGAACTTCAGATTAGTCTCAAACTTCCTTCCTGTCAATGATCTGTCTGGATGACTAAGTAGCTTTGTTTTCAGAATGAACATAACAATTTCCTTGGTTTCTTTCCTCTGATACATTCACCTGGCTATGGAAGGCAATGTGAGTTTATTTCATAGATGATCAGCAACACATAGAGTGAAATAATAGCCGAAGAAGAAGAAGAAGAAGAAGAAGAAGAAGAAGAAGAAGAAGAAGAAGAAGAAGAAGAAGAAGAAGAAGAAGAAGAAGAAGAAGAAGAAGAAGAAGAAGAAGAAGAAGAAGGAGGAGGAGGAGGAGGAGGAGGAGGAGGAGGAGGAGGAGGAGGAGGAGGAGAGAGAAGGAGAAGAAGAAGAAGCGTTTGCAACTCACTTCTTTGTCAGGACACCATAACCAGAGTTAAATATCACAAAGGTCAAAAGACCATTCACCCCGCACATCCCCATTCTTGCCATAGTGCTGAATATTTAACTTAAGATTTCACACAGATGAACTATACATGGTTCCTTTTGTGACTTGAGGAGGAATAAACAGGATTTGGGTTCTGTTATGGGTGGTAAGAAGAAGGGGCAGTAAACCAAATGCCACTGGGGCCACTCTCATGGAAGGGAGTCAAAAGAATATAATAGGTGTGTCTTCTGTGTTATCTGGGAGGACAGCGAGGTGACCAGACTGACTGTGGGTGCTGCTCACACTCTTGACTTTTGTTTTTTTCTTTTTTTCTCTGGGTGCTGCTCACACTCTTGACTTTTGTTTTCTCTTTTTTTTTCTCTCTCTTTCAATATGGAAAGACACTTGAAAATTGTTTGGAGGGAAACCTTTTAGTTCATTTCCTCTCTAAATGTTTGGTTACAAAGATGCTGGGAAAGTGGGTGATTTAGAATATTCTGCGAAAATGTTA
Source organism: Canis lupus baileyi (assembly GCF_048164855.1). Lineage (NCBI taxonomy): Eukaryota > Metazoa > Chordata > Mammalia > Carnivora > Canidae > Canis > Canis lupus. The sequence continues at coordinate 52,068,948 of NC_132858.1, forward strand.
CCCTCATTTTACTGATTTTTACATAGACTTCATGAAATATAAGATAAGCATAGAGAACACTGATAGCTCCTATCCTCACACTTTATCTGACCTTTAGCAACCTGAAAGTGCCAGTTTCTAAACAGAATAGTCTCCTAAAGAATATTATCATTTACAAAAAAAACCAAAAAACAAACAGAAAAATCCCTCTTTAGAAATTAAGTCAATAACCAGAGTTGCGTATGTGCAGACTAACCTCTCTAAACTAAATTTATTTTTCCTCCAAATAAAATAGTATTTATTAGACAATGTGTCTCCCACATTTTGTGGTTAAAATAGCTAAGTGCAAAGCTCCTGGCATGCAGAAACTATTCTTTTTTTTTTTTAAGATTTTTTTGAAGATTTTATTTATTCATTCATGAGAGACACAGAGAGAGAGACAGAGACACAGGCAGAGGGAGGAGCAGGCTCCATGCTGGGAGCCCCACATGGGACTCGATCCTGGGTCTCCAGGATCACGCCCTGGGCTGCAGGCAGCACTAACCGCTGAGCCACCAGGGGGATCCCCCAGTAACTATTCTTAAATAGTTAATAAGTTATATTGACAGTATTAGTTCTACGGTGCCCCTGAGCAGTAAGAAGTGCAGTCACAGTAGCAGGAGCAACCAGACCCAGCACTTTGAAACGCATGCTAATTCCACGGTGGACACAGGAAATGCCACTTCACAAGGAGACACCCTGAGTAGTATCTGCCATTCCCAGGCCTAGACTTGAGTCCCCAAACTTCAGATTAAGGAATTTATAGTAATTGCTAATATAATGCCTAATATATAACTTTTATGATTGTTTAAAGAAAGGACTTTCCTTTAAATATGCATCTGGGTAGCCTCACCAAGATTAGTGGAGCTGTACCATTTCAGACTTAACTTCTACTCTAGGGTTAGTCATTGAAGGATCTATCTATCAAAAGTGACATGTGGGTCTCTATCAAGAGCAATAAGCCATCCACCTTCTTCACAAGGGTTTGATTAAACCAGTGGTTCTCAAAGGGTGGTCCCTGGACACTACCTAAGCGTTTAATAGAAATGCACATTTTCAGTCCCACTCAAGACCGAATTGGAAAATTTGGGCTTGAGGTCCAGGAATCTGTATTTCAATAAGCCCTCTTGCTGATGTGGATACAATCTAAAATTTGTAAAACTCAGGCCTAAACTTCATGCCCTACTGCTGCAAGACATGGAAGAAGAACAAATGGATGGCTCCACAGGAACTCTGGGGCTTGGCACAGGTAAATGCTCTATGCACGTGACATACCAGGATGCATGTCCTCGGCAGAGCCCAATCAGTGCAGGCTCACAGGATCTGTGAAATACTGGAGAAATTAGGGCTCTGAAGGGGGAATCGAGGAGCATGAATATTCTGACTTTGGCAGTAGGCTGCAGAAAAACTATGCAGGGCAAAGTGAGGTTTGGTCACAGGCCAGGCCAGGCATGAAATGAAGCCATAAAACTGAGATAACCCTAACCTCATTCTGGGGAAGGCCATCGAGGGGAGGTGACTGCCTGCTGACCCTCCAGTCTGACTGCAACTATGAGGGGCTCCTCAGCCGTTCCCTTATCCTTACAATATGTATCCCACTGCTTTTCCTGAGTCCATGGAAATGGACTGGGGATCCCCCAGTCTCTTGAACTAGTGGCATGGTGCTGAGACCATCTGGATGGCTCATGTGACTGAACCCCATTAAGGTTTCTATAGAAACTTTAAGATTTAGGGATGGGGACTGAGATCTGCTCACCTTGCAGTGCCTACAACAATACTCTATGTAACATAATACTATATGTATTATATTGTTTATTATACCTGTCACCTGCCTGTCTGAAGAGCTCTGTCCTTTCCTCCTGTCTCTCCCTGCCTTCTGCTTAGGGACCAGTTTCATATCTTACCCGGGAAGCTCCCAAGGTTGAGAACCAATTCTTGATGAGTCAGTCAGGGGACCAAAGAAATGGGCTTTGGAAAGGAGTTGTCTTCAGGGAAGTCTCAAGTGGGGCTGTTGACCTCTGGGTGGGGAGAGGTGGCCTGGCCCATGTGGTAGATGCTTGGAGAGCCTTGTGTGAGTATGGAGACATACTGAAAATGCTGGGTGTTCTGGTGCCCTTGTTTAAAGGATGACCTGAGTGCACGGTAAGAAAGAAGCCCTGTGGAAGTGAGGAGAGCTAAGAAGAGGGCACATAGTGACTAAGAAAGAGTAAAACAGGCAGATCCCTGGGCCCCTGCCCCCTACTGCAAAGGAAAGCAAAAGCACAACCACAGCAACCTCAGCCAGTGGGGCAACACCAGTTCTAGAAATACTCATGATACAGCTGCCGAGTTCCAGCAAAAGCATCCAGGTGTGGTTATTATGATGAAGGCACATGGGGGTGGGTGTGTGTGAATTTTCTCTGTCCCTATAGGAGGCAGAGAAAATAAGCTGCATCACCACCCACCTTCCCGCCAGCAGGCCTGCATGGCATTACTCCCTTATAGATTATTATTATATCCAGCAGGGAGATGTCACCTAATGAGGGGCACCTCCTCATGTTTGGGACCCTGGAAATCCATAAAGGAAGAACAATAAATTCTTAGGGAGCTGGGAAAGAGACAGACTCCTGTTTTTAAAGGCCCTGATTGGAGCCATATTCACTACAAGAATGAAAGTTAAGATTCCCCAGTTCTTCCCCCAGAACCTGGTATGAGATGCTGGTACTCATGCTGACACAGGTGTGACACAACACATTTATGATGTTGGGCAAACCATTCCTGAGCTGGAGAAAACTCATTCCAGGAATGAGTATAGGCTGTGGGAAAGACTCAAGACACAAAGGGGGCTGGGAAAGCCAAAAGACTGTTCCATTCAACTGTAAGAATAACCCTGAAATGAATGTGGTTTGACCTTACTGCTGTAGGGACTCACTTAAACAAAGATACTGACAACCGCATGCTGTGTTGATCTTGGGCAGCCCGTGGAAACCCATACAGCCTGAACAACAGTTCAGACCTGTTGCATCTGTCCCTACCATGCCTGAAGCCTGCCAGTTCCAGCAGAGGCCTCTTGGACGCAGTCCTATTTGGGGAGTATGCCTCTCATGCCCTGGGGGTAGGATGAAGGCCAAAGCTGCCTCCAGGTGAGCACCATTGGAGCTGACTAGAAGTCTCAGGCTGTGCTCACTATTCACTGGTCCTCCAGAAGTAGACAAAAGGTGATTACTCTGATGGATACTGGAACAGAATGTACTTCTAATACATGGTATCCCTTAGAAATTTTCTGGTTCTATCAGCACCATTGATGATTATGGGGGCAAACAGTTATAGTCAGGAAGGTCCTTGGACACTGAAGATTAGGTATCCTTCCTCCCAGAAGAGTGCCAAGTGTCAAACAACATTAAATTGCCTGGGGTTGGGAGTGGTGGGTGCATAAGGAATTAGGGGAAACCATCTGAGAACTGTGTTGAATGGGCATTGTAAGTCCTGCCCATTGTGCTTTCACCATCCTGGAATGGCACACCTCAAAATATTACAAGACCAGGCTTATAGTGAGTCAGACAAAGGTCGCATCTGGAGCAGTGGTTTTCAACCAGAAGCAATTTTGCATCTTCCCTTTAGGGACATTTGACAGTCTGTCAAATTGGCATGACATATTTGACAATATGTCAGTTGACGTCTCAAAAATATCTGGAGATGTTTCGGACCATCACAACTTGGGTGGGGCGGGGGGGGGATGCTCTCGATATCTGGTGGGTAGACACCAGAAGTGGGTCTACACCTCTATGATGAGCAGGACGGCCCCCTACAATGGGGAATTTTCAGACCCAAAGTGTCCCCAGTAGTAATTTTCAATTATCCCAATATATTGCCATTTCAATTCACAACTTGTTGTGAATTTGATAGATGAATTTCTATAATGTTAATAAATAAATTGATCAGGTCAGGAGATTTGAATCATTGGGTAAACATTAATATCAGTAAAATGCCACTTACTTGTCTGAGGAACTTGGCGTGAACTTTGAGGCTTTCTATCTCTTTATTTCATTTACTCTCAGAAGTAGAGATGCCACCTCAGAAGCACTCCTCACTGTCCTATTTATTAGTTTCTGCAAAATAAGAGAATGGCATGGAGAGTACAGTTTGCATGTATTTGACTTTTATCTCTTGCTCATTTAGCTTCAGCAATGATAGAAAAAAGTGAGAAAGGATTTACTAAAAGCACTTGGGACTGCCTAGCTTCCTCTTTATCACAGAAATTGACTTTTAGCCAATGTTTTACTCCTATTGGCTTCAATTACATAAGAATTAATTTTGCCTGGCAAGGTTAGTCAGCACATACTTAAGGTATAATATTCTAAGATTTGGGTAGTAATTCATTTATATTGTGTCTATTAAATAGACTTAAAGCTATCTTGAATTTAATTGGTAGGCCAATTTTTTATACTACTGACTGGTGAATCGCCATATCCTTTTTAAAAATAAGTTGAAACATATCATATCGATGTTACAACTACAGATGATGCTTTGCATGCTGACTCTAAACACGGAATAACTATCACAGAGAGCCTCAGAATAGGCTTTCTCTAAATATCTAACTGAACATAGCAATGCATTTTTAGTGAGGGCTTTATTTAAAAACATAGTAAATACGAGACGTTGGTGAGGTATTTGTTGTATAGACCATATACTTCCCAAGGTATGAGTTAAATCACATGTCTACGTGTCAGATGTTCCTTCCCCTTTTGGAACTAAAATTCTATGAAATTCTATGACCCTTTGGCTCTCTTGAATTATGTATACACACACATAGGTATTTATATGCATGCATGTGTTTATATGTCAAGTATGGGTATTTTATATAACAAACATACTATATTTTACTATAATTAATAGTGAGACTCATTGTGAAACTCAATTCAAGCATACAAATAAACACAAATAATCTTCTAAAATGTTTAGATATTTCTTCATTTGTATACCTAATTTCAAGGTCCATTACATTTCCATAAATATGCACGTTGTTTCACCTACTGCTGTTTCGGGTGATTCCATGATTTCATCTGGTGTGGGTGAAATAAATAGCCGGGTGTCATTCATGTGCCCTTAAACACACACCCAAGCATATATATTTGTATATTGTATACAAGACTATCATTGGGATCCCTGGGTGGCGCAGCGGTTTGGCGCCTGCCTTTGGCCCAGGGCGCGATCCTGGAGACCCGGAATCGAATCCCACGTCGGGCTCCCGGTGCATGGAGCCTGCTTCTCCCTCTGCCTGTGTCTCTGCCTCTCTCTCTCTCTCTGTCTCTCTGTTACTATCATAAATAAATAAAAATTAAAAAAAAAAAAAACTATCATTTTCCAGAAACCATTTTGGCCGGAACAGAAACAAGGATTCTAAACATTGAGAAACAGAAATTAAGAGGACAAAAATCTGGGTACAATAAGTTTTTTTTTTCTCTTTATTTAATATTAATTTTAAGTTTGAATGGAACCTTTCTCCTGACTATACAAAAAGTAATAATGTGCCCTTTTGCTTTGATGCAAATCTTTTCCGGCCACTGTATCTACTCATTCTCAAGTCTTTTAGCAAAAGCAAGTATGTAGTGCACTTTATTTTGGTTCTGAGATTGGACAAGCAGCACTTTGAAAATCATCCTGTGAGTTATTTTAAAATATAAATATATTGAATAGTATTGAAATGTTCTAGGATTGTCTAGTTACCCTGATTATTGATTTCTAGCTTAATCCCTCTCTGGTCAAATAAAATACAATGAATTAATTCCATTCTTTGAAGTTTGTAGAGACTTGGCTTTATATGAGACATATTTGGGGTCAATTTAATAGTGTCTCCTTCACACTTAAAATAATATGCATTCTGTCAATGCTGGCCAAAAAAATCAGAGTTAGGTACTAGATAAAGAGATGGATTTTATACTTTATATACAAATAATATAATCATACCTATAAATATGACACTCATTCTTTGACCTCCGTTTGTGTGATGCCTTTTCCCCTTGTCGAAGTAATTAAACAAGGAGGCCAACAGGCTGTGGTGGTTCTGATGCCTTCTCAGCCTCTGGAGGCCAACTCAAACCTAAACCAGGGTCCACTCTTGTCATACCTGAAGGTTAGAGCACCTGGATGGCTCAGTTGGTTAAACATCTGCTTTCCACTCAGTTCATGGGTCCTGGGATCAAGCCCCCATCAAGGTCCCTGCTCATCGGGAGTCTGCATCTCTCTCTCTCTCTCTCTCTCCTTTTGCCCTTTCCCCTGCTCGTGTTTATATCAAATAAATAAATAAAATCTTTTTTAAAAGATGTCTGGAAGTTAGGAAGAAATACCTATCACAAACTAGGCTAACTAAGTAACTTTTTTAGGCTACAGCCAATCAAACTATTTCCGAACCTTGCTTGGGTGGTTTCTCTATAATCTCCTCTCCCTGAGCCCCTGTTGTTGGAGCAGTCCTAACTGCCTGCTAGTTGGCACTTCCTGATTTGAATCAGTGAACACCCAAGTAAACCTTTGAAAAATTTAGCATGCCTCATTTTATCTTTTAACAGCTTCTTTAAAAATGGTTAACCTTTACTTTCAGATTATAATACTCAGTAATCTGAGAAACAACATGTTCTTATAAGATAACAGATTAACAAAATACCGTCCAAAAGGATTATATAAACCCTTACAAGTGAAGAACAATTTCAGTGTTAACTTTTTACTGTTTTCCTCTTTTGTAAGCATTCACACATACGCAATTTGGTAAAATGAGACTGTACTAGACATCTCTTTTGAGACACCTTTTTTTTTTTCTTTTGAGACATTATTATCACAAATACAATTCCATGAATATATTTCTACAATAAACTAGACTCATGTTATTGTTGGTAATGGGCACATGCTAGTTCTTCATGGGACTTTAACAGCCTATTCTTTTTTTTTTTTTTAAGATTTTATTTATTTATTTATTTGAGAGATAGCAAGAGAGAGATAAAGAGAGCACCTATAGGGGGCAGGGATAGGGAGAAGCAGACTCCCCACTGAATGGGAACACCGCCCCCCTTTGTTTCCCTAACACGAGGTTGGATCCCTGGACCCTGAGATCATGACTTGAGTTCAAGGCAGATTCTGAACCAACTGAGCCACCCAGGTGCCCCAACAGACTATTCTTTCACAGAGATGTGTAATAAACCAGAAACTAGGGAAAATGATCATTAAATCTAAAGTCAGGCTATTTTTTTGCACATATATGTGTAGCATCTTATGACCAAGTCAAGTTAACATATATGTTAACATATAACATATATAAAGTTAATCCAGTTAAAGAATATAGTAAGATCATAAGCCTATCCTGAGTAGAACCAGAACACACTAACCCCTTACCCAGAAGAGAAGGTAAAGTCCGTGTGTGCTGCCTACGGGTACGTGTATACATATTTCTGTAGTGTTGACCAAAAAACCCCAACACTTAAAAAAAGTATATAAGTCGATATGCCTGTGTTGTGATTTCCCTTAAGAAAAGTTACATTCTTAAAAAATTCATGTTCGCATGGGATACTGCATTTGCCCATTCACAGTCACATTATACCTCCTTCTATACTAAAAAAAAAAAAAAAAAATCATATTTTCTTCAGACACTTTAAGTTGCTGTAACTCCCTCACTTTACTTTTGGGTCTAAGGTGAGGCCAGCTCATTTCAGAGTTAATACCACAGGGAAAACAGTTGAGGAAAAGATGCACTGAGAGGAGCATTGGTGGAAATTTATTAGTTTTTGATTCTCTACAGCTGAATGGTAATTCTGCTGTGCCGTTCCCTCCACCTCCTCCTGGGCTGGGAGAAGACGTGAGTGTCTCTGGAAGAAATTGAGTACAACTGATTGATGGGAACACAGATGACTCTCTCTTATATGCCATGAAACAAATTTGCCTTTTTCTTTTCTCCTAGTTAAAAAGGAACTGAATGCCTGAATTACCATAAGAACACTAGAGAGTGTAGAGTGACTTGGGGAAACATTCTCTCTTCTGTTTTATGAGAAATTGTGAATGTTCCTTAAAGATGGTAAACATATTTTAAATTCTAATAAATAGATGCTGATTGTTGCTATTGTTAAAATACTAGTACTTCATTTGGTCTACTTATTATAATTTTATATAATTTTCTTCACTGTTGAAAAACAAGCACCACGGCATTAATGAATTAAAATTTAAAATACGAAAAAAAAAATTTAAAATACGAAGTTAGCGACTATTGAAAAAGACTCCACTGTTGAGTAATGGTAGGAGCAATCCAGAAGAAAAAAAAAATATATATATATATATATGCTTAATAGGTGCATGTACACATATGCATGTATATAGACATAAATATATATATATATATTACAGAATTCAGAATTAGTACTACAGAAAGGTTTATATATTTTGAATCATGAAAGACTTCATTCTGATTAAAACTTGTAGCCTAATTAAAGTTATTTCAAACTATGGTTGCTCATTTAGCTATGAATTAACTATCTTGAATAGCACTTGTTCTAGTTTTGTGAGAACTTTAATGTAGAGTAAAATTATATTTATTCTCTAGAAAATGTCAGATAATTTAGGTTATGAATAGATTATCAGACACATATTTCCACGCATTTACAAATGCAATGCCCATCTCAGTTCTATATGGACACTGAAAAATAATTATGTTTCTTACTTAAATGAGAAGTTCCTATAAATTTTTATATTTAAAAAATATATTTTTCAATGATTTTGAACATGGATATGTAATTAAATATGAGCTGAAAATGAAGACATTAAATTATCAATATAATTTTTAAATCATAGGTCCCTAAGTCCAAATACAATACCTACAACTCACTTCACAGCATAGTTTTGTGCCAAACTTAAAAGCAGCATTCACATAAAATAATCCAAATTATAAAGACAAGTTTTCAAATAGGAAAAATTATGCAGAGAGGCAGCTGGAGATGGGAGAAGACTGTGTACAAACTCATTTTCTCCTGCTCTATCTTGTATTCATTCTCTGGCTTGCTCTTTTAAGTCACATCTTTGGTCAATCCTGGTGATGATCAAGTGTTTTTTACAATATATTTTCTGGTGAGTACAGTTTTTACTATTCCAAGGTGATATGTCTGATGCAAAATGTTAATTCATATGGAAAAATGTAGGAGATTTCTTAAAAGTGTAAGTGTAGGGCTGCTTGTGCAATGCCCAAGCTTTTTGAATGTATGTCTTGTCAGGTAAGCCAGTGGCGAGATACACAATATGATATGAGAAGTAGTAGAAGGAAAGAAGAGAAACTTTGTGCTTTGTAGGTGAAGACTCAGAGCAAAACATGGGAACCTCGATTTTAGGAGGAAGTTAATTCTGCAGGCCAGGGTTGCTCGAATGCTGAACATTTATGAGAAAGGTCTGTTTTCAGAACTGGCTGTTGGCTGAGCTCTTTGGCTAAGGGTTGAGTGCCTGACAGTTTGAGCCATACCAAATGAGAGTGTCCAAATAGTTTGTCATGAATATCTGGTTTTAATCTGGAAGTATCGAGACTGAATAACTGAGGTCACAGAGGTGCTATAATCCTGCCTAGTAAAAACCTTACACATCAAGGTTCAAGAAAGTTCCCCTGATTGGCAACATCTTGTCTGTGTTGTCATACCATGAACCTTTTCCCTTTGCTAACTTCACTCTGCGTCCCTTTGCTGTAATAAACCGTGACCATTAGTATCACAATTTCTGAGTCCTGTGAGTCCTTCTAGTGAATCATTCACCCTGAGGTTGTTGGGGATACAACACAGAGCATCTGTAGATATTCTCTACCCACCTAGACTGAGGCTCGCTGTGACTCCAATGCCAACATGTTTTTACCGTTAAAAGTCTTCTTATATTGAACTATTTTGTCTCTTGCCAAAATTCTTATCATCACTACAAGGTATCTCATAATTAAAAAGTATTACCCAGTGCCAGAGATAATACACTGAAAATACAACTGCCATAACCTCTAAATCATTTTTTTCGGACCTTTCTATTAGTTACTCATTCACCTTGAATATTTTAAAGGGGATACATATACTTGAGTGTGTCAACAGAAACACAATAAAATAAGATGCAGCACTAAATTGTTCAACCTCATTGTGCAAACATCTGAACAAGTGTATTTCAAGCATGAATTTTTATTTAGACAATGTTATTTTTAACGATATGGAACAGTATATGGACACTTCCAAGATATAACTTTAACATATAGTCAATTCTTGTTTTTATGTTCTATAAAGTCATACTAAACAATGAATTAGTGAGTACCACATCATTGCTCCTAGACAAAATACAAAGTTAGATTCCTAAAAGCCTCTAATCACAACATTTTTGTCAATAGATCAGCATATAACTGTGTGCTGTGTGTAACCATGTTTTATGTGTATCTGTTTAAAGATACCCTATATATATATATATATATACATATATGCATATGCATAAACTATTTGGACACACTCATAGTTGATTCAATAACATGGAACTCATGGCCTATAACACTATAACTCTTGCATAAATAGAGCTTTTCTAACAGACATATTTTCTCTGAAAAGTACCCATTAGCCTTATCATACTTAGGAATACTGGACAGCACTTCAGCACAATGCTTAGGTGGGGAACGAGGACATTTTAAACAATGAAATATGCAATGAAAAGCAAAAATATGCAAAAAAATATAACACTAAATAAACCATTTGTTTGCAGTATAGAAGCTGAGATGAGAAGCAGAGTGTCAAAGGGCACCTGGGTGGCCCAGTTGATGGTCTAAATTTCCACTCCCTGCCATGATCCTGGGATGGAGCCAATGTTGGGCTTCATGATCAGCAGGGAGTCTGCTTGAGGATTTCTCTCCCTCTCCCTCTGCCCTTCCCCCTGCTTGTGCTCATTCTCTCTCTCTCTCTCTCTCTCTCTCTCATCTCTTTCAAATAAATAAATAAATCTAAAAAGAAGAAGAAGAAGAAGAAGGCAGAGAATCACAAGGTTCAACCTCAGCTGGAAATGTGTGCGTCTGGAGACAAATTTTTCACCACTCAGAGTGTTTCCAAGAGTATTGATTTTGGGATTACAGATAAATATTATTAGCAGGTAGGCAAATTTATGAATACGAAGCCCATGAAAGGGGCACGTGAGCAGCTCAGTTGGTTAAGCATCTGACACTTGATTTCAGCTCAGGTCATGATTTTAGAGTTGTGAGCTCTAGCTCTGCATTGGCTCTGTGCTGGGCATGGAGCTTGCTTAAGATTCTTTCCCTCTCCCTCTCCCTCTACCTCTTCCCCCTACTTTTCCTCTCTATCTCTAAACTATATAAGAAATACATTTTTTAAATAAATAAAAATTTAAAATTTGAGTTAAGATTGGTTAAAGTAAAATGAAATATTGATTATGATCTGTTCCAGCCAGTTGAATTGTGAATGATTTACATTTTCTTCTCTGTCTTTTTATCTTCTAGTTCTTTTATAATGAGCATATATTTTCTTAATGTCAACGGATTGTTTCTTTATTGTGAATATTATGCATGTCCATAGAAAAAAACTATAAAACATAAAACATTTCAAAAGTACTTCCTACTTTTTTGAACTATAATACACTATTAAAATGTACATTTATTCTTCCAGAAGTTTGTCATTTATACTAATATAGAGAGTATATGTCATTTAAATTTCATACACAGAAATTGTACAACTTGTACAAATTGATTGTGGTATAAGAATAATGTATAACATTGAATAGTACCTGTAATCTGGCATGAATTGTGTATTATCTTCAAAGTAAAAATAATAAATCTGATACAAAAACTTTACCTATCTGGTATATGAAAAGTAATTTCTCTTTACTAATACAACATGTTTTATTCAATTTAGAGAGAAACTAAACACTTTTTCATATATTTGTAGAATTCAATGCTTTTCTTTAAGTCATTTTCCTATTCATATTAGTGTCTTATTTCTATTCCCTATTGCTCTGCTCTATTTCTTAATGGTTTGGAAAGTTCTTTAGATATAAGCAAATTATAATTTTGTTAAAGTGTCAAGAATTTATGTTATTTGCATTTCCATTAATATGTAATATACTTTCAACTTATAAAGTTGATATGAATTATATGACTTATACATATATACTAAAGTTTTCTATATTGACAATGGCTCAAATTTTCTGAGTCATTTCTGGTTTGAACCTAGTATATTAACAGTATAATTTTCTATTAAAAGTAAGGAATAAGATATTCTGATTATTTCCTTTCCTTTTATAAGCTCTTAGTAAGTAAATGAATTTTTTAAAGGCCCAAGTTACCAATATCACTTAAGAAATATTTATATAATTTAAATACTTCTATCTTTCTTAAATAACTTGAATTTGTAGTTAAATTACTTCCAACAAAGAAAGCACCATTACTGGATTTATTTTTTGGTAAATTCAATCAAATATTTAAAAAATGAAAGAATCCCAACTAAAAAAAAAAAATCTTTCAGAAGATTAAAGGAGAGGAGACATATCACAATTTGTTTTATAGGGATAACATTCCTATGCAACCAACACCAAAAAAGATTATTTTCAAAAAAGAAAATAAATCCAGACACAAATACCCCTCATGAATAAACACAAATGCTCCATAGCAATATATTAGCAAACTACTTCCAGCAGTATATAAAAAGGATAATACATATGACCAACTGGAATATATTCCAGGAATGCAAGTACAATTAGACTTTAAAAGTTCATCATTGCAATTGTCCATGAAAATAAAGAAATCCATAGTATCATCTCACTAGATACAGATAAAATATTTTACCAAATTCACTATCTTGTCTTGATAAAAACTATCAGGAAACTGGAACCAGAGGCAATGTCCTTAACTAGATATTTGTATGTTTGTTTGTTTGTTTGTTTGTTTTAGGGAAAGTGAGTACATGCACACAAGTGCAGGGAGGGCAGGGAAAAGTAGTTCGACACTGAACTAGGAGCCTGAACCAGGCCCCAACTCATGGCCCTGAGATCATGACCTGAAACAAAATCAAGAGTCGGATGTTTAACCTACCAAGGTACCCAGGAGCCCCGGGAATTCCCTCAACTAGAAAAGGGAAACTAGCAAAACCTACAATTAATGCCTCTAATGGTGAGAGACTGAATTAACTCTAGAGGAGAGACAAGTCAGGGGTGTGTGTGCACAATCACCATCCTTATTGAATTCAACATTCCAGCCAGTACAAAAAGGCAAAGAAGAAATATAAGGAATGTATAGATTAGAAAGGAAGAAATAGGGGATCCCTTGGTGGCGCAGCGGTTTGGCGCCTGCCTTTGGCCCAGGGTGCGATCCTGGAGACCCGGGATCGAATCCCACGTCAGGCTCCCGGTGCATGGAGCCTGCTTCTCCCTCTGCCTGTGTCTCTGCCCCTCTCTCTCTCTCTCTCTCTCTCTCTGTGATTATCATAAATAAATAAAAATTAAAAAAAAAAAAGAAAGGAAGAAATAAAGCTTTATTCACAGACGGGAATTCTCTGAGGAAGTCAGAACTATTGATATGAAAAACAGGTCAGTGGTGCCAGGAACTGGGAATGGGAAGAGGGTTTGATTGCACAAAGGATGATGGGTCTGGTCTGTGTCTTAATTGTGTTTGTGGTTACATGACAGTATCTATTCATTAAAACTCATGGAACTATACAATAAAAATAATAATTTTACTGTTTGAAAATTATATCAATTTAAAAAATAAATTTAGTTTCCTTAATGACATATTTGACACTGATGATTTTTTTATGGCACACTAAATTATTATATTTCTTATATCTATAATATTCCTAGGATCAGTTTCTCTAATAATATGCCAGTCATAATGTGTTGGTTGTTCTTTTAGTAATTTTTAATATATATCAATAATTGATGTTAGTATCCTGTCATCATTTTTTTCCAGAAAGTTCTTGGCCAGTATCAACCACTTAATTTTTCATATGACTTTTAGAAAAAAATTATCAAGATTAAAAGCATCTGCTGTCATTTTCCTGAAGCATAATCAATTTTTTAGATTTATTTGGAGAGATATGCCAGCTCTGCCATGTTAAGTCTTTGTACCAAAAAAAAATCTGTATTTACAATGACAATTTTGCATCCAATAAAATATATCTGAATTCATGATTATCTAAAAGTTATTTTGCTTAAAAGAATCTTTAGCATTTTTAAAAAAGTATGTACTTAAATTCAATCATTATGGACAATTACAACTTAGGTACTATGATTTGTTCCTATGTTATTTTTTTTACATTTTTATTTACATTCGAGTTTATTAACATACAGAGTGTAATATTACTTTAAAATGCACAATAGAGTGATACAACATTTCCATACATCACCCAATGCTCATCACAGAGTATTAATTCCCATCATCTATTTAAGCCATTTTTTGACCTTCCTCCTTTGCTGTGACCATCAAGTTTGTTCTCTATACTTGAGTTTATTTCTTGGTTTGCTTTTTTCTCCTTTTTTTTTTCTCTTTGATCATTTTTTTTTCTTAAATTCCATATCTGAGTGAACACATATGATATTTGTCTTTCTGTATTTCACTTAGCTAAATACTCTCTAGTTCCATCCATGTTATTGCAAATGACAAGATTTCATTCTGTTTTATGGCTAAGTTAAAATTCCATTTATAGTTATAGTTCCATTTATAGTTAAAAAATATAAAATTAAAATTAAAATTTTATAAAAATATAAAATATAAAAATATAAAATTAAAATTAAAAATATAAAATTCCATTTATAGTTATAGTTCCATTATCTTCTTTATCTATTCATTGGTCAAAGGACACTTGGGCTGTTTCCATAATTTGGCTATTGTAAATAATGCTGCTATAAACATCAAGATGTATGTACCCCTTTGAGTGAACCTTTTTGTATTCTTTGGGTAAATATCTAGCAGTGCAATTGCTGGATTGTAAGGTATTTCTATTTCCAATTTTTGAGGAATCTCCATACTAGTTTCCACAGTGCCTGCACCCAGTTTGCATTCCTACAAACAGTGCAAGAGGGTTCCCTTTTCTCCACATTTCCACCAATGCCTGTTGTTTCCTCTGTTGTTCACTTTAGCCATTCTGGCAGGTGTGAGGAATATTTCATCATCTCATTATAGCTTTGATTTGCATTTCCCTGATAGTAAGTGATGACTAGCATCTCTTTTCATGTGACTGTTGGCCATCTATAGTTTTCAGAGTACACGTCTTTAACCTCCTTGGTTATTTTATTCTTAGGTATTTAATTGTTTTTGGTGCAATTGTAAATGGGATTGATTCCTTAATTTATTTTTCTGCTGCTTCATTATCTGTGTGTAGAAATGCCACAGATTTCTGTATGTTGATTCTGTATCCAGTGACTTTACTGAAATCTATCAGTTATAGCAGTTTTTACATGGAGTCTTTTGGGTTTTCTACATAGAGTATCATGATATCTGCAAATAGTAAAAATTTTAGTTCTTCTTTACCTACTTGGATGCCTTCATTTCTTTTTGTGTTCTGAATGCTGTGGCTAAGACTCCCAGTACTAAGTTCAGTGAAAGTGGTGAGAATGGGCATCCTCGTCTTTTTCCTAACCATTGAGGAAAAGCCCTCAGTTTTTTCTCCTTGAAGATGATATTAGCTGTGAATTTTTTTTTTATATGTTGAAGTATACTCCTTCTAAACCTACTCTGTTGATGGTTTTTATCATGAATGGATGTTGTACTTTGTCAAATGCTTTTTTTTTTTTTGATCTAATGAAATGAGATGTGGTTCTTATCTTTTCTTTTATTAATTTGATGTATTATGAGGACTGATTTGCCCATACTGAACCATCCTTGAAGCCCAGTAATGAATCCCATTTTATCATTGTGGATGACTTTTTAAATTTATTGTTGGATTCAATTTGCTATTATTTTGTTGAGAATTTTTGCATCCATGTACATCAGGGATATTGGCCTATATTCGTCTTTTTTTTTTTTTTTCCCCATGTATTTATCTGGTTTTGGTATCAGGGTAATGCTGGTCTCATAGAATGAATTTAAAAGTTTCCCTTCTTTTTCTATTTTTTACAATAGTTTGAGAAGAGTAGATACTAATGATACTAATTCTTTTTTTTTTAATTTTATTTTATTTATGATAGTCACACACACAGAGAGAGAGAGAGAGAGAGAGAGAGAGAGGCAGAGACATAGGCAGAGAGAGAAGCAGGCTCCATGCACCGGGAGCCCGACATGGGATTCGATCCCAGGTCTCCAGGATCGCGCCCTGGGCCAAAGGCAGGCGCTAAACCGCTGCGCCACCCAGGGATCCCCGATACTAATTCTTTTTTAAGTGTTTGGTAGAATCTGTCTTTGAAGACATCTGGCCCTGGACTTTGGTTTTTTGGGAGTTTTTTTTTTTTTTTTTTCCTACTGATTCAATTTCTTTTTTTTTTCTTTTTTTTAAGATTTATTTATTTTTTATTTATTTATTTATTTATTTATTTATGATAGACATATATATATATATATATATATAGAGAGAGAGAGAGAGAGAGAGAAAGAGAGAGAGAGAGAGAGGCAGAGACACAGGAGGAGGGAGAAGCAGGCTCCACGCACTGGGAGCCCGACCTGGGACTCGATCCCGGGGCTCCAGGATCGCGCGCCCTGGGCCAAAGGCAGGCGCTAAACTGCTGCGCCACCCAGGGATCCCCTGTTTCAATTTCTTTGCTGGTTATAGGTCTGTTCAAATTTTTTATTTCTTCATGTTTCCATTTTAGTAATTGATGTTTCTAGGAATGTATTTCTTCTACATTGTCCAATTAATTGGAATATTATTTCTCATCATATCTTTCTATAATTGTTTGCTTTTTTTGTGGTGTTAGTTGCTATTCCTCCTCTCTAATTCGTGATTTTTATTTATTTCAGTCATTTCTCCATCTCTCTCTCTCTCTCTCTCCCCTTTTAAAAAAACTAAGATGGACTAGAGGTTTGTTTATCAGTTTGGTTGATTTTTTCAGAGTCAGGTCCTAGATTTACTGATCTGCTCTATTGTTTTTTGTTTGTTTGTTTTGTTTTCGCTTCTGTATCATTTTTTCTGCTTTAATATCTATTATTTTCTTCCTTCATTAGGCTTCATTTGTTTCCTTTTTCTAGCTTCTTTAGGTGTAACGTCAGGTTGTTTATTTGAAATTTCTCTTGCTTCTTGAGGTAGTCCTGTATTGCTATATGCTTCCTTCTTAGAACTGCTTTTGCTGAATCCCAAAGGATTTGGACAGTTGTGTTTCCATTTTCATTTGTTTCTAGGCACCTTTTTTTAATTTTTTATTCTTTTAATCTTTTTTTAAAAATATTTATTTATTTATTCATTCAGAGAGAGTGAAAGAGAGGCAGAGACACAGACAGAGAGAGAAGCAGGCTCCATGCAGGGAGCCTGAAGCGGGACTCAATCCCGGGTCTCCAAGATCACACCCCAGCCGCCAACCACTGTGCCCCCGGGGTTGCCCCACTTTTTTTTTTCTTTTAATTCTTCTTTTACTTCATGGTTAACCCATTCATCATTTGGTAGCAAGTTATTTAACCTCCAGGTATTTGTGTTCTTTCCAGATTTTTCTTTCCTGTGGTTGATATCTAGTTTCATAGTATTGTGATCTAAAAAGTTTCATGGTATGACTCTGATATTCTTGAATTTTTTGAGGCCTGTGTGGGCTAATATGTGATCTGTTGCTGTAGGTTTTTTTCCATTCAGCAGTTTGAATATATCATGCCACTCCCTCTGTCTTGCCAAGTTTCTATGGAAAAGTCTCCTGGTAGCTTAATTGGTTTTCCTTTGCTAGTTACTGACTCCTTTTGCCTTTCTACTTTTAAGGGTTTTTCTTTGTTATTATATTTTGTGACTGTAATTACATCATGTCCTGGTGTTGGGCTGCTTTTTTTTTTTTTTTTTTTTTTTTTTATTCTGATGGGAGTTCTCTGTGCCTCCTAAGTCCGGATGTCTGTTTCCTTCCCCAGATTAGAAAGTCTTCAGCTATTATTTCTTCAAATAAATTTTCTGCCCATTTTCCTTCTGGAACTGCTATAATCTGAGTGTTATTACATTTGACAGAATCACTGAGTTCCCTAAGTCTCTTCTCATGTTGGGTGATTTTTTTTTCTTTCTTTTGTTCAGTCACATTATTTTGTCTTCTAGATCACTAATTCATTCCTCTCCATCTTCAAGCCTACTGTTCATTGCATCAAGCCTGTTTCCAATTGAATTAATTGCACCCTTCATCTCTCATTGATCCTTTTTAATTCTTTTATCTCTGTGGTAAGGGTCTCACAGATGTCTTCTTTTCTCACACCCAGTGAGCAGTATCTTTATGATTTTTGATTTATATTTGCCATCAGGCATGTCACTTATATCTGTTTCACTTAGATCTCTGGCCATGACCTTATCTTGTTCTTTCATTTGGGATGATTCTTCCACCTTGGCATTTTTATATAAGTCTCTCATTACAGTCTTTGTCTCTGTCTTCTTCTCTTTGTTGTAAAAGCCTATTATGTCCCCTCCTTCTTATAGTAATGGTCTTTTGAAGAAGAGGTCATGTACTGCACAGGGGGAGGCACTTCAGGGAGTCTCTGGTGTGTGCTATGTGCTCTCTGCTGTTATGTTTTGGCTATTTTATCCTTCAGGACAGACATCTGCAGAGTGTCTCCTTTCCTGCCATGGGCACTGTTTGGCCCCTGGCCTGAATGTGCAAGTTTTAACCAAGTGTGCCATGTTTCTGCTTGTGATATGAGACCTGATACCAACTCCACCAGAATTGAGGCCCGGCAGAAATCTCTGGTTAGGAAACCTGGTGTGGGTCGGGGTTTGTACTGGTCTTCTAGGGTAGGGGCATGCCACACTGGGATGAGGCAAGCATGACTGAGAAGGGCCATCCTGCCAGAGTGCGGGGGCGTGGGGCTTGGTGTAAGCAAGTTAGAGAGTGTTGGCATGGTGCTGCTTCCCACA
Source organism: Canis lupus baileyi (assembly GCF_048164855.1). NCBI lineage: Eukaryota > Metazoa > Chordata > Mammalia > Carnivora > Canidae > Canis > Canis lupus. The sequence goes on from NC_132858.1 coordinate 52,087,937, forward strand.
GGTGGCTCTATGTTTATGCTGAGGGGTGGGGAGGGAAATCGTATTAGCCAGCTCCCTCTTTATAGGTAGAGTAGTCTCTGTGAAAGCAGTGAAAGTCTCTCAGGGACAAGCTTTGAGAAAAGTGAATGATCTCTCTTGCTGTGTGCCCCATGCATTTTTCAGGCTGTCTGCTCCTGGGTTGTTTGCCTGCCTTTTCTCCAGGAATAGTGTAGCATCCTCAGGGCTCTCTCAACCCAGTCCACTGACCTTTAAAGACTTTAACCCCTGCTGGTTACAGGAACTCATGGAATTCTTTCCATTTCTAAGCCAATGGCCATGGGGAAACATTCTCCTTGTGCATTCCCCTGTATGCTCCTCTCTCTCTCACCTCTCTCTGCAATCACAGCTCCCTTCCCTCCAGAGCAGTCTGGATCGGTTTCTTCCATAGACCATGTCTCTGCACTTCCTACCATCTTCAATGTGGCCTCCTCTCTCCCTTTAGTTTTGGAGTTTTCTCTGCCAACCTTCAGGTTGATTTCAGGGGTATTGAGGATGATGTGATATTTCTCTAATTGTCTTCGTGGGATGAGGTGAGTCTCGGGTCCTTTTACTCTGCTGCCATCTTTCTCTTGTTTATAGAATTTTGACCCTTTCAATATTATTTCCAACATAAATTGTTGCTTGTTTTATAAACTTCTGAGTTTAGACTTTTATTTTTCCCCCAAAGATATCCTATCAAAGCTGTTTGTTTAACAAGGAACATACTCTCTTACCTAGTGAATTGGGTAGATATTGCTATATTATAATTTAAAATAGAATATTATTTTAAAGAAATTTGATAAAGGTCTAATTTTTTTCCTCAAAGTTTTTATTTTAGTGAATTTTTCTTTCCTTTTAATTTATTTTTTTAAATTTGTTAATACTAATTTCACTAATTTATCCCTCAATATTGATACATCAGAAGTGAGTGTACACATTAATTACAGAATTTTTTTTAAAACACTATTTTTTTGTTTGTTTTACTTACGATACTAGATTTTTTTTCCCCTTTTGTTGCTTTCTCTTTAGGATAAACGAATCATTTGTGTCCACCTTTCATATCCTCCATGTTTACTCTAATTACTCTGTTGCTTCTTTTTCTTTTCTATTTCCTATTCCTGATTTTAACAAGGCCTACTTTTCCTGTATCTGATTTTATTTTTGGCAATGTCTACTTTCCATATGGATTTATCCAGCATCACCTTTATTTAGTTTGTTCTGGTGCTTTATCCTTCAGCTTTGCCAGGTCTCTTTTCCTCTTCCATTGTCTAAAATCCTTGTACTTAAAAATAATAAATAAATAAATAAATAAATAAATAAATAAATAATCCTTGTACTTTTGATTCTGAGATGTATCATTTCTCATTCTTTTTCCTTTCATGAATTTTCTTTTTGTTGTTATTTGTTAATTTTGAATTGCTTGTTACCTTTTTCCTGTCATATTTATTCACAGGCCTAAAGCCCTGGTTTTACAAAAGATCGAAAGGGACCTTCATAGTTTGGTCAAAGAGACTTAACAATAAAGTACATGGAGTGGAGAAGGAACTGGGCAGAGAAGTGATGTTAGACATCAGGCAGTTTGTTTGTAGAATTATGTGTCAGAGCAAAGCTACATCATCCTGTCCACCCTCATCAGGGTTCTTAGCACTCAAAATCATGCCTATCAGTGGGCAGGAGCTGAGTAGGCCCCAGGGAGGGCTCTTGTACTTAACAGAGTTAAGTTTCATTAGTGCTTTTCCCTTTAGATGACCATAGTTACCAGCTGAAAAGATGATTGTCTCCTCTACTTTGAAAAATAAGAACTTGCTTCTCCTAAAGAAAACTTATTAGTCCCTCTGCTCCTTATGCCCTCAGAGCTCTGGTGATTTCTGCAGCCTGCACAAATCAGCTTTCTCCATGCTGAGTGACGGATTATCTGTCATTTAGCCCCTTGGTTCCATGCAGAAACCTCTATGCTGCAAAGGATATCGATTCTCCAGCCATATTCTGGGTCAAGTTAACCATTTATTAAAAAAAAAATTTTTGCTTATATAAATAACTTTTTAATACCTTATTTTTATTTTTACCTTTTTCAGGGTTTATTGAAGTATAATTGATAAAAAATATACATGCCTAAGTTGTGCAACATGATTTTTTAAGGCATATAGCATGGTATTCTAATTTATATTTATATTTCGGTTACTATAATTAAATTACCATAAGTAATTAAATTACTCACCTCACATAGTTACCTTTTATTTTGAGGTGAGAACACATAAGATCTATTCTTTTATCAAATTTTAGGTATACAATAATCATCATGCTGTATATCAGATCTCTAGAACTTATTCATCTTGTAATTTAAATTTTTTTCTCTTTGACCAATATTTCCTCATTTCCCCTCAATCCCAGATCCTGGAAGCCAGTATTCTTCTCCCTGGTTCTATGCATTTGTTTGTTTGTTTTTTTATTCCACCTATAAGCGATATCGTACAGTTTTTCTCATTTTTCATCAGGCTAATTTCATTTATACATGATTTCCAAGTTCATCTATGTTGTCACAAATGGTAGGGATTCCTTCTTCTTTATAGTGAATAATATTCTATATAAGTATATCTATATCTATATATTTCTATATATATATCAGATTTTCCTTAGCCATTTATTAATTGACAGGTACTTAGGTTATTTCCATATCATGTCTATTGTAGATAATACTGCAGCAAACATGGGAGTGCAGACGCTTCTTTGAGATACTGATTTCCATTAATTCAGAACTGTCAAAACCATTGACCTTCATAGGCTAGAAAAATATGCTCGTATTATAACATATCAGTGGAAAAAAATTAAGCATAGATAACAGATTGTTGCGGGGTTCTTTTTATGTTTTGTTTTGCTTTTAGGAAAATAGACATAATGGGAAATGCAAACTGTTTCTTTTTTTTTTTTTTTAATTTCTTTGGAAATTCAGTGAATGTTGTACTCATTCTGACTCCATTGACCTTTTGCTTAGTAGTTATCCCAAGCACATTATGTGTGTATATCTCCACGTAAGTCTACTTTAATTTATATGTTTTAATATGTCATTGAACATATTACTACTTGCTTTATCTGCATGATCTCTTTCCTTTTCACAACTGCCCTGAGATATAGATATCTTTATCTCTCAGTTCACAGATAAGTAGAAACTAAGTTGTTTGGCAATAATGTGCAGTGAAACGTGGGCACACTGTTTTCTCTATTGTACAATTTTCTCCTCCTTTTGTGTTCAGGTGTATTTTACTGAAAAGATAGCAAAGCTCTATCAGGGCTGATAATCAGATGACACCTTAATCTGAAAGTTTATATTTATTTTATATCTATTGAATTTTATTATTTCTAGAAATAAAGGAGGATAATAACAGATCTGTAATATGTAGAAAAGTTAAGAAAAGAAAAAAAGATTACAGAGAGAAAACAGGCTTGGAACAAGAGAATAGCAAAGGCCTAGAATTCTGGCAACTTAATTTAATTTTTAGAACACATTCTGTCTGTTTACTTGAATTCTATTTCTCTAGACTTCACTTGAGGTGCTTAAGCACAGAGGTAATTATCTAATTTAACTGTTCCTGGCAAGTACTCAAAGCTAATGGCTTCAGATTATTCTCCTTACCCAGTTTTACCTAAAGGCTTCCTTTCAGAGAGACTCTAACTGCTCCCTCTTTCAGAAGCTCCATATAACTTCCAGGACTGTAACATTCTTTAGCAACCAGGATGCAAGAGTGACTCTTGGCAATAGACTGTGAGAATAGCAAAGAGTAAATTGTGACACCGGCTTATGGTAAGAGATGATATTATATGAAGGCTTCCAATACACAAATTAAAAAAATAATACTAATAAATCTCATTTTCAAATATGCACACTTGATAAAAAGAAAAAAAAAAACTGGAAAAAATAGTGTAATTTGTAACAGACATCACTTATCTAGAATATATTCAGTCCTTCAGATGTTTTACCTAGAATAACTCATCCAATTCTCCCAACTACCCTATGAGTCAGGTGTTCTGTTCACATCCTTATAACCCTGATGCTTAATTTCAGTGATTTGCAGAGCTGGATTAGAGCCGCTCCTGAGGTCACAGTGTGTGCTGTAATGATCTGTGCTTTACCACCCAACTGGTGCATGGTCTACATTTAAACAGAACATGTAAACAAACACCAGGATGCAGATACTTTGGAAGAGACTCGGAAGTCCCACATTCTTAACTCCCTCAGCAAGAATTTATTGAGTACATACTAGGTGTCATATACCTAGTATATGGTGTCAGGAGCACCTGAGTGGCTCAGTTGGTTAAGCGTCCGACTTAGGCTCAAGTCATAATCTCAAGGTCTTGAGATTGAGCCCTCTCTGCTCAGTGAGGAGTTCACCTCTTCCTTTCCCTCTGCCCCTCCCCCTGCTCATGCTCTCCTGGTCTCTTCCTCAAATAAATAAATAAATAAAAGCTTTTATAAAAAGATATAGATTACTGCCATTAAAAAACACAAATATTCAACATTTATTACTATTTTGCAGCAGATGGATAATAAATAAACTGAATAAGAAAATTAAAAAATGATGATAAATGCCATGAAGAAAAATAAAACAGACATTAGGACTAGCCACACTCAAGGTCACTGGAAGCATACTTGATAAGGTGACACCTAAGCACACACTTGTATGTCACATGGAACTCAGAAAAATGATTGTTCCTGACAGAGAGAGCAAGTGCAAAGGTCTAGAGGGAGCTTGGGGCCTCATGTGTTTAAAGAAGACTCGGAGAGTAATATCATGAAGAAGAGCTGCTGAGGTATAGAGTAGCAGGAGATGGAGTCAGAGAGATAATGGGACACTGGGTTATCAAAGATCTTGTAAGCTATTGTAGTTCAGTTGCCTTGTCCTCTAAGTAAGGCAGGAGGCCATGAAATTATTGGCAGCACAGACTTGTCATGATCTGTGTATAATTTGAAAGGCTCAGTCCAGCTGCTGTGCTGATAGACTGGCAAGACAGGCATAGATGTGTGGGACCAGGTAGGAGACAATTGAAACGATCAGTCTAGGCCCCCAATGATTGAGTCCTGAACTAGGTACATGGGAATGCAGTTGACACAAAGGGGTTTTGGTTGGGTTCTCTGTTGAAACTGGAGCCTAAAAGATGGGAGGAAATTTTTCATGTATTTGAAAGAAAAATAAGGAGTCAAAAAAGGAGTCAGAAATATCTATATTTTTTTTTTTAGCAACAGCAATTGCGGATACTTAGTTCAAATAAACTGAGGGGAAATAGTGAGTGGAGCAGGTTTTGGTGTTCTGCTCAGATTGTGGTGTCTGACATTCAATGGCAATGCCAGGAATGCATATGCATATGGATCTGGAGTTTCAGGAGTGGTGTGAGAGAAAACAAACATTTTAGAGTAGAGTTGATATTTCAAGCATGGAACTCCATCAGCTCACCAATGGAGTGCCTGGGAAGAAAACGGTTTTGAGAATCGCTGACTGAATTCAGCCTTTAAGTTAACGCTACTTTTAAACCACTGATTTTTAATCTGGTTAAGAGGACACTGAATTTGTGGGTTTGGAGACAAGGAGACAATTTAAGGAAATTCAGTATAATTAAAAAATTCAAGAGTTTTGCTCTAAATGGAGGTCAACAAAACGAAGTGATGCAGAGATACTGGAAGTGAAGTCAACGGATTTGTTTTCTTTCTTTTTTCATGATTTGATAAATAGCAAAATGTTTGTAGAGTAAGGGGAATTCACAAGAAAATCATAAAAATTGAGTTGCCAGATAGAGAGGTGGGGCTGTTGCTGAAGGATGCTTTTCTGTAGGCAAGAAAAATTGGGACCTAGTGCATAGGTGATGGGTATTTTGGAGTGGAACTAGGTATGATGCCTGGGATGCTGGCAGGTGGTGAGGCAGGGTAGTGGAAACTTGCTGCAGATTGTGTCACAAGTAGGGGGAGAGCAAGAGGTGTTGCGTCTGGAAGGAGTGAAGAGAGAATCAAGTTAGAATAGGCTGAGAGCATGGATAGATTAGGAAAACATAATACGAACAATTGTGAAACTTAATTGTCGTTGCTGCTTTTCACTTATCATCTAGAGACATTTGGTATGATATTTAAAAAAATCTTCCATTAGAACTTTCTTTTTTCTCTTTCTTCTTTCTTTCTTTCTTTCTTTCTTTCTTTCTTTCTTTCTTTCTTTCTTTCTCTTTCTTCTTTCTTTCTTTCTTTCTTTTTTTCTTCTTTCTTTCTTTCTCTTTCTTCTTTCCTTCTTTCTTTCTTTCTTTCTTTCTTTCTTTCTTTCTTTCTTTCTTTCTTTCTTTCTTTCTTTCTCTTTCTTTCTTTCTTTCTTTCTTTCTTTCTTTCTTTCTCTTTCTTTCTCTTTCTTTCTTTCTTCTTTTTTTCTTTCCTTCCTTCCTTCCTTCCTTCCTTCCTTCCTTCCTTCCTTCCTTCCTTCTTTTTTTTTCTTCTTTTCAGTATAGTCGATATACATGTTACATTAGTTTCAAGTGCACATCGCAGTGGTTCAATATCTCTGTATATCAGCCTGTGCTCCCAAGTGTAGCTACCGTCTGTCACCATACAATGCTATTACGGTATCATTGACCATGTTCCCTAATGTTGTACCTTTCATCCCTGTGACTTATTTATTCATTAACAGGAAGCCTGGATCTTCCACTCTCCTTCATCCATTTTGCCCATCTCCCCCTTCCCTCCAGCAGAATTCATTCGTACTCTATACTCATAGGTGTGATTCTGCTTTTTGTTTGTTTATTCATTTATGTGGTTCTTTAGATTCCACACAGAGTGAAATTATAAGGTACTTGTCTTTCTCAGTCTGACTTATTTCATTTAGCATAACACCCCCTAGGTCCATCTATGTTGTCTCACTGGTAAGAGCTCATCTTTTTATGGCTGTATAATATTCCATCATATATTATATAATATATAATGCCATATAACATAACGATTATGTATTTTATATATATAATCCCACCAAATGTTATCTTTTGTTATTTCTTGTTTTTTTTTTTTATGTTAGCTATTTTGAGAAGTGGAAGGTGATACTTCATTGTGGTTTTGATTAGCATTTCCTTGATGGTGATGCTGAGCATCTTTTCATATGTCTATTGACCATTTGTGTGTCTTCTTTCCAAAAAATGTTTATTCATGTCTTCTGTCCATTTTTTCATTGGATTGTTTGGGGGTTTTTTTGGCTTTCAGTTGTATAAAATCTTTATATGCTCTGGATATTAACCTCTTATTGGATATATCATTTCCAAATATCTTCTCTTCTTCAGTAGGCTGCCTTTTTATTTTGTTGATTGTTTCCTTTGCTGTGCAAAAGGTTTTTGTTTTAGTGTAGTACCAATAGTTTATTTTTACTTTTGTTTCACTTGCCTTAGGAGACCTATCTGTGAAAATGTTGTTATGGCCAATGTCAGAGAAATTACTGCCTGTGTTCCCTACTAGAATTTCTAGGTTTCAGACCTCACAGTTAGATCTTTCATCCATTTTGAATGGATTTTATGTATGGTGTTTGAAAGTTTCATTCTTTTGCATCTTGTTGTCGAGTTTTTCCAACATCATTTATTGAAAAGACTGCCTTTCCCCTCAAATACTTTTTTTCTTAAAATAACCTTTATAACAAAAACTGGTAGGATTTCTAAGGTTTCTGAATATAATTAAACATAATAATCTAGCCATCATTACTCTTTAGGTTCCATACATATTTCATAAAAATTTGTTAATAATAATTCTAAAAGTGGTTCAGATACTTAGTCATCAAACCTAGTCCAATTTCTTCCATTCTACCTTGACTTTGTTTGATGCTTTATCATGAGAAGAAGAATCTGTTGTAAGCCTTAGGCCAAGGCAACTTATCCCCTGTGAGCATATTAAGAAGAGTAAAATGAAAAGAAACACCAATTACATCCCCTGGGAGATTTTTTAAATTAATAATAATTGTTAATGCTTCCAGCACAAATTATTGGCAGTAAATTGCATTTGAAATGATGAGATCTCAAAAAATGATATTATTTAAACAATTCCAGATAATCAGCTATTTCTTCCTCAGGGGGAGCTTCTTTGGCAGGGAAGCATCCATCTCTCAGGAAGGCATGGAAATAAATTGCAGTGAGACACAGAAACTTCTCTATGATATTTTTCAAATGAATCAGAATTCATTGGAAGGCATAACAATGGGCAGATATCATGCTTCTTTTCAGTGTTAAAAATTGGTGATGGAATCCCTTTCAAACTGACTGTAATTATTTTTCCATAAAATATTTTTTTGTGCTAAAATGAAGTAAAAGATGGTCAAAAATCATCAAATGTCATTTCTGAGTAAAGTATGTAAACTATATATGCATATAACAAATTTTACCTCTGAATTTCTTACCTATTTTCTATGTGATATTATGTAGAAAAATGAAGAAAATTTAAAATTGCCAATTATAAAACAACCAGATGAGTCAGTATTAACAGTTGCACAAACCTTTCATATGACTGAAATTATATTGTAATACAACATTGAAAGTGTTCACTAAACAATGTGAGGGTCATGAGGAAGGTTTTAACACCTGTGTTTTGAGAGCCGATGCTAGTCCTTCCTCACACATTATTCAATCCATTTCCATGCAGGATTTTAGATTGCTTCCAATTTTCTAAAATTTCAAATGCTACATTGACAAATATTCTTAGAGATGACTCTAAATACATTGTAAGATGTGGAAGAGTTTGTTAAAATATTTTACAAATGAAAAAAATCATTGCAATTGACAATTTTTCTTTCAAATGTGCCTATTTAAACTCCTACTATCAGCATCCAATGTATGAGAAGGGTTATTTCCCTGAAAGTTTTCATTCTTACAAATGGGATAGAAACTAAACATCATCTTCTTTATAATGTAAATGCCTTTGATTGCTAGTGTTTGAGGCCAATATTATCTGGCTTATATACGTGTGGAATTGAAATTCGTACCAAGCCTTTGACATGTTTTTTGGAAGAAAGGAAATAATGGGGAAGTCTAATACTCCCACATCCTAGTCTCCAACTTGCTGAAAAACCATTTTCTTATCAGCATTGTCATATATTTCTTAGTGATGTTTACAAATATATATAATCACCATATCATTCTTATCTTGTTGAGTAGAGGTCATTTCTCCCTGAATTCTAGTAAGATTACAAAGTGGATGTTTTCTATAATGTAATTCCTTTCCCTGAAGCAAAACTTCATATTGGAAGCTTCTCTTTCCTTTTCTCCCTGTATTATTTCACTCTCATTGCATTTTGCTGGCTACCTGATGTCATTTTTTCCCTGTTTGCTCACCTTTTTATAGAGTTTTAGCTAGTGCTGGAATTTACTGTTAAATGCCACTAAATGAGCCAATTCTAAAATTCTCCTCAGTTGCTGAGAGAATTAAATCTTCCTACTTTTTAATTTGAGATTATGTCTGATGTGCACAGCTTGGAGCCAAGATTTTGTTGGCTTTCTACCTTTTATTTAGTTTATATATTTTTGCATCATGGGTTGTCTGCTAATATTGTCCCCTCATCAGATAAACTCTTTCCTATTCCAAACACTTCAGCAGCTTATAAGGATCTGTTTTGTCTGGCCCTTGCATAACTCCTCAACCCCATTTCTGTGCAACTCACCCTCCAAATCCCACTTCACTATCTAGGTAACTATTTTTCTGGAAGCATTATCAGCTTCCTGAAACTGCCACAATTTTGCTCATCTCTCATCTTTGCGCATCTGTATTTATAGAACTAAAAACTATCACTTTTCCTAATTAAAGTATAAATTCACTCAACTCACTGTCAATTTTTCCAAAATATTTTGTGTTTTGTTATTTTTTTTTAAGATTTTATTTATCTATTCATGAGAGACACAGAGAGAGAGAGAAAGGCGCAGAGACACAGGCAGAGGGAGAAGCAGGTTCCATGCAAGGAGCCCGATGTGGGACTCGATCCTGGGTCTCCAGGATCACACCCTGGGCTGCAGGCAGCGCTAAACCGCTGCGCCACCAGGGCGGCCCTGTTTTGTTTTTTTTTTGTTTTTTTTCTAGTTTCGAACTCCCTTTCCAGGCTTTGATTTTCTGACCCTCCTGTACGTTCTCATAGTACTATTTATTTATTTATTTATTTATTTATTTATTTATTGCATTTAAATAAATTGCCCTACAAATGACTCTGATACGTATCTTCTAGTGGATTTCAGATCATTTAATAAGTCACTACTATAGTCATAGTCATCTTTGTAGCTCATACTAATACACTAATCTCCCTCACACACCAGTAAGTTCTTTGGGAGCTACTTAATAAGCATATATTTTATTATAAGCTTAGGAATTTATTCTTTGGTAGGATTAGAATATTTTGTCGCAAAAACAAAGTTAACAAAAATAGAAATTATATATGTATAACAGAAATTATATATGTAAATTCTATATATAGAGCTATACATAGAAATTATATATATATAATATATATCTATACATATAACTAATATGTAGACTATATATAAACATATATATAAGCAGCAAATAGCCCTGGATGATGTAGTGAGCCATTTTTAGAAGCTCAGAAGGTACATATAATATAAAAATCATCTCATGTGCAAGAGGAGTGGAGAATCGACAATGACATGTTGATAGTATAGCCCTATTATGTTCTTAATGGGTATGCAATACAACCTGTAAAACATCCATCACTGCTGTTTCGAAAAGACTGATGTCCTTCCAGAGATTATTTATCAGAATGAAATTTGCTTGTATCTCTTTCACATCTGTTTCTGAATAGAGTTATTGACCAGGTGCATGACTGCAAGAAATTGTATGTCATGCCTGGTTTTATGTCAAGGAAGGAAAGAAGGCTTTGGCTTAAAGGGTAATGGCGATTAAAGGGTAATGGCGATTAAAAGACATTCTTTGGCCAATAAATAAATACATACATACAATACGTACATAAGTAATAGCTATTAATCATATAGTTCAAAACCTGAGACTTTGTAAAGGTATCGTCTCACTAAGATCAAGAAATTAAGTCCCAATCTCTAAGGAATATACTCTCTCTTTTTCTTAGAGATGATCACCATTCAATCATGTACTTTCAAGAGTAGCCATACGCACTTCTACACGCTGGTAACCATCATCATCACATCATCATCTTGCAGAGAACTTAAAAGGAGTGAAAATTTTTATTATTTATTTATTTATTTATTTATTTATTTATTTATTTATTTCTAATGGAGAAAGCACACCTTTTTGTTGTAACATTGGCACCAGAATTCTGAAGGCAAAGGCTCTGTGTGAGTTTGGCTTTGTTAGTACAGGGCTCTGAAGCAAGGCGCTTCATATCTGGTTTAATCACTATAATGATTCAACTCAATAGTGAGTTTCGTAACTTCTCTTTACCCTTGATGAATTGAGTATAAAAAGTTTTCACCTCATTGTGTTGTTAGGGGATCAAATAAAATAATGAATTTAACCCAATACCTGACACATAGTAAGAATTCCATAACTGTGCACTAATATTATTGTTACTGGAAGCAGATTATTATTTTTTTTACCATTTCCTACTGTATGCCCCTACTGTATTGTCTCAGAAACACACATAAGCTTGTATCCATGGAAGTATTCCAATAACTTGATGGATCACAGATTAATATTACTAGATGCAGTGGTTTCTAAATCTTTGTATATCATCATGAATATTTCAGTGTGGTTGTAAAGAAATGTGAATAATACATTTTACCACAGTTTAACTTTTCATAGCCTATAGATTTCTCATTGATCATATTAAATCTACTCATGCCCAGGTTTACTGACTTTAAAAATTAATATTTTAGGGTAATTTTCATGAGGGAATTGGTATTTTGAATCAGAGTAATTCTATATCTACAGGATGTGTGACCAGTTTTGGTCCATGATTTCTGATGTTTTGGTTGGAACTGAACTTTGCATGCATGAGTCCATCCAGCTGTGCAGCGACACAGTTAAAATGACCTGACTGTTATTTATTCCAATGTTAAGATTTTGCAAATACCATTCAGGGACAGAATCATGAGACAATTAGAATGAAAGAAGTTCTCATTATTAACAATATCCCAACCAAGAGTTCGGCATTTGTTATTGTCACAGAATGTAATTGTGATTCATAATGCATGGGGTAGACAAGGACAACCTTCACTGTAAATATGGATTGCTTAATCTGTGAGCAAACCAAGAACAACTCTGGGACTTGTTTCTATGCCAGCTTTTCTGCACTATTTCCCTTCTTCCCTCTCTCCAGGGCTTCAGGGACCCCAGAATCTTTGGAAAGTACTTACTCCCAGGTTATGACCTTGACCTGGCTTTCATACTAAGCAGGGGATGCGCCATGTGATCAGGACTAATCAGCTTCCTTACAGCCCTCTTACATTACAGTGTTCCTTCAGTGACCCAACAACAGATATCCCAGTCACACCTTTCTCAGTTAGAGCTCCAATGGTTTGGCCTTTAGATATGCATCTACTAAACACTTGCTTGGGAATCCCGCCTGTTTCTACCACTTCAGAACCACCACTCTCTGGGTAATCATGGCAGATATTCACGGATACAATGTTAATAGTTTCCCCATCACAACATATGTCTACAATCAGTGTTCCTGGATTTCCTACATTAACACCTCTATATATACAAAATATTTAAGAGAAAGATGAATTGTACAATAAAATAGCATTTGTGGTATTCCATGTTTTGCACAGTGTTTATTAACATGATTTCAGATTAGACATAAAAATAATGTCCTCTGTGCCATTAAAAAAAAGAAAATTAACTGTATTTTTTATATTTTTTTAAATTTTCTGTATATCTTGGTATTTTGACAGCTTAATAATCTTTCTGGCTGCAGAGAAACTGTCTCTCTTGGGACTAGACATTTCCTAGAGACAGCCAAGGGACAGGCCAGAAACATGCCTTCAATAAGCAAACTAACTAATCTGAAGCCATTTCTCCCCAATGCGGCCCATATACCCAAAGATCCCTCTGCCTCAATCATTTCAGAGCCAAGTATCAGACAAACAGGGAATATTACTTTGCCTTAGAGCCCCCTGAAATTATTCAAACTAGCAAGTTATAAGCTATTTATTTGCCTTCATTTCATAGGGAACTCCAATAAAGGTTGAGCTTTTGGGTGTCCCCTTACTTTGGCCACTTCTGGCTCAGGACCAATGCTAGTGTTCCCCCTGATGACCTGCATGTGGGCCATGAGTTCTGTTTCCAAGACTGTGGATACAATAAACGTTTTTGTCTTTTTCTCCTTTTCCCGCATCTCCTCTTAGGGCTGCATCTCACTGACGACCATACAAAATAGCATGGAACAGTCACCAAATTCAATATGGACATGTCATGAACAAATTCCTTTTTATATATTGGACATATATTTTCTTCTCTCTTTATCCAGTTATTTCTCCCAGAATTATCTCCTCTTTAATTTTGAGTCAGATAGCCCCTCCCCCCCGAGTTTCCCCTTTCAAGAACATATTCAAGCTTTTACTGAATCGGGGACTGGGACTGAAAGTGTAGCTCTGTGGGGCAGCTGGCCCACCTCAATGTCATAAGGTAACTGAGTGCTATCACTTCACAAATGGTGACTCTCAGATGATGGACCTTGCCATCCACTTTTTGATGGGCCCTCCCTACAGGTTAGCTTTCAGGAAAAAAATATACGCTGTTGGAAGAAAAATTAGTTATTCGAGAAAAATTAAATGTAGAGTTCTTTGTATTTTAAACCTGAAGTAAGGAAGTAAACATTTGATCTTTTGATTGACTTTATTCAGTATAAGAAAATATAAAGGTAGCATTTATTATTTACTAAGATGTCAAATAACTAATACCTTTACCTCTGAACTTTTCTTTGGATTTCATTGATCTATGTGTGTAATAATTATAAGTGTGGAAGGAAGCAGCATACCCTTAAAAATTACTTTTCTCTTTTCAAAATGGTTTTTAGCCTGAAGAAAAAGCTCATATAAAAGCTCAGAAAGCATTTTATTTTAGGTGTAAAACTTGTGGTTCTGCTAAGGATCTTAAAATCTTGGAAAACATTTTTTTTCCCAATAAGAAGAGAGTTGTCAAATATAGTATTTTAAGAAATTTTATTTGTTTACAAAGAAAAATTTCAAGAGAAAACTACAAATAATCTTAAATAATAATTCTTATTTATTCTTTGATGATTTTTTGCTGAAATCCATACATTCTTATAACTCTTCAAAAGTAAATTTTATATTATTTTTTAAAATTTTATTACTTATTCATGAGAGACACAGAGAGAGAGAGAGAGGCAGAGACACAGGCAGAGGGAGAAGCAGGCTGCATGCAGGGAGCCTGATGCAGGACTTGATCCCGGGACTCCAGGATCATGCCCTGAGCTGAAAGCAGGTGCTAAGCCACTGGGTTAATCCCCAAAAGTAAATTTTAGATGACGTATATGCTCATATTTGAATCCATATATGTATTATATAAATATAATACATGAATGTATGTGTGTATTTATGTGTGCATATATATATGTATATATATAGTAGTTCCTATGTTTCATTTTATTTTGCCATCGTTGTGAGTCTGTCTACACTTACAAAGGTGAACACTAAACCTATTTAACCTATCACAATGTTTTACCAGTAAGTAGAATTTAAAAATAAAACAATTTTATAGATTTTTTTTTACTTTGTTTGCTCATTTCAAATGATAATTGCATTTCTTACCTTTTCTCAAATCCGCTCAATCTGAAAGATTTTCCCCTAAAATCCATCACCAATTTTTCTTTTTTTCCTAACACTCCATTCAAAGGGCTACAATCAGCACAGATAATAGCTCATAATACTTCGCATCGAAAATAAGCAAGATTAAGGTGAGATTTGTCTACTTTGTCATTGTGATGAGAAGAATTAAAGTTTCAACTAATGTTGAAATGCGGCAGATCCTAAGGAAAGGCTGGAATATCTGCATTGCTATAAATCACAGTATGCTGATTCATTAACAGCTTAAATATATTCACTCATATGGGCTGGATAAGCTCAATGTTATCTGCAGAATGGCACTTGAGAAGGATCAAAGCTAGGGAAGAAATATTTGGGCATATTCAGAGAATTGGCACCAACAAATTTCTTTGTACTTATATGCATATTGTTTTAATATATCTTTTTTTAGTATGTATAAAAATGAATAGTTTATAAGCACAATTTAAAATTAGAATATATGACATAAATACATTTTATCAACACTCTATTTCTCCACAGGCTGGGGTATTTGATGAATCTGTGAGATTCTTGAAAAGATATTCCTTATGATAGGACTCTTCATTGTTCGGAGATTAACATTTCATGCAAGCAACCAACAAACTAATGAGGGAGTTGCTATTTTACTGCATAGTTTTACCACACTTGTTCCAACGCTTCTATTTTAGAAATTTCTTAAAATACATATCAAGGGATTGCTTTACATTGTTTTCTGTTTATAATCTTTATATTCAAAAATCTATTCTAAAACTTAATGTTAACCTTTATAATAGCCGAAGAAGAGACTCAAACTAGTAAGACTCCACCACAGACATTAAAATAGTGGTTTCTAATAAAATGTTATGCCCAATACCCATAGCTAAAACAATTGAGACTCTTGCCAAATATACTTATTACTCTTTAGATGGATTTGCTTAAAGATTCCACAAAGGCTTTGCATAAAAGTCAATTTGAGAATGTATATTCTTCAAATTGTATTAGACTATGCTGAAGGAAGTGATAGTTTCTGTTTCCAATTGCATTTATTCTTGAAATTTTGAATCTATACTTAGAGTTTTAGTCTGTCATTAATTGTATTGTTATCCAGGAACTGAGTCATTTACAGACTGAAATTGAACGAGCACAGCCACTTTAATGTTTATTCTGTTGCAAGTTTTATTCAGGAACAGTTCTGGAACTCTATTATAAGGTGAATGATGTCACCACGCGTACTTATTACTAGAGAATGCTTAACTGTATGAAACCCTGGACCAACAAAAAACGTTGAATTCACTGTTTATCTGCCTCTAAAGATTTCAGATATCACATTTTTGCAATTACAGTTGGAAGTTTGTATTCATAAAAATGACTCTTACCGCTTTTTCAGAATAGTAATGATTAAGCTGTTGGGTCTTTAATTAATAAAAATAAATGTGAACTTTAGCTTTCTGCAGGACTCCCAAATATTTCCAAAATCTTTCTGTTGAATTTAATATAAATTATATGAATTGTATGTTTGAATACATAGCTGAGCTTGCAAGAATATGAGACATATATCAAAGTGGATGTGTGATGAATACTAATATCAAACCAGAGACCTGGGTATCTTGAAGACAGAAACCCAAGAAGATTAGAGTTTCAGTGTTAATGCTTAAAGTCACGGGGAAAGATCACCAGGTCAGATGCCTACATGTGAATTTGGGGCATGTGAAGGGGTTATATCCTGAAGGCAAAGGAACAGGTAGAAAATCAATCAATCAAACACACTGCTTCTGCCAGAGTGCAGAGTGGAAATGTCTTGAAATTGTTCTTAGTATTGATAGTCTCAGAATTTTTAATTATTGGTTTATTCTAGCAAAAATCTATGATTTAAGTCATATTAAATTACACTTATGAAAACTGCAGATCACAAAATTGTATAAATCGCAATCAAAATGTGCTCAGTGGAAAGGTTAAATACAAGAGTATACATAATTTAAAAGAGATTTGTTGAGGTGGAATACAGATCAGAAAACATTACCAGCGTGAACACAAATATAAGGAGATGCTGAATTTGAAATTGTGGTTAAGTACAAGTGAGGGACTATAGTTTAACATAATGATCTGTAGAAAAAAGAGTTATTAGGTAAATGTTTGAAAATATAATGGCTGGGAAATGCCTAGGATTGATGACAAGCTAAGTTTACTGACACAGGAAGCACAACATATATCAGTAGGAAAAATCATACATCAATGTGTAACCAAAAAATTGGGACACAAAGTAAGAGTGATGGAGAAAACTGATTTTTAAGTTGGTAGAGGGATGCCTCAGTGGCTCAGGGGTTGAGCATCTGCCTTCAGCCCAGGGTGTGACCACGGGGTCCTGGGATCAAGTCCCATGTTGGGCTCCCTGCAGGGAGCCTGCTTCTCTCTCTACCTGTGTCTCTTCCTCTCTCTGTGTCTTTCGTGAATAAATAAACAAATAAATAAATAAATAAATAATCTTTAAAAAATTTAAAAAATAAAGGTGGTAGAGAGAAAATTACAATAAATAAAATGTGTACATGAGGAGACAAGAGAGAAGGGAAGAATCTTCACTGTGTTGATGGAAAATAATTCTCAATTAAGAAATGTGTAGTAAAATGATATTTAAAATATTAGGGCAAATAAAGATAATTTCAGGTAAAAAATTAACAGAAAAATTTATACTCAAATTAATCTTAGTAGAGAACTTCCAAAAAATATATTTAAAGAAGTACAAACTTCCACAGAAAAGTTGAAAAGAAAAAAAAAGAGGTGAAAAAAGAAAATGTTTGTAAGACAATAAAAACATCACACAAAAACAAAAGCAATGTATTTAATGCTAACTTTGGAAGCTAGAATAAATGTAAAATTACAGTACGGAGTAACAGGATATACTAACATATAATGTACATCAGAGTATTAAATTTCATACTTTTTAAATGTACGAGGTTAATGTTTTCAAGTTAATTACTAAAATACCAGTAATAGAGTATACAACTCCCAAGCTGGTAGAAGGAAAAAAAAAATGGAATAAGATACAAAAGACCAGTAGCATAAAGGGAAAGACAGAAATAATGAAGGAGAGAGGGAAGAAGAAAGGAAGGAAAGTAGCTTATATGGGAAAACAAAGAAAGTGAAATGTCTTAATATATTCAAAGAATGCCACAAAGTAGGAAAATGCTTAAAACAAGCACTAAAGAGTAATAAAATGGTAAAATAATCCAAATATATTAGCAGTAATCATAAATATAAGTGGATTAAAATACCCAACAACAAAAAAGAAGTGTAAATTAGACTAAAATTATGTTATTTATAGAAAAACTTAGAGATGCCTGCATGGCTCAGTGGGTTAAGCCTCCAACTCTTGATTTCTGGTTCAGGTCATATCTCAAAATTATTAGATGGAGCCTACATGGGTCTCTGTGCTAGGCATGGAGCCTGCTTCAGATTCAATATCTCTGCCTTCCCCACTTCTCTCCCTAAGAGAAAAAGCAGAAAAACTTAAAAGTAAATGGGCACAAAATATATTAAAGTAAGATCTGGAATTATTTTAGGAAAAAAATTAGTCAAAAAACACCTATGTCTAGAAAACTGATTTAGGACAAAATATATATATTATATATTTTATATATATATAAATATATATTATATATTTATATATAATTTATAAAGAGTAACAAAATGGTAAAATAATCCAAATATATTAGCAATAATCATAAATAGAAGCGGATTAAAATACCCAACAACAAAAAAGAAGTGTAAATTAGACTAAAATTATGTTATTTATAGAAAAACTTAGAGGTGCCTGCATGGATATGACATCTTGTCATATTGCAGTGCAGTGTAATATATATATATATATTACATAACAGAAAAGTTATATGTACTTATAGGACAATTAAAACAGATTAGAAAATTCAGAAGGAGGAGACTCCCATCAGTTATGAAATTTTTGTACTTAAGAACTGTTAAAATTGCATGCCTGTTGGAGAAAAAGTGGATATTCGAGAAATTTGCAAGGTAAATTTATTAGTCATATAAGAAAGGAAATCAGATCTCTGCCTCACAAAACAACCCAAATATCATGAGTGAAAAAACAAACAGAAAAACCAAGTTTTTAGAGGGTTAGTTTTATTTGTCAACTTGGTTAGGCTACAATGTAAATTAATCAAACGCTAACCCAGATGGTACTGTTCAGGTGTTTTGTTGATGTAGTTAACATCTAGAGTTGGTTTGGGCTTAGTTACAGTAAGGACCCTCTATATTCTCTTTGTGTTTGCTGGAGAACTCTACCTGGTGCCATGCAAAAGGACAATGATCGTATGATCATTAGGGTGTATCTATATAAAGGTGTATCTCACAGAAAAGACACAGAAAAGTGGAACTCACAAAGGATAGGTCAATAATTTTTATTTTTTAAAAAAGATTTTACTTATGCATGAGAGAAAGAGAGAGAGAGAGAGGCAGAGACACAGGCAGAGGGAGAAGCAGACTCCATGCAGGAGCCTGACATGGGACTCGATCCCGGGTCTCCAAGATCACACCCTGGGCTGAACGTGGTGCTAAACCACTGAGTCACCTGGGCTGCCCGATTTTCTGAAATTAAGATTTTTTTTTGTTAATAGAAACCACACTAAAATGATAAAAAGCATACTACAAGAAGATATTGGCATCAAATTTAAGCAAAAAAAAAGTTCGCCTATGTATTTATTTTTATGTTTAAGTGAATTTTGTCCAAGACAAATGTGACACATGGACCACATGCAAATAGCATATTTTCTTGATGTGAAGACTCAAAAATCCACCACTGCCCTCTCTTTCCTTTGATTTATTATCTATTACTTTAAGGGAAATTAAAAAATTGAGAATCATGTGCACACAAATTGAACAGTGTTACCATATTCTGGGGGAGGGAGGGTTCTGTGACAAAAACATTTGAGAACAGTTCAATATCCCAAGGTTTATCTACTCTTTCACTCATCCTCATCTTCATAAAGATAAAAAAGCATTCCAAAAACTGCCTAGCTGGCATCTGCTACTTTTCTCATAGTTCTAGTTAAGTGGCAGATCCAAAGCCTTCAGAAATCACTGGCTTCCAGAAGGGATAGTGAGAGCATTTAGTGGGGAGCATGATCAAGCTCACCTATGAGGAGCTGGAAAAAGGTGTGGTAGGAAGATGGAGAGGTAGTGAGAGATTTAAACTTGCATGGGAAAGAAATATGGAAGCTACATGGTTTGTGGTAAATTTTCTAGCACAAGACTGTCTTATGCTTAGTTTCCCTTTTTGGTATAATTTTCGGTTTTAAGAATTATGCCTTTTGGTAGCTATTACTATAGAAATTTTTAGAGTAATTATATTTTGAACAGCATCACTTTATCATTTATTTATTCTGGCTAATGATAAGATTAAGGGAAAGGGAGAGTAGTAGTTATACTATGTACCAGGCATATGCTATCCCACTTCCCAACACCTTCAGGGCAACCCATTTTCTCTTTTCCCCCATTCATTGGTATTCAATTCAAAAGCAAGATGTGACCCTGCCAAATGGTAATATCTATAGGCAATTCAAATGCCCAATTTTAAGATTTAAAATTAAGGCAGTAATGTTGAAAGCACAAACACACACACATCACTTCTAATCATTTAAAATACATTTTAGTATTGGTAATGGGTTAATAATTGTGGTTTCACTAATGTAAATTCTTTGAAATAATTAGTAACATAATTCTTTTGTAAATAGAATATGTATTTTAGAGAGATCATCTTATGTTGCTGCTAGTTTTAAATATTCCGATTTCTTTTCTTAATGAAGGTGGTATTTTCTAGGCAGCTGAAAGCTGCATGAGTGTTGCATTAGAAGTCAGCTATAGCAATTTGCAATAATTTCACACTATAGATTTTGTGAGAATAATGTACTTGTTTCTATTTAAGTAAAATCAAGCATAAATACAGTATATTCAAATGAAAGTTTACATTAGACCATGTAACTTGGCCTTGGCCTACAGTGTTCCAGGGAGAAGAGCCATTGAGAGGAGAGAAAACCAGAGACTTGGCTCCAGTCTCACATTTTCATAATATATGGAAAATCATTCCTTTTCAAATGTCTAAATCCTACATGGTCTATTCAGCAGTTTTCTGGAAATGCTGCTTTATAAGTTTTATCTTTAATTGGAGAACATGTTCTTGTTTTGATATGGTAAGCACATAGGAGCATCCCCAATTCACAAATAGGTTGTATTAAAAAAGATTATTGTAATAAATTGAATTTGGAGCTTGTAGCCATTTCCACTACAAACAAGTAATAAAATGATGCTTGGTCCCTATATCCCCATAAAAAAAAACAAAACAAAACAAAAAAAAACATTTTGTCCATCGTGTGACTGAACCGTTATAAAGAGGAGAATGTGAAACAGTATTTAGGATGAAGTTTGTCATAATATAAATAGTTCATTTCATTCCAACAATATTTTTGACTGAGTAATTTTATTTACACTCACACTAAACTGAAGATATAAGCATAAAAAGGTGTACACCATGCCTTGATGATGATGATGAAGATGATGATGATGATGAAGATGATGATGATTATTTGAAGATTGCAAAGTATTTATGTAGACAGTTTTCCCAAGGACCAACCATGTAGTCCACATGCAGCAATAAAGTCTGATTCTTTCCAGTCAAACTAAGTCTACGAGTGTTTGAAATAATTGACTTCATCAATCTTATCTCAATAATATTGTGTTAGTCCACATTCTCTTCTGAGCTCACTCCTGGCTCAATTCCTTCTACCTGGTGATTACATGGATTTAAATTTATTTTATATTAACTGTTTACTGCAGGAAACCCTAAGAATATGCCATGACTGACAGGCAATGAATCTACATTACAAGTGTTCAATCACATGCAGCTGTAATCTTTACTTCCAATTCCTTTCCTGGAGAAAAGTAGGGGCTGTTCATAAAGGATTAGAATAGCCCTTAGCAGAGGAGGGGTGGAGTCTTGACTGGCAGAAACGGGAGGAGCTCGTTCCCCTACCCCTAGATTTCGGAGGCTGAAATAAGCCTGGGTTTGGTGGTGGTGTGGGACGCAGGTACAAGGAGAAACTTTAAATGATTGTTAAATTGGACTAAACCTTGCCTTATCTGAGAGTGACCAGAAAGCTATTTATTGCCTGACTATACTGGAGATATGTTTAGAACTTCCAGAAAATCCAATCAGAGGCAAAAAGAAGACTATCCATAGACAAAGTTTTAAGAGAACTAGAAGGGAAGGATCAGGGGATTGTCTGGAGATGGTTTAGCCCAACTCATTTAATCAGTGAGTAGCTTTACTCAGAATTCTTACCTGTGAAGTTCTAGAAGAGGAAAAGGAAGATACTCTGGTGCTTCTGCTACTGCATCTTCTTGATCTCCGGGATTCAGCTAGAGGAGCTTTGCAGTTATTTAAAGTACTGCTCTTGAATTGCTTTTTTGCTGACATCCCTGTGTAATACTTCTTCAGCAAACATTGTTTCTGTCTTACTAAAGGATTCATCATTTCCTGCCCAAATCATTGAAAAGGGCATTGACATGCAGATTCTGACCCTTCTTTACAGTCTGTCTGTCTTCCCTGGTAAGGTCAAAATTCTCTTCACAAGAGTTAGCATGATTGAGGAATCTCCGAAAAAGTAATTAGCCCAAATAAAAATAATTTAAAATAAATTAGTCATTGAGATATAAAGTACAGCATAGATATTATAGTCAATGACATTGTAATAGTCTGAGGGTAGCTAACTTGTGGTGAGCACAGCATAACATACAGAGACATCGTATCACTGTGACGTGCACCTGAAATTAACATAACATTGTGCATCAACAATACTTCAATAAATAAATAAACAAAATAAAATATAAAGCCTAATAAAATAAAATGTTCTCAATATTATTTTCCAAATAAATAAACCCATCTTCTTATTTGGGCATTTAAGGCCCTTTTATGCTGACTCTAACTTTTCTTTGGTAATTATTTCGATAATTCCCTCCATGTTCTAGCTATGGAGCAGTTCTAGGATGTCCCAAAAATATTGCAGAATTTCCTCTCTCTTGTGAGGAAATTCAGGGAACCCAAAAAGCATAGGTTCTCAGCTACTTAGACAATTACAGCTCAGTCACTTTGTAGATGAGTTATTCTTGGCATCTGATTTCCTGTTTCCTTGCTCTCTAAAGTGGATAATAATAGCATATTTTAAATTTTATTGTATGTATTAAATCAGGTAATATAGGGATGTCTGGGTGGCTCAGCAGTTGAGCATCTGCCTTTGGCTCAGGGCGAGATCGCGGAATCCCAGGATCCCCTACAGGAAGCCTGCTTCTCCCTCTGCCTGTGCCTCCCCCTCTCTCTCTGTCTCTCATGAATAAATAATATCTTTTAAAAAATCAGGTAATATAATCAGAAGTTTAAACACAGCATTTGCTCAATGAAGAAGAGCTGCAATAATTCCCTTATGGTCCTTTTGATACTTCTGGGAATACTGGGTAAACCTCTCCAACTTCTTGAGATCCAACTCCAGCATGACCTCTTTTTAAAATTCTTCTGTCACCCTTTTATTCTCAGTGGAACTTTAACTCACACTCCTATTATATTTTGCCATAGTTATATATGATTTTTTTTAATTTCTTACTTGAGAATGAATTCTTGGAATCCATGAACAATCTATTTAAATTTGTATTCTCATCATCTCTGCCACGATACAGAGGCTTCACTCGCTGATTGAATTACAAGGGCTGATGTTAATTTGATTAACTCTCTAGTAGAATAACAGAAAGTGCACACGGCCCTTCTCAATGTGGCTTCGGATATTCCCACATTTTTGAGCCAGCTCTACTTGTGTTGCTGGCATCTCTTGCAGACTGGCCACTGCAGTGGTTTTGGTTTGGCATCTCCACCCACAGCTTCAAAGTCCAATGTACCTCTGCCAGCATTTGCCTCTAGGCTCCTTGGAGGGAACCTCTTAGTGTTTAGTAGCCTGAAGAGGGTGGTTGATTGATCCTATGCAAACAGGTTCAACTGAGGAGAAATGCAGGAACGAGTCCTCAAAACATAACAGAAGAAATAATTGCCCTTGATGTTTTATTATGTGCCCTTATTTTGTCTGTTTTCTCCCTTTCCTACCTCAATGTTCTCTACTTCCCACTCTCCTTGCTCCCTATCTTCCTCTTTATTCACTTCCTACGAATCTCTCACACAGGTCTCAGACACATCCTTATTTTCTTCACCATGAGAATATATTTCCATGTCATTCTACTAATGTTCAATGACTATGTTTATTACCAAATGGTTAGAGTTAACAAACCACCCCATGCTCTGCATTTGTTTTAGTCATCCAGGAAGACAAGGCGGTAGTGCACGTAAATTACACAGGAAGTTTTGATCTGTTTTGCTCTGCTTCATTTTATTTGTTTTGCCTTGTTTTGTCTGGACTTCAAGTACAGAGGATTGAATCAGCCATACTCTCCAATTGGTGTCAGAATGCAAGACTGTTCCAGTCGGCACTTTGACTAATGTGAATTCTACCGTGCCCATAGCTCTGCCAGTGCTTGACAATATTCAGCTATTTCTGTCAGTATAATAAATGTAATTTAACATGCATAATATATATTATATATAAATAATGTCATATGCAAATAATATTGTTTTATCTGTATAATTTTCTCTTTTCACTGATGGATTTGAACATCTTTTTTTTTTTTTTTTTAAGTTCTTATTTAAAATCCAGTTACTTAACATACATTGTAACACTAGCTTCAGGTGTGAAATACAGTGATTCAGTACTTCCCATACATCACCTGTGCTGAGCATTTTTTTCCCCATTAGGGTATAGGGCTTTCTCTTCTACTTGCTGCACAGCATACCCTTTGCTCATTTTCCCATTGAAGCTGCTTCTAGCCTCTTCTTGGTAAAGAGGATTCCTGATTAGTTTCTTTTCAGTTTTAGACATGGCAAATCACTTACTCAATCTGTCATCTGCCTATGAACTTTGAAGATTATGTTTCTTTTTGAAGAGAAATCAATTTATAGCTTTACCTAATCAGAATAATAGAATTTTGTCTTAAGGTTTGTGCCTTAGAAGTTTTCCTTAAGAGTTCTTCCCTATTTAAACTTGAAAAGATATTATTCTACATTTTTTATATTAACAATGTATTTCTAAATATCATAGATCATTTTAATCAACCCAGATTCCACTTTTTACATTTGTAAACATGTCCATTTGTATGTCCATTTATATATATATATATACATATATATACATATATATAACACAAGCAGTTTTTTGAGTTCCCTGTAAAACAACCTATTCATTTTATGTTACTAACTTTATTTTATATTTAGTTCCCACACATACATTGGTCTTTTCCTGAGCTCTCTACTCTCTTCCATTTGTTTATTCATTTATTATTTTATTGATACTATAATGTATCAGTATACAGAACAAATAGTGCAGAGCATGGGTAAGGATCAAGAATATTTTCCAACTTTCAAAGCAATATAGAGATATCTGGAAACTGAACAGCAGATCAGATTTTTATTCCATAATGGACAGGAATCTCAAGAATTTATGATTGTTAATAATATGCACCTAATCACATTGAAACCCACACTTAATGACTTGAGGGTTAAAGATCACTGTTTAAAAAGAAGGGAAAAACTGAGTAATTGGAATGTGTTGATGAGGCATATTCATATTTGCAAATAAGGTGTTACATGGAAAAGATACGGTCACAGAGTCCAATAGTTATGTGTTACCAACAGAATAACCACTTAAATGGATAAATATGCTATATTGAAGCATTTTATAACATGGATAAAAATCAGATATCTGATGTCAATAATATTAGCTCTGGACAATAGTATTTTTTATTATTCTCATAAAAACATATTTTTTATAACTCTTCCATAAAGTGTGCATTAGTTTTACAAACAGAAGTAGCTATTATATTTTTAATGGTAGATGAATTCAGGTTTTTTTTCTGGAATGTGAATACCCACTATGTCAGAAGCAATCCTGCTGGGGCACTTGCATGCATGACCTACATAGGCTCTAAGGATTCTTCAAAAGGTCAACAAAAATTGTGAATGCCTGAAGATTGCTTTGACCTTTTGGGGCAAGTTTGCAAATAAAAATGTCTAACTTTGTGTCCTTTCGATGAATATTTTCTCCTTTCCCTTTTTCCTTTATCCCTATTATCACTTTTTCTCTTCCTGTCTTTTGTTGTTTATCTTCCCTTCTATCCACAAGTTTTTTTCTGCACTTGGGATTCACATCAGTGGTTTATTTTGGGTCCCCTATTGTTTTTTTGATGTCTTTTCTTTACCACTCCTTCTCTGATTGCCTTTGTTAGACTCAAGAAAGAAAAGAGAGTCAGTATTATATTCACGGAAGCAATAGGAATATCACTGCAACCCAACAGACGTGGAAATGAGAGAGGGGTACAATTTATACTAAAACCAATTGGAACTACTACTTGAAAAAGTGGCTTTATAATGAACTAGAAATAACAGTTCAGTATCATGGAATAGTGTGTGTGTGTGTGTGTGTGTGTGTGTGTGTGAGAGACAGAGAGAGAGAGAGAGAGAAAGAGAGAAAGAAAGATTTGCAGGGTTGAGATCAATTCCTTAAGAAGGAATCTAGTGTATAAACTTCACTGGACTCTTGCATGCTAAAAATGTCTTTTCATAGTTTTCAAGTTTGAGGGATCTACTGGCTAAACATAAAATACTTGGCCTACATTTTATTTCCCAGAGTTCTCTTGAAAAGTTTAAACTGTCATCATGTTTTAATTTTTCCTGTGGGGAGAAAAAAATATATAGATATATAATTATATAATATATATATATATATATATATATATATATATATATGGCATGCTTCTTTCATTTCTTTGATACAATGTAAAATTTTTGCTAAAAGGCTCAGCTTTGATCAGAATCACATAAACATATTCTAATTTTCTAATTTTTAAGTTTCTGATTTGAGCAGTTCTTTCATAGTTGCAAGTATTTCTTTTTTGTCGGTATTTTGGGATCATTTTCCTCTGCTTCGTGGTTCATATTTTGTAATGTATCCTCATGAGCTGACAAATTCAGCTTTCATTTCTACCTGTTTCTGTGGCAACTTACATGAATATCTTTGTCATTTTTGAGATGTCTATAAATGTCTTAGATTTTACTTGACCAGAACTCACAGGTATTTCTATGGCAGCAATTAGAACTCATTGAGTGAGTTACTGGATTTCATATCTCAAAAATGGTTCAAGGAGTCCATTGGAAAGGGTTTGGTATTTCCACTGATAGCAGGATACTATTGTTTCCATGTGATTCCTAAATTCTGTAGCTTTCTCTCTTCCCTTTCCTACTCCAGAACTCCAGGGCATCTACTTCATTTAAGTCACTACTTTTATTCCAAAATCAGTGTTTTCTCAAGACTACACCACTGTTCTTGCATACTTCCAATACCTTCACTTCATTTCATCAAATAAATTTAGTTCTTCATTTTAGTTCTGATCTCCCATGTCTTAGATCTTTTCTCAGTGTATCCCTGTTCATGGTAGGACCTGTTCTTTCTCATGTGGTTTTATCTATACCATCACCATTAAGAACCAGCGGCACTCTCCTAATTCTCTGTGTTCTCTGCCTCACTTTCTACTCCTGTGTGCAGTGTGGAGCTAGCTCTACTTGTTTACCTGAGTATTTCCACACTTGAATGTAATCAAAGTTTAGACTATCACTTGTCATGGGTTTTGAATGACTTTATGCGTTCTAAATTTTTAGCTCTTTAATTTTGGAGAATGTGAAAAAATATACAAATTTGCTTAACTCCTAGCTTTGAATGGGAATCCTAAGTTTTCCCAAAGTTCTTTTATTTTAAATATTAGGAATTCAAACCATTTTCTTATCAAATGAATATTTTGTAATATGAGAGCTATCTAGAGTACAAGAATGGGTTTTTATGTTACATATGCATTTAATGAGGATAGTGAAACATTAAAAATTGTTCTACTTTAAAATTTTCATAGTGAAAGATTTATAGAAACATTTCCAAATGCAAATTCATATATTTAAATATCCCATTCTTAAAATAAGTAAATAGCTATAGAAATAAATATCAAAGTCCTGTAAATTGTAAGAAAATAAACAAAAATCTTTCTTTAATGCTTGTAACCTAGAAAAGCAACCAGTTGATCAGTCGCCTTTAGCCACTGGGGCAAATGTTATTTATCATGTTATACTGGTTCTTGAATGTCATTGTGAATAAGAAGTAAAACAATTGAAAAAGTTATGAAAAATGTATATTCTGTGTCAGATTTGTAAGAGTTATGATACCACAGGACTCTAGGTGAACTCAAGGATCTTCATTTCTCACAAGCACCAGAGGTCTTTCTAGCCAAGAAACATCAACTTATGTTTTTTGTATTATTTTGTTTCTCATGTTCTTGTAGCTTTCCTTCACTGTACTAATCATGATTCGAAACTACAGAACATATCACATTTTAATTAGCTGTTATCCATTCCCTAGAATGAATATTCCATAAAGGGTCTATTTGCTTCTCATTATATCCCTAAACACAGCATGATGATTTGCATACTGTAGGCAGCCAATAAGTATTTATTGTATATTTGAATGATTAAAAACAACAAAAACAACCAATGTCAAGTTCTACATAATCATTTTTTAGGTTATTAAAATCAAGGTTGATTGAAAATCTTAATGTAATATATAGTATTCATTGATCTATTTTAATATATATTACTTATGCTATCAATTCAAGGCAATTAAGTTATCAAACTGTCTGTAAGTACTGAAGAAAGAAACATTAGAATGTAGAAGCAATATTTTTAAGGACTCTTTCAAAGTCATCTAAATTTTTTCACTTTATGAGAAAATGGAAACTCACACAACTGTCCCATCCCCCGTCCTCTAAATTGGACATTATGGAAATTAAAATTCAGAACTCTAACCTCCTCCTACTGCTGTTTATACCTTTCCTTTCCTATCCTCACTGATGCTCTTCTAGTCCTGGATCCAGTGGTCTTAAATGTCCTTTCCACATCATTTATCAGCAATAATCCTTTCTTCCAACAGATAAATATGGATTAGCTCTTATGTTCAAGATTTTTAAAAATGATGCTAATGGTTCCATCCATGGTGAATTACTGTAATTTAACAAAAAAAGATTTATATTTGCCACATCCATTTCTGATCTTTTCTTCCAACAGACGAATATGGATTAGCTTTTATGTGCAAGATTCAAAAAATAATGCTAATGATTCTATCCATTGTAAATTGCTGTAATTTAATGAGAAACAATTATATTTGCTGCATCCATTTCTGATCATCTGCTATGTTTAGGGACTTTATAAGCATCAGTACATTTATCCTTCACTACAGCTCTGCAGTGAGTATATAACCATCTACAATAGACTCATGAGGTCATTGAAATTCAGACAGCATTAACTTGCAATAAGATTCTACAAACTGCCATTTGTATTTTCATTAATTACACAACTTGTAAGTTGTCCTTCTTACTGTTTTATTAAGCAAATGAGAGCATATTTGGCACAGAGGCAAGTCTTAAGCTTCAGGTAAAATAGCCAGAAATCTTTATTCTCATTATTTACTGAGAAATTTGTGGCTGGAACTCTCCCAGGTTTAAGTTTCAAATCTTATTTATAAGAATTTCTTGGGCATAAACTATGCATCCAGGCTTCACAGATGCGCCTAAGAGTAGATGCACTAAGATGGCAGATCTTATCATCCTTCCTCACCTTAAATCTAGTTAGAGTGCATTTTACGCACTTCTTTTGACATTAGTTTCCATGCCTCCTTTCTCAATTCTAGGTTTTTCAAAAAGAAAAAAAACAATTGTTCAGAAACCAAGATCTCCCACACAATGTAGCCCTGGTGTGTTGCACATAGGGAATATATCCAACCCACAATGCACTGCAATTGTTTAGAAAATATCGACTTTTTTTTTTTTTAGACTTTATTTATTTAATTCATGAGAGATAGAAAGAGAGTGAGGCAGACATAGGCAGAGGGAGAAGCAGGCTCCTCAAGGGTAGCCTGATGTGGGACTCGATCCCAAGACTCCGGAATCACGCCCTGAGTCAAAGACAGATGCTCAACCACTGAGCCACCCAGGTGTCCCCACAATATCAACTTTTAATAAAATACTATCTCCTCTCCAATGTATAGCACTTTAGAAATCATTGGAAACTATATTCTCTGTAAAACTAGTTAGCGGTTTACCTTCTTCTTCATCTAAGAACATGAGTTTTGATGTACTTCCTTTGAGGACTTTTCAAAACAAAGAATAAACTTATTTCAACCCTGCCTTACCCACACTTCCCAAGCACCACTTACCTGAACTTAATTAATTGGTCTTTCTCCCCCTCTTGGCCTACTAAATCTGTTCCCCTGTCTTCTCATCCTTGATTAATGAGCACAAATAATACACATGCACCCTCATAGTGGCAATAAAACTCATGGGTATTTATAAATAGCTCATGATTCATTATAGCTCAGTGTTGTGCAAACTTTGTTTAGATTCTTCTGAGTCTCTGAGGTATGGGTCTAGACCAATTGAGCAGTGATCTGAAGAAAAGGCATTGCATCTTTGTTTTGTCTGTAGATTATATGTTTGATATGTAAATCAGAGCCACTGCCCAACACCTTCTGTAGAAGCAAGTATTTCTCAGACTTCCTGGACTGAATCCAAGACTCCCATAGATGGCAATGTTTTTCTACGCCCGATCCAATGCTTTCTATCCCAAAAGGACAATATGATTTTTTTTTCCCCCTAAAGCTTAGGGTGAGAGCCACTATACTTAATCATGTTTCATTGAACACAGACACCAGAGACCCAGAGCTCATTTGCACTGCAGTTTTCTCTTTCACTTTGATGTGGGTCTTTTTCAGATCTGACCTGAGAAGAAATCATCCCCTCTTGATGTAGCAAAATTATTCTATTAACACAGTATCTACAGCTTCTGCACAAAAATGTCCTACTCCAACTATCCATTTTACAGATATCAGAATTGTGTGTGTGTTGAGGGTGGGGAGGTGTCCTGAAAGGTGTGAGCTCTCATAAAGTGAACCAAATAGAAACAGATCCCATGTAATCAAATTCAGGAACTGGAAAATATCAGAGAGCCTCAGTAACTGATGTGTCAGAAGGAAAAAGTGTGTGAGTTCAAGATTGTGTATGTAGGCAAATAATATGAAATTGTGATTTTTGTCTCTGGCAACTCAATTTTGCTTCATAGCTTGAAGCGTATGTAGCACTTTCAACTTCTACTTAAAATATAGAAAGCTGGAAAGAACATTGTTTTGGCCCTTTACACACATACAAATCTGGGTAATCTGTAACTTTCACCAACCTACTATAGAGCCGAGGACAGGAGACTCAATGAAGAAAGGGTAGCATCTCCAAGGAAACATGGAAGTAATGACATATTTACCTGGAGCAGACCATATGGGACCATATGTGAACTGGTAAAAAAAAAATTCTGCTAAAGTTTATAGTGAATTACTTAAGGCTGGCTATGTGTGGGCCAGAATGAGAGAATAGACTAGTTGTAGGCACTGCAGTCACAGGGG
The DNA here is from genome assembly GCF_048164855.1 of Canis lupus baileyi. Taxonomy (NCBI): domain Eukaryota; kingdom Metazoa; phylum Chordata; class Mammalia; order Carnivora; family Canidae; genus Canis; species Canis lupus. The sequence goes on from NC_132858.1 coordinate 52,119,352, forward strand.
ACTTCTCACCTGTTCACCACCTTTTATCCACAAACCTCACTGTATACCTCAGGAGAAAGTTTGGAGGCAGAGTGATATATAAAAGAAAATCTCCTTTGTGGTTCATGTGGGAGGGAGGGGAATAGCAGCACCCATGGGAAATGCCAAAGCAGCCCCACGAAGCTCCTTCACTCTTTTTTTTTTTTTTTTAAAGATTTATTTATTTATGATAGACATAGAGAGAGAGGCAGAGACACAGGAGGAGAGAGAAGCAGGCTCCATGCAGGAGCCTGATGTGGGACTCGATCCCAGGTCTCCAGGATCACGCCCTGGGCTGCAGGCAGCACTAAACCGCTGCACCACTGGGGCTGCCCAGCTCCTTCACTCTTATCTCTGCTGTGGTACAAACACAAAAGCTTGTTGGGAGAGGGTTGTGAAACTGTTGTGGTCTTCCCATTGAAAGTCTATCGTAACTGGGTAAGTAAAGTGGGTAGAAAGCAGGGAGTGAAGGAGGAAGTATCTAGCCACGTGGCCTCCTTGCTAAGAACAGAACACTGCACCGAGACTGTGTCTGAACCAAACATTTCTTGGGTTACAATATCTTTTTTCCATCTCTGCTTTTTAAGTTTTTATTTGAATTCCAGTTAGTTAGCATACAGTGCAATATTATTTCATGTGCAAAATATGGTGATTCAACACTTCCATGCAGCACTCAGTGCTCATCACAAGTGAATTCCTTAATCTCTATTACCTATTTCACACATCCACCCACCAACTACCCCTCTGGTACCATCAGTGTGTTCTCTATAGTTAAGAATTGACTTCCTGGTTTGCCTCTCTCTTTTTTTTCCCTTTGCTCATTTGTTTTGTTCTTAAATTCTACATATGAGTGAAATCATATGGTATTTGTCTTTCTCTGACTGACTTATTTAACTTAGCACAATACTCTCTAGCTCCAATCATATATATATATATATTTGATCATATGATTATATTATATATATATAATATATATAAATGGATAAAGAGGTGATGTATATATATATATATCTGATGGACATTTGAGTTCTATCTGTAATTTGGCTACTGTAGATAATGCTTTTATAAACATTGGAGTGCATATATCCTTTTGAATTAGTATTTTTGTATCTTTTGGGTAAATAGTAGTAGGATAGCTGGTTCATAATATAGTTCTATTTTTAACTTTTGGAAGGACCTCCATACAATTTTTCACAGTGGTTGTACTAGTTTGCATTCCCACCAACAGTGCAAGAGAATTCCTCTTTTTCCACATCCTTGTCAATGACTATTCTTTCTTGTGTTGTTGATTTTAGCCATTCTAGCGTGTGTGAGGTATACAACTCATTGTACTTTTGATTTGTATTTCCATGCTGATCAGTGATGTTGAGCATTCTTTCATGTGTCTGTTGGCCATCTCTACGTCTTTGGAAAAATGTTATGCTTATGTCTTCTGATCATTTTTAATTTAGATTATATATTTTGGATGTCGATTTTTACAAGTTCTTTACAGATTTTAGATACTAACCCTTTATCAGATATGTCATTTGCAAACATCTTCTCCCATTCATAGGTTGCCTCTTAGTTTTGTTGTTCTCTTCACTGTACAGAAGCTGTTTATTTTGATGAAGTCCTGATAGTTTATTTTTGTTTTTGTTTATCCTTGACTTAGGAGACCTATCTAGAAAGAATTTGTTATGGTCAGTGTCAAAGAGTTACTGCCTTTGTTCTCTTCTAGGATTTTATTGTTTTCTGTCTCATATTTAGATCTTTAGTTCATTTTGAATTTAGTTTTCTGTACAGTGTAAGAAAGTGGTCCAGTTTTATTCTTCTGCATGTTACTGTCCAGTTTTCCCAAGACCATTTGTTGAAAAGACTTTTTTTTCCTCTTGTGTGGGAGAACAAGACCTCAGCAGGTAAAAAGAAACACTAGGAACAGGGATATGCATAAATAGCAAAGATAGCTTTATGCATGTGGCAAAATCCAATTATTCCTGCCATCAGTCCACACTGAAAACAGCAAAGATGGTATATAGACAGCTAAGCCCCTTGAGGTCAGTTCTTCTATCCCACCCAGCCCCCTAGTTAATGTTCCTCTGAGACCTGTGCAGATAGGAATGCAAGGAGTCCCTGCTACCCATCTCTTGATTGGTTTCTTGAGTTGTTATTCCTCCCTTGCTTCCACATACTTTATATTCTATAATCATAAAGCCAAGAGCCAACCCTGACGTGGGCTTCACCTTGACACCTGCATTTCTTGGTGGTGCCTGATGGTGTAGCACCTTCAGGCCTCTCCTTGCTCCAAGATATTGGAATGCTCCATGCCAACTATTGGATATTCTTCTCTGCTTTGTTGAAGATTAATTGACCATAAAGTTGTGCGTTCATTTCCAAGTTTTCTTTTATATTCCATTGGGTCTATGTGTCTATTTTTGTGCCAGTACCATACTTTCTTGACCACTACAGCTTTGTAATATAACTTGAGGTCTGGAATTGTGATGTCTCTCATTTTGCTTTTCTTTTTCAAGGTCATTTTGACTATTCAGGGTTTTCTGTGGTTCTGTACAAATTTTAGGATTGTTCATTTTAGCTTTGTGAAAAATAGTGTTGGAATTTTAATAGGGATTGCATTAAATGTGTAGATTGCTTTGAATGGTATGGACATTTTAACAGTATTTGTTCTTCCAGTCCATGAGCATGAAATATTTTTCCCTTTTTTATTTTTTTTTGGTGTTATCTTTTATAGCTTTCAGAGTATAGGTCTTTAACCTCTTTGGTTAGTTTTATTCCTACAATTTCATAGAAAACCATTCTTTGAAAAGTTGTCTGTGGTACAATTGTTAACATATAATCTATATATTCAAGATATAATCAAATGTAGGAAAAACATCTTTTAAATTAATGCAAGTCAGTTGTTTTGGAATAAAGGAATAATATATATCTTAAATTAACTGGAAAGATCTTTTTGAAAGAAATGACATTTGCTGTCAGACTTTAAGGAAAGAAAGAATCATTGGAGTGTGATGATAATTAAACACTAGGCTAAGTGTTCAGAAATGAATACAAAAGAAATATTAATAGGGTATGAATAGATTTATTTGATCAATGCATATAAAGAGATTATGGGGTGACTGGGTGGTTGTCAATTAAGCATCCGCCTTCAGCTCAGGTCATGATCTCAGGGTCTTGGGATCAAGCCCCTCATCAGGCTCCCTGTTCAGCAGGGAGTATGCTTAGCTCTCTCTCTGTCCCCTCCCCCCACCCCACCCCCGCCTGTGCTCTCTCTCTTTTTCTCTCTCTCAAATAAATAAATAAAGTCTTTAAAACTAAAAGAGAGAGGTGAGTGACATTGAATGTCATTTGGATGCACTTTAGTTAAGGTAATTTTAACAATATTTGTTCTTCTAATCTATGAGCATGGAACGTTTTTCCATTTATTTGTATCTTTCTCCATTTCTTTCATGAATGTTCTATAGTTTTCAGAATGCAGATCCTTTACTTCTTTGGTTAGATTTATTCCTAGGTATCTTATGGTTTTGAATGTAATTGTAAGTGGCATGGATTCCTTAATTTCTCTTTCTCCAATCTCATTGTTAGTGTATAGAAATGCAACTGATTTCAGTGCATTGATTTTGTGTCCTGCCATGTTACTAAATTGCTATATGAATTCTAGTAGAACTAGAGTTCTTTTGGGTTATCTATATACAGTATCATATCATCTGTGAGAAGTGAGAATTTGACTTCTTCTTTGCCTATTTGCATGTCTTTTATTTCTGTTGTCTGATTGCTGAGGCGAGGACATCTAGTGCTATGTTGAACAATAGTAGTGAAAAGTGGACATCCCTGTCCTGCTCCTGAACTTAGGGGAAAAGCTCTCAGTTTTTCCCTGGTTAGAATGATATATGCTGTGGACTTTTCATATATGGCTTTTATGATATTGAAATGTATTCCTTCTATCCCAATACTGTGCAGGATTTTAATAAAAGGATGCTGTGCTTTGCCAAATGCTTTTTCTGAATCTATTGAGAGGATCATATGGTTCTTGTTTTTTTTTCTTTTTTTAATGTGGTGTATCACTTTGATTGATTTGTGGATGTTGAACCACACTTGCAGCCCTGGAATAAGTCGCACTGGGTCATAGTGAATAATCCTTTTAATGTACTGTTGGATCTTATTGACTAGAATCTTGGTGGGAATTTTGACAACCATGTTCATCAGGGATATTGGTCCTTAATTCTCATTTTTTTGTGGGATCTTTGTCTGGTTTGGGGATCAAAGTAATGCTGTCCTCATAGAGTTTGGAAGTTTTCCTTCCATTATTATTTTTTGAAGCCACTTCAGAAGAATAGGTATTAGTTTTTCTTTAAATGTTTGGTGTTCTCCTGGGGAGCCACCCAGCCCTGGACTCTTGTTTTTTGGGATATTTTTATTACTGCTTTAATTTCTTTAGGGGTTTTGGGTCTTTTAAGGTGATCTATTTCTTCCTGTTTCAGTTTTGGTAGTTTATATGCTTCTAGGAATGCATCCATTTCTTCCAGATTGCCTAAACTGTTGTCATATAGTTGCTCATGATTATGTTCTTATAATTGTTTGCATTTCTTTGGTGTTGGTTGTGACCGTTCCTGTTTTATTAATGATTTTATTGATTCGGGTCCATTATCTTTTCTTTTGGGAAAGTCTGGCTATGGTTTTATCAATCATTAATTCTTTCAAAGAACCAGATCCTAGTTTTGTTGATCTGTTGTACTGTTCTTTTTGTTCTATTTCATTGATTTCTGCTCTAACCTTTATTAATTCCCATCTCCTGCTTGGTTTAGGGTTTATTTGCTGTTCTTTTCCCAGCTCCTTTAGGTGGATATTTAGGTTGTGTATTTGAGACTTTACCTATTCTTGAAAGGCTTGTACTTCTCACTTAGGACTGCCTTTGCTGTATCACAAAGGTTTTGAACAGTTGTATACTCATTTTCATTTATTTCCATGAACTTTTAAAATTCTTCTTTAATTTCCTGGTTGACCCACTCATTATTTACTAGGATGTACTTTAACCTCGAAGTATTTGAGTTCCTTTTAAATTTTCTCTTGTGATTAAGTTCAAATTTCAAAGCAGTGTTCTCTGAAAATATGCAGGAAATAACCCAATCTTTTGGTTGTGTTAAAACTTGATTTGTGACCTCATACGTGATCTATTCTGGGGAATGTTCCCTGTGCATTCAAGAAGAATGTGTGTATTCTGTTGCTTTAGGATGGATTACTCTGAATATATCTGTGAAGTTCATCTGATCCAGTGTATCATCGAAAGCCCTTGTTTCCTTGTTGATCCTCTTAGATAAGAGTGTTTCCTTACTTTTGTTACTAATTTGTTTATATAATTGGCTGCTCCCAAGTTTGAAGTGTAAATATTTAAATATTTACAATTGTGAGATCATCTTGTTGGATAGACCCTTTAAGTATGAGATAGTATCCCTCTTTATTCCAAGAGGAGATTAATGAACTTGTTTATTAAATTATTCTGTATTTGTAATGCACTTTCTCCAATTAATATTTTTTTCTTCAACTCTTTTAAATGCCTCACATGTTTTAGGCACTAATTTAATCGCTGGATAAAATAGTTATGCTTCCTGTTACCATTGGAATTGTGCTGGGAGAGAAAAAAAAAATCTTTGGTATCATTTTCAATCTACTCAATCTGTAGTGATGCCACTTCTTTCATTCCTCATATTTTTAATTTGTGGCTTTTCTAGTGCTTTCTTTAGTGTCTGTAAGATTTGGCTAACATGAAGTTTAATTATTTAACAAATTTTAAAGAATCAGCTTTTGAGTTCCTACATATTTTAAATTATCTTCTCTCCTTTTTTTTCTATTGCTTTAATCTACTTATTATTTTCTGCTCTTGTCTTTACTGTCCATTCAATCATCTTTACTTATGCCTTAATTTAATCATATTTAAAGTTTTGTCACACTGAAATTTTCATGATTAATTTTAGATTGATTAGATTAATTTTCTAATGTAAGAGTTTAAATAAAAACAATTCTAAGAACTACTTAAACTGCATCTCACAAATTTTGGCGTGTGTTTTTACTTAGGTTGAAATAATTTTCAATATACTTTAACCCTCAAGTTATTTAGAAATGTATAACTTAGTGTTCAAGTATTTATAGATTTCATAGAGTATTTATATTATTATTTTATAATTTATTTTTGTTTCATTTGAAAAAATATATTCTGATATAAATTTTTTAAATATATTGAAGAATGTGTTATGTGAATATTGCATGAACACTTTAAAAGAATGTATGTTCTGCTATTGTTACAATAATTATTTTATAAATATTATTTAACTAAGTATTCCATGGAAGACTGAGAAAGGAATCACCCAGCCCATGGGGAGGAGTCATCTCTGAGTTTCAGTTTACCTTTTGTACAAGCACATCAGCTTCCACTTTCAGACAATTGTATTCATTCACAGGACACTGCAGTTCCCTTATCCTAAACCTGGGGATTATAGAACCTAAATGTTTTTTATTTAATTGACTTCTTTCCCATCCCTTTTTCTTTGGGGACTGTGCTTTCTAGTTTCAATTACATGGAGTCTACTAATCTCCCTCTCCAAATCAGATTGTTTGTCCACTATCTTACACAAATTTTGAGACATCCCTTGTAGGGATTCCTATTCAAGCATTTATTCACCTTCTTAAATCAAAGAAAACAAAGGAGAGGATTACACTTCTTGTCTTTGTTTCTTTCCCCTCTACCACTCTTTAGGTATCAGAGTCCTACCAGGAAAGAGAGGTAGAAAACCAAGATTGCTCTCATTGGACACCCATTTACCCAATGGTGTTTTGTCTTGCTGAAAACACAGGTCTTTTTTTCCATCCTTACAAACAATCCATCAGCTAGGGAGAGTTTATTAAAGCTTGACATGTCGGATGAACCCAGAATATAAAGATAAACAAAGCTAATGAAATGAAATAAATTATAGTTACAAATAGTCCAATATCTAGAAACCTTCTGCTGAGCTACAAGTGACAGATGGAGAACATTTTCGCCTCAATATCAATGAGCAGCTGAATTTACCAACATTGCAACTTTAGTATAATTTTAGTTGGATATAATTTTGGTTGAAGTTCAAAATACCCTGTGTGACATGGAGTGATTTTTAATTCCATGCTTGCCTAGATTTTCTTTGTCCTAACCTTGGGAACTGCAAAGTCTCCTACTCCACAGAAAGTTCTATTTTCATGACAAATATTCTAAGATTATCCCAAGATCACCACCCACTAGTGGTATATAATCCCTTCCTCTTGACTATGGACAGGAATGGTGAACATAATGGGGTAAGAATTCCTTTCCTTAGATCATATTACATACGAATGTTATAGTAGAATGCAGGGATATTCTCCTGTTGACATTTAGGAAATAATTTACCATACTGTAACTGATCTTTATGGCTAGGATTTGAGGACAGCTTCTAGGTGATGAGAGTGATCCCCACCAAAAAGCCAGGAAGAAAACAAATCTCAATTTTATAACTGCAGAAACTGAATAGTGCCAAAAACCTAAATAAGCTCAGAAGGAGACTGACTCTCAGATGAGATTGCAGTTCTAGTCAATGCCTGGATTGTAACCTAGTGAGAAACTGAGGAGAGGACCCGGTTCACCTATTTCTGAAACCTGACCCTTGGGAAATGTGAGGCAATAGATAGGTATTGTATTGTTGTAAGCAAGCAGCTACATTTGTGGTGATTTGCTATGCAACAGTAGAAAAGCAATACAATCTTCCTCCTTCCTTTGCTGTACCAGCTACACTAAATTTTAGAAAAATATCACCAATACCTAGAATGGTAAAATGTCCATCTTGAATTAGTAATTTTACAAAAATTCATGTGGAAATACATTCTGGGGTTTGCATATATCTCAAATACTTTGACAATAAGAACTGATTATAACCAATGGTAATTTGGTACAAAATATATAGCTAACATTTATTTTCTAACTTAATGTTTTATGTTTATTTTATCTCCTTAGCAGTTACATAAACTAGCTTCAGCTATTTTACATATGATATGTGGTTTCTACTACTTTACAATTCAACTCATAATGTCCTACTTCGAGTATAGGAATGACAAAATCAGCACTACCTATTCTTTTGAAATTTCTAAGCAAATTTAGATGACAGGTGTAGAAATTGCATGACTAAATCAGAGGGTACAGGAGTGAAAAACTGTATACTAGTTGGCCCATATGATATTTCCATCTCATTCAATTCAGATAGCATAGCCCTTAGAATCACCTTTTATTAGCAAAATGTTTGAGGGCTGATATAAATTTGAATAAGTGGCAAAGCAATTTGTCATAGATCAAAGTGCCTTTCCTCTTTTCCTACAGAAGCATTTAAAACCTTGAATGTTTATGTTTATTAATTTCAGTCCATGGGCATACCATAGCATGATAAAACATTGGGGAAACAAAATACAGCATTTAATAAGTACTGTAAAATGTTTGCAAGCTATGGGTTGAATTATTTGTGTAAATACGTTTCTCTGATTTCAAAGGGAAATAAATATCCATTGTAGTGAATGTGAAAAATACAGAGAAAATAAAGTGGTGGCAGTATTTCTAGCACAACTCTGTTTTAAACCTTCTTAATAATTTAGAATGTATCTGCCACACATTTGAAAATAAGTAATTTATAGGTTCAAAAATAAAGACATTGTTTACATTTACATATTTTTGATTAATAGTAAAACTTAAGTTTTTAAATATAATAGAAACACTACTTATTTTATCCTAGGATATTTATTGGCAAATACATTAAAATGTCTTGCTTCTATCTAGTGTGATATTTATTACAAAATATGTAAGAATATTTTCTAGTTGTTTTTCTTTTTTGTTCTCGTTTTAACAATGTGTACATTGCCATGTGATTAACACTTAGAAGTTTAAACTGTTTGTGTAATAAAAACAATGACCTAATTCTTTCTGCTTTTTGTCTTTGGTTTCACACTTGGAAAAACTTTTTATCACAAATATATACAAAAAAATTTTGGCAATCCTACCAAAGTAACAGCACATGGAAATCCCCTGAAACACCTTCACTGATCTCTTCACCAGTAAATTTCATCAGTAAGCATTTGCAGGGCCTTTTATTGAGGGTGAGCTTGTCCTACTGTCCCTGAGAAATAGGTTACAAATTCATTTCCCCTTCACAATCACAAAAGTTTTATGTGTGTGTGTCTATGTGTGTGTCTGTTTGCTTTGTTTTGTTTGTCGTTGTCATTGTTTTTTAAATCTATAAGTCTTATGAATCTTGAAGTGAACTTGTGGATTTTTACAAAGTAATAAACTAAAAGTTCTTCCCTCATCAATCTATATTTTTTATTTTGTATTTTTTGTTTGTTTAAAGAAAGAGTGAATTCTAAATACTCTTTCTAGCTCCAATTCACTAAGTATTATGGAAGACCTAATAGTCTGATTTTCGATTTATTTTTATTTTTATTTTTATTTAATTTTTTTAAAAGATTTTACTTATTTATTCATGAGAGATACAGAGAGAGAGAGAGGCAGAGACACAGGCAGAGGGAAAAGCATACTCCATGCAGGGAGCCCGACGTGGGACTCGATCCCAGGTCTCCAGGATCACACCCTGGGCTGTAGGCTGTGCTAAACTGCTGAGCCACCAGGGCTGCCCTTCTATTTATTTTTAATGTATTTTTTCTTAATAGTTTGCTTGAATTTCCAGAAAGTATTTAAGGAGCTCTTAAAGCAGTACCAGATAACTCTTCTAAAATAAAAAGAGTTAAGAAAAAATGCACACTCAAATTTTCCCCCATATTCCACAGATGGTGCAGAGCCTCAGAAAGTCTCTTAGAATCATATCGAAATGAGAGTCAAGAAAGGGTGCAAGTCTTCTGAATAACTCATGGTCTCTCTGACTATGATTTCATTTTAATTTTCTTTACTTTAATATTCTTAGTATAAAAACAAAACTCTAAGTGTATTGTATACATATAAAATTCTGTAAGAAAAAAAAAAAGAATAAAAAGAAGAATCTATTATAAGCCTACTGCCCAAAGACAACCATACTTAACATTGGCCAGTCTTTTGAGAAGGCAGGTAAGGCAAATACTCATGCAATAATTTTGGAAGGCTCTCACAATACTAAAATTATTGTCGTTGTAATTATCCTTTTTATTATTATTACTCTTAAAATTACTTCCCATTATCTGGAACTGAATAACAAAAAAGAAAATATTTTCTTGTTTTAGGAGCTGTTTTGTTTAAATTAAATCCTATAAAAGAATACTGTGTTTGGCCTTCCCTAATTAATCCTTGCCCATTTTATTTACCTCTGGTTTATTTATCTCCGGTTCTTAAGATAGTTCTTCTAAGTTATAAAATGCTCTCTGGAAATATTTTAAGAAGAAATGGTCACTTTCTGACCACCTGGCTGGCTCAGTCAGTTAAGCATCTGACTTGATTTCAGCTCAGGTCCTGATCTCAGAGTTGTGGGATCAAGCCCTGACTCAGGCTCTGAACTAATTGGGGAATCTGCTGGAGATTCTTTCTCCCTCTCCCTCTACCCTTCTCACTGCTCATGTACTCTCTCTCTTTCTCTCTTTCTCTCTAAAATAAATAAATCTTTAAAAATGAAGAAGAAGAAGAAATGGTCACTTTTTAGAAGATTATGAGAGCTTGATAATTTTACAGAATGGCCATTTGGTAAGAGATATATTTGAACTGAAGGATTGAAATGCTATTTTAGCTTGTATCTAAAACCTGGAAGCATGAAGCAACCAACTTTTGAAAATATATTACAAACTTAGCATGGTTCAGTAGTAGTTAAGCATCTATTGAACTAAGGCACAAAAAGTGCCCAATCTCTTGTAGTAATATGGAGAATAAACGAAACTCTAATTGCCTTAAACTTATACCTGCACTATGAAGCACAAAGGTTATTTTCATAAACTACTTGAAATTTATTTATGGATTACAGAAAATAGGAGTTTCCAGCCCTCTAAGCAGTAAACTATTCTTTGTCTTAATTAGATGTTGCTTTCAGTGAAATCCTTTTACAAATTAAATGCCATCTATTCACTAAGTCCATATAATACCCAGTATAACACTAATCCCTAATTTGAAAGAAAAAAAAAAGACTAAAACATTTATACTGTAAGTATGGAAAGTCTTCTTTATCCAATTAAAATTTGGTATTTAGGATAACATAAGAAAACTACTTCAGCCATGTAGATATAATTATGTGAGGTCATTTGTCACTGGTTCTATAATCTTCACAGAAATTAATAGGCTCAAATTCACAAAAACTTGCATTAAATGTGAGGTGCATCATAAATCTTTAAAAAAATAAGTTTAAAATTAATCTCCTTTCTAATAAATCAAATCTGATTTTCTTATATTCACTGGTTCTCAACCATCCTCCTTGCTTCTGCAAGAACCAGTCTCTAGAAAATAAGAAAAAGTCAGTTATTCAATTGCTATTTATGAAAAATTACAAGACCAGGGCCTGAGGAGTGCTCTGAATAAGCTACATTTTGTATCTCCTGGTCCTGAGATTAGAAATGGAAATCCCATCAATCATGTATGCCACTCAGCCTTCATTTCCTGTAACTTTTTTTTCTCTCTCATTGGCTGTAGGTACTTTAAATATTTGAGCAGCAGCTATTGCTTTACTGACCTGAATTCTTAATGCAAACTAAGTTGGTTATCTGCAATAACATGAAACTTCATCACTCATGAGGGGAAGTGTTCCAAAAGGAAAGTCATTTATTAATTTGTGACCTTGGTTGGTTCTTATCTTCATCTCACTCAACTCTTCACTTATATATTTAACAAATATATATGTGTGTATGTGTCTATTTATCTATCTATCTGGTGAGAGAGAGAGAATGAAACAAAAAGAGAGAGAGAGGAATGGGAAGAAGCTATATGCTAAGTATTGCTGCAGGCTCTGGAGAGAGAAAAATAAGCAGAGAACATATAAACACCCATGCTCATTGAACATGCCAGCTGACAACTGCTATTTATGAAGAAAAATAATCATGGAGAGGGTTGGTTATTTGAATGGCTGTGAAAGGTTGGGCAATGGAACTGGAAGAATGTTATGGAAAATGTGCTGAGGTGACGAAGACTTGAAGGGGACAAATGGGCCACTGAAGCAAATCAAAGTAAGAACTTCCCAGATGAAGGAAGCACTAGTCCAGAGACCTGAGGGGCACATTCCTAAACAGCGTGGCTGGCGGGAGGTGAGCATTGGGCCAAGTGGCGAGAGGCGAGCCCCAGAAAGTAACAGGGTTCCGGATTTTGTTCAGCTTATAGAGTTGATAAGATTATGTGACCAAGCTTGCTCTTTCCCTCTATCACTTGTCTTAGGAATGTCACTCTTTTAAAAGAGATATATAGCCAATCAACAGATATTTTCTATCTTTACATGTATAGACCCTGAATTACTGTCCCTTGTGGTCCTACTAGCTGTCTGTCCAGAGTGAATGACTGTAGGAATAAATGTGGCCCCATGTAATGTTTCATACATTAATCACAATCAGTAACATTGGAGGTAACAATATGGTTGATTTGGGACTCACCAAAACTAGTTTCCTTTGAACACATAACAGAAACCACTTCTAATTCCTTTCCCAGATAATGTCACTGTTGACATCCCTGGTACGATGGAAGTCTTGTTGTAATGACATCTGCTTCTAAGCAATCTAACTAGAGAAGGCTCAGAAAATATTTGTTGGAGATCTGCGAGGACAGAGGTACAGAGTATATTGTGCTTTGGACATAACAAGTCCAGGAAAATCTTGTCTTCACCCTCATTGAGTTTTTGATGTCATTCTGTCCTAGAAAACTAACCACATCGCAAGGCAGACTGCAATCAGTGTGATGCCATAGGCTCAATGTTCCATAAAAAGCAGAAGTATCACTGCAATGCAGGGCATAGAAAGTGTAGGGAAGGACACATATGAAATCACTGAAGAATTAGAAATCAGAGAGAAAACGATCAGCTGATAAAAAACACTCAACCTAAAGAAAAAATACAAAGAAAACCATAGCCTCTCTTCATTGTCATCTTTTTCTTTTATCAAATTGCGTTTTCTCCTTTAGGCTGAAGGCTCTGGTTTCATTAATGTGAACTCCTACAGATGGTGTTGTGCTAATGAGTCAGGCATTGATTCATTTTCCTTGCCATCCAGCTCAAAAAATGTAAATCAAGGAAGTAGTCCCTCTGATTTTCCAGGAGGTTCTTTTCTTCTGGGCTGCATGATATCACAGTCCACAAGGATTCTGTGTTCTGTAATTCAGAAGGAATTTCCTCCACAGGGGCTTTCAACATGCTTTTTATGTTGGCTTAGAAGAAAGCATCTCCTTGCCTACTTTCTTCCTGATCTTGCAAGTTCTAGGGGTGTCTTTTATGACACTAATGTTTTGCATCTTGCTACCATCTGACTTTCCACTTGCAGTAGATCTAGGAGGAATCCTACCTGCTTGTTTTCTGCCTACTGGAGCTTGTTTCAGGAAACAGTCTCATCCTGGGGGGCCTCTGGATGCTGCTGCTGGTCCCACACTCTAACCCCACCCCTTTTAATTAAATCGTTTTTTCTAGAATTTCCTCCAGTTACTACAGATTTTTCGAAGAAGAAAAAATAAAACGCAAGTCATCCTAGTACACCTCATTAAATCCATCCCATTCTGCGCTATAGTTACAGAAACTTTTCTGTCTTTGAAAGACATCGTTCTTAGTTGTTCAGCACTGCACACAACTCTTCCCCTTATAATTTTTGAAACTTTTCCAAGCGTTTTGAGATGTAAAGTTAGTATGTCTCGAGTATATTGTTTTTTAACATAAACCATGCCCTATTTTTAAATGGGAAAGCAGGCGTGAATGAAAATGCCAGGATGCTGAGTATTCCAATAGCACTAGAGTGTCATAAAAAAGAAAGGAAACCCATGTTATCCAAACCCTTAACAAATATATCTTAAAAATTACCTCAGTACTAGGTATTGCTTATGTGCCAAGAATGCATTAAAGAACTGCATTCGTTCCTGTCATCTACCTCATATGGTCTAGAAAGAAGAAATGATAAACATATTCTATAGTATGAAAAGATGAGTGGTAGGAATTAAAGTACATTCTCAATGATGCGTAAGAGAGACTTTTAGTCTCTGAAATTAGGAAATTCATTGCCGGAACCCTCACATGGTCCTTCAGTTCATCTTTGTAGGAAAGGACAGATAGAAGTTTCTGACACCATCATCTCCCTGCAGCCTTGATGTCAGTTGACTTTGGCAACGGGCGGATGTTAGCATCAACCTTAGGAACATGAATGATGGTTCCCATCATCCACTTGATTCATAGTTTGGACCTGCACGTATCTGTATGATTATTGTAGATCACCATAAAACCACCGAAACAGTAGCCCAATTGTTAGTTCTGTGTCAGATCTAGTAATTGTTCTAGGTCCTGTTAGCAAAACCTCAGGTATGTAGTATGTGGTCATTGATCTCACTAAAACTAAAACTTCCTTTTCTAGTGCTACTAGAAATTAAAGGGAAAATAATTCATTTTTATATTCAATAGATGAATATACTTTAGTTTTAGTGAAGTACTATGCTATGTTTCTTCTTTTGTATCATAATATTATTAAGGAGACACAGATCGTCTGAACAAAGTAGAGAACATCACACTGGTCAACCATATCAATGACATTAGGCTTCTTGCATCGTTTTGTTTTGTTTTTATAGATTTTATTTATTCATGAGAGACACAGAAAAAAGCAGAGATGTAGGCTTCTATGGGAGGGAGAAGCAGGCTCCCTGCAGGCAGCCTGACATGGGACTCGATCCTGGGACCCCGGGGTCATGACGTGAGCCAAAAGATATTCAACCTCTGAGCCACCCAGGGGCCCTGATTCAAGGTATTGTTAACATCAGTATAATTTTAGGAGGCAAGGAACTCCCCTCCAAAATAAATGACATATTTTTGCATTTTCCACTCTGTTCTCTGAGAAGGAAGCACCATGTCGTCAGCCTTCTCCAGGCTGTGGAAGCAGCAGACCCTACTTGGGAACATTGTCCAGTCCATAGATCAGGAAATCCAATATGTTGTCAGCTTTATTGGGGCCCAGAACAACAAAGTACTCTCCGGAAAGTCCAGGCTGAAGTGCAAGCTGACCTGCTCCTTAGGCTATATTACCTAGGACACCCTACAATATTGGGATGCCTGTGGGAGAACTTACTATGTAGATTTGTTGGTAATCCCAGTAGAAAAATACACAATATATACTTCCAGCTTTCTGGACTATGTCATCTTCAGTGAAAAATTACATCACTTAAAAAAAATAATTCCTGACATGCAAGAGGGACTTAGACTAGATTGTTCTTAACTAGAATTACAGGTTAGAAAGGCTTATTCCTGTGTGTCTGTCATTTGGCACCACACATTCCTATCTGAACATCTATAAAGATCTTTGTCCTAGATTTGTTAAAGAGATTATCTAATTTCTTGTGGTTTTTTTTTTATCTTTACTCTTTTTTTTTTTTCTTGTATCCTAGTTCTCTATGAGAATATTTTAGAAATAGAAATTGTTTAGGACCAAATTCGATACAGTCACCAACATTTCTTTCTCAGAAGATTTATTTTAAATCTTCAGCAAACTTTTAAACAGATTTGAACTTTTTTTTGAGAACTGTTCTTCTAGCTTATTTTCCTGAGTAAAGTCTTCTTTCTTTCTTTTCTTTTTCTTTTTTTTTCTTTTTCTTTTTCTTTTTCTTTTTCTTTTTTTTCTTTTTCTTTCTTTTTCTTTTTCTTTCTTTCTTTCTTTCCTTCTCTTTCTTTCTTTCTTTCTTTCTTTCTTTCTTTCTTTCTTTCTTTCTTTCTTTCTCTTTCTTTCTTCTTTCTTTCTTTCTTTCTTTCTTTCTTTCTTTCTTCTTCTTTCTTTCTTTCTTTCTTTCTTTCTTTCTTTCTTTCTTCCTTCCTTCTTTCCTTCCTTCCTTCCTTCCTTCCTTCCTTCCTTCCTTCCTTCCTTCCTTCCTTCCTTCCCTTTCTTCCTTTCTTGTATTAGATTATACATATTTGTTGTAGAAAGGACCAAAAAGGAGACATGCAAAACAGGAGGGGAGTATAAGTTTTTGGGGTAAAAAAAAAAGATCAAGACTGTACTTATACAAAAACACAGTTGAAGAGACTCAACTTAGTTGTGGCATGGAGAAAGAATGGGTACATGTTCAGCTAAGGCCAAAATCTGGTGACAGGAAACAGATAATTCCTACTTTATGATATTTATCTTCCTCATGATTAAGGATCCTTTTAAGGGTGAGGGTAGAGGAGGATCAGTAAAAAGTTTGAAACATTTAGAGAGTTTAAGATAATAACCATTGCCTTATCTGTAATAACATGAAAAATTAAAAATTAATAATCTTTCTTTTGCTCGAATCAGAACATGGAAATGAAAATTTTTAACATATGCCTGCTTCAAGAATCTTTCCTCTTTTGTCACACACAGTGGCAATCTCCTTCCACTATTTGATTAATTCCATCACAGTGAGCAGTTGATAAAGAAAAGTGCTCATGAGAATTTGAGATTATGGCCTTAATTTTCTTAGAAATGAGTTTTCATATAATATCAAATCCACTGATTGGCTCATAAATTCATGGAAAACTGTTTCCTGTGAACTATGATAAAGAGTAGGAATATGCAATAAAGTGTTTAACTTTAAGAGATTGCTCCACCAGATTAAATTTGCATTGTTGTTTCTCCTCTCTCCATATTTTATATGAGAAGCTCCTTGAAATACTAAAGAATGGAATGATATGAGAGAGGTCAATGATTTTTATCAAAGCTTCTCCTGGAAGTAGGTTTGAGTAACTATGCGATGTCACAGGCTGCCTCTCCTAGAAACCGAAGAGGAGAGCAAAATTTTGAAATGTCTGGGAATTCTACTTGACAATGGGGCAAAAGAGTTGATCACCCACTGGCACGATTCTATACTCTGGCCTCCCAGCATGTCAATCATCTGGAGGAGACTGGGTTATGAATCCTGAAAGGCTGATCTCTGAGATAAAACATCCAAACTCCAGCCAGTGAGGTCATAAAAGAATTTGTATTCCTGAGTGCTCAACATTGCATAACTAATACTACAAACAAGCACAGCCAGGTTTTAAGGAGCTTGTTAGAGCAAAGGACATGGAAGAGTAAGCCAGTTGTCCAACCATGGCACAAGAGGAAGTCAGGGTGTATGGGGTTTAGCTGCTTAGAAAATGTTCTCTGAAGTAAATGCCGTCTCAACTAAGGAACATGGAATTTGTAGACTATACAGATGGGTAAGATTGAAGAAGTGAAGTATTTTCTAGAGAGGGACAGAAATGTACCGCTGTGTCCCGTAGCTAGCTGGTTAATGCAAGTAGCATGAGAGCACTAGACAGAGTTGACAAATGAAGGGTTGATGAAAATTAAGCAGTGCCTTGTAAGCCAGACTCTGATATCTGGCCATTATCCAGGGGAAAAAATAGTCATCAACACATTTTAACAAAATTATTCTGTGGAGGGGACCTTAGATGCTACTAGCTTCTCCATATCCAAATTTCTTAAGATCAGTAAACACAATGTTCATGAGCAAAAACAAACGACCACCTTTTTCCAAAGCCTTACAACCAATTCCATGTATTGGAAATTCTTAAAAAATCTACCTTCAAATCCCATGGCGTCCTGGAGCTTTTCCTGATCTCATCAAAAGGTATCACATCTACCTGTAAATTCTGTAAAATGTTGTACCTTGTGTTATAATGTAATTTTTACCTACTGAAAGTTTTATCTCTGAACCACTCCCTTTTCTTTCCATAACACCTTACACAATGTTTGTTGTTGTTGTTGTTGTTGTTGTTGTTGTTTTGTTTTGTTTTGTTTTTAAATACCAGCTTCCAAAGAAACACTGAACTAATGGATAAGTAGAGAATCTATGGATAGAAGGAAGGGAGGTAGCAGGGAAGGGGATGGGTGAGAAGGAAAAAAGTATGGAAGGGGGAGAGCAATACATTTTTCAGTTAGTATACATTCTAAAACATAGAATTTCCCCCAGTTACTGAAATTGACTACTATTGTTTTAGACACAATTCATTTTATTAAACTTGTCTATGTTGCTTCATTGCAACCAATTCTTCCAAGGTCTACTTTTTATGTCAGATTTTTTAAAACATGAATCTCTAACTTGAGCACATTCAAAGGGATCATTGATTTGCTTTCATTATTCATTAGAGCTCATTCTCTATTCTCATTCTTTTGAATTATTTATTAGAATAATAACTTCCTTATTATTCTGCTTATAAATTGTGACATACTTTGCATTTCTTTTTTTCAGAACTCTCATTTACACATCCATTATAAACCATATATTATGTATAGTAGACAAATTTTAGATTTTCCTTAATTACGATATCCTAGGGTGACCTAAGCTAACTAAGCACCTGCAAATTTTAAAAGTTTAGCTACTTTAAATATCATTGAAATATAAGCATTTAATCCTTAAATTTAATAATATATGTATGGCAGACATTAAGTATAGCATCCTTGTAAAATAATATGTATATTTTCCCAACTGATAAGGTCACCCATTTGGTCCAGCAAAAGCCACAATTATAATTCCGCCTGTTAGCAATTTTCTACAGAATCTTGCAAAATACTATTGTCTTAATTTTAGTAAATTATCTTTTAAAAACAGTTTGTAAATATTTTATGCCTAATAAACATGACAGAGTTTAGAAATCCTGTATTTTTATGAAATTAAATTTTTTTAAAGATTTTATTTATTTATTCATGAGAGACAGGGAGAGAGAGAGAGAGAGAGAGAGAGAGAGAGAGAGAGAGAGATGCAGAGACACAGGCAGAGGGAGAAGCAGGTTCCATGCAGGGAGCCTGATGTGGGACTCCATCCCAGGTCTCCAGGACCAGGCCCTGGGCTGAAGATGGTGCTAAACTGCTGAGCCACCCAGGCTGCCCTATGAAATGAAATTCTGAAAAGGTGACTTACATCTGGCATGGGATGTGCCACTGCTTTATGACTTGATATAATCCAGGAAGATCCAAGTTATCATAAATGCTCAAATTGGATGTTCGGTTCATTAGCATATGTTTCTTGTTCACTTCATGATATGTTAATATAAGCAGGACTGGATGGATTTCTGCTTCCAGCAATAGTTTAGGAACACATATTTTCTAACTCATGCTTATACCTATTCAGTCAGGAAATAGGAACAATAAAAAGACAGCCACATATAGAGTTTTTATGGCTAAGTCTAGAGGAGGCACACGTCACTTCTATTTATGTTTTACCAGGCACAACTTTAGCCCATGGCCTCAACCAAATAAAGGGGGCTACAAGGTACCTTCTAGGTGAGGCCCCAAAGAAGAGGGTACACTGTCAATGTGGAAGAGAGCTCCCTCTGTCGCAATGTTGGACATCTATTTCTTTATTAAAATGACAAGGGTTGCCATTTTTTAAAAATATAAAAATACATATTTTTAAGATCATAATAAAGTTTTTAGTTTGGCATAGTTTTCGATTACAAAAAATAGTACAGAGAATTCCCATATATTGCACACTTGATGTACCCTATGATTAACATTTTACATTAGCATGGCACATTTTTTTTTACAATTGATAAACCAATATAAAAAATTATTAACCGAAGTCCCTACTTTATTCAGATTTCTTTCATTTTTATATAATGTCCTTTTTCTTTTCCAGGATACCACCTAGGGCATCAGGTTACATTTAATCACCATGTCTTTTTTGGTATCCCTTAATGGGGAAAGTTACTCAATCTGTTCCTTGTTTGGGATGACCTTTGTGATACACAGTCATATATTTGTAGAAAGTCTACTGATTTGGATGTTTCAGCTTTTCTCATGATTAGACCAAAGTTATGAGTTTGGGGAAGTAAGAACATAAATATAAATTATCATTAAGGAGACGTATTATCAGTATTATTAACACTACTGATTTTAATCTTAATCCCCTGGCTCAGGTAGTATTTACTATGCTTCTCCAATGTAAAAGTAACTCATTTTCACCCTTTTATTGTAATGTTCTTTAGAGAGAAAATTACTATGAGAAGCTAGAACTTAAGGAATGGAGAATTACCTTGACCTCTTAGAGGGAGAGCATCTACATAAATTATTTAGAATTCTTCTGCATGGGATACTTGCCTATTCTCCCAGATTTACTTAGTTATTTAATAATTTATTTCTATCTTGAGTCATGTATGTTTATTTAAGCTATTAACAATGCTATTTTGTTTTTCAAAATGTTTGCCCTTTTAGTTTTCTCCTCTGTCCTTTGACATATCTGCATCACTGTTTTTGTTTTACTTTGTTTCATTTTTGAGTACTTCCTTACTTTCTGGCACTACACGGATACTCCAGCACCATTTGGACTCAGTCCTGGAACTAGCCATTTCTCTAAGAAGGGTGGTTCCAGTTAGTGGAGAAGGGTTTTACAAACAAACAAACAAACAAACAATAACAACAACAACAAAAAACCCTGGGTGCTTGATATTCTCTTACTGGAGTGATATTAAGCCCCTGGGTTATTTCAATTTACAGAGAAGAAAAATATATGTGTGTGCACTACCCCACATATATACACATCTCTATAGTCATTTATATATGCATATCCATCTCTATTTGTATTAAGTTAAACATGACTTCATACTAGTGTCTCCAGCTCTAGTGTCTTCCTGCATGATCATTCTGTTCCCCCAGGCTTGTCTGAAACCTGCCACTCCATCAGTGAAAAACCAGGGGTCCCTATTACCCACTACCCATTTTCTTAATTGTTCAATTCCATTGTGCATATTCTTATTTCAGAATTGATAACCTATAACTGTATGGAAAATAGCATTACCTACTAAGGTGCACTGCTTTTGTTCAACTCCTTTTGTTTTCAGTTTCCCTGTCACTTATCTTCAAAGTCAAGTATATCCAAACCCTCAGCCTTCACCCACTTCAGTGAAATTACTTCATACATTTTATTTTAGTTAGATTATTTTGTCAAGTGAATATCTAATTCTCAAATTCCCTTGTACTCCTCTAAGAAAATTATTTTTTTTTATATATATTAAGGCTTATCCTTTATTCTGTAAATATTTTAACAACATATATTGTCATGTATCCAACATTACAGGATCATAAGGAATGGTTTCAATATTTTACAATTGCCTTATATATTCAATCGTTCTCCTTATTCTCTCCATGACTTTACCCTGACAGTTATCATATCATTGCCTTTAAAGTTGTGTCTTCTCTAATAGGTTACATAAATGGAATCATATGGGATACAGGTTTTTCTTTTTAATATTTTATTTATTCATGAGAGACACAGGGAGAGAGACAGAGACACAGGCAGAGAGTGTCTCCTTACAGGGAACCCAAATCAGGACTCGATCCCAAGACCCCGGGATCATGACCTGAGCCAAAGGCAGATGCTCAACCACTAAGCCACTGAGGTGCCCCAAGTTACAGGCTTTTAAGACTGTTTTTTGTTTTGTTTTGTTTTGTTTTGTTTTGTTTTGAACTAGAAATATGTACTCAAGGTTATTCCATGTCTTTTCATAACATGATTTTTATCACTGAACAGTATTCATTTGAATGAACATTCACGGTTTTGTTTCTTCATTCATCTACTGAAGCACCTCTTGGTTTCTTCTACTTCTTGGTAATTATGGGTAAAACTGCTATAACTTTACAAGCAAGTATTTGTGTGGACATAAATTTTGAACGAGTTGGGTAAATACCTAAAATAGTATATTGTTAGATCACACAATATATTTAGCCCTCTCAGATACCATCAAACTGTCTTTGAATGTGGCGGTGCTATTTTGCATTTCCATTAGCAATGAATCAGAGTTCCTATTTCTCCACATTCTTGAAAAAACATGATGGTTTCAATCTATTAATTGCTAACCATTTTAATAATTGTGTAGTGATTATGCATATTTTAATTTGCAGTCTCCTAATATAATATCTTTTTCATATAGATGTTATCGGAAGATAACATCTTTTCCTGTGCTTATTTGATTTCTGTGTAGTTTTTGATTCTGTGTCTCCTCAGATTGTTTGCCGATTTTTAATTAGTTCATTTGCTTCCATCATGTTGATTTTTAAGAATCTTTCGCCTCTTTTGGTTTTAAGAATTCTTTGCATATTTTGGTTGTAAATCATTTTTCAAATGTTTATTTTGGGAATATTTTGTCCTGAATGTTGCTTGTCCTGTAATTCTCTTAGGAATGAAGTTCATGAAGCAGAAGTTTTTAATTGTAATAAAATCCAATTTATCATTTTTTTCTTTTTTTTTTTTTTTTTTAAATCCCACTTCAACAACTGTCAGCCCCAAAGACCCCTGCCTGCTTGGCTCTCACCTATCAATTTTTTTCTGTAATGAATTATACTTTCATGCTGCATCAATGGTTTGGTTGTATGTACCTATGACAGCATATAAGTGGATACTGTTTAGTTTTTATTTTAATTGAGTCAATCTATGCCTTTTGTTTGAGGAGGTTAATCCATTTACATTTAGAATAATTTCTGATAGGAAAGGATTTACAATTTAGCCATTTTATAAAATGCTTTTTGCATTTTATAGATTTTGATCCTAATTTCCTTTCTTACTACCTTACTTTGTATGCAGTTGACTTTTTGTACATATTTTAATTCCATTGCCATTTCTTTTTTGGTATATTGTATAGATATTTTCTTTATAGTAACTATTGGGATTGCATTTGACTTTTTTTTAAGATTTTATTTATTTTTTCTTGATAGACATGAGAGAGAGAGAGGCAGAGACACAGGCAGAGGGAGAAGCAGGCTCCATGCCTGGAGCCCGATGGGGATCCCGGGACTCCAGGATCGTGCCCTGAGGCCAAAGGCAGGTGCCAAACTGCTGAGCCACCCAGGGATCCACTGCATTTGACTTTCTAAAGTTACAATTTATTTTAAACTACTAAAACCTTAACTTCAATATTATGCAAACTACTTGTTTATTATTGAGCCCCCCATTTATGTTACATTGCATACCCACTGTTGTAAGTTTATAGCTATTTTTATGTTTGTTTACTTTGTCTTATAAGAAAATTAAAAGGAAAGGAGGAATGACAAACCAAAATTACAATAAAACAGTTTTACATTTGCTCACAAATCTATCTTCACCAGAGAACTTTATGTATCCATACAGCTTTGAGTTATCATTAAGCCTCTTTTCCATTCATCTTGAATGACTCCTTTTAACATCTGTTTCAGGGCAGGACTAGTGGTAATGAGTATACTCTGAGCTTGTGTTTATCTCAGAAAATCTTCACTTTCCCTTGAAGGACAGTTTTGCTGTCTATAACATTCCTGGTTGGCAGGTTTGTTTTTCTTTCAGTACTTTAAATATGTCAGCCCACTGCCTCTGGCCTGTAAAATTTCTACTGAGTTATCTGATGACACTATTATGAAACTTTACTAAATTATATGAGTCATTTTTCTCTGGCTGCCTTCAGTTTTTTTTTTTTTTTCTTTGTCTTGGGTTTTCACCAGTTTGATTGTACTGCACCTCAGTTGTAGGTTCTTTTTGGGTTTATCATTCTTGGATATATTTAAGATTCTTGGATTTGTACACCCATTTTTCTTCTCAAATTTGGAAAGTTATTAGCCTATTTCGTATTATAAGATTTCTGCCCCTGCTCTTTTTCCTTGTTCTGGGACTTCTGTATTTTATGGTGTTCCATATGTCCCTTAGGCTCTGTCAGTCTGCTGTTGAATCCCTCTAGTAAATTTTTCAAATCAGGTTTTATATTTTTCAGCTCCAGAATTTCTGGATTCTTTTTTTATAGCTTTTATGTCTTTGCTAATATGCTCATCCTTTTTAGAAGTCATTTTTGCAATTTTGTTTAGTTATCTATTTATCTTTTCCTTTAACTCATGTGGTGTATTTGATAGTTGTTTTAAATTCTTCATCAAGTGAGTCAGAGTCCTGTGTTTCTTTAGCATTGGTTTCAGTGGATTTATTTTGTTCTTTTGAGTAGATTGTATTTCCCCATTTTCTTGTATGCTCTGTGGTCTTTTGTTAAAATTTTGACATTTGAAAAAAACAACAATCTCTTCCAATCATGGTGGACCGACTTTTTACAGGGGAGACTTTTACTAATCAGCCTACTACAGAATCACAGGATAACCTCTCAAATACTTTCTGGGGATGGATCTTTCCTGGGCCCGTGTATGTGCTATTGTTTCAAACTCCTTCCTCTTAAATATGGCTACTTACAGATATTTTAATTTCCTTAAGAGTTTCACCCCTGCTTCTTCTCAAAAGACTTCAATTTCTACTTTTTCTCTGCTATAACCTCTTGTCTTCAGGTTCCCGTTGTGTTGCAAGCTTCTGCAGCTCTGCTCTACTGTACCCAATGCTGCTTTCAGGGGCCTGCATTCTGTTATCTAAACGATGCTACCTTTCCCAGAGAAAATAGAAGCCCCAGCACCTTTCACAGCACCCAGCAAGCCAGAATATTGCAAAGCAAGGTCCACTCCTTTCCTTCAGTTTCAAGGGAGAAATTAGGAATTAGGTGATCTCTACCTGAACAGACCATGCTGAACTAAGGAAGTGAAGTTTCAACCAAGGATAAACAAAATACAATGGAATTTCCTATCATTTTTAGAGTGGCTTTTTCTTGATTAAGGATTTGTTCAGCTGCTATGGCTCCTTAACTGGTTTCTAGAGTTTTCACAAAAGTATTTTGGTTTTTGGTTCACATATTATTGTTTATTCAGTATTTCCATGGAACAATTGGAATTTTCCAGGTCACTATCTTGCTGATGTTAAGTTCACAAAATGTCTCTTGTACAGCCCACTTTTTAGTGGGCGTAAATAGAACCACAACATTTATGACATTTTGAAGAATCCAAGTAGCTGTTAATTATTTATAGAGGGGATTCAGTTTTCATTAATGCACATATTTAGCTAAACTTACAAAACTGCAGTATGTATATTCACTTATTTAGCTGACTTCTTAAAATTCTAATTTAGCTAAATTTGCAAATTTTCAGTATGCATATACACTTGATTTCTGAATTCATACCTTAAGATTAAAATATTTGTAATAAAGGACATACAGAGTATCACATGTATCCCTCTTTAAATCCATGATCTAAAAACTTTATTATCTTCATTTACAGGCAGGAAACAGAGGGACAAGTCAGTTAAGTGACTTGCAGGCACTCAAACAGCTAGTCCACGGCAGAGACAAGATTGAAACTTGAAACTCAAGCAGTCTTGTTCCCAACCCCATGTTTTTAAACACTCCATCACATAATATTTTAGGAGTCACCTGCAATGACCTGAAGGTCACACATTATCAGAGGCTTATGCAAACCACAGAATTTTGAAATTCACTGACGATGGAGAATAAGACATACTTTTCACCAAGACTAATGATCACTTCTGCTACATGGGAAAATGGCATTATGAATGTTGAATTTGTTTCCCACAGAGATGCTCCAGGTCCTAAGTTCAAGACATTAGAAATACAAAATTTCTTCCAGAGAGAGAAAAAGCTCTAACTTAGTACTGCTGATGCTTTACCCAGGAAATGTAAAGTGGCTAACTTGTGACTGACTGTCACAATTTTGCCAGTACAAACATAATCTCTATGTTTTATTCACAACTATTTTTTAAGACAGGCTTAAGAATGGAAATGGTTGCCTTCTTTTGTATCTCTTATTACTCTTAAGTATTAATGAAAACTATGTGATAAGCACTAACTAAATAAAAAATGAAGAAGACTGTTTATTCTCCTAATGTTAGCAAACTGAAACTCTTTCATTTTATACTCACATAAAGATAAGAGTTTCTTTCAGCTATCTTATGATTTATATTGTAAGATTCTAAACATTTAAAAAATATTGCTGCCTTTCATATTCTTTCATGCACTACAAAGCTACTTGCATTGATTAAAGTTGCTAATAATTTGATCAATATTCTGGTATATTAAACAATCTCTTTGTGAGAGAATATTATAGAGTTTCTCAACTGTTATTAATAACTTTGAAATTGTTTTAAAGTATATTGAGATATATATATATTTTTGCTTTATGGAAAGATACACTAAATAGATGTATGTGCATTTAAAATATAATACATAAAATTTAAAGTTGAAAATAAATATAAATAGCTGAAAATATACCAAATAGAGATTGTACCACAATATCAAATTATTTCTTCCAAATTCATCACCATTTTACTAAGCTTTATTACATAGAAATAGTATTTATAGGAAACATTCATTCCTTTTTTTTTTAAGATTTTTTTTTTTTTAATTTATTCATGAGACACACAGAGAGAGGCAGAGACTAGGCAGAGGCAGAAGCAGGTTCCATGCAGGGAGCCTGATGTGGGACTTGATCCTGTGACTCCAGGATCACACCCTGGGCCAAAGGCAGGCACTAAACCACTGAGCCACTCAGGGATCCCCAGAAACATTCATTCCAATTGATGAAATGTAGTTGAACTTAGAATGCTAATTTGTATGGAGGTTGAAGGTAGCAGGTAACTCAAAACATTTATAAACTATTTTTATTTATCAACATAGTTTTCCTAAATTATCTTTGCCTTTGGATTTCATTTATCCATAAAATATGTAGTAAGCAGACAAAAGGAACAAAACAACAATGTGTGAAATATTTTATTATTTTATTTTATTTTAATTTTATTTTATTAATTTTATTTTATTGATTTTATATATATTTATAATTACTTGATTTATATATGTATGTATTTATTGGAGTTTGATTTGCTAACATACAGTATAACACCCAGTGTGATTCACCCTGTCAAATGCCCCCCAGTGAAATCATTTATTTTAAATAGAATAATATGAGATAATTATTAATCTGTCTTGCCTTTGTCCCACATCCTAAGAAAAGTTAGAACAATGATAGCAAAAATTTCCTAAAGATGTTGAGATCATCAATATAAATATGTATACAGAGTGAATAAATTATTTTAGTTATTTTGGTTTAGATAGAGTAGTAAAAATAAATAAAATTCCCACTGAATCAAAACTATTATTTTGTTATGCTGACAGAGAAGAATCATAAATGGAGGACTTCAATTTCCACAGTGCTTGGCAGATAATAGGAGTCTCAAAATTGTAGATTCCTATCCTCTTATAAATTAAAATGTCATTTTATACACTTTTGACATAACTAAGCCCCACACTGTGTGAGTGAAAATAAATTATTTCATCTGATTTGTATTTCCCTGATGGCAAGTGATACAAAGCATTTTCTCATGTGCGTGTTGGCCATGTGTATGCCTTCTTTGGTGAAATTTCTGTTCATGTCTTTTGCCCACTTCATGATTGGATTGTTTGTTTCTTTGCTGTTGAGTTTAATAAGTTCTTTATAGATCTTGGAAACTAGCCCTTTATCTGATATGTCATTTGCAAATATCTTCTCCTACTCTGTAGGTTGACTTTTAGTTTTGTTGACTGTTTCTTTTGCTGTGCAGAAACTTTTTATCTTGATTAAGTCCCAATAGTTCATTTTTGCTTTTGTTTCTCTTGCCTTCATAGATGTATCTTGCAAGAAGTTGCTGTGGCCAAGTTTAAAAAGGGTGAAAAAAAAAAAATAAAAAATAAATAAAAGGGTGTTGCCTGTGTTCTCCTCTAGGATTTTGATGGAATCTTGTCTCACATTTAGATTTCATCCATTTTGAGTTTATCTTTGTGTATGGTGTGGAGAATGGTCTAGTTTCATTCTTCTGCATGTGGATGTCCAATTTCCCCAGCACCATTTATTGAAGAGACTGTCCTTTTCCCAGGAGATAATCTTTCCTGCTTTGTCAAATAGTAGTTGACCATAGAGTTGAGGGACCACTTCTGGATTCTTTATTCTGTTCCATTGATCTATGTGTCTGTTTTTGGGCAAGTACCACACTGTCTTGATGATCACAGATTTGTAGTACAACCTGAAATCCAGCTTTGTGGTGCCCTCAGCTCTGGGTTTCTTTTTCAATATTCCCCTGGCTATTCAGGGTCTTTTTTAATTCCATACAAATCTTAAGATGGTTTGTTCCAATTCTCTGAAGAAAGTCCATGGTATTTCGATAGGGATTGCATTGAATGCATAAATTGCCCTGGGTAGCATAGACATTTTCACAATATTAATTCTTCCAATCCATGAGTATGGAATACTTTTCATCTCTTTGTGTCTTCCTCAATTTCTTTCAGAAGTGTTCTGTAGTTTTTAGGATATACATCCTTTCCTCACACCAGTGAGAATGGTGAAAACTAAAAAGACAGGAAACTACAAATGTTGGAGAGGATGTGGAGAATGGGGAACCCTCTTGCACTGTTGGTGGTGATGTGAACTGGTGCAGCCACTCTGGAAAATTATGTGGAGGTTCCTCAAAGAGTTAAAAAAAAAATAGAGCTACCCTAGGACCCAGCAATTGCACTGCTGGGGATTTACCTCAAAGATACAGATGCAATGAAAAGCCGAAACACCTGCACCCCAATGTTTATAGCAGCAATGTCCACAATAGCCAAACTGTGGAAGGAGCCTCGGTGTCCTTCGAAAGATGAATGGAAGAAGAAGATGTTGTCTATATATACAATGGAATATTACTCAGCCATTATAAACGACAAATACACAGCATTTGCTTTGACGTGGATAGAACTGAAGATATGCTGAGTGAAGTAAGTCAATTGGAGATGGAAAATCATCATATGGTTTCACTCATATGGGGAATATAAGAAATAGTGAAAGGGATTATAGGGGAAAGGAGAGAAAATGAGTGGGAAAAATTAGAGAGGGAGATGGAACATGAGAGACTCCTAACTCTGGGAAATGAACAAGAGATAGTGGAAAGGGAGGTGGGTGGAGGGATGGGGTACTGGGTGACGGGCATGAGGAGGACACTTGATGGGATGAGTACTAGGTGTTATACTATATCTTGGCAAATCAAATTCCAATAAAAGAATATAAAAAAAATATTTCCTCTGCTTAGTTCCAACTCAAACTCTGCAATCAATCTTTCTTTCTTTCTTTCTTTCTTTCTTTCTTTCTTTCTTTCTTTCTTTCTTTCTTTCCTTCCTTCCTTCCTTCCTTTCTTTCTTTCTCTTTCTTTCTTTCTTTCTTTCTTTCTTTCTTTCTTTCTTTCTTTCTTTCTTTCTTTCTTCTTTCTTTCTTTCTTCTTTCTCTTTCTTTCTTTCTTTCTTTCTTTTCTTTCTTTTTCTTTCTTTCTTCTTTCTTCTTTTTATATTTCTACTTTCTTTCTTATTTTCCTTTGGATAATGGCTATTATTTCCTTACCTGGAACTTACTCTCTTCTAGTAATGGCTAAGCCCAATTGGCCTATTTGGGTCAATGATGACAGTAGAAATTTGTTATGTTTCAAAAGAAAAATTATTTGCTTTGTTAGATAAAATGTGAGAGGGCCTTTATGGATGGGTAATATTGAGTGTGATTGAAAAAAGATCATATTATGAAAGTATTTAAAGAAGGTAAAGAAATTGAATTAAGATAGATAATATGAATGAAATAAAGTGACAAAACTTGGTAAATTAGTTGAGTGCTAGTGGAAAAGATAGGTAGTTTCAGCTCATGATTAAGCTTTTATTCAGCTGCATTTGATAAAATGCATTTTGAAATCATTTCCAATGTCTAAAAATTGAACTAACTAATCAAGTAAGATGGGTATAAATAGCATTGTGATGAATATTTTTTTAATCTTCTGCTATAGTGACTTAAACATAGAAGATAGCAAAAAAAAAAAACAAAAAACAAAAATAAAAAAACAGAAAAAAAAGGTAATTCAAAAAGAAAAAGAAAAATTCTGTGCTGGTTCAGGTAATTGGATTGCACTGCAGTCCAAGGATGACTCTATGACAAAGTGTAGGAATGCTGGCAATACTGACTCCATCATTGGGCCTCCATTTTATTCTCCCTTTTGGTGCACAGGTGGTCATTTTAGATAACTACCCTGTGACCTCACCATCATGCCCCTCTCTCTATAAAAATCTATAGTTCAAGGTCTTGGCTTGGCAGAGAATGGGCAGAGAATAGCTGCACAGAATAGTTGTGTATGTCCTGGATCATCTTGCTGCCAGTCTAATTACCCTGGATGTAAGTTACCTTGAATAAAACTGTAAACATGGCAGCCTGGGTGGCTCAGTGATTTGGCACCGCCTTTGGCCCAGGGCATGATCCTGGGGTCCTGGGATCGAGTCCCACATTGGGCTCCCTGCAGGGAGCCTGCTTCTCTCTCTGCCTCTGTCTGTGTCTCTGCCCTGCTCTCTCTCTCTCTGTGTCTCTCATGAATAAATAAATAAAATCTAAAAAACAAAAACAAAAAACTGTAAACGGTCTGGAATGATCTTGTTTTTCAGTATTAAAGTATCTCGTTAGTCTGGAGGATACATTACTGACTGTCTTCCACCTGCTAACACAAAGACAACATGAGATCACTAAAATAGGACATTTTCAATTTCAGTATTTATGAATTTATCAGAAAAAAATTAATTTGCCCTATAAATCTTTAGCTGTCCAGAGCCTAACAAAGTAAAATCCATCCACTAATTATATAAATATTTCTTTTCTCTTTAAAAGACAAAAATTGAAAAATATTACCCTCAAAATTCTACCCAAACCCAACCAGGAAATGCTTTCAGCTAATTGGAAAAAAACAAAACAAAACAACAACAACAACAACAAAAAAAAACAGTATCAAAAATCTATGAGTTAATACGTAAGATCATGCACAGTTGCTACCACCATCCCTCCTGAGTTAACTCCAAATATCCATGATATGCAAAACCTACACTCACCCATGTTTGTTTATCTCATATATCCTGGGAATACTTTGTATATATCCATTGAGTGTTTTTGTTCATGCTCTTGTCTGGTTATGTGATCTCAATCTACTTTTCTTCTCTGATATTGGGCACCATTTGAGGCCCAGCTGATAACATGAATCATGAGTGGGATCTCCTCTGATCCCAGCAAGAATTAATTTCACCAAGGCAAGATGTGTTTTATTTCTTTGAAATTCCAGTTTAGGGCAGGGATTAAAACTCAACACATAACCAGGCAGTCAAGTCAATAAAAAGATTATTTTTGATTGATAAAGCTTTGCTTTTCCATAACTTTTCTTCCTTTTCTGTCTCCTGCAATTAAAATAAAACAAAGCAAAAACCTAATTCCTTTTTTACCAAGAGCCTCTCAAAAATGTGGAATGTTATTGTCCTAAGTTGTGATTTTCCAGACTAAAAACACATTTATCCTTGTGACATGATTTATAGACACTTCAATATGTGGTGAACATTGTCTTAATCCATTATAATCATGTTCATATGGTGTAATAAAATAGTATGGACCTTTTTGAATATGTGATTAAATAGAGAAATATATTGAGTTCATAAATGGGAAAGGTGAAACTATAAAAATGTCAAATTTAGCCACCTTCATGTAAATTTTTGATGAAATTATCTCAATATACAATTCTAAAATTGAGATTTAAAAATAAATGCCCAAGAAAAAAAACAAAATTCTTATAGGAAGAGCAAATTTATGGAACTATTATCAAAAACTCAAACTTAAAATAATTAATCTTAAAACTCAGAAATTATATATACATGAATATTTTGTCTAGCATTATATAAATACTTCTCTATATTAATATGACAAAAAGGCTTTTCAAATTTGTGGTCTTTATTACTGCAATTAAACTCTACTCATGTGCTGGATTATTGCTTTCATTACAAAAATGCATCCCATATCATGTATGTTTAATAATCTCTCTGGAGTCTTCAGTTCCTCTATTACTCCTATTGTTTTTTTTTTCCACCTCAAGCACATCATCTTTAAAAGCTTTCTGTATCTCTGCCTCCAATTCCCCAGCACTCATTTTCTTTTCAATTCTTTTTTTTTCTCTTATGCTTTTTGTTTTGTTTTGTTTTTATTTAAATTCCAGTTAGTTACCATGCAGTGTAATATTAGTTTCAGGTGTACAATTTAGTGACTCAACACATCCATACATCACTTGGTGCTCTTCACAGCAAGTGCAATCCCTAGTTCCCATCATCTGTTTCCCCTATCCTACCACAGGCCTTCCCTCTGGTAACCGTCAGTGTGTTGTCTATGGTTAAGAATCAGTTTCTGGTTTCTCTCTCTCTCTTTCTCTCATTTTCCCTATGTGCATTTTTTGTTTGTTTCCTAAATTCCACATATGATTAAAATCATATGGTTTGTATACACTCCTTTTAATCAATATTTATGTCATTTTCTGCTTTGGCATTGTTTCCTGGATATAGGTTATTATTCCCTATTATCTGCCCAAAACATCTATTGGTCAGACTGTCTTAACTTTAATCAGTTCATCTGCAGTATTTGAAATGGCTGATGATTCTTCCCCTGGATCATTCCATTCTTTACTTTTCCATGACCCAAAGTCACCTACATCCTCCTTATCTCAGCTGTCTTTACCTCCTTCCAGAAAAATTTAAATTTGTCATTCCTGAAAGCTTTATTCTTAGTTCTTTTATTTTCTTTATGTACATTTTCTCTAGGTGATCTTCTTCAGTATCATGGTTTTAATGATCACATCTATACCTCAGATTTCCGACTTGCATTTATATACGTTTAGGTGTCTTTTAGGCATCTCTAAGTTAACATTATTCCTTATTCCATTATACCAATATATGCCTAGTGCTTCTCATCTCCATAACTGGTTCCACCTCCCACTTATTAATTCAGGCCTCAAGCTCAGTAGTCACTCAGGATTTCTACTTTCCTTCTGATGTTGCATCTAAATCTGATGATTAATCTTATTATGCCAGATAAAACAATCTTTAAAATCAGCTCTTCTTATAAATTCTATAGCAAAAACTTAGTCTCAATCCCAAGTCTCTTCTAGAGTATTCTAAGAAGAAAAATAAAAACATCTCTGAAAGGAGAATTAACATAACATAGTCTCTAAAGGCACCTATCTAAAGCCAGATGCCTGGACTGTGTGTTAGATGACTACTATTCACATTCCACTTCATGCATGTTTCTTATCCACATTATGGGGGTAGTAACAATGCCTACCTCATTGGATGATTTTGGGTATTATATGTGTTAGTATATATAAAATATATAGAACAGTGTATATATATAGTACATGATTTTGTGTTTTTGGTAAAGGAAAACTCTAAATGTAAACACTTCAAAAATAACATTCCTATATCATAAAAGTTCTATTAACTCCCTTAATAGGCAAATGAATAAAACAAAATTATAGGATATCAATAACTATTATAATAACTATTAAAAAGATATGATATTTTTGGGGTGTCTGGGTCAAGTGTCCAACTCTTGATTTCAGGTCAGCTCATGATCTCAGGGTAATGAGATCAAACTCTGGTCAGACTCCATGTTCAGCTCAGAGTATGTTTGAGATTCTCTCTCTCTCTCTCTCCCCATCTGTCCCTCCCCTCATTCTCTTTCTCTCCCTCAAATACATAAGTAAAATCCTTAAAAAATATGATATTTTAAAAAGTGTACCATTAGAACACAATAGAAAAAGAAATATACAGAGAGATGCCTGATTTATAAAATTGATCCAAAAAGTCCATCTGGACTTACCTTAAGGATACTAAATCATACAGGAGAAAAGCCTTGAAAAGAGGCCTTTGTTTTTTCTTAGAGAAGCAATGGAAATAGATGGTCTTTTTAATTATACTAGATCAGTTGGATATTTATGTAGAAAAGAATGCTATGAACTATGACGTGAAAATCAATTCCAGATGGATTGTATCTAAATGACATATAAGATTGCTTTTTGAAGATAATACAGAGGAATATATTAATACCAGTGAAGAAGCTAATTTTTTTTTTACTCTGGTTGCAAAAATGCTAACCATAAAAGAAAATAATGATATTTATTAAAATCAAAAAAATTATGTTCATCATAAAAAGCATAAAAATGAAAAGCAAGCCTAGAGTGAAATGGGAGTATTTGCATACATAAAATTGACAAAGAGCTCATATCCATAATATATAAAGAACTCAAACAAACCAGTAAAAAAAGGAAGACAAACCAATAAAAATGAATGAAATACTTGAAAATGTACTTGACAAAGAGGACAACGAAATTGATAATAAATACATGAAAAAGGTGCTCTACATAATTAGGCATCGGGAAGATGCTATTATAACATAATGTGAAGTCTCTGTAAAACCTTCAGAGTGAATAAAATGAAAGAGACAGAAAATACAGTGTTTGGTGAATGTGGCAAAGTCTACTAAAACTGAAAGCATGCCTCCCTATGACCCAGTAGATGCTGACCTCCTTTAGCATATACTTGTGCATCAGAAAGCATGCAACAGAATATCTGTAGCAGCCCTATTTGCATTTGTCAAACCCTGGAAGTAAGAATGATGCTCATTTATTAACAGAAGAGGAAAATGAAAGGCAATCTCTTGCAATGAACTAGTATGCAGCACTAAAAATAACTGACATACCTCACAGGATCGATATTTCAATCATAACACTGAAAGAAATAAGCTAAATCAAATAATACATGTGCATAAGATTCCATTAATATATCTTACCATTTTTTTTTTTTAAGTAAGATGGTTGCCTTTGGGAAAATTAGTGGTTATTCACGTCAAAAGGAATTTTTGAGTATTGATAATATATCATTTCTATTGGGATAATTGGTCACACAAGATTTTCATAGTGGAAGATTATCAGCTGTACACTAAACAGTATACATAACCAGAATAAAATCCACTTCAAAACTAAAATAAATAGGAAACAGGTAACTAAAGACAGTATGGGTGGAAATCTTCTGAATAGGCAAGTAAGTAAGCAAAATAAATTGCATCAGCTAAAGAAGGATGTGGGATCAGAGAAATGTTTTCTATTTTATTTGGATTTATTTTATAGGCCACATAACTAGAAAATATTTGTGTGTAAATTGATTCATTGAATAAAGTAATGCTAAAGGTACAGAAAAAAAGATGGAGTACCAAACCCAAGACTTAGAAATTTAAAAAAGTAAAGTATCCAGAGATTGGCCATTGAAAGAAAAAAAAACATTTAATTCAATTATAGAAGACAGTAATTTATATAAATTAATATAAAATATTGCATTCGGCGTGCCTGAATGGCTCAGTAGTTGAGCTTCTGCCTTCAGGATGCTCAGGATCCCAGGATCAAGTACAACATTGGGTTCCCCACAGGGAGCCTGCTTCTCCCTCTTCTCTGCTTCTCTCTGTGTCTCTCATGAATAAATAAATAAAGCCTTTAAAAAGAAATGTTGCATACTAATAGAGGTTTTTAATTTTAAAAGTATTTTTAAGAAATAAAAAGACTTTGGTGTAATTAACTCAGTCTTGAAACTCATTTAAATGCAATTATTCTCTGAGGTTTATAAGTGCAATTCTTCTATTTGATTTCACATATGGGAGTTGGTTCTAAATGCAAGGAGAGTACAAAACTGACCCATTCATGTGAATGAATTATTTATTCATATAGAGCATCTATCTCTGTGGCAATACATTTCCACTTGTCTATTTTTCCTTTTTATTCACAGTTATCTGTAGAACAGTGGCATATTCTTAAAATATATTCTGACCTTTACTTATTTCCAGCATTCTTATTTTCTGTTACTACACTTCAAGTTGAAATAATTATAAGTTTCTCTGACATACTTAACCTACCTGTCACTTACCTAATTTGATGGGTAGATTATTTTGTAATCCTCTCTTCCATGAGATACACTGATAAATTCTCTTCTGACCATTCCAGAAGTTTCTTTATTATTCCAAATCATTATCTCATCCACATTCATCACTTTTCTACCAAATTTCATTTTTCTAACTAAAGTTTACTCTTAAAAGCCTGGGTTATCAGCCAACTGGACTTTCAGGCTGGAAGGCATATTGAAATTTTGCCAAGTTTGATTTTAAACATTGTCTTAATACTTTTTTTTTTTTTTCTTTTTTTGCCTTAGTACTTTCATCAAAATTTCCTTCTGGAAGGTATCTAGTGACTTCTTAATAAAGGTAGACTTTTTTTCTTTTTATTTAATCCTTAACTGCACAGGTAAATCCATTATCCATATCTTAAAAACAATCTTTTATAATATTTTTATTTGTGAACATTAACTTGTATAAGGCCTTATTGCCAAATTTTGGAGTTATCACTCCAGGAAGTTGGCTGTCTGTTTTCTGCACTCTCTGCTGAGGATCTCCTATAAAATTATCCCATGACTCTATGTCTTAGTATTTCATAAGCCATGGCTTTCTCGCGCCTACAAAATACCTCATGGGCAATCTGTTTGTATCGTTAGCTGTTGGAACTGAGCGTGTCCACTTTTAAGAATTTCAAAAATCAAATTAAGCGTAATTAAAGGAAATTAAACAGAAGTACTGCAGGAAACACAGAGGATGTGCCCCAACCCAGAACCTATAAAGAATCTGAAACTCAGAAAAAAATGCAAATATTTGAGAGAAAATGGCACACATAGCTAACTCCAGAGATCACAGGGCAACCCCTTTTCTCACACATGACAGATTTGCCCCCAAAGTGATGAACTCACAGACTCAGCTAGTGGTAGAATTGAGAACAGAAAACAAGGGCAGCCTGGGTGGTTCAGTGGTTTAGCGCTGCCTTCGGCCCAGTGTGTGATCCTGAAGAACTTGGATGGAGTCCCACTTGGGGCTCCCTGCATGGAGCCTGCTCCTCCCTCTGCCTGTGTCTCTGCCTCTCTCTCCCTCTGTGTGTGTCTCTCATGAATAAATAAATAAAGAAAAATATGTAAAAAAGAAAAAAAAAAGAACAGAAAAAATGATTCCTGCCTACCACACACACAGCACATTTAGTGTCTCATACCCCATATTCCTCCTTTCTCTCCCCTCTTTGTCATTTACTTCCTGCTTTAAGTTCTGGGTAGTGTGTGGTATTTTCTGTCACGGTTGTCTTCTCCTTTTTCCTACATATCAACAAGAGTCAAAGTCAGAAATGGAGAATGTGGGAACATTTACACAAAAAAGAGTGCTCTGATAAACAGCCTATTGATTTTCTAATTTTTCTCTGAAATGGATGAAGTTGGGGTGGGGGTAACAAACAAAAAGAAAAAGGAAACCTTGCCTGAAGCATTAATCTCAGGTTGATGCTGATTTAAAAAGAAAGAAAGAAAAAAGTTCTATGATTTGGGCCTGAAGAAGAGTTAGATTAAATAATACAAACTGACTTGTACAATAAGTATAGTCAGGGCAGCCATGTATTTCAAGGATTACTCTTAAGCAAGAAATTAAATTTAAATCCCCTTGCATAGGGTTTTGTGTTATTTTGAGTGACACTTGAAATAAAAATATATTTTGCTAACATTCTACGTGGACAAATGTAAAAGTAACATGGCTGACTTAGTTTAAATGTATGGACTCCTGAAAAGCCAACGTAGTAGAATATTTTAGCCACAACCAGTGACTCTGTAATTAGATTAAAGTATCACTACCTTTCCAAATTCAGGCACTCAGGATCACATGACAATGAGGACAGAGGATGTTGGTCTAAATAAAAGCAAATTCCAATGGATGAGAGATCAAGAAATACATATTTTGGGATGCCTGGGTGGCTCAGTGGGAAGTCCAAGGATGAAGTCCCACATTGGGCTCCCTGCATGGAGCCTGCTTCTCCCTCTGTCTGTGTCTCTGCTTCTTTCTCTATGTCTCTCATAAATAAATAAAATCTTTAAAAAAAGAAATACATATTTTACATTTCATTTAAAGTATTTATCCTATGGGGATCCCTGGGTGGCTCAGTGGTTTAGCACCTGCCTTTGGCCCAGGGTGTGATCCTGGAGTCCCGGGATCGAGTCCTGCATTGGGTTCCCTGGATGGAGCCTGCTTCTCCCTCTGCCTGTGTCTCTGTCTCTGTCTCTCTCTCTCTCTCTCTATTATAAATAAATAAAATCTTTTTAAAAAGTCCACATATAACTTTTGACTCCCTCCAAAACTTAACTATAATAGCCTACAGTTGACCAGAAGCCTTACCAACAACATCAACAGTCAACAAATACATATTTTGTACGTTACATGCATTATATGCTATAGCCCTATAATAAAAAGGCTCTCATGAATAAATAAATAAAATGTTAAAAAAATTAATCCTATGTATAATGTTCAAAATATTCTAGCAAATCCAGTGTAATTAAAAAATTAATCTTATGTATAATGTTCCAAATATTCTAGTAAATCCAGCATATTCAAACATTCATTTAGTGCATATATAAATGCATACTACCTTTAATTCCTCATTATTGCATATGTAAATGAAAACTTCTTTCAGTGAGCACACAAAGCAGTTTGTACTTTAAAAGCTTTTATATAGTTTTGGAACAGGAAATAACTGAAAAACATATAATGAATTTTGACATTAGTGATTAAAAATACTTTACTCAATGGGAAATGAACTTGGTTAAATATGTTCATTCAGTTTGATTGTTAAGCAAATTAAAATAAATCCGGACTTCAAAGTGGATGGACGTGAAAGTATTTTTCTGGGCTCTTAAATTATAATTTAAAGGTTAAACTCTTCTAATTAATATTTTATAGTTTGTATGAGATTCTTGGGTGAAAAAGAGATTAAATAGTTTTGTTTTTCATACATACACTCATACATATGCACATTATACATATAGGACATAAGCATATATAAATATGCACAAGTACATATATGTATGAGTTGCATACTTATATTTATAGATGAATATTATGCATGTTGTCATATGTATATCATATATATAAAATATTATTTCTCCACCTGATGACTACATATAGTTATATTTATAATGCTCAATATGTACAATTAAACAAATTCAAGAAAAATTAAAAATGTATATCCATTGTTTAAATTTTAGATTAGAATTTTTTTTTCAAGTGCAAAGCAGTGTGTGGGCCAGAGTGGAGAGCTGAAAAATGTTTTTAGAATACAAAATTTCAATCTGAAGAAGCAGAGGATTTTCTGATGCAGACGTTTAAAATAATTTCTGGAAAATTTTAACCTCTCAATCTACTATACTTCACTTTGGTTAAGTTTTGTATTTTTAGGTTAAGTTTTCTGATATATAATCTCCTTTACTTCTCATGGAACTTGTTTTCCTTATCCCAGTGTACTACAACTAGCGAATGCTTCCTCATTTTATTAAACACAGATGGTCCGTTCAGAGAATGAAACACACAGTATAGGATCATAGGAAATTCAATTATTTGTTTTTTTTTTTTCAGATTTAATTTTGATGATTTTGGTTTGTAGCGTTAATCAAGTATCATTCCTTAAATGCAATTGGAAGGGAAAATGTTTTGCCCTATTTTCATCAGGCTGGTTTGGAAAGCCGGGTGGGGGTTGAAGATGAATCTGTTATTTTCAGGAACTATGGCACTTCTCTTCTTGTGCACAAGTTTCAGATGCAAAGAAGCTATTGGTTGTCTGTCCTTTCCTTAGACTGAACCACACAGAAGAAAAGCCTTGACGAAAGATCTTGTTCCTTCTTTAGAAACTCATTGTACGTCCTTAGACAAGACCATTGGCATGTCTTTACCTGAATACATGAGGTTAGAGTCCCTAATCCTCTAGGTACATCTCTACAGATGGTGTTTCCTTGATCCAGGAGCTATGAGGGATAGAAAAGTTTTCACCATTAGCCCAGAAGGCAGACCTATAGCTTAAGCTAGTTTTGATAAGGATCAAATACGTACTGGTTGCTACATTCTTAAAGGATCTCATGACTGCCTGTATATCTCATTGATAGTTAATATTGAACTGAATAAAAAGCACCAGAGAAATCTTGTAAAAGTAGTTTTATGAGCAGAAATTTGAAGAAGACATTTATGATCTAATACTTCCTGCACGAACCCCCCCCACCTTTGAACACTAAACATATAGCCACTACCTTCATAGAGCAAAAAGTGCAGATCTTTCTGCCCACAATTCCTGTCCCTGTGCTACTTTTTTTTTTTTTAGAATTTATTTTTTATTTTATTTTTTTTTGATAGTCACAGAGAGAAAGAGAGAGAGAGAGAGAGAGAGAGAGGCAGAGATATAGGCAGAGGGAGAAGCAGGTTCCATGCACCGGGAGGCCGATGTGGGATTCAATCCCGGGTCTCCAGGATCGCGCCCCGGACCAAAGGCAGGCGCCAAACCGCTGTGCTGCACCACCCAGGGATTCCTTGTGCTACTTAAATAAAGTTATTAAGTTGCACCATACAACATCTCAAAAATTCTTTTTAACCATTGCACTCCACAGCCCTGCAACAGGAGCACAGGTCAGAAGCAAGTTGTCTTTGAGCTCCTCAGCATATGTCCATCACAGCTCACGGAGCAAAAAGACCCTTATCTAGGAGATTAAATCTGTTTTAGGGACAGAGGAAAGACCTCTTGCCCTGGATCTTGTAATTTCTTTGGCTTCAGTAAATCCTGCCTTTCATAATTTTCCAGTATATTCTAGATTTCCCTCAGCTATCATCAACACCCAGATCCCCTTTCAGGGTTTTTATTTTAGCAGGTTTGTGCTCACATCATGCCCTGATGTCCTGCAGTTATATAAAGATGGTGATGTGATGACTCTGTTTATGGAATTGCAACCAAGTACAAGATCATTTTGCTCACTGCATGACTGGCCAGTAAGTCCAGAGGCAAGATGTTGGGACAGAAAAAGTGGATTTATTCAGAAAGCCAGAAAACCAAGGAGATATCCCAAAAAACCATTTACTCTGAGCATGCAGTCCAAGCTTATTTATGTTAGGAAAAGGGGAAAATGGGAGGTGGTTGGAGTCCAAAGTGATTGATGTCTATAGACATCTGAGGAAGGTCATGTAACTTCTCTATTCTTGTTCCATTGATCTTTCAGTGTGATAATCTGGTCATATCATTCCTGTCAATCATAAACATAGCGTAGTCATTTCTGTACGTACTTCCTTACCTCCTTGAAGAAGGTAGGTTTTGGGTAAAAGGTGTTATTACAAATTTCAGCTGGAGCATGCCTATGTGCAGGGCTAAGCAGAAGTTTCTAAGCTATAGGCGATGACCAGCAAGGGAAATAGAAGCATTATAGAGTCAGACACGCTATGTTCTCTCTGCTATAGAATTGAGTGTAGAACAATACAGATGAATCAATCACGAGTATGAGGAGAGGATGGGACCTTTAAATAAGGCTTTAACTTATTCTCCTCTAAAATGTCTAAAATGGCTTGATTTCAGGGTTGAGAGTTCAAGTCTAGCTCCATGCAGGGGGCATGAAGCCTACTTAAAAAATGATTTTTTTTTAGTAGGCTTAACAAAAATGACTATTCTTTTCATTTTAAAAAGCTCACTATTCTCTTATGAAAAATGTCTAAAATTAAGTGTATTTAACACAGTACAAATCAAGTTACCTCAAAGATCTCCTTTAGGGTTCAGGTAAGAAATTCCTAATTTTCTGTTCACATAAAAATCTCAATTTTCTATGAATTATGAATGTGTTACCTGCTGTATTCTAAGTGGCTCTGAATTTTTCTTACTTCCTTCACATGCCCAATTAACAGAGCATGCCCAATTAACCTACTAATGAAAAGTGAATACCCACTTTACATTCCTATTATCCCTAGAAGGGGTAAATAAGTAAGGAGACAAGGGGGAAAAAAATCTGCTTACTTGATTTAACTATGTCTTTATTTTTATTTGATAGCCACAAAAAACAACCTCTGAATTTTATTCAACTTAAGCCTATTATAATTGCAAGAACATTTGCGTTATGTTTTTCATGACACTTTCTGGCATATTCATGTATCCATAGTGTATTTGTTTAATTTTCTACAAGCTATAATTAATCTCTCTCTCTTTTTTTAAGTAAAAGAACCTAAGAGAAAGAGAAAGCGAGTGAAGTTTATAGTAAAAACTTAACCCAGAACTAGTGAGTGGCGAAGGCATGACATAAACTCAAGTCTTCTGATTTCAAACACAGGCTTTATTCACAATAGAACGTTCTTTTATAATAATTTACCACACTAGGAAGAAAGCATGACAAAATGTAGTCCAAGCCTAATTACCAGCTGTGAAGAATTTTACCTACCCTCAAATCTGTACAAACTATATAACTTTTGTGTAAGGTAGTAAATTGAAAGAAGAGAATTAAGAGCAAGACATGTGTGTACTTGTGCTTGTGCATGTGCGTGTGTGTGAGAAAGAGACACACAGAGAAACTTCTATTTATTTGAGCATTGTAGAATATATTATGAACTCTCCATTCCATTTAAACCTTGGGCTGAAAATAACTTCCATATTTCTTGGTTTCTTTTCCTTTTGGCCAACGTCGTTGGGTCAGGTAACTACATAGCTACAGTATTGAAGGCTAGGCATCAGTTTGGGAGGCAAGATTACATAATTTTTTAAAAATTTTTATTTATTTATGATAGTCACAGAAAGAGAGAGAGAGAGAGAGAGAGAGAGAGAGGCAGAGACATAGGCAGAGGGAGAAGCAGGCTCCATGCACCGGGAGCCTGATGTGGGACTCGATCCCGGGTCTCCAGGATCGCGCCCTGGGCCAAAGGCAGGCGCTAAACTGCTGTGCCACCC
Source organism: Canis lupus baileyi (assembly GCF_048164855.1). Taxonomy (NCBI): domain Eukaryota; kingdom Metazoa; phylum Chordata; class Mammalia; order Carnivora; family Canidae; genus Canis; species Canis lupus. The sequence continues at coordinate 52,161,995 of NC_132858.1, forward strand.
AGGCATCCCAAGATTACATAATTGCAAGAAATAAATCAATCTGAGGTATGGCAACTTGTATTTGAGTTTTCCGGGAATTTTTTCAAAGATTTTATTTATTCATTCATGAGATACACAGACACACACACACACACAGAGAGAGAGAGAGAGAGAGAGAGAGAGAGAGAGACAGGCAGAGGGAGAAGCAGGCTCAATGCTGGGAGCTCGATGTGGGACTCGATCCTAGGACTCCAGGATCACACCCTGGGCCAAAGGCAGGCGCTCAACCACTGAGCCCCCAGGAATCCCAGTTTTCTAGGATTTGTGATAAGAATCACTGACAGATATTTGTGAGTATATAGTGTGCAGGAGTTTTTTGCAAAAACAAACAAACACACAAACAAACAAAAATAAATCTAGGGTTCCTATCATGTCCAGATAGTTTTAAAAGCATGATTCTTAGTTTAGAGTACTCGCACTTTACCCAGAAGACAAAGGTTTAAGGATCATAAGTATGATGTTTCAACTCAGTGTCCTATCCAAGGACAAATCACTAGGAGCTGGATCAAGTAGAGTCGTTGGCCTCATTCCGAGGCAGGCTTAGTGACACTTGGCTATGGATGATTTGGAGAAAAACCTCCCATCCTAACTGGCTCTTCTCAGGTACTATCATGTTAATAACATGATAAATGTTATTAATAACTACTTTTATTAAATGTTAATGTTAATATTAATAATAACTACTTTTTTAAACTAATAGGCTTTTAAAAAAAGTTTTGGGTTTACAAAAAAATTGAGCAGAAAATACAGGATCCCCATATACTCACTTGCTATCTTCCATTTCTTCTACCATTAACATTTGGACTAATGTAGCAATTTTCAATCAATGAAAAAAATATATTTATTAACTAAAGTCCACAATTTGTAGTATTATTTACTCTTTGTGTTGTATAGTCCTGTGGGTTTTGATAAATATATAATGACATGTATCTACCACTACAGCATCATACAGAATAATAATAGTTCCACTGCCCTAAAAATCTCCACCTATTTATCACTTTTCGGCTCTTCTCTGCAAGCCTCTGGCAACCACTGATCTTTGTACTGTCTCTAAAGTTGAGTCTTTTCCAGAATATCATAGAGTTGGAGTCACACAGGATGTAACTCTTGCAGATGGGCTTCTTTCACTTAGCAATATGCATTTAAAATTCTTCCCTGTGTTTTTGTGGCTTGGTTCTTGCTTTTAAAAAATTTTTTTAAACAACAAAGAATTTCACTATTTCACAAAATCGGACATCCAGGGTTTGGGTAAGCACCAAGCACCATACAATTATTTGGCTCCATGTTATTGCTAAGGATTCACATTCTTCCATCACTTCTCTTTGCCATCCTTTGTGAGATGGCTTTGCTCCAGTTTGGCTCCTGTATTGGGTGAAAAGTCATTGCGACAATTTTGTGTATCATGTTCTCCTATATGATCCTATCTAGGGGAAAGGAGGTAAGACTGCCTTGTTTTGTCTTCTTTTTTTTTTTTTTTTGTTTCTTTTTTATTGTGTAAAATATACACAGTAATTACCATTTCAACTATTTTTAAGTGTACAGTTTAATGCCATTAAGTATATTCACATAGCCGTACAATTATCACTACTATCTATCTGCAGAACTTTTTTTTTAATCATTCCAGCCTGAAATTTGGGGATTCTTATCTCATTGAAAAAATACCTTCTCATTCCCCCTCAGGCCAGCCCGTGGTAACCACTATTCTATTTTCTATATTCTCTATAAATTTGACAGCTGTGGTATAACACCATATCTGTTACCTTTTGACTGGTTTATTTCACTTAGCGTAGTGTTTTCAAGGCTTATCCATATTATAGCATGTATCAAAATTTTATTTTATTAAGGCTAGTTAAAATTCCATTGTATGTATATACTATTTTGTTTATTTATCAGTAGATGGACACTAGTGTGGCTAGTTTTAGCCAATTGTGACTAATGCTGCTATGAACATTGATGTTCAAATATCTGTTTGAGTCCATGCTTTTGATTATTTTGATTGTGTACCTAGAAGTAGAATTGCTGGGTTGTGTGACAATTATATTTTTAAATTTTTAAGGAACCATCATACAGTTTTCCGCAGCACCTACTACCATTTTACTTTCCAACCACCAATACACATGGGTTCCAATTTCTCCACATCCTTCCCAACACTTCTTATTCTGTTGTTGTCATTTTTTTGTTTGTTCATGTGTTATAAAGGACATCATAAGGAATGTGAAATGGCATATCACTGTGGTTTTGATTTGCATTCCCCTAGTGATTAGAGATGTTCAGTATCTTACATGTATATTATCATTTGTATATTATCTTGGGATAAATGTCTTTAGCTCATTTTTGATTTTTCTGTTGTTGCTGAAAAGAGGAGTTGTATATATTATATATTATGAATGTCAATCCAATATTAGATATGTGATCTGCAATATTTTATGCCATTTTATTTTTTTAATTTTTTATGCCATTTTATATCACTGGGTTGTCTTCCTAGTTTTGTCCTAGGGTCCTTTAATGCACGGAAGTTAAATTTAGATGAATAACTTAAATACTTCTTTTTGTTTCTGGTGGTGTTGGTGTCATATTCAAGTAATTGATGAACTATACCATGTCGTAAAGCCCTTAAGGCTTTTTCAAAGAGTTTCATAATGACCTTTATAGGGTTTTTTTGTTGTTGTTATTTGATTCATATTGAGCTACTTTTTGTGTATGGTATAAGGTAAGAATCAACTTCACTCTGGTATGTGGATGTCCAATTTTTTCAAACCATCTGTTGAAATAACTATACTTTCACTATTGCATAGTTTTGGAATCTTGTCAAAAATCTTTTGACTATCTGTATGAGGGTTTGCTTCAGGGCTCCATATTCTATTCCATTGATTTACATGTCTGCAATAAGTTTTGAAATCAGAAAGTATGAGATGCCCAACATTGTATACCTTTCTCAGGATTATTTTGGATATTTGGGGTATCTTGATATTCCATATCAATTTTAGAATAAACTGTTTCACCTCTACATGAAAAAATTAGGCTTTTGAGAGATTTTTGCATTGAATCTGTGGATCACTTTGGGAAGTATTGACATCTGAACAATATTTAATTCTTCCAATCATAAACTAGAGATGTCTTTCCATTTGTAATGCCTAGTTTAATTCCATTCAGTGGTATTTGCATTTTTTAGTGTAAACCCCTTTTGTGTCCTGGGTTACATTTATTTTTTATGCATTTTTATTTTTTTATTTATTGGAAATGAATTATTTACTTAGGATCCTTTTCAGATTCTTTATTGTTAGCATATAGACACACAATTGATGCTAATGTGTTGATTTTGTATTCTAAAAACTTGCTGAATATGTTTATTAGTTCCAGCTTTCCAGAGGGAAGGTAAGATTCTAGAGGGTGTTTGACATATAAAATCATGTCATCTACAAACAGATAAGTTTATTTCCTCCTTTTCAATATAGATGTATTTTATTTATTTTTCTTGTTTTTAATTGTCAATGTCATATAGCTTTATATTTATATTTTCTTCTGAAAATATATAGCTTATATATATTTATATAAAGTTATAGCTTTTACATTTAGGTATATGATGCATTTGGAGTCATTTTTTTGTGAAGTAACACAAGGACCCAACATCATTTTTTTTACATGTGGATATCTAGTTGTTCCCACAAAATTTGTTAAAGAGGCTATTGCTCACCCCTCCTCTTTGAGTTGCATTGCCACTCCTGTCAAACATCAACTGAACATAAAAGTTATGTTTTATTTCTGTATTCTCTATCATATTCCTGTGATCTATATGTCTACCACTATTCCAATACTACACTCTCTTGATTTTATAGTTTTGATGTAAGCTTTGATATCAGGCAGTGTAAGTTCTCCAAGTTTTATTTTTCTTAAAAATTATTTTGGCTATTCTGAGTTCTTTATATTTTCGTCTGAATTTTAGCATCAGCTTGTTAATTTCTACAAATTGGGGCTGAGCTTTTGGTAGCAGTTATGTTGAATTATAGATCAATTTAGTGATCATTGTTACCTTAACAATATTTAGCTTTAAAAATATTTAGATTTCTGATTCGTGATCATGGGATGTGTTCCCATTTATTTCACTATTTTTAATTTATTTCACAGATACAGTTTAAAAGTATTGCATGCCTGTTAAATTTGATTCTAGTTTTATTCTTTCTATTGCTACTGCAAGTATATTTTTTTAAATTCATATTTACATTATTTATTGTTAAATATAAAAATACAATCGATTTTTAAAATATTTATCTTATATCCTGAAATCTTTCTAAATTCATTTTGTGGGTCTACTGGGTTTTTGTTGCTATTATTGTTGTTGATTCCTTAGGTTTTTCTATAAACAAAGATCATGTCATCTGCAAGTAAAGATAGTTGAATTTTTCCTTTCCCTCTGGATGTCACTTGTTTTTTTAATTTTCTTTTTCTAATTTTACTGGCTAAAACCTCCAGTACGTTTTTAATAGAAATAGTGAGTGGACACTTTTGTCTTGTTCTTGACTTTAAATGTCAAGCGTTCTATCATATTGTATGACATTAGCTTTGGGTCTTTTCAAAACCCAAAATTTAAGTAATTTTCCATCTATTGTTAGTTACCGGGTGTGTTGATTATTATGCAGCATTGGATTTTGCCAAATGATTTTTTTGTGACCATTGAGATGGTTATGTGAAAGTTGTCCATCATAACATGAATATAGTGAATCCCATATTGATCTATCCACTTTAAATCATTTTTGCATTCCAGAAATAAATCATACTTGTTTATGGTGTATAATCCTTTTTATATAACATTTTTTATATGCTTCTGAATTTGGTTTGAAGATATATATAAAATTGTTGGACTATATTCATCAGAGCTACCAATTCCTAATTTTCTTGTAGAGTGTCTTATTTTGGTACCACAGTATTACTGGCATCACAAAGATGAACTGGTGTTTTCTCATCTTATATTTCTTATATTCTTCTGGAACAGTTTGGGCATTATTGGTCTTTAATCTTCATTAAAATTTTGGTAGAATTCACCAGTGATGTCATCTGGGTCTTGGATTTACTTTATAAGATATTTCTTGATTAAAAAGTCAATGTCCTTGCATACACATTCATATATATTCATACATGTAAGTAACTTAATTTGTTGGTGTATAAATATCCACAGATTTCCCTTATAATTTTCATTTCTTAAGGAAAGTAGTGATATTCCCTTTTTATTCCTGATTTTACTAATTAAACATTGTCTTTTTTTTCCTTTGTCAGGATAGCTAATTTTTTTTTCAATTTTATTGATCTTTACATAGAAACAGTCTTGATTTTCCAATTGTTTTTATATTTATTATTTCCATTTTTTATATTCTAATCTTTAATATTATTATTACCTCTACTAATTTGAGTTAGTATGAGCTTTTCTTTCCCCATTTTTTTCTTGAAGGCATATTAGGTTTTTGACTTGAGATCTCTTTCCCAAATATAGACATGTACAATTAAGGTCCCCTTTAAACATTACTGTCAGTGCATGTCCTAAGTTTTTGTGTGATATATTTTCATTTTCTATTATCTCAAATTATTTTCTAATCTGTGATTTGTTTTCTTGGATCCTTGGGCTACTTAGGAGCATGATATTAATTTTTGCTCCTTTGAGGGATTTTCCAAATTTTCTTTTGTTATTTATTTATAATTTCATTTCATTTTATTTGGAAAACAAATATCTTATGATTTTAATTCTTTTAATTTTAGACCTGTTAGGCTACTGGTTTTCATAGCTTACATGGTTCTGCAAGGTAAATTGCCATACGATTCATGATCCTTACAAAAAAATCTAGTCATTTTTCATCAATAATTGTTACATGCCTTTGGTTAGTTTCCAGAGTTTTTAAAAAGTATCTTTGATTATTTTTGCCAGTATTCTCATTGTTTTTATGGAGGAGCAGATTTTTGGATGACTGTGCTCTGCCATTCTGTAAGTGGTTCTTGATATTAATTATTAAACATAAAATATTCCAAGTATTGGAGACCTTGCCCGTACAACTTTAATCATATATCTTGGCAACTTTCTCTCTAAATACCTACTTGGAAAGATATTATAGGCACTATCAAATATGAAAATGAAAAATATGAAAATTCAGCTACTCCATCATTAGCTCCAAGTTAAAATGTGTTTCAGGGCATTGAGAGCACATTTAGACACATTTTAATTACCGTTAAATTTCTATTACTTGTTGTTGTTAATTTTAAATTCATTCATCTGTTTAATGGGAAAGGCAAACTGGAACTTTATTATTGGAACTTTCAGATGAGTTTTAGTAAGAAACTCCAGGCCCAATTCCTAAGTATGATTTCACAGGACCCATCACGGGCAAGTACCAAGGCTTTACTTAGCAGAGCTCTTGGTGTGAGGCTGTCCACACCTCACCTGGTGTACGTCTGGAGTGAGTCTCATTAAAAGGACTTCAGGATAGACATGTTTTAACATATATTTTTATTCTTAGCCAGATGCCTCCTAATCGAGATTTCAGTTGGGGCCTTTCCAAGGCATCTTGTCTGTGACCTCCTTATTGGAGGACCTTGAAGACCTTTCCTCTACTTGGACTCCACTTTTCCACGTGAGCCTTTCTTGTTTTTCCTTCTCCCAGCCTCTGTGTCCAAATAGATGGCAGAAGTCTTTTGTCTGTGGCTCCTTCTGCAGTGAGATAGATAATCCTCCCAATTGCTCTGATCCACTTGTTACTTGCCCAGCAAACTATGGAACATCAGACTCCCCTCACCTTCCTGACCTCCTGTTTATACTATTTGAGTGAATAAATAAAGACATGATTATCATTTTCAGTTTGGCACATCACCCTAACTGACCCCCTAACACCTGGCAGCTCTCTCATGACTCTTTTCATTCCTAAGGACTCTTTAGAACCTAATATATTAAAACTACTTGTTTTGTTTTATCTGTGAACCACAGTAGTGTGGTATGAGTAAAATACTGATTTAGCCTCCCTATAAAAGTATGATATATTCAAAATCACCCGGAATCTTCGCTCCATACAGATATGGAGGAAACAATTAGAAAATATCAAACCCTATGTCTTCCATGCTTTTCTGAAGCTTCTGGATTCTACATCCTCACTCTGTTACATTATTCCAAATCATCCACATTATTTTGGGATAATCTCTGCTGTAGCTCTCAACTTCTCACGCCACTCTGACTATTCCACAGCCCCACTCAGCACTCGAAAACCTCCATAGGGCAGATCTTTGCTTACTGTGCTTACCATGCCACTGAGCAGCAGTGAACTGATGAGCATGGATATGTTGCTGTGTGTTTCTTCTCAGGTCACATTCTGTAACACTAGTTCTTCACAAACACTGAGAATGTGTCCGCACACACATTCACTACTGATTCCTTGTTTCTTCAGAGATCATGGCTTCTGCTCATATTGCACCCTGTATCAAAACCCCACACAGACCTTCCAGTGACATTTGAAAGAATTTTGATTCTCTGTCTAAAAGTTCATGAATCCATCTACATCTAAAAGTAACATTTTATTGAAAATTATTATAATAAACAAATCATTTTAAACATGTTAAAACATCAGATTATATATTATGTGTTGACATATATAGGTGTTAGAAAAGGGGAACCAGATTGTTTAACCATGGGAAGGAACTGCAAATACTAAGCAAATTAGTTTTATTAGAATGGGGCACTATGTTCTATGTCATCTTTCTTCCAACAATAGTCAATTCTCAAGTAGCAATGCTTTGGACCAGCTGGTCAGATTTTATGGCAATTTGCTTAACATTTAAAAACAGGTAGTGTCTTGTTTTAATACTTAAAACTTGGATTATATTCAGAATCCCTTTTTACTAGAGAGATATATGCATCTATTCACTTAAACAGATGCATGTGTCTGAACAGCTGCAGATTTCAAAGTTATTTCCTGTACTTATTTATAAACATTCTGAACACATTCCCCAATGCTACCATGGCATTGCTATTAAACTAAAAATAAGAAGAGAGAAAATCTTCCAGATGCTACAGACTCTTTAGGCAGAGCTGCTGTAGAGAGTAAGCACATAATTCCACTACTGTGAATATAGTTTTCAGTGAATCTTGTGAAGCATACTATCCATCTGAAGATTAATTAAAATTAAACAGTAAAAAAAAAAAATCTGCTATGAGGATTGTCACAAATCAAAATGCGAGTTGTTTTTGTTGTTTTTTTTTTCTTTTGAAAGAAAAAGAAAAGCCTCTTAGTAATTTAATGATCTAAATAATTCAGATTTCCTCGGGTTTCATTTTATCCTTGTGTAGGATCTCTATTTCAACTGCAAGTATTAATGAAGCTCATATTTTCAAAAATGAACCATTACACTATGGTTTAGTCCAAAGAAATTGTTTGATTGATCAACCATAAAAAAACAAATTTAGCATGATTTAAACTTTCTTATTCTATGTAAATGATAACTCTACAATAGACAAAACATATCTTTTTACTTTAAGTGAATCCTGATGATACTGCATTGAAAGTAAAATAAGTATTCATTGGTGCAGTATTCACATATAACATATGGCAAAATAAATTTTGCTGTTCTTTTATATATTATAGACTGATGTATAGCTGCAGAGTCTTATTCCCAACTCTGAACCAGGTTATAGTAAGCTCAAAAATACTCACATAGAACTATCTAAAAATAAGTTTAAATATATACATACAACAAAGATATGTTTTAAAACCTATAAAATGTATTCACTGCATTTGAAAATAAATTTAGCTATGCATTTTCTTCAATCAGAAGAAAAAGGAAAGCTAGTTATGCAGTTGCCCTTCCCTGGTAAAAAGTGGGTTTATCAAGTCCTCGGGAAAGGCAAACTTTGTCTTGATGTTAAATTACAGAAAGAACATACAGCATAGTAAATGATCTTTAATGCTGTCCATGGAAAAGATGCAGATATATTATTTATTGAGCACTGCTAAGAGTGACCCTAAAAAATAGCTGAGGACAATATGTAGAATACAACCTATTGTTAGAATAAAATAGCCATGTTGCAAGTTAAAGAGTTTGTTTTGAAATGGTTTCCTTTTAGAGATTTAATTAATCAGAGCAATATTATATTGATTAAAAAGGAAGACAACTTTTTTTTTTTTTTTTTGATTTTAAGAAGTCTGACAAAGTCCAAGTTATTTGTGAGGATCCAGTTTTATTTATACTTAGTAACATGGTTCTAAAATAAATTTACTATAACGTTTTGATTTCTTAAATTTTGTGGAATCTTCATTGAGACATTTAATATATAGCTCACTTTCAAGATTTTGTATTTAATACATTAGTAAATTTTTGCACTTTATGGGTTTCATTTAGGCCTTTATTTCACTATAATCATTTCTTGGTTTTCAGAATTATAGTTTTAAGAAAAGTCCTAAAGTTTTACACATAATGGGAACTAACTTATATTGAGCACTATTCCTGCCAGAAACTATGCTAAAAGCTTTATGCACTTACATCATTTAATTCATGAAAGAATCTTATTAATCCTGATTTTTTTAAAAAATAAAGCATATAAAGATTTATTAAGTTTCCGTGATTACGCAGTTCAATTATATCAGAGAGCTAGAACATAAACCTAAATCAGTTTGTTTCAAGAGATTATATTCTTAACCACTACAGTATATTGCAATAAAATGTCATTTAACAGTTTACTCTATGGTGTATACTAAATACATAAGAACATTACTGCTTTTTAAAAAATTTGCAAAAATAGAGAAAGGCTTGAAAAGAAAATAAATGAACTTGCTTAATAAAGACACGTCTCCTCGTACTTTGAAAATTCTAAATTAACCAAGTAAGAAGTTTCCATGAACTAATTTGTCTTTTTCTAGAAAATGGTATTAATGGATTTATGAGCCTTTTTTAAAAAAGACTTTACTTATTTATTTGAGAGAGAGAGCGACCCAGCACACACGTCAGTGGAGGGGCAGAGGGAGAAGCAGACTCCCCACTGAATAGGGAGCCCAACGCAAGGCTCAGTCCCCAGGGCTCAGAGATCATGACCTGAGCATAAGGTAGACACTTAACCAATTGAGCCACCCAGGCACCGTTATGAGCCAATTTTTATAGCACAGTAAGAAAATCCCTTCATAAGAACAAAATATCACACATAAATTTGTAAGTAAACCATTACATTATTTCTAGTTGGAAGGTCCTAAATAACAAGGGATGTGACCAAGTTAGCTTTGTATCCTGAGAACCTTTTTAAGATTTTATTTATTTATTCATTCATGAGAGACAGAGAGGGGCAGAGAGAAAGGCAGAGAGAGAGAGAAGTAGGCTCCATGCAGTGAGCCTGACGTGGGCCTCGATCCTGGGTCTCCAGGCCCTGGGCTGAAAGAAGGCACCAAACCGCTGAGCCACCCAGGCGTCCCATCAGTGTCTTATGCACAGTGAGTGCTCAGGGTACGTTTGTTGGTTGATTGTTTGTTAAACCCATAAATTAAGCAATCAATAAACAGATGTTTCACTATAAAAAAATATTAATTCTATTGTGACAGAGACACTAGGAGTTTACCAAATCGCTTTTTCTTCTTTGCTGTTTGCACAGTTAGATCACATTTCCCAGACTTAAGATGTGGTTGGAACCAAGTTCTCATTAAGAACACTAACCCTACGAAAGCTAAATAAATAAATAGATAAATAAATAAATAAATAAATAAACAAACATATCAACAAAAATTATATATATAAAACAGGAGCTTTATATCTCTGTCACTCTTCCTTTCTCTGTCTTTTTTTCCCTTTCCTAATGATACAAAAGGATATAACTGTCACTAATTTATCTTCATATATACAGAACTTTTAAATATTCAGTTTCTGCATATTGACCTTTTCCATATGAACTTAAGATGGACCAGTTTAAAGTCAAATGAAGATACACTCATTACTTTGGTTTTCTATGTTCCACAGAGTTTTATAGATAAAAGAAATGTAAAGTATATTCAAACAATTAGACAAACAATCCCATTATATAGATAACAAATAAACATAATAAACTATTGAACTATTGGTTGGAATGAAATATGTGAAACGAGATAAATTAGAGTTTTGAATCAGCTTTAAATCATTCTTAAATATGGGGTTTAAGAAGTCTCAATGTATAACACAAAAATAAGGTTAAACATAAAGTCTCAAATAGAAAGAAAATGCTAGACATACATATATTTGGAAATCCTCCTTTATGCTATGACATGTATTGTGGATTTGAAGTATATTTGCTTTGAAATTGAAGGTCCTTCCTGTACCTCGTTAACATATTTTTTTGTATAAATTGTTAACTTCATAAATCAACTCTTTTGAGATACCGAAATACAAATATTAGTGAACTTGTTAAGTTTTTCTCAGATATACTGCCTTATTGACAGTTTAAAAGCACTTATAAAGAATTTCCTGAGAGGATAATCCTGGGTTGTAAGTTGTATTGGGTAGCAAGAAACTATATGAGCAGTTTAAACATAGACGTTTGCAAAGGCAGCATCTACATTGTGTCTTCCATTATTAGCATCTTATATGAGTATGACACGCAGAGTGCACCAATGAACCAATTTTGGCACATTATTAATCAAAATCCATGTTTTATTGAAAACTTTCTTAGTTTTTACCTAGTGTCCTTTTTTATGTTTTAGTATCCTATCCAGGATATCACTTACGTGCAGTCAGTATGTCTCCTCAAGCACCTCTTGGCTTTGAAGGTTTCTTAGAATTTTCCTTATTCTTGATGACCTTGAGCATTTTGAAAATACTCATCAAATATTTGCAGAATGTCTTAAATTGGGGTCTGTCCTTTTTTTAATAATTATATTTAAAAATGAGTTTTTATGGGTGGAATGACAGGCTTAAGATATCATTTTCTTCCCATCACATCATGGATACCTGCTATCAGTAGGACTTGTCATCGCTGTCATTAACTGATCACCAGGCTGAGATAGAGTTGGTCAGATTTCTCTACTGTAGTTAGATCTCAACTGCCCTTTCCCTACTGTAATCTTTAGAAGAAAGTCACTATACATGGCTCATCCTTAAGTGATGAGGAGATAAGCCTCACCTCTTGCATGAGGAGTATTATATAAATTATTTAGAATTTTTCTGCATGGGAGATTTGTGTATCCTCTTACATTTATTCATTGATTAGTTCAAACATTTGTTTATATCAGTATGGATGCAAAGATATTTATTTTGTACTTTGGGTTGTAGCCTAATGCTTTATTTTGCTGTTCAGGTTGTTCAAGCTTCGACCACTGGTAGTACTTTCAGTAGGCTCCTGTCTCTTTGACACCCAACATCATTGCTTTTGTTTGAGACCTCACGTTTTGGCACTACAAGATGATCTAGGCTCATTTTGGACCTTCCTTGCTCCAAGCCTATCGTAAACTATTGGAGAAACTAGAGAGAAAAGATGCCTGTTTCCTTTCACTGACAAATAATAAAAAGATCTAGTACTAGATTTGCTTTTTGCTACTGATATTCTTGCTTCTAAACTCTGTTACCTGACAGAGAATGTGTGTGTGTGTGTGTGTGTGTGTGTGTAATAAAAACTACATATATTAACCACTACATGTAAATTTTCTACAAACATGTCTGTAGTGATCTATCTATATATTAAACTAAATAGGAGTTCTCTCCAAATCTAATCTAATGCTGTATGGGTCACTCTAGCTTTATCCCCTTTTTGGTCTTTAATCTCCTGTTAGAATAGTGATACGCTTGCCTCACACCATCTTTCAACAATTTACTTAATTGTTCAATTCCAATATGCATGTATAGTAGATGTCGTTAACAAGTTATTAACCTATAACCTGTGGGGAGCAACTTTCGAGGAGAGTATAGTACTTATATGCAGATTCTTTTGCTTTTAGCCTTAAAGGCTCCATTCATTTCTTTTTTTTTTTCTTTTTCTTTTTCTTTTTCTTTTCTTTCTTTCTTTTTTTTTTTTTTCTCCATTCATTTCTAAAGTCACTTAGGTCAACACCATTTTCCCTTATTCCCTTTTAATGTTAATTCACATTATACCACATTATACCATTTTTGGCTCAACTCCTTCATAAATACTTCAAAAAATTCCTTGATAAATTATTTTGTCATACTCTATGTTTAATCCTGCTATATATACACCAGGTCTTCTCTTTGTTTTTTGTTTGTTTGTTTGCTTGTTTGTTTACATACCTAAAGGTTTATTCTCTGTTCTTTAAAGTTCTATGAATTTTGGTAAATGCATAGTTCCATGTATCTATCATTATAGTATCATAACAGAATAATTATACCTTTCTAATATTCTCATGTGCTTCACATATTCAACCCTCCCAACTCCTTAAGTCCCTGACATTCACTGATTTTTTCCCATAGTTTTACATTTCCCATAAAATGTACTTGTATAGTGTGAAACCCTCTCAAACTACTTTTTTTTTTCCATGTATTGATGTGAATTCAAGACTTATCATTCTTTTTGCATGGCTTAACTGTGTATTCCTTTTTATTATGGAATAGCATTCTATTGTGTAGACTTGCACATGTTGTTTATCCATTCACTTATTGAAAGGCAGATTGGCTGCTTCCAGTTTTTGACAATTATGAGTAAAGCTGCTATAACATCTGAGTGCATGTTTTTGTGTTTACATAAGTTTTCAAATCAGTTTGGTAAATACCTACGCAACTATGGCAAGTCAATATTTAGCTCTGAAAGAGAATGTCAAACATTTCTCTAAAGTGGACATATCATTTCACACCCTCTCCAACAATGAATGAGAGCTCTTAAAGCTCTGCATCCTCAGGAGCAGTCTGCATTGCCAATTTTTAAGGTTATAGCCATTCTAACACTACGTAATTATTGTTTTGATTTGTTTTACCTTCTTGATGCACAATGATGGAAATTTATTCATATGTGTGTTTGCCATCTCTATGGCTTTTGGTGAGTTATCTGTAATATATATTCTTATTTTTTAATTCAGCATCTTATTTTCTAAATGTTGAGTTTTAAATGTTCTTCATATATTTTTGGTTCAACTCCCTCATTATATATGTGTTTTCTGAATATTTTCCTGATTCTCTGCCTTGTCTTTTTATTCTTTTAATAGTGTCTTTTGCAGAACAGAAGTTTTAATTTTAATGAAATCTGTCTTATCTATTATTCCTTTTGTAGCTCACGCTTTTGGTGTTCCATGTAAAAACTCATCACCAAACCCAGGCTTCTATAGATGTTTTTCAGTGTTTTTTTTTTTTTTTTCCTTGAGTTTTCACAACTTTGTATTTGACAGATAAGTCTATGTTTCATTTTGCTTAATCTTTGTGCAATGTGTAATATATGCATTCCAATCCATTTTTCTTTTTGCATATTCAAAATATGATTAAAAAGACATTACTTATTAATATTAAATAGGTAAAGCTGTGTTAAGAGTAATTTGAATCTGATTTATCCTTCAGCCTGAAACAACCATAAATATTAAGATAAAATATGCAAAACAAAGGTTCTGCAGACACTGGTTAGATGACAATGGATGGAGACCTCTGAGAGATAAGAAGCACAGAAAAGAGCCCTTTGATTTTGGTGAGCTACAGTACTGAGATCATAGGCTCTTGTGCAGATGGAGGCAACCCAGGCAGGGCAAAAAGGACTCTTGGTTGAGAGATGCTGATGTAGATACAGGGAAAGTAAGGCACTAGAATTCACAGAACAGAGCAACAGAGAGAAAAGAGCTACAGTGAGGGAATACTCACTCTAGAGGTCTACCAGGAGAACAATTGTGAGCACATGTGCAAAAGGAAGCTACACAAAGAGAGAAGGAATCATTTAAAATGATTACAATTTACAGTGCCCAGAATACACATTTAGCTGAGAATAGTGCCTATTCCCATCAGCAAACTAGAAAACTCATGATTCATGGGTTGTTGTGAACAGCACTCTGGAAAGCCCTGTCTCATAAGTGTGGAATAATTAGTCCTGGACTGAACACTGTGCCAAACACTTTGTAATTTTATTAAAAAAAAAAAAAAAAGAAGAAGAAGAAGAACCAAATGGATCAAGCTGCTTCCACAAACTGAACTACATCCCAGAAAGAGACTGAATAATATTTATAGAAATACATAATATCAAATATACAGTAATGTCTGACATCCAATCAAAGATTTGTAGATGTGCAAAAAGAGCAGAAACACACAACTCATAATGAGGAGAAAACTTAATTGCAACTGATCCAAACTGACACAGACATTAGAATCAGAAGAGCAGGATGTGAAAAAAAAAAAAAAATCTCATGGCTGCAATCCATATATTCAAAAGTTCAGCAAAGACATTCAAAATATACCAAAATATATATAGAGAGACCTAAATGTTACAAGGTCTGAGATAAAAAATAAAGCACTTAATGATAGCTTGGAAAATGTGGAAGAAAGGATTAGTTTGCCAAAATACATAGGATAGCAACTAATATAGATAAAGAATCTTCAAAATAAGAAAAGACATCAGTAAATAGTGGCACACCATCACACAACTGAGTACATGTGGAATTGGAACCCTTGAGGTACAGTAGATGGAAAATACAGATAAAGAATTGAAGAAATAATGACTATTTTTCAAATGTAATCAAAATATGTATCAAAATTCAGGAAGCTCAAAAGTTTCCAAGTACATTAAAAAAGGAACATGATAACGAAATTAGTAAAATCCAGTGATTAAAAGAGACTTTAAAGCAATGACAGAAAAAAAAAAGATACGTTGCAAAAGAATAAAAATGATGATGGCACATCTCATATTGAGAATATATGTCATAAACCTAGACACAAAAGTTATTAAAAAGTAGGTATTTGTTAATTTTTATTTTTCATTTATTTATGATAGTCACACACAGAGATAGAGAGAGGCAGAGACATAGGCAGAGGGAGAAGCAGGCTCCATGCACCGGGAGCCTGACGTGGGATTTGATCCCGGATCTCCAGGATCGCGCCCTGGGCCAAAGGCAGGCGCTAAACCGCTGCGCCACCCAGGGATCCCAAAAAGTAGGTATTTGTATCCAAGAATAAATAAAAAAGATAACTTTCCCTCATTGAATGAAATCTTTCTAAGAATGCAAGTGAGGTTTAACATTTGAAAATCAATCAGCATAATAGGTGATATTAACAATTAAAAAAATAAAAAAAAAACATATCATTATGGATGCATAAAAATATTTGACAGAATCCAATATTTATTCCTAATAACTGCTTTTGGCAAACTCGGAATATAAGGAACTTCCTCAGACTGATAAAAAAACATCTATCAAAACCCAACACCTAACATCGTATTCACTTATTTCATTTCTGTTAAATAAAAATCAGTACAAAGATGTTTGTTCTCACCATTTACATTCAGCATTATACTGCAGGTCCCCAGATAAGGCATTAATGCAAGAAAGAAAAGATCAAATGCATCCAGATTAAAAAAAAAGGAAAGTAAGACTGTCTTTGTTATACATAAGTGTTAATCTAGGTAGGAAATTCAATGGAATCTACAAAAAAAAAAAAGCTATGAGAAGTAATCAATGAGTTTATTAAGGCTTTACAAGGAAAATATTTAGATTGCAAATGTGTACATTAAAATATATTCAACATCATTAATCATTAAGGAAATGCAAATTAAAACAACGAGTTGTTAATACATAACCACTAAAATTAAGAAGACTGACAATATCAAGTATTGAAAAGAATAAGGAGGGACTAAAACTCTCATATGCTGGTATTGTCAGTGTAAAAGGGTACAATCCATTTGGAATATTTGGAAGTTTGTTTAAATATTGCATATATATATATTTGCTGTATGATTCACTTATTCTACTCCTAAATATTTTCCAGAGAAATAAAAGCTTCTGTCTATACAAAGCCTTGTGCAAAGATATTGAGTAGTTTTATTTTTAATAGCCTCCCCCACCAAAATAAATAAATAAATAAATAAATAAATAAATAAAGTCCAACTAGAAACCACCAACTATCCATCAACAAGTAAAAGGTTGGACAGATTGTCATTTATTTATACAATGGAGTACTACACAGCAATAAAATGGATGATCTTCTGAGATGTATGGCAAGAATGAATCTCAAAATAATTATACTTCATTAAGTAAGTGAAAAAAGAAATATTCTTGGGGCACCTGAGTGGCTCAGTTTGTTAAGCATCAGACTCTTGATTTTGGCTCAGGTCATGATCTCAATGTCGTGAGATCAAGCCCTTGTGGGGCTCCGCACTCAGTGTGGAGTCTGCTTGAGATTTTCTCTCTTCCTCTCCTTTTGTCCCTCCTCCACTTCTAAAAATAAATAAATAAATAAATCTTTTTTTTAATGACTTTCTTATGACTCCATTTCTATAAAATTCTGTAAAATACAATCTAACTGACAAAACAGAGCAGTAAGTAACTGGTAAGGTAGCTCATGAGAGGAACAGGAAAGCAGTATCGTGAAGAGATACAGGAAACTGAAGCCACAGATTTGTTCTCTGTCTTCATTGTAGGGATCATTTTAATGATGTATACATATGCCAAAGCTTATTAAGTTGTATACGTCGAGCATAACTCAATAAATCTTTTTAAAACATTATAACAAGGATTAAATACATTATTCATATTAATCAATGTAAATTGACATATCTCCTTTATTTAAAGTAAATTATTTTCAGTTTGCTAAGTAAGAAGAACTTACTGTGTGCTATCTATAAGAGATTACCCAAAGTCGACATGGCTCAGAGGGATTCAAACTAAACAGGGTAAATATGCCTGGCATATACAAACACTAAGGAGTTATTCCTAGGGAATCTGATACTAGAGAAGTCAAAATTACATGATAAAAGGTTTAAATGAGAAAAAGACATGTTAAAGATTACATTTCTACCCAAAATATATCTATACTCCAATTCATATATAAACAAAATTATGAAAAGAAGAAAAAAGTAGATGAAAGGAGAAAGAGAAAAATATTTCACAATGGTAGATTTTAATATGTAATTTCGAGTTTGTGGAAAGTCAAAATAAAATGAATAAGTGGATATGGAGCACTTTCCTAAGATGATCAAAATGCAGACCTTATGTGTATGCATATAGATACCTATACAGCATTAATAGTGCAATTCTCTCAAATGTATATAGAATACTCACAAAAAATAAAAAGATATTAGAAAAAAATGAAAACCTTAAGAATATCATAATTTGGGAATAATACAAACAAAAAATTTTTACTACATGGTGGCAAATATAGTTATTAAGGGCAAAAATGTTGAAAACAAAGATTGATCCATCTGGAAGTTGAGGGGAACTCTTTATTAAACAACTATTTGGTGAATGAGGAAGGATGAACTAAAATTGTATGATTTCAAAGGAACACTGATTAAAATTGGCTGTAAGAATTTATAGAAAACAATTACAGTTATTACCAAAGGAAAATGTATTTCTTTAAATATTTACACTGGTCAAAATTAAATAAAGAAAGTAAATAAATGGAGCACACACATCAAAAATTTAAAAAATAATGATTCAGATAACAATGGTAAAAGCAGAAAATGAGAAAGGTAAAAATAAAAAAAAAAATCATATTTGTTTTTCTTTGAAAATCAGGAAGATACCAGGACATCAAATAACCAAAAAATGAGTAAAGAAGTCACAAATGCTTTAAAAAAGATATTTCAAAGGATTTAATCATTGGTCCAAGGATATTATTTTTAAAATGAGGTCATTTGGAAATGCATATGAGATTGAAAAATGTAAAGTAAAATCCAAAGTAGAATTTACCAAAATTGACCCCTGTGTAACTAAAACATGTAACAATACCAATCCCCCTAGATAAATGGAGAAAGAATAGAACTGCCTCACAAAAAAAACATCGGAATCAGATGAATTCCCCAGGAAATGTTTCCAGCAGTTTAAAGACTTGGAAATCCCAATGGTATTTATGTTGGTGTAGAAAGTAAAAATTTCTGAATTTCTGCTTTATATTTATGAATCATAAACAACACTAAAATATCAATCTGATTAAAAAAAAAAAAAACCTACACAAAACTGAAAACCAAAATAGGGGCGCCTGGGTGGCTCAGCTAGTTGAGCCTTTCCCTTTGGATCAGGCCATGATCTCAGGGTCTTGGGATCAGTCCTGTGTGGGGCTCCTTGATCAGCAGGGCATCTGCTTCTCCCTCTCCCTCTCCCCCTGTTCCTGTTCTTTGTCTCTCAAATAAATAAAATCTTAAAAAACAAGAAGACTCAAGTATATTAAAGATATCAATGTAACAATCCTGGATATAGTATAATTTGAACCTTTATAAAAATTTATTAGGGAATAATATCCTGTACCTAAGATAGATTAACTCCAAGAATGTAAAGGTAATTTGTTAATCAATTATTATAATTCACAACATAATGGAGTACAGTAAAAACATTATATGATTATTTCCTTTGTACTGAAAAGTTTCACTAGAAAATCAAAAATTATTTCCAGTAAAAACACTCAATAAAATAGAAACAGATGGAGAATAACTTAACCTATACCTCAGCTCCAAATTTAGCAAACATCACCATTTAATTAATGAGGAACCAATAGAGGTATTCCCACTAATTTAGGACCAAGGCAAGCCTGTTCATTGCCTTCATTAACTTTTTTTACCATTTTACTAAAAATATTATTAGCTCATGCAATCAGTTACTAAGATTTAAAAAAAAGTGAGATAATTAGAAAATATAAAAGGTTAGGTCAGAAGTAGTGTGGATAACTATGAAGGTGTAATTAGTCCTTTAGTAAGTGTAGGAAATCTGGGGGTGGGAGTTCTTATTTTAGGCCGCTTTTACTTCATGAGTTTTTAAACATTATAGATAAAGTCAGCCAATGTACTAGCTCTACTTCACCAATAGTACACGGTGCCTGAAATCCCACCATGGGAGGACAAAGTGAAGTTCTCTTAAAGTGAGAAAGGCCAACCAGAGGACATGGCTGCAGGTTGACCGCCAGCTGGACCTGGGGACTGGAGGCTCCACCTTCCCACCAGTCTCCCCAACTCAGGACACAGTCCCAAGACCTGCTGCTGAGACTGTCTGGATGGTGCACGTGACTGAGACCCACTCAGGAAAGATTTGGCGAACAGTGTGGATATCTGCTCAACTCGCCGTGCCCAAGGCAAGCCTCCTATGTAGATCCCTTTGCTTCTTACACCTGCCATTTGACCTTCTGAAGTGGCTACTTCTGTCTTTCATCTCCCTGTCCCCTCCTCATCGGGAGCCCCAAGGGTTCTAACAGGCTGTGTTAGAACAGGGACACCCTGAAAATCCAACTGGTTCAATGTACTTGCTTGAGGGATTGCCTGAGGGCACTGTGGTAGAGAGAAGCCCCAGAGAGGCCAGGACAGGGAAGAGGAGGGCGTTGTGGTGCCCGAGGGTGACACAGAGTGCCCCGAGCTGTGGACCTGCTGCACAGGAAAGCAGAAGCACAGCCACAGTAGCTCCAGGCACTGGGGCAGCCCCAGTTCTGGAAACACTGACAGTGAGAGAATGTACTCCCACTGAGCTTGTTGATACAGCTGCCAAGTTCCAGCAAAATGCCAGGAGAGCATCCAGGCAGATCACGGGACACAGGGGTGATGCCATTTCTCCGACCAGGTAGGAGGCAGAGAAAATGAGTGACATCCCCACTTTGGCAGCACCTGCACGATTCAAGGAACTCATTCCCTTATGGATTACATATTGTATTTTGCAGGGAGCCTTGGCTCAATGTTGGGGGCCTCCCTGGGCATGCAGGACTCTGGAGGTACAATAGATTTTTAGAAAGTGGGGAAGGAGATGGGCAAACTACACCCTAGTCTTTGAAAATGCTGATTGAGGGATATTCACTGCAGGGATGAAAGAGAAGTTTCTCCAGGTCTTCCCTTACCCCCCTACAGTATGCTGATAACCATGCTGGCTCAGGTGTGGCACAAGACATTTATGATGTTGGCCAATCCCTTTCTGAGATGAAAGAAACTGACAAATCCCAGGAATGGGTACAGGTTGTAGTAAAGACCCAAGATATGGAGCAGGTTTGGAAAGCCAAAAGTCTGCCCCAATCAACTGTAAAGATTCTGGTAAACATAACCCTGAGGCAGATGTGGTTTGACCTCATCGCTCTGGGGCATCACGTGAACAGATAAACCAGCAACTCACAGCTACTTTGGTTGACCTCTGGAAAGCTGTAAAACCTGAAAAACAGGGATCCCTGGGTGGCACAGCGGTTTGGTGCCTGCCTTTGGCCCATGGCGCGATCCTGGAGACCCGGGATCGAATCCCACATCGGGCTCCCGGTGCATGGAGCCTGCTTCTCCCTCTGCCTGTGTCTCTGCCTCTCTCTCTCTCTCTGTGACTATCATAAATAAATAAAAAAATTAAAAAAAAAAAACCTGAAAAACAGTTCAGACCTGCCCCATGGGTCCCTACCATCTCTGAAGCCCCATCTGCTCTAGCAGAGATCTCAGGGATACAGGCCTATTCAGGGTGGGTGCCAGGCCAAAATTGCTTCCAGATGAGGGTCATTACAGGTATTTGGAAGCCTCATGTGCACTCACTATTCACTGGTCCTCCAGAAATAAACAAAGGCTTGTTTGGATAAACCAGGAAGATACCAGACCTGAATATACTCTAAAACATGCCTCTCAGGCATTTTTTGGCTCCCTCAATGTTATCAGTGGTTAAAGAGAGCAAACAATTGTGGTCAGGAAGGCCCTTTCACATTGCAAATTGGGCATTCTCCATTCTGAGAATATAAGTTGGGCATGGATGTTCTACAAGGTCAATCTCTGCAAACCTCTGTCAGTGAAGTGTACCTCAGGGTTAATCAAGCCAGTGCTGAGGGGCAGTGCCAGGGGGGACCAGTAAGCCTGCCAACCTCTGAAGGGTGGTAACTGCTAGACAATATAAATTGCCTGGAGGGCATAAGGAGATAGAAGAAGCTATGCACAAACTGCACTGAGTTGGTATTACATACCATGTTCATAGAGTATTCAGCAGCCCAGTATGGACAGAAAAGAAAAAAAAAGAAAAAAGATGGCTCTTGGAGGATGACCATGAGACTACTGAACTGAACAAAGTGGTGCCCCATCCATGTGGCTGTGACTGACGTTGCCGCCATCTTCGATACTTTGGCCATGGTCCTGGGAGGGTTGTAGGCTGGGCTGAACTTAGCAATTGCCTTTTTCAGTATCCCCCTGGGCACTGAGTCACAACATCAATTTGCCCTCGTGTGGGAGGAGGGGAAACAATGGACCTTTCAATTGCTTCCCCAAGGTCACCTGCACAGCCCCATCACAGGTCAGGGTGGTAGCCAGGGACTTATGCTCGTTCTCTGTCCCCACATCAGTGAAACAGGCCATTACAATGATGATATAAAGTTCACATGTGAAGACTTGTCTCTGCTGTAAGACACCCTGCAGGTTTTGCTGGAGTATATGCAAGAGAGATGATTGGCCATGAAGCTTCAGAAAATATAAGGCCCAGGCACGCCATAAGGTTTGGGGATCTTTGGTCAGGTAAGACATGCATTATTGCAGAAGCTGTGATTTATAAGGTGCAAGTTTTTCCAACTCCTAAAGATGTGAAAAAGGTATAAGTTTTTATAAGGATTGAGGGTTGGGAGGACTTTTATTCCCTGCCTGACAAAGTGTCTTCATCCCTTATACCATTGGTAAAGAAGGACACGTATGGGACTGGGGATCAGAGCAGCAAGCTATCTTTAAGAAGTTAAAAAATACTAGAGAAGCCAATTAAATATCTGGGCATCTCCTTTTGAGTTAGGTGTATCTCTGATCCCAGGAGTGATAGAGACTACAGCAAGAGAGGATGTCCCTAGGTTTTTGATCCAAGCGCAGGAGACAGAAGCCTTACGTACCCCCTTAGATCAATGTTAGTAAATTGAACACCAATAAAAAAAAAAAAATAGCTCCTAGCAGTTTACACAGGGCTTCTCCCTGTAGAGATCCTCAAGAGGAAATAAACTTCAGCAGCCCATGGGCTGAACTCAGAGCAGGTCGTGGGCTGAACGCAGAGCAGGTCGGTGATCACCCGTGACCTCGGGCTACCTTTGTACTGACAGGCTGTTCTAAGGAGATTAACCCAATGCTTTGAACAATGGGAAGCGTAGAGGTGACTGATCATGAATAAGCCTGTGTGGGGCCAGGTTGTTTGTGGGAAGATACCGGGTGTAGCTGCAAGAGCTGAGGATGTCTTGTCTCCCATGTCCCAGTTCACAGGGCACTGATACCCCCTTGGCAATCAGAAAGCTATGCCGCAGCTCAGGGACAAGCCCTAACACCTGACCCTTCAGTGGACATGGGAGGTTTGGTGCATGGGACGAGTGGCCACTGTTGCACCCAGGTGGGATGGCATAGTGTCAAGGATGCTCGATTGCCCTTAAAATCCAATGACACATTGGAGCACCTGGGTGGGTCGGTCAGTTAGGTGTTAGGGTCTTGATTTCAACTCAGGTCATAATCTTGGGGTCATAGCATCAAGCCCTGCATCGAGCTCCACACTCCGTGGAGTCTGCTTCTCTCCCTCTTCTTTTCCCTCTGGCCCTCCTCCCCCTGATCCTGCATTCTCCGTCTCTCTCTCTCTCTCTCTCTCAAATAAATAAATCCTAAAAAAAAGGGAAAAGCAATACAGTGACATAGTTAATGCAGTAACAGCATGCCCTGTATGTTCTTAACAATGCCCAGGTAACTGCCAAAGGATTCTGTTGCCATCCACCAGAGTTCCCAACAGGTAAGAGATTGGCAAATCGGCTATAGTGTCTTCCTCCTTGACTTCTATGGACTGTATCTGGCCTAACCTAATTTTTCTCCTGTTACCATGCAAACCACGCTGCCACTATTAGGACTTAGAGAGGCTGAATATTATGTATGGATACTTCCATCAACTACGGAGTGATTGAGGGTCACAATTCAAAGGAATAATATGCAACACTGAGCAAAAACATGGCATCGGATGAAAGTTCCATCTCCTCTATACCTTATAGGCAGCAGGATTAGTAGAAAGGTAAAAAAGGAATATTAAAGCATTAGATTAAATTGCTAATAAGTAAAACTACCTTGGCTAGTAGACTTAAAGTACTGTCTCAGCTTGGATACATTTGAATGATCATTCAGTAGGGCCTATTGCCCCACATGCCAGAATGGGGACCCCTCCCAAGAGACTCAATACTGTAAAGAAAGTGGTGGGAAACAGCCATTACCTCAACTCTCACCATTGATTAAAATGCTGTACTGTTGAGAACAACAAGCCTCGTCACTCCTGGGAAAGTCCTCATCTGCTGGAATTTGCAATGAGATGTCCCCTGGGGGAGGAGGAACTGTTCAGTCTCCATTGGAATCCCTTTGTCCCACTGCAATTTTCACCTGTTGAAATGCACTCTACCTGGACTGGTATGGACAGCATTGAAAAGAGGAAGAGAAGATAGGGGTCCTGGTCTGGCATATCACGACCCTAGTCTATCTTCTCATGCCTAACGGTGCTACCTCCCCTGACCAACACGTATGGTATGTAAAAGCAGCTCAAGTTCCTGAAGCTGCCAACCACCCTCTCCTCATGGCAAGGTAGGCATTCTCTGTTTTCCTCAAGTACAATCGTTGACCACTGTCTTTGTTTCCTTCACTTGTCTGAAGGACATTACAACACACATTGAATGCCTTACTAAATTCACCCAACAGGCCTTGAATTATATCAACAAAGCCTGTCTTTACTGAACACTGAAATGTTTCTAATAGGAAAAGCTGTCCTCCAAAATAGGTTGGCCTTGGACCGTTATCCATTAGCCAAACAGAATGTTGTGTTCATAGATGATGAGTCGGCTAATGCATTATCTTTATTAAATTACATGAAGACACAAGTGAATGCCCTGAGTGATCTGAAACCCCAAGCCTACAGGCCTTAATAAATCAGTGGTTCGGTTCATTGGGTTCTTGGCAGAAATGTTGTCACTGTTTTCTCTTGTGTGTACCTGTATTGTTACTATGACATCTGCCTCCAATGTGGCCAGACAACTGATAAAGAAGCCACCTTTGTGCTAGTGAGAAACTTCTTGCAGACCAGAAACCGTGTGGAAGAGGCTGTCATATAATAATGTAAGAGCAGGTCACAAGTTATGGAGTGTTGGAGAAGGTCACAAAGAGAATATGATCCCCAGTTGACCTTGGAATTGGATCCAAGCAATCAGAGGCTGCCTCATAGACATCACCTTGAGATAGTGGTATGGTGCTGAGACCATCTGGATGATATTCATGACTGAACCCTGATCCCACTTAAGGCCTCTATAGAAAAGTTTAAGATTTGGGGGCAGGTGTGGAGATCTCCTTACCTTGTCATGACCCTATACACACATCATAGGCAAGTTCCCATGCTTATTGAAAGTGCCATCTGCCTATCTGGAGGGATCTGCCCAATACACATGGTGGCTGGTTTCAGATTATACCTGAGAAGCCCCTGAACCAACAGCTAAAATAAAATTTATCAAGTCTACAAAATAGAATAACAACATTATGACTGAGACCACTGAATTTGAGCAGTGAATTTTATAAGATTGAACCCAAAGTATTGCAGTTCAAAAGATGTCCACGAATAAGGGGTCAAAGCACTCATTTGGACATCCTCACTCTACCCAAAAGGGGAATCACTTGTACACTGGGACTAATCCAGTTACTCAGGGGCCCCACCCACTGATGCAGTGTACAAATGCTCCTATCTGGGCTGCAACATTCTAGGACACGGCTCAGTAGGCCCTGAAGGGATGCTCAAAAAGGAATCCCTGGGAATGGTGAATAACTGGTAGTCTATGTTTCATGAGAAGAAATACAGTCAAGAGAAACCTAGTTGGAAATAAATCTGTTAAGGATTATAAAATGTAAGCAACGTCTATGAAGAGAAATTCATCAATGTCTAGCAATGCGAGGGTGCAGATGAACATTCTTACATATGTGTCCAAGTAACATACACACAGATGATCATTGCAGCATTGTTCACAAGCAGCCAAAAAGTATAAGTGCCCTACATTGCCAACAACCGAGACAATATTAAAAAAAAAAAAATGTTTACATGATGGAATACCATGCACTGTGAAAATGAAATAGCAAAGCTATAAGTATCCATATTAAAGAAAAGAGAAAGAAAAACTCTATGGGATTAAGAAAAACAAATCACAAAAAGAAACATGCAATAAAATGACATTCACACAAAGTTTAAAAATATGTAAAATCATGTTATTATTAATTAATTAATTTATTTATTAATTTATTTAAATTTTATATGTGTGTGTGATATGTTCAATGGACTAAAGCATAACTATGCATAGAGAGCTGAACTCTATAGACTCCTTTAGTAGAGCACTGAGATAGGAGCATTTGAGAAGGAGGTGACACACGCAGAGATCAAATGTTTGTGGTATTTCTTAAACTGGGCATTAAAAATTGTTTCTATGCTTTAATTATTTCATAATGCTTTTTTTTTAAAAAAGTTAAAAATATAATAGGCAAGCTATTAAAAATGGTTTCTGGGCTAACATACTACTGTATTTCAAAGAAGATTATTGGAAAACATATCTATTGGGAAATAACAGGAATATTTTTAACATCAATGTTCCTAGTCCCTGACCTGCATTCTTGCTGGGGACATAGGATGTGGGTACATCAAACTGAAACCATTTTAATTTGTACAGAAAAGAGAGAAAAATGTGATCATATAGGATTTTTTAATTTAACTTTCCCTGGGGAAACTTATAGCTATATTTCTTTATAAGTTTATATATATATATATATATATATTTTTTATAACTTGTGGCTATTTCTTTAATTGTAGGAACTCTGGGAATAATGAAATGGTGCAGCAAAGATTGTAAGGAACTATTGCCCTGGGAATGCAAAAGAACGGAATGTAGCTTCATATGTAAGAGAGAGGAGCAGTAAGAAATAAAGAAGCTTTTCTACTTAATTCTTTTTTTTTTTTCCTACTTAGTTCTTATTCTTAGGCCTCCTTTACTTTGTAAGTTTTTAAAACATAAGAAAATTAGTCAAGGTATACATCTCGCACAAATGCTCTTTTGTAAGTGCAAGAATTTTAGAAAATGCTGAAAGGTGCATCTGTAAATTACAAAAAATATTTAACGTGGAATTAGGTATTGGTTCCTAGAATAAATTATACTTTGTCATAATTCTAATATACTGCTGAATTTGATTTGCTGGAATTAAATTAAAACGTTGGCAACTATATTCAGCGGTGAGATATATCTGGAGTTCCATTGTTCATCCTGTCAGTTTTTGGTATCAAGGTTATTCTGGTATTCCTTAATGAACTAGGAAGTTTTCCAACTTTTTCAGTGATACTGAACATTTTGCTTATAACCTGAGAATTTTATGGCTCCCTAAAGAGTTTTCTCAGAATACTCTGGGCATTGCATTTTTTAATTTAACATTTTTGACATTAATTATTTTAGTTTGTTTCATAGTTTGATACAGATTTCTACTTCTTTAGGTTGGTTAATTTTATTGTTTCCCTAAAAATATCATCATTTTCATTGACATTTTCAAAATCATGAGCACAATGTTATGAATATGTGCCTATCGACACTTGGGGAGTATTTGTACCTTAGTTTTAGACAGTGCAATTTTTCCTTTTTTAAACTGTTGGCGAATTTTATATTGAAGAAAAATTTGGCTATGCCAAAGACAAAAAATGATAGCTAATATTTTCTTGTAGAGGTTTTCTATTTATAGATTTAAATTTTTGACCCATTTTAAGTCAATTTTGCATGTGATGAGAGGTAAATATTGAGGTTTATCTTTTCTTACAGATATCCAGTGGTTCCAACACAATTTGTTTGTTGTTGTTGATTGAAAGATTTAATTTATTTGAGAGAGAGTGGAAGAGAGAGAGATCATGAGCGGAAGGGAAGGGCAGAGGGAGAAGCAGACTCCCCGCTGAGCAGGGAGCCCGACATGGGGACTCAATCCCTGGACCAGGACGCTAGGATCATGACCTGAGCCAAAAGCAGACTCTTTACCGACTGAGCCACCCAGGGCCCTGTCCCAACACAATTTGTTGGAAAGACTAGACTTTCTCGGTTGGATAAATGTGGCAGTTTTGGCAAAAATCAGCTGACCATATATATCCCAATTTATTCTAGGCCCTTCATTCTACTCCACTGGGGTAGGTGTTTATTTTCATGCTGCTAACATGCCATCTTGATTACTGTAGCTGCACAGTAAATCCTGAAATTAGGTATTTTAAATCATAAAAATGTGTTGTACTTCTCAAAACTGTGTATCTATTTTAACTCCTTTTTTTCTCTGTAAATATAATAGGATTTTGATTTGAATTGCATTGATTTCTGAAAATAAATATGGGAAAAATAGCATTTTAAAAATACTGTTAACCTGTTAGTGAAAACTGTATATCTCTCCATTTAGTTTGGGGTTCTTTAATTTCTCTTAGCAATGTTTTAAGCAGCCATGTCCTTGTCTTTCATGTATTGTATAAATTTATCTCTAGATACATCAGGCTTTTCCTTGCTATTATATATAATTTTTATAATTTATTTTTTATTTTTATTTTTTTTTAATTTTTATAATTTAAAAAAATGTTAATAAACTTTATTTTTAGAGCAATTTTAGGTTCACAGCAAACTTTAACACCCTCTGCAACCAAATGAGCACAACTTCTCCATTGTCATCATCTTCACAGGCTATATTTGTTATCATAATTATATGACATATAGTTATTTACCCAAAGTCCATAGGTTACATGAGGGTTCATTTGGTGGTGTACATTCTATGAGTTTTGAGAAAACATGTAGTGTCATAGGGAGGATTTTCACTACTCTGAAATCTTGTGTCCCATCTATTCATCCCAAATGGAAACATTTTAAGGATTGATTCTAATTGCTTGGTAAATCAATTGCCTTCCAGAAAAATTTCAACATTTTTCAAAGATATTGATTGGAGACATTGTCCTTATAGACTTTAGCTTTGAAAAAAAAAAAAAATAGTGATTGGCTTCTACTTTGAGCAATTCATGTGATTTTCTATGCATAGACTCATTTTATCTAAGGATAAACACATCTTATCTTTCTCTTACTAACACTTTGTTTCGTTTTTAATAAGCAGGTCTAGTATATATTTTATTTTCTCCCTAATTATTACACATTTTTGGCTTTTGTAAAAATGATTGGTCTGTTTTACTTTAATTTTCCAAATGATCTTTGCTAGTACCGTTGCCCCTTGAACAATGCAAGGGCTCTGGGTGCCGACCCCCTGCACAGCTGAAAATTTGTGTGTAAGTTTTGATTCTCCTGAAATTTCAGTACCAATAGCCTACTATTGCCTGACCAATAACACAGTCAATTCACACTTATTTTGTATGTTATATGTAATATGTACTGCGTTGTTACAATAAAGAGAGTGAGAGAAAGGAAAGGTTATTAAGACGATCACAAGGAAAATACATTTGTGGTACTGTACTATATTTATTGAAAAAAAAATCTTTGTATAAGTGGACCCATGTAGCTCAAAAGTCAACTATGTATAAAAATATACTTAAATTTCGATTTAACTTGATTTCTTTGTTCTTGACAAATTAACTTAAAATTTCTAGTAGGTCCTTTGTAGACAGTTGGGAATTTCTCTGTATGAAATAAATCATGCCATTTTTGCTTCCAACTTGCATATGTGTGCATGGCTATGTAGGTGTGTGCATGCATCCTCTTACACTACATCAAATTACAAGAGCATTATAAGTAGAAGTGATAGGAGCAGATGTCCTTGCCTTTCCACTGTCTTATCAGGAAAAGAATTTAGTGTTTTCAGGACACCTGGATGGTAAAGTCAATTAAGCATCTGACTCTTGGTTGCAGCTCAGGTCTGATCTCGGGTTCATGGGATAGAGCCTCATGTTGGGCTCTGCACACAGCCTGAGTCTGCTCTCTCCCTCTACCCCTTCCTGATGTGCTCTGTCTCTCTCTATCTCTCAAATAAATAAATCTTTAAGAAAAAAGATTTATTTAGATTAGATTAGATTTATTTATATAGTGAAAAAAGTCTTTTGTCACTATATATGATACCTGTAGATACCTTGCTGACGCTCTTCATCATGTTGAGTGAGCTTCCTCATATTCCTGTTATCAGATTCTTTGAATCTATATAATTATGCTATTTTTCTTTCTTTTTTCTTTCTTTCTTTTTTTTTTTTTTTTTGGTTTGGTAAAATGGTGAATACCATCGATTGATTTTTGAATGTTAAACCAATCTTATTCCTGGAATTAACTCCACTTGGTCATGGTATATAACTGTTTTTATAGGTCATTTTATTTGTTTTGCTAATAATTTGTTAATGATATTGGATCTCTTGATATATTCTCACAGGCTATGGTGTCTCTGTTTTCCTTATTCTCAGTCTTTTGTTTTCTCTTTCATCACTTTCTTTTGGATGTTTTTCATTATTGTTTCTTCACTTTTTTTTTTTTTAATTTATGATAGTCATACAGAGAGAGAGAGAGAGAAGCAGAGACACAGGCAGAGGGAGAAGCAGGCTCCATGCACCGGGAGCCCGACGTGGGATTCGATCCCGGGTCTCCAGGATCGCGCCCTGGGCCAAAGGCAGGCGCCAAACCGCTGCGCCACCCAGGGATCCCCTCTTCACATTTTTTTTTCTGCAATTCTTGTATATTCTCTACAAGAAAAAATATAGTTTCCAATCTGCTGGTATTCATATCCAGTATATTTTTTAGAAATTCTATGTTTGCATCTTCCATTTTTCTCCTTACTATGTTTATATATTCTTATAAATCCTGATGTCTTTTTATAACAATTATTTTAAAAATTTTCAGGTCATCTCTTTAATTTTTGAGGTTGTATGTATGTGCTAATTTTTCTCTTCACATTCCGGAGCTTTTTTGTAAGTTTAGAAAATTTCAATTGGATGCCAAATGCCTTGAGTACTCTGAATTTTATTGTCTTCCTTTAAAAGGTGTTGAGTTTGTTCTAGAAGGCAGCTGGCTTACCTCTTGATTATCTTGGTCATTTTGTGTTACTGTTTATGCTAAAACTAATTTTGTCCTACTATCAAGAAACATGAGCTGTCCATGGATCTTCTAAATGCAAGTGTTCTACAAAGTAAAATATTTTCTGGTTGATGGAGTCTTGAAAGTCTTCCATCCTCATGTGAACTTGGGAACAAGTTATTCTCTGCAAAGTTTCATCTTCTCTGGTGCTCTGACCACAAGTTTCAGCCATTTTGATCTTCCTTATGTCTCAGTTATGTTCCCTGAAATCCCCACAACCAGTATGGTCTCAAATTCTCTCTCTATTCCATGCACTTGATAGTGGTGGTGCTGGACATAACATTTTTCTTCTTTGTGCAAATAATTGCCTCAAATATCTAGTCAAGATTTCTATTTTCTTTTATGGCTAAAGGGAAATGTCAGTCTCTTTTACTACATCTTGCTTATAGACATAAATTCTAGCATGGGCTTTTTCCCTCACAATATTATTTTCTTTTGCTTTGCTTTTTAATTGAATGAAATTACCACTGTCAAACGTGCATATGCAGTTCAAATAATTTTTCTCAACTTTTCTTCACATTTCTGACCATTTGTAAGGTGTAACTTATAGGGGTGGGCAAAATGGGTGAGGTTGGTCAAAATGCCAAATTTGAATTATAAAAAAAAAAAAAAAAACTTTTAAAAAGACCTGGGGATGTCATGAACTGTGTAGTGACTATAGCTAATGATACTGTATTGTATATTTAAAAATTATTATAAGAATAGATCTCAAAAGTTCTCATCACAAGAAAAAAAATTATAACCATGTGTGATGATGGATATCATCTAGAATTATTGTGATGATCATTTCATAACAAATACAAATAGGGAATCATTATGTTATTCATCTGAAACTAATACAGCATTATATGTGTCAATTATATCTCAGTTTAAAAAAAGGTATTATACCGCTGTCATAGATTCTCAGGTACATGTGAAATTTATCCTGAATCTGGTTTATATCTTGGATTCCTATTACAGTTAATAATAATTGTCTGGTACCTATTTGTTCAATCAAATACCAGAGGATTAGCCTTTCTTTTTTTTTTTTTTAGGATTAGCCTTTCTAATAAGATATCCTTTCTCCACTCTTTTGCAATACTTCTACCTATAAATAAGAATTAAACATAAGAAATTTGCATGGTGTTATGGTTAATAGCACAAATTCTGGAGCTTTATTACTAGACTTTGAATCTCAGCTCTACCATTATCATGTCTATAGCCTTAAGAAAATCGCTTAATCTTTCTATATATGTTTCCTCACCTACCAATGGGATGACAATGATAATTTGGTTATTTTACAGAATAAATGAGTAAATATTTATAAAACAAATAGGCACATACCTGGCAAAACACAATAAATAAATAGGTGCCTTAGAAATATTTAAAAATACACTTTTACTTAAAAAAATACGCTTTTACTTTCTAGAAATAGTTTTCCATTGCTGATTCCTAAATTCAAAATCATTATATTCTTATATTGTTTTCATTACTGGTCTCCCTGACACTAAAATTTCCCCACTTTTTCAAAATTGATTTCACACTGAAATAAAATAATTTTAATAAAATTCCCTTGTTTATTGTATTTAATGTGTTTTGTTTGCTGATATCCCTAAACTTCCTACCCTGACATGCTTGCTCTTACTTTGGCCTCCACTTATCCTCCAGAATAGTCTGGTTATCCATTTTCTTCTTTGTATATCAAATTAATTGCAGTTCTTGAACCATAACCTGCCCTCATGCCTCGGTGTATGTGTACTTGTTTTCTTATTAGCTCCTTCATCTACCCAGTAATTGTAATTACTAACTTTTTAACTCTTAGCATGACTGTCGTATCTGCTTTGCAGTTTTTCTTGACTATTTAATTCCTTAATAATTTTCCATTACTTACTACATTTTTTAGCATCCACAGCACATTTGTGTATAATAGTTACTACCACATGTAAGTACATATAATATAAGCTTGAATTATTTGCTTTTATTTTATTTGCTTATCTTTCATAAGAAATAATGCATTTCTTGAGGGTCTTGAATTTTTTCCAGTGTTTGTAATGCATTCCCTGTGTATAGCACAGAGATTTGCTAAACCAAAAGTTAACCAGATGTCCACTAAATTAATAAATGAAAGAATAAAGTTTGGAATAATAAAGAATATTCAGAAGATAGTTGTCATTTAGCATAGGATTAAGCATCATTGCAGATAATTCATTAGAAAGGACCAGGATTCTACTGGGATAAAAATAACCCTTTACTTTTGACCATAAGAATTACGAAAACACATACGCACATATGCAGACACAAGTAAGAGAAGAGAGTGCTTTCTTTTGTTTTTCTTTGTGATCAGATACGGCACACAGATGAATATTCATTGTTTTGTACATGTTCTCTGATATTTTAATCACCTTCAATTATGTTATGATAAGGGTAATTGGAAGGTCAGTGATATGGAACATTAAGCTGTTCAATATAGACTAATTCAGGAGAGTGGAAAGATCTTTAATAGCATTTCCTGAGTAATCACTCCATGCTAAGACATAGGGAAAAAGATTATATTTGTAACAAGAGGCTGACAAATAAATGAACATATTAATTAGATTAATTGTATTTCTTTCTGTAAACTAAGAAAACTTTCAATGGTAAAACAAATAACTATTTCCCCAATTAAGCACAAATATATCAAATCAATCTGTGAAGTGGTATTTACATGGAAATGTTATGCTTCCAGAAAAGTAAATGAAAGTCTCAGCACATTCTTTCTGTCATTGCTTTGACTCAGCTATAATTATCACAAAACTAACTCCTGATTGCTTCATCACTTGGTTCATGGAGGAAGATCAAGATGTTCTTGCTCTCTACTTATAGGAGAAAAACAAAACAAAACAAATCCCCTGTCAGAAAGGTAATTCTGGAAGTTTTCTGTAGAAACAGGAAATAAGCGTCACGGTATACACTAATGCACCCATTGAATCTTCTGCCTTTTGAATTCACTCTGCTATTGCCTTTATATTAAACCTCCTTTTTTAGGACAATCCCAATCATGGTTACAGTACTGCAGCTGTTACCAAAAAGTGAGTGGTATTTCCCCACAAACTACTACCTAGATTACATAAAAATGATCAGTTATTACCATTTAAACTTAATAGACTCAGGATTATTTTTCCAACAGAATTCCATGTTGGCTCTATTTATGTTTTAATAATGCTAAAAACTTATGAAAAAAAAAGTTTACTATCAATAATGAACTCCTACCACATCTACTTGCTCACAAACATGATCACAGAATATAGCATATCAAGTTGATGAATAAAATGTGATAGGGGTTTCATCTAGAATGTACTAGAGATATAGAGAATAAATAACTTTGAAGTACCCCAAGGCTCTCATCCTCTCACTTGCCTTTCACCCCTCAAAATAAGAGCCAACCACATTTCAAAGAACCTGCAAACTATGACATATACAGTATTGGATGGAGGACTAGAACAGGTCCCCTCCCCCATGCCCGGGTGATGGGGTAAACTCGAAATCACAGACAGGTAAAACCTAGGTTTGAATGAAATATTGGAGGATGCACAGTATTAGCCAAGTTAGGGATGAAGAAAAGTGCTTTCCAGCAGAAAAAAGTCTGTGTCTCATGCTTTCAAGGTATATGTGTGTCAGGGTGCTTCAGCTAAGGAAAATGAAAATTAGAGACTCAATGTCAGGATACACAAGGACAAAACCTTGAATTTTGTTGAGGAATATGAGGAATGATAGAAAGTGCAATATGAGAAATGCTGAGAGGCAGGAGTATGGTTAGTGATTGAGACTGAAGTTAGCCAGTGGGTTATTGTAATAGTTTAAAAAGCAAGTGATGAGAGTTCTAATTAAGACAATTTTATAGTGGGATGTACCAGGACAAGGATATATATATATCAGATTGAATTGGATGTACTGGAATGAATCACAAAAAGAAGCAGATTTATAGGTGAAAGAACAAATTCAGTTGGGACATTTTAAGCTTACAGAGCAAATAAATGTAAAATGTGAATAATATGAGAGAAATAGGAGACATTTGATACATATCAAGTTAAATTAGAAGGTCATCAACAAAGGGGCAACACTGGGAACATGGTGCCAGAAAAATATTTTAATAGGATGTTTTATTAATTTTCTTCCTGAAACTGAGGAAGAAAGAAATGAGAGTGTGAATAATACATTATAGCAATTAAGCCACTCACAGATTTACAGCAATTATGATGACAATTCATGATGATGTTCCAACGATTTAACAGCTAGTATAGCCCACACACCTTCCTATCAAAATAGTTGATTAAACCCCCAAGCATTGCCACTAAAATGCTGAAAAGCACATATTTGTAAATATTGCTAATTATTTTTTCTGGAAATCATCAAAGTTACTACCATGAAACAAACCAGAGTTTTGCTGGACTTTATTATACTTCATATATTTCAGAATTCATGACTTTTATTTCAAATAACATACACATATGTTGGTGGCAGAGTTTGTTCTCATCAAATACATAATTTTCCACAATCCACTCCAGTTGTAAAAGTCTCCCGTTGACAGGAGTTGCTCCTGTCACATATCCTTTGGATGTGAAAGAGAACTCTATCCATTGGTTCACTGTTCAAACTTTTGTCAAGACCCCTACTATCAAGAAATTCTGAGATTTTTTCCTGATTTAAAGCTAACAAGTTAGCCTGTCATGGTTTCATAGATGCACATAGAAGATATGAGAATCCAAGGTCAGAGACAAAGGACTTTATTACTAGTGGCACAGCAGGCAGTAGGCTTCATGTTCACTTTGATTTATATGCCAACAGGTCTCTCTGGGTAGATCCAAGAGTAGCTTGGGCAGAGGTTGCCTACACAGGCTTAGAAAACAAGAATTTAGAAACTCCCCAATTTTATAAGGTTGTTGCTGGCAAATCTGCCCAAACATTTTTTCCAAGGGAGGTATTATCTTTCTTATACTGGTCAGGAAAAAAAAAATGTATATATTGCCTTCAGCCTAGGAAGAAGGTTACATCTTCCAATGCTGTCTGCTGTGTATACCTCATTGAAATGGATGTTTGTTTTTTTCTTTTTTTTTGAAATGGATGTTTGTAAATAAACTGTCAACACCTCTTCACTAGATATGCAGAAATACAGAGATTCATGCAAGATTTTCTCCATAAATTACCTTTCAATTCTCTAATACACATTCTAAGAAAGGCTGCAACATTTTGCCAAGAGATTAAAAATCTTATGGTAGGAAGACATTTTACAAAAAATGGAGCTCACAATTGATCCTTGTGTGGAGCTAGACTCTGCTTACCTAGTACCCAGTTTAGATCATGAAGAGAGCCTTGCTGATTCCCAAACGCCGAGTATCTCAAAGTATTTTTCTATCTTTTTTTTTTTAATATCTGTAAGGAAACACTAAGATGCAAAGGGAGAAAAAAGCATGATCTTTAAGATGATAAAATGGCTGTTGTCAAGAGTCCTTATTTGATTCTAATTATCAATTTTTTCTAACAAGTCAGGTGAGGAATGTATATTTCCTCCAGGTAACAATGCCCATTCTCCATGAACACACCCCCTTATCTTTGCAACATGGACAGAGGCAGATTATCACAACAAAGCTCATCACCCTAATGCCAATACCTCCCTCAGAAGAGAGATAGTTAGTTTAGGTTACACCAGAAGTAAAACATGGGTACACAGCCACATGGATGTTTGTCTGTCCTGTGGCAGATCTGATCAGATACTGCCAAGTCTCCCATAGAGAATGCCCAAGTCAACGAAGGTGCTCATAAAGTATAGACATATAACTTAGACCATGGGGGAGAGGTTTTAAAACCTTATTCTTTCACCAATAGTGTCTGCCACGGTGGCTTCACTGGGATACCATGTTGCTCTGGTATGAATCTACTTACCCCAAATCCATATATTGAACTCTTAACCCCCAAGTGATGGGAATAGGGGGTGAGACCTCTGTGAGGTCACTAGGTCATGAGTGCAGAGCATTCACAAATGAGGTTAACACTCTTAGAGGTCTGAGAAGCATCCTTGCCCTTTCCACCCTGTGAGGACTCAGGGAAGTTGGCAGTCTGAATCTGGAGGAAGGCCTTCCCCACAACCTGGCCATACTGGTGCCCCGATCTGAGACTCTCAGCCTCCAAAACTGTGAGAAATAAATGTCTGTTGTTTATAAACAACCTTGTCCATTATATTTGGTTACAGCAGCCCACATAGACGGACTCATGTCGAGCTTCCCCATCATTCGGGAGCAAGTGTTATTTATATATTTCCTCTTTATTCAGGGAGCCAACAATATATGCCATTAGTTGCAAACATTTCACAAGTATTGCACATCATGGAGCAATGTCTGAATTGAGTTACAGTACAGTAACCCATACATTATCTTCTTCCTTTTTTCACTTAAAATCTACTTAACAGAGATTTGATAACCTGATTACTACCTTTTTCCATCCAGCTCCCCCATTCCTAAAAGTTTAACATGCTTTGACAGAAAGGGGTGAAGTTCTGGGCACAATGCTCCTTCCTCTCTTTGTCTTGACTTAACCCCTGGTCAGAAACAGCTGCTTGAATACAAACATCATGTCTGCCAGGATCTCAGTGGTCTGAGACCAGAGTCCAGCCTAAATTTATATTTAGAAAAGAGTTATTTCAAAGAGTTCGGTACTTTCAAAACCAGATGACCTCTACTTGACCACATGAAATGATTCAGTTGCTTTGAGCCTCAAAGGAACTCCCATTGAGCTTTCCAAATGTTCTCAAGCCAAAATGGGTCTTTGCTTTACATTTGAATAACTTAATGGCAAATGCTCATGGTTTTCCCAGAACAAAGGCAGAATGTTTACATTGAACTCAAGACTTCAGTCTGATTCAGAAAAGAAAAATTTAAGACATCTAATCAAATATTTCCTAGCTTTTACCACTCTCATGAGATTAAAAATATCTGAGTTCTCAGTTTCAGCCAAATTTCTTGTTATAGACTATTTAACCATTTTTCTTTGCTATGCTTTATAAAATAAATGATTTCTGCTAATCACCAAATGTTCAAAATTAGAAAATATGATAGTAATCCAAGAGGATCAAAATAGATTCTTCTAAAGTAACAGAGATCAAATGAATGCACTATTTCACCCATGTCCAGGTACACGTACTCGACAAAAACTGATCAATCAAAACATATTTTTTATCAAGCATAGCATTATGGATACCGCAATGTAGAGTTCATGGCTAGCTTTCAAAAGGTAAAGGTGACTTATTTCCTCAACCTTCTTTCACTTTTTCCTAGTCAATTTAGAAACGTAATTTGCTCTTGAGATAGTAATAAATCACTGACTTCAACCATAACATAAAAACAAATATTTTACTCCTTTATTTTATATGGGTAAGCTTGATTTTATTTTATGCACCCATCCCACAAGGCTGATGATAAATTTAGTGTCAGGTGGAGCCAAGGTACTAGGGTCTTACCTACCAACAGAGTCTTGTGAGTGAGTCATGGGGCAGGTGAGATTCTGATCATGTGTCAACAACCCACCTTGGTCCCTCTCTGTCTCTGATCTACAGCTTCCTCTGGTGGCTCTGTGCTGCTTCTGTAACAAGCTCCTCAAGTGGTCAGCCACCACTCAATGCAATTAGGCCAATTTTGTCAGCTAACTGGCTGTTACGTTCCTAGTCTCCACAGAGATGGGGAGACAGGAGACCTAACCTTCCACATGATGGAAATTCATGGGAATGGTTAGAGTGGCCTTTGGTATATATATATATACCTCAAGGAGACAGAGGAAGGATTTATAATAATATTTTGGATTTTTTTTTAATTTATTTTTCTTTCTTTTTTTCTTTTTCTTTTCTTTTCTTTTCTTTCTTTTTTTTTTTTTTTTGAGAGAGAAAGTGAGCAGAGAGGGAGGGGCAGAAGGAAAGGGAGAGAAAGAATCTTGAGCAGGACAGTCAGTGTGGAGTCCTAAATGGGGCTCAATCTCACAACCATGAGATCATCACCTGAGTCTAAATCAAGATTCAGATGCTTAACCAACTAAGCCCCACAGGCATCCCCACAGCGTTTTTTACTAAATGCTCTAAGTAAGGGATGTCAGGGACTTATTGTCAGTGTTGACTGAAGCAAAAGGCAATTTTTGGCGAGCTTTGGGCATTCCTAGACAGAAACTCATGGGGACTGGGTTTTCCCAGGGACTAGATCTTAGGCTGCTGGAATGTTCCCCAGAGATAGGTCAAGAAATAGTCTTTGTCAAAGTTGAATGGCTTTGGGATTCTGCGCTCCCGATAGATAAGCAAGTAAGGAGGTTGGTTGCTACTTGGATTTTATCCTTCTAGAGAAAAATAAAGGAAAGAAATAGGAGCAATTTAATTTCTCTGTGAATATGATTTGAACATTCTTACAAGCAAATGTTTCTTCCTGACATGCATAATTATTTTCCCACCTTTATCATGGACACTACTAGAAACATTATTTCATCATTCCTCATTTCTAGATCCTGGACTTTCATCCCTCAAGGTCCCACACTTAGAAAGAAGTAGCCATGGCCTTTTGACGAAGATTTCTCTTAATTGCCAACATCTGAAAATGTCACCAGGCATTTTATTATATGAAGGCTTCCAGGTACTTTTACTTAGTATAGTTTAGGCCACAAATTAACCATAATATTTCCCAAACTTGAAATTCAATTCTATTGGTCACAACTATGTCCATACTTCACCAAGGAATAGTAGCTGGCTTTTCACACCATCAATTTTGCATTTTATTTCGGGTAAAAATTAAAAAACCTGAAACTTTATAAAGCAAATACAAATTTTAAACAATCTGAATACTTCAATGAACATTACAAACAAAGGTAAACAAATTAACCAATCTTAATTTCTTCCCCTAGTAAAAAAAAAAAAAAAAATTGAAGTTGGCAATAATTTGTCAAATAAACATTTCATAAGCAGCATGTTGCAACTTTTGAAAAACTTTAAAAACTATGTAAAATGTATACTTAATACCTAGATTTTATAGATAAAATATTATGCAATTAATTTTTTTAATTTTTATTTTATTTTACAGATTTTATTTATTTATTCATGAGAGATACAGAGAGAGAGGCAGAGACATAGACAGAAGGAGAAGGAGGCTTCTTGCAGGGAGCCTGTTGTGGGACTCAATCCCAGGACTTCAGGGTAATACCCTCAGCTGAAGGCAGATGCTCAATTGCTGAGCCACCCAAGCATCCCAAAATATTATGCAATTTAATATCAGGGTTTATAATATGAGTATCCTAATTAATTCCTTGATAAAGAGAAAAACAACTAAGAATTAATTTTTAATTCATTATAAGGAAGATGCTGATTATACTAGAAAGCTATTGTAATAATAAAATTGTGAAAAAGTAGTGAAGATATACTATACTAATCATCGTGTCATTGAGAGCCAGAGGAATTTATAAAAATTTCTACTCTTGTAATTAATTCCTACAATTATAATTCCTATAATTATAATTTAAAAACCATCTTTATTCACAGAGCTTGAGACTCTGACGTAAAGTTCAAATTCATAAGACATCTGAATATAGTTAAAACATCAATATTAAATGAGAAATAAACTGAACTTACAGATTTTGCTATCATACAGAGAGCTGTAAGGGCATCATTCCCACTCTTACAACAAAAGAAAAGGCTGGAAAATGAAAATTAGAAAGTTTTTCTTTAAGTTTTCAGGTAACTATGGTCACAAAGCAAAAATTAAATTCGACATCTGGGCTGCGACAAAAATCTACAGACAGAAACAGATCCTGAGCATCTAAGCATTTGCTTGTTTGAAGATGTGTGTGTGTGTGTGGGGGGGGGTATACAAGAATATCAGCACATATATACATGTATGTAAATCTGAACACTATATAAGCTGGTAAAAGACTTAATTTGTGTTGTAGTCAGAATAATGCATTCTGCCAAAGATGTGTATGTTATAATCCCTGAAACCTATGAATATATTTGTAATTTATTATACTACATTATAAAAGGAACTTTTCAGATATAGTCAAGGTTCCAGATCTTTAAGTAAGGAAGTTATCCTGGATTATCTAGATAGACTCCATCTAATCACATAACCCTTAAAAGCAGAATAAATTTTCTGGGTGGAGATAAGAGATATATGGCAGAAGAAATCAGAGAGTCCAAGCATGGAAATGATCCCACATGTTACTGCTGGCTCAGAGATGTCAAGCTATTAAATAAGTACTGCAGAGATACTTCCAGGAGCTGAAGGTGTCCCACAGCTAACCCTCTAAAGGGAAACAGGGACTTCAGGCCTATAGCCACAGGAACTAGAGTCTGTAAATACATAGATGAGTTTGGCAGCTGATTATCTTCCAGAGCTTCCATATAGGAGTTCAGGGGCTGACACCTCAATCTCAGCTTTGTAAGAACATCAGCTGAGAACCATCTGAGCCTCTCCACTCCCAAATTTCTGACCCTTGGAAATTATGAGATAATGAATTTGTGTTGTTTTTAGCTGCTTGGTTTATATTAACTTGTTACCACAGGGTTAGAAACTAGTAGAACCAGAAACTTT
Organism: Canis lupus baileyi; assembly: GCF_048164855.1. Lineage (NCBI taxonomy): Eukaryota > Metazoa > Chordata > Mammalia > Carnivora > Canidae > Canis > Canis lupus. The sequence goes on from NC_132858.1 coordinate 52,203,715, forward strand.
AAATGAATTTACAAAAGGTGAGGTAGTGGGTTAGTGTGACAGTGTGAGGCTCTAGAAGGTTGTAGTTTTGGGGGTGAAGGTTAGATCTTTTTCGAGGGTTTTATTGTAGAAACCCCACCACGTGGTCACTGAGAAAATCTGAGAGAATCTTGGTAACACTCCCTCTGCGGAGCTGACTAGGAGTAGGGAAACTGCAGGCACTGGTGAAACTCCATGCAGCCATATCCACTTTCAAGGCACAGCAAAAGCTTTATTATGCAGAGGAAGATCATCCATCCCTGTAGATTAAGGGAACTGAAGAGAAAGGCCTGCAGCTGGAAGAGGCGACTAACACCACAACAGCAACACCAAACTTCTCCATACCCCAAACTATTTAGTCACCATGAAGAAAGGATAGCTTCCTTCCTACTGGGGCAAGGACACCAAAAGTATAATCCAAGAGGACTGGTAAAAATGAACTGCGGATGGAGGAGGTGAACAGGTGAAAAAAAAGAGAAACTTTAGCACTGAAGAAGGGAAAAGATTACATGCATACCCTAGCACTATACCTGGAAAAGGGGCAGGTGCATTTATGGAAGCTCACAACCCTGAACTCAGGTTTTCAGTCTCCTTAAGACTGAAGTTTAATTAGAATATTAGAGAATCCCTCCTCCCATACCTCCAGATATCACACAAATGTTGAATAGAGTAGTGGAGAAACACATAGATAGAAGACCTGCAGACCACAAACTCCATCTGGGGCGTTATAAAAAGTGATGATACAAATTCAAAGAACCAACACCTGCTCTCTATGGAGGAATTGAAGCTTCGTGAACTTGAGTATTAGCATACTAACTTTGAAACTACCCAACTTCTAACTAGTCAAACAAATCAACACAAGAAAGACCTAACAGAATGAAAATCATACTCATCTCCAAGCAAAAACAAAAGGGGGATCATCTCAGTATCCATATTCTATAATCATGCTCACCTTTCAATAAATAATTGTAAGGCATGCCAAAAAGCAAGGGGACAAAGGAGATGACGATATAAGATTCTTGTTGAACTATTTGGGTGCAAATTTAAAAATAACAGTAATATGTTAAAGGCTCTAACACAAAGGGTAGACAACGTGTGAGGTCACAGATAATTTCAGCAGAAACTTGGAACCTGTAAGAAATAATTAAATGGTAATACTAGAAACCACAAACTTGAAGATGGTAGGTCAGTGGAAAGCATCTCATATCTCTTGTGTCAGAAATGTCTTTTAACATTTCCTGTAGGATATATGCTTTCATTTATTTATGAATGTTTATTTCCCCTTAACCTTTGAAGAATGGTTTTACTGGGTATAGAATTTTAGGTTGATAGGTTTTCCTTTCAGCTCATTAAAGAGGTTACTCCCCTGTAACCTGTACTGTTACATGTACTTTTAACCTTCAAACAAAGTGAATTGAGCTGGATGGGTCCCTTACATGCAGATTTTTTTTACAATATAGGACTATAAATGTATTCTCTCTTCCTTATAAGTTTCTTTATAATATTTTCTTTTGGGGGTCCCTGAGTGGCTCAGTCAGTTAAGCATCTGCCTTTGGCTCAGGGCATGATCCTGGGGTCCTGGACTCTCTGCTCAGTGGGGAAACTGCTTCTCCCTCTCCCTTAACCACTCCTCTTGTTTGTGTTCTCCCCCTCTCTCTATCTCAAATAAACAAGTAAAATCCTTAAAAAATAGTTTTTCTTTTCTCTGGCTACTTCATTGTAAGAATAGAGTGTATAATATATAAAATGTACAAGATATATACTAATCAACCTTGTTTATTATCAGTAAGGCTTCTAGCAAACAGATTATTATGATTATGAGGAGTCAAAAATTATGGATTTTCGACTGCACATAGGGTAGGGTCAGTAGCCTTAACCATGTTGTTCAAGGGTCAAATACACATAAATGCTGCTTTATAGTCAGTAAAGTTGTTTCTTATAGAGATGTGGGCTAGCAATTCTAAAACTATAGTGCATGTATACTGGGATTGACAAATAATCCTGTTTCTCCCCCTCCTTCTGTACCTCCCTACTTATGCTCTCTGTCTCTCTCCTATAAATAAATAAAGTCTTTTAAAAAGGGGGAGGATGACTCAGTCAGTTAAGCATCTGCCTTTGGCTCAGGTCATGATCTCAGGGTCCTGGAATCCCTGCTCAGCGAAAAGCCTGCTTCTCAGCCTCCTTCTGCCCCTCCCCTTACTTGTGCTCTCTCTCTGTCTCTGTCAAATAAATTAATAAAATCTTTAACAAAAGTAAAATAAATAAATTGATGGACAATGGTAGAAACCAAATTCCTTATTGTTAGGAAGTGAAGTAATATATTAGCAATGGCAGGAAGGCTAGAATAAAACCTGTGGTAGTATATCAGAGTCAGAAAAATTAGCATGAACAACAGATATACATATGTGTACATATATAATATGCAGAAAAATTATAGATATATGTTGTATAGTTGTATAGTTGAGTGAGTATACATATGTATATAATTATAATGTTATCTCTGCTTATAAAGAAGGCCTAAAGGTAATGACACCATAGTAGGAATAAATGCACCCAACATACAGACCCTGGCCTCTAAATGTCATTCTCCAAAAAGAGTAATCAGTACTCCTTGGGGAACTGGTTTATTTTAGGTCTGGAGCAGAAGAAATATGAGATGAATTCAGAATATATTTTAAAGCCAGAAAACAAGGAAGCATTCAATAAACAAAGTGAGGGATATACATCAAAGAAAAAAACGATCATTCAGAAAAGCCTCCCAATGGAAAAACTGAAATGGTATAAAAAGGAAGAAAAAAAAAATCAATGTAATGTTGGCTTATAATACTAATTCAGGGCTAGTTTGGATTAAAAAACCAAAGTGGAATATATGATATTTATGAATATATTTTGATATGAATAAACAACTGATAAACTAATCAGTTTCCTTGAATGAGAGCTGAATCTAGTGACTCATTCCCAAGGAATAAAAAAAAATATGGAAATGGAAAAATAGTGGCTTTACAGAGGAAGAACCTGCATATGCCACCTTAACCTCTATTAAAGGTGAATATTTTCAGTAATAAATCATATTGATATGTTTCCCTGATATGATATGATGTGATGGAAAGGACACTTCACCTATGTGTTATTCTCCCACAAACCCATAAGCCAGTATAATCATGAGCAAATATCATACAGAGTAACCTGAAGGGAACATTCATTTTAATACCTGACCAGTGTTCCTGAAAACTTTGGATCTGATCAACAAGGGAAGGCTGAGAACCATCCACAGGTCAGAAGACATAAGGAAACATACTGACGAAACGTAATTGTGTGGTGTCCAGCCCAGAACTGAGGAAAACAAAATTAATGGAAAAACTTGTGAAATCAAAATGGTGAGTTTTTGATATTTTGAACAAAAGTACTATGGTTTTATGAGGTGTTAGCACTACGGGAGTTAGGTAAATGGTACCCTCTACCATCTTTATATCTCTTCTGTAGAGCTATGTATTCAAAAAGATACATATTTTTAAAAGGATTTGATCAAAAGAACAAAGGTCTCAGAATGTTAATAAAACGCATGTGAAAAACAAGTTTATACTCACTGATAACCTATACCAAGAAAATATTGCAGTTTGTCCATGTATCTTTTAAGGAAAATATTTACTTTTTTTGTTGAGTTGTTTTTCTTTAGAGGATAGACAGATACATAGATACATAGAGACAAAGACAGAAGCACAGACACACACACACACACACAGAGAACTAATTGTGTATATAGCTATGGCTTCTAATAGTATTAAATTATTCTTCCCATAATATTTTTCTTCGTTTCCATATCACATGGAGTTTGGCACATAGAAGTATGAGGCTTATTAAACATTAGCATCACAGGTTATTCATTCGGATATATGTATGATGTTTTCCTATGAGATTATGCACAAAGTAGAATATAAATCTAACTAGCAGCTAAAACTTTAAAGCATCTATAAGAAGGCATGGCAACAACCAGCAGTAACTTTAGGCCAAAGATTTCTTATGTGATACCAAGAGTATGATCCATTAAAACATTAAGAACCAATTGGAATTTATCACAGTTGAATACTCTTTTGCTTCAAGAGAAATTTCTAAGAAAATTTAAAAGACAAGACACAGACTGAAAGAAAATACTGTATATCATGTACCTGATAAAGGGCTTTCATACAGAATATGCAAAAATTATTGGTACACAGTAATAAAAAAACAAGACTAATAAGAAAATGGACAAACTTAACAGCACTTTATCAGAGTAGTTGTAAATATGGAAAATAAAATAAAAAGTTACTCATTATTAGTCCATATGGAAATATAAATTAAAGTTGTAAGTTACCAGTATATATCCATCAGAAGGATAAAATTACAAAGAAAGTTCAAATCAAGTGAAGATGTGGTATAAGGAAAACTCTCTTATACCACTGAAAGTCACGTAAAACAGCACTTGGGAAAATAGTTTGGCATTTTGTTGAAAAGTTAGATGTGTATCTCACATACACTCCAGACTTTCCACTCCAAGATATTTACCCAAGAGAAATGAAAAAATATGTCTAAACAGGTACCTAAGCAAGATTGCTCATGGAGGTTTTATTAATAGATAAAATACATAGAAACCAACTCAAAGTCCATTGCAAGTGAACGAATGAACAAATGCATTATATTCACAGAATGAAGTACGACTCAGCAGTAAAAAGGATGAGCTCATGAATGCATGCTATAATATAGATAAATCTCAAAATAAGTATACTGAGTAGGAACTCTAGAAAATGCAATTTACTTCATAATGACAGGTAAGATTAAGGGCTGCAGAGGGGAGGAAGGAGAGTGAAAAAGAGAAAACCGAGTGATGATAAAGTAATTCCAATTACTAATGTAACCCTTCAGGGATTACATAAATGTGATAAGAAACTTTTAGAGATAGGAAATATATTCATTATCCTGAATTTTTTTTTAAGATTTTATTTATTTATTCATGAAAGACAGAGAGAGAGAGAGAGAGAGAGAGAGAGACAGGCAGAGGGAGAAGCAGGCTCTATTCAGGGAGCCTGACATGGGACTTAGTCCTGGGTCTCCAGGATCAGGCCCTGGGCTCAAGACGGCGCTAAACCGCTGAGCCACCCAGGCTGCCCCATTACCCTGAATTTTTATGTTTTATGATGATTTCAGAGTTGTATGCATACTTAGAAAGTTTCAATCATATGTAACTAATTTAATCTTCTATGGAATAATTTGCCAATTATTTTATTTTACAAGGTTTTATTTTCACAAAGTAATTTACAGTTGTTTAAATTCAATCTTCCTAAGTAGATAAGCACGGTTAAAAAAACAAATTCAAAACAAAACAAAACAAAAACTACTAGGACACCTGGGTGGCTCAGTCAGTTAAGCCTTGAAGTCTTGATTTTGGCTCAGGTCATGATCTCAAGTTCCTGAGATCAAGTCCCTGTGGGGCTCCATGCTGACCTGGAGTCTGCTTAGGATTCTCTCCTTCTCTTTCTGCTCCTCCTCGATTGCACTCTCTCTTTCAAACAAAGTGATTTTTTTTGTATATGTTGTCCAATTTTCTGAATTATTTTTATAATATATTTATTTCATAATACTTTGGTTATTATGTCTGTTTTAGTTACAATTATTTTTCATTAAGAGAAAATTAACATTTTTAATAGTTAAGCCAATACTCTCTTCAACCTACCCCTCTGAATTAGCTAGGATCACCATGAAAATGTGACATCATACCATGCCAGATGCTCTAAATTCTAAATCCGTAAATTAATGGACATATCTTCTCTTATCAATTCATTTTAGTAGTTGAAATATAAAGATTGCCTTGTCCTTCTTTGGTATGTATTGCATATTGCTGTGGATATATATATATATATATATATATATATATATATATAGTTCTTAAATTTTAACAGCTTTAAGAACATTCAGCTTTTCAGTATATAATAAATATATTATATACAGCTTTTCTGTATATATATATTATATATATATATACTTTTCAGTATATATATTTTATATATATACTTTTCAGTATATATATATTTTATATATATATACTTTTCAATATATATATATATATATATATATATATATATATATATATTCAGTATATAAATGAAATACAGAGCCAGGTTAGCTAAGTTGGTTAAGCATCAGACTCTTGGTTTTGGCTTAAGTCTTAACCTCATGATTCTGGGATCAAGTCCTGCCTTGGGCTCTGCACTCAGCATGGAATCTGCCTGAGATTCTCTCTCATTCTGCCTTCTGCCCTCCCCAATTCTCTCTCACTCTCTCTGTCTCTCAAATAAATAAATCTTTAAAAAATGTCCTATTTAGATATCTAATTTCAGTTTGACTAATACCTGTATAGTTCTGATAATTTTAACAGTAATTTTGATGGATATAGTGCTAAGTTATTCCTTATCACATCTTTCTGATTAGGCACAATGAGGTATGGATTTCTTTTTTTTTTTTTAATTTTTTTAAAGATTTATTTATTTATTCGTGAGAAAGAGAGAGGCAGACACATAGGCAGAGAGAGAAGCAGGGTCCTTGCACGTAGCCTGATGTGGGACTCGATCCCTGGACCCGAGATCATGCCCTGAGCCAAAGGAAGACGCTTAACTACTGAGCCAGCCAGGCATCTCTAGGTTTAGATTTCTTAGAATGAAACTGAGGCACTGGCAAATTGAGAAAGCTGCCTGGGCGCATTAGTAAACGTGGAACTTTATATGAAACCAAATGGTGTCAGTTCAGAATTCATTTCTGCTCCAATTCATTCTATTGCCATTTGATAAGCCGGTCACATAGATCAATACTAGATGAGTTGATGTTAAGATGCATTCTAGGATTCAGTACTGGGAAGAACATATAGTTATGAAGGAATTTGAGTTTTTTAGAGAAATCAAAGGTAGAAATCATGAGCAAGAACCTAGTAAATAAATGTAGTTCTCTATTGAGTGATGGAAAATAGAATCATGGAGGACAATTTAGTCACAACCACGTTTTAGGGGTGTCGAATAAGGTGTCTCCACTGATGTCACATTGATCACAAGAGAGCTGAGGGTGAAACCCAAGGACTTAGAATGCCTAGTTGTGGATTATTTCTATCACACTATATCACATATGAAAAATAGCTCACAATATGGCAATGACATCAAAGAATTACTAAAAGCTACACAGAGGTAAATGTACATCCTGTCAGGAAGGCATATTGATGAAGGAATCTGATATTCTATCACAAAGAGGCTTTGATATTTGAGACCATCTATATAGGATTTCATGTTCCTGAAAATGTCAGAGCAGAATTTCAGCAGGTATGGACTAAATCTGAAAGGCTGTATCTTAGAGAAATTTTCAGGTAACGGAATAATATTAGAATTCGTTCAGAACAGTAGTTAAATGTGCCGTTCACTTATCTATCTGAAAATTTGTGAAATACACGTTCATTAAGTCACTTTTACTTAAAAATTTCTTGTTCTAATTGATCATGTTGCACATATGATCTACCTAGGACTTTAAACCTGTGGCCCAGTGGCCCTGGTCATTTTCTGAGTCAAAGTAGGTATTCAAGTAAGAAGCAACCGGGAGTTATATGGCAAGTAGGACTATATGGCCATCATTTATTAAATCAAAAGACACACCAATGTAGTGAGGGCCCAAAGATGGGTTACGGCAGGATATTGAGGTTTAATGCCACAAAATATATTCAATGAATTTTAGCTTTTCAATTCCCACACTGAACTTTGATATTGTTCTTTGAAATTTATATTTAGAGAAAGTGGACAAACATTTATTGAACACTTATTGAGTGCAATCCATTACACAAATTAGTATAAATCTCTAAATTACCAGCATATGGAGAGACAAAATTGAAAACACACAAGTTTTGCTAATTAAGTGTTATAGGTTATCCTGGTTTGACAAGTTAGATAGTTATTAAAAAAAAAAACTGAAAGAGAAAAACAATATATCTCAGTGAAAGAGTTTTATAACTTTTATAAATTCATCTCACATACTTTACTGAACCACCTTCTTCACATACTAGGCTGCTTTCCCTCAGGAAATATAAGGTTAAATACAATCTTTTCTGCATTGCAGGCAGGCATAATTTTAAAGATATTTTACACTTTACATCTGGTTTTTGATTAAAATAAATCAGTTATATACAAACAGTGACTGACTTCGTATTTTTTTTTCCTGTATTGATCATGCTTTAAAAGAGAAACAACTCTTTCAATAGTAATGTATTTTAGATAACTTTCTTTTATTGAACACCTTCTACCTCTAAAAGGTCAACTCTTAACATTTTAGAAATTATTATTTACTGAAGACATTTGAAACTAATTACTTCAACTTCTCTATCATTTATTTTGGGATTTAGTATTAGAAGTATTTCCTACTTCGGCAGAAATTAGAGCATCAAAGTATTATCTGAAAATTAAGGAGACAGAGAAATTTTCACTATGAATCTCACTTTTACCAATTATAGAGTGATCATTTTGAACTTTTCCATGGAAATAGAACTTAAAAATCTCATCTTGTGAAGACAATTAAAAAACTCTAGAATATTCACCACATTTAAGAACTGAAAGGCATCTTTAGATAATTTCACACCTTGTAAGTACGACTTTCTCTTTCATTTGAAATAGAATCTGAATTTAATTAGATAAGTGTATACCCAGACTCTCCAGGGCAGTCAATTTATTTAAAAGAAATTAGGTAACTGAGACTCAAAATGTATTTGCCAGGAATGTGCATTGTGTGTCATTTAAATATACAAATTTAAGAATTGGAAGGAAGTAGATAAATTTAAAAAAAGAAACCAAGTAAGAGTGACCTTATTTTAGAAAACAGTTACAATTATATGTTAAAAGATTTTGTCATAATACATAATAACTTCCTCAACTTATAATGAAAAGTTATTTTTTAAAAGATTTTATTTATTTATTCATGAGAGACACAGAGAGAAGAGGCAGAGACACAGGCAGAGGGAGAAGCAGGCTCCATGCAGGGAGCCCGACATGGGACTCGATCCTGGGTCTCCAGGATCATGTCCTGGGCTGAAGGCAGCCAAACAACTGAGCCACCCAGGGATCCCAATAATGAAAAGTTAAAAGAAATCTGTATTCTAAAATACTGTCAATACCAAACTACTTATTTATATATAAACAATTATATAAAATTATATAGCAATTTATAAATAATTATAACTTTATACACAATTATAAAAATAAGTAGAAATATAATTATAATCTAATAATTATATATTTTTCTTTATAAAAATGATTCATGGTTTACTTGATGCCATTCTTTCATCATTCATCAAGTATTTATTGTCTCTACATGTTGAACAAAGCATAGGATGATGGAGAGACACCAAAAATATAAAGCATAGTTCTTGTACTCAAAGAAGTTATAGTCTAAAAGGATGCGCAGACTCTTTTATTTGATGTTTTTGCCTTTTAAGTTTTCTCCTACCATCAATTTAGTTGGTTATTCCTTTCTTATCAAAACTCTTTCATCACACTCTCCTTCTGGCTGCACTGAGTATAAACATTTGCTCCTGCCACTACAAGACACCAACTGTAACTGGTTCTCAGTGTCCTGGCGCCTTCTGAGTTAACCCTCACTCTGCTGTAGTCATCATTACCTTCACGTCATCAAAAGGGACACACAGTTCCAGACTCCCAGTACTAACCACTCACCATTTCCCTGATCTTTGTTGCATTCAGAAAGAGCTTCTAACAAATAAAATATTGGGATTTATTACATTTTTTCATATCATATTATACTGAAGTATTTTCACTGAATTACTCTTGAGTATAGTGAATCAGTGGTCCCACACATGGTCTTCTTCTCATGAATATTGTTTCATCTACAAGCCATGGATTACCTTGGACCTATTTCTTGAGAAAATGGGTCAGAGAGTCTCTCATTGTTTACTATTATTTATTCACCACATGTTTCATATCTGTGCTTATTTCAAAAGAGTTATTCTTTATACTTATAGTTTTGGGGCTTTTTTTTTTTTTTTTTTTGTCCATATGGCATTCTCACTTTAAACTTACAATATTAAATGAAAACGTAATGTTGTGCTTCTATTTTGAAATACATTTGCTAATTTGTTTTTATTCTAAATGTGAATTTTCTTTCAGGGTCTGTTTTTTATGCTTTATTAAACAAGAAATACATTGTGTCACACTGCATCTCAAAGCCTGTTAAGAGGTCAGTTCCAGACTTCAGTGCTGCAAAGACAATGTACTACAGACTTCCACAGATGCAAAAAGAAACTTTAAACAATGCACATAAAGAAATAAAAATAAATTCCAAAACAGCCAAAAAAATTGCTTTTATAAACTCCAACTTTGGGGTGCCTCAGTGGCTCAGTAGTCGAGCATCTGCCTTTTGGCTCAGGTTGTGACCCCAGGGTCCTGAGATGGAGACCCCCATGGGGTTCCCTACATGGAGCCTGCTTCTCCCTCTGCCTATGTCTCTGCATAGTGACAGGAATAAAGACATAAAATCTTAAAATATATATAAAAATTAAAAAAAAAACCCTTCAGCTTTGACAAAACTAAATGTGAGAGCAAAATACATTGTAGAGAGTTTTAAAGAGGATTCTGTTACCAAAAATTCAAAGCCATATCAAGCTGTTTGCAGTGGAAAACAAGGGGGATTAAGTCATATATTCTCATATATATAAGGGAAACTTTCATAATGAGGCAAATCAAAACCACTTGAGAATTATAAATGTGTTGTAAAGGTATTGCCATATTATTGCACTATAATACAAACAGTTAAAAATGAAAGTGCCAATTGACAATGTAAATATACCTAAAACTAAATATAAAAAATTATTAAAATTTAAAATGTTCAAAATATAATGAAAAGTGTCAAAAGTATAAAAGATATATGCATACATTTAAAATTACTAGAAATTAAAAATGTGTACTTGTCAAAATATATTAATAGAGGAAAAAACAAAGAAACCCATAAAAACCAAACTTTGAATAAAATATAGACCATAGGCATGCATACCTCATTTTATTCCATTTTCCTTTATTGCACCTCACAAATATTGCTTTATTTTTTTATATAAATTGAGATCTATTGGCATCATTTTACGAACTTGCTCACTTTGTGTATGTGCAAAATATTGGTAATTCTCAAAATATTTCAAACTTTTTTATTATTACTATATTGGTTATAGTGATCTTTGATCATTGATTATGACTCACTAAAAGCTCAGATGATGGTTAGCACTTTTTAGCAATAAACTATTTTTAATTAAAGTATGTGCATTGTTATTTTTAAATGTGTGCTCCACACTTAATAGACTAAAACATAGTACAAAACATAGTTTTTATAAGCACTGGAAAACCAAAAAATTATCTGACTCATTTTACTGCTATAGTATTGCAGTGGTCTGGAACTGAAGAACAAAATATATCAGTTTAACTAGAGATTTGTTAAATCTTACTGCTTAAATTCTCCTTTTACAATGGCAAAAAACATGATTCTTATATTTGATCAAACAAAAACATCTACCTAGATTTCTGTTAAAAGTGTATATCTGAAAATGAAGCCAAATAACTACAAACAAAATGTTGGGCTATTAAAAATAAAAACTTCATATTGAAATGTTTTTTAACATTCAGGAATTAAAAATCAAGGATAAAGATGAACATTAAATATTTCAGCAAGCATCACTATGTTTTGTCACAATGTAGAATCTATAAAAAATGAGGAATCATGGATTTTTATACTCTAATAGAACTCTTAAAACTATTTCCCCTAAGACAACAAGTGAAAAAAAGTCAACACATTTTTTTTTTCCCTCTTTGGATGATAAAATTAGTAAAATGTAAATGAGGTTTTCATAGAAGATTTTACATATATAACAGTATAGTATATATTCAATGACTACTACTGTTTAAAGTGCTGTGGAAGTTCATGCATGGAATGGTTAAGTAATTTGCCTGGTCACACAGCCAACATGGGTGAGTGCTGTAATTTGAGACCAGGCAAATGGTCTTCAGAATTTGTGTTCTTGTAATCATTACTTTTGCTAGTAGAAAAACTGTCACATTGGGACACCTGGGTGGCTCAGTCAGTTGAGTATCCAACTCTTGATTTCAGCTCAGAGTGTGATCTCAAGGTTGTGAGATCAAGCCCAAGTAGGACTCCTCACTCAGTGCAGAGTCCACTTGAGTTTCTCTCCTTCTCCCTCTGCCCCTCCCCCTGCTCAGTCTCTCAAACAAACAAATAAATCTTTAAACAAAAAGAAAAACTACCACATTAACAAATACTACAAATAATCTATGTTAAACAGACCTCAGTAACTGTAACTCAGTCAAAGTAACTTTAAAATCACAGTGGAATATGAAAACCTCCAATCACTGAAGAGTTATTCATAGTTTCGAAGGGCTTGATTGATTTATTTTTATTCTTTTTTAACTCTTCTTAATTTTCTTCAATTTACTAAATGATTTTCTTTAATGAAGTGCACGAATGAAGTGAGAAGACAAAAGTCCCATGTACTTGCATTATTCACCATGTGTTACTCCAATGGGTTGTAGTGAGTCTTTACAGCACTCTCCTGCCCCATCACAACCACCAAGTCCTTTGCATAAATGTCAGCAAACTGCATAATATATAAGGACTGTTTCTCTTCCAGGTGTGTTTAGATGTGTTTAAAATATATATAAATATGTACCTGTGTATTTAAACCCATACACATATGTATGCACATGTATGTATTATATACACTTTTTGTAAATTGTTCTCTACAGCCATAATTTCCCAGGAGTATATCATATTTTATCATATACCTGTCAAAGACAACAGCAGACACCAGTTAGATCAGTACAAACAGATTTTATTCAATAACTACTGATGGTGGGGGAAAGAGCTAAATTCATTCTGATTTGTGCAGAATTGAGTGATTTAAAGGTAGAATGACAGAAGGGGATGGGGCAAGACTTGTGCAGAGTTGAGAGAAACTTTACAGAAAGTGGGGAGGGGAGGTTGGCCCACATGACACCCACGTGGGCTTGTTGACTGTCACCACTTGACGTTAAGCTCCTACCCTACCAAAGGGAGTGGGGTTACAGGTGAATTTTAAAAGGATTTATAAATTTACATAATTTATTAACATAGAATTACTTGATTCATTGCAGACATGGATTGTATACAACACACAAACAATGCCTACCTCTCAACTGAAAGTGATATTAGACTTAATGTTCCGTCCTTTTTTGTTACTCATATATTTTCCTATATGGATGGGTCAATAACATAGCTAACTATAACTTTTTTAGACAGAACACTATTTTCATAGGGGGGGGGCTCCCCACAAAAGAATTTGGGTAGCAGTTGAAATAGTAAAAATGCAAGGATAAAACTTTTATCAACTACTGCAAAATTAAAACAAATACTGTAATAAAACACCTGCAGCCAGCAAAACATCATCTAAGAGACTATTCAGTAGATTAATGCAGAATCACTATATTCTCCTACAATTCTACTAGTATTTTGAGTAATGCTCTAAGTAACCTGAATATAGAAATTTAACCCCATAAAGAATTTGAGTTGCTCTCCTTAACTCATATTATTAAATACTGTGCCATCAAAGCAATGTAAGATAAAGAAAACTACAACTTAACCAAGAGTGTACATTTATGTTGAAAAGGTCACTACTGCTCATTAAATGGAATGTTTAAGGACTGTGACATAAGCAAAACATTCAGAATCCAAACCACTGCACTAGTCTTAGTGGTGGCGCTGCTGTGAGTTCAGAATCAAGGTGTGAACAGGTAATATTGATTCACCGAACAGGGATCTAAATAGAAATTTCAAAATGCTTGGTTAGTGCTCTTGTAAGGAGCATTGTCTATTTCACCATAAAAATATTGGACTGGAAAATGAAGCCAAAATATATAAGGCATTTTGCCAAGCACATATTTCATGATTACATTATTTACTTTTGTTAGATCTCTAGAAACTGTCCATTTTACAGTTTCATTTGGCTTGTGTGGATTAAGACAAGTTCCTGCTGCATGTTGCTACCATTTTCCCCCTCAATCAGAGCTTTCATCAGTCTTAACAATTGATTTTTGCAAAGTCAATTGGATAGATCAAGCAGTTAATAAAACTTTTTTTCTGAGCAAGAGACAAAACAGTCACAGCAACATTCTATCATCCAATATTCTATTTTTATTGGAGATAGAAATATAGCTGTTCTGTACTCTTGCTACCCACTTATTCCCTTAGAAATATGTCACAATGAGTGATATTTTGCCTTTCATCTTATAAAACCTTTCAATCGTATTAATACTGGCATAGTCCTGAGATGAGCTCTATTTACATTTCAATTATTTTTAGAACTAGGTTGTTGCTTAATATTCAACGTTTGGTTATTCATATCTTTGGTTATTTTAAAATATCACTCATTCCATGTCCCCACTATCTAGGACAAAGCAATGCAGATAGAAATTGCTAAATATGGTATTTTGAAATGAATGAATAAATGAATCATCAATCAATCAATCAATTCAAAGAGTCTGGTTAAAAAATGACACAATATGGTGTATGGTCTATGGTAAGCTAATTTTAGGTCTATAGTAATTGAAAGGATGAGATTTCTCCTATCTAATCTTTTTAAGGTGCTTTTATTCTAGATCTGTCCCTGTTGTTAATATTTTCTCTAATATCCTGCCAGAAAACCTTGCTAACTCATTGCCCTATTGTCTTTAGCACTAGATAATACCTTTTCGATATGTCTGGTACACCGCAGGTAAATTAGCTCTCACACAAAGATATCAGACCTTTCAAATCTCAACTATTCCCTCTGGTTATATGATAAATTATTGACCATAACACATAACATATTTTGCAGAAGTCCCCACCAACCACCCTGGCCTCAACTGTAATGACTTCAAAACAGAACTTCTACCTAAGGCACAGTGGTTCTGTTACCATTAATACCACCCAGTGGATGCCTCTTTGCTTAGGCTAATATCAGCATGGACATTCTTGCCTATGTTTTGAAATAAATGGCCAACAGAGCTTGCATGAGTGATTATAAATGATATAATTTCAATTTTCCTCTCTTTGATTGCATACATTGAATGGTAATTGGTAAATTCCCAGGGAAATGACAATTAAACATCAAGTATCAATGATAATTGATAAATTCCCAGGGAAATGATAACTTATTTTTTTCCCCAGAAAACTACATGTCCCATGCTAAAAGAAAAAAAGAAAAAAACCACACACACACACACACAACAAAAACAAAAATGGAGCAAACCAAAACTATACAATCATTCATCCAATATAGAGTCTTTGGGTGTCTATTGTGTGCCAGGAAAACTGATAGAAGACCAGTGGAAGACATAGGTTCCTATTCTGATGGAACTTGCTTTTACTGTGGACATAAGGATGAGGAGGTATAGGAAATAAAAACAAACAGGCAAACCGATAAATCAACAACATAATTGTAAATATTATATATTTGTTTATATCTGACTTGTTTTTTATGAGAAAATCTGGGAATAAGTGGGAAAACAAATGCAAAAAAAAAAAAAAGAAAGAAAAAGAAAAAAGAAAAAAAGAAAAAAAAGAAAAAGCCCACCATTGGTGAGATCAAACATGGACTACTTCTGAAATACCAAACTCAGAGCTGATAAGGCTGAGCGGACTTGCTTTGGAGCAAAATTTAAAGGGATTCAAATAAAACCTCAGTAATCCAATCATTTTTATGCAATATTTTAAAACATAAACACAAAATTAATGTCTAATATCCATAATAGACTATGGAAATGTTGTAAAGAAAAGCTGTTGTCATATGAGCCTGTATTTTTGTTGAAAGGGAACAGTGCACTGTGATCACACCTGGTTCCCTGCTGCCCCACTCCACCCTATTGCTTCTTTAAAAAAACAATGATTTTATTTATTTATTCCTGAGAGACACACAGAGAGAGGCAGAGACATAGGCGGAGGGAGAAGCAGGATCCTCGCAGGGAGCCCCATGCAGGACTCGATCCCAGGACCCTGAGATCACGACCTGAACCAAAGGCAGATGCTCAAGTGCTGAGCCACCCAGGTGCCCCTACCCCATCGCTTTATGAGGCCTGATGATGGCATGGTAACAGATTGGGCAACAAAGGGATTTAAATAGAATGCTAATTTTTAGTTGTAGAGATTTTATTAGCTTTTCTGCAGGTTCAAGACTTGGGAGGGTATTTTGATAAGCATATATGGCAATGCATATTTTCTTTTCCCTCTGGCTCCACTCTGGCTCAGAAGCTCACTGGAGCATCAGGTGTGCGGTGGAGGGTCAAAAGGAGGAAGACAGAGGTACCGGTGCTGGGACAGAAGTCACTGTTATGAAGTTAGGAGAATTTTACTCTGCAAATTTCCGTGTACATTTGAAGGGTAAAGGTGAAATGCCTTTCACTGGGGAGTGAGGCTAATCAGTTGGCATTCAGCGTCATTCTGTCCTTTTTTGTTTGCATGTTAAGACAGTAGCAACAGGTTGTCAATTCAGAATGTAATATGTTTTGTTATATCTGCTGTTATCTTTGACCCAAATTCCAGTGTATATGCAATTGCGTCTAATAGGCTGAAGCATAACTCATCTTTCTGAAAGATATTGCATCTAGTTATAACTAGTTCATGTGATTCTTTTTATTTTCATTCATGTGATTCTTTAAGATCATTACATTAGTTTCATACTACATCCTCAGAGAGCTTTAAGTATTTTGTATATTTATATCTTTGCTTTCTAGAACAAAACGTGTTACGCTGACTACATAAAATGTTGCATCGTCTAAATTTATAAACACAAAATGTGGTATTATTCAGCACTGAGTTTGACCATTCTTTGAGTTTTTTTTTCAATCCAGGGGTCTCAGTGTTCTTACTCAACAATACATCTGAAGTAACCTCATTACATAAATGCGTTGAATTACAAACAGAAGATCAAGGAATTATACCGCTTAATACAGTCACTTAATTGGCTAAGAACACTGAGGACAGAAATGGAGATTTAAATATACTCTCCATTCTATAAAACATGATGCTGGATATCTCCATTTTGATTTCATTTGATAAACTGTCACCTATGAAAATTAAACTGTAACCTTATTCACCTCCATCATAGAGAAAGAAGATGTTTAAACTTTCCCATCCTGACATAAGGATATGGGGAGTCACACAATTCGAAATCTAATTAGTGTTTAATAAGCCATTTGAAATGATGTCATTCAACTCTTACAAATTAATCCTGCTCTTTCAACACCTGCTGGTATTTTGCAACAGTAATTATTTCATGACAAAAAGAGGCCTGAACCAGTCCACATTAACATAAGCATCTCTTCTGACTACTCCACGCATTTCTCTCTGAAAGATGTTTAATAACCTCCTCCTGGCTTAAGTGGAGAGAAACTGCAACAGACATAATGAGGCTTGCTCTGAATGGAAGACCGTTTCCTATTCTAAAATACAATTTCAAAAGGTCAAAGAGAGAAAAAGACCTTCCCCAACCTATTGAGGATCTTTCAGAGATTCCTTAACGAAGCACTTGTCTATTCATTTTTCAAAAAAACAAGACTTGCATGGATGGCATAATAGACAAGGAAATTTAATATAAAAGTACTCTCAGTAAAAGTGGAAATCTCAAAATGAAGTAGTATATCTTTTTTAAAAAATAAATTAAAAAGTAATATAACTGAAACTGTCAAATTATTGTTAAATCTTCCCTAAACCAGTGTTTAATATCTCTGCATAATTGGCTGCTTTGGTTTAGCTTAAATTCAACTTAAATGTTATTGTTTCATGATTAGTAGTTTTAGTTATAAAATTACTAGTAGCAAAGAGAGAGAGAGAGAGAGAGAATAATACTTATTTCACAAAATTTCTGGGATTAGTCACAGTTATGAATGTGAGAATTTCTCCCACATACTAGTCATTAACAGATGCTTGTGATTATCTTCCTTGCGTCCACTACTATCCTAGAAATCCCAGGAAGTTCTAGAATGAAGACAAACATTAGGGCAACTCAAAGTCCATGAACTTCTTCTACGTAACAACTACACTTTTATTGGAAACAAGATTCTTAACAAATAGATTGTTAATTGTAAGTCTCAAAATACTACATTTCTATTGGAATAACTCTAATTCATATTATTTCAAGTAAAGAGGAATGTGTAGTCACATCACTCAACTCATTTGACTGTTTTTTCTTGTTCTAGCCCCATATTCATCTGTCTTCATCCAAAAGAAATAATTCTTTATTCAAAAGAAATTGACTCTTTACTTGAAATATTATGTTTCTGTTAAGTATTCCTTTTCTTACTCATATAGAGGGAGGCCTATGTTATAGTTTACCATCCTCATAAATGAATAAATAAAAAGGAAAAAGGTAATCCTTTTCTAAAGTTTTTTGCTATAAAGATAAAACCTTGGCAGAATTTGCTTCAGGCTCCAATGTTAAATTGAAAATATTTGTAGGGATGCCTGGGTGGCCCAGCGGTTGAGCATCTATGCCTTCCGCTCAGGACGTGACCCCGGGGCCCTGGGATCGAGTCCCACGTCGGGCTCCCCGCAGGGAGCCTGCTTCTCCCTCTGCCTGTGTCTCTGCCTCTCTCTCTTGTCTCACGAATAAATAAACGAATCTTTGGGGAAAAAAAAGGAAAGTATTTGTATAAGCAGTCAAATGGCAGACGACTTCCTTGTATAAGTAAAATGAGGACATTGACCATCTGTGTGTGTCTCTGCATGTGTGTGTTGTCTAGACTTTTGAGGAGATATAATAGAAACTGTTATCTGCCCATCCAATGTCAAATTCTCCCCGTGTTTTATTCTCAGGACTTTGATTTTGTTAAATACAGGAACACACCTGGCCTCCTGTGAAGCTAAGAGTGGTGAATAAGCAACAATTCATGGAATGGCCCTATGCAAAGGACACAGATCTTTAAAAGGTCTTTTCCACAGGTCTTTACTCCTTTGTGAGCCACTAGGCGATATAGGAGGAGGTGCTGACTTGCAACCATGAGACAAAGAGTGACAAAATCTAGATCCTAAAGTTGGTCATAATATATATATATATATATATATATATATATATATATATATATATGAGTTTGGGATTATGACACCTCTGTCTTATCAGGTGGGCACAGTCTGCAGCCCTCTCTCCTCCCTTTGGTCGGACTTCTTGTTCATGTGAGAAAAATAAAATCTCGATTTTTGTTATCCTACTGGAAGTAGTATTCCTAGTACTTGGAGCTGCATTCAGTCCCTCTGACAGAAGGCACTAGAGAAATAATACCCATTATACCTACAACGGCTTTTTAAAAGGAATTTTCTTAGTTCTAGAAATATTTGTTGAAGCTCAAAATTGTAATAGCAAAGACTAGCTTGAGTCCATCTGTAAGAAAAGACTAAATAAAGAGCAGAGAGAGAAAGAGTTCTTTTCAGAAGATTGTTACATTCCAGAAAAAACTCTGCTGCTCCCATTTCCAAGCCAAGTGAGGGAGGTTTATTTAAGGGAAACTTGAAAAAGTGAGGTTTTCCATCACTATGAAAACAGACAACAGCTGCCTCTCCCAACACAAATTAGTTTATGTTTCTGTGTCTGTGCTTCATTCTACCAAATATTACTTTGTTTTTGTGACCACATGCAGGTTAAACCACTTAAACAGCAAAACCTTGTCTGTTATTTAAGGTAGTAATGTCTTTTTTTTTTTTTTTTTAGTATCTTCCCTGTTGTCTACACATCTAAGGGACTTTCTTCCTCTTTCACGCAATTGAAATCCACCCTTTTCTACTTTTCAGTTCCCAGTGTTTGGGTCCCATAGTTTCTGAACCTCTGCATGTCTTCTCATCTTAAAATTCTATTGCTGAAAATCTATTACATTCTGCAAAGAAATTACAGAGAATTTTGGGAAGATTGATCATTTTCAAAGTGTATAATAGATCTTCTCAATGAAAAAGAGTGTTCTCCAACTAAATTTAAGGCATGTATTTTATGCTTTTACTTACTAATTTTCAAATCTTACACCATTCATGTTATTAGCTCATATCCTCATCCAATGTCAGATTAAACCATAATTGTTTTCCGTTTGGGTGCTCAGGAAGTAAAAAGCTCTGAGTTTCTATAGTTGTGGTTTTATTTTTGTTACTCAATGAGGGTTTTTTTGGTTGTTGTTGTTAAAATAATCTTTTTTTTAATCTATGCACAGCCTACACCTAAGAAGTGGGGAGTTATAGTCCAACCTCAACGATGCAAAATTTATTTAGAATTCTTTTGCATAACAGATTTATCTATTCTCCCACATTTAACTTATCTATTTTCTATTCTTACACATTTATTATTATTTATTATTTATTATTTCTAAATGTACTTAGTTCTATCATTCCATGCACAGATAAATATTTCATATTTTATAATCAAACACTATTTATTTATTTTATTGCTCAAACAGTCCATCTTTGACCATTTGGAACCACTTGGTCCCTGCATCCCTCTGACTCATCCCAATCACAGTGTTTGTTGTTTGTTTTTTGGCACTTTTTCACTTGCTGGCCCTATAAGGTGCACCAGCCTTATAGTATGTGCTTTTTGCTATGGCCCTAGATTCAGTCATTTTTCCATGAGATCCTGTTAGTTTATTGTCAGGATATAATATAGTTGCATATTAACTATATGTGGGCATATTTATAAATGTTTCTATATGTAGTCATCTATATTTTTATTAAGCAAAATACAGCTCATTCTGATATCTCCAACTCTAACCCAGTAGCACATGGATCATTCCAGCCTCTTCCCCTTGCTCATCTGTAATTTCCAGTTACAGCAAGGAGACACCTAGTTTGCGCCGTCCACCAAACATTTACTTAATAGTTTAAAACTAGTGTGCTCCTATAGTGCGTTCACAAGTGTTAATCCATAAGTCTATAGGAAACCATTTTATCTATTAAAGCAAGTGTTTTGTTTAGTTTTTAGGTAGGCTCTACATCCAGCATGGAGCCCAATGTAGAACTTGAACTTAGAACCCTGAGACCAACACTTGGACACCTAACAGATCCAGTCTTGGGATCACCTCCTAAAGCACAGTGTTTATGTGCAAGGTTCTGTTGCCTCTAGTCCTACAGACCCCATTAATTTCCAAAGTGATTTAGGTCACCATCATTTCCCCCCACCCCCTTGAGTAAGATTCCTTCTTATATTTCTAATACAGTTAGATTCTTATGTCATGGTCTTACATTTCAACCTGTTATGCCTGGACCTCTTAAATTATTCTATCTGCTGGCATCAAGATCCATTCTTTGTTCTGTAAATTCTATGGATTTTCATAAACATGTGGTGCCATGAGCCAACTTTAACAATGCCATTCATTTTCCTCTTGTGCTTCTCCTATCCAACCTTCATACTTCCATCCTGGAAACATCTGAGTTTTGAATAGATGTGTAAAGCTGACCAAAGACATGTTGCTGTTTTTCAGTCTTAAGAAGGAAGTGTCTTGTCTCTTTCTGATAAGGATGATATTAGCTACCATTTTTTTGAAATGTTCTTTATGAAGTTGAGAGCCTCTTCTTAGTTTGCTAAGTGTTTTTTTTTTTCTTTTGTGGAATCCATAATCAATTTTGTCAAACATCTGCAGATGCTTTTTCCACATCAATTTATTTTAACCTGTTGATGTAGTGCATTGCGGCACTGATGGACTTTCCAAAGTTGAAATAGCCTTGCATATCCTGTTTG
This sequence comes from Canis lupus baileyi, assembly GCF_048164855.1. Taxonomy (NCBI): domain Eukaryota; kingdom Metazoa; phylum Chordata; class Mammalia; order Carnivora; family Canidae; genus Canis; species Canis lupus. The sequence goes on from NC_132858.1 coordinate 52,225,523, forward strand.
GTTGTTGTGCATAAAACTTTGTCTACATTGTTGGATCTGATTTGCTAATATTATGTTGAGGATTTCTGCTCTATGTTCATGAGAGACAGTGCTCTGCAGTTTTCCTCTTTTATGATGTCTTTATCTGGTTTTGGAACTAGAGTAACACTGGCCTTTTTAAAGAATGAGTCAGGAAGTATTCATTCTGCTTCTATTTTCTGGTAAAGAATGCAGCAAATTGAAACCAAACAGATCCTTACTGATTCTTGCCTCCTTGATCTAGCATTACTGCAAGAGAGGTGTTGAAGTATCTGGTGGTATACTTATCTTTCTCTTCTTGTAGTTCTTCCAATTTTTACCTCCCCTATTCTGGTGATCTACTGTTAAAGACACAAGAATTTAGGATTTTTTTTTTTTTTTGAGAAATAACTCTTTTATCATCACTCAATTCCTCTCATTACTCCTGAAAATTCTTCATGTTCTAAAATCTATTTTATGGAAATTAATGTAGCTGTTCCTGCTTCAATTTAGTGAATGCTAATATGACATATTTTCCCATCATATTACTTAATCTATCCTAATTTTTATAAATAAAGAGGATTTTTAATAGGCAACATATGTGGCAGCCCAGGTGGCTCAGTAGCCTTCAGCCCAGGATGTGATCCTGGAGACCCAAGATCGAGTCCCATGTCAGGCTCCCTGCATGGAGCCTGCTTCTCCCTCTGCCTGTGTCTCGGCCTCTCTCTCTCTCTGTCTCTCATGAATAAATAAATTAAATCTTAAAAAAATAATAATAGGCAACATATAACTTGGTCTTGAGTGTTATTCACACTGACAATTGCTGTTCTTTTAATTGATCTATAGATTATTCACATATGAAGTTGATTATGGATGTTGAATTAATATCTACTCTATTTGTAATTTTTTTCTATTCATTTTATGTGTTTATGTTCCTTCTTTTTTTTTGCCTTCTGTTTTTAACTGATTATTATCATATAGTTATACTTGTGTACCTCCTCTTTTAGCATCCCCATTACACTTCTTTTTAATTTTCTTTTTAGCCACTGCCTTCAAGTTTGAAATATGCATTTCTAAATATGAGAAAAATCTGTGTTTTCTTTCATATTTGAAGGATAATTCCACTGGACACAGAATTCTATAGCAGTGTGTTTATGCTCCTCTTATCACTTTAAGCATGTCACTGTACCCCCTTTTGTTTGCATGGTTTCTGATGAGAAAGTGCTATAATCTATAAATCTTATAATTGTTCCTTTCTATGCAAGTGTTTGTTTTCCCTTTCGTCTTTGTCGGTTTTCTCTTTGTCTTTGGTTTTCAGAAGTCTGAATACAGTTTTTGAGTGGAGTTAATATTTTTCCTGCTTGGTTTTCTCTGATCTTCCTAGATTTAAACAGAATTCTATGTGTTCTTTTTCACATTTAGTCTTCAAAAAATATACACATGTCTACAAAATTATTTAATTCTGATTTAAATATATATCTTTAATGATGAATATTGTTGATTTGACAATATTAATGCTATAAAAAGTTGAATGTCTAACTGATATCAGATGGAGTTATACATATTTTTCATTTATTGATGGAAATATCACATTTTTTTTTTAAGTTTGCGTTATATCAGCTTCATGGTCATTCAGTATCAGGAAAGTAATATAAAGTACATCAATAATATCTCCCTATAGTTAAAGAAATTTTATGTCAATCCCTTATATTTTTAGTAGCAGCAGATTTCTTCAATAATAACAAACATCAGGACAAAATAATCTTATTTTTCATTCTGTGCTGTAACTAGGGAGATGGAATTTTCTCAATTTTTGACCATACTATTAGTACCACACATAATAATTTAAGGTGTTATTTCACATATATGGAACTACATTAGTAGAATTAATTCCACTATAGTGAAACTGCACTAAAATTTCAAAAAACATTTCTTTTTTCTTTCAGTTTTATTGAGTCTAATTGACCAAAAAAAAAAAAAAGAAAAAGAAAAAGTAATATATTTAAAGTGCACAGTGTATGAGGCACCTGAGTGGCTGAGTCGGTCAACCATCTGACTTCAGTTCAGGACGTGATCTCAGGGTCCTGGGATAAACCACTCAAAGCTCCCTGATCAGTAGGGAGTCTGCTTCTCCCTCTGCCCCTACTCCTCTCTCTCTCTCTCAAATAAATAAGTAAAATCTTTAAAAAAAATAAAGTGCACAATGTAATGATTTAATATATGTATACATCATGAAGATATTCTCACAATCAAGGTAATTAACACATTAATCACTTCCAATATTAACATCTTTTTTTTTTTTTTTTTTTTGGTATGTCACTAAGTTCTATTCTTTTAGAACCTTTTAGTTTCAAGAGTAGTCAAGTATATGTATACTGTATATGAGATTCTCAGACTTTATCCATCTTATAACTGAAAGTGTTTACACTTTAACCAACTTCTCCCCATTTTTCCCTTCCCCAGTCCCTGGAAATCACCATTCACTCTCAGTAGATACAAGTTCACGAT